>NC_141874.1:139939014-141154014 GCF_056163025.1 Triticum urartu | reverse complement strand
CTTGAGACGAAGTCTTGTTCTGAAAGCCAGGGTTGGGTGGGTGGGAAGAACCACTGCCACCTTTACTCTTCTGCTGATACGGCTAACGGAACGGAGGAGGAGGAAGCCAATACTTCTGCTGCTTGGCCACTTGAGTAGAGGAAGAAGGAGTAACATCTCTGACTCGCTTCTTGGAAGCATCACACCTCAACTGAGCAGCCTCTTGCTTCAGTGCCATGTTGTAGAACTCATCGTACCTCAAGGGCTCAAAGAGAACAAGAGCGAGCTGGATATCTTCTCTGAGACCACCCCTGAACTGGTATATCATGCTCTTCTCATCAGGGACGTCCTGCTTGGCAAAGCGGGCGAGCTTCTGGAACAACTTGTTGTAGTCATAGACAGACAAAGAGCCTTGCTTTAGATTGCGGAATTCCTCACGCTTGCTTTCAACCATGCTCTGGGGAATATGATGAGCTCGGAAATCTCGACGGAAATCATCCCAAGTGATAACACGTCCACCTCTGGAGTCCTTGTACTGCTGGAACCATTCCGCAGCTTGATCTTTGAGTTGGAAGGAAGCGAACTTAACAAAGTCCTTAGGCCTGACGTTACTGCACTCGAAATGCTTACACAGATCCACAAGCCAATCGTCAGCATCGGTTGCCTCAACACAATTGCTGAAAGTCTTTGGCCCGTTAGCAAGGAACTGGTTGAGTGTAGCAAAGTGACCCTGATTGCTGCCTTGATTCCCTTGATTGCCTTGATTGCGCTCTTGAAGAATTTGCATGATCAGCTGTGTGTTTGCATTGGTTGCGGCCATCACAGCTTGCCATGCCTTTGGAGGAGGTGGAGGTGGTGGCGGATCAGGATTCGGAGTCGTGCGCGTTGGAGGAGCCATCCTGAAGAGGTTGACCACCATTAGCACATTGATAGACAAATATTGAAGCTGAATCCAACGGAATGAAAATTGCAACATATAGTCTTCACATCCGAACAAAATGAACGAATGCATTCCTCTTGAAATGGTCACATATCCATAAATTGAGAAGACACGTAGAATTAAGGTAGAGAACTAAATCAACAAGGTACGGATCAAGAACGAATAATCGGTAAGAAATCCCAATCTCAAACCAATATCCATGGAAGAAGAACTAGAGCTACTAGAATTCCCACCTATGAAACTCCCGAACCTTTCCAGCTGTATCCATCCTTCAACACATAACCAAGAAACCTTCAGAAACCATCTACCTCAACCTTCGAAAGCATCCGTTATACAAGTTATGGCGATACTCCCGAACTCCCGCCCCAGTACTCGGTGGCGTCGAGGTTATCTAACCAACGAAGTGCATAAAAGAGATTTTCGATGTCGGCATACTAAACTCAGGTATTCCAGAACTGCAACGATAAAATTAGGATGACAACACCTCAGAGCTCAACTCCCCGGGACACTTCCACTAAACCCCTGACAGGAGGCACCAAGACAATGTTCTCATCATAAAACCATCGGAACGATTCCAAGATACCCGCGTGATCCTAAATTGTTTTTTAGTGAAATTTGAGAAGAGAAGAGTCAAAACTCTACATCAGGACGCCTTACCAGAGCGATGAGGAGACTGGGAAGTAAAAAGAATTCCTAAACTCTCCGATATATAATTCCTAAAAGACTCAAAACATTTTTCTAGACACAACTCGGCCGCTAAAAACGATCAAGCAATGGGGCTCCTAAGGTCGGGGAAGGCTCTGATTACCAACTTGTAACACCCTCGATGCGACTATAGCTCCCACGTGTCGAGGCACGACTTAGAGACATAATCGCATTGAAGGCATATGTCGCAAGTTAGGCAATCTTCACAGCATCCCATGTAATATAAATAATAAAGGGGAGATAACATAGTTGGCTTACACTCGCCACGTCAAACAAGTACATAAATAACATTACATCATCCAAACACTCATGGCCCGACTACGGCGCCAAAATAAAAGAGAACCCAACATGCGACAACGGTCCCGTTCACCCCCAACTGGGCACCACTACTGATCATCGGGAAAGGAGACATAGTAACGTTGAGAGTCTTCATCGAACTCCCACTTGAGCTCGTACGCGTCTCCTGGAGCGGAATCATCAGGCCCTGCATCTGGTGTAATAGTAATCTGTGAGCCACAGGGACTCAGCAATCTCGCACCCTCGCGATCAAGACTATTTAACCTTATAGGTAAGGCAAGGTAAATATAGGTGGAGCTGCAGCAAGCGACTAGCAAGTATGGTGGCTAACTTATTCGCAAAAGAGAGTGAGAAGAGAAGGCAAAGCACGAGCGAGAAACTAGAGAGCAACCTGCACAAACATTACTCCAACACCGTGTCCACTTCCTAGACTCCGCCGAGAAGAGGCCATCACGGTAACACACTCAGTTGATTCATTTTAGTTATATTAAGGTTCAAGTTATCTACAACCAGACATTAACAAATTCCCTTCTGCCCATAACCGCGGGCACGGCTTTCGAGAGTTCAAATCCCTGCAGGGGAGTCCCAACTTAGCCCATTACAAGCTCTCACGGTCAACGAAGGAATAGACCTCCTCCCAAGACGTTCCGATCAGACTCGGTATCTCGGTAATTCAACACACTTCGACAGGTTAAAACAAGACCAGCAACACCGCCCGAATGTGCCAACAAATCCCGATAGGAGCTGCACATATCTCTTTCTCAGGGCACACTCAGATGAGTGCTCCATACAACTAAAACCAAACCTCGAGTTTCCCCGAGGGGGCGCTGCACAGGACTCTAGTTTGGACCAACACTCAGAGGAGCACTGGCCCGGGGGGGTTTAAAATAAGATGACCCGCGGGCTTCGGAAACCCGAGGGAAAAAGAGGCTAGGTGGAAAATGGTAAGACCAAGGTTGGGCATTGCTGGAAAAGATTTAATCAAGGCGAACTATCAAGGGGTTCCCATTATAACCCAACCGTGTAAGGAACGAAAAATCCGAGAACATAACACCGATAAGACGGAAAGTAGGGCGGCAAGAGGGGAACAAAACACTAGGCGAGAGGCCGAGCCTTCCACCCTTTACCAAGTATATAGATGCATTAAGATAACATAGAAATATAATGATATCCCAACAAGTAAATAAAGATGTTCCAACAAGGAACGGCCTACAAACTTCACCTGCAACTAGCAACGCTATAAAAGGGGCTGAGCAAAGCGGTAACATAGCCAATCAATGGTTTGCTAGGAAAATGGTGGGTTAGAGGTTTGACATGGCAATTTGGGAGGCTTGCAAGCAAATGGTAGGCATCGTAGCAATGGCATAGCAAAAGAGCGAGGAAACTAGCATAGCAAAGATAGTAGTGATTTCAAGGGTATGATCATCTTGCCTGCACAGTTGTCAGAGTTGACTGGATCCTCGAAAGCAAACTCAACGGGCTCCTCGTTAGCGAACTCGTCTCCCGGCTCTACCCAAACAAGACAAACAAGCAACAAGGACACAATCAACCACGTGCAAACTCAAACAACACAATGCAAAGATGATATGTTATGCGGGATGCGATGCGGGATGCAAAATGCAAGATATGACAGGAAATGCATGAACCTGGCCTCAACTTGGAAATCCAAGTGTGCCACTGGAAAGATGAGATGAAATCGCTTGAAAACGATAAAAGAACGCCGGAATCGGAGTTACGGTTTGGAAATGGCAAGCGATTCAAAAATGACACCGGTCTGCGATTTACAGCAAGTAGGCATCTAAATGCAAAGAAATGAACATGCTACAGCACTCAAACATGACAACAAAATACATGGCAGGGATGCACACAAGATGCTTAACAAAAGTCTAGCACTGAGCTACGGCCAATTCATCCATTAACAGGTTCAAACAAGCATGGCAAAAATGCATATGACGAACAGATCTCAGACTTAGTGAAATTAACACTCGCCTGGAATTTCAGATCAGGTAGCCCTCTTCGGAGCAACAAAACTACATGCTACAGGACCTGAACATGCCAAAGTAAAGCATGGCATGGAGCTACTCAAAGAGCTTAACAAAAGTCCCTTAGTGACCTTGAGCCAAAAGGGATCAGAAAATACAATTGCAAGCATGTGAACATAGCAAAAACATAATCAGTTTCAGACTTAGTGAAAACTGACACAAGCTAAAATATAACTCAAGTAGGCATGTTTACGAGCTCGATGCACTCACTACGGTGCAAGTCATGGCAAGACAAGCATACCTCCATCAAGAAGGCACAAAATGCAAGCTAGACATGGAAAGAACAATAGCATAGAATGCACGGATCAACTACAACATCACCGGCAAAATTGCAAACAAGTTGACAATCTGCCCAGATTCACAAAGTAGCAAAAGTAGAGCTCGATTGGCTCAAGCTAGGGTGCTCCATAATTGCAAACAAAGACATGTATGGATAGAGCACTACAAGATTAACAAAACTCCCTTACTGATCATCCTTAAAAGAGGCACAGATCACTAGGAAACAACATGAACATATGGCATCATGAGATAAACAGCTCCAGGACTTTGTGAAATCACTAAGTCCCTGAAAACAGACTTAGCAAGTGCACCACTTTGCAAGCTTGCACTAGTCACCACACACATCCTAAAAATACATGGGTTGCACCTCTGGAGATATGACAAATCCCTTAACAAAACACATGTAGAATTCGCGGGCATAGCATGCACACATTAATCATGGCAAAAATGACAAAAGAGCTAAACGGAGTAGCAGATCTGACAATTAACTCAAGTAGCCCTATTATAACAGCATTTCGGGCATCAAGATGAGCTCAAATGAAAATGATGCAATGGAACAAAATGATGTATTCTCTGAGATGAACATTTTCATATGCTATATGCATGAATCGAAGCTACGGATGCAAAGTTACGGAGCTACAAACATGTGCACATGGACTGAAAATATCTGGGACTTGGAGAAAAAACGACCTAGGGTTTCACTGTTCACAGTTCTGGGATCCGGGCACGGATTACGAAGTTCGCCGGAATCCTCGGAGCTCACCGGAGAGGACCGACCGGAGTTGAAGGAGGAGGGGCCCGAGGTCCTATCAGTCCGGATCTCGCCAGATCCGGTCACCGGCGACTCGGGGGAGGCGCGGCGACGCCGGAGGAGGCGGCGGAGCCGGGTCAGGAGGCGTGGCGCGGCGGCCGGCGACGTGGTCTGCGGCGGCGCGGCGCGGTGACGGCGGGCGGCCGAGGCGAGGCGCAGGCGGCGGGGTCGGGCGCGGGAGGCGCGGGCACGACGGGCGGCGGGGGCGAGCCGATGGGCTTCTAGGGCCCCAGCCGGGCCGAGCGGGCCGGCGGGACAGAGGCGGTGATGTGGGCGCGGTGCGGCCACGTGGCGGCACGCGATTCGCGGCGGCGGTGATGTCTGGCGCGTCCGGACACGTCCGGCGCGCGGAGAGACGAGGGGGGCTAGATTTAGGGTAGAATGATCCGAAAACGGAGGGGATCTATTTATAGCCATAGAGGGAGCTAGGAGAGTCCAAATGAGGTGCGGTTTTCGGCCACGCGATCGTGATCGAACGCTCTAGATGATGGAGCAGAGTTTGGTGGGTTTTGGGCCAAATTGGAGGGGCATTGGGCTGCAACACACACGAGGCCTTTTCGATCCCTCGGTTAACCGTTGGAGTATCGAACGAAGTCCAAATGATACGAAACTTGACAGGCGGTCTACCGGTAGTAAACCAAGGCCGCTTGGCAAGTCTCGGTCCAATACGGAAATGTTTAATCCCCACACACGAAAGAAAGCTAGAAAAGACCACCGGAGGAGAACGAAGTGCCGGAATGCAAAACGGACAACGGGGAAAATGCTCGAACGCATGAGACGAACACGTATGCAAATGAAAAGCACATGATGACATGATATGATATGCATGACAATGACAACAACACACGGAGACAAAACCCGAACCCGAGGAAATAAATATAACTTAATGCCGGAAACGGCAAGAGTTGGAGTACAAATAGGGAAAGTTACATCCGGGGTGTTACAATAGTACCGGAGAACGGTGTTTTAGTCATCTTGCCCATGAGGCATGGTTCGCAAGTACCAAGTGATTCATAATCAAGTGGTTCCAAAAGTCCATCAGTATGGAGTTTCTTCATGCGCTTTACACCGATATGACCTAAACGGCAGTGCCACAAATAAGTTGCACTATCATTATCAACTCTGCATCTTTTGGCTTCAACACTATGAATATGTGTGTCACTACTATCGAGATTCAATAAAAATAGACCACTCTTTAAGGGTGCATGACCATAAAAGATATTGCTCATATAAATAGAACAACCATTATTCTCAGATTTAAATGAGTAACCGTCTCACATCAAACAAGATCCAGATATAATGTTCATGCTTAACGCTGGCACCAAATAACAATTATTTAGGTCTAATATTAATCCCGAAGGTAGATGTAGAGGTAGCGTGCCGACTGCGATCACATCGACTTTGGAACCGTTTCCCACGCGCATCGTCACCTCGTCCTTAGCCAATCTTCGCTTAATCCGTAGTCCCTGTTTCGAGTTGCAAATATTAGCAACAGAACCAGTATCAAATACCCAGGTGCTACTGCGAGCATTAGTAAGGTACACATCAATAACATGTATATCACATATACCTTTGTTCACCTTGCCATCCTTCTTATCCGCCAAATACTTGGGGCAGTTCCGCTTCCAGTGACCAGTCTGCTTGCAGTAGAAGCACTCAGTTTCAGGCTTAGGTCCAGGTTTGGGTTCTTCTCTTGAGTAGCAACTTGCTTGCTGTTCTTTTTGAAGTTCCCCTTCTTCTTCCCTTTGCTCTTTTTCTTGAAACTAGTGGTCTTGTTGACCATCAACACTTGATGCTCCTTCCTGATTTCTACCTCCGCAGCTTTCAGCATTGCGAAGAGCTCGGGAATAATCTTATTCATCCCTTGCATATTATAGTTCATCACGAAGCTCTTGTAGCTTGGCGGCAGTGATTGGAGAATTCTGTCAATGACGCAATCATCTGGAAGATTAACTCCCAATTGAATCAAGTGATTATTATACCCAGACATTTTGAGTATATGCTCACTGACAGAACTGTTCTCCTCCATCTTGCAGCTATAGAACTTATTGGAGACTTCATATCTCTCAATCCGGGCATTTGCTTGAAATATTAACTTCATCTCCTGGAACATCTCATATGCTCCATGACGTTCAAAACATCGTTGAATTCCCGATTCTAAGCCGTAAAGCATGGCACACTGAACTATCGAGTAGTCATCAGCTTTGCTCTGCCAGACGTTCATAACATCTGGTGTTGCTCCAGCAGCAGGCCTGGCACCCAGCGGTGCTTCTAGGACGTAATTCTTCTGTGCAGCAATGAGGATAATCCTCAAGTTACGGACCCAGTCCGTGTAATTTCTACCATCATCTTTTCAACTTTGCTTTCTCAAGGAACGCATTAAAATTCAACGGAACAACATCACGGGCCATCTATCTACAATAAAGCATAAATAAGTAAGATACTATCAGGTACTAAGTTTCATGATAAATTTAGGTTCAAATAATTTACTTAAAGAACTCCCACTTAGATAGACATCCCTCTAATCCTCTAAGTGATTACGTGATCCAAATCAACTAAACCATGTCCGATCATCATGTGAGATGGAGTAGTTTCATTGGTGAACATCACTATGTTGATCATATCTACTATATGATTCACGCTCGACCTTTCGGTCTCCGTGTTCCGAGGCCATATCTGTATATGCTTGGCTCGTCAAGTATAACCTGAGTATTCCGCGTGTGCAACTATTTTGCACCCGTTGTATTTGAATGTAGAGCCTATCACACCCGATCATCACGTGGTGTCTCAGCACGAAGAACTTTCACAACGGTGCATACTCAGGGAGAACACTTCTTGATAATTAGTGAGAGATCATCTTATAATGCTACCGTCAATCAAAGCAAGATAAGATGCATAAAAGATAAACATAACATGCAATCAATATAAGTGATATGATATGGCCATCATCATCTTGTGCTTGTGATCTCCATCTTCGAAGCACCGTCGTGATCACCATCGTCACCGGCGCAACACCTTGATCTCCATCGTAGCATCGTTGTCGTCTCGCCAATCTTATGCTTCCACGACTATCGCTACCGCTTAGTGATAAAGTAAAGCATTACAGCGCGATTGCATTGCATACAATAAAGCGACAACCATATGGCTCCTGCCAGTTGCCGATAACTCGGTTACAAAACATGATCATCTCATACAATAAAATTTAGCATCATGTCTTAACCATATCACATCACAACATGCCCTGCAAAAACAAGTTAGACGTCCTCTACTTTGTTGTTGCAAGTTTTACGTGGCTGCTATGGGCTTAAGCAAGAACCAATCTTACCTACGCATCAAAACCACAACAATAGTTTGTCAAGTTGGTGCTGTTTTAACCTTCGCAAGGACCGGGCGTAGCCACAATCGGTTCAACTAAAGTTGGAGAAACTGTCACCCGCAAGCCACCTATGTGCAAAGCACGTCGGGAGAACCGGTCTCGCGTAAGCGTACGCGTAATGTCGGTCCGGGCCGCTTCGTCCAACAATACCGCCGAACCAAAGTATGACATGCTGGTAAGCAGTATGACTTATATCGCCCACAACTCACTTGTGTTCTACTCGTGCATATAACATCAACATATAAAACCTAGGCTCGGATGCCACTGTAGGGTTTCGTAGTAATTTCAAAAAATTTCCTACGCACACGCAAGATCATGGTGATGCATAGCAACGAGAGGGGGAGAGTGTGATCTACGTACCCTTGTAGATTGACAACGGAAGCGTTAACTTAGTTGATGTAGTCGTACGTCTCCACGGCCCTACCAATCAAGCACCGAAACTACGGCACCTCCGAGTTCTAGCACAGGTTCAGCTCGATGATGATCCCGGGACTCCGATCCAGCAAAGTGTCGGGGAAGAGTTCCGTCAGCACGACGGCGTGGTGACGATCTTGATGTTCTACTCTCGCAGGGCTTCGCCTAAGCACCGCTACAATATTATCGAGGACTATGGTGGAAGGGGGCACCGCACACGGCTAAGAATATGATCACGTGGATCAACTTGTGTCCATGGGGTGCCTCTTGCCTCCGTATATAAAGGATCCAAAGGGGGGGTGCGGCCGGCCCTAGTAGGAGGCGCGCAGGAGGAGTCCTACTCCTACCGGGAGTAGGACTCCCCTCCCTTTCCTTGTCCAATTAGGAGAGGGGGAAGGAAGGGAGAGAGGAGAGAGGGGGGCGCCGCCCCTCCCTCCTTGTCCAATTCGGACTAGGGGGAGAGGGGGCGCGCGGCCTGCCCTGGCAGCCCCTCCTCTTCTCCACTTTAGGCCCATGAGGCCCATTAACCCCCCGGGGGGTTCCGGTAACCCCCCGGTGCTCCGGTTTTATCCGAAACTTCCTCGGAACACTTCCGGTGTCCGAATATAGCCGTCCAATATATCAATCTTTATGTCTCGACCATTTCGAGACTCCTCGTCATGTTCGTGATCACATCCGGGACTCCGAACTTACTTCGGTCATCAAAACTCATAAACTCATAATATAACTGTCATCGAAACCTTAAGCGTGCGGACCCTACGGGTTCGAGAATAATGTAGACATGACCGAGACATGTCTCCGGTCAATAACCAATAGCGGAACCTGGATGCTCGTATTGGCTCCTACATATTCTACGAAGATCTTTATCGGTCAGACCGCATAACAACATATGTTGTTCCCTTTGTCATCGGTATGTTACTTGCCTGAGATTCGATCGTCGGTATCTCAATACCTAGTTCAATCTCGTTACCGGCAAGTCTCTTTACTCGTTCCGTAATACATCATCTCGCAACTAACTCATTAGTTGCAATGCTTGCAAGGCTTATGTGATGTGCATTACCGAGAGGGCCCAGAGATACCTCTCCGACAATCGGAGTGACAAATCCTAATCTCAAAATACGCCAACCCAACATGTACCTTTGGAGACACCTGTACAGTACCTTTATAATCACCCATTTACGTTGTGACATTTGGTAGCACACAAAGTGTTCCTCTGGCAAACGGGAGTTGCATAATCTCATAGTCATAGGAACATGTATAAGTCATGAAGAAAGCAATAGCAACATACTAAACGGTCGGGTGCTAAGCTAATGGAATGGGTCATGTCAATCAGAT
Source organism: Triticum urartu (assembly GCF_056163025.1). Taxonomy (NCBI): domain Eukaryota; kingdom Viridiplantae; phylum Streptophyta; class Magnoliopsida; order Poales; family Poaceae; genus Triticum; species Triticum urartu. Next base: position 141,143,836 of record NC_141874.1, on the reverse strand, counting down.
CATTCAACTAATGATGTGATCCCGTTAATCAAATGACAACTCTTTGTCCATGGTTAGGAAACATAACCATCTTTGATTAATGAGCTAGTCAAGTAGAGGCATACTAGTGACACTCTGTTTGTCTATGTATTCACACATGTATTATGTTTCTGGTTAATACAATTCTAGCATGAATAATAAACATTTATCATGATATAAGGAAATAAATAATAACTTTATTATTGCCTCTAGGGCATATTTCCTTCACCCAGGGTGCATCAAACTTGTTGTTGAACTTGTGGAGTAGCTTTAGAAGCATTTCATCATTTTGAACCTTGAGATTGAGAACTCCGAGGCCACCATTTTGTTTTGGTCGACACACCATATCCCAGGCCGCAAGCGAGTTACTTTTCTCACCATCTTCAATTTTTTTGGTCCAAAGGCCATGTCTTCGAATCTTGTCAAATTGGTCAATGATCTTAGGTGGGAGTTTAAGGATTCCCATGGGGTAAATCGCCAACGAGGTGATGAGAGAGTTCATGAGAGCCAGTTTTCCCGCATACGACATAAGCGACAGTGCTGCGGTGATTCTTCTCTCAGCCTTGCAGATCCAGGGAGTTAAGTCAAGGACTGTGGGTTTGGACATGCCCAGAGGTAAGCCCAGATACGTGAATGGCAGTTGCGCACAGGCGCATCCGAAGATGTCAGCAATATCCTTGTACGTTTCTTCCGGAGTGCTCAAAGGAATAAGTGTTGACTTGTGGAAGTTAATGTGTAGCCCCACCGAATTCGCGTAATCCATGAGAATCTACTTCATGCAGGTCGTTTGGAGACGACAGGCCGGCATTACAATGATTGTGTCGTCCGCGTATTGAATGAATGGGAATTGATTGTCACGGCCAAAGGGAATCGGCAGACGTAGATTGTTGTTATGCATGGCGTCATTAATGGCCATTTGGAGCAAATCCGCGGCAAGTACAAAGAGCAAGGGGGACAGCGGGTCGCCTTGACGGACGCCACATTTGCACCAAAAATGTTTGCCGGGGACCCCATTAAGTAGCATGGAGGATTTACCTGAAGAGGTGATGCATTTAAACCAGGCAATCCATTTGTCATTGAATCCCATACTTTTCATAATCTGTATTATCGCTGAGTGTTGTACCGTGTCAAAAGCTTTGGCGAAGTCGAGTTTAAGCAAAACAATCTCTCGCTTAGATGCTTGGCATTGATGTATGTACTCAAAGGCCCAGGCTAAGCAATCATTGATAGTGCGGCCCTTAAGGAAGCCGTATTGATTCTGATGTACGATTTGCAGGATGATTTTCTATAAGCGATTAGCGAGAAGTTTTGTGATCAGCTTAAGGCAGCAGTTGAGTAGCGTAATGGGTCGGAAATCATTGACCGTTTCTGGAGATCTGGTCTTAGGGATGAGGGTAATATGACCATAGTTGAGGCTTTCCAGATTGAGATTGCCCTCATGAAATTCCGCACAAAGACGGTAGAAGTTGTCTTTTATCACTGGCCAAGAAGCTTTGAGAAAGGCACCGTTAAAGCCGTCCAGGCCAGGGGCCCGGTCAGGAGGCATTTCATTAACTACAGCATCAATCTCATTTGTAGTGAAGGGAGTGGTGAGGCTGTCAAAATCCACATTGTCATGTAGCATCTGGGAAAGGTTGAATTTCATTTGTGGTGGCTTCGTTGTCCCCAAAAGAGCTTTGAACGCCTCAAACAAAATAGACTCTTTTCCAGCATGGTCCTCTATAACGATGTCATCATTGATTTTCAAGCTGGAAATGAAGTTTTTGCGGTATCGTTCCATGGCCACCGCTTGGAAGAATTTAGAGTTCTCATCACCGAATTTAATCCAACGAATAGTGCATCGTTTCTTCCACTAATCTTTTTGATGTTGAAGGAGTCTGATCAGATGTTTTTTGAGAATGGATTGAAAGTTATGCTCTTGTCGTGTCAACATACGGCGATCAGCAATGTGGTCTATCTCAAGGAGAGCTTTATTAGTATTAGCAATGGCCGTCTTAAGCCTTGAAATTTTCTTGCTCCACTGACTGAGGGCATGTCTCAAATTTTTAAACTTTTGACAGAGGCTTGTAGCAGCATTAGCAGATTTACCAAATTTGAGTGGTCTACTCCAAGCATGGGGAACAACCTCCATGAAACCAGGGTGTGCAATCCAAAATGTTTCCAACCTGAAAATTTTGCTTTTAGGAATGTTGGTATGAATGACAACAGAGCAAGGCGTATGATCTGAGACTGGACGCCCAAGGGGATTAACCATGGTGTTCGGAAAAGAGGAGGTCCAATTGAGGGTGGTGAAAAACCAGTCAAGTTGTTCAAGTAATGGATTTTGTTGCATATTAGACCATGTATAGTTTCTCCCTTTGATTGGTAGTTCAGTGAGATTTTGCTCTCTGATGAAGTCATTAAAAGTGAACATATCGTGTACATTGCCACCAGGCTTGTTCCTGTTATCAGGTGAGCGAATGTAGTTAAAGTCGCCAAGAATTAGCCAGTCTTCTGTTGGGGGTATATCAATATCAAAAAGCCATTGGGTAAATCTATCGCGCATTTCTCCCTGACAAGGACCGTATATGTTCACCAATTTCCAAGTGTGCGATGAAAACGTGGAAGTGAAAATTACGCCCAATGCAAACTGTTCTTGGATAAAGATGTGACCCGAGAATAAAGAGCTATACCAGATCGTTATAATCCCTCCCGAAGCGCCAATTGAGGGAATAAACGCAAAGGAATCAAAACGCGGTGGACAAATAGTCTTAAGGACACTAGCATTAAAGTCTTGCATCTTCGATTCTTGCAAACAAATAATAGAGCAGGCCGAAGAGCTGATCGCATTAGACAACGCTAAGAGCTTTTTAGGAGAGTTCAAGCCCCGAACATTCCAACACAGTATGTTCCAGTTATGCAAAAGAGACATAAAACGCGTGAAGATAAGGTGTGAATCTTAGGTAGCAGGCGAAGCCGGCTCCCCGACAGTCCCATTGAGCACTTCTTCAGTGAGCTCCTCAGCTGGAATTGCACAAAGTTGAACTCCAATTTGCTGCATTGTGGATATGGCAGTGGGAGGAGGGATCTTTGTAGTGTGGATATCAGACGAGGAGGTGATGTCAGGCACATCAGAGGGAGTAACCCGTGGCTTCACCTTGGACTTGGAAGGGCGAGAATCCTGATTGAGATTGACACGGAAGCCATCATATTTGTTCTGCCTGGTGCTTCGACGAAGAGGGGCAGTGCTTAGGGGAGCAACGGATTTCCCTTTGCAGCCAAGTACTCTGGTTTCATCAGTAGAGGAAGACGGAGCTAAGTTCTCCTGCATAGGTATCACAGACTGAAGGCCAAGGAACATGTTATCAGTGCCCTCAGACACTGGCATAGATTCCACTGGGACCATCAAAACAGCAGATTGATGGCCAGGTGCAAGTTCAGTAAATTCAGACACTTGGGGCGGTTCAGAAACTGCCACCAGTTGGAGCTGTTCAGGAACTTCCGGCACTTGGAGTGGATCCAGTGTAATAGCATCATCAGAAAGTGCAGAGAACCTTGGGGCAGAGATCACCTGTTCCGTAAGTTGTGGAGAGGTAGCATCTAGATGTTCCACCTGGGAGGGCGCATCGGTGAGTAGCAGTGGACCCTCCCTAGTATCAGCAGTCGCATCTATGGTAGAAAGCATTGCAGAGTTGGTGTTGGCTGAGAGCATAGATCCCTCTACCTGAGTGAACTGCAGTATATTGTTGACCACAGTGATCTGAATCTCCACATGCACAGATTCAGTCCGAACACCGTAAGCTTGACACCACGGACCCATAGAAGCCAAATATGGGCGGAGAGCATTGTATATTGATAGGTTAAGTTGTTGGCGAGGAACTGGTTCAGACAACAGAAGAGCCAGCAGTTGGTTACCTTGGTTGGAAAGGGCAAAGCGAATACCTTGGTTGTGTAATTCCACAGAGACCGACAGAAGTTCCTGGCTGAGTTCAGAACTGATAGACATATTAGCATTGTCCATTATGATCAGGGCATCGCCAAAACTTGCCGCACTGGAGCTGTCAGACAGAGTGATTGAATCGTTCCAAGCATCAGCAGCATTATCAGTAATGTTGTTTTCTGGGACTATGCCATCCATGACAGAGAGGCCCTGGGCAGCGAGCCAGGATTGGAAGTTCATCAAATGTGGAGGCATGGCAAGAGGCTGAGCAGGTGGAGAAGGGGGCCAGGCACCCCAGCCCTCATGAGGAGGAGCTTGATCATGTCCGGCAGGAGCGTCATTGTTGGGAGCAGCATTTTGGACAAGCCAATTGTGCACCTGATGTTGATAGAGCTGCTCGGCTGTCAGTTCAGGTCCAAACTGTGGGTGGGGGTTGCCATCTGGGGGCGGTGGTTCTTCTCCCGCCGGAGGAACTTCAGCCAACATAGCGTTCCAGCCCCTGCTGCGGAGGATTGTCACCTGCACTGTCCAGCAGTCTCTAGCCCCACCAAGCTGCCATACAACAAAGCTCTTGGGGATCAATCTGAGATGGATAACTTGAGCTTTGTTGAGCATAAACCTCCTGTCTTGCCTCGGATTGTACCAAGAAATCAACGATCCATAACCCCCCAGTGCTTTGGTGATATAGTAATCAGTTTGGTAGTCATAGGGGAAACCAAAGAACATAATCCAGACAGCAGGGCCAAAATTAGTAGTGCGCCTATTGAGAGCTTCGTTATGCGGAACAAAGGTAATGAGTAAATCCTCATCTTCAAGCTCAAGGGGAGTTGCAACCGAAGAATCATGAAGAAAAGAGTCCGCAAATCCAAAGATCCCAATGCCAAAGGGGTGGTCACTAACTTCAGTAGGAAAGAGGTGGGCCTCATGAAGCAAACCTTGCACGGCGGCGTGAACGGTAGCACGTCGGTGAAGAGGAACATAGGAGCTGGTCTCGGCAATAGCCAAGAAGTCGTGGTTCAGAGGCGGAATGGGTCCGACCACCATCCCACTGCGCACCAAGTGATCAGCAGGTCCCGGCTCGACGGCGAAGCCCGGCGGCAAGAAAGGCACCGGGTTGAGGGAGTAGTTGGCCATGGTGGCGAGGTGGAGCGGGGGTCGAGTAGTCAATGTCGATGGAAGTGATGTGTGGAGGGAAGGTGGTGGCAGGGGAGCGATGATGGCATTGGGCAGGGACGTTTGGAAACTCGAGGCAGAATGGCGACCGTCCGGGGTATTTTTGGAAGGGTTGATATTTTTTGGGACCCATTTCCATTGTTCATGCCACCGTCTAGAGTAGCAATTAGAAGCCACGTGGCTGTAAGCCCCACAAAAATTGCATCTTATATTGGAGCAAGAAATTAAACGCTGAACGGGAAAATGGCAAGTCGATGCCAGGATCTCAGAGTGATTAATCAACTTTCCATGCTGCAGAAATTGATTGTCCGTATCTTGGACTGGCTGAGGATACCGAGCGTAGCGAGCAGGGCAATTGATAGCCTTATGGTCCGGGGCTGAGCAATTAATGCAAATTATCCTGGCGGTGCAGCAAGATCGGTTGTGCCCCCATTGCAAACAGCGAGCACAAAGTGCGGCCCAGCGATCCGCTAACGTAGAGATTTCCTTTTCGGATTAACCAGCTTGGGCCAAATCAGCTTTATGATGGGCTGATAGAATAGGAGGCCAATGCTTATGCGGAGGAGCATATTTGAAAGCCGAGGATAAAAAGCTCTGTGGTAGTGGTGGATAAGCAAGCCATAACGGGCATTTAAATGCCCCAAGCATCAAAAATGATCGTGGTTGATTGTCCTCAAATTTTGCCTGGGCGAGATAAATGTCCCTGAGCCATAAACGGTCCTCACGGGGCGCTGTTACCGTGTTAGCATTGAATACCTGAGAAAAAGAACCAAATCTGATAGGTCGAGGCTCACGATGAACATGTGTGGGGATATGATCCAAAGAAATATGATGTCCAGACACAGACGTGGATGCCTCCTTAGAATGTTTATTGGAGAATTCCATCTGCTTAATCGGCAACAACTCAAATTTGCTTAACACTTTCACTGAATCATGACTCAAAACATCAGCAGTAGTATGGCTAGAGAGACAAGGTGAAATGGCCATCGGTTTACGGGCCGAAATGCAAGTGAGCTCTTCATCAGCATGCCAACCAAGATTGCCAAGATGGCTACGGTTGAATCTACCATTGAACAAGTGGAAATGGCAGATGAAGTCCGGCCACATACGATCTTTGAGTCCATAAATAAAATGACCAACCTTGTTGTTGGCCACCGAAAACTGAAAACTCCGAGAACGCAAAGGAGTGACCTTGAAACCAGTAGCAATTCCACCAATACAACATTGAAGAGCGATGCCCACCGATTCCACCGAGAGAGGAAAGGAGGCAGACGAAAAAGAGACCACCAAGAAGAACTCCTTGGAATCCCGAGAAGGAGAGAAGTGAACCGTAGAACCAAATTTTCTCCTCACCTGATCGGCCAGGGCTAGGCCAGGAGCAAAATCCCAATGTAGCAAGCCTTCCATCATGGAGATCCCTAGAGGAAATCGCCATTGGAGAGGGTGGAGCAGGTGGGAGAGGGTGGGAGGTGGGGGTAGCCATCCTGTTTCACCGTTTTTGAGCTCTCCGTCGTTTTTCTTCATTGGCTATATATATATATATATATATGAGTTTATGTTCTCTACAGCATTCACTTATTGCTATTTCTTCAAGTTGGTTTTCTGCTAAGTGAATGTGATCGGACCCTTCCCCTCTATGCTATACTCAACCCAATCTGTTCACAAATTCTTCATGTGCGTTCTATTTGAAACTCATTCAAAATCTTCAGTGTGTCCTTGTCAGCTGAAGAAATTGCGAACGGAACTTTGAAACCTATCTTGTCGAAATTTTCGGTCTTGCTGCTCAAACCGTTCCGCATCCCACGATACACTTATCCACTCACCCACGATCTAACACGATCTCCACCTCTCACTACGTGGGTGACACATGTCATGCGAATGAGAAGGGTCAGGGGCACGTTCGTCCAATTTCTTCGGGCGAGCAGTTTTCACCGTGGCTATAAATACCCTTCCTTCCCTCCTTCACTTCTTTTACTCCGCTCGACCTCTCTCTCCAGCTCGAGCTTCTCAAACCCTAGCGTCGTTGCTACTTCATCGCCGCCCGTGAGGAAGAGCTTCACTGCCTCGACCTCGTCACCGACGTACTCGCGCCGACCGCGGACATCTTCACTCCGCCGCCGCCGTAGCCGTCTTCCTCCGTCGAGTTAGGGCGTGGAAGATCTGCATAGACGAACTTCACATCTCCTCACTCCAGTTCGTCGTGTTCTTCGTCCAGGGTAATTAAAAGTTACTTTTACTGCCCTCGTTGATTCGAATGATTATCTACAAAATCTTCAAAAGTGTTTTTCTTCATATCTTCACACAGTGAACACCTCACAAGTCATCCGTTCTTGATTCGTTTCTCTAAGCATCATTTTTCTTCAAGATTCCTCAATTGTGTGGATCTTCGATCTATACAACTCTAGAACCTAAGACAAAGAACGCTTAGTGAAAATCTTCAAGACTCATCTGGTCAAATTCCTCAAACCTGTTCATTTTGAAAAACCTTCTGAGAACGCATATGACCTCTCCAAATTCCTCGCAACTATACTCTGTTCACAGGTACACATGTCAGCCGCTGAATCACTAGTTTCTCATCAACTTAACTCATTTGCAGAGTTCCTCGAAGAAAAGTTGCATACTTCTTTAGAGAATTCGATTGTTCAAATTCCTCAACTGAAGAAAATGGCTGATGGTAAAAGGACACAGAAGGGAGGAAAGAGGCCGGAGGTAAATATAGCATTTGAAATCCCTGATGACATATATGTTGGGTACTGCACACCTACGGAGGAAACCAAGAATGAGCGCAAAGTGCGCATTCAGAAGATAGAGAGGAGATGGGCAAGAGAATGGAGGGAGTATAGATATGTCACTCCTAAGTACATGAAGAAATTCGCACTCAATCCTCCATGCCCAAGAGCTCCATTGGCACCTGGCCAAATAGCAGATCCCACCAGCCTCAAGCGCGGTGAGGACTATCCTGATGAATGGGCCAAGCGCCAAACCAAGTTGGCTAAGCAAGCCAAAGAAGCAGTGAGGAAATTCAATGAAGACTCTGCTACTGTTGATGCCTCTGCTGAGGTCCTTGCTGTCAAGCCAAAGAAGGCTATGTCAAAGAAGCCTGCGCGCAAGCCAAGTGCTTCCTCAGCAATGCCCTCATGGCCAGAATCATCAAAGCCCTCATGGCCAATTCCTCATGCTGCTCCTGTTCCTCCAAAGTCCTTAGCTCCTCCGCCAAAGCCTTCAGCTGTTCCGACCAAATCCTCAGCACCTGTGCATCTCGCTTCGTGCCAAAGGACTGCCGGCATCTCCATTGCCTCAGGCGTCTCAGCTAGTTCTTCAGCTGCACCAAGTTCCTCAGCTGGCCCCTCACTGCTGAAGACAAAGGCCACTGCTGGACGAGGTCCACGCCCAAGTCCTCAAAAAAGAAGCAAGTCGCTTTCCAAGTGCCGTCTGATGAAGACGAAGCTGATGATGATGAACTTGCAGAAATCATCAGAGACAGGAAAGTCAGAGCCGCTAGAGCCAAAGGATCAGAGGTGCCACCGCTTTTGGATCCCAAGCTGATCCTCGACTACATTGATGATTGGCACAAGGACCCCAACACTCCCTTGCCTGACTTCAAGCTGACTCCTGGCCAGAGTCACATGCTGACCCACTTCATTCAAGAAGAAAAGTGGAAATTTGAGAAGGCCAGGCAGATCAAGAAAGCGCAGTACAAGAAAGAGCGCTATCTGAAAAAAACGTTGTCTCTATGACAACTGAAGAACTTGTCACTACTCATACTGAGATTAAGAAACTCAGTGATGATTTTGAAGCATATCACGCTGATTGGCTTGGAGCCAAGGTTCGTTTTGTGAAACTTACGAATAACTTCACTTCCAATGTTGCAGCCCCAACGCAACAGGAAATTCCTCAGGCTGAAGCATCTGCTCAGCCTACTGAAGAAAATGCCAGCACCGCTGATGACAATCAGGTAGCTGAAGATAATGTGAGTTCTAGGGCTGATGACTGCATTCCAGCCACTGGAGAAATTGCCAGGGCACCCACTAGTGGTGTGCCTGAAGAAACTGAAGAACTCAGGGCAACTGCATCAGTTGTGCCTGAAGAAAATCAACCAGATTCCTCAGCTGCTGCTGCACCAACTTCAACTCCAACCCTTCCATCTGCATCAGATGTGAAGAAGACCAAAGCTGCAGAGCGTGCTGCAGTGAAGAAAAGGAAAGCATCGGCTGCTTTAGATTCTTCAGCTCCGAGGAAAATGAAGCCTATGACAAGCTCATTTGCAAAACCGATTGATGTTGTTCCCATCTCAACCAGGCCATCAAAGGACCTTGTTCCTTTTGATGAAGAATATGTGATCCCCGGCGGATCTGATGAAGAAACTCATTCTGCTGCTTCGTCTGAACCAATCGATGAAGAAATTGAAGTGGATATGATCCCTTCAACACCTACCATCTCCTCGCCTGTGCCTCAGTTCACAGCTGAAGAGGCTGGCGTTGAAGAAATGGAAGATGATGATGTGGACATTGGCTACTCCACACCCGTAATCAGTGATGAATTCTGGGAAAGTCAGCATCCAAACTCTCCAATGTTCACTCCTCTACAGCAAATTCCTCAGTCCCCCACACAAACTGTTCACCTGGGCTCTGAAGAAACTCATCCCACTGCATCTGTCCATGAGGAAATTCCGGCCACTAGCGCTGATGAAACTGCTGCTGCTGAACAACCAACTGCGCAGACTGCCACTAAGGAGGAACCAGAAATTCCTCAGCCTGAAGAACCTGCAATTGAGATTCCTGAGGTCGTGATGCAACTCACAGACACTCCTCTGCCGAAGCCAAAGGATCCATTCTCACGCAAGCAAAAGTTCAAGGCTGATGATTTCTTCGGCGAGCATGTATTCTTCGAAGATTACAACCCATATGACTCTGCTCGCATTAGGAAGAGGCGTTTTTGGACTTCCAGTCAAGCAAATTTCTATTCCTCAGTGCTGTTCAACAAGGAGAAGATTTTCTACCATGAGCATATTCCTCACGTGGATATGGAATCTCTGCCGTGCTTCGCACCAGTCCTCAGTGTTCTTCACGACGCTGGATTGCTCAACTTCTGCTCTGACATCTGCGATTGGAATGAAGAACTGATTCTTTAATTCTATGCAACGCTGCACATCACCGGAGATGCTAAAGATGTGAATTCATGGGTGTTGGACTAGATGTCTGAAAACACTCACTACACTGCACCAGCCTCTGAATTGCTTCGTGCTCTACCACTCAGTCCTCCCCTTGAAGAAGCTCGCTGCATCTATAGTGAACCTGAGCTCACACATCATTACATGCAGGTGCTGATGAAACCTTTGAAGCCAGGTCAAGCACCAAGAACTAAATTCCTCGTGAAGGAATTGTTGTACGTGCCCAGAACTGTCTATCGTATTCTTACGAGGACAATCAGTCCTATCAAAGGCCACGACTCATCTGATGAGGAAATTGTTGGATCATGAAGAATCTGGTATTCAATATCGTTCATGGCATTCCTGTCAATTATCACGATTTCTTCAAGAGGACTATGGCCAATGTTGCACTGTCTCCGTTTGAGCTGAAGCCTTATGCACCTTGGATCATGAGATTCCTCAGGACAAGGTCTTCACTCAACTACAAAGCTGATTTCCAGAATCACCTCAGCTACTTGCCCCCAATTGAAGTCCTCAAGCAGACACATTCCTCAGTTGATGGAAAGGGCAAGGCACCAGCTGTAATTGATGAAGGCATTCGTCCATTGGATGGTCAGTTTCGCAAAGCTACATCTTATTCCACCAATGATGACTCTGCCACACATGACTCTGCCAATGCACCTAAGTCCACTCCTCAAGCCACTGCTCCGCGCGTGATGACTGACCGTGAACTTCTGCTTAGTCTTCACCAGAAGGTGGATCGAAATCACAAATGGTTTAAGCGTCAGTTTGGTTCACTTCTTCACAACATGACTGCCACACACAATGCAGTGAAGAAAAACCACTACTACCTCCATCAAGTCTTCGGTCGCACCTGGGCAATCCTATCACATCTATATGGTGAAGAAGATCTGAAGAACATGGGTCTCAAAGAAGATTTTGACTGGTCTGCACCTCCACCGAAGAAGTTCAAGAAGGTCCAAGTTCCTTCTCTGGTGGCCAGCTCATTTTCTTCATCATGCGACACTGATGAACATGAAGATTTGGACGACACTGCGGCAGGCCCTACATCAACAAACGACCCCAACAACGTTGGCGCTCCTTCATCAACATGATTATCTTCAGGGGCGTTAGTCCTCATTTTCGATCCTTTTGGTCATTCGATGACAAAGGGGGAGAAATATGAGTTAGTCTTCAAGCGGGTCTACTATATGGGCGTTTTTTTGCTAAAGTTACAACTCTCGTTCTTCTGAAACTTTATTGGATTGAGTTGTAATCTTAAACCCGATGGTGCTCTGATACTTTTGATGCACTATTCTGCATGCTTTTTCCTCGTTAAATATTATTGCACGCATGCTGAATTTCATCAGGCACCATATTTCATCATGCATTTCAAATTCTTCATATTATATGTTAAATGCGTGTATGAATTACAAGATATAGGGGGAGATCTCCATGATTCAACTCTTCAAGTGTGCATTGCTTCAAAAGCAAATTCCTCACTATGCACATCTTCAGGGGGAGTTCTTCTATATCTTGCAATCAAATTCCTCAATATCAGCAGTTACACTTCATATGTTTATCCCCATTGAAAACTTAACCTATATTGTCATCAATCACCAAAAAGGGGGAGATTGGAAGTGCATCTAGTGCCCCTTAGTGATTTTGGTGTATTGAAGACTTATAGGTTAAGGGACTAATGCGTTTGTGAGTGTACACAGGTCTATACGTCTATGAGGAGTTTGATATTTACAGGAAAAGTCGACCCCTAAAAATGAATATCTTCGACTGAAGATTTTGGTATTTCTGAAGACTTTCATGAAGACTTTGAAAGTGAAGAAATTGGTGTGTCCGTGAAGACTTGATATTCATGCGAGGAATATGAAGCTTGAAGACTTTCGTTTTCATAGTTTTATTTTTCTCTTTCTTGAGTCATAGGAAACACCGTACTATTAAAGGGGGTTGAGGAAATACTAAGCAAAAATTTCCATGTGATGCTCCACTCAAAATCCTACACCTGCCAATCCCTTCGAGTGAAGCCATTGGAAATCTCATACAGTTCAGTCAATTTCTTCAGTGACAGAGACGAAGTTCTTCTGGTCTCTGAGGAATTTGTCCTGACTGAGGAGTTAGGAATTCGCCAGTGCGGATTGCCTACACAGTGAGGTACATGATAGCCCTGAGGATTTTGCTACTCAAAATTCCGACCGTTGCTGTGCTATGCGCCAGCTGTCCCAAAATATCTATCCACCTAACGGTCATATCATTGAAGGGCATTTATGTCTTATCATGTCAGGCTGCTCCCTAGGCTATAAATAGTCGCCCCCTACAACCACTAGCTGGTTGGCTGCTCCGAGAGAAACTGACACTTGTCATTTGAGAGCAACCCATCCTCCGAGGACTTTGAGCGAAAATCATCAAGTGAGGAAAAACCAAAAACCCAAACACCTACAAACCCCAAGTGATTGAGCATCACTGAAGAGATTGATCCTGAGTGGAGCCGACGCTTGTTACCTTTGAAGACTGTGCTTCTTCCAGACGGTTAGGCGTCATGGTCTAGAGCATCCAAGAGGAATTGTGGATCGCCGAGTGACCAAGTTTGTGAAGGTTTGGAAGTCGCCTGAAGACTTACCACGAGTGATTGGATGAGGTCTGTGTGACCTTAGTTCAAGGATAATACAGTGAGGACTGGGTGTCTTGGACTAAGTGTCCTTGACTGGGTGTCCGGAACTGTGTGTCCTCGAGTTTAAATACTCAGCCGCTCCAACCAGACGTACAACTGAGACAGTAGTTGGAACTGGTCTACCAAATCATGGTCTTCACCGAGCTTACTGGTTCTATTTCCTCAACTCTTCCATTTCCTCATAATTGTGATGTGTGTTTGTTCATATCTGTGTTTGAAGAATTTGACTGAAGACTTTCTCAATTTCCTCAGTTCAATTTCTTCAGTCTGTTTGTCTTCATCCCGTGTTATCCTGTGATTACGCTTCCTATACTCTGTGCCTGTCTGCATTTCATCATGATGACTATGCTTGTATTCTGTTATGTTTACCTTTGAGTACTTATTCCGCTGCTAGTAGTTCTTCGCTAAGGAATTTCCTCACCGGCAAATTCCTCAGTGAAGAATTTCATAAAAATCGCCTATTCACCCCCCCCCCCCCTCTAGTCGATATAACGCACTTTCAGAACACCTTTCTTGAAAATGAAACACTTACACCCGAACACCCGAAAGTACTTGAGGTTGGGCTTGTTACCGGTGAGTATCTCATATGCAGTTTTGTTCAAGCCTTTGCGGAGATAGAGCCGATTGGATGCATGACACGCGGTGTTGATGGCTTCGGCCCAAAAGTTGTAAGGAGACTTGAACTCCGCCATCATGGTCCTTGCTGCATCCATCAACGTCCGGTTCTTCTTCTCCGCTACACCATTTTGTTGAGGGGTGTAAGGTGCGGAATATTGATGCTTGATCCCCTCATCACTACGGAACTCATCCAAGGTGTAGTTCTTGAACTCGGTGCCATTGTCACTTCTTATTGTCAAGATCTTTGCATTGTGCTGGTGTTGAGCTTCATTTGCAAATTCAATGATGGTTTGTTGAGTCTCACTCTTCCTCTTGAAGAAGTACACCCAAGTGTATATTGAATAGTCATCCACAATCACCAAGCAATACTTTCTACCCCCAAGACTATCAAAGGATGGAGGCCCAAAGAGATCCAAGTGAAGGAGCTCCAGAGGCCTCTTTGAGTAAATGATAGTCGTGGGAGGGTAAGCCTTCTCATGTAGCTTTCCTTCAATGCAAGCACTGCAAGCACGATCTTTGGCAAAACTAACATTTGTTAGTCCATGGACATGGTCCCCCTTGAGAAGACTTTGCAAAGATCTCATATTGACATGGGGTAAATGGCGATGCCAAAGCCATCCCACGTCAACTTTACCCATTAGGCATGTCGCGGTCTTAGTGGGTTGCTCCAAATAGTTAATCACATAGAGACCGTTCTCGACATGCCCAACAAAGGCTACTTTAAGAGTCTTGATCCACAAGAGGGCCACGGTATCAATATCAAAGAAAGTGGCAAAGCCCATGATTGCAAGTTGACGAACGAAAACTAAATTGTATGCAAGGGACTCAACAAGCATGACCTTCGCGATCGTGAGATCATGATAAATGACAACCTTGTCAAGTCCCAATACCTTAGAGGACGAGGCATCACCCCACTTGACATTGGTGGGCATAGATGGAATCTTGTGCACGTCCACCACCAAGTCCTTACTTCCGGTCATATGATTAGTGGCTCCACTATCGAGCAACCATGATCCCCCATCAGAAGCAAACACCTACAAGAGATCAATGCTTGGTTTTAGGTACCCATTTTGTAATGGGTCCTTTGATGTTAGTGAAAAGGGTCTTAGGAACCCAAATAGACCATTCAATGTACTCATAAGGAGAACTGACAAATTTAGAATAAACATCCCCATCACTAGCACAGCATAACACATAAGAAGGGTTAAAGTCGCCAGCTTTGTTGGAAGGGGTGGCATTGCCCTTCTTGACACCACCACCCTTCACATTGTTCTTCTTCTCCTTAGAAGCACCCTCTCCCTCTTTCACAAAAGTTTGCTTGAGAGGAGGGGGTCGTTTGGCCTTGTCATTCTTCTTCTTGTTCTTGGACTTGGGTTTGTAGCCAATCCCTTCCTTGGCCACAACTTCCTTTTGATTGCTCAAAAGGTCATTGATGTTCTTATCACCTTGTATGCACGACACAAGGCCTTTCTCAAGTTGCTCCTTCAACTTTGCATTCTCCTCAACAAGATGCACATGCTCACAACAAGGGTTAGTAGAATTTGCATTATCAATTAAAACCATATGAGGAAAAGTGGCTTTCTCCTTGGTTAGCTTTACTTAGAGTTGATCATGAGACTCTTTGAGGCTAGCATGATCACCCTTCAAGACCTTGCGAGCCTTGTCAAGTAAATCAAACTCCTCTTTGAGTCTAGCAAGATCAACCCCAAGCTTGGCCTTCTCGGAATTTAGCACACTAGATACAATAAGGGCATGATCAAGATCTTTCTTCAATTTAGCATGGTCATCGTTGTGCGACTCCTCAAGAGCCAAACGATGACCGCATTCTTCCTCAAGAGCATTAGAGAGATCCAAAATCTCATCGGCATAGTCACGACTATGCCCCTCCATCTTAGAGCTGGTTTCTTCGTGAGCCTCGATCATGTCATTGGCTTCACCAAGTTGTTCTAAGAGAGCAACAAAGTGCTTCTTGGATTTACCCTTGAGCTTACTCATAAAAGACTCAAATTCATTTTCCTCCTCATTAGACTCTTCATTTTCATCAATGCAATCCATCAAAGAAGGATTAGTAATGATGGTCGTTTTGATGTTTGGGGTTACCTTGTTGGTGGCTTTAGCCATGAGACACTTGGCGGTGATGTTCTCATTTGGTGAGTCGAAGAGAGACACCTGTGGAGTTAGGGATGGCAATTTTATCCATGGACATGGATACCCATGGATATCCGACCTGAATGGATAGGGTTTGGATATGCTTTTAGGCCCATGGATGGTGCCCAAACCCGACCCGTTTGCTTGCGGGTAGGGCATGGATATAATCTTATACCCGTGGATATACCCAAATCCAACCCGATCATATGCAATAATGGGCAAAAATCTGCTATCCCTACCTCACAGTCACATGTCCCACTGCAATTTTACACGTTGTTATGTAAAACTTGCAAAAGAAATTGCACAATCCCCACCATAGATTTTATTAGTTGACATTCCATCCCCACTAACATACTCTATCACCCCTTCGCTAATTTTGTCTCCTCGTTAAATGACTCGTCATTCTCATCTCTTAGAAAAATACTATATGATATTAGGTTGTTAGTGGATGTTGATTTACCATAAGTTGATGTTTACAATAAGTCAAGCCTAGCTTGCCACGAGGTAAAGAATGGAAGAGCTTATGTTAACATTGTGTTATGTATTATTTATATGTCTTGAAAGGACCCTATGGATATCCAGTTGGTATGGATATCCAACTGGATATCCATCAGTTTTGGACATGGACAACATTTTTCACCCATGGATTTTTTTCATGGGCGGGCAAAGACTATCTTCATGCAGATGGATATGGATTTGATATTGTTCAACCCGATCCAAACCCGACCCATTGCCATCCTTACGTGGAGTTGTCGCAATGTCATCATCATCATCCTCATTGTACTCTTCTTGTGCCACCAACCCCTTGGGAGGAGTCTTCTTGGTGAAGTTGCTCTTGTTGGGGAAGGACTTGGCCTTGTCTTTTCGGATGAGCTTGCCACCATTGTCTTCCCTCTTCTCATATGGGCACTCCACAACAAAGTGGCTCACATTGCCACAATTGTAGCAATTCCTCACTCGTTGCTTGCCCTTCGCGCCACTTGAGTTGTTCTTGTTGAAGTTAGGCCTCGTGTTCTTCTTGCTCCAAAATTGCCTTGAAGCGAGAGCCATGTGCTCATGGTAAGCATATTGTGTATCTTCGGGATTGCTCTCCTCTTCTTCCTCTTCATCCTCTTCTTCCACACCAACCTTGGCATTCAAATCAAGGTTGGTCTTCTTAGCTCTTTGAGAATGCAACACCGCATTGTCGGCGGTCTTGTCTAAGATCCTCATTGCCACAAGCTCATCCAACACTTCACTTGAGGACAAGGTGTGGAAGTCCGGCCTTTGATGGATGACGGAGGACATGGCCTTGTGGTAAGGCATCATGGCCTTGAGGAACTTGCGCTTGATCCAATTGTCATCTATATCCTTGCTCCCATGATCTCGGAGTGAGACCACGAGAGTGGTTAACCTTTGGTAAAGCTCTCAAGGTTCTTCATCTTCATTCATTGCAAACTCATCGGCTTCATCTTGCACCACTTCATAGTTGGGGCATTGAATGCTTGTGCTTCCCTTGTAAAGTGAGACAACATGGTTCCATGATTCCTTGGCCATGGTGAAGGGTCGGAGATGTGCAAGATCTTCGGATCGAATTGCATCTTGGATGATGAAGAGGGAATTCTCGTTGAATTGGTGATCCGCGGCTTCTCTAGGGGTGAAGTTGCTTGGGTCATGCGGATAAAAACCTTGCTCAATGATTCTCCAAAGGTTAGTATTAACATGATTTAAATGACGTTTAAAGCGATATACCCAAGCGTCAAAATCCTCATTTTTCACAATCTTAGGAGGAGAGCCGGCATGATTTAAATGAGTGGAGGGAATAGGTCCTCCATAAGTAATAGGAGGTTCCACATGGGCAAAGATGCCACTACCATTTCTACCACTAGCCAAAGGAACTTTCTCACTAGTAGCTCCCCCCTTGTCGGAGTTAGCATCCGTCACCTTGTTGGTGGGATCGACCACTTCCAACGGTGCGGTGGATAGTTTGAGACCATCAAGAAGGTACTTAAGCATGCCTTTGACCTTGGCCGTCATGGAGGTTTTCAATGTGTCCAAAGCCACATTGAACTCCCCACGTGAGACAGAGGTTCCCCCATCGGCCGTAGATGAGGACGGAATCACACCGGGGTGCTCCTCCTCACCATCTACGGTGTCAACCATACTCTTCGGACGGCAAAGTCCTTAATAAAGAGACGAGGCTCTGATACCAATTGAAAGGATCGATATAGTTGACTAGAGGGGGTGAATAGGCAACTAACAATTTTTAGCTTTTCTTTACCAATTTAAACTTTGCATCAAAGTAGGTTGTCTAGATGTGCAACTAGGTGAGCAACCTATATGATGCAACAACAACAAGTACACAAGCAAGCAAGAGAAGCAACACAATATAAGCTTGCACAAGTAGAGGTATGAGATAACCAAGAGTGGAGCCGGTGAAGACGATGATGTGTTACCGAAGTTCCTTACTTTTGAGGGGAAGTACGCCTCCGTTGGAGCAGTGTGGAGGCACGATGCTCCCCAAGAAGCCACTAGGGCCACCGTATTCTCCTCATGCCCTCACACAATGCGAGATGCCATGATTCCACTATTGGTGCCCTTGGAGGCGGCGACCGAACCTTTACAAACAAGGTTGGGGCAATCTCCACAACTTAATTGGAGGCTCCCAACAACACCACGAAGCTTCACCACAATGGAATATGGCTCCGCGGTGACCTCAACCGTCTAGGGTGCTCAAACACCCAAGAATAACAAGATCTGCAAGGGATTAGTGGGGGGAATCGAATTTCTCTTGGTGGAAGTGTAGATCGTGGCCTCCTCAACCAATCCCTAGAAAATCAACAAGTTTGATTGGCTAGGGAGAGAGATCGGGTGAAAATGGAGCTTAGAGCAACAATGGAGCTTGGGGTGGAAGAGGTAGCCAACTCGGAGAAGAAGACTCCCCTTTTATAGTGATAGAACAAATCCAACTGTTATCCACTAACTCAGCCTGCGAAGAGCTGTACTACCGCACCAGACAAGCGGTACTACCGCAAGGGACTACGATACTACCGCGTGGCTCTGCGGTACTACTGCTGGCGCGACAGGAGCTAGACCAGCCCTGTTGCATAGAAGCAGAGAGCAGCAGAACCGTTGGCGCGGTACTACCGCTCCCCCTTGCAGTACTACCACAAGGCAGGGTTACTCTAGGTTGGGAAGGCACAGACATATAAAAATACATTTGTGGCTACTTCTACTGAGTTTCGATCTATGCAAAAATCCGACACGGTACTACCGCAAGCCCGGAGCGGTACTACCGCCTAGGGCGCGAATGTAAAAAAATTACATCCACCCCTACTTCTGCCCGTGCTGCTGAGCCTGGCCTGAGGCCACGGTACTACTGCGCGCCTAGAGCGGTACTATCATGTAGGGCGCGGATGTAAAAAATTACATCCTCCCCTACTTCCGCTCATGCAGTTGTGCCTGGCCTGAGGCCACGGTACTACCGGGCCCAAGGAGCGGTACTACCGTGAGCATCTGCGGTACTACCGCGCCCATGGCCGGTACTACCGCAAGGCCCTGTGGTACTACCGCTCTGAAGAGCAGTACTATCGCATGCCCGAGTTCAGCAACACTAGAAGTCCTTTATTTTGCAGAGACACGGAGAAACGGAGGATGCTCCAAAGAGCCAAAGGAAGGGTGGTGTAGAAAGGAACAGACGTGTACGTGATGATTCCACCCAAACCTTTCCAACGCGGATCCCCTCTTAATAGTACGGCTTTCCTACGACTCCAATCCACCGGAAAGAAACAAAGAGAAACGCCGTCTTCAATAAGCTTCGAGGGGCACCAAATCATCTTGTGCTTAGACATGATATTTCTGAAATGCTCAATGCACACGATTAGTCCGCAAAAGCATTTTCATCAATCACCAAAACTACTAAGGGATAAATATTCCCTTACATTTGCTTTATGTGACTTGGGTGCTAGTGTTTCTACAATTCTAAAATCTTTATGTGATGTGCTTGGTCTTACCGATATTGAAGAATGTTCTTTAAATTTGCACTTAGCAGATTCTACTATTAAAAAGCCTATGGGAAGAATTACTGATGTTCTTATTCTTGCAAATAGTAATTATGTGCCCATAGATTTTATTGTTCTTGATATTGATTGCAATCTGTCTTGTCCAATTATTCTTGGTAGACCATTTTTGCGTACTATTGGTGCCATGATTGATATGAAAGAAGGCAATATTAAATTTCAATTTCCATTAAGGAAGGGTATGGAACACTTCCCTAGAACAAGAATAAGGCCACCATATGAATCAATCATGAGGGCATCTTACGGATCTAGAAACAAATATGACAACACTTAGATCCTTGTTTTATGCCTAGCTAGGGGCGTAAAACGATAGTGCTTGTTGGGAGGCAACCTAGTGAATAAAATTTATTTTTGTCTTTTGCTTTCTATTCTTGAGTATTTGCACAATTATGCTACTGTTATGATTGTGCTTTTTGTGTTTTAATAAGTGTTCGTGCCAAGTAAAGCCTTTAGGATTATATTGGGTGATAGTTTATTTGATCTTGCTGAAAAACAGAAACTTTTGCGCTCACAAAAATAATTCTCATTTTTAACAGGAGCATGATAAAATAACAATTACTTTTTTAGAAGATTAATATAAAAATTTCCCATGTTGTCCTAATTTTTTAGAATTTTTGGATTTACAGAAGTATTCGAAATCTCCATATTTCTACAAACTGTTCTATTTTTGACAGATTCTGTTTTCTTTGCGTTGTGTGCTTGTTTTGATGATTCTATGGTTTTCTTTGAAGAGTTTTTGCCATAGAAAAGTTGGAATACAGTAGATATAACACAATAATAAAATATGAGTGGTTTTGCAACAGTACTTATAGTAGTGATTTGCTTTCTTATACTAACGGATCTCATGAAGGTTTTGTTGAGTTTTGTGTGATTGAACTTTTCAAGTTTTAGGTGATCTTACGATGGATGAAGGAATAAGGAGTAAGAAGAGCCTAAGCTTGGGGATGCCCATGGCATCCCAAGCTATTATCCAAAGAGAAGCAAGCAACTAAGCTTGGGGATGCCCAAGTGGCATCCCCTCTTTCGTCTAACAACCATCGGTATTTTACTCGAAACTATATTTTTATTTGTCATATACTATAAGTTTTGCTTGGAGCGTCTTGTATGATATGAGTCTTTTCTTGTTTTGCTTTTTGTTTTAAGTCTTGAATTCTTGATGGACACACCTATTTGAGAGAGACAAGATTATGCCACGACTTGCTAGAATTGCTCTCTATGCTTCACTTAAATCTTTATGAGCTATGGAATTGCTCTAGTGCTTCACTTATATCTTTTTGAGCACGGTGTGCTTTGTTATTTTTGAAGAAATGCTCTCATGCTTCACTTAGATTATTTTGAGAGAAACAAAATATTATGCTCATGATCTTCACTTATATTTGTTTGAGCTTATCAAAAGCAACACATGAAAATTAGTTCCAAAGTGATAGATATCCAAGGAGGATCTAATAAAAACTATCATGAAGCTCATTGGACAAAATAAACTTGATTCCTTGTAATAGTTTTGATATATGATGATGTGATATGTGAGTCATGTTGATGAGTAATTATGCTTTAGTAAGAATATTGGTGTTAAGGTTTTGTGATTCCCTATGCAAGCACGAAAGTCAATAGTTATGCAATGAAATTACATCCCACTTGTGGTGCATTATTCGGTGTTAATTATGCTTAATGCTCGCTTATGAGATTTTTCGTTTCTTGGTTGGTCGCTTCTGAATCTATTGCTAGCCTTCATTTTGCACTAAGTATGATCACTACTTGTGCATCCAAAATCCCTTAAACCAGTTTTGCCACATGAGTCCACCATACCTACCTATAGGCGGTATTTATGTGCCGTTCTAAGCAAATTTGTATGTGCCATCTCTAATTTTCTAAATAAATTTCTCTTTTGTGTGCTTATACCGCTCATGAAACGGTAGGGGTGGCTAATATATTTCCATGCTAGATATGTTATTCTCACGATGAGTATTTATTCACTTGTCATTGCTCGAGAGTAAGACAAAGGTATTGGGGATGCCCGGTCCCGAGATGAAAAATGAATTTACTTTATGTTGTCAAATAATATATTCCTTGGTAAGTGTTGGTATGGAAGGCACCCGTGGATACGGCTAGCCATGGAAAGTGAAAGTATGGTTGAAAAAGGAATAAACTTTAATTTCTGTTTGGGAACCGCATACGATATATCTAGCATGGAAAGTATTGGGAACTACTCAATCATTCTCATTGACAGGAAAAGCATGCCTCCCAAAATATTTTTATCTCTATCTTTTTCACTTTGAGCTCTGGTACCTCTACAAATCCCTACTTCCCTCCGCGAAGGGCCTTTCTTTTACTTTATGCAATTTTTATTTTCAATTTGAGTCTCCATCTTCTCTTATAAAGCACTCATAACACACAAGTATAGGGGATCACAACAGTTTTTGAGGGTAGAGTATTCAACCCAAATTTATAGATTCGACACAAGGGGAGCCAAAGAATATTTGAAGGTATTAGCAGCTGAGTCGTCAATTCAACCACACCTGGAGATTAATTATCTGCAGCAAAGTGATCAGTAGCAAAGTAGTTTGATAGTTTTGATAGTAGTGACAGCAGCAATAGTAACAGTAACAGTAATAGCAGTAATTTTGTAGCAAGCGTAACAGTGATGATAGCACTAGTAACTTATCAGAAACAATATAAGATAAATTTGTAGGCATTGGATCGGTGACTTGTTGGATGACATTCATCATGTGACAGTTATAACCTAGGGCTATTCGGTACTAGCTCCAGTCCATCGATATAATGTAGGCATGTATTCCGTAAATAGTCATACGTGCTTTTTTAAAAGAACTTGCATGAGATCTTTTGTCCTACCCTACTGTGGCAGCGGGGTCCATATTGGAAACTAAGGGATATTAAGGCCTCCTTTTAATAGAGAACCGGAACAAAGCATTAACACACAGTGAATACATGAACTCCTCAAACTACGGTAATCACCAAAAGAAGTCTCGGTTATTGTCACTCTGGGGTTACCGGATCATAACATGTAGTAGGTGACTATGACTTGCAAGATCGGATCTAGAACATGGATATAATGGTGATAACATAAATGGTTCAGATCTGAAATCATGGCACCCGGGCCCAAAGTGACAAGCATTGAGCATGGCAAAGTCATAGCAACATCAATCTAAGAACATAGTGGATACTAGGGATCAAGCCCAAACAAAACTAACTCGATTACATGATGAATCTCATCCAACTCCTCACCGACCAGCGAGCCTACGAAGGAATTACTCACTCCCGGTTGGGAGCATCATGGAATTGGCGATGGAGAAGGGTTGGTGATGACGAAGAATGAAGACCCCCCTCTCCCGAGCCCCAAACGGACTTCAGATCTGCCCTCTCAAGGAAGAACAGGGCTTGGCGACGGCTCCGTCTCATGGATCGCGATAATTCTTTCTCCGTGATTTTTTCTTCAAAAATAGGATTTTATAGCGTTGGTTTCAGGGTTAGCAGGGCCATCAGGTGGCGACAACCCACCTGGGCATTCCAGGAGAGGGGGTCATGCCCTGGTGGGTTGTGCCCACCCAGGTGCCCCTCTCCGGTAGGTCTTGGCTCCAGAAATTCTTATTGTTGATATAAAAAATCCTCGCAAAGTTTCATTCCATTCTGAGAACTTTTATTTCTCCACAAAAACAACACCATGGTAGTTCTGCTGAAAACAGCGTCAGTCCGGGGTTAGTTTCATTCAAATCATGCAAATTAGAGTCCAAAACAAGAGGAAAAGCATTAGCAAAAGTAGATATGTTGGAGACGTATCAATTCCCCCAATCTTAAACCTTTGCTTGTCCTCAAGCAATTCAGTTGATAAATTGAAAGTGAAAAAGAAAAATTTTATGAAGTATTTTGCTCTTGTTTGCATAAATAAGCTTAAACAACACCCAGGTTCACAGCCAACATTATAACTAACCATGTCGACAATAAATCTTAAAGATTATAATGACTCATATCAATGACATAATCAACTAGCGAGTAATAATAAGGTATCTCAAACAGCAACACGTTGTCAAAACAACCATGATATAATATGACAATAGTGGTATCTCACTAGCCCTTTCTAAGACCGTAAAGCATATATGCAGAGCACCTCCAAAGTTCAAGCAGCGACTAAACATTGTAATTCATGGTAGAAAAGATCCAGTCATAATGCACCCAACATTAGCTACACACAATGCATAAATCATGACAACTGTGCTCTTCTCAGTTTCTGATGCTTGTTTTATAAGGTGATGACACAACATAAAAGTAAATAGATAATCCCTTCACAGAGGGAAGCAATGATTTGCAGAGGTGCCAGAGCTCAATTCTTAAAACAGACATAAATGATATTTTGAGGCATGGACCCTTCTCATTTACTTCACGACCACCCGTTATCAATATCTCCCATGCTAAACAGGCTAGTGGCGGTTCCCAAGTGATAAAAGTAAAGGTTTTGACTCCATTGGGAGTTTTTGTTTGATTATTCGAGCGATTAACTATTTTTGTATTTTGTAGTTTGGGACTGGGCATCCCGATTCACGCCCTTTTCTCATGCGATGGCGAGTGAATAAACACTAGACCTGAGAATAACCCGCTTAGCATGGAAGATACCGACCACTTCCTGTCATTCCATGAATGATCCAGGCACACAAAACGGATATTTTTTTAGAAGTTTTTAGAGGTGGCACATGCAAATTTACTTAGGACGGCAGGGTAATACCGCATATAGGTAGGTATGGTGGACTCATCCGGAATAACTTTGGGTTCAAGGTTTTTGATGTACAAGCAGAATTCCCACTTAGTACAGGCGAAGGCTAGCAATTAGATTGAGAAGCGGCCAGCTAGAGAGCAACAACGATCATGACCATGCATTATGCATAAGTAACATTGGACACTGGCATGAGTAGGATATGAACACCATGAACATAAATATTATAGAGGCTATGTTGGTTTTGATTCAACTACATGCATGAACATGTACCAAGTCAAGCCACTTGAACATTTGGAGGAGGATAGCATATCATCATACTATATCACAATCATTTTAATGCAATGTTGATATCCAAGGTAAATCATTATCAACTCTCAGATACTTATGCATGGCATGAGAAACTATAATATCTAATTGTCATCGCAAACATGTTTAATCATAATGGGCTGAATCATGGATACTAGGTTAAACATATTTACACAGACATAACAAGTCGAGTTCAAACCAGTTTCTCTCTGCCACGACCAGTTCGTCGAATATCATCATTATTGCCTTTCACTTGCATGACCGAATGATATGCAAATAAGAATAATGGTGCAATAGTGCCGTGGGCTAAGATGGAATTTGCAAACATTTTATTCAACGGGAGAATACAAGGTAAAATGGGCTCTTTATTAGTTCGACAATTATTCAAATGAGAGCCACTCAACATTTTCATCGTGGTCTTCTCCTTGGTACAACTCGAATAAAATAAAAGAAATTCAGAGAAACACACTGAAATATTTTTGGATTTTTTGGTTTTCTTGAACAAGCAAATAAAATAGAAAAACAAAAATGATAAACACTATTTACACGGGAAAGCTCCCAACATGCAAAAGAAGAACAAGGAAATCTTTTTGGGTTTTATTTTTAATAATACTACTAAGCATGCATAGAAAGTAAATAAACTATAACTATTTTTTGGTTTTTCTAAAGTTTTTCAAACACACAAGAAGAAAGCAAGAAAAATAAATCTAAGCATGGATGATACAATGAAAAAGTGTGGACACCGACAAATGGAATAAGTGAACATGAATGTGAAGTCGGTGGAAACACGTACTCCCCCAAGCTTAGGCTTTTGGCCTAACTTGGTAGTCAATCAGTAGCCTGGAGGGTAGTAGTCGGCGTGGTAGCTCACGGAGGCTCTTGATGCGGATGCCTCGGCCCGTCGTGCTGCCTCTACTGCTACGTTGTGAGCTCGGGCCTCGCTCTCAAGCACAAAATATCTTCTCTTGCTGTGATAATCAAAAAGAGCAGGTGCAGGCAAATATGTTTGCACGGGAGATGTTTGGTTAAACAAAAGACTATAAGTGAAGTTATCAGCCTTTCCCTTGAGAATCTTATGGTCTTCTAAGGTGTTAAAATCTAAATACTGCATGGGTAGAATAGGATCAAAGGGAAAAGGTGAAACACCAAGCCCATGTGCTAAACGTGTGGCATAAATTCCACCATAGAACCAGCCACTGTTAGCGTTATGTTGAAGTCTGCGTGCAATAATGGCTACAAGGTTATAATTCTTTTCACCGGTGAGAGCAGTATGTATGAGGCTCAAGTCTGGAGCACAAAGCGTGCTACAGTCTTGCTTGCCTACTATGCATTTCCCATTAAATAATGCAAAGTACTGAATTGCGGGAAAATGAATGCTCTTTATTCTACCTTGTGTCACTCCTCTGTTCTCACCGTAACAAAGACTAGTCAAGAATGTTTGGTACTCAGCCTTTGACGGTTCGTCAAGCGAGCCCCAATACGGGAGTTTGTAGTGGTAAGCAAAATTCTCTAGTGATGTGGCAAATGGACTATCATAAAGCATAAACGACACCCTAGACTCACATGGAAAATATGTAAATCCTTTGACAAATGATTCAGTGAGAAGCTGGTGTTGTTCACAGTTATCTGAAAGGTAGGGACCGAGACCAGCATTGTAAACATATTGCAAAAATTCCTCCTTAATGCCCACACGCACAATATACTCATCGCAAGGCCATAAGCATGTTTTGGTGGCGGCATCTCGTGTGGAACTTTCACTTGGTTCAACATAAGACCGGCGAGCAGAACTGTCACTAGAAGATGCCCCCAAGGATCGTCTCCTCAAAGAACTCCTTCCAAATAGGTTCATCATGTCTGCGTACAATTTTCTGAAAATAAATTTTTTGGGGTGACAAAAATTTGTCAACAAAACTTTATAAAGATAGCAACTACTCATAGGGATAAATAGAAGCCATAGCAAGCATTTAAACTACTTAGAACACTAAGAATTTAACATGCAAGCACATCTACAATAGCACCAAGAGTAGCTAATTATTCAAAGTATAAACCACTAAGACAAAAACTAATTGGACAAACGGTGGAGTCACATACCAAGCAACAATCCCTCGAAACAGTTTCAGAAACTGAGCTTCGAGCAAATAGATCGAACTCTATGGGTTTGAGCTCAAGAACACGGGAGAGAGAGCAATGGAGTTTTTTTTCTGGACGTAAGTGATGATGTGGGACGAAGAGGTAAGTGAGGGGGCCCACGTGGGGACCACAACCCACTAGGGCGCGCCTGGGGGTCCTAGCGCGCCCAGGTGGGTTGTGCCCACCTGATGCACCTCCCTCTGGTAATATTTGCACCAGAAATTCAAAAATATTCAGAAAAAAAATCATGTAAAATTTTCAGGGCATTCTGAGAACTTTTATTTTTGGGTCATTTTTTATGGTCCGGGAAATTCAGAAAACAAAAAAAACATGGCATTTTATTTTATTTAACTAATAAAAACAGAAAACAAAAGGTAAGGACAGAAGTAGTGCTTACTAAATTCATCAACTTCATACCGTTCAAAAATGATCCATTAATAAGGTTGATCAAGTCTTATTACCAACCACTTTCGATTAGCATGAAACCGAAGAACTTTCGTAAATCACTAAGTTACCTCAATGGGATATGCATTTCCCCAACAATAAGCATTTCATATTTCTTTTTGATAGTAGGTAGAGGTATTTGAAAACTTCCAATAGTGATTGTTTGAGATTTTTCAATAATATTAATACCATTCACTTGGAATTGTTTCTTCGGAAAGTGCATCGTATGCTCATCGCCATTAATATGAAAAGTGACCTTGCTTTTATTGCAATCAATAACAGCCCCTAGAGTATTCAAGAATGGTCTACCAAGGATAATGAACATGTTGTCGTCCTCGGGCATCTCAAGTATAACAAAGTCAGTCAAAATAGTAACATTAGCAACAACCACGGGCACATCCTCACAGATACTGATAGGTATGCCAGTTGATTTGTCAGCCATTTGCAAAGATATTTCAGTAGGTGTGAGTTTATTCAAGTCAAGTCTTTTATATAAAGAGAAAGGCATAACACTAACACCGGCTCCTAAGTCACAAAAAGCAGTTTCCGCATAATTCTTTTTGATAGAGCAAGGTATAGTTGGTATTCCCGGATCTCCAAGTTTTTTAGGTACTCCATCTTTAAAAGTGTAATTAGCAACCATAGTGGAGATTTCAGCTTCTAGTATTTTTCTCTTATTTGTGATGATGTCCTTCATATACTTTGCATAAGGAGGCATTTTTAGGATACCAGTCAAGTGAGTACACAAAAATACTGGCCTCAGCATTTCAGCAAAGTGTTCAAATTCTTCATCATCTTTCTTTTTAGTTGACTTAGGTGGAAAAGGCATAGGTTTTTGAACCCATGGTTCTCTTTCTTTACCGTGTTTCCTAGCCACAAAGTCTCTTTTATCATACGTTTTATTCTTAGCTTGTGGGTTATCAAGATCAAGAGGTGGTTCTATCTGAACATCATTATCTAGTTCTTTATCATTGGTTGGTTGAGAGTCTTCATGAACCTCATCATTACCTTTTTCATTATCACTAGGTGAGTGTTCTTTACCAGATTGATTTTCAATATCAGATATAGAAGCTTCATTATCATTGTCAAGAGGTTTTTCTATTTCAGGTTCACTAGGAGCATCTGAAGTCCTATCATTCTTCTTTTTCTTTTCCTTTCTAGAAGGACTAGGTGCACTAGTGTTGGCTCTTTGTGAATCTTGTTCAATTCTTTTAGGGTGCCTCTTAGGATAAAGTGGTTCCTGAGTCATTTTACCTCCTCTAGTTGCAACTCTAACAACAAAGTCATGCATATTATTATTCATTTCATCAAGCAATTCTTTTTGAGATTTAGCAACTTGTTCTAATTGAGTTTGAACCATAGAAGCATGTTTTGCAACACCTCTAACATCATTTGATATTCTAAATAACAAGTCACTCAAGTGAGCAATCATATCAGAATTATATTTCAATTGTTTCATAACATTTGCATTAAAGTGGTCTTGTTTTCTAATATAGTTTTCAAACTCATAAAGGCATTGACTAGGATGCATATTGTGAGGATTATCATTATCATTGAGTTTCATAAGATAATTTACCTCTACCGCCTTAGGCAATGGTGGTGTATTAAGCCCATGTATTTCTTCAATAGGAGGTAAAATTTTAACATCCTCAGCTTTAATACCTTTTTCCTTCATAGATTTCTTTGCCTCTTGCATATCTTTAGGACTGAGATATAATATACCCCCTTCTTCGGAGTGGGTTTAGGTGGTGGTTCAGGAATAGTCCAATCATCATAATTTTTCAATATGTTATTCAATAATTCTTCAGCTTGTCTAATAGTTCGTTCCTTGAAAACACAACCAGCACAACTATCTAGGAAGTCCCTAGAAGCATCGGTTAGTCCATTATAGAAGATATCAAGTATTTCATTTTTCTTAAGAGGATGATCAGGCAAAGCATTAACTAACTGGCAAAGCCTCCCCCAAGCTTGTGGGAGACTCTCTTCTTTAGTTTGAGCAAAGTTAAATATTTCCTGTAAGGCAGCCTATTTCTTATGAGCGGCAAAATATTTTTCACAAAAGTAATAAATCATATCCTAGGGACTACACACACAAGCAGGAGCAAGAGTATTGTACCAAGCTTTAGCATCACCCTTTAATGAGAAAGGAAATAATTTGAGAATAAAGTAGTAGCAAGTTTTCTCATCATGAGTAAAAAGGATGGCTATGTCATTCAACTTAGTAAGATGTGCCACAACAGTTTCAGTTTCATAACCATGTAAAGGATCAGATTCAACAAGAGTAATTAACTCTGGGTCGACAAAGAATTCATAATCCTTATCATGAATAAAGATAGGTGAAGTAGCAAAGGATCACATTTCATTCTAGAATTCAGAGATTTTTCTTTATACTTGTGTAGTAATTTCTCTAGATCATCTCTATCATTACAAGCAAGAATATCTCTAGTTGTTTCTTCACTCATAACATAACCTTCCGGTACCTTAGGCAATTCATATCTAGGAAGGCTAGTTCTAGCAGGTGTTTCAGGAGATTCAGTTTCAACCTCATCATCAGATTCAACAACATCATGTTGTATAACTCTAGCAATTTTTTTAGCAAGAAATTCACCAAGTGGCACATCATCATTATCAAGCAAGGTACTAGCATCATCATAAGCATCATTCATAGTAGAAATAGCATCATCAATAACTTGCGACATATCAGAATTAATAGCTTGTGGTGGTGTTGCAAGTTTATTCATAACAGAAGGTGAATCTAAAGCAGAACTGGATGGCAGTTCCTTACCTCCCCTCGTCCTTGAGGGAAATATCTTAGTCTTAGGATCCTTCAGATTCTTCATAGTGATAGTATGATAATAATCCCAGGTGACTCAACAAATATAGCTATGCTCCCCGGCAACGGCGCTAGAAAAAGGTCTTGATAACCCACAAGTATAGGGGATCGCAACAGCTTTCGAGGGTAGAGTATTCAACCCAAATTTATAGATTCGACACAAGGGAAGCCAAAGAATATTTGAAGGTATTAGCAGTTGAGTTGTCAATTCAACCACACCTAGAGATTAATTATCTACAGCAAAGTGATCAGTAGAAAATTAGTTTGATAGTTTTGATAGTAGTGACAACAGAAAGGCGTGCTTTGTTATTTTTGAAGAAATGCTCTCATGCTTCACTTAGATTTATTTGAGAGTTAGTAAATTTTTTAAGAAATTCTCTCTTACACTTAGATTATTTTGAGAGAAAGAAAATATTATGCTCGTGATCTTCACTTATATTTGTTTGAGCTTATCAAAAGCAACACATGAAAATTAGTTCCAAAGTGACAGATATCCAAGGAGGATCTAATAAAAACTTTCATGAAGCTCATTGGAAAAAATAAACTTGATTCCTTGTAATAGTTTTGAGATATGATGATGTGATATGTGAGTCATATTGATGAGTAATTATGCTTTAGTAATAATATTGGTGTTAAGGTTTGTGATTCCCTATGCAAGCACGAAAGTCAATAGTTATGCAATGAAATTACATCCCACTTGTGGTGCATTATTCGATGTTAATTATGCTTAATGCTCGCTTATGAGATTTTTTTTTATTTCTTGGTTGGTCGCTTCTGAATCTATTGCTAACCTTCATTTTGCACTAAGTATGATCACTACTTGTGCATCCAAAATCCCTTAAACCAGTTTTGCCACATGAGTCCACCATACCTACCTATATGCGGTATTTCTGTGCCGTTCTAAGCAAATTTGTATGTTCCATCTCTAATTTTCTAAATAAATTTCTCTTTTGTGTGATCGTACCACTCATGAAACGGTAGGAGTGGCTAATATATTTCCATGCTAGATATGTTATTCTCACGATGAGTGTTTATTCACTTATCATTGCATGAGAGTAAGACAAAGGTATTAGGGATGCCCAGTCCCGAAATGAAAAATGAATTTACTTTATGTTGTCAAATAATAAATTCCTTGGGAAGTGTTGATATGGAAGGCACCCGTGGATACGGCTAGCCATGGAAAGTGAAAGTATGGTTGAAAAAGGAATAAACTTTAATTTCCGTTTGGGAACCGCCTATGATATATCTAGCATGGAAAGTATTGGGAACTACTCGATCGTTCTCGTTGACAGGAAAAGCATGCCTCCCAAAATGTTTTTATCTCTATCTTTTTCGCTTTGAGCTTTGGTACCTCTACAAATCCCTACTTCCCTCCGCGAAGGGCCTTTCTTTTACTTTAGGCAATTTTTATTTTCAATTTGAGTCGCCATCTCCTCTTATAAAGCACTGATAACCCACAAGTATATGGGATCGCAACAGTTTTTGAGGGTAGAGTATTAAACCCAAACTTATAGATTCGACACAAGGGGAGCCAAAGAATAGTTGAAGGTATTAGCAGCTGAGTTGTCAATTCAACCACACCTGGAGATTAATTATCTGCAGCAAAGTGATCAGTAGCCAAGTAGTTTGATAGTTTTGATAGTAGTGACACCAGCAATAGTAACAGTAACAGTGATAGCAGTAATTTTTTAGCAAGCATAACAGTGATGATTGTTTGGGAACGCGGTAATTTCAAAAAAAATCCTATGCACACGCAAGATCATGGTGATGCATAGCAACGAGAGGGGATAGTATCGTCTATGTACCCTCGTAGACAGTAAGCGGAAACGTTATGACAACGCGGTTGATGTAGTCGTACGTCTTCACGATCGATCGATCCTAGTACCGAAAACCACAACGTTCTTACCTACGCATCAAAAACCACAACGCGGCATATTGATTGCTTTTTGATCTTCAGAAAGAACCATGTTCATTGAATCCGATTCAACTAAACTTGGAGAAACTGACACCCACCAGCCACCTATGTGCGAAGCACGTTAGTAGAACCAGTCTCGCGTAAGCGTACGCGTAATGTCGGTCTGAGACGCTTCATCCAACAATACCACCGAATCAAGAAACAACTAGTGACGGCAAGCAATATGTATATACCTACGCCCACAAATCCTTTGTGTTCTACTCGTGCATATAACATCTAAGCATAGACCTGGCTCGGATGCCATTGTTGGGGAACGCAGTAATTTCAAAAAAAATCCTACGCACACGCAAGATCATGGTGATGCATAGCAACAAGAGGGGAAGAGTGTTGTCCACGTACTCTCGTAGACTGTAAACAAAAGCGTTATGACAACGCGGTTGATGTAGTCGTATGTCTTCACGATCGACCGATCCTAGTACCGAAAGTACGGCACCTCCGCGATCTGCACACGTTCAGCTCGGTGACGTCCCACGAACTCTTCATCTAGCTGAGTGTCGAGGGAGAGCTTCGTCAGCACGACGGCGTGATGACAGTGATGATGATCCTACCGTCACAGGGCTTCGCCTAAGCACTATGATGATATGACCGAGGTGGATTATGGTGGAGGGGGGCACTGCACACGTCTAAGGGATCAATGATCAACTTGTGTGTCTATGGGGTGCCGCCCTCCCCCGTATATAAAGGAGTGGAAGAGGGGGAGGGGCCGGCCTCTCTAGGCACGCCCAAGGAGTCCTACTCCCACCGGGAGTAGGATCCCCCTTTCCCTTTGTTGGTTTTAGGAGAGAAGGAAGGAGAGGGAAGAAGGCAGGAAAGGGGGCCGGCCCCCCTCCCAATTCGGATTGGTCTTGGGGGGCGCGCCCCTCCTTTGCTTCTTTCCCCTCTCTTCCACTAAGGCCCAATAAGGCCCATATACCTCCCGGGGGGTTCCGGTAACCTCCCGGTACTCCGGTATACTCCTGATTTCACCCGGAACCATTCCGATGTCCAAACATAGGCTTCCAATATATCGATCAAATCCGGGACTCCGAACTACCTTCGCTACATCAAAACACATAAACTCGTAATATCGATCGTCACCGAACGTTAAGCGTGCGGACCCTATGGCTTCGAGAACTATGTAGACATGACCGAGACATGTCTCCGGTCACTAACTAATAGCGGAACCTGGATGCTCATATTGGTTCCTACATATTCTACGAAGATCTTTATCGGTCAAACCGCATACGATATACGTTGTTCCCTTTGTCATCGGTATGTTACTTGCCCGAGATTCGATCGTCGGTATCTCAATACCTAGTTCAATCTCGTTACCGGAAATTCTGTTTACTCGTTCCGTAATTCTACATCCCGTAACTAACTCATTAGCTACATTGCCAAGAGGGCCCAGAGATACCTATCCGACAATCAGAGTGACAAATCCTAATCTTGATCCATGCCAACTCAACAAACACCATCGGAGACACCTGTAGAGCACCTTTATAGTCACCCAGTGACGTTGTGA
This sequence comes from Triticum urartu, assembly GCF_056163025.1. Taxonomy (NCBI): domain Eukaryota; kingdom Viridiplantae; phylum Streptophyta; class Magnoliopsida; order Poales; family Poaceae; genus Triticum; species Triticum urartu. The sequence continues at coordinate 141,110,155 of NC_141874.1, read as the reverse complement.
CATTTGGTAGCACACAAAGTGTTCCTTCGGTATTCGGGAGTTGCATGATCTCATAGTCATAGGAACATGTATAGTTATGGAGAAAGCAATAGCAACAAACTAAACGATCATCGTGCTAAGCTAACGAATGGGTCAAGTCAATCACATCATTCTCTAATGATGTGATCCCGTTAATCAAATGACAACTCATGTCTATGGTTAGTAAACATAACCATCATTGATTCAACGAGCTAGTCAAGTAGAGGCAAACTAGTGACACTTTATTTGTCTATGTATTCACACATGTACTAAGTTTACGGTTAATACAATTCTAGCATGAATAATAAACATTTATCGCGATATACGGAAATATAAATAACAACTTTATTATTGCCTCTAGGGCATATTTCCTTCAATCTCCCACTTGCACTAGTCAATAATCTAGTTCACATCGTCATGTGATTTAACACCAATAGTTCACATCTTTATGTAATTAGTTCACATCTCCATGTGACTAATACCCAAAGGGTTTACTAGAGTCAATAATCTAGTTCACATCGCTATGTGATTAATACCCAAAGAGTGATCATGTTTTGCTTGTGAGAGAAGTTTAGTCTACGGTTTTGCAACATCCAAATCCGTGTGTATTTTGCAAATTTCTATGTCTACAATACTCTGCACGGAGCTACTCTAGCTAATTGCTCCCACTTTCAATATGTATCTAGATCAAGACTTAGAGTCATCTAGATCGATGTAAAAAGCTAGCATCGACGTAACTCTTTACGACGAACTCTTTTATCACCTCCATAACCGAGAAATATTTCCTTAGTTCTCTAAGGATAATTTTGACCGTTGTCCAGTGATCTACTCCTAGATCACTATTGTACTCCCTTGCCGGAATCATGCTAAGGTATACAACATAGCATACTTTATAGAACCTATGGCTGAGGCATAGGGAATGACTTTTCATTCTCTTTCTATTTTCTGTTGTGGTCGGGTTTTGAGTTTTTATTCAACTTCACACCTTGCAGCACAGGCAAGAACTCCTTCTTGACTGTTCCATTTTGAACTACTTCAAAATCTTGTCAAGGTATGTACTCATTGAAAAACGTTATCAAGCGTCTTGATCTATCTCTATAGATCTTTATGCTCAATGTGTAAGCAGCTTCACCAAGGTCTTTCTTTGAAAAATTCTTATTCAAGTATCCTTTTATGCTATCCAGAAATTCAGTATCATTTCCGATCAACAATATGTCATCCACATATAATATCAGAAATGCTACAGATCTCCCACTCACTTTCTTGTAAATACAGGCTTCTCCAAAAGTCTGTATAAAACTATATGCTTTGATCAACTCATCAAAGCGTATATTCCAACTCCAAGATGCTTGCACCAGTCCATAGATGGATCGTTGGAGCTTGCACACTTTGTTAGCACCTTTAGGATTGACAAAACTTTCTTGCTGTATCATATACAACTCTTCTTTAAGAAATCCATTAAGGAATGCAGTTTTGACGTCCATCTGCCAGATTTCATAAAATGCGGCAACTGCTAACATGATTCGGACAGACTTTTAAGCATCGATACGAGTGAGAAAATCTCATCGTAGTCAACACCTTGAACTTGTCAAAAACATTTTGCGACAATTCGAGCTTTGTAGATAGTAACACTACTATCAGCGTCTGTCTTCCTCTTGAAGATCCATTTATTCTCAATGACTCACCGATCAACGGGCAAGTCAATCAAAGTCCTTACTTTTGTTCTCATACATGGATCCCATCTCAAATTTCATGGCCCCAAGCCATTTTGTGGAATCTGGGCTCATCATCGCTCCTCATAGTTCGTAGGTCCGCCATGGTCTAGTAACATGACTTCCAGAACAAGATTACCGTACCACTCTGGTGCGGAACGTACTTTGGTTGCCCTATGAGGTTTGGTAGTAACTTGATTTGAAGTTTCATGATCATCATCATTAACTACCTCACTAATTGGTGTAGGCATCACTGGAACTGATTTCAATGATGAGCTACTTTCCAATTCGAGAGAAGGTACAATTACCTCATCAAGTTCTACTTTCCTCCCACTCACTTCTTTTGAGAGAAACTCCTTCTCTAGAAAGGATCCACTCTTAGAAACAAAATATCTTGCCTTCGGATCTGTGATAGAAGGTGTACCCAACAGTTTCTTTTGGGTATCCTATGAAGATGCACTACTCAGATTTGGGTTCGAGCTTATCAGTTTGGAACTTTTTCACATAAGCATCGCAACCCCAAACTTATTAGAAACGACAACTTTGGTTTCTTGCCAAACCATAGTTCATACGGTGTCATCTCAACGGATTTAGATGGTGCCCTATTTAATGTGAATGCAGCTGTCTCTAATGCATAACCCCAAAACGATAGTGGTAAATTGGTAAGAGACATCATAGATTGCACTATATCCAATAAAGTACGGTTATGACATACAGACACACCATTATGCTGTGGTGTTCCAGGTGGCATGAATTTGTGAAACTATTCCACATTATTTTAGTTGAATACCAAACTCGTAACTCAAATATTCGTCTCCGCTTGTTACGATGATTTTCCATTTCACTCTGAAATTCTTTGAACTTTACAAATGTTTCAAACTTATGTTTCATTAAGTAGATAAACCCATATTTGCTCAAATCATTTGTGAAGGTCAGAAAAAAACGATACCCGCCGCGAGCCTCAACACTCATCGAACTGCATACATCAGTATGTATTATTTCTAATAAGTCAGTTGCTCGCTCCATTGTTCCGGAGAACGGAGTCTTAGTCATCTTGCCCATGAGGCTGTTGGAAATATGCCCTAGAGGCAATAATAAAAGGATTATTATTATATTTCCTTGTTCATGATAATTGTCTTTTATTCATGCTATAATTGTGTTATCCGGAAATCGTAATACATGTGTGAATACATAGACACCAACATGTCCCTAGTAAGCCTCTAGTTGACTAGCTCGTTGATCAACAGATAGTCATGGTTTCCTGACTATGGACATTGGATGTCATTGATAACGAGATCACATCATTAGGAGAATGATGTGATGGACAAGAGCCAATCCTAAACATAGCACAAGATTGTATAGTTTGTTTGCTAGAGTTTTTCCAATGTCAAGTATCTTTTCCTTAGACCATGAGATCATGTAACTCCCGGGTGCCGTAGGAGTTCTTTGGGTGTACCAAACGTCACAACGTAACTGGGTGACTATAAAGGTATACTACGGGTATCTACGAAAGTGTCTGTTGGGTTGACACGGATCAAGACTGGGATTTGTCACTCCGTATAACGGAGAGGTATCTCTGGGCCCACTCGGTAATGCATCATCATAATGAGCTCAAAGTGACCAAGTGTCTGGTCACGGGATCATGCATTACGGTACGAGTAAAGTGACTTGCCGGTAACGAGATTGAACGAGGTATTGGGATACCGATGATCGAATCTCGGGCAAGTAACGTACCGATTGACAAAGGGAATTGTATACGGGGTTGCTTGAATCCTCGACATCGTGGTTCATCCGATGAGATCATCGAGGAGCATGTGGGAGCCAACATGGGTATCCAGATCCCGCTGTTGGTTATTGACCGGAGAGCCGTCTCGGTCATGTCTACATGTCTCTCGAACCCATAGGGTCTACACACTTAAGGTTCGGTGACGCTAGGGTTGTAGAGATATGAATATGCAGTAACCCGAAAGTTGTTCGGAGTCCCGGATGAGATCCCGGACGTCACGAGGAGTTCCGGAATGGTCCGGAGGTGAATAATTATATATAGGAAGTGCAGTTTCGGCCATCGGGAGAGTTTCGGGGGTCACCGGTATTGTACCGGGACCACCGGAAGGGTCTCGGGGGTCCACCGGGTGGAGCCACCCATCCCGGAGGGCCCCATGGGCTAAAGTGGGGAGGGGAACCAGCCCATAGTGGGCTGGTGCACCCCCCTTGGCCCACCCCATGCGCCTAGGGTTGGGAACCCTAGGGTGGGGGGGCGCCCCACCTGGCTTGGGGGGCACTCCACCCCTTGGCCGCCGCCCCCCTAGGAGATCCCATCTCCTAGGGTCGGCGCACCCCCTAGGGGGCCTATATAAAGGGGGGAGGGAGGGGCAGCCGCACCCTTGAGTCTTGGCGCCTCCCTCTCCCCTGCTACACCTCTCCCTCTCGTAGTAGAACGGCGAAGCCCTGCTGCGGTGACCCCTGCATCCACCACCACGCCCTCGTGCTGCTGGATCTTCATCAACCTCTCCTTCCCCTTGCTGGATCAAGAAGGAGGAGATGTCACGCTGACCGTACGTGTGTTGAATGCGGAGGTGCCGTCCGTTCGGCGCTAGGATCTCCGGTGATTTGGATCACGTCGAGTACGACTTCCTCATCCCCGTTCTTTGAACGCTTCCGCGCGTGATCTACAAAGGTATGTAGATGCAATCCGATCACTCGTTGCTAGATGAACTCATAGATGGATCTTGGTGAAACCGTAGGAAAATTTTTGTTTTCTGCAACATTCCCTAACAGTGGTATCAGAGCTAGGTCTATGCGTAGTTCTCTTTGCACGAGTAGAACACAATTTGTTGTGGGCGTAGATGTTGTCAACTTTCTTGCCGCTACTAGTCTTATTTTGCTTCAGCAGTATTGTGGGATGAAGCGGCCCGGACCAACCTTACACGTACGCTTACGTGAGACCGGTTCCACCGACTGACATGCACTAGTTGCATAAGGTGGATGGCGGGTGTCTGTCTCTCCCACTTTAGTTGGAGCGGATTCGATGAAAAGGGTCCTTATGAAGGGTAAATAGAAGTTGACAAATCACGTTGTGGCGTTCATGTAGGTAAGAAAACGTTCTTGCTAGAACCCTATTGCAGCCACGTAAAACTTGCAACAACAATTAGAGGACGTCTAACTTGTTTTTGCAGCAAGTGTTTTGTGATGTGATATGGCCAAAGTTGTGATGAATGATGAATGATATATATGTGATGTATGAGATTTTCATGCTATTGTAATAGGAATCACGACTTGCATGTCGATGAGTATGACAACCGGCAGGAGCCATAGGAGTTGTCTTTATTTTTTTGTATGACCTGCTGTCGGTGTACTAGAGTAGGGGTACCCTAGTATCCCGAACTTGTGCACGGGCAGTCGCAGCATCCCGCTGCAAGGCTTGCCGGGTGACCGCCAAGGTCCTCCGTGGTTCCTTTGGAGCCATTCAAGGACAAAGTATCCAAGCCAAGGAGACAAGACCCCGGCAAGAGGAGCTTGCCGGGAAGGCCAACCAAGGCATCTCAAGGAACTTGCCGTGACGCGCCACGCGTCCCGGCAAGGCCCGGTGAGCGACAAGCTCCCGGACCCGACAAGACAACGACCGCGGCAAGCCACCACTCTGTGTCGGCGCTCCAGCACATCCACCAACGTGTCGCTCTGGGACCCTTCCAGGCATACGTGGCGGGAGGTTGTGCAGCCAGCGGTGCACGGTGGCAAGCGGCGCTGACAAGATTGCCATCGTGGCGAGCGGTGGCGTCCCTGACGGTCCCTTTTGCACTATTTAGGCGATGCAGACGGGCATTTAATGCCCGGGTCCCCTGCCGTCAGGGTTAGGTATGATACACTGTAGCAGGTAGTTGTACCAACCGCAACACCTTTCCATTTTTACCCTTGTCTACGTTGCCACCTGTCGGTGACCCCTTGAGCATATAAAAGGAGGCCCATGCGCAACGTAGAGGGGGAGAGAGGAAGAGAACACTCACGCTCGGTCTTGTTAGCTGCTGGGGTGTACTGTAGCACTCCGCGCTCCCGAGCAAGAACTCAATACAAAATACAAAGCAGGAGTAGGGTTTTACGCATCCGTGCGGCCCGAACCTGGGTAAACTGCTCGTGTGCTTCGCCTCGATCTGCTCTTCGTGCGACCCTCGCCCCCGCCGAACCGAAAGGGACTCGGTCCGCCGGTCCCATAGGTGCTCGTGGATTAGTCCCCCGACATCTTTGGCGCGCCAGGTAGGGGGGAGGAAGACCAAGTCCGGCAAGAGTTCTGATGCCCACTCCGGCAAGCGCACCTCTTCGGAGTGCTGCGCTGCCGTCGAGGACGCACCATCGAGCTCCACCGGCAAGTGTAAGAAGACAATGGCAGCTCCGCCAGAGACCAAGAAAGTGTCCGCCAAGGAGGACGGCACTGGTGGTACCTTCACCATCAGTGCCACTCTCGACCCTAAATAGGAAAGCGCGCTCATTGCTTTCCTGCGGGCGAACGTCGACGTGTTTGTGTGGCAACCGTCTGACATCCCTGGTGTACCCAGGAAAGTAATTGAGCACCATCTTGCCATTTGTCCTCATGCGCAGCCCGTCAAGTAGAAGGTCAGGAAGCAAGCAGTGGAGCACCAAGAATTCATCGCAGAAGAGATCAAGAAGTTGGAAGCAGCAGGCCTTGTTAGAGGAGTGCTCCATCCTACGTGGTTGGCCAATCCTGTAGTCCAATGAAATGGACTCCGGAAGCGGAGGCTGCGCTGCAAGACTTGAAGAGATACCTGTCCTCCACTCCAACACTTGTCGCACCTAAGCCACAAGAGAAGTTGCTGTTGTATATAGCGGCAACCAATCAAGTGGTTAGTGCTGCGTTAGTAGCAGAGAGGGAGGCAGATGACGAGCCAGCAACCACGGCAGGCGCATCCAGCGACAAGCAGGGGGCTTCCCCGACAAGCTCTGGTCCCGACAAGGATGGATCTGCGCAGACGCGCGAGGAGATACAGAAGAGAATGGTACAGCGCCCAGTTTACTTTGTCAGTTCCCTTCTGCAGGGGGCTAGGTCAAGGTACTCTGGCGTGCAGAAATTGCTTTTCGGCCTTCTCATGGCCTCGAGAAAGCTGCGCCATTACTTCCAAGCACATGAGATCACAGTTGTCACTCGTTTTCCGCTGAAGAGGATACTACAGAATCGAGAAGCGACAGGCAGGATTGTTGAGTGGGCACTGGAACTGTCAAGCTTTGGCCTCAAGTTTGAGAGTACTTCAACTATCCAAAGCATAGCATTGGCAGAATTCATAGCAGAATGGACGCCAACACCAGATGAAGAAATTCCAGAAACGAGCATCCCCGTCGAGGAAGCAAGCAAAGAGTGGCTGATGTACTTTGATGGTGCCTTTTCGCTGCAAGGCGCCGGCGCTGGCGTGCTGCTTGTCGCACCCACCGGAGAGCACCTCAAGTACGTAGTCCAGATGCACTTTCCCAAGGAGCAAGCAACAAACAATACTGTAGAGTATGAAGGCTTGCTTGCCGGTCTCAGGATCGCGGCAGACCTTGGGATCAAGAAGCTCATTGTCAGGGGTGACTCGCAGCTTGTCGTCCGCCAAGTGAACAAGAGCTATCAGAGTCCGTTGATGGAAGCCTACGTCGACGAAGTGAGAAAATTAGAAGAGCACTTTGACGGCCTACAGATGGAGCATGTTCCAAGAGCTCAGAACGCCATTGCCGATGGCCTATCAAAGTGCGCCGCACTTAAGTTACCTGTGGAACCAGGGATCTTTGTGCTCAAGCTGACTCAACCGTCTGTAACGCCATCAACTGGACAGAGCAAGAAGAGGAAGTTGATTTCTGGTGACTATTTTCCGGCAGAGCTTCCCGAAGCCGCCGCCAAGAAGGTCCCCAAGATCAACGCCAAGAGCGCTGAGGAGCAGTCTGCTCCGACAAGCCCTAGGGTTTGTTCCGTTGAAGCAGAAACTCCCGACAAGTTTTGCTCCGGCAAGCTTGCCGGGGAACGTCAAGCTCCGGCAGAGCCGCAGGTTCTCGCCGTAGAAGCGGATGTTCCCGCAGCAGCAGATTTGCCTTTAGTCCTTGTTGTCGAGCCACAAGCTCCAGCATGGACACAGCAGATTGTCCGTTTCCTTCAGACAGGACAACTTCCCGAAGAGCAAGAAGAAGCGGAAAGAGTAGCCCGGCAGTCAAGTATGTACCAGTTTGTCGACAACACACTGTACAGAAGAAGACTCAACGGTGTGAAATTGAAGTGTATTCACCGGGAAGACGGACAAAAGCTGTTGGCAGAGATACATGGAGGCATATGTGGTCACCACATTGACGCAAGAGCACTTGCCGGCAAAGCATTCCGGCAAGGTTTCTTTTGGCCGACAGCCCTCCAGGATGCAACTGCACAAGTAACCAAGTGTGAAGCGTGCCAGTTCCATTCCAAGCAGATACACCAACCAGCTCAACCTCTCCAGACGATCCCTTTATCCTGGCCATTTTCGGTCTGGGGGCTCGACATCCTCGGCCCCTTTCCCCGAGCAGTCGGGGGCTTTGAGTACTTGTACGTTGCAATCGACAAGTTCACAAAGTGGCCGGAAGTGGAAGCAGTGAGGAAGGTGACAGCACAGTCAGCAGTCAAGTTCTTCAGGTCGATTGTTTGCCGCTTCGGGATCCCTAACAGGATAATCACCGACAACGGTACGCAATTCACGAGCCGCACCTTCATGCAGTACGTCCAAGATCTTGGCGCCAAGGTCTGCTTCGCTTCTGTTGCTCACCCGAGAAGCAACGGTCAAGCGGAGAGGGCAAATGCTGAAGTGCTGCGTGGGCTCAAGACCAGGACTTTCAACAGGCTGCACAAGTGCGGAAGAAACTGGATCGAGGAGCTGCCGGTGGTTCTTTGGTCGATCAGGACGACGCCAAATCGAGCCACTGGCCAGACACCTTTCGCTCTAGTCTATGGAGCAGAGGCAGTTCTCCCCACGGAACTCGTATATGGGTCACCTCGAGTGCTTGCTTATGATGAGCTTGAGCAAGAGCAGCTGCGACAAGATGACGCGCTACTCCTTGAGGAAGACCGTCTTCAGGCTGTTGTACGAGCTGCTCGCTACCAGCAAGCTTTGCGCCGCTACCATAGCCGCAAAGTTAACGCCAGAAGTCTCGAGGAAGGCGACCTTGTTCTTCGGCGTGTTCAGTCCGCCAAGAATTCCAACAAGTTGACGCCGAAGTGGGAAGGCCCTTACCGGGTGAAACGAGTCACTAGGCCTGGCGCTGTCCGCCTTGAGACCGAAGATAGCATTCCGGTGAGCAATTCCGGGAACATTGAGCATCTTCGTAAGTTTTACCCATAAGGCGCGGTTGCCAGAACCTGTTCCGGCAACCACCTTTTGTACAAGTCTTGCCGCTGTTGCATGTAATCCTTTGTACAAAGCCGTGCGCAGACCCCGTGCATAAGTAAAGCTCATATGCTCCGCACATCTTGTCAATTTCATGCTTTCTATTTTTTGCATATGTGATCTGACACTTTGTGCAGCACCTACTCCCCGGTAAGCAATAACGAGCCGTAAGGCTCCATATCTTTATTTTCTCCTCTTTCTTTTTTCTCAAGGAAAGGAAGGTTCCCTCGCCCACAAGTTTGCCGGGGGGGAAAGGAGAAGATAATGGTATGGACCAGGTGTCGTTCAAGAAAGTTTCGCCTTACCGGGAAGCAAACAACAGAAAAGCTAAGTTACCAAAGTTTGAGCAATCAGATTTTTTAAATTTTTAAGTTATCTCCCTTGAACGACCGCACTTTGTATGGAAAACCTGTGCGCGGAGGAACCAACTCGTAGCTAGTTGCGCCCTTACTTTGTTTCGAGTCCGCTCAACAACTTAAGTGAGCTGCGACTAGTTGCGACAAGGTTTCTTGTCGGTAGCGGCACCGCCAGCAGGCTGCTGACGTCCCGCACTCAGCGCTCGCGGCTAAGGTGCCTGCACCGGCAAGTTCCCTAAAAGCGTAGGGCAAAAACATACAAAGCGAGGAATCAAGTAAAGGGAATAACATTGCAATCATTACCCGGAATAGAGTTATATTACAAGGTAGCTTGTCGCAGCTCTAACAGATTGTTCTCATAACATGACCAGCAGCGACAAGAAAAGAAGAAAATGGGCGGCCTAGTCTACGCGATCGCCCTCAATCCTCTTGATCCCGCTCACCTTATCCACAATGGGTGCGACAAGGGTCTTGAGCGCCTCCAGATCAGCATCCGGCGGCAGGGTCTTGAGGACGTTGGTGAGGTTGAGGCCCGGGTTGCGGAAGGCCACCTTCACCAACACCTTTTGAAGAGCTCCCGCGCAGATCTTGCGCGACTCGTCGGCCAGCTGCTTTGGGATCTTCTCCCAGAGCCGCTGGAGGGCCGTCGCCACGCCTTTGAAGAACAAGGTGAGCTTGGCGCTGGGTTGGAGGTTCTCATCAGAGGGATACCCAAGATCCTCCACCCCCAGCTGCGCCAGCTCCCTGTCGATATCTGCGGCAGCATTCACGAGACCCTCCGTCCAGTGCTCCACTTTCTCCCTAAAAGCATTCTGGGCGGCGGCAGCACTCGCCAGCAGCGCCTTGTCGCCCTTGAACTCCTCCTTCAAGGCCACCTCCTGCTCCCTGGCGCCGTCCAGCGTCTTGGTCAAAGTGGTCAGCTTCAACTCAAGATCTGCGTTGGAGTCCTTGGCGGCGCTAAGCTCTTTGCCCTTCTTGGCGAGACGAACCTGCAGCTCTGAGTTGCTGTGGGCGTCCTTCTCCCGCTCACGCTTGAGCGCGGCAAGCTCTTCACCACTCGCCTTGAGATCGGCCTCCAGCTGCGCCACCTTCGTCTACAGCTCCTTCTTGGTGGCCTCGGCAACTGCGGCAGCATCCTCTGCTTGCTTAAGGGCTCCGCCGAATTTTTGCTCACGCGCGGCAAGCTCCTCCTCGTGGCTGTCGAGGTTAACTTTCCGCTGCACCAGCTCGCCCTCCTGCGCAGACAGCTTCTCAGCAGCAAGCCGCTGTTGCTCTTCAACTTTGGCCTTCTCGAGGAAGAAGGCCTTCTGCTCTTCGGCGAGTTGCTCCCGCTCCTCTGCCAGGGACCGGAGAGCTTCCTGGTTGAGACCCCGGAGCTCCTCCACGCGCTTCTCGATGTCCGCTCCCGCCTTCGCGACAAGCGCCTCGCGGGATTCCAGCTTGGCTTGCCGCACGCGGTAGAGCGACAACAGCTTTCATAGCAGCCGCTCCTCCTCAGGCTTGCCGCTGCTGCTGCTCGGCGCATCAACTAGCGTCAGCCCAGCGGAGGCGAGCACCTCTCCATCAAAGCTCTCTCCCTCGACCGGCGCCCTGGAGCTTGACGCCCAGGGGAGGTTGATGAAGACGCCATCGCCGGCCTTCAAGTAGACGCCTGGCTGGGGCTCTTCGGAGCCTGGCGCTGCGGCAGCAGCGGACGGGTCGGCGGTCGACGTAGCACCTAATGCTCCTGCGGCCTCAGGGCCATTAGTGCGATCGCCAGACCCCTCGCCAGCCTGCGGCGGCAGCTTTGGCGGCCTCGTCGCCGACGGGATCATCAGCGCTGGCTGCTTCTTCAGTGGCAGCGGCGTCGTCGGCAGCAACCTCGGTCTCCATCGGCTCCGCAGCAGATGGGTCTGATGGCCGGAAAAGTGAGAAAAGTCAAGCAAATACCAAAAAAGAAGAAGAACCCAAGGGAAGCTTTGAAGAGAAGATTACCTGTAATGGGTTCGGCAGTCGTAGTCTCCGCCGCCGGGGGGACGCTGGTGCTGTCCCTTGCCGGAGAACTCTCCCTTGTCGGAGGACTCTCCCTTGGCATTTCGGGGGCGGCCTCCGGGCGCTCCTGGTGGGGCTGCTCTGCTCCTACACAAACCAACAGTCAGATGTCAGCAAAGAAAGAGTATCCATGCGCGCCTAACAGCGGAAAGCGAACCATATACTTACGCTAGGGGCTGCTCTGGAGAACAGTTGCTGGGTCCGGCAAGGTTGTCTCGGACGCACCCCCTGCTGTCGCGGTGGGTTCGTCCTTGATGACAATCACCGGGACCTTGGCTCTCTTCGCTGCTCTCTGGGCCAGAGTCCTGAAAAGGAATAAGTTCAGAGTAAAGCAAATGAGATACAAGACAAAACAGCAAGAATTGAAGAACTACAAGTACAACAAGAGAATCTTACTCTTCTTCTTCCTCGTCGTCCCTGAACGCAGAGAAGTCGAATTCCGGCTCACGTCCGGCGCGAGGAGGCGGAGGAGTAGTTTTCCTTGGCCGCTTGGCGGGAACAGTGGCGGTGGTCTGAGACGACCCCGCTCCGGCTGCCGCCGCGGCGTGAGAAGCGGTAGGAGCAGAAGCGGTGGTCCGGGTGGACCCCGCTCCAGTTGCCGCAGCAGCGTGAGGTGCTCCCGCAGCAACAGTGCTTGCCGTGGTGGAGCGTGTCGCACGGCGCGGCGACTGTTCACTCGCCCGCCGCCCCGCTACGTCCCCGGCCTTGTAGAGACGCCTTCTTGGTGGGGATGGAGGCTCTGCTTGCGGCGAGCTGCCTGAAGATGAGGAGGAAGAGGAGTTGATCTCCAGTGAGCCGCTCATATCCTCGGCGGGCTCGCTCGACTCAATGTCATGCCCGGCAAGCTCTTTCTCGCCGACGAGCTCCTCTCGCTCGGCACGGCTTGCCTCCTCTGCCTCCTCCATGGTGAATCGAAATTCGCCCGCGGCTGCGGCTGCCGCCGCCTCTTCCAGCCTAGTGGCGATGCATGTCATCTCCGCATCGGTGGTGTCACGGGTGAGGCTATTCTTTTCGTTGGAGCGGACCGGCACTTCTACCAAACCGTCAAAGAACTCCTGCACGACGTCGTCTGCAGGCTCTTGCCAAGTTGGGACAATTCCATGCGAATCGCACAGCGGCATCATTGCACGGATGCGGTCGAGCGCGGAGTTGTTGCACAGCGGAACGACACCCTTCGGCAACCTGAACACTTCGGGATGTTGAGGGTCGTACTTGAACAGCTCCTGGAGCATCGCGTTAAGCTCCAGAACAGTGAAGTTGAAGTTGAGGCCCGGACGCAGCCTCATGATATCCGCCGCATTCTTGAATTCCCAGGCAGGTCTCCTCCGTTCCTGCAGGGGGGCGATGCGGCGGCGAAGAAAATCTGCGCCAACAGCGCCTACAGTGAGCCCGGCAAGCCTGAGGCGTTGGATCCGGGTGACGGCAATCTTCAGCCTATCGTCTTCCGGAGCCACGTCACTCCAATCGCTGCCGCGTGCTACTGGGGCTTGGCGCCGGGCGGTAAACGTCTGCGGGTTCTCCTCGACAATCCAGCACCAGTCTGCTCTCCATTCCTCCCACTTGCCGCGGAACTCTCCCTCCAGATAAGTGTCCTTCTTGCCGGCCCTCGAGATCCAGGCGATTCCGCCGGATAAAGGCTCTCCTCTCTCTACTCGGGGCATAAAGAAGTGGCGAAAAAGGGCTACATTGGGATAGACTCCGACAAAGTTTTCGCAGAGATGTGCGAAAACTGCCGTGGTCAGAACAGCATTGGGGGTGAAGTCAAGGAGGCGGAACCCGTAGGTGTTCATAATATTGCAGAAAAACTCAGAGAAGGGCAGGCAGAGCCCGCAATAGAAGAACAAGGCGAAGAAAGGATATCCGTTTGGAGCCATTTTCCAAGCGGCGGCTGGAAGTACCTTCGTGCGCGGATGCGCTCGCGTCTCCGTCGACCAGAAGAGGTAGTAATTCTCCCTCGGCTCCCTCGCGGCGAGCTTGGGGGGGAAGATTGCCCGCTTCTTTCGCAGCGCCGCAAGCTGCTGCGCCTCGGTCGACTTCACAACCTTCCCTTTGTCGGCCCTCGGAGCCATGGCGGAACTGGTGGAGGAGGTCGACGGCGTTGGTGGTGCTGGTGGCGATGGGGGCGGGGCGCTGCTCTCTTTCAGCTTTAGGAAGACGAGGGAGCGGCGGAGGTTTCCGAGATTGGAGTAGCAACCGGCGAATGGGCGAACTACCCCTGTTTCCCATGCTTACAAAGAGGGAGGGGGCGGACGTTCCGCCTTTCCGAATAAAGAAACCACCCACGATCTATCCCACGACGCCGCATTCAACGCGTGCCGTTCGGGGAGGGCGCGGTGGATACGGGGAGAGATACGGCGTAACCCAGGCCGCGCGTGCCCGTGCCCTGTTTTGGGCCTGGCCCAACAGCGCTCGGCACCGTGTATGACCCAGGCCCGGGGGCTCCTGTCGGTGTACTAGAGTAGGGGTACCCTAGTATCCCGAACTTGTGCACGGGCAGTCGCAGCATCCCGCGGCAAGGCTTGCCGGGTGACCGCCAAGGTCCTCCGTGGTTCCTTTGGAGCCATTCAAGGACAAAGTATCCAAGCCAAGGAGACAAGACCCCGGCAAGAGGAGCTTCTCGGGAAGGCCAACCAAGGCATCTCAAGGAACTTGCCGCGACGCGCCACGCGTCCCGGCAAGGCCCGGTGAGCGACAAGCTCCCGGACGCGACAAGACAACGACCGCGGCAAGGCGCTTGCCACGGCAAGCCGCCACTCTGTGTCCGCGCTCCAGCACATCCACCAACGTGTCGCTCTGGGACCCTTCCAGGCGTACGTGGCGGGAGGCTGTGCAGCCAGCGGTGCGCGGTGGCAAGCGGTGCGCGGTGGCAAGCGGCGCTGACAAGATTGCCATCGTGGTGAGCGGTGGCGTCCCTGACGGTCCCTTTTGCACTATTTAGGCGACGCAGACGGGCATTTAATGCCCGGGTCCCCTGCCGTCAGGGTTAGGTATGATACACTGTAGCAGGTAGCTGTACCAACCGCAACACCTTTCCATTTTTACCCTTGACGTTGCCACCTATCGGTGACCCCTTGAGCATATAAAAGGAGGCCCATGCGCAACGTAGAGGGGGGAGAGAGGAAGAGAACACTCATGCTCGGTCTCGTTAGCTGCTGGGGTGTACTGTAGCACTCCGCACTCCCGAGCAAGAACTCAATACAAACTACAAAGCAGGAGTAGGGTTTTACGCATCCGTGCGGCCCGAACCTGGGTAAACTTCTCGTGTGCTTCGCCTCGATCTGCTCTTCGTGCGACCCTCGCCCCCGCCGAACCGAAAGGGACTCGGTCCGCCGGTCCCATAGGTGCTTGTGGATTAGTCCCCCGACACCTGTGTGTCATTGAGAAACGCCATGTAAATTACTTTACTTTATTGCTAAACGTGTTAGCCATAGTAGTAGAAGTAATAGTTGGCGAGAAAATTCATGGAGACACGATGATGGAGATCATGGTGTCATGCCGGTGACAAGATGATCATGGAGCCCCAAGATGGAGATCAAAGGAGCTATGTGATATTGGCCATATCATGTCACTATTATTATTTGATTGCATGTGATGTTTATCATGTTTTTGCATCTTGTTTACTTAGAACGATGGTAGTAAATAAGATGATCCCTCATAATAATTTCAAGAAAGTGTTCCCCCTAACTATGCACCATTGCGACAGTTCGTTGTTTCGAAGCACCACGTGATGATCGGGTGTGATAGATTCCAACGTTCACATACAACGGGTGTAAGACAGATTTACACATGCAAACACTTAGGTTGACTTGACGAGCCTAGCATGTACAGACATGGCCTCGGAACACAGAAGACCGAAAGGTCGAGCATGAGTCGTATAGAAGATATGATCAACATGAAGATGTTCACCGATGTTGACTAGTCCGTCTCACGTGATGATCGGACACGACCTAGTTAACTTGGATCATGTTATACTTAGATGACTGGAGGGATGTCTATGTGAGTGGGAGTTCATTAAATAGATGAACTTAATTATTATGAACTTAGTCTAAAATCTTTACAATATGTCTTGTAGATCAAATGGCCCACGTTGTCCTCAACTTCAACGCGTTCCTAGAGAAAACCAAGCTGAAAGACGATGGCAGCAACTATACGGACTGGGTCCGGAACCTGAGGATCATCCTCATAGCTGCCAAGAAAGATTATGTCCTAGAAGCACCGCTAGGTGACGCACCCGTCCCACAGAACCAAGATGTTACGAACGCTTGGCAGACACGTGCTGATGATTACTCCCTCGTTCAGTGCGGCATGCTTTACAGCTTAGAACCGGGGCTCCAAAAGCGTTTTGAGAGACACGGAGCATATGAGATGTTCGAAGAGCTGAAAATGGTTTTTCAAGCTCATGCCCGGGTCGAGAGATATGAAGTCTCCGACAAGTTCTTCAGCTATAAGATGGAGGAAAATAGTTCTGTCAGCGAGCACATACTCAAAATGTCTGGGTTGCATAACCGCTTGACTCAGCTGGGAGTTAATCTCCCGGATGACGCGGTCATTGACAGAATCCTTCAGTCGCTTCCACCGAGCTACAAGAGCTTTGTGATGAACTTCAATATGCAGGGGATGGAAAAGACCATTCTTGAAGTATTTGCAATGCTAAAATCAGCAGAGGTAGAAGTCAAAAAGGAACATCAAGTGTTGATGGTGAATAAAACCACTAAGTTCAAGAAAGGCAAGGGTAAGAAGAACTTCAAGAAGGACGGCAAGGGAGTTGCCACGCCCGGCAAGCAAGCTGCCGGGAAGAAGCCAAAGAATGGACCCAAGCCCGAGACTGAGTGCTTTTATTGCAAGGAGAGTGGTCACTGGAAGCGGAACTGCCCCAAATACTTAGCGGACAAGAAGGCCGGCAAAACGAAAGGTATATGTGATATACATGTAATTGATGTGTACCTTACCAGTACTCGTAGTAGCTCCTGGGTATTTGATACCGGTGCAGTTGCTCACATTTGTAACTCAAAGCAGGAGCTACGGAATAAGCGGAGACTGGCAAAGGACGAGGTGACGATGCGCGTCGGGAATGGTTCCAAGGTCGATGTGATCGCCGTCGTCACGCTACCTCTACATTTACCTACGGGATTAGTTTTGAACCTCAATAATTGTTATTTAGTGCCAAGTTTGAGCATGAACATTGTATCAGGATCTCGTTTAATACGAGATGGCTACTCATTTAAATCCGAGAATAATGGTTGTTCTATTTATATGAGAGATATGTTTTATGGTCATGCTCCGATGGTGAATGGTTTATTCTTAATGAATCTCAAGCGTAATGCTACACATATTCATAGTGTGAGTACCAAAAGATGTAAGGTTGATAATGATAGTCCCACATACTTGTGGCACTGCCGCCTTGGTCACATAGGTGTCAAACGCATGAAGAAGCTCCATGCGGATGGACTTTTAGAGTCTCTTGATTACGAATCATTTGACACGTGCGAACCATGCCTCATGGGTAAAATGACCAAGACTCCGTTCTCGGGAACAATGGAGCGAGCAACCAACTTATTGGAAATCATACATACCGATGTGTGCGGTCCAATGAGTGTTGAGGCTCGCGGTGGTTATCATTATGTTCTCACCCTCACTGATGACTTGAGTAGATATGGGTATGTCTACTTAATGAAACACAAGTCTGAGACCTTTGAAAGGTTCAAGGAATTTCAGAGTGAGGTTGAGAATCAACGTGACAGGAAAATCAAGTTCTTGCGATCAGATCGTGGGGGAGAATACTTGAGTCACGAATTTGGCACACACTTAAGAAAATGTGGAATAGTTTCACAACTCACGCCGCCTGGAACACCTCAGCGTAATGGTGTGTCCGAACGTCGTAATCGCACTCTATTAGATATGGTGTGATCTATGATGTCTCTTACCGATTTACCGCTATCATTTTGGGGCTATGCTTTAGAGACTGTCGCATTCACTTTAAATAGGGCTCCGTCGAAATCCGTTGAGATGACACCATATGAATTATGGTTTGGGAAGAAGCCTAAGCTATCGTTTCTAAAAGTTTGGGGATGCGATGCTTATGTCAAGAAACTTCAACCTGAAAAGCTCGAACCCAAGTCGAAAAAATGCGTCTTCATAGGATACCCTAAAGAAACTATTGGGTATACCTTCTACCTTAGATCCGAAGGCAAGATCTTTGTTGCCAAGAATGGATCCTTTCTAGAGAAGGAGTTTCTCTCGAAAGAAGTAAGTGGGAGGAAAGTAGAACTTGATGAAGTATTACCTCTTGAACCGGAAAATGGTGCAACTCAAGAAAATGTTCCTGAGGTGCCTGTACCGACTAGAGAGGAAGTTAATGATGATGATCATGAAACTTCAGATCAAGTTTCTACTGAACTTCGTAGGTCCACAAGGACACGTTCCGCACCAGAGTGGTATGGCAACCCTGTCTTGGAAATCATGTTGTTAGACAATGGTGAACCTTCAAACTATGAAGAAGCGATGGCGGGCCCAGATTCCAACAAATGGCTTGAAGCCATGCAATCTGAGATAGGATCCATGTATGAAAACAAAGTATGGACTTTGACAGACTTGCCCGATGATCGGCGAGCGATAGAAAACAAATGGATCTTTAAGAAGAAGACGGACGCGGATGGTAATGTTACCATCTATAAAGCTCAACTTGTCGCTAAGGGTTATCAGCAAGTTCAAGGGGTTGACTACGATGAGACTTTCTCTCCCGTAGCGAAGCTGAAGTCCGTCCGAATTATGTTAGCAATTGCCGCATACTATGATTATGAGATATGGCAAATGGACGTCAAAACGGCATTCCTTAATGGTTTCCTTAAGGAAGAATTGTATATGATGCAGCCGGAAGGTTTTGTCGACCCTAAGAATGCTAACAAGGTATGCAAGCTCCAGCGATCCATTTATGGGCTGGTGCAAGCATCTCGGAGTTGGAATATTCGCTTTGATGAGATGATCAAAGCGTTTGGGTTTATGCAGACTTATGGAGAAGCCTGCGTTTACAAGAAAGTGAGTGGGAGCTCTGTAGCATTTCTCGTATTATATGTAGATGACATACTTTTGATGGGAAATGATATAGAGCTTTTGGACAGAATTAAGGCCTACTTGAATAAGAGTTTTTCAATGAAGGACCTTGGAGAAGCTGCTTATATATTAGGCATCAAGATCTATAGAGATAGATCAAGACGCCTCATAGGTCTTTCACAAAGCACATACCTTGATAAGATATTGAAGAAGTTCAATATGGATCAGTCAAAGAAGGGGTTCTTACCTGTGTTGCAAGGTGTGAAATTGAGCTCAGCTCAATGTCCGACCACGGCAGAAGATATAGAAGAGATGAGTGTCATCCCCTATGCCTCAGCCATAGGTTCTATTATGTATGCCATGCTGTGTACCAGACCTGATGTAAACCTTGCCGTAAGTTTGGTAGGTAGGTACCAAAGTAATCCCGGCAAGGAACACTAGACAGCGGTCAAGAATATCCTGAAGTACCTGAAAAGGACTAAGGAAATGTTTCTCGTTTATGGAGGTGACGAAGAGCTCGTCGTAAAGGGTTATGTCGACGCTAGCTTCGACACAGATCTGGATGACTCTAAATCACAAACCGGATACGTGTATATTTTGAATGGTGGGGCAGTAAGCTGGTGTAGTTGCAAGCAGAGCGTCGTGGCGGGATCTACATGTGAAGCGGAGTACATGGCAGCCTCGGAGGCAGCGCATGAAGCAATTTGGGTGAAGGAGTTCATCACCGACCTAGGAGTCATACCCAATGTGTCGGGGCCGATCAAAATCTTCTGTGACAACACTGGAGCTATTGCACTTGCCAAGGAGCCCAGGTTTCACAAGAAGACCAGGCACATCAAGCGTCGCTTCAACTCCATTCATGAAAATGTTCAAGATGGAGACATGGATATTTGTAAAGTACATACGGACCTGAATGTAGCAGATCCGTTGACTAAGCCTCTCCCTAGAGCAAAACATGATCAACACCAGAATTCCATGGGGTTCGATTCATCACAATGTAACTAGATTATTGACTCTAGTGCAAGTGGGAGACTGTTAGAAATATGCCCTAGAGGCAATAATAAAAGGATTATTATTATATTTCCTTATTCATGATAATTGTCTTTTATTCATGCTATAATTGTTTTATCCGGAAATCGTAATACATGGACACCAACATGTCCCTAGTAAGCCTCTAGTTGACTAGCTCGTTGATCAACAGATAGTCATGGTTTCCTGACTATGGACATTGGATGTCATTGATAACGAGATCACATCATTAGGAGAATGATGTGATGGACAAGACCCAATCCTAAACATAGCACAAGATCGTATAGTTCGTTTGCTAGAGTTTTTCCAATGTCAAGTATCTTTTCCTTAGACCATGAGGTCGTGTAACTCCCGGATGCCGTAGGAGTGCTTTGGGTGTACCAAACGTCACAACGTAACTGGGTGACTATAAAGGTATACTACGGGTATCTCCGAAAGTGTCTGTTGGGTTGACACGGATCAAGACTGGGATTTGTCACTCCGTATAACGGAGAGGTATCTCTGGGCCCACTCGGTAATGCATCATCATAATGAGCTCAAAGTGACCAAGTGTCTGGTCACGGGATCATGCATTACGGTACGAGTAAAGTGACTTGCCGGTAACGAGATTGAACGAGGTATTGGGATACCGACGATCGAATCTTGGGCAAGTAACGTACCGATTGACAAAGGGAATTGTATACGTGGTTGCTTGAATCCTCGACATCGTGGTTCATCCGATGAGATCATCGAGGAGCATGTGGGAGCCAACATGGGTATCTAGATCCCGCTGTTGGTTATTGACCGGAGAGCTGTCTTGGTCATGTCTACATGTCTCCCGAACCCGTAGGGTCTACACACGTAAGGTTCGGTGATGCTAGGGTTGTAGAGATATGAATATGCAGTAACCCGAAAGTTGTTCGGAGTCCCGGATGAGATCCCGGACGTCACGAGGAGTTCCGGAATGGTCCAGAGGTGAAGAATTATATATAGGAAGTGCAGTTTCGGCCATCGGGAGAGTTTCGGGGGTCACCGGTATTGTACCGGGACCACCGGAAGGGTCCCGGGGGTCCACCGGGTGGGGCCACCCATCCCGGAGGGCCCCATGGGCTAAATTTGGGAGGGGAACCAGCCCATAGTGGGCTGGTGCGCCCCCCTTGGCCCACCCCATGCGCCTAGGGTTGGGAACCCTAGGGTGGGGGGGCGCCCCACCTGGCTTGGGGGGCACTCCACCCCTTGGCCCCCCCTAGGAGATCCCATCTCCTAGGGCCGGCACACCCCCTAGGGGGCCTATATAAAGGGGGGGAGGGAGGGGCAGCCGCACCCTTGAGTCTTGGCGCCTCCCTCTCCCCTGCTACACCTCTCCCTCTCGTAGTAGAACGGCGAAGCTCTGCTGCGGTGACCCCTGCATCCACCACCACGCCGTCGTGCTGCTGGATCTTCATCAACCTCTCCTTCCCCTTGATGGATCAAGAAGGAGGAGACATCACGCTGACCGTACGTGTGTTGAACGCGGAGGTGCCGTCCGTTCGACGCTAGGATCTCCGGTGATTTGGATCACATCGAGTACGACTTCCTCATCCCCGTTCTTTGAACGCTTCCGCGCGTGATCTACAAAGGTATGTAGATGCAATCCGATCACTCGTTGCTAGATGAACTCATAGATGGATCTTGGTGAAACCGTAGGAAAATTGTTGTTTTCTGCAACGTTCCCCAACAGAGGCATGGTTCGCAAGCATCAAGTGATTCATAATCAAGTGATTCCAAAAGCCCATCAGCATGGAGTTTCTTCATGCGCTTTACACCAATATGACCTAAACGGCAGTGCCACAAATTAAGTTGCACTATCATTATTGACTTTACATCTTTTGGCTTCAATATTATGAATATGTGTATCACTACGATCGAGATTCAGTAAACCATTTATATTGATTGTATGACCATAGAAGGTTTTATTCATGTAAATAGAACAACAATTATTCTTTGACTTAAATGAATAACCGTATTGCAATAAACATGATCCAATCATATTCATGCTCAACGCAAACACCAAATAACATTTATTTTAGGTTCAACGCTAATCCCGAAGGTAAAGGGAGTGTGCGATGGTGATCTTATCAACCTTGGAATCACTTCCAACACACATCATCACCTTGCTCTTAACTAGTCTCTGTTTATTTTGCAACTCCCGTTTCGAGTTACTACTCTTAGCAACTGAACCAGTATCAGATACCGAGGGGTTGCTATAAACACTAGTAAAGTACACACCAATAACATGTATATCCAATATACCTTTGTTCAGTACGCCATCCTTCTTATCTGCCAAGTATCTAGGGCAGTTCCACTTCCAGTGACCATTTCCTTTGCAGTAGAAGCACTCAATTTCAGGCTTGGGTCTAGCTTTGGGCTTCTTCATGGGAGTGGCAACTTGCTTGCCATTATTCTTGAAGTTCCCTTTCTTTCCCTTGCCCTTTTACTTGAAACTAGTGGTCTTGTTAACCATCAACACTTGATGCTTTTCTTGATTTCTACCTTCGCCGATTTTAGCATCGCGAAGAGCTTGGGAATTGTTTTCGTTATCCCTTGCATATTATAGTTCATCATGAAGTTCTAGTAACTTGGTGATAGTGACTAGAGAACTTTGTCAATTACTATATTATCTGGAAGATTAACTCCCACTTGATTCAAGCAATTGTAGTACCCAGACAATCTGGGCACATGCTCACTGGTTGAGCTATTCTCCTCCATCTTGTAGGCAAAGTATTGCCAGAGGTCTCATACCTCTCGACATGGGCATGAGTATGAAATACCAATTTCAACTCTTGGAACATCTCATATGCTCCATGTCGTTCAAAACATTTTTGAAGTCCCGGTTCTAAGCCGTAAAGCATGGTGCACTAAACTATCAAGTAGTCATCATACTCAGCATTGTTAAACGTTCATAACGTCTGCATCTGCTCCTGCAATAGGTTTGTCACCTAGCAGTGCATCAAGGACATAATACTTTTGTGTAGCAATGAGGATAATCCTCACATCATGGAGCTAGTCCGCATTATTGCTACTAACATTTTCAACTTATTTTTTTCTCTAGGAACATATCAAAAATTAACGGGGAGATACATCGCGAGCTATTGATCTACAACACAGTTATGCAAATACTATCAGGACTAAGTTCATGATAAATTAAAGTTCAATTAGTCATATTACTTAAGAACTCCCACTTAGATAGACATCTCTCTAATCATCTAAGTGATCATGTGATCCATATCAACTAAACCATGTCTGATCATCACGTGAGATGGAGTAGTTTTCAATGGTGAACATCACTATGTTGATCATATCTACTATATGATTCACGCTCGACCTTTCGCTCTCCAGTGTTCCAAGCCATATATGCATATGCTAGGCTCGTCAAGTTTAACCCAAGTATTCCGCGTGTGCAAAACTGGCTTGCACCCGTTGTATATGAACGTAGAGCTTATCACACCCGATCATCATGTGGTGTCTCGGCACGACGAACTGTAGCAACGGTGCATACTCAGGGAGAACACTTATACCTTGAAATTTAGTGAGAGATCATCTTATAATGCTACCGCCGAACTAAGCAAAATAAGATGCATAAAGGATAAACATCACATGCAATCAATATCAGTGATATGATATGGCCATCATCATCTTGTGCCTTTGATCTCCATCTCTAAAGCACCATCATGATCACCATCGTCACCGGCTTGACACCTTGATCTCCATCGAAGCATGGTTGTCGTCTCGCCAACAATTGGTTCTACGACTATCGCTACTGCTTAGTGATAAAGTAAAGCAATTACATGGCGATTGTATTTCATACAATAAAGTGACAACCATATGGCTCTTTCCAGTTGCCGATAACTGTGTTACAAAACATGATCATCTCATACAATAAAATTTAGCATCATGTCTTGACCATATCACATCACAACATGCCCTGCAAAAACAAGTTAGACGTCCTCTACTTTGTTGTTGCAAGTTTTACGTGGCTGCTACAGGCTGAGCAAGAACCGTTCTTACCTACGCATCAAAAACCACAATGCGGTATAGTGATTGCTTTTTGATCTTCAGAAAGAACCCTATTCATTGAATTCGATTCAACTAAAGCTGGAGAAACAGACACCCACTAGCCACCTGTGTGCGAAGCACGTCGGTAGAACCAGTCTCGCATAAGTGTACGCGTAACGTCAGTCTGGGCCGCTTCATCCAACAATGCCGCTGAATCAAGAATCAACTAGTGATGGCAAGCAATATGTATATACCCACGCCCACAACTCATTTGTGTTCTACTCATGCATATAACATCTACGCGTAAACCTGGCTCGGATGCCACTGTTGGGGAACGCAGTAATTTCAAAAAAAATCCTATGCACACGCAAGATCATGGTGATGCATAGCTACAAGAGGGGAGAGTATTGTCTACGTACCCTCGTAGACCGTAAGTGGAAGCATTATGACAACGCGGTTGATGTAGTCGCATGTCTTCACGATCGACCGATCTAGTACCGAAGATACGGCACCTCCGTGATCTGCACACGTTCGGCTCGGTGACGTCCCGCGAACTCACGATCTAGTAGAGCTTCGAGGGAGAGCTTCGTCAGCATGACGGCGTGATGACGGTGATGATGTTGCTACCGGAACAGGGCTTCGCCTAAGCACCGCTACGATATTACCGAGGTGGATTATGGTGGAGGGGGACACCGCATATGGCTAAAGATCAATGATCAACTTATGTCTATGGGGTGCCCCCCTCCCCCGTATATAAAGGATTGGAGGAGGGGGAGGGGGCCGGCCTCTCTAGGTGTGCCCCAAGGGAGTCCTACTCCCATCGGGAGTAGGATTCCCCCCTTCTCTTTGTTGGTTCTAGGAGAGAAGGAAGGAGGAGGAAGAAGGAAGGAAAGGGGGGCGACCCCCTTCCCAATTTGGATTGGGCTTGGGGGCGCCCCCTCCTTTGCTTATTTTCCATCTCTTACATTAAGGCCCAATAAGGCCCATATACCTCCCAGGGGTTCCGGTAACCTCCCGGTGCTCCGGTATACTCCCGATTTCACCCAGAACCATTCCGATGTCCAAACATAGGCTTCCAATATATCAATCTTTAAATCTCAACCATTTCGATACACCTCGTCATGTCCGTGATCAAATCTGGGACTTTGAACTACCTTCGGTACATCAAAACACATAAACTCGTAATACCGATCGTCACCAAACGTTAAGCGTGCGGACCCTACGGGTTCGAGAACTATGTAGACATGACCGAGACATGTCTCTGGTCAATAACCAATAGAGGAACCTGGATGCTCATATTGGTTCATATATATTCTAAGAAGATCTTTGTCGGTTAAACCGCATAACGATATACGTTGTTCCCTTTGTCATCGGTATGTTACTTGCCCGAGATTCGATCGTCGGTATCTCAATACCTAGTTCAATGTCGTTACTGGCAAGTCTCTTTACTCGTTCCGTAATGCTATATCCCGTAACTAATTCATTAGCTACATTGTTTGCAAGGCTTATAGTGATGTACATTACCGAGAGGGGCCAGAGATACCTCTCCGACAATCGGAGTGACAAATCCTAATCTTGATCCATGCGAACTCAAAAAACACCATCGGAGACACCTGTAGAGCACCTTTATAATCACCCAGTTACGTTGTGATGTTTGGTAGCACACAAAGTGTTCCTCCGGTATTCGGGACTTGCATGATCTCATAGTCATAGGAACATGTATAGTTATGGAGAAAGCAATAGCAACAAACTAAACGATCATCATGCTAAGCTAACGGATGGGTCAAGTCAATCACATCATTCTCTAATGATGTGATCCCGTTAATCAAATGACAGCTCATGTCTATGGTTAGTAAACATAACCATAATTGATTCAACGAGCTAGTCAAGTAGAGGCAAACTAGTGACACTTTGTTTGTCTATGTATTCACACATGTACTAAGTTTCCGGTTAATACAATTCTAGCATGAATAATAAAAATTTATCATGATATAATGAAATATAGATAACAACTTTATTATTGCCTCTAGGGCATATTTCCTCAAATGATTGCAGTAGTAACTTAGCAGAAACAATATAAGATAAATTCGTAGGCATTGGATCGGTGACTTGTTGGATGATATTCATCATGTGACAGTTATAACCTAGGGCTATTCGGTACTAGCTCTAGTCAGTCGATATAATGTAGGCATGTATTCCATAAATAGTCATACGTGCTTTATTAAAAGAACTTGCATGCCATCTTTTTCCCTACCCTCCCGTGGCAGCAGGGTCCATATTGGAAACTAAGGGATATTAAGGCCTCCTTTTAATAGAGAACCGGAACAAAGCATTAACACATAGTGAATACATGAACTCCTCAAACTAAGGTAATCACCAGAAGAAGTCCCGGTTATTATCACTCCGGGGTTACCGGATCATAACACGTAGTAGGTGACTATAACTTGCAAGATCGGATCTAGAGCATGGATATAATGGTGATAACATCAATGGTTTACATCTGAAATCATGGCACCCGGGCCCAAAGTGACAAGCATTAAGCATGGAAAAGTCATAGCAACATCAATCTAAGAACATAGTGGATACTAGGGATCAAGCCCTAACAAAACTAACTCGATTACATGATGAATCTCATCCAACTCCTCAGCGGCCAGCGAGCCTACAAAGGAATTACTCACTCCCGGTGGGGAGCATCATGGAATTGGCGATGGAGAAGGGTTGGTGATGACGAAGAATGAAGACCCCCCCTCTGAAGCCCCAAACGGACTCCAGATCTGCCCTCCCGAGGAAGAACAGGGCATGGCGGCGGCTCCATCTTGTGGATCGCGATAATTCTTACTCCCTGATTTTTTGTCCGAAAATAGGATTTTATAGCATTGGTTTCAGGGTCAGCGGGGCCACCAGGTGGGGACAACCCACCTGGTGAAAGAACATGCAATGCCCCCATGTTTGGTTTTGGTAATTGATGACAATCTCTATGGACTAATGGTTGCCTTGAGTTATATTTGAAGGTTTTGTCCATACGCTTTTCTTGGAGTACATATGTTGGTTTCAAGGAGAGTTGTACTACCGCGGCTCCTGAGCGGTAGTACCACTCCGGACCAAAATCTCGTGTTTTGCTCAGCGGAAGTAGGCACGGAAGTATTTTTTTTGTACCGCTCACAAGCAGTAGTACCGCTACCATTTGCGGTAGTATCGCTATCCCTAGCGGTAGTACCGTGAGGTCGAGCGGTAGTACCGCTCCGGCGGTTCTGCTAGCCTTTTTCCTCCTCGCTGTTGTTTTTCAAAGCTCCTTGGAGCGGTAGTACCGCTCTGTGCGGGCTGTGAGCATAACGGTTGGATTCTTCCCCACCTATAAAAGGGGGTCTTATTCCCCAACGAACCTTATCTCTTTAGCTCGTGTTCTTCCCCCATTGTTGACCTTCTTCGAGCTTGCTAACTCTCAATCCCTCCATGGTTTCTTGCTAGTTTTTCAGGGAAAAGAGAGAGGAGATCTAGATCCACATTTCCACCAATCACTTTCTCCTCTATCTGAGGCGAACCCATTGGATCTAGATCTTGGAGTTCTTGGTGTTCTCCTTCTTGTTCTTCCTCTCATCTTCCTCCCTAGCATTAGTTGCTTCGGTGGGATTTGAGAGAGAAGGATTTGGGCACTCCGTGTGCCCTTGCCATTGCATTTGGTGCATCGGTTTGAGTTCTCCACGGTGATACGTGGAAGTTACAAATTGAGAAGCTTATTACTCTTGGGTGCTTGGTGCCCTTGAGCTTGTTCCTCTTGGGTGCTTGGGTGCCCTAGACGGTTGGTGGTGTCCGGATCTCAATCATTATGGTGTAAAGCTCCGGGCAAGCGTCGGGGTCTCCAATTAGGTTGTGGAGATTGCCCCGAGCAATTTGACGGGTACCGGTGACCGCCCCCAAGGGTTGCCAAAGTGTACGGGTTCGGTGACCGCCCCCAAGGGTTGCCATTTGTACGGGTTCGGTGACCGCCCTCAAGGGTCCCTTAGTGTAATCACGGCATCTTGCATTGGGAGAGGGCGTGAGGATATTACGGTGGCCCTTGTGGCTTCTTGGGGAGCATTGTACCTCCACACTGCTCCAAACGGAGATTAGCATCTGCAAGGGTGTGAACTTCGGGATACATCATCGTCTTTGTGTGCCTCTGTTACCTCTTACCTGACCCCTTTACTTATGCACCTTACTTTGTGATAGCCATATTGTTCTTGGTCATATATCTTGCTATCTCATAGTTGTTTATCTTGCTTAGCATTAGTTGTTGGTGCACATAGGTGAACCTAGTTGTTTTAGGTTTTGTGCTTGACAAATTAACCGCTAGGTTTATTCCGCATTTGTTCAAGCCTAAACCGTAATTTTTTTTGAAAGACCTATTCACCCCCCCCCCTCTAGGCGACATCCATGATCTTTCACCTGGGTGCGCCAGGAGAGGGGGGCGCACCCTGGTGGGCTGTGCCCACCCAGTTGCCCCTCTCCAGCAGGTCTTGGCTCCAGAAATTCTTATTATTGATATAAAGAATCCTCGCAAAGTTTCGTTCCATTCCGAAAACTTTTATTTCTGCACAAAAACAACACCATGGTAGTTCTAGTGAAAACAGCGTCAGTCCGGGGTTAGTTTCACTCAAATCATGCAAATTAGAGTCCAAAACAAGAGTAAAAGCGTTAGGAAAAGTAGATACGTTGGAGATGTATCAAGCACCAACTAAGGGGCACTATGATCGTACTTGAGCATTGGGTGTAGCTAATATGTGAGTGTGTTTCATAAATGGATCAATGATTGAGCATAATGGGCTAAGGGATAACTTATTTTAGCATTGATATTTTGAAAGCCATGGTTGCTTATTGATATGCTTGATTATTAAAGTCCTCATGTCTTGCTTTGAACCATACAAAAGTCCAAATGTCCATGCTATGAAGAAAAGAATATGAGATGAACATGTTAAGCAGCATTCCACATCAAATTGTTTGCTTTTATCATTTACTTACTCGAGGACAAACATGAATTAAGCTTGGGGATGCTGATATGTCTCCAATGTATCTCTAATTTTTGATTGTTCCATGCTGTTATATTATCATTCTTGGATGTTTTATAATCATTTTATAGTCATTTTATACCATTTTTGGGTACTAACCTATTGACATAGTGCCAGGTGCCAGTTACTATTTTCTGCATGTTTTTTACATCGCAGGAAATCAATATCAAACAGAGTCCAAACGCAGTGAACCTTTTTGTGGAATTTTTTTGGACCAAAAGACATCCGGATGGGCCAAAGAAGTACCGAAGAGGGAGTCTGAGGTGAGCACAAGACACCAGGGCGCGCACCTCGGTGGCCTCCTGAACCGCCTCTTTGCTCTATAAATACCCCAATATTCCAGACACCCCAGGGGAGTCGACGAAACTCAATTCCAGCCGCCGCAAGTTCCAGGACCACCAGATCCAATCTAGACACTGTCATAGAGGGGTTCATCATGTCCATTGGTGCCTCCCCGATGATTCGTGAGTAGTTCTTTATAGACCTTCGGGTCCGTAGTTAGTAGCTAGATGGCTTCCTCCCTCTCTCTTTTGATTCTCAATACAACGGTCTCTTGGAGATCCATATGATGTAATTCTTTTTGCGGCGTGTTTGTTGGGATCCGATGAACTTTGAGTTTATGATCAGATCTATCTTTTTATCCATTAAAGTTATTTGAGTATTCTTTGATCTCTTATATGCATGATTGCTTATATCCTCGTGTTTCTTCTCCGATATTTGGGTTTTGTTTGGCCTACTTGATCTATTTATCTTGCAATGGAAAGAGGTGCTTTATGATGGGTTCGATCTTACGGTGCTTGATACCAGTGACAGAAGGGGAACCGACACATATGTACCGTTGCCATTAAGATAACAAGATGGGGTTTATTTCTACATAAATAGATGTTGTCTATATCATGTCATCGTTCTTATTGTATTACTCCGTTTCTCCATGAACTTAATACACTAGATGCATGCTGGATAGCGGTCGATGTGTGGAGTAATAGTAGTAGATGTAGGCAGGAGTCGGTCTACTAATCTTGGACGTGATGCATATATAATAATCATTGCCTGGATATTGTCATGATTATTTGAAGTTCTATCAATTGCCCAACAGTAATTCGTTTGCCCACCGTTTGCTATTTTTCTCAAGAGAAGCCACTAGTGAAACCTACGGCCCCGAGGTCTCTTCTTTATTATATTTGCCTTCACGATCTATTTTTATTTGCTTTTATTTTCATATCTACTAAACCAAAAATACCTTGCTACAATTTATTCTTATTTATTTTATCCCGCGTTCCCGCGTGATCTATTTATCCAATCTATCATATTTTTATCCCGTCTTTTTGCCAATTTCTAGCGCCGTTATCCGAAAGGGATTGACAACCCCTTTAATACGTCAGGTTGCAAGTATTTGTTATTTGTGTGCGGGTGTTGTTCACGTAGTGTTGCGTGGTTCTCCTACTGGTTCGATAACCTTGGTCTCATCACTGAGGGAAATACCTACCGTTGTTGTGATGCATCATCCCTTCCTCTTTGGGTAAATACCGACGTAGTTCAAGCAAACATCACCTATACTTGTGGGTTATCACTAGCTCGTGTCCCATGACCTACCCTACCTTGCCGGTGACCGGACCAACATTCTGAGGAGCACAGTCGGTCGCCGGACATGGCCAGGGCGGAGTCGGGCGAGCGGGGAGCGAAACCGAGCGAGCGCCACTTAGATTAGGTTTCATGTTGCATGTAATAATATTGATTTGAGGTTTCTAATCTGAGGTATCCGGATGTGGAACGTGTTTTTTGGGTGGTGGCCGGTCACTATACGCGAACGCGTCCGGGCGCGTCCATGGACGTTTGTGGGGTCGGATTTGTCAGGTCTGGCTGTAGATGCTCTTATGAGGGCTAGCTGGCACATCCGGTTAGTGCTTGATCAGTCTGTCACGTTGGACATGGCCCAGCACAGACCATGCATCTTATATTTATTCTTTCTTCTTTCTCTTTCTCAATCCACATCAATGATATGCACGTGACCGAATAATTTGAATACAAAATGAAGAATATGGTTGCATACATGCACAAATAATGATTTAAAATGGACACTTCCGGACACTAACCGGGCGCGTTCACGGACATTTGAGGAGCCAAATTCAAGGAAGCCGACTATAGATTATTATTTTTAGTCTAAGTACACCCTCTTTATTATTCAATGCTAATGTTTAGTGAGAGGAGAGGGTTGTAGGAGCCAGAGATGCCTACCTATACTAAGACCTAGAGCATGTTTAGTGAGACAATGTGCCTCTAAATTTGAATCCCCTCAAAGGATAAGGATATATGAGGAGCCAAATTCGAGGAGACCGATTGTGGATGCTCTAAAGCCTTTGGTAAATTGAACAAGAGTCTTTGCTTTAGCTTTTTGGTGGGTTTTTAACGTCGCCTTGCCGGTGTATGGTTTTTTAGAGGTATAACGACTCTTTATTCATGTAAGTTCATCAAAATCAATACAACATCATGAGGTCGAAGAAACCACGCATGACTTCTTACTCCTAAAGATAGTAAAAGTTTAGCTACACTATCAACCTCAAAGTTTCGAGTCCTACTTCTATGTATAAAATTACAATCCACACACTCTAGTGATCTAGCACGAATCTTCTGAATAATTTTTGAATGTCTCCCACCTTGACGCGTTTCAATGTTTCAAAACAACCGTGGCACAACCAAAAAAATTGGGACCCGAGAGATGTCCAAGTCTTTTGTCAATGTCAATGCTAATGCCCACAACATGCAATAGCTTCTAGTGTTGGCACATCAGTTATACCCATGAAAACAATCGACAACTAGCCCATGTAGTCCTAGATGACCTTGACAAATCGCAGTAGAAGCACCTCTATCTCCATATCTACTCACAACACCATCAACATTAGTCTTCATAGTACTTCATGGCGGTCTAATCCAAGGCTGCCGAACATGGACTCGAGTTGGATGGGGCTCGGCTGGCTGCTGACGAGAGATGGAATTAATATCAGAGATAAAATGCTTGATAAAGAGATGTGTGGACATTGGCGACTGAAACTCCTGCTCATATATAGCTTCCTTCGCGCATACCACAGAGCCCATAGAGTCGCTACCATCTCAGTAAAATCATCCCGCTGCAGCGAATCATGCATAGAAGCGAGCCATAGTTTTGCACTTGTAATTCATCATCATCATATGTTCAACCATTTCTTCCTTCGCTAGTGTCCATGATGCTCTGGCCATTGAACACTCAACTAGTGCGTACTTCCATGAATCACGGATACCACACAAAGCACAATAAGGGGTGTCAGCTATGTTCATGTGATTGAAAATTTCCAAAGTAGGGATTGAGTGTTGCGCAAGACGCCACAAGAAAACCTTCAGCTTTGCATGTACCCAAGAACTCCACAAATTCTCCCATTGTTTTGATGTTGACTCTAAATATGGAGCACCAACATTGCCATCAAGCTAGCTCTCTCTTGAGAGTTTTGTATTTATCAACATACGATAGGCAGAGCGAACCAAAAAACATCCATTATTTCCATGAGCCCATGACAAAAAATCTGGCATGTTCCTAGTGCAAATAGGGATGTCCAAATCATAGTGGCATCCATTGGTAAAAATGAAACCCTCACTAGCTCCTCCCTCTAGCTAGCAATGGTACCATCAATAAGATTCAAGACCATGAAGACAGTATTACGAGCGGCAATTATAGGTCTCATAGAATTTTCCCTCGGCAACCAGTTATGGTTCCAAATTTCTGTAGAAGTTCCATCTCCAATGCGCCTAATAAGACCTTGATCGAAACAGGACATCTCTTTCTTCAATTACCGATCTCCAAATCTGTGATGGATGAGAACCCACAGTCGCATGCAAAATAGGAGTGTCAAGAGAACACACTGATTCAAGGATCTGTGTACTCAAAGAATTTGTGTCTTGAAGAATTCTCCATACTTGCCTAGCAAGAAGAGCCAAATTAAAAATCTCCAAGTTGCGAAAACCCATGCCACCCAAATGTTTCAGTCTCGTCATGACATCCCATGACACCCAGGCAACCTTCCCTTTTTCATTCTTGACACCCACCAAAATTTCCCGATCAAAGATATTAGTATTCAAATGAAACATGAGGGAGTTTGAAACATCCCATAGAATATACTGGGATAGCTTGCACCATTGATTTAATCAAAACTTACATCCCTTCCATGGATAATAGTTTCTCGATCCACCATTGAATTTTATTCCACAATCTATCTTTCAAATATTTGAGAGTTCCAGTTTTGATCTCCCAACATGTGAAGGCATACATAGGTACTTTTCATTTAAAGATTCATTTGCACATTAAGACAGAGCTTTACCTCATTTTGATGTTCTTAGGACAACCCTTACTGAAGAAAATGGAGGACTTGTCTCTGTTTATCCTTTGACCCAAAGCACTGCACTAAGTATTCAACAAGTTTGAAACTTATTTTGCCCCTTCTATACCCGCATTGAAAAACAATAGTCTATCATCTGCGAAGAGGAGGTGGTTCACCGGCGGAGCCGATAGAGCCACTTTAATACCACTAAGCTGAGATGACCGATTGTTAAAGCATCTACATCCGAGCGCCTCAAACCCCCATTATATGCCCCGACAGACGACCCAGTTACTGTAGCGACCTGACCCGAATGGATCACGTCTACTGTGCTACGGTGTCATCCCTGGATCAGTAATGCTGACACCACACAGTACATCGAGGTTTTATAGCAGAGTTGCAATCACACACTTATTACATCGATGGCTCAAAAAGAACTTATTACAATAAATATGGCAGAAGGCCATATAATATCGATAACAGCGGAAGACTCAGAAGATAAATGGGTCCATCAACTCCAGCGGCATCACTGAGTATAGGGCCACGACCTAAACGCACCTCAATCGTCGTCTGAAAAGTCTGCAACATTAACGTTGCAGCCCGAAAACGGGTCAGCACATGGAATATGCTGGCAAAGTAACACATAGAGAGTAATGAAATGAAACAGCTATACTACATGCATATATGGCTGGTGGAAAGCTCTATGGTTACAGTTTGCGTAAAGCCAATTTTTCCCTACTGCAAAGGAATAAATTTTATTTACTATCATGGTGGTTGTGAAACATTGAGAATGGTTGACAGCATTCTCAATCCCAATTAAAAGTAATTAAAACCCAATAACATTAATTAGAAGTAACATGTTGAGATTCACAATGATATTCAAGTACTAGATACTCAAGTTGTCCATAACCGGGGACACGGCTAATCATGATTAGTTTGTAAACTCTGCAGAGGTTTGCGCACTTTTCCCCACATGACTCGATCGCCTCCGTTTGTTTTCTCGCACTACATGGTGTTTGAGAAACGGATGACCGAGACATAGTCTTTCAGAAGCACTAGCACCTTACATGTGGGGTAGACCGGTACACCTACATCCCCTACATCTGCTAGTCCACCCCGTAAGAGTTCGCACAACTTAGTCAACTATGCCAGAGCCCATAGTAGCATGTGGCTGCACACGGAAGTTTCTAGCATGAAAGATCTTATGATCCCTTTGAGCCTGGGTGGCGGTCCAAAAAAAAACAGGCAAGTCCTGATAGACATCAGGTGCCTCAATCCACCCAGATGTGTGTTTAAGTTACCACCTTAGATAAACCATTAAAATTATCAATCTCACATATGTCATGGATATCACTCACCCAATCCACGTCTACTAGCATAGCATGGCAATATAAGCAAACGTAGAGTAACTCCCAAAGGTTTCATAATAATACAGGTAATAGGTACTACCTCATCTACTTCCCATCCCACAATTTAATTAGATCCTAATCATGCAATGTGAGAGGATTGATCTAATGCAATAAAACATGGGTTGTAGAAAAGGTATGATCAAAGTGTTACTTGCCTTGCTGATGATCCACGAGTCCTAGGGTTTCGAAGTAACAAGCGGCGCAATCCGGGTAATCTATCGCAGACAAACAACAAGCATACAATAAGTACTCATCTAATGCACAGGTAAAACTCGAACAAGAGAACGAACTAGGTAGTTCAACTTAAGAACTCCGGTTGCAAAGAAAGAACGAAAAACAAACGGCGTAAGAAAACAACTCGGTTCTAGCAAGTTGAAACTAGGTCAAAATTTTACTGTAACAAAAGCTTGTTCAAGTTGATTAGACGGAACGGCGGTTTCGAGACGAAACTCCAGGCGCTTGAATCACCTGATTCCGATAAACGAGCGAAAAAATAGACTAGGAAGAAGATCGGATCTGAGATCGCGATCGCGGAATAAATCCGACGAAAAGAAAAAGAAGAACGGTTAAACGAACGGACGTCTTTAACCTAGAAGAATCCGGTGATCACGTTCGTTAGGACGAACGGTCCGGCGAACGGTCCAAAGGCAACTAAATCGGAGAAGAAAACGAATCCGATCTAGGGTTTCGGAGAAGAAAAACCGATCGAAAAACTGATCTAGAAAACCGGAACGGTTTAGAGAAGAAAAGAATCGGAACGATTAGAAGAAAACGATCCGAGAAAAAGAATAGATGTAGCGTGGGGCTACCTTGGCGAGGTCTCCGGTGAGGGGGCTCCGGCGGCGTCGGCGTAGGGCGGCGGCGTGGGCAAGGTGCGGCGGCGGCGCGGGTGTGGGGCGGCGGCGGTAAGGTGCGGCGGCGGCGCGGGGTGTGGGGCGGCGGCGGCAAGGTGCGGCGGCGGCGCGGGTGAGGCGGCGCGTCGGCGGTGACGCAGGGCGCGGTGTGATGCGGCGCGGCGGCGGTGCAAGGCGCGATGTGGAGGAGAGCTTTGATTTGATGTGTTTAGAGGGGGGGTGCTTGGGTATTTATATTGGGGAGGGGAGGGGTTTACTTGGGGTAGAGGACAAGGAATTAGAATAGGAGTAGGAAAGATCTAGAAAATAAACGGAGTAGGACTAAAGAAAACGAAATAAGGAAAAGGGGACAAGGGGCGCCCTAGAATCCTAAAAGGATTCGGTCCTAGCAAGAGGCGGCGGCGGCCGACCGGCTCCTGGCTCGGCGCCTGGCGCCTGGGAGCGCGGCGGTAGGTGGCTTGGCTTGGGCCTTTGGCCCAAGGCGCTGCTCAATTTTTTTTTAAATAGTTTCCTCGCGCAGAAAAAAAAACAAAAAGGGGTCTAAACGAACTCCGAAAAATCTAAAGTAAATTTTCCCCGACTCCTAAAAATGAGCCGAACAAAATGAACTTTTCTCCGGACCTAAAATGCAATTTTTGAAAACGCGCATTTTTCCCTATCCAAATAAAATGCAAATAAACACCGGAAAGCAAAATTGATCTATTTATTATATCTTCATTTTTCCTAAATTTGGGAAAGTCATATTATTCCCTCTCATATATTTTGACACCGGAAAAATTATTGAAGATAAAATAAATAAATCAAATGATCCTATTTTCAAAATTCGAGAGAACTCTCAAATATGAAAATAACGAAATCTCCAACTCTCTCCGAGGGTCCTTGAGTTGCGTGAAATTTCTAGGATCAACCAAAATGCAAGAAAATATGATATGCATATGATCTAGTGTATAACATTCCAAATTGAAAATTTGGGATGTTACAAACCTACCCCCCTTAAGATGAATCTCGCCCTCGAGATTCGGGTTGGCTAGAAAATAGGTGAGGGTGGTCTTTGAGCAAATCTTCTTCTCTCTCCCAGGTGGCTTCATCCTCTGAATGGTGGTTCCACTGAACTTTGCAAAACTTGATAACCTTGCTGCGAGTAACTCTACTGGCAACATCGAGAATCTTGACTGGCTTCTCCTCATATGTTAGGTCATCCTTTAACTGAATCGCTTCTAATGGCACTGTATCTCTTTAGCGGTACCTCCGCCATCTCGGCGTGACATCTCTTCAGCTGAGAAACATGGAATACATCA
The DNA here is from genome assembly GCF_056163025.1 of Triticum urartu. Taxonomy (NCBI): domain Eukaryota; kingdom Viridiplantae; phylum Streptophyta; class Magnoliopsida; order Poales; family Poaceae; genus Triticum; species Triticum urartu. The sequence goes on along the minus strand of NC_141874.1, from coordinate 141,073,608 downwards.
TGAACTCCTGACAGTCCTTCTGGTAGTTCCAACTTATAAGCGACTTCTCCCATACGTTTCAAGATCTTAAACGGTCCAACGAAACGCGGTGCTAACTTTCCCTTAACTCCAAAGCGCTTAACTCCTCGAAGTGGGGATACTCGAAGGTAAACTCTGTCTCCGGTTTCGTAAACTGTCTCCTTGCGTTTAGAATCTGCATAGCTCTTCTGCCTGGACTGGGCTACCTTGAGCCTATCGCGAATCAACTTAACCTTCCGTTCTGACTCCTTAATCAAATCTGGTCCAAAGAATTGACGGTCTCCAACTTCGTAACTGTTGTCATGGAACGAAACTGGTATCTGATACGATACTCCTCGGGACTCCATGCAAACAAATGATCATAGTCATGTATATCTTTGCCAACTTAGCACTGGTGTAAGTGGTCTTAACTGGAATGAAATGTGCTACCTTCGTCAAACGATCAACTACTACCCATATCAAGTCATATCCTGCTTTCGTCCTGGGTAGTCCTGTGATAAAATCCATGCCTATCTTATCCCACTTCCATTCGGGTATCGGCAATGGTTGTAACAATCCTGCTGGCTTCTGATGTTCTGCCTTTACTCTCTGACATACGTCACAAACTGCTACATACGCTGCAATATCCTTCTTCATTCCGGTCCACCAGAATGTTTCCTTCAAATCCAAATACATCTTGGTATTCCCTGGGTGAATCGAATATGGTGAATTATGTGCCTCCTGCAAAATCAACTTCCTGATCTCCGGGTCATTGGGCACATAAACACGGTCCTCAAACCATAGGGTATCGTGCTCATCCTCACGAAATCCCTTTGCTTTTCCTTCGCTCAATTTCTCTTTTATAGCAGCAATCTCTTTGTCAGATTTCTGAGCTTCTCTGGTCTTATCCATCAATGTTGATTGAATCTCCAATGCTGCTACATAGCCTTTCGGAACTATCTCTAAGCTTAGTTCACGAAGGTTTTCTGCTAACTCCTTGGGTATACTTCCCGTCATTATCGTATTGACATGGCTCTTACGGCTCAATGCGTCAGCTACTACATTAGCCTTTCCGGGATGATAATGCAATCTCATGTCATAATCCTTGATGAGCTCCAACCATCTCCTCTGTCGGAGGTTCAACTCCTTCTGAGTGAAAATGTACTTCAAACTCTTATGATCCGTGTACACCTCACAATGATTTCCAATGAGGAAATGTCTCCACGTCTTCAATGCATGCACTACGGCTGCTAACTCCAAATCATGCGTGGCATAATTCAACTCATGAGGCTTCAGTTGTCGTGATGCATACGAAACAACTCTCCCTTCCTGCATAAGCACTGCTCCAAGTCCTCGACGTGAAGCGTCGCAATACACCTCATAATCCTTGGTCTGATCTGGCAAAATCAATACCGGTGAGGTAACCAAACATTTCTTCAACTCCTGGAAACTAGCCTCACACTCCTCAGTCCATTTGAACTTAGTATCCTTCTTCAACAACTCCGTCATAGGCTTCGCAATCTTTGAGAAATTCTCAATGAATCTCCGGTAGTATCCTGCGAGTCCAAGAAAACTCCGGATCTCTCCAACTGTTGTTGGTGCTTCCCATTCGGTTACGGTCTCAACCTTTGTGGGGTCAACTGCTATACCTTCTCCGGATATAACGTGTCCGAGGAATCCAACTTCCTTCAACCAAAACTCACATTTGCTGAATTTGGCATATAACTGATGTTCCCTTAATTTCTCCAAAACCAAACGCAAATGTTCCTTATGCTCCTCTTCATTCTTTTAATAAACTAGGATGTCATCAATGAACACTATGACGAACTTATCCAAAAACTCCATAAACACTTTGTTCATCAGGTTCATAAAATAGGCAGGTGCGTTAGTCAATCCAAATGACATAATGGTATACTCATACAGTCCATATCTTGTGGTGAATGCTGTCTTAGGTATGTCCTGCTCTCGAATCTTCAACTGATGGTACCCTGATCGCAAATCGATCTTGGAAAACACTTTAGCTCCTTGCAATTGATCAAACAGATCGTTGATCATTGGCAGTGGGTACTTATTCTTGATGGTTACTTCATTCAATCCCCGATAATCAACAACCATCCTTAATGATCCATCCTTCTTTTCCACTAGAAGTACGGGTGATCCCCAAGGCGAAGAACTTGGGCGAATGTAACCTTTATCCAATAGCTCCTTAATCTGATTCTTAATTTCCACCAAATCCTTTGCTGGCATCCGGTACGGTCGCTTCGATATTGGGCCTGTACCTGGCAATAACTCAATCAAAAACTCAATGTCTCTATCCGGTGGCATGCCTGGTAATTCCTCAAGAAATACATCAGGAAAATCCTTTACCACTGGTACTTCCTCCTGCACAACTCCTGATAAGCAATTCACTTGTGTCCTGTTTGGCACATGCCGGGATACATACTTGATCCTTCTTCCTTCTGGTGTGGTAAGCAAAATTGTCTTACTGGCGCAATCGATGTTTCCTCCATACATCGACAGCCAATCCATACCAAGAATCACATCCAGACCTTGGGATTCCAGAATAATTAAATCCGTTGGGAATACATGCCTTCCTATACTCAATGGTACTTGAAAACATCCTTGTCTGGCCATGTATTCTGCTCCTGGCGAGCTTACTAGCATAGGTGTTTTAAGAATCCTAGTGGGCAGGCTATACTTTTCCACAAATCCCCTTGATATGTATGAATGCGATGCACCAGTATCAAAAAGAACGAGTGCAGTAAATGACTTAACCAAAAACTTACCGATTACTGCATCGGGCTGATCTTCAATCTCCTCCACATTAACGTGGTTCACCTGTCCCCTATTGAAAGGGTTCGGCTTCTTCCCAGAGCTTCCATTGCCATTTCCATTCTGGCCTTCAGGACATTCATTGGCATAATGTCCGGTCTTCGAACACTTGAAACAGGTGACTTGACTCAGGTCTCTCTTGGTTGGGGTTGATGGGGTTGTTCGGTTCTGGCCGTTGCTTCCTCCATTCCCATTACCATTCTTGTGGCCATTATGGTTGTGCGAGCTACCTCCTCCATGGGTGTGCTGAAACTTAAATCCCGGTTTAGGGGTAAAACGGGGCTTCTGCTGGGCTCCAGAGTTATACTTCCCCTGTCCATACTTCCTCTTACGGTTCTCAATCTGCTGTTGCTTCCCTTCAATCATGATGGCACGATCTACCAACTCCTGGTAGTTGTTGAAATTTTCTACCATCAACTGCATTCTTAGTTCATCATTCAATCCTTCCAGAAACTTCTCCTGCTTGGTTGCATCCGTAGCAACGTCATCTGGGGCATAACGGGCTAGCTTACTAAACTCTTCCACATACTGGCCAACAGTCCTTCCTCCTTGGCGTAAGTTGCGAAACTCACGCTTCTTTATGGCCATAGCTCCTGCTGAAACATGGGCAGTGCGGAAAGCTTGCTGAAACTGATCCCATGTGACAGTGTCAACTGGGTAAGTGGCTGTGAAATTCTCCCACCATGCTGCCGCGGGTCCGTCAAGCTGGTGTGCGGCAAATTTCACTTTCTCACCATCCGCGCATCCTGCAGTGGTCAACTCCCTTCCTATCTTACGGAGCCAATCGTCTGCTACTATTGGCTCGGTGCTACTGGAAAACACCGGCGGATTCAGCCTAAGGAAACGGGCTAAGTGGTCAACAGGTGGTGGTGGTGGGTTGTTGTTGTTGTTCTGCTGATTCTGAACTAACATCTGCATCAATTGATTCTGCTGCTGGATCAACTGAGTGAGCTCCGGTGGAAATCCATTGTCACGTCTCGGAGGCATCTGAGGGTTTAGAAAAGACGAGAATTAAGAATAGAGGGGGTCTAAAGGGAAAACACTACCCATATGCACATGAGGCAAAAGCACACAATTCACTTCAATCAATCAAACAAGGGCTTACAAACGGTCTAACTATCGCAAAAGTGCTCGACTATAATGTGTTTACATGGGGGAATACTACTACTATCTGGTGGTCATCTAGAAATTTGAACCGGTGGAAGACTCCATGATATCTACTCCAGCTTCGTCTTCAAAGTCGGGTTCACTTGGATCCGAATCGGTGTCGTCGATGATGATGTAGTTGTCTGGACATGCGACGTACTCGTCGTCCTCCTGGGATGTTAACTTGCTCTTGAGTTCTTCAATCTCCTGCTTAAGATCGCAATTGTGCCTTGCTAGAGCTACGATCTCGTCCATGTAGTCCTTGCGTGTAGACTTCAGTTCTCCTTCTAGCTCGATGATCCTTGCCTTCGCATTCTTCAACTCTATCATGTCATTGCACATCTGGTTCTCGTGGCGTCGAATATGCTGGTTTAACTCCTGGATGAAAGATGCAATGGATCTATCTTTCTTGGTCCTGACAAACTCCCATTGTTCATCACGGCGTCCGCAAATCTGGTAGATAGTGTCCTTGAGGTCTTCTTGATAAACTTCTCCAATGCGTCCTATGGTGATATGAGCTGCCATGCTCCTTCCTAGACTCCAGGTTGGTGCATTGAAAACACTATCTATGGGCTTCGTGATTGGCGCGAATGTTCTTCCCGGAACGTGAGCTTGAATCTTCCAGCGCTCCTCTTCAGGCAGAGTGGCGTTGAAGGTTCCCGTGAAGCTTGGTAATCCAATGTTCAGGTACTTGGTGACTTCCTTCAGGTGAAATCCAAATGGTGTGCCTTCATCCGGTTGAGCGTACTTAATCTTCGCGTGCGTCATCCTAAAAGAGTAGAAAAGATGAGGAGTTAGAAAATGAGAAGAGAAGGGTGATCTATGGCTTTAACTTAGTGGTCGTGTCCTACAGTCAGCGTGTGCTCTGATACCATCTCTGTAGCGACCTGACCCGAATGGATCACGTCTACTGTGCTACGGTGTCATCCCTGGATCAGTAATGCTGACACCACACAGTACATCGAGGTTTTATAGCAGAGTTGCAATCACACACTTATTACATCGATGGCTCAAAAAGAACTTATTACAATAAATATGGCAGAAGGCCATATAATATCGATAACAGCGGAAGACTCGGAAGATAAATGGGTCCATCAACTCCAGCGGCATCACTGAGTATAGGGCCACGACCTAAACGCACCTCAATCGTCGTCTGAAAAGTCTGCAACATTAACGTTACAGCCCGAAAACGGGTCAGCACATGGAATATGCTGGCAAAGTAACACATAGAGAGTAATGGAATGAAACAGCTATACTACATGCATATATGGCTGGTGGAAAGCTCTATGGTTACAGTTTGTGTAAAGCCAATTTTTCCCTACTGCAAAGGAATAAATTTTATTTACTATCATGGTGGTTGTGAAACATTGAGAATGGTTGACAGCATTCTCAATCCCAATTAAAAGTAATTAAAACCCAATAACATTAATTAGAAGTAACATGTTGAGATTCACAATGATATTCAAGTACTAGATACTCAAGTTGTCCATAACCGGGGACACGGCTAATCATGATTAGTTTGTAAACTCTGCAGAGGTTTGCGCACTTTTCCCCACATGACTCGATCGCCTCCGTTTGTTTTCTCGCACTACATGGTGTTTAAGAAACGGATGACCGAGACATAGTCTTTCAGAAGCACTAGCACCTTACATGTGGGGTAGACCGGTACACCTACATCCCCTACATCTGCTAGTCCACCCCGTAAGAGTTCGCACAACTTAGTCAACTATGCCAGAGCCCATAGTAGCATGTGGCTGCACACGGAAGTTTCTAGCATGAAAGATCTTATGATCCCTTTGAGCCTGGGTGGCGGTCCAAAAAAAAACAGGCAAGTCCTGATAGACATCAGGTGCCTCAATCCACCCAGATGTGTGTTTAAGTTGCCACCTTAGATAAACCATTAAAATTATCAATCTCACATCTGTCATGGATATCACTCACCCAATCCACGTCTACTAGCATAGCATGGCAATATAAGCAAACGTAGAGTAACTCCCAAAGGTTTCATAATAATACAGGTAATAGGTACTACCTCATCTACTTCCCATCCCACAATTTAATTAGATCCTAATCATGCAATGTGAGAGGATTGATCTAATGCAATAAAACATGGGTTGTAGAAAAGGTATGATCAAAGTGTTACTTGCCTTGCTGATGATCCGCGAGTCCTAGGGTTTCGAAGTAACAAGCGGTGCAATCCGGGTAATCTATCGCAGACAAACAACAAGCATACAATAAGTACTCATCTAATGCACAGGTAAAACTCGAACAAGAGAACGAACCAGGTAGTTCAACTTAAGAACTCCGGTTGCAAAGAAAGAACGAAAAACAAACAGCGGAAGAAAACAACTCGGTTCTAGCAAGTTGAAACTAGGTCAAAATTTTACTGTAACAAAAGCTTGTTCAAGTTGATTAGATGGAACGGCGGTTTCGAGACGAAACTCCAGGCGCTTGAATCACCTGATTCCGATAAACGAGCGAAAAAATAGACTAGGAAGAAGATCGGATCTGAGATCGCGATCGCGGAATAAATCCGACGAAAAGAAAAACAAGAACGGTTAAACGAACGGACGTCGTTAACCTAGAAGAATCCGGTGATCACGTTCGTTAGGACGAACGGTCCGGCGAACGGTCCAAAGGCAACTAAATCGGAGAAGAAAACGAATCCGATCTAGGGTTTCGGAGAAGAAAAACCGATCGAAAAACTGATCTAGAAAACCGGAACGGTTTAGAGAAGAAAAGAATCGGAACGATTAGAAGAAAACGATCCAAGAAAAAGAATAGATGTAGCGCGGGGCTACCTTGGCGAGGTCTCCGGTGAGGGGGCTCCGGCGGCGTCGGCGTAGGGCGGCGGCGTGGGCAAGGTGCGGCGGCGGCACGGGTGTGGGGCGGTGGCGGTAAGGTGCGGCGGCGGCGCGGGGTGTGGGGCGGCGGCGGCGCGGGTGAGGCGGCGCGGCGGCGGTGCAAGGCGCGATGTGGAGGAGAGCTTTGATTTGATGTGTTTAGAAGGGGGGTGCTGGGTATTTATATTGGGGAGGGGAGGGGTTTACTTGGGGTAGAGGACAAGGAATTAGAATAGGAGTAGGAAAGATCTAGAAAATAAACGGAGTAGGACTAAAGAAAACGAAATAAGGAAAAGGGGACAAGGGGCGCCCTAGAATCCTAAAAGGATTCGGTCCTAGCAAGAGGCGGCGGCGGCCGACCGGCTCCTGGCTCGGCGCCTGGCGCCTGGGAGCGCGGCGGTAGGTGGCTTGGCTTGGGCCTTTGGCCCAAGGCGCTGCTCAATTTTTTTTTAAATAGTTTCCTCGCGCAGAAAAAAAAACAAAAAGGGATCTAAACGAACTCCGAAAAATCTAAAGTAAATTTTCCCCGACTCCTAAAAATGAGCCGAACAAAATGAACTTTTCTCCGGACCTAAAATGCAATTTTTGAAAACGCGCATTTTTCCCTATCCAAATAAAATGCAAATAAACACCGGAAAGCAAAATTGATCTATTTATTATATCTTCATTTTTCCTAAATTTGGGAAAGTCATATTATTCCCTCTCTCATATATTTTGACACCGGAAAAATTATTGAAGATAAAATAAATAAATCAAATGATCCTATTTTCAAAATTTGAGAGAACTCTCAAATATGAAAATAACGAAATCTCCAACTCTCTCTGAGGGTCCTTGAGTTGCGTGAAATTTCTAGGATCAACCAAAATGCAAGAAAATATGATATGCATATGATCTAGTGTATAACATTCCAAATTGAAAATTTGGGATGTTACAGTTACCAACCAGTAAAAAAACCCAACCCAGACGAACGCCTCATACCGGACACAAACACCTAGGCTAACCAGCACCCCTCATTTCCAGTCCCAAATTTGGGGTGGATATGGGAAGGCCCATCAGATCTGGCCCACGCTAGCCCACCCGACCACACATATATTCATCCCCATACATTCCCCGGACCAAACCCTAATCACTCCGCTCCACTCCTCGGCCAACCTCCCTTCCAACGATCCCCGACCTTCTCCGGCATGGCGAGCAATGGTTTGAGTCCTTCATCACCTAATGTGTGGACTGGGACCTCATCTTACTTGGGTCCAAGGAGGAGATGGTCGTCCGCATTGCGCTCCGCGCGTGCTAGTGAGGAGAACGCCCAATAGCAGTCAGACTCGATTTAGCAGGAATCCATAGCGTCCGCCCAAATGGCGCTTGCATTCGGCGCGAGGTGCGTCGTTGCTGCCTCCCGGATGGCAAGGTCCGTGAGGTGTCCAAACGCCGTGGAGGAGGTGTTGGGGAACGCAGTAATTTCAAAAAAATTCCTACACACATGCAAGATCATGGTGATGCATAGCAACGAGAGGGGAAGAGTGTTGTCCACGTACCACCGTAAGAGGAAGCGTTATGACAACGCAGTTGATGTAGTCGTACGTCTTCACGATCGACCGATCCTAGTATCGAAAGTACAGCACCTCCGGGATCTGCACACGTTCGGCTCGGTGACGTCCCACGAACTCTCGATCCAGCTGAGTGTCGAGGGAGAGCTTCGTCAGCACGATGGCGTGATGATGGTGATGATGATGCTACCGTCACAGGGCTTCGCCTAAGCACTACGATGATATGACCGAGGTGGATTATGGTGGAGGGGGGCACCGCACACGGCTAAGGGATCAATGATCAACTTGTGTGTCTATGGGGTGCCCCCTCCCCCATATATAAAGGAGTGGAAGAGGGGAGGGGGGGCCTCTCTAGGCGCGCCCAAGGAGTCCTACTCCCACCGGGAGTAGGATCCCCCCCCCATTCCCTTTGTTGGTTTTAGGAGAGAAGGAAGGAGAGGGAAGAAGGAAGGAAAGGGGGGCCGGCCCCCTCCCAATTCGGATTAGGCTTGGGGGGCGCGCCCCCTCCTTTGCTTATTTCCCCTCTCTTCCACTAAGGCCCAATAAGGCCCATATACCTCCCGGGGGGTTCCGGTAACCTCCCGGTACTCCGGTATACTCCCGATTCCACCTGGAACCATTTCTATATCCAAACATAGGCTTCCAATATATCGATATTTACGTCTCGACCATTTCGAGACTCCTCGTCATGTTCGTGATCAAATCCTGGACTCCGAACTACCTTCGGCACATCAAAACACATAAACTCGTAATACTGATCATCATCGAACGTTAAGCGTGCGGACCCTACGGGTTTGAGAACTATGTAGAGATGACCGAGACATGTCTCCGCTCAATAACCAATAGAGGAACCTGGATGCTCATATTGATTCCTACATATTCTACAAGGATCTTTATCGGTCAAACCGCATAACGATATACATTGTTCCCTTTGTCATCGGTATGTTACTTGCCCGAGATTTGATCGTCGGTATCCCAATACCTTGTTCAATCTCGTTACCGGTAAGTCTCTTTACTTGTTCTGTAATGTTACATCCCGTAACTAACCCATTAGCTACATTGCTTACAAGGCTTATAGTGATGTACATTACCGAGAGGGCCCAGAGATACCTCTCCGACAATCAGAGTGACAAATCTAATCTTGATCAATGTCAACTCAACAAACACCATCGGAGACACCTGTAGAGCACCTTTATAATCACCCAGTTACGTTGTGACGTTTGGTAGCACACAAATTGTTCCTCAGGTATTCGGGAGTTGCATGATCTCATAGTTATAGGACCATGTATAGTTATGGAGAAAGCAATAGCAACAAACTAAACGATCATCGTGCTAAGCTAACGGATGGGCCAAGTCAATCACATCATTCTGTAATGATGTGATCCCGTTAATCAAATGACAACTCATGTCTATGGTTAGGAAACATAACCATCATTGATTCAACGAGCTAGTCAAGTAGAGGCAAACTAGTGACACTTTGTTTGTCTATGTATTCACACATGTACTAAGTTTCTGGTTAATACAATTCTAGCAGGAATAATAAACATTTATCATGATATAAGGAAATATAAATAACAACTTTATTATTGCCTCTAGGGTATATTTCCTTCAGTCTCCCACTTGCACTAGAGTCAATAATCTAGTTCACATCGTTATGTGATTTAACATCAATAGTTCACATCTTTATGTGATTAACACCCAAAGGGTTTACTAGAGTCAATAATCTAGTTCACATCGCTATGTTATTAACACCCAAAGAGTGATCATGTTTTGCTTGTGAGAGAAATTTAGTCAACGGGTCTGCCACATTCATAGTTGTATGTATTTTGCAAATTTCTATGTCTACAATGCTTTGCACAGAGCTACTCTAGCTAATTGCTCCCACTTTCAATATGTATCTAGATCGAGACTTATAGTCATCCAGATCGGTGTCAAAGCTTGCATCGATGTAACTCTTTACGACGAACTCTTTGTCATCTCCATAACCGAGAAACATTTCCATATTCCACTCAAGATATTTTTGACCGCTGTCCAGTGATCCACTCATGGATCACTATTGTACCCTCTTGCCAAACTTATGGTGAGGTACACAATAGGTCTGGTACACAGCATAGCATACTTTATAGAACTTATGACTGAGGCATAGGGAGTGACTTTTCACTCTCTTTCTATTTTCTGCCGTGGTCGGGTTTTGAGTCTTTACTCAACTTCACACCTTGTAATACATGCAAGAACCCTTTCTTTGCCTGATCCATTTTGAAATTCTTCAAAACTTTATCAAGGTATGTGCTTTGTGAAAGTCAAATCAAGCGTCCTGATCTATCTATATAGATCTTGATGCCTAATATATAAGCAGCTTCATCGAGGTCTTTCATTGAAAAATTCTTATTCAAGTATCCTTTTATGCTATTCAGAAATTCAGTATCATTTCTGATCAGCAATATGTCATCTACATATAATATCAGAAATGCTATGGAGCTCCCACTCACTTTCTTGTAAATACAGGCTTCTCCAAAATTCTGTACAAAACCATATGCTTTGATCGCACTATCAAAGCGTATATTCCAACTCCGAGAGGCTTGCACCAGTCCATAAATGGATCGTTGGAGCTTGCACACTTTGTTAGCACCTTTTGGATCGACAAAACCTTCTGGTTGCATCATATACAACTCTTCTTTAAGGTATCCATTAAGGAATGCAATTTTGACGTCCATTTGCCAAATTTCATAGATATAAAATGCGGCAATTGCTAACATGATTCGGACGGACTTAAGCATCACTACGGGGAGAAGGTCTCATCGTAGTCAACTCCTTGAACTTGTCGAAAACCTTTCGTAACAAGTCGAGCTTTGTAGACAGTAACATTACCGTAAGCGTCAGTCTTCTTCTTGAAGATCCATTTATTCTCTATGGCCTGCCGATCATCGGGCAAGTCAACCAAAGTCCATACTTTGTTCTCGTACATGGATCCCATCTCAGATTTCATGGCCTCATGCCATTTTGCGGAATCTGGGCTCATGATCGCTTCCTCATAGTTCGTAGGTTCGTCATGGTCAAGTAACATGACTTCCAGAACAGGATTACCGTACCACTCTGGTGCGGATCTTACTCTGGTTGACCTACGAGGTTCGATAGTAACTTGATCAGAAATTTCATGATCGTCATCATTAGCTTCCTCACTTACTGGTGTAGGAATCACTGGAACTGATTTCAGTGATGAACAATTTTCCAATAAGGGAGAAGGTACAATTACCTCGTCAAGTTCTACTTTCCTCCCACTCACTTCTTTCGAGAGAAACTCCTTCTCTAGAAAGGATCCATTCTTAGCAACGAATATTTTGCCTTCGGATCTGTGATAGAAGGTGTACCCAACAGTCTCCTTTGGGTATCCTATGAAGACACATTTCTCCGATTTGGGTTTGAGCTTATCAGGTTGAAGATTTTTCACAAAAGCATCGTAGCCCCAAACTTTAAGAAATGACAGATCGGGTTTCTTGCCAAACCACAGTTCATAAGGTGTCGTCTCGACGAATTTAGATGGTGCCCTATTTAATGTGAATGCAGTTGTCTCTAAAGCGTAACCCCAAAATGATAGCGGTAAATCAGTGAGAGACATCATAGATCGCACCATATCTAGTAAAGTACGATTATGACGTTCGGACACACCATTATGTTGTGGTGTTCCAGGTGGCGTGAGTTGCGAAACTATTCCACATTGTTTCAAATGAAGACCAAACTCGTAACTCAAATATTCGCATCTGTGATCGGATCATAGAAACTTTATTTTCTTGTTACAATGATTTTCCACTTCACTCTGAAATTCTTTGAACTTTTCAAATGTTTCAGACTTATTTTTCATTAAGTAGATATACCCATATCTGCTCAAATAATCTGTGAAGGTCAGAAAATAACGATACCCGCCGCGAGCCTCAACACTTATCGGATCGCATACATCAGTATGTATCATTTCCAATAAGTCAGTTTCTCGCTCCATTGTTCTCGAGAACGGAGTCTTGGTCATCTTGCCCATGAGGCATGGTTCACAAGCATCAAGTGATTCATAATCAAGTGATTCCAAAAGTCCATCAGCATGGAGTTTCTTCATGCGCTTTACACCAATATGACCTAAACGGCAGTGCCACAAATAGGTTGCACTATCATTATTAACTTTGCATCTTTTGGCTTTAATATTATGAATATGTGTATCACTACGATCGATATTGAATAAACCATTCGCCTTGGGTGTATGACCAAAGAAGGTTTTATTCATGTAAACAGAATAACAATTATTCTTTGACTTAATGAATAATCGTATTGCAATAAACATGATCCAATCATATTATGCTCAACGCAAACACCAAATAACATTTATTTTAGGTTCAACACTAATCCCAAAGGTAAAGGGAGTGTGCGATGGTGATCTTATCAACCTTGGAATCATTTCGAACACACATCGTCACCTCGTCCTCAACTAGTCTTTGTTCATTTTGCAACTCCTGTTTCGAGTTACTACTCTTAGCAACTGAACTAGTATCAAATATTCAAATACCGAGGGGTTTGCTATAAACACCAATAAAGTACACATCAATAACATGTATATCAAATATACCTTCGTTCACTTTGCCATCCTTCTTATCCGCCAAGTATCTAGGGCAGTCCACTTCCAGTGACCATTTCCTTTGCAGTAGAAGCACTCAGTTTCAGACTTGGGTCTAGCTTTGGGGTTCTTCATGGGAGTGGCAACTTGCTTGCCATTCTTCTTGAAGTTTCCTTTCTTTCCCTTGCCCTTTTACTTGAAACTAGTGGTCTTGTCAACCATCAACACTTGATGTTTTTCTTGATTTCTACCTTCGCTGATTTCAGCATCGCGAAGAGCTTTGGGAATCGTTTCCGTTATCCCTTGCATATTATAGTTCATCATGAAGTTCTAGTAACTTGGTGATAGTGACTAGAGAACTCCGTCCATCACTATCTTATCGGGAAGATTAATTCCCACTTTATTCAAGTGATTGTAGTACTCAGACATTTTGAGCACATGCTCACTCGTTGAGCTATTATCCTCCATCTTGTAGGCAAAGTACTGTCAGAGGTCTCATACCTCTTGACACGGGCATGAGTATGAGATACCAATTTCAACTCTTGGAACATCTTATATGCTCTGTGGCGTTTAAAACATTTTTGAAGTCCCGGTTCTAAGCCATAAAGCATGGTGCACTAAACTATCAAGTAGTCATCATACCAAGCTTGTCAAACATTCATAACGTCTGCGTCTGCTCCTACAATAGGTATGTCACCTAGCGGTGCATCAAGGACATAATTCTTCTGTGCAGCAATGAGGATAATCCTCGGATCATGGACCTAGTCGGCATCATTGCTACTATCATCTTTCAACATAGTTTTTCTATAGGAACATATCAAAAAAATAAACCGGGAGCTACATTGCGAGCTATTGATCTACAACATAGTTATGCTAATACTATTAGGACTAAGTTCATGATAAATTAAAGTTCAATTAATCATAATACTTAAGAACTCCCACTTAGATAGACATCCCTCTAGTCATCTAAATGATCATGTGATCCAAATCAACTAAACCATGTTCGATCATCACGTGAGATGGAGTAGTTTTCAATGGTGAACATCACTATGTTGATCATATCTACTATATGATTCACGCTCAACCTTTCAATCTCAGTGTTCCGAGGCCATATTTGCATATGTTAGGCTCGTCAAGTCTAACCCGAGTATTCCGCGTGTGCAAAACTGGCTTGCACCCGTTGTATGTGAACGTAGAGCTTATCACACCCGATCATCACGTGCTGTCTCGGCACGGCGAACTGTCGCAACGGTGCATACTTAGGGAGAACACTTATACCTTGAAATTTAGTGAGATATCATCTTATAATGCTACCGCCGAACTAAGCAAAATAAGATGCATAAATATAAACATCACATGCAATCAAAATATGTGACATGATATGGCCATCATCATCTTGTGCCTTTGATCTCCAAAGTACCATCATGATCTCCATCATCACCGGCATGACACCATGATCTCCATCATATTGATCTCTATTAACATGTTGTCACATGGTCGTCTCGCCAACTATTGCTTTTGCAACTATTGCTATCGCATAGCGATAAAGTAAAGCAATTGTATGGCGCTTGCATCTCATGCAATAAAGAGACAACCATAAGGCTTCTGCCAGTGGACGATAACTTCGTTACAAAATATGATCATCTCATACAATAAAATTTAGCATCATGTCTTGACCATATCACATCACAACATGCCCTGCAAAAACAAGTTAGACGTACTCTACTTTGTTGTTGCAAGTTTTACGTGGCTGCTACGGGCTGAGCAAGGACCGTTCTTACCTACGCATCAAAAACCACAACGCGGCATATTGATTGCTTTTTGATCTTCAGAAAGAACCATGTTCATTGAATCCGATTCAACTAAACTTGGAGAAACTGACACCCACCAGCCACCTATGTGCGAAGCACGTCGGTAGAACCAGTCTCGCGTAAGCGTACGCGTAATGTCGGTATGAGACGCTTCATCCAACAATACCACCGAATCAAGAAACAACTAGTGACGGCAAGCAATATGTATATACCTACGCCCACAACTCCTTTGTGTTCTACTCGTGCATATAACATCTAAGCATAGACCTGGCTCGGATGCCATTGTTGGGGAACGCAGTAATTTCAAAAAAAATCCTACACACACGCAAGATCATGGTGATGCATAGCAACAAGAGGGGAAGAGTGTTGTCCACATACTCTCGTAGACTGTAAATGAAAGCGTTATGACAACGCGGTTGATGTAGTCGTATGTCTTCACGATTGACCGATCCTAGTACCGAAAGTACGGACCTCCGCGATCTGCACACGTTCGGCTCGGAGACGTCCCACAAACTCTCGATCCAGCTGAGTGTCGAGGGAGAGCTTCGTCAGCACGACGGTGTGATGACGGTGATGATGATGCTACCGTCGCAGGGCTTCGCCTAAGCACTACGATGATATGACCGAGGTGGATTATGGTGGAGGGGGGCAACGCACACGGCTAAGGGATCAATGATCAACTTGTGTGTCTATGGGGTGCCCTCCTCCCCTGTATATAAAGGAGTGGAGGAGGGGGAGGGGCGGCCTCTCTAGGCCCGCCCAAGGAGTCCTACTCCCACCGGGAGTAGGATCCCCCCTTCCCTTTGTTGGTTTTTGGAGAGAAGGAAGGAGAGGGAAGAAGGAAGGAAAGGGGGGCTGGGCCCCCTCCCAATTCGGATTGGGCTTGGGGGCGCCCCCTCCTTTGCTTCTTTCCCCTCTCTTCCACTAAGGCCCAATAAGGCCCATATACCTCCCGGGGGGTTCCGGTAACCTCCCGGTACTCCGGTATACCCCTGATTTCACCCGGAACCATTTCGATGTCCAAACATAGGCTTCCAATATATAGATCTTTACGTCTCGACCATTTCAAGACTCCTCGTCATGTCCGTGATCAAATCCGAGACTCCGAACTACCTTCGGTACATCAAAACACATAAACTCATAATACTGATCGTCACCGAACGTTAAGCGTGCGGACCCTACGGGTTCGAGAACTATGTAGACATGACCGAGAAATGTCTCCGGTCAATAACCAATAGCGGAACCTGGATGCTCATATTGGTTCCTACATATTCTACGAAGATCTTTATCGGTCAAACCGCATAACGATATATGTTGTTCCCTTTGTCATCGGTATGTTACTTGCCCGAGATTTGATCGTCGGTATCCCAATACCTAGTTCAATCTCATTACCGGCAAGTCTCTTTACAAGTTCCGTAATGTTACATCCCGTAACTAACTCATTAGCTACATTTCTTGCAAGGCTTATAGTGATGTACATTACCGAGAGGGCCCAGAGATACCTCTCCAACAATCGGAGTGACAAATCCTAATCTTGATCCATGTCAACTCAACAAACACCATCGGAGACACCTATAGAGCACCTTTATAATCACCCAGTTACATTGTGACGTTTGGTAGCACACAAAGTGTTCCTCTGGTATTCGGGAATTGCATGATCTCATAGTTATAGGAACATGTATAGTTATGGAGAAAGCAATAGCAACAAACTAAACGATCATCGTGCTAAGCTAACGGATGGGTCAAGTCAATCACATCATTCTCTAATGATGTGATCCCGTTAATCAGATGACAACTCATGTCTATGGTTAGGAAACATAACCATCATTGATTCAACGAGCTAGTCAAGTAGAGGCAAACTAGTGACACTTTATTTGTCTATGTATTCACACATGTACTAAGTTTCCGGTTAATACAATTCTAGCATGAATAATAAACATTTATCATGATATAAGGAAATATAAATAACAACTTTATTATTGCCTCTAGGGCATATTTCCTTCAGGAGGCGCATCCCCTTCGTTGGCAAGCCGACTTGGAGGCCTTCCGTGGCCCGTCAGCGTTGGGTGGGGGGAGGTCGCGAAAGCCCTCACTGCAGACGCTAGTGAGGTGGAGTCGCAATCTCCGACGCCGATACGGGTGCCTGGTCAGCAACCCCGGGCACCGCAACTGCGTCGTGGTGGATGTGTCGGGCTTCACCCATGACAGATCCATCGTCGACCTCACGTCATCCGGTGACGTGCAGGCCACGGGCTCCGGCGAGGAAGAGTAGGGCATGAGAGACAGCAACGCCTCGAGTCGAGTGAGCTGGTGTGTGTCCCATGTCCTACTCTGCCTCGCCGGCGACTGCACCAACACTCCGAGGGGCACAGTCGGCCGCCGAACATGGACACGGCAGAGCTGGACGAGCTCCAGTCAAAATCAGGTTTCACGTTGTATGTAATTGTATGGATTTGAGGATTCGTAGTTGAGGTATCTGGTTGTGGAAACGATAATTTGTGGTGTCGCTGATCACTGCCTACGGACGCGCCTGAGCATTTGAAGGGTCGGATTTTATGTATCCAGTTGTAGATGCTCTTAGATTTTAGCAGGCACGAGAGGCCCCATGCTGCCAATAAAAATAGATAGGGTGAAAGAGGATCTCCGTGGCGGATACCTCTTAATGGTTTAAAATTATGCAACCTTTTATCATTGAACATAACTCAAAACGAAACCGAGCTTACCATGCTCATCACCGTGGAAATCCACTAATGTGCAAAGTCCATTTTTTTCCTTGATTTGACAGGTGTTTGTTTTTTCTTTTTCTTTTTTGAGTGGCGACAGGTGTTTGGTTTTTTTTTGAAGGGGTAAAACCAATTTATTCGTCAAAAGCCACACTCTGTGGGATACAAATAGGGTTATGAGGTTGGCCCAACCAAACGTGGCGCCTCGGCCCTCTACTTAGAGATAACTTGGCTAATCTATGCGACAGATGTTTGGTAGTACTAGCAGTGTAATGAGTCCTCTCCTATTCGGGGGCGCGTACTCTAGGTAGAGCGCACCCAGGGCTTGTGGGCTGTGGCCCATTTAGAGTAGAGCGTTGCTACGTCTCTGGTTATTTTTTCATAAAATATAAATATAAGTTAAACCTGTAAAAAAAATTGTCTCAAAAAAAACCTGTAAAAAATGTTTATTCGCGTTTTATGGAAGGATATAAGGAAAATAAATAAATAATTTTAAAAATATCACAATATTTAAAAACATTCAGTAGTTTATAAAATATACACATATTTTAAAAAATATTCATATATTTAATCAAAATACTAATTAAATTTTAAAAACATATTTGGTAATTTAATATATGTTCATATTTATTTACAAAACTTACACTATATTTTAGAAAAAATTCATGGACTCTTTAAAAAATGTATGAAATTTAAAAATTGTTCACAATTTCTCTATTTCTTTACAAATTTTGAGAAGAAAAATAGAATAAATAAAGGGACTTAATAAAAGTAAAGAAAAAGGAGAAACAATAAAAATCCATGTGCTAATGACTAGCACAACCATCACGGGTACAACATGTTTTGTACTTAAATAAATGTTCGTATTTCGTTAACAAAATTTTCACTCTCTTTTCAAAATATGTTCATGTACTTTCTTAAAAAGGCATGAAATTTAAAAATTGTTCACAATTTATTGTAAAAATTCACTAATTTTGAGACGGAAGATAAAATAAGTAAAAGTACACATTAAAAGTAAAGGAAAAGGGAAAAAAGGAAAACCATACAATATTTTAGAAATATTCACATATTTTAGGAACGTCCATATATTTTATAAAATGTGCATTGACTTCTAAAAAGTGTTTAATTTTTTTAGGCTATCTAAAAAGCATTTAGTAATCTAATAAATTTTCATGTTTGTTTGACAAAACCTTCACTCTCTTTTTAGAAAAATGTTCATGGACTTTTCTTCCAAAATGCTTGAAATTTAAAAATTGTTTGTAATTTATTAAAAATCACGAATTTAAATATGGAAAATAAAAATGTAAAAAATTGAATTAAATGAAAAGGAGAAACAATAAAATGACATGCGCTAACCTTCACTATCTTTTTAAATATGTTCATGGACTTCTTTGAAATGCATGAAAATTAAAAAAGAATCAAATTTTGAAAATTCACTAATTTTGAGAAGTAAAATAAAGTAAATAAAAGGACATGAGACAAGTAAATAAAAGGACATGGCAATCATACAATATTTTTTGAAAACATTCACATTTTTCTTGAAATATTCTATGAAAATATTCATTAACTTCTAAAATATGTTTGTTAATTTAATAAATGTTCATATTTGTTTAACAAAACCTTCGACATATTTTTAGAATATGTTCAGATTTTTTAAAATGCATGATATTTCAATATTGTACGTATTTGCTTTTATAAAGATCATGAATTTTGAGTGCACAATAAAAAATAATAAAAGGATATAATAAAATTAAATAAAATGTAGAAACAATAAAAAACCATGAGCCTCTTTTTTTATCGTTTTGGGGCTACAAGCCTCTTTTGTGGCCTAATGCTCTATTTTTGAAGGGTCGTATCGCTTTTTGCCCGCAGTTTTTCTCTCACTCTCTTTTATTTTCTTTTAGCACTATTACTTTTTTCTCTCAATCTTTTTCGAACACAGTACAAACGTAGATGTACATACATATGCACATACGCTCATTCATATGAATAGGCATACACACCTAACTCATATGAGCATCTTCAGGAGATTGAGTCACTACACACGTCTTTATAATCAACGGAAACGTTTCGTAAGCGCAAAGGTATGATACACAATCCACGAGATACGCAGGGTGTGCCGTTTCATGACTGCTGATGTGGGACTATTCAAAGGGAGTAGCACTCTGGTCCGCTTTGCCCTATTGTTTTTTTAGGCTTCCACATTGCCTGACTATTGCTGTTTAGTGTAACTAGGGATTTTATTCAAAATTTAGAAATAAGCGGAATACAATCAATATCTATTTTTTTAGGGGACAGTCAATACCTGATAGAACCTCTAGCCACACATGGCGGCCTACTCAAAGAGAGCAGCTCCTTTTGTTAAAGAATGGACTTCAAAATTAGTTTCCCTTTGCCCGGCTAGTGTGCGCACTAGCGCTCTGACCCGCCTGAGCCTGCTAAGAGCAACTCTAGCAGACCCCATATATCTCGCGAACCCGCAAAATTCCGGCGAGTATATGAAATTGGCTCAATTTTCTTGTCAGAACAGAGCCCGTATACTCGTCCAGTTCGTAAAAAATTTTTACCGCGGCCTGTAAACCGCCCCTCCCCCGAAGCAGTATCTCTATAGGTTTGCGGGGCAGATACGGGTTGACACCCTATCCCCCGCCGCCGTGTTTCGCCGCAATTCCCCACTCCCTTCCTCGCATTTCTCGCCACTGGTGAGCCCGTTTCCGCCTCCAGCCGCCATGTGGGGCCGTATGTGGAGTTCCGGCCGTAGCTTCGGTGGGGGCGGCGACCCCAAGCGCGAGCGATGTGTCCGCGCGGACGGTGCGAGGAAGTGTGCGGCCAAGAAGTGGACCAACCAAGGCCTCGAGCCGCTGGCGTCACTCCTCCGTCGCGAGACGGAGGAGTACGACCGCCGGCATGAGCTCCTCCGGTCGCCCTCCTCGGCCGTGGGCTCTTCCTCCGCCGCGAGGGGTCGTTCCGGCGCGACGCTTTCTCCCCATGAAGAGGAAGTGGTCGGAGGTGTCGGAGGAGATCGAGCTCGTCGCCGTCAAGCAGGAGCAGAAGGAGATCGAGCGCCGAGGCGTCGTCGGGCCCGAAGATTTTGTGGCCGATGTCGACGCGGTCACGGCTGCCATTGCCGAATGAAGCTTGCGCGAGGAGGTGAAGCGCCGGCACCATGACGAGGAGCTCGAAGACTTCATCCTCAAGTAGGCGGTCGCGACCAACCTTGCTGCCAAGGACAAAGACGACGAGTGGTGGCGCATCCGCGAGAAGCAGAGGCAGAAGTTCATCGATCTTGTCAGCTCTAACGAGGCGGACTAAGAACCTCCACCGCATCGTACTCGGCCCGCGAGCTCATTCATTTTTGTACATCGACCTTGGCCTCGCCGTCGCGAGATCCCCCACCCCCTAGTACTAGTGGTGCAATGTAGTATATATGATCATGTAGTATGTGATGAATTAGTGTGGTTGTAATTTTTCCCGCGATTTTTTTAAATTATACAGTTTTATATACGGGTCTACTCTGCCGCGTATGATTCCGACCCGTAAAACAGTTCCACGTTAAACTGTAAACGCCGTATACGGGTCAGTTTTTTACAGGGTCCGCTGCAGATGCTCTAATCAGAGGTTTCTCAAAAGAAAAGAAAAATGGACAACAACCGATCCTTGGTCGTCGCAGAAAGAAAAATAACAATCGAATATCCAATGACTGAACCTTTCGTCTATGTCTCCGCCATAGTTACCAGGGTCAAAACCAGCCGCCAAATCATGGTTGGTGGAATGGATCAGAAGCCGGAGCACGTCTTCGTCGCGTGGTTTCTCCGCGCGCGTCGCCCGCCTGCCTGGTCAGCGCGGCCTGGAGCTCCCAGCCGGGTCGCCGTCCTCTCCTCACCAACCGCCAGACTCCGGTACCACCGTACTTAATAGAGACGCCCATCGGACAGGGAGAGGATATTTTCGGTGAGAGGGACCAAAGCAGACCCGCGGAGGGAAGGCCATGGAGGACGGAGGCCTGCGCGCGAGCATTCTCGTCAAGGTACATCTAACTAGCAGATCCGACCCCGAGCCTTTCCATTTTAATTTTTTTTGTCGGTGAATTTGCTTGCTAGGGTTCCCTGGGGCGAAATGTGGAGCAGAAATTGTTGGTGGATTTGATTGTATATATTACTGTATATCGTAACTTCCTAAGACTGATTGCTGTTGCGCGCTGGGGAACATTGTATTTCTGATGCTAACATCATAATCAGGGAGTGCGCATATGGAGTCTATTTCGGGATGCTATTTGTTTTGCACAACTTGGGTTAGGTTAGTTGCACCCCTTGACATGAATATCATCGATAGACGAAGGGTAGTTGATACAAATTTCAGAACCTGAGAAGATTGATGCAATGTTAAGCGTTTATTTCTCCCAGTAATGGATTCATCAAGGAACATAGAGTTAGACTGTTGGGCTTAGGAAAATTATGTACTAGGCTGTCTTTGATTTACTCCTCACAAACAATGCTTATGTTGAGACATGGCCTTCTATCAGGATGGTGCAACATGCCATGGTGAAGAATCACAGTCTCTACTGGAAGTATCTCAACACCCAGAGCTTAAACCTAGAGGTTCTGACTGGAGACCACCTGCAATCATTCTTGGTGAGCCTTCTTGTATTAAGCATATTTTTGCTTCTTTAAATTCACAATCTTCTTCCTTGAAGACCATGGAAGAACTGACAACCAAATCATATAGTCGTATATATGGAGCATCCTTTTTTACATTCTTTAGCATGACATGACCTCAGATCGCATGGTTAGTTGCTCTATTCCTGATTCTGCTAGGATAGCTATTCTTGGCATCCAAGGCATGTTCATAGTATTCTTCTATTTCACAGTTATCTTCCTGGGTGATATTCTCTTTGTTTCTGCTGGTTCTCATGCATTAGAAGGATACTGATTGACTAAAACCTGCAGGACTTGAATGCTTGGAGAGTATGGCTTTCAATGGCATCGCCACAAACCTAGTTGTGTATATCCGCTCAGTTCTCCATGGTGGCATTGCCTCAAGTGCTTCAATTGTTTCTCTTTGGTATGGGACTAGCTTCTTTGTGCCTATACTTGGAGCAGGCATAGCGGATGCTTACTGGGGAAATTACAAGACTGTCTTGATCTCCCTTGTTATGTACCTACTTGTAAGATCAGTCTTCCTGCTAAGCCCATAGACCTTATTCATATTTCAATCCTCTTTCTTATGTTTGCGAAATATTTTTACTAATCTAACCATTCTGTTGATGAATACTACTGAGGGAAAGATTATGATGAAATACTGTTGCGTATTGCAGGGCATGGTACTCATTACAGTTGGATCATTTATACCTTCTGCTCCAGCCTTATGCAACTTAGGCTCATGCTCGTCATCAAAAGGAACTGAGAATCTAATTTTCTTCTCGGGTTTGTATCTATCTGCTGTTGGTTGTGGAGGAGTAAGGTCCGCATTGCTTCCACTTGGGGCAGACCAATTCAACAATGAGAACAGTCTAGATACGCCAAAGAGGAGGAATTTCTTCAGTTTGTTTTATATCTGTGTCATCTTTGGTGTGATTACTTCTGGTACCATTGTAGTCTGGGTTCAGGAAAATGTGAGCTGGGCTATAGGATATGGTATTGCTACCACATGCATAGCTCTGGCTTTGGTAGGCTTTGTGGCCGGAACACCAATATTCCGGCGGCGTGAGCCTAGTGGTTCCCCAATGAAGAGTATTTTCCAGGTTACTTTTGCTGCTTTTAAGAACATGAGCTTAGAAATCCCTGCCGATAGCTCTCTTCTTTATGAGGCCAGGAGCAAGAACACACACAAGAGAGGACCGAGATTAGCTCATACTGATGATTTCAGGTACTGCACTGCCTGTTTTTTGTTACTTATTCAGTGAAATTTGCACATATGGTACGTTACCTTTATTTACATTTTGTAGCTCCAATTGAAGTAATCATGTCCGTGCTAAGTAAGCTGTTAATTATCTAATAATTTCTTAAAGAGAAGTCAGCATAAAAAATCATTGATTATGGATCAACATAATATGTACCTCATTAAGCTTATGAAGGGAAGTTGGAGAGAAAGGTGCTCCCGAGACACTAAAAAAATGCAGTTATTTTATCACAAAGCAACATACTTTTACTGTCATTGCGTTACTATCCTATGGTTTTGTATGAAGTCGGCAACGAATGTTCACATATCATATCACTAATCCTATCTTTTTTCTCAGGTTCTTGGATAAGGCAGCCGTTATTTCTGATCTTCCCTTTGACAACAGCAGTTGCCAAAGTTCTTGGAGGATCTGTACTGTAACTCAAGTCGAGGAATTGAAAATACTAATCCGACTGCTTCCAATTTGGGCGACTGGAGTATTCTTTGCTTCTGCAATCTCACAAATGCACACTACCTTCATTCAGCAGGGAACCGTGATGAACACCAAGATTGGCTCGCTGTCCATTCCACCAGCTTCCTTGTATTCCTTTGAAGTGATATGTGTGACACTTTGGGTTCTTCTTATGAACAAAGTCATTGTACCAGCGACCAGGACATTCTTCACAAGTGGAGCGGAGCTAACACAGTTGCAGAGGATCGGGATTGGCCGTTTCCTAATGATCTTTGCCATGGCAATGGCTGCTCTTTTAGAAGCAAAGAGGCTAGAGAGCGTCCAGCATGGCAATCCATTAAGCATCGTGTGGCAGCTGCCGCAGTACTTCGTCATCGCTGGGGCAGAATGCTTCGTCATCATTGCTCAGCTGGAGTTCTTCCATGGCCAGGCACCTGACTCCATGAAGAGCATGTTGACGGCGTTTGCGTTGCTCACCACTGCTCTCGGCAACTACTTGAGCTCAGCTATCATCACCCTTATTGCGAGGCTGACTAGGGAATGGCAGAGCCCTGGATGGATACCTGATGACCTGAACGAAGGGCACCTTGACTACTTCTACTGGTGCCTTACAGCCATCTCATTTGTGAATTTTATTGTCTATGTCTATTTTGCTAGTAAATACAGATTAAAGAAAATTGTTATTGATGGCTAAAATCCATTGTAACCACACCACACCAATTGAAAGTGTATATATAGGCCACAGAACTAGAAAAACATTTTCTGTATCCAGAAATCGGCTTAGGGTATCTGAGAATGATGTGTTGTGTTGATAATACCGTGATGGCACCTTCAGAAAGATGATTCTGTGAAGTTCTGAATGCTGCGAAGAGTGTCGATCTTACACACCTCCTAGCATTTCTAATGGCTGTTCTCCTGTTCATGTTCAGGATACAATATACGTACAGTTTACAAATGTTTGTATGCAACATTTGCTTTAGTTTATATTCATATTTTGGGAAACGTTTGTACTCATCCGGCTGATCTTTCGGTGCGTGTCAACCGTCTCCGTGGGCGTTCGATCAGTTTTGATCGGATGGCCAGGAGCCACCCTCATCTACTTCACGTTCCTGCAACTCCACCCATGTTCCAGAAGCACTTCTGCAACTTAGCACTTGCTGCAGAAGGACTACATGGCCAGGTACGCGGGTGCTCGCCCGTGCTCGCTGTCGGCCCCTCCAACAGTCGTCGTTCGCCGGCGAGGCAGACCTTCACCGTCCCAATTTCATCCCTCATATTTTCTTTCATCGTCTCACTTGTCATCGGCCTGGCAGCCGGCCGCCCTGCCGCTCGCATCTCCGTGCCCTACATCTAGATCGGGATCGCCAAGCCACCACCCAATGTCGGCGAAAGTGCCTGAGATCCGTGCAGCCCAGTCATCGTTTCAGTGGCGCGTGGCCTATCTGTCGATGATGTCGGTGTCAGGGGAACCCTCCCTGCTGATCTGTCCCGGCCCTGCGCGGCATCTTTGTGAAACAAAGCCATTGTTGCAATAGTTGTTTATAAAATAAAGCTCTTGTTGCAGCCCAGTCATCGTTTCTATCTGTCGATGATGTCGGTGTCAGGGGAACCCTCCCTGCTGATCTGTCCCGGCCCTGCGCGGCATCTTTGTGAAACAAAGCCATTGTTGCAATAGTTGTTTATAAAATAAAGCTCTTGTTGCAAAGAAGGGACCCATACGCAGAGATGCTTTTGCAACGTCACCAATGTTTATGAAACAAAGCTCTTGTTACAATAGTCATCGATGTGTTTCTGAAATAAAGCCCTTGCTACAATAGTCACCGTTGTTTCCGAAACAATACCCTTTTTGCAAAGACAACCTAGATCGGACCTTTGTTGCAAAAAGAAATTGCAACAAGATCTCTGTTGCAAAAAATTAAAAAGTACATGCTCGTGTCGCGTGATCTTTAAAATTCTGCAACAAGACCTTTGTTGCGAAAAAATTCTGAAGCAAGATGTCTGTTGCAGAAAATAAAAAAATACAAGCACGGACGATCTTTAAAATTTCTGCAACAAGATCTGTGTTGTAAAAATTTCCCGCAATAAGATCTTTGTTGCAAAAATTAAAAAAAAATACACTCTCGGGTGATTGCAACAAGCAGTCTGTTAGAGAAACACCATTCTTATTATAAAGGGTGGCTGCTTACGTTTGTAGATCGGACGATTATTAATGTGTCCATCCAATAGTCAGCGAGGTGGCGGATCTTTTTTAGTTTCCGCCGGCGGACGCGTAGCGCCGCCCTTATATTTTACATTTGATATGAAGTTACCAATTAGACCAGCTGATGGATTGATTAGCTGGCTGCAATTAGCAGCGTACTCTTTTCGTGTATACGAAGCCACTTAATATTGTCTTACGTCAAACATATTTAAGTTTGACCAAGTTCATAAAGAAAATCAATCTACAATTCTAGTTCAATATCATTAAACCTATCAACTAATATATTTTCATAGTATATCCGTTAAGTGTCGTGGATGTTTACTTTTCTATAAAGTTAGTCAAACATAAATAAGTCTAGGAACAATTGCATTTTTACCCCTAGTTGGTTCTTACCCATGGGTTTTGCCCTTACTTTTTGATCTTGCTCAGTTTTGCCCTTACTTTTTCCGTCGTGGTCCCTCGAATGCCCTTTGACCGTTTGACCAAAACATTGAAAATTCATAACTAATTCATATGAACTCAGAAAAATGCAAATAAGATATCAAAATGTTCAGATAAACACTACCTTTATGTGCATATCATTTGCATTCAGGACAAAAGCACCCTTTAAACTACATGAGGTAATTAATGTTATTAACATTATTAAAAATAAAAAGGTATGAACCATATTTTTTCATGAATAAAAATTACATGCAAATGTAGGTGATGTTTTCTGAACATCCAGATATCTTATTTGCATTTTTCTGAGTTCGTATTATCTTGTTACGAATGTTCTAACGACTTTGACCATTATTTGGAAACTTCATAACAAATTGATACGAACTCTGAAAAATGCAAATAAGATATCAGGATGTTCAGAAAACATCACCTACTTTTGCATGTAATTTTTATTCATGAAAAAAAATATTGTTGGTACCTTTTTATTTTTAATAATGTTAATAACATTAGTTACCTCGGGTAGTTTAAAGGGTTCTTTTGTCCTGAATGCAAATGATATGCACATAAAGGTAATGTTTATCTGAACATTTTGATATTTTATTTGCATTTTTCTGAGTTCATATGAATTAGTTATGAATTTTCAAAGTTTTGGTTAAACGGTCAAAGGGCATTCGAGGGACCTCGGCGGAAAAAGTAAGGGCAAAACTGAGCAAGCTCGAAAAGTAAAGGCAAAATCCATGGGTAGGAACCAACTAGGGGCAAAAATGCAATTGTCCCATAAGTCTAACCCAAAATAATATTAAGTGGCCTTGTGTACACGAAGAGTGAGTGCTCGAGTGAGTCTGACGTTTCATAAGTTTACCCAATTAAAATAGGAGAACCAGCTATGTAATAGTAGATGGTTAGTGGGGATCTTTATATTGTTTCCTATAGAGATAAGTCTATATACAACCTCGAACTACCACCGAAGTCTAAAACACAACCCTGAACTATAAAACCGTCTAATTTACGACCCTCAACTTTCAAAACCGGATAAAAAACAACCTTGGAGTGGTTTTTGACTGGTTTTGACCAGTCAATAGTCTAGTCAGCGTCAAGTCATCCACAAAAAATTAGAGGAAAAATTCAAATTCATAGCCATTTTGGGTCAACTTTTTGCCAAAAAAAAGTTTCCAGAAAAAATGAAAAAATTATAAAAAATCATGTCAACCCTTATATTCAACTTGCGAAAATTTTAACATGTTCTGCCAAGTAGAAAAAAATGAGTGAAAATTCAAATTCAGAGCTATTTTTTGGTCAAATTTTGGCCAAAAAAAAGCCAAGAAAAAATTCTCAAAAATCCACACAACCATTATATTCAACCTGGGAAAGTCTCAACAAGTTTTGCCAAGTAGAAAAATAATTAGTGCAAAAATTCAAATTCAGAGCCATTTTGGTTCAAATTTTGGCCAAAAAAAAGTTTCCGAGAAAATTGAAAAAATTCCCAAAAATCCACACAACCCTTACATTCAATCTGTGAAAGTTTCAAGAAGTTTTGCCTGCTGGATAAAAAAACAGAAGCATATTTCAGATTTAGAGATGGTGACATGTGGTATGACTTGGCGCTGACTAGGCTGTTGAGCGGTCAAAACCAGTCAAAAACCACTCAAGGGTTGTTTTTTGTCCGGTTTTAAAAGTTCAGGGTTGTAAATTAGACGATTTCATAGTTCAGGGTTGTGTTTTAGACTTCGGTGATAGTTCGAGGTTGTAATATAGACTTATCTCTTTCTTACAAACTTGGTCAAACCTAAATAAGTTTGACTTAAAGTAAGATTAAGTGGCCTTATCTATAATACCTAAATAGTTCATCCTCACTAACCTATTTCTCTTAACATGCAAAATGTACACATCAACAAATCTTCCACCTCAGCAAATCAGCCATGTCAAAAAAATCAACAATTCGTTGGATATTTTTCGTAGCACATGGTCACCCCCAAAGCAAGCCAACGTTTCCTATTCGCGGCACATCCTAATTGGAGCAAAATAAAAGAGCCCCAGGCACGCACATGTCATCTTAGATCAACTAACATCCGTCTAAACATGAGAGTCTCTCTACCATGCAACATGCATAGTGGATTTTAAATGTCAGCACATGTAATTTATGGTATGTTCAACCTTTTTATTTTATTACTGTTTAGTTTAAATCTTAAGGATGAGTTTATATTGTGTGCAATATTTAGAAATCAAATATCTAATCCCGTGGCAACACGCGGGGTATTATCTAGTATACATAAAAGGAGGGAGTTTTTGTAGAACAGAGGCGCTTGCCCGGTCTTAACGATGAGGCACTTAGGTTTTACAACACAAGGGTCAGAAATAAAAAAACAGAAAATAACAGAAAGTGGTAGTCTAATACATGGCCATATGGTGCCAACAACGAGTGACACAGCGCCTACCTCCTACAACTAACTCAAGGGTGAAGCTGCATGCCGCACTCCGTACTCCCAGACCAGAGCAAAAGGATATGCTCCTAGTCGCCTTGTCGTGGCGCCGCCCGAAGCTGCCAACATTTGGCGCGCATTTTGTCAATAAAGACCTCAACATGCGAGCGGTCGTGTGGTTTCTCCATAGGTTTTCACAACTGTAAAAACACAATAGTTTTATATGAGACATCAGACAGGTGCTTGAAGAATCACCCCTCCATCACCACTTTATTCCTAGTAGTCCAAAGCGTCCACGCCATGGCCGCAAAACCTACCCAGACTAGCTGCTTATCCGGTCGTTAGTTCCCTGGATCAGGTTATAGACATCATAGAAACTCGTCAGGTTCCATGAGCAACATGTTGCCTCCGTTACTGCATTCTAGGCATATATTGTCGTGATGTATCCAAAAAGTGGTCGCAATTCTCGTCCTTCGCACACCAAACACATTTGTTGTTTCTTGGGCCAGCACTTGGTCTCCGCTTGGTATATGGTTACAGGTGACTTGCCAAAGGAAGATTTTTATTTTAGATGGAATCCTCGCTTTCCAAATTCCTTGGAGGTCACAAGGAGGTGCTACTTGAAAGATTGCTCGGTATAGGGACCCAGTTTAAAAGTCATCAAATGGTTCAAGCTTCCAGCTAACCAAGTCTGCACCCTCAGAAATTGGTAGTGTGTGAGGTCATGGCGTAGTTCGTTCCACTCCTCTCTCTCTCTGGTTGCCCTAGGGCCTAACTGAATAGTGGCTTCCAGCACGTGCCATTACAACACGCGGCCACCGAGGCTTCAGGCTGCAGGGCGATCACAAAAAGCTTGGGGTAGCATTCTCCTAGCGGGCGATCTTGGCACCAAACATCCATCCAAAATTGGGTCAACTGCCCGTTGTGGATCTGGAATCTTGTTCCTAATCACAAAAAGATGTTGGACTTTGCCCACAACCTTGAAAAACTGTGATTTACTATGGCCGACAGGAACCGAAGTGCCCCCATTTGTCAAGTCTTTATTTTTAAAGATAGTCAGCCATAACCCTCCCTAGTCGGTAATGATTTTCCATATCCACTTGGCTATGAGACACCAATTCATTATATTAGTGTTGATTACGCCTAACCCTCTAGCTTCTTTTGATGAGCAACTGGTCACCCAATTTACCATATGGTATTTTTGTTTGCTCGTTTCCTTTTTACCAAAAGAAACGAGATTGCACCCTATCCATTTTATCATGCACCCCATCTTGTAGGAGGTAAGATCCCATCAAATACATGGGGATGTTAGTTAGACAACAAGGGTTAGTCTCCCTCCAAAGGCCAACAATTTTCCTTGCCAAGGTTTAACCCTAGCTGCCACCCTTTCCACAATGGGATCAAAATCCGCGATAGCCAACATCCGGTTGGAAATAGGCATTCCCAAGTATGCAAGTGAATATGATCTTTCATAAGTTACACGATTTAAATTGGAGAACCGACCATGCATTTGGGTAGTTAGTGGAGATATTTGCCAACCAACTAAAAATTAGGTCCAACAATGCTATGTCTCATTGAGACAGATTTTTTTTCTCGAATACGCACGAGTCTGCGTATCATAAATTAAAGAAGAGAATGGGGAAGATCCCTTCCACGCAGTTTTACATTTACACGTGCAGATACACGCCAACTCCACTCCACTCTTTGAGACAGATTTTTTTTCCAACAATCGTTACGGCTGTTGTGATTTCTTCGGTCTTGAAATAGATATTGTGAGCATGTAGGCAATGTAATGTAGTGCATCGCATAAGTTATGTCAGCTATTGTGTCTTCTCAATTCCAGCTTTTTTTCGCCAGTAGTCGGTGTCTTCCATTTTCAAATGCTAGTGAACATCACTTCTTCTAAAATGTAATTTCTGAATGGGAAAAAACTTGAAACCCTTATTTTCTTATTCTTTCCTTAGTAAAATACCCACCCCTTATACTTTGTACTCAACGTCTCTATGATGAAAACATAGTATACATTCTTTTGGAGTGAATTGCATCATAAGTCCCCTAAACTATTCTTGGGGTATCAAGTAGGTCCTTGAACTTTCAAAATCGTCATCTAGGTCCTCAAAATGCAATTTGTGGGTCATTCATGCCCTTATCTATTATGACCACGTATGATTGGATAGATGGTGTTGTGGACTAGTGACACATCGGACATGGTGGACTTGGTGACAAACATTCTGCCAAAACTAGTCAGGGTCTTTGCAAAAGAGCCCCTCGATGTGTTTATGGTGATTGAATAGTGTCATCTGATCCATTGCCCCTTATTTTATCCTCCTTCTCTTTGTGTTCTGTTGGGGAACGTAGTAATTTCAAAAAAATTCCTACGCACACGCAAGATCATGGTGATGCATAGCAATGAGAGGGGAGCGTGTTGTCTACGTACCCTCGTAGACCGTAAGCGGAAGCGTTAGCACAACGCGGTTGATGTAGTCTACGTCTTCACAATCCGACCGATCCAAGTACCGAACGCACGGCACCTCCGAGTTCAGCACACGTTCAGCTCGATGACGTCCCACGAACTCCAATCCAGTAGAGCTTCACGGGAGAGTTCCGTCAGCACGACGGCGTGGTGACGATGATGATGTTCTACCGTCGCAGGGCTTCGCCTAAGCACCGCTACAATATGATCGAGGTGGATTATGGTGGAAGGGGGCACCGCACACGGCTAAGAGATCAAGAGATCAATTGTTGTGTCTATGGGGTGCCCCCTGGCCACGTATATAAAGGAGTGGAGGAGGAGGGGGCCGACCAAGAGGAGGAGGCGCGCCCAAGGGGGGGCAATCCTACTCCAAGTAGGTTTTGCCCCCCTTTCCTATTCCAACTAGGAGAAGGGGGAAGGAGGAGGTGGAGAGAAGGAAGGAGAAGGGGGGCCGCGCCCCCTTCCCTTTCCCAATTCGGATTGGGGCAAGGGGGGCTGCACGCCACCTCCTGCTTCCTCTCCTCTTCCACTACTTTGGGCCCATGAGGCCCAATAACCCTCGGGGGGGGGTCCGATAACCCCCGGTACTCCGGTATATATCCGATAACCCCAGGAACCATTCCGGTGTCCGAATATAGTCGTCCAATATATCAATCTTCATGTCTTGACCATTTCGAGACTCCTCGTCATGTCCGTGATCACATCCAGGACTCCGAACAACCTTCAGTACATCAAAACTCATAATCTCATAATATAACCGGCATCGAAACGTTAAGCGTGCAGACCCTACGGGTTCGAGAACTATGTAGACATGACCGAGACATGTCTCCGGTCAATAACCAATAGCGGAACCTGGATGCTCATATTGGCTCCCACATATTCTACGAAGATCTTTATCGGTCAGACCGCATAACAACATACGTTGTTCCCTTTGTCATCGGTATGTTACTTGCCCGAGATTCGATCGTCGGTATCTCAATACCTAGTTCAATCTCGTTACCGGCAAGTCTCTTTACTCGTTCTGTAATACATCATCCCGCAACTAACTCATTAGTTGCAATGCTTGCAAGGCTTATAGTGATGTGCATTACCGAGTGGGCCCAGAGATACCTCTCCGACAATCGGAGTGACAAATCCTAATCTCGAAATACGCCAACCCAACAAGTACCTTCGGAGACACCTGTAGAGCACCTTTATAATCACCCAGTTACGTTGTGACGTTTGGTGGCACACAAAGTGTTCCTCCGGTAAACGGGAGTTGCATAATCTCATAGTCATAGGAACATGTATAAGTCATGAAGAAAGCAATAGCAACAAACTAAACGATCAAATGCTAAGCTAACGGAATGGGTCAAGTCAATCACATCATTCTCCTAATGATGTGATCCCGTTAATCAAATGAAAACTCATGTCTATGGTTAGGAAACATAACCATCTTTGATCAACGAGCTAGTCAAGTAGAGGCATACTAGTGACACTCTGTTTGTCTATGTATTCACACATGTATTATGTTTCCGGTTAATACAATTCTAGCATGAATAATAAACATTTATCATGATATAATGAAATAAATAATAACTTTATTATTGCCTCTAGGGCATATTTTCTTCAGTCTCCCACTTGCACTAGAGTCAATAATCTAGTTCACATCGCCATGTGATTTAACATCAATAGTTCACATCACCATGTGATTAACACCCATAGGGTTTACTAGAGTCAATAATCTAGTTCACATCGCTATGTGATTAATACCCAAAGAGTACTAAGGTGTGATCATGTTTTGCTTGTGAGGGAAGTTTAGTCAACGGGTCTGCCACATTCAGATCCGTATGTATTTTGCAAATTTCTATGTCAACAATGCTCTGCACGGAGCTACTCTAGCTAATTGCTCCCACTTTCAATATGTATCCAGATTGAGACTTAGAGTCATCTGGATCAGTGTCAAAACTTGTATCGACGTAACCCTTTACGACAAACCTTTTGTCACCTCCATAATTAAGAAACATATCCTTATTCCACTAAGGATAATTTTGACCAATGTCCAGTGATCTACTCCTAGATCACTATTGTACTCCCTTGCCAAACTCAGGGCAGGGTATACAATAGGTCTGGTACACAGCATGGCATACTTTATAGAACCTATGGCTGAGGCATAGGCAATGACTTTCATTCTCTCTCTATCTTCTGCCGTGGTCGGGTTTTGAGTCTAACCATATTATCAAAGTGGTTAACTCCCTCAATAAACTTTACCCAGGAAAGTTCTAATTCTTTTGTAAATTCATATGCTCAACTTCACACCTTCTAACACAGGCAAGAACTCATTTTTGACCGTTCCATTTTGAACTACTTCTAAATCTTGTCAAGGTATGTACTCATTGAAAAACTTATCAAGCGTCTTGATCTATCTCTACAGATCTTGATGCTCAATATGTAAGCAGCTTCACCGAGGTCTTTCTTTGAAAAAACTCCTTTCAAACATTCCTTTATGCTTTGCAGAATAATTCTACATTATCTTCGATCAACAATATGTTATTCACATATACTTATCAGAAATGATGTAGTGCTCCCACTCACTTTCTTGTAAATACAGACTTCACCGCAAGTCTGTATAAACTATATGCTTTGATCAACTTATCAAAGTGTATATTCCAACTCCGAGATGCTTGCACCAGTCCATAGATGGATCGCTGGAGCTTGCATATTTTGTTAGTACCTTAGGATTGACAAAACCTTCTGGTTGCATCATATACAACTCTTCTTTAATAAATCCATTAAGCAATGCAGTTTTGTTTATCCATTTGCCAGATTTCATAAAATGCGGCAATTGCTAACATGATTCAGACAGACTTAAGCATAGATACGAGTGAGAAACTCTCATCGTAGTCAACACCTTGAACTTGTCGAAAACCTTTTTCGACAATTATAGCTTTGTAGATAGTAACACTACTATCAGCGTCCGTCTTTCTCTTGAAGATCCATTTAATCTCAATGGCTCACCGATCATTGGGCAAGTCAATCAAAGTCCATACTTTGTTCTCATACATGGATCTCATCTCAGATTTCATGGCCTCAAGCCATTTCGCGGAATCTGGGCTCATTATCGCTTCCTCATAGTTCGTAGGTTCATCATGGTCAAGTAATATGACCTCCAGAACAGGATTACCGTACCACTCTGGTGCGGATCTCACTCTGGTTTACCTACGAGGTTCGATAGTAACTTGATCTGAAGTTACATGATCATCATCATTAGCTTCATCACTATTTGGTGTAGTAGTCACAGAAACAGATTTCTGTGATGAACTACTTTCCAATAAGGGAGCACGTACAGTTACCTCATCAAGTTCTACTTTCCTCCCACTCACTTCTTTCGAGAGAAACTCCTTCTCTAGAAAGGATCCATTCTCGTCAATGAATATCTTGCCTTCGGATCTGTGATAGAAGGTGTACCCAACATTTTCTTTTGGGTATCCTATGAAGACGCACTTCTCCGATTTGGATTTGAGCTTATCAGGTTGAAACTTTTTCACATAAGCATTGCAACCTCAAACTTTAAGAAACGACAGCTTAGGTTTCTTGCCAAACCATATTTCATACGGTGTCGTCTCAACGGATTTAGATGGTGCCCTATTTAACGTGAATGTAGCTGTCTCTAATGCATAACCCCAAAACAATAGCGGTAAATCAGTAAGAGACGTCATAGATCGCACCATATCTAATAAAGTACGGTTACGACGTTCAGACACACCATTACACTATGGTGTTCCAAGTGGCGTGAGTAGTGAAACTATTTCACATTGTTTTAACTGAAGGCCAAACTCATAACTCAAATATTTTACTTCTGCGATCATATCATAGAAACTTTTATTTTTGTTATGATGATTCTCCACTTCACTCTGAAATTCTTTGAACTTTTAAAATGTTTCAGACTTGTGTTTCATCAAGTAGATATACTCATATCTTCTCAAATTATCTGTGAAGATCAAAAAATAATGATACCTACCGCGAGCCTCAATATTCGTCGGACCACATACATCAGTATGTATGATTTCCAACAAATCTTTTGCTCGCTCCATTGTTCCGGAGAACGGAGTCTTAGTCATCTTGCCCATGAGGCATGACTCGCAAGCATCAACTGATTCATAATCAAGTGATTCCAAAAGCCCATCAGCATGGATTTTTCTTTATGCGCTTTACACCAATATGACCTAAATGGCATTGCCACAAATAAGTTGCACTATCATTATTAACTTTGCATTTTTTGGCTTCAATATTATGAAAACGTGTATCACCACGATCGAGATCCAACAAACCATTTTCATTGGGTGTATGACCATAGAAGGTTTTATTCATGTAAACAGAACAACAATTATTCTCTAACTTACATGAATAGCCGTATTGCAATAAACATGATCCAATCATATTTATGCTCAACGCAAACACTAAATAACATTTATTTTAGGTTTAACACTAATCTTGAGAGGCCGAAAGTATAGGGAGTGTGCGATGATGATCATACCAATCTTGGAACCATTTCCAATGCACACCGTCACTTCACCCTTAACTAGTCTCTGTTCATTCTACAACTCCCGTTTCGAGTTACTATTCTTAGTAACTGAACTAGTATCAAATACTGCGGGGTTGCTATAAACACTAGTAAAGTACACATCAATAACATGTATATCAAATATACCTATGTTCACTTTGCCATCCTTCTTATCCGCCAATTACTTGGGGTAGTTCCGCTTCCAGTGACCAGTCCCTTTGTAGTAGAAGCACTCAGTTTCAGGCTTAGGTCCAGACTTGGGTTTTTTCACTTGAGCAGCAGCTTGCTTGCCGTTCTTCTTGAAGTTCCGCTTTCTTCCCTTTGTCCCTTTACTTGAAACTAGTGGTTTTGTTTACCATCAACAATTGATGCTTTTCTTGATATCTACCTTCGTCGATTTCAGCATCACGAAGAGTTTGGGAATTGTTTCTGTTATCCCTTGCATATTATAGTTCATCACGAAGTTCTACTAACTTGATGATGGTGACTAGAGAATTCTATCAATCACTATTTTATCTGGAAGATTAACTCCCACTTGATTCAAGCGATTGTAGTACCCAGACAATCTGAGCACATGCTCACTGCTTGAGCTATTCTCCTCCATCTTTTAGCTATAGA
The DNA here is from genome assembly GCF_056163025.1 of Triticum urartu. Taxonomy (NCBI): domain Eukaryota; kingdom Viridiplantae; phylum Streptophyta; class Magnoliopsida; order Poales; family Poaceae; genus Triticum; species Triticum urartu. The sequence continues at coordinate 141,037,071 of NC_141874.1, read as the reverse complement.
ATTTGTTGGAGACTTCATATCTCTCAACTCGGGTATTTGCTTGAAATATTAACTTCAACTCCTGGAACATCCCATATGGTCCATGACGTTCAAAACGTCTTTGAAGTCCTGATTCTAAGCCGTTTAAGCATGGTGCACTAAACTATCAAGTAGTCATCATATTGAGCTAGCCAAACGATCATAACATCTGCATATGCTCCTGCAATAGGTTTGTCACCTAGCGGTGCATCAAGGACATAATTTTTCTGTGCAGCAATGAGGATAAACCTCAGATCACGGATCCAATCCACATCCTTGCTACTAAAATCTTTCAACTTAGTTTTCTCTAGGAACATATCAAAAATAAAACAGGGGAACTAAACGCGAGCTATTGATCTACAACATAGATATGCTAATACTACCAGGACTAAGTTCATAATAAATTTAAGTTCAATTAATCATATTACTTAAGAACCCCCACTTAGATAGACATCCCTCTAATCATCTAAGTGATCACGTGATCCATATCAACTAAACCATAACCGATCATCACGTGAAATGGAGTAGCTTTCAATGGTGAACATCAATATGTTGATCATATCTACTATATGATTCACGCTCGACCTTTCGGTCTCAGTGTTCCGAGGCCATATCTGCATATGCTAGGCTTGTCAAATTTAACCTGAGTATTCTGCGTGTGCAAAAACTGGCTTGCACTCGTTGTAGATGGACGTAGAGCTTATCACACCCGATCATCACGTGGTGTCTGGGCACGACGAACTTTGGCAACGGTGCATACTCAGGGAGAACACTTTTATCTTGAAATTTAGTGAGAGATCATCTTATAATGCTACCGTCAATCAAAGCAAGATAAGATGCATAAAAGATAAACATCACATGCAATCAATATAAGTGATATGATATGGCCATCATCATCTTATGCTTGTGATCTCCATCTCCGAAGCACCTTCATGATCACCATCATCACCGGCGCGACACCTTGATCTCCATCGTAGCATCGTTGTCGTCTCGCCAATCTTATGCTTCCACGACTATCGCTACCGCTTAGTGATAAAGTAAAGCATTACAGGGCGATTGCATTGCATACAATAAAGCGACAACCATATGGCTCCTACCAGTTGCCGATAACTCGGTTACAAAACATGATCATCTCATACAATAAAATTTAGCATCATGTCTTGACCATATCACATCACAACATGCCCTGCAAAAACAAGTTAGACGTCCTCTACTTTGTTGTTGCAAGTTTTACGTGGCTGCTACGGGCTTAGCAAGAACCGTTCTTGCCTACGCATCAAAACCACAACGATAGTTTGTCAAGTTGATACTGTTTTAACCTTCGCAAGGACCGGGCGTAGCCACACTTGGTTCAACTAAAGTTGGAGAAACTGACACCCGCCAGCCACCTGTGTGCAAAGCACGTCGGTAGAACCAGTCTCGCATAAGTGTACGCGTAATGTCGGTCCGAGCCGCTTCATCCAACAATACCGCCGAATCAAAGTATGACATGATGGTAAGCAGTATGACTTATATTGCCCATAACTCACTTGTGTTCTACTCGTGCATATAACATCAACGCATAAAACCTGGCTCTGATCCCACTGTTGGGGAACGTAGTAATTTCAAAAAAATTCCTACGCACACGCAAGATCATGGTGATGCATAGCAATGAGAGGGGAGAGTGTTGTCTACGTACCCTCGTAGACCGTAAGTGGAAGCGTTAGCACAACGTGGTTGATGTAGTCGTACGTCTTCACGATCCGACCGATCCAAGTACCGAAAGCACGGCACCTCCGAGTTCAGCACACGTTCAGCTCGATGACATCCCGCGAACTCCAATCCAGTAGAGCTTCACGAGACAGTTCCGTCAGCACGACGGCGTGGTGACGATGATGATGTTCTACCGTCGCAGGGTTTTGCCTAAGCACCACTACGATATGACCGAGGTGGATTATGGTGGAAGGGGGCACCGCACACTGCTAAGAGATCAAGAGATCAATTGTTGTGTCTATGTGGTGCCCCCTGGCCACATATATAAAGGAGTGGAGGAGGAGGGGGCCGACCAAGAGGAGGAGGCGCGCCCAAGGGGGGGCAATCCTACTCCAAGTAGGTTTTGCCTGTTGGGGAACGTTGCAGAAGACAAAAATTTTCCTACGGTTTCACCAAGATCTATCTATGAGTTCATCTAGCAACGAGTGATTAGATGCATCTACGTACCTTGTAGATCGCGAGCGGAAGCGTTCAAAGAACGGGGATGATGTAGTCGAACACGACGTGATTCAAATCACCGATGATCTTAGCACCGAACGGACGGTGCCTCCGCGTTCAACACACGTACAGAACGGATGACGTCTCCTCCTTTCTTGATCCAGCAAGGGGGGAAGAGAGGTTGATGAAGATCCAGCAACACGACGGCGTGGTGGTGGATGCAGGGCATCACAGTAGCAGGGCTTCGCCTATACTGCGAGAGAGAGACGTAACGGGGAGAGAGGAAGCACCAAAGGCTGAGGTTTGAAATCCTCCCTCTCCTCAACTATATATAGGAGGACCAAGCGGGGGTGGTGCGCAGCCTAGGAGATCCAATCTCCTAGGTGCGGCTGCCAAGGGGAGGTTTCCCTCCCCCCCAAGGCACCTAGGGGTGCCTTCCACCACTTGGACTCTTCCTTAGTGGAACCCTAGGCGCATGGGCCTATAGGGGGTGGCGCCCCAGCCCACTATGGGCTGGGTTCCCTCCTATTTCAGCCCATGGGGCCCTCCGAGATAGGTGGCCCCACCTGGTGGGCCCCCGGGACCCCTCCGGTGGTCCTGGTACAATACCGATAACCCCGAAACTTGTCCCGATGGCCGAAACAACACTTCCTATATATAATTCTTTACCTCCGGACCATTCCGGAACTCCTCGTGACGTCCGGGATCTCATCCGGGACTCCGAACAACATTCGGATTACTGCATATACATATCTTCATAACCCTAGCGTCACCGAACCTTAAGTGTGTAGACCCTACGGGTTCGGGAGACAAGCAGACATGACCGAGAAGACTCTCCGGTCAATAACCAACAGCGGGATCTGGATACCCATGATGGCTCCCACATGCTCCACGATGATCTCATCGGATGAACCACGATGTCGAGGATTAATCAACCCCGTATACAATTCCCTTTGTCAATCGGTATGTTACTTGCCCGAGACTCGATCGTCGGTATCCCAATACCTTGTTCAATCTCGTTACCGGCAAGTCACTTTACTCGTACCGTAATGCATGATCCCGTGACCAACCACTTGGTCACCTTGAGCTCATAATGATGATGCATTACCGAGTGGGCCCAGTGATACCTCTCCGTTATATGGAGTGACAAATCCCAGTCTCGATCCGTGTCAACCCAACAGACACTTTCGGAGATACCTGTAATGCACCTTTATAGTCACCCAGTTACGTTGTGACGTTTGATACACCCAAAGCACTCCTACGGTATCCGGGAGTTACACGATCTCATGGTCAAAGGAAAAGATACTTGACATTGGAAAAGCTCTAGCAAACGAACTACACGATCTTTGTGCCATGCTTAGGATTGGGTCTTGTCCATCACATCATTCTCCTAATGATGTGATCCCGTTATCAATGACATCCAATGTCCATAGCCAGGAAACCATGACTATCTGTTGATCAACGAGCTAGTCAACTAGAGGCTTACTAGGGACATATTATGGTCTATGTATTCACACGTGTATTACGATTTCCGGATAATACAGTTATAGCATGAATAAAGACAATTATCATGAACAAAGAAATATAATAATAATACTTTTATTATTGCCTTTAGGGCATATTTCCAACAGTCTCCCACTTGCACTAGAGTCAATAATCTAGTTACATTATGATGAATCGAATACCCATGGAATTCTGGTGTTGATCATGTTTTGCCCTAGGGAGAGGTTTAGTCAACGGATCTGCTACATTCAGGTCCGTATGTACTTTACAAATCTCTATGTCTCCATTTTGAACATTTTCACGAATGGAGTTGAAGCGACGCTTGATGTGCCTTGTCTTCTTGTGAAACCTGGGCTCCTTGGTAAGTGCAATAGCTCCAGTGTTGTCACAAAAGAGTTTGATTGGCCCCGACGCATTGGGTATGACTCCTAGGTCGGTGATGAACTCCTTCACCCATATTGCTTCATGTGCTGCCTCCGAGGCTGCCATGTACTCCGCTTCACATGTAGACCCCGCCACGACGCTCTGTTTGCAGCTGCACCAGCTCACTGCTCCACCATTCAACATATACACGTATCCGGTTTGTGACTTAGAGTCATCTAGATCTGTGTCGAAGCTAGCGTCGACGTAACCCTTTACGACGAGCTCTTCGTCACCTCCATAAACGAGAAACATGTCCTTTGTCCTTTTCAGGTACTTCAGGATATTCTTGACCGCTGTCCAGTGTTCCTTGCCGGGATTACTTTGGTACCTTCCTACCAAACTTACGGCAAGGTTTACATCAGGTCTGGTACACAGCATGGCATACATAATAGAACCTATGGCTGAGGCATAGGGGATGATACTCATCTCTTCTATCTCTTCTGCCGTGGTCGGGCATTGAGCTGAACTCAATCTCACACCTTGCAAAACAGGCAAGAACCCTTTCTTGGACTGATCCATTTTGAACTTCTTCAAAATCTTATCAAGGTATGTGCTTTGTGAAAGACCTATGAGGCGTCTTGATCTATCCCTATAGATTTTGATGCCTAATATATAAGCAGCTTCTCCAAGGTCCTTCATTGAAAAACTCTTATTCAAGTAGGCCTTGATGCTGTCCAAGAGTTCTATATCATTTCCCATCAAAAGTATGTCATCTACATATAATATGAGAAATGCTACAGAGCTCCCACTCACTTTCTTGTAAAAGCAGGCTTCTCCATAAGTCTGCGTAAACCCAAACGCTTTGATCATCTCATCAAAGCGAATGTTCCAACTCCGAGATGCTTGCACCAGCCCATAAATCGAGCGTTGGAGCTTGCACACCTTGTCAGCATTCTTAGGATCGACAAAACCTTCCGGCTGCATCATATACAACTCTTCCTTAAGGAAACCATTAAGGAATGCCGTTTTGACGTCCATTTGCCATATCTCATAATCGTAGAATGCGGCAATTGCTAACATGATTCGGACGGACTTTAGCTTCGCTACCGGTGAGAAAGTCTCATCGTAGTCAATTCCTTGAACTTGTCGATAACCCCTAGCGACAAGCCGAGCTTTATAGATGGTCACATTACCATCCGCGTCTGTCTTCTTCTTGAAGATCCATTTATTTTCTATGGCTCGCCGTTCAACAGGCAAGTCAGTCAAAGTCCATACTTCGTTTTCATACATGGATCCTATCTCGGATTTCATGGCTTCTAGCCATTTGTCGGAATCCGGGCCCGCCATCGCTTCTTCATAGTTCATAGGTTCACTGTTGTCTAACAACATGATTTCCAAGACAGGGTTGCCGTACCACTCTGGTGCGGAACGTGTCCTTGTGGACCTTCGAATTTCAGTAGGAGCTTGATCAGAAGTATCTTGATCATCATCAATAACTTCCTCTCTAGTCGGTGCAGGCACCTCAGGAACATTTTCTTGAGTTGTGCCATTTACCGGTTCAAGAGGCAATACTTCATCAAGTTCTACTTTCCTCCCACTTACTTCTTTCGAGAGAAACTCTTTCTCTAGAAAGGATCCATTCCTAGCAACAAAGATCTTGCCTTCGGATCTGAGGTAGAAGGTATACCCATAAGTTTCTTTAGGGTATCCTATGAAGACGCATTTTTCCGACTTGGGTTCGAGCTTTTTAGGTTGAAGTTTCTTGACATAAGCATCGCATCCCCAAACTTTTAGAAACGACAGCTTAGGTTTCTTCCCAAACCATAATTCATACGGTGTCGTCTCAACGGATTTCGACGGAGCCCTTTTAAAGTGAATGCGGCAGTCTCTAAAGCATAGCCCCAAAAAGATAGCGGTAAATCGGCAAGAGACATCATAGATCGCACCATATCTAATAGAGTGCGATTACGACGTTCGGACACACCGTTACGCTGAGGTGTTCCAGGCGGCGTGAGTTGTGAAACTATTCCACATTTTCTTAAGTGTGTGCCAAATTCGTGACTCAAGTATTCTCCTCCACGATCTGATCATAGAAACTTGATTTTCCTGTCACGTTGATTCTCAACCTCACTCTGAAATTCTTTGAACTTTTCAAAGGTTTCAGATTTGTGTTTCATTAAGTAGACATACCCATATCTACTCAAGTCATCAGTGAGGGTGAGAACATAACGATAGCCACCGCGAGCCTCAACACTCATTGGACCGCATACATCAGTATGTATGATTTCCAATAAGTTGGTTGCTCGCTCCATTGTTCCTGAGAACGGAGTCTTGGTCATTTTTCCCATGAGGCATGGTTCGCACGTGTCAAATGATTCATAATCAAGAGACTCTAAAAGTCCATCTGCATGGAGCTTCTTCATGCGTTTGACACCTATGTGACCAAGGCGGCAGTGCCACAAGTATGTGGGACTATCATTATCAACCTTACATCTTTTGGTACTCACACTATGAACATGTGTAGTAATACGCTCGAGATTCATTAAGAATAAACCATTGACTATCGGAGCATGACCATAAAACATATCTCTCATATAAATAGAACAACCATTATTCTCGGATTTAAATGAGTAGCCATCTCGTATTAAACGAGATCCTGATACAATGTTCATGCTCAGACATGGCACTAAATAACAATTATTGAGGTTTATAACTAATCCTGTAGGTAAATGTAGAGGTAGCGTGCCGACGGCGATCACATCGACCTTGGAACCATTCCCGACGCGCATCGTCACCTCGTCCCTTTCCAGTTTCCGTTTATTCCGCAGCTCCTTTGGTGAGTTACAAATATGAGCAACGGCACCGGTATCAAATACCCAGGAGTTACTACGAGTACTGGTAAGGTACACATCAATTACATGTATATCAAATATACCTTTGGTGTTGCCGGCCTTCTTGTCCGCTAAGTATTTGGGGCAGTTCCGCTTCCAGTGACCCTTCCCTTTGCAATAAAAGCACTCTGTCTCAGGCTTGGGTCCATTCTTTGACTTCTTCCCGACAGCTTGCTTGCCGGGCGCAGCAACTTCCTTGCCGTCCTTCTTGAAGTTCTTTTTACCCTTGCCCTTCTTGAACTTAGTGGTTTTATTCATCATCAACACTTGATGTTCCTTCTTGACTTCTACCTCTGCTGATTTCAGCATAGCAAATACTTCAGGAATGGTCTTTACCATCCCCTGCATATTGAAGTTCATCACAAAGCTCTTGTAGCTTGGTGGAAGCGACTGGAGGATTCTGTCAATGACCGCGTCATCCGGGAGATTAACTCCCAGCTGAGTCAAGCGGTTATGTAACCCAGACATAGTGAGTATGTGCTCACTGACAGAACTATTTTCCTCCATCTTACAGCTGAAGAACTTATCGGAGACTTCATATCTCTCGATCCGGGCATGAGCTTGAAAAACCATTTTTAGCTCTTCGAACATCTCATATGCTCCATGTCTCTCAAAACGCTTTTGGAGCCCCGGTTCTAAGCTGTAAAGCATGCCGCACTGAACGAGGGAGTAGTCATCAGTACGTGTCTGCCAAGCGTTCATAGCGTCTTGGTTCTGTGGGACGGGTGGATCACCTAGCGGTGCTTGTAGGACATAATCTTTCTTGGCAGCTATGAGGATGATCCTCAGGTTCCGGACCCAGTCCGTATAGTTGCTGCCATCGTCTTTCAGCTTGGTTTTCTCTAGGAACGCGTTGAAATTGAATACAACGTTGGCCATTTGATCTACAGGACATATTGTAAAGATTTTAGACTAAGTTCATGATAATTAAGTTCATCTAATCAAATTATTAATGAACTCCCACTCAGATTAGACATCCCTCAAGTCATCTAAGTGTTACACGATCCAAGTCAACTAAGCCGTGTCCGATTAACACGTGAGGCGGACTAGTCATCGTCGGTGAACATCTCCATGTTGATCGTATCTTCCATACGACTCGTGTTCGACCTTTTGGTCTCTGTGTTCCGAGGCCATGTCTTCACATGCTAGGCTCGTCAAGTTAACCCTAAGTGTTTTTGCATGTGTAAAACTTCTTACACCCGTTGTATGTGAACGAAAGGATCTATCACACCCGATTAACACGTGGTGCTTCGAAGCGACGAACTGTAGCAACGGTGCACAGTTAGGGGAGAACACTTCTTGAAATTGTTGTAAGGGATCATCTTATTCACTACCGTCGTACTAAGTAAACAAGATGCAAAACATGATAAACATCACATGCAATCAAATAATAATAGTGACATGATATGGCCAATATCACATAGCTCCTTTGATCTCCATCTTGGGGCTCCATGATCATCCTTGTCACCGTCATACTCATCGACATGTAAGTTGTGATTCCTTGTATAATAGCATGAACATCTCATACATCACATATTGATCATTCATCATTCATCACAACTTTGGCCATATCATATCACAAAGCACTTGCTGCAAAAACAAGTTAGACGTCCTCTAATTGTTGTTGCAGGTTTTACGTGGCTGAAGTAGGGTTCTAACAAGAACGTATTCTTACCTACGTTAAAGCCACAACGTGATTTGTCAACTTCTATTTACCCTTCATAAGGACCCTGTTCATCGAATCCGCTCCAACTAAAGTAGGAGAGACAGACACCCGCCAGCCACCTTATGCAACTTGTGCATGTTTGTCGGTGGAACCTGTCTCACGTAATAGTACGTGTAAGGTCGGTCCGGGCCGCTTCATCCCACAATTCCGTTGAAGCAAGATAAGACTAGTAGCGGCAAGAAAATTGACAACATCAACGCCCACAACCAATTGTGTTCTACTCGTGCAAGAGAACTACGCATAGACCTAGCTCATGATGCCACTGTTGGGGAACGTTGCAGAAAACAAAAATTTTCCTACGGTTTCACCAAGATCTATCTATGAGTTCATCTAGCAACGAGTGATTAGATGCATCTACATACCTTGTAGATCGCGAGCGGAAGCGTTCAAAGAACGGGGATGATGTAGTCGAACACGACGTGATTCAAATCACCGATGATCTTAGCACCGAACGGACGGTGCCTCCGCGTTCAACACACGTATAGAACGGATGACGTCTCCTCCTTTCTTGATCCAGCAAGGGGGGAAGAGAGGTTGATGAAGATCCAGCAACACGACGGCGTGGTGGTGGATGCAGGGCATCACAGTAGCAGGGCTTCGCCTATACTGCGAGAGAGAGACGTAACGGGGAGAGAGGAAGCACCAAAGGCTGAGGTTTGAAATCCTCCCTCTCCTCAACTATATATAGGAGGACCAAGGGGGGGTGGTGCGCAGCCTAGGAGATCCAATCTCCTAGGTGCGGCTGCCAAGGGGAGGTTTCCCTCCCCCCCAAGGCACCTAGGGGTGCCTTCCACCACTTGGACTCTTCCTTAGTGGAACCCTAGGCACATGGGCCTATAGGGGGTGGCGCCCCAGCCCACTATGGGCTGGGTTCCCTCCTATTTCAGCCCATGGGGCCCTCCGAGATAGGTGGCCCCACCTGGTGGGCCCCCGGGACCCCTCCGGTGGTCCTGGTACAATACCGATAACCCCGAAACTTGTCCCGATGGCCGAAACAACACTTCCTATATATAATTCTTTACCTCCGGACCATTCCGGAACTCCTCGTGACGTCCGGGATCTCATCCGGGACTCCGAACAACATTCGGATTACTGCATATACATATCTTCATAACCCTAGCGTCACCGAACCTTAAGTGTGTAGACCCTACGGGTTCGGGAGACAAGCAGACATGACCGAGAAGACTCTCCGGTCAATAACCAACAGCGGGATCTGGATACCCATGATGGCTCCCACATGCTCCACGATGATCTCATCGGATGAACCACGATGTCGAGGATTAATCAACCCCGTATACAATTCCCTTTGTCAATCGGTATGTTACTTGCCCGAGACTCGATCGTCGGTATCCCAATACCTTGTTCAATCTCGTTACCGGCAAGTCACTTTACTCGTACCGTAATGCATGATCCCGTGACCAACCACTTGGTCACCTTGAGCTCATAATGATGATGCATTACCGAGTGGGCCCAGTGATACCTCTCCGTTATATGGAGTGACAAATCCCAGTCTCGATCCGTGTCAACCCAACAGACACTTTCGGAGATACCTGTAATGCACCTTTATAGTCACCCAGTTACGTTGTGACGTTTGATACACCCAAAGCACTCCTACGGTATCCGGGAGTTACACGATCTCATGGTCAAAGGAAAAGATACTTGACATTGGAAAAGCTCTAGCAAACGAACTACACGATCTTTGTGCCATGCTTAGGATTGGGTCTTGTCCATCACATCATTCTCCTAATGATGTGATCCCGTTATCAATGACATCCAATGTCCATAGCCAGGAAACCATGACTATCTGTTGATCAACGAGCTAGTCAACTAGAGGCTTACTAGGGACATATTATGGTCTATGTATTCACACGTGTATTACGATTTCCGGATAATACAGTTATAGCATGAATAAAGACAATTATCATGAACAAAGAAATATAATAATAATACTTTTATTATTGCCTCTAGGGCATATTTCCAACATTGCCCCCCTTTCCTATTCCAACTAGGAGAAGGGGGAAGGAGGAGGTGGAGAGAAGGAAGGAGAAGGGGGGCCGCGCCCCCTTCCCTTTCCCAATTCGGATTGGGGCAAGGAGGGCTGCGCGCCACCTCCTGCTGCCTCTCCTCTTCCACTACTTTGGGCCCATGAGGCCCAATAACCCCCGGGGGGGTTCCGGTAACCCCCCGGTACTCCGGTATATATCCGATAACCCCCGGAACCATTCCGGTGTCTGAATATAATCGTCCAATATATCAATCTTCATGTCTCGACCATTTTGAGACTCCTCGTCATGTCCGTGATCACATCCGGGACTTCAAACAACCTTCGGTACATCAAAACTCATAAACTCATAATATAACCGGCATTGAAACGTTAAGCGTGCGGACCCTACGGGTTCGAGAACTATGTAGACATGAACGAGACATGTCTCCGGTCAATAACCAATAGCAGAACCTGGATGCTCATATTGGCTCCCACATATTCTATGAAGATCTTTATCGGTCAGACCGCATAACAACATGCGTTGTTCCCTTTATCATCGGTATGTTACTTGCCCGAGATTCGATCGTCGGTATCTCAATACCTACTTCAACCTCGTTACCGGCAAGTCTCTTTACTCATTCCGTAATACATCATCCCGTAACTAACTCATTAGTTGCAATGCTTGCAAGGCTTATAGTGATGTGCATTACCGAGTGGGCCCAGAGATACCTCTCCGACAATCGGATTGACAAATCCTAATCTCGAAATACGCCAACCCAACAAGTACCTTCGGAGACACCTGTAGAGCACCTTTATAATCACCCAGTTATGTTGTGACGTTTGGTGGCACACAAAGTGTTCCTCCGGTAAACAGGAGTTGCATAATCTCATAGTCATAGGAACATGTATTAGTCATGAAGAAAGCAATAGCAACAAACTAAACGATCAAGTGCTAAGCTAACGGAATGGGTCAAGTCAATCACATCATTCTCCTAATGATGTGATCCCGTTAATCAAATGACAACTCATGTCTATGGTTAGGAAACATAACCATCTTTGATCAACGAGCTAGTCAAGTAGAGGCATACTAGTGACACTCTGTTTGTCTATGTATTCACACATGTATTATGTTTCCGGTTAATACAATTCTAGCATGAATAATAAACATTTATCATGATATAGGGAAATAAATAATAACTTTATTATTGCATCTAAGGCATATTTCCTTCATGTTCTTCCTCCTCGTGGTAGCCCCATGAGGTAGCTTTAGCGTGTTTGGGAGCTTGATTTCTCCCACCTTCGACCCCATGGCTAGTTTAGCTCTTTCTCTCTCCACCTACCGCTCGAGGACAATGTTGCAAACCATCTCCAAATAGATACAAATTCAGGCCAGTTGTTCTTCAATGGCCTAAATCAAAGGCTAGAATCGAGTTTTCTCTTCTCTTATGCTTTCAAATCACTCAATTTGTTTCTCCCTTTGATATGAAATTTGATTTTGCCAAAGAGGGGGGGGGGCAGATCCTGCCATAGCATTTTCCTAAACATATGAGTATTTTGGAGTTGGTGTTGGATTATGGTACTAATGTACCTCAAGAGAAGATTGATTTCTAGTCCCATCACCACAAAAAAGTATGTCTGGTTGATGTATCTCTACGGAAAAGGCCTCGTTGCTGGTGTCTGCATGCATGCGAAAATCATCATCATATTCATCAGAAAAAGAGCGTATACAAGCAACTAGACTAGCAAAACAACTCGTAACATCAAAACCTTAAAAATCACAATCCGTAGACAACAAGACCGAACCCTATATCAAATCACACGAGGAAATGATTAGTGTAGAGCTAACCATAATGTTGGGAACAGATCCCTAGTGCAGCGCCATCCTACATGGTTGCTCACTGGTTTCCCCTGTCGTTGCCTCTGAATCCCCACAACGAGGAAAGAAATTTGGGGGGTGGGGAGGAGGAGAAAAGTATTGTGAGTGGCAATCCATATTACACATGATTTCATATTTTTTATATCTAATGTACTGGAGGGGTCAAGATAGGTTATGACCTGAACCACTCACTAACTCACTTCAAGATACTCCTAGACGATGGCAATTTTTAAAATTCAAGGATGCCATCATTCGCTGCACTTGTTTACCAGGCATGACTAAGATTAGATGATAGAAATAAGGTCACACTTTAGCACGCTTGAGATAATCATAATCTTGCCACATTTTTTCTGAGTCAATGACACATGGGGTCTAATTTGCATGGAAGAAGTTTCTTTTACAAGTGCGGCCACAAACCAAACATGAGGCTAACTCAATTAGACGTAAAAAAACTCCATCAAACATGCTTAACTAGTGGGGTGACAAGCTTAGAGAATGTTTAACAGATCCCTCAAACTGGTCAAACCCTCAAAATAACTGCCAGTTTGAGGGTTGAGCAAAAAAAGGCGCAGATCAGTACCCTCAAATCCCTAAACCCTCAAAAAAAATCCAGGCCGAACCCTCAAGTTCGAGGCCAACCCGCACTAGTGAGGGTTTGGGGCAAGTTGAAGGCCCAACCCTCACTTGGTCAGCTCTGTGCGCGGGAGGGAAAATTCCCAAGCCTCCTCTCCCCGCCGCCGGCTTCATCCGCGCCGCCGCCGCCCGTTCTTGTCGCCGCCGCCGGCCATGGAGCCCCTCCAACCCCCGGCCACCCCCTCCGCCGCTCCTTCGCCGCTGGCTTCATCCGCGCCCGCGCTCGTGGCCACACCCGTGGCCGCCCCCGCCCCGCGCCTCCCACCTCCGGCCACCTCGACCGACGCCGCCATGGCGGAGATGGTGGCGGCCACCCACATCGGCCAAAAACGGAGGCGGGCGGGCACCCATGTCGTGCCAAGCAAGCCGCCCGTGCCTGCCCCCGCGGCGAAGGCGGTGAAGCCCGCCAAGCCGACAACCTCCACCACGGCTGCTACCAAGCGCAAGGAGAAGCAGCTTGCAAACCGTCGTGCCAAGCATACCGTGGCACCACCACCGCCACCGCCGAGCACGACCGCTCCAACGCCGCCAACCGCGACCGATGTGTTCGATGAAATGTCTGCACCAACCGTGTCATATAGGGCCTCGCTCGACGACGCGGAGGTGAACATTGGGTCTCCTCCACTTGCTTCCTTCGACTTCCATGTTGAGGAGCCGGCGGGTGAGGAGGAGGAAGAAGATGAAGATGTCACCGAGATCGGAGAGGAAGTGTTTGAAGCGGGAGGTGGTGCTCGAAGGCCAATTCGCACGACAAACTACACGGAGGTTGAAGATGTCCTCTTGGTCAAGGCTTGGTTGCAAGTGGGGTTGGATGCTGTCATCGGCACCGATCAAACCGGGAAACGCTATTGGCAACGCATTGAGGACAGGTATTGCAAGCTGAAACCCAAGACTGCCACATTGAGAGCTCGTTCTTACAGATCGCTTCAAGGCCGGTGGGGGTTGATGAAACCCGCTTGTGCTCGTTGGAGTGCGGCTATGGATCAAGTGAGGGATCAACCCCCAAGTGGCTGCGTTGAGAGTGATTATGTGAGTACAAATATCATGCTTATTACTTGTTGGTTATGCTTGGTTGTGATTTTGATATGCTTCCAATGATGATATGTTTTAGGAGAAATATGCCAACTTGAGGTACAAGGACATGGACGGTTCCAAGGGCAAATCCTTCCCATTCAAGCATTGTTGGGCATTGCTCCAACATCTTTGACAAATGAAAACTGAGGGATCAAGAGAGTGCACCGAAGAAACCGGATATGCTCAAAATGGATGATAGTGATGAAGAAGGAAGAAACCATGACAAGCCCGACGGAACCAAGAAGGGAAAAGAAAGGATGAAGATGGAAGCAGAGGCATCAAGCTTGAGGGAAAAGATTGATCAAATGATCAAGTCAAAGGAGACATTGGCAAGGAAGGCATTGGAGACAAAGCTTATTATCACCGAGAGAAAGAAAGAGGTGAAACTTGCACAATTGGAAGCAAGGCGAGAAGATGCCAAGCGCAAGGCCGACATGAAGGAGAGGATGATCAAGCTCAAGGAAGCAAAAGCATGGAAGGAGCTCATGGCCGAGGAGAAGGAGCACATGATGATGTCTAGAAAGGACATGGATGAAGAGCAATTGGCGTGGTGGAAGAAGTACAAGGAGAACATCGCGGACAGGAAGAGGCTACTGCGTGGTGCTGGTGGTGGTGCGTTGTCTACTGTACGAGGTGAGTCTCCGATGAGTGGTGGAGGCGATGGAGGTGTGGACAACTTCACCGATGCTTGAAGTTGTTCGTACGTTTTATGTTTTGCAAATGATGTCTTCAATGACTATGTGATGATGATCATTTGCACGTTGTATGTTTTGCTATGATGTCCATGGGATTTACTATGTGATGATGATGATTTGCAAGTTTGTTTCATGTATGTGATCATGATCATTTGCAAATTTGAGATTGATTTATGTTGCTGTCCTGTTTTGAAGGTTTTCTGTTTTAAGGGTTGGTTTGAGGGCACTGATTTACGTTAGGGATTTTCGGCTTTTAAAACGGTATTTTCTCAGCCCTCAAACTAGTTTTGAAGGTTGAGTTTTTGAGGGCTCTGTTAGACATGCTCTTAGTATGTCAAACACGCCCATATCACACTTTTGAAATAGCCTAGGATGCACTTTCACTTAAGTTTTCTTTACATGTTTACACGATTGAATGGAAGTCGTTCGCCGCTGCTCCCGTGCTCCGTCCTCGCCGGCCGATCTCAGATCAACGTCAGGGATTGCACCTAGTAGCGCCTCTTAGATCTGGCACCCAGTGGAAACCTCCCCTAACCCTCCTCGCTCCCTCGATCTCCTCCCCTACCAAAATGTGGCGCCGCCACCTCCTCCGCCGCCTCCTCCCATCTCCGGCCACGGCCGGCACCCCTTCCCCGTTGGTTCGCCACCTCTCCACGACACCCACCCCCTCCTCCACCACCGATACCACCTCCATCGCCTCCTCCCTCGCCGCCGCGGTCACCAAGCTCTCATCCACCCCGCCCCCCGCCACCTCCCCGGACGCCTACTTCTCCCTCCACTTCTCCGACGTCCGCCCTACCAACGCGCTCCTCGCCGAGACGCTCTCCCTCTCCCCTCCCGCCACCTCGCGCGCCGCCGCTGACCTCTTCCGCTTCCTCGTCCGCCGCTCGCTCCACCCCTCCGACGGTGCTCTCGCCCTCGTCGTCCGCCATCTCGCCCGCCGCCGCGACTTTCCCGCCGTCCGCACGCTCCTTCAGGAGTTCCCCTCCGCGCTAGGGCCAGACACAGTCGACGCCTACCTCTTTCATCTGGCGAGAGCTGGGCGCGCCACGGACGCGCTCAAGGTGTTCGACGAATTGCCTGGGGAGCTTCGCACCCGTGGGGCGCTCACTTCGCTGGTCTCCTCCCTCTCGTCCGAGGGCTTCCCACAGCTTGCAGAGCGTGCTGTCAAGAAGATCGCCCATGAGATCTTCCCGGATGACAATATTTGCACTTTGCTGGTATCTGGTTATGCTGATGCTGGTAAGCTTGACCATGCGCTAAGGCTCATCGGTGAGACACGAAATGGTGGGTTCCAGCCAGGTTTGGATGCCTACAATGCTGTTCTTGATTGTGTCTGCCGTCTCTGCCGCAAGAAAGACCCGTTAAGGATGCCTGTAGAGGCAGAGAAGTTCTTAGTTGACATGGAGGCCAATGGCATTCCCCGGGATGCGGGAACGTTCCGGGTACTGATAAAAAATCTCTGTAAGATTCGCAGGACTGAGGATGCAATGAATCTGTTCCGACAAATGGGCGAGTGGGGATGCTCGCCAGATGCTGACACATATCTTGTGCTTATCAAGAGCTTGTACCAGGCTGCCAGGACCTCTGAAGGGGACGAATTGATGATTTGGATGAGGTCTGCAGGTTTTGGAGATAAACTTGATAGGAAGGCGTATTATGGGTTCATGAAGGTTTTATGTGGGATTGAGAGGGTTGAGCATGCTGTCAAGGTGTTCCGTCTGATGAAAGGATACGGGCATGCACCTGGAACGAAATCATATAGCTTGCTGATTGAGAAGCTGGCTAGTCATAATTTAGGGGATCGTTCAAATGCGCTGTTCAGGGAGGCAGTAGCGCGTGGGGTTACCGTGACACCAGGAGTCTATAAGATTGACAAGAGGTATGTGAAAGAGAAGAAGGAGAAGAAGGTGAAGAAAAAGCTGACTTTACCGGAGAAGAAGATATTAAAGAGCAAGCGGCTGTACAAGCTCAAAATGAGCTTTGTCAAGAAGCCTAAACGGCGAATGAGGGCTTGAGCAGACTTGGGGGTAATTTTCATACTCATGCTATTTTTCCACTGATAACATTTATGTTCTTTGCTTCAGAATTTGCTGTTTAGGTGGTCTGTTTCGGATACGAGACCGTCATTTTATGTTAGCTGTTTTAACCAGTAGCATATCCTACATCAGTGCACTTAATTGTAGGAACACGCAGAACTCTGTTTTTAAAGGAGCTGATATGCCGATTTGGAACTTCATGGATCGTACCATTCCACTTAAAGATGGTCAAAACTCAAGATATTAGTCTATACAGAAAATGTTGGTGTAGGTATCCATAAGATGGAACACTGGGTGTCGGATAAGCTGTTAAATCAATAAATTTCACCTTCATCTATGTGAGAAACGAGAAGGAAGTTTGTGAAATAAGAAATTTTGGCTAGGGCGGTAGGACTAAATTTTCTTGAGTGGGATTGCTCAACTCGTTACAAAGTTATTAAGTCAGTTGATTGGTCATGGATTCCCAATCGCTGATAGTTAAACGAATTAGAGTTGGACTGAGAAATTGAGGTATCTAAGTTGACTTCTCATTTTATTTTTCTTTCATGCCTGCTATTTGTGGTCTGGGGTGCTTCATTTTTCCCTGTATAAAAGCGGAAAGAACAACTCATAAAGCACTTCTATGGCCTGATTTTCGACAACCCACTACACTAATAACCATAGTGCCTTAGTGCTTCAAGACTCCTGGAATGTAGGCTTGGGGGCAAGCAGAGAGCACAAAAGAACAAATCATCTTTGTTTCTTTAGTGCATCCAAACAGTTGCACTCAGGTGCAGTTACAGAGTTAAGATACTTTAATGGAAACAAGCTGTGCTTAAAACCAAGAATCATGGATGTAACTTTTGCTAGGACTGGATAATGGTAGGTACAGCAAAGAATCGTGGATGTACTTTCTGCAAGTCCACAGTGAAGTGCAGAAAGGCTAGTAAAGTTGCTTAAATATTCTTTTCCCAATGTTATCACGCCCCTTCCTTCCACAGGACTTGCTACCCTGATGTACTCTTTGTTAGACAATATTATCAAGTCATACTCCTTTTCTTTTGCCTGCAGTCCAGTCTGTTTCAGAATAGCATAATGTCAACACTCTGTCGACAGAGTTACAGTAGTGTGCTTAGGATGTGTGTACTTTCCACTGAAAAATTATAATAGTTGATGTGCTCTACACTAGGCCGCTTCATTAATTTACTATCCTTGCTAGTGTGGTATCTCTTTCCTATGTGGATATCTAGAGTTGGTCGTCATTTGTGGAGACAGATCTTATCTCATTCAAGATAGGGAATGGTCATTTTAATATGGAAAACAATGAATATTGACATCGCGAAATTTGAATAAACAGTTGGTGTTGTTTTTTATTTTTGAAACTTCATGTGCATAATCCTGCAAATATGTCAGTAATGCTTTTCCCCCTACTTACATTCCAGTTCAGTTGGAGCGGATGATCATGGGAAGGGAAGCATCGGGCGACGCTTACTTACAGTTTAGAAGAGCGGAAAATTGGTGCCTGTGAGTCGTGCCCGCCATTGCGAACGGCTAACAAACAACATTGCCTTTCCGATCTGAGGGCTTCATACAAGCTCGCTCTTTTTTGTTGATGGATTGCTGAATCTATGTTGATGTTCCCTGCAATTGTTGCAGCAGAAATAATGCACGTTTTGCTTGCTAGTTACCACATCGTGAGAAGTTGCTTCTGGCTTCTTATGAAGCAAACTATCTGTACTAATTGATACCCTTTAAGCAATGTTGCCTACTTTCCAGTATGCCTGAATGCTGAACTTCAACGGTTTCCAGGACCTTCGACATATCTGCTTGATAGGTGTGCGTCACATCAGGATTTAGGTCTGAGATAATTTTCTTTTTCGAGATTTCCACCAGACAGGTAAAATCCTGTGCACTTGTCTACCTGGCTTCGCTGTGGAGGCCGGCCACTTTGGTTAGCGTGCGCTGGCTCCTCTTTTTGCGAGTTCTCATCTTATAGGTCATTCTTGGATCAAGCTCTCACCATGATAGAAGGGAGATAACAAAAACAATGGAATCCTGGGACCCCGTCGCCCCCGTTGTCTTTACTGGCATAGTTTGATGCACACCAATAAGTGCTCCGGCGAGAGCCAGCCGAAAAAGTTGCGTCCAAAGGACGGGCAAATCATGAAAGATTTTGTCAATCTTTCATGACATCTTCCAAGGTAGTACGACATCCGTTTCAGCGGCAACTAATATGGGATGGAGGGAGTAAAATTTTGCCGGACAACATTGAGTTCAGATGACCCAAATAGCCAAAAATTGGCGTCTGTTACTGGAATTGTCCCAAGCTTCTTCTAGATCACAAGACGAAGAATCATGTTGCTTATGTAAGTCTAGTCTAGATAGCCGGTCATCTAGGTTAGGGGGAAGAAATGATTAGCTCTGTTCTTTTTAACCCAAAAATCCGTGGACGGACGGAGACGGACAGCGCACCAACCTTGGACCACGCCCGTCTATTGTTTCAAGGAGCGCTTTACTTTCGCTCTCCCGATAAATACCAGCGGTGCCTTGCGCACACAAGGTGGTGAAACAGTGATGGTGGTGATGGGGACTTTGATTTGGCCCAAGACTATTGGGGAAACAGAAGCTCGGATCCCTCCAACCGATGCAATCCCTCTCGTCAGAAATGGAACTTGTGCACCCACACGACCCGCATTGGCCGATTCTCCCCTATCCTGACGGGCGATGGCGATCGTCGCTGTTTGGTTGTTGGGCTCCCCGAATCGGGCGTCTTGGGTGTTTTTGCGTGGTGTGGCGCCCTCCTTCTCTACCCCGTTCCTTGCTAATAAGCCAGCCAGCGGACCGCCCGTGCAGCAATTATTCGGAGCTGTAATAAACTCGGAGAGGTGTGGGCATGCACGCAAGGCTTGAGAATGACACGCATGTCCATTTCACCGTCTCAGGGTTTGGAGGCTGGGAAAGCGAGAGAGGCATTTGTAAGTTTGTTTGGTTTGGGCAAAGCCGTTGGATAATGCTAGGTTAGGGCATCTCCAATGCGGACCGTCAAATCGTCCGCATACGTCCGGTCACTCGCTCCGAACGTGTTCAGCCATCCAAGGCGTTCTGTATCGGTCCGTTCGCCGGTTCAACGTGTTTTTCCCGCAAACCGTAGACAAACTTGTGCGTGTGTGCGGTCCGGACCGCTACCGCACCCGCGTCTGACTGCCTGGATCGCCAAAAAAACCCGGCTGCCTCTCCGCGCTTCTCATCGAATACCGGCGCCGCTTGCCGCGCAACATTCGTGTCGCCTGTTGCGATTTGATCGGACGTGACTTCTCGGGCGTCGCTGCTTCAATGCGGACGCCGCGTCCCGAGAAACCAACTCCGTCCGCTATGCCGCATTGAAGCGGGCTGACCAGCCGCCAGGCTTGGCCGCGGCTATATAAGTTGTACTCCGATGATGCACATGCACACCTCCTCCTCTCTGATCCCCTCCTCTCTGAGCCCCTCCGAGCTCCTTCTCCTACAACGGCGATGCCGAAGTCGTGGTGGTCCACGGCGGTAGGCGGTGGCGGAGAGAGTTCATCCTCTGGTGGATCTTGGCGCCGCCGCCCACGCTCTCCAGGCCCCTCGGCGTCCACGGCGGCCGGCTCCTCCGGCAAAGAGGAGGACCAGAAACAACAGCAACGACCAAAGCAGCGCCTGCGCCTCCTCACGGAGGCGGCTCTGACAGATGAACAATTCGTCCGTCAGATGGAGATCATGACGGAGTGCTCGCTCTGTCAGATGGGCCTGGCGCCAACCGTCGCCGACGCGGGTCAAGGAGGAGTGACCAAACCCGCCGCGCTACGGCGTGAAGATGGAGCCGACGTCCCCACCACGGCAGGTTGATACAACCATTTTGCATCATGTTTTTCTACTGTTATTTATATTGGTTTGCGTTATTATTTCACTTTATGAAGCAATTCTAATGTCTTTTCCCTCCTATTTTGCAAGTTCCACATGAAGAGGGAGATTGTCGGCAGCTGGAGTTCTAGACCTGAAAAAGCTACCACAGAGATAGATATTCTCCGGAGCTCCAAATGACCTGGAAATTTACCCAGAATTGTTTTGGAATTAATAACAACTATTGACAGAAGAAATACCAAGAGGGGACCCATCTTAGAGTCACGAGCTCAGATTGCCCCCCTCCCCAGGGGCGCGCTAGGTGAGCTCGTGACCCCACCAGCAGGCCTTCGGGGCCCTTCTTCTCCTATATGATGCTATTTGCCCTAGAAAAATCAAAAGAAGATTTTCGGGATGAAGCGTCGCCATCTTGAGGCGAAACCTACGCAGGAGCACTTTTGCTCTCCAGTGGAGCGATACTTTCCTCTGAGAGGGGGAAATCGAAGCCATTGACATCATCAACGATCCTCTCGTCATGGGAGGACCAATCTTCATCGACATCTTCACCAGCACCATCTCATCTCAAACCCTAGTTCATCTCTTGTATTCAATCTTTGTCCCAGAACCTCAGATTTGTACGCGTGGGTTGCTAGTAGTGTTGATTATATCTTGTAGTTGATGCTAGTTTGTTTATTTGGTGAAAGATTATATATATGTTCAGATCCTTAAGCATATTCAATACACTTGTGATCTTGAACATGGATATGATTTGTGAGTAGTTGCTTTTGTTCTTTAGGACATCGGAGAAGTTTTGTTATAAGTAATCATATGAAGTTGGCATTCGTTCATATTTTGATGATATGTATGTTGTTCTTCCTTTAGTGGTGCCATGTGAATGTCGACTATATGACACTTCACTATACCTGGGCCTAAGGGAAGACATTGGGGAGTAATAAGTAGATGATGGGTTGCGAGAGTGACCAAAACTTAAACCCTAGTTTATCTGTTATTCCGCAAGAGCTAATTTGGATCCATATGTTTCATGCTATGATTAGATTTATCTTAATTATTCTTTTATAATTGTGGATGCTTGCGAGAGGTGGTAATCATAATATTGTTCAAGTAAGAACAACACCCTAGCACCGGTCCACTCACATATCAAATTATCAACGTATTGAATGTAAATCAACTAAACATGATGAACGTGACTAGACGAGAATTCTCATGTGTCCTCGAGAACGCTTTGCTTACTATTGATATGTCTTCATCGTAGCTATAATTTTTGATTATTTAATGCCAATATTCTACAACTTTCATATACTTATGGCAACTTTTTATATTATTTTTGGGACTAACATGTTGATCCAGTGCCAGTTCCTATTTGTTGCATGTTTTTTGTTTCGCGGAAAATCTATATCAAACAAAGTCCAAACGCGATAAAAATTCATGAAGATTTTTTTGGAATATATGTGATTTTTGGAAAGTGGAATCAACGCAAGATGATGCCCGAGGGGCCCACAAGCCCTAGGGGCGTGCCCCCTACCCAGGGCTGTAGCGACCCAACTCGGTAAGAGTCGAAGTCTCCGTGCTTACCGTGCTAGTCCCTGGATTGACTTGCTAGCACACAGAATACTCGATGAAATAACAGAAATAACACACATCTCTTTATTACATCGATAGTCAGGAGCAATACATTTATTACAAAATAGGGCATAGAGCCAATAAGCAAATACTGCGGAAGCAAAGTAGTAAATGAGTCCAACTCCACTAGCAAGGTTGAGTGTAGAACATCGACCTGTCGCACCTTAATCCTCGTCGGATATATCTGCAACGTGATAAGTTGTAGCCATATAGGTCAGCACATTGAATGTAATGGCAAGTCACATCATAAGTGTAATAAACCTACTTGTACATGCAATTTGGCTGGTGGAAAGCTCTAAGTTTAGTTTTTGCATAAAGTTAGTTTTTCCCTATTAGGAAATATGTTATTCTACTACTATACATTTGCATAGGATGAGTTGGAAAACCCAACTCCATCCATTCCCAAGTTTCATTTAAACCCAACTGTTTAATTAAAGGTGAGGAGATCTCCCGGCATTTCCACTACTAGATGCTCAAGTTGTCCGTAATCGGGGACACGACTAATCGATTAGGTTGACACTCTGCAGAGGTTGCACACTTTTCCCCACAAGACTCGACCACCTCCATGATCGGAAGATCGAGACATAGTATTTCGAAAATGTTCCCCCTTAACCCACGGATAGGCCGGTACACCTACATCATTCTACATCTACTAGCCCATCCCGGAAGGGGTCACACTAACTACTCAACTAAGCCAGAGCCCATATTGGCTTGTGGCTGCACACGTAAGCTTCTAGACATGAGAATACGATTGATCTCTTGAGCCTGAGCGGACGATCCACTAGTGGTGCACCACCATGGATTTTCCATGCGTGCCCCACTGTACTTCGCCACCCTTCCAACAAGTTTTCGCCCAGGTAGTTCCTTAATTATCTTAGGTCCTATTTACTAAATTATCATTCAAACTTTACAATGATCACTCCCCAATCCACGTCTACTTAGCGAAGCAACATAATGTAAAACGATGGCTACAATGTTATATGGTTCAGACCTACCTCAGTGAACTAATGGGTGAAAAGCATAGTCATGCGGCATCAATTCCTACCATGCAGTCCTACCGCAAAGAACTAAGTGCATAATAAAAATATAGGTAATGAAACATGATCAAGATGTAACTTGCCTTGGTACTATTGGTTGAATTCTAAAGACTGATAATATTCTGCTTCGCACTCCCGGCAATCTATCGCAAAGAAGATAAACAAACATAAGCAAACATTTCAGAGAACCAAGAAAAAACATGCAAACCAAAAGTCTCGGAAAAACCAAATGAACAAACAACACACTTAACTAGCATGAAAATATTCTAAGTGCAAAACAACACAGGCCTATGGTTCAAAAAGTGATGTGAACTATAGTGCATACTATGCATACTAGTAAAAATATTAAAGGGCAGATTCTAGTGTGTGAAAATTATTGTGACAAAGGTCCAAGTGATAGGGTTTGGCTACGGTGACAGAATGGAAAAAGAAACAACTTAATCGGAGCTTCGGTTTGGGAGATATGGCCATTTGAAGTTCGAATTTGAATCTGAATAAATTAAAATTTGAATCTCACAAATGTTTGCAAAAAGGATACCACTGGATAGATCTAAACATGACGAAGAATTTGCCGTTGGTTTCATCGAGTTTGGATCTACAGTCAAAAAATTGTGGCTACTCGAAGTTCAGGGACTAATCTGCTAATTACAGGGACTAAACAGAGAAAGAAATTATCGCAAACAAGTCCCTGTTCACGTGGCGGCTCGTGGCTGGCCGAGCAGCGTCCGCTGCGGAGACTATACGATGAACGGCCGGTAAATAAGAAAAACAACGGCGGCGGCTAACTAAAGAAAAACCGACGCTCGGTTTAAATAAAACCACACGGTCTAAGGGAACCGCGGTTAACCGTGTACCTCTTCGCAAAAAAATGAACCTAATTTAATCTAGGCCATCCATGGTAGATCGAACGGGCGAGGGTGGGGTGGTGGCTCACGGTGGGTGGTGGTGGTGGTGGCCGGCGATGATGCAGATGGCGGCGCGGCATCGATGACGGAGGGGGCGGCGGCTGCGGTGGTCCTCGTCGACGGGGAAGAAGACGGGGAGGTGCAGCGCATCGAGGGCGTCGTGAAGGTGGTGTCGGCGTTCGTCGGCGGCGTCAAGACAGGGCGAGGCAAAGACAACGAGGCTCGGTGCTCCGGCGGCTCCGGCGTCGACGGTGCGGTAGCTCTGACGGGACCTAGGGGCAAAAAAATTATGTCAAACAGATGCGCCTCGGCGAGCTAAGAAAAAAATACAGAAAAGAGGAGGGTCGGAGTGGTCTACGGGCGACGAAATGCTCCGGCGAGTTGCATGGCTCCGGCGAGATGCGAATGGGCAGTGCGGCGGCTGTGAGCGGCGTGGGACGAATCGAGACGGCAAGGTTGGAAGAGGGGGTGCAGGGGCATTTATAGGCGAGGGCAGAGGGCACGGGAGCTGCAGATAAGCTCTATCCGAGCGTGAGGCGGCCGACGGTTGCGGGTGGCGAGGCGCGAATGTTTATCCCGTGCGGTGTGGGAGGTTGGGGACGGGCTGACGAGCGGGGCCCGCCTGTCAGCGGCAGCGAGAGGAGGCGAGTGAGGGGTGAGATCGGACGGGCGACCGATGCCTAGGCTAATCGGGCGCGAGGCTGGGCCTTGGGCCGTTTCGGCCGGTGGGCTGGCTGGCCTGGTGCGGCTGGGTGAGCGCGCGTGTCCCTGGGCCGAACTAGTTTCGGCCCAGGCGGGTGAGTGTGTGCGTTGTTGTTTTTTAAACTAAAGGCTAAAGTGCCCCTAAATAATTGAAATGAATTAATAAAAACTCCACAATAATTTCTAAAATAACTATACAATATTTAGAGCCTAATGAACATTAACTTCAACACAGAACATTTTGAAAATATTTTCCTAATGCAATTAATGCGCCTTTTGCAAATAAAATAAATACCAATAAACTCCAAAACTTCAAATAATATTCAAAATAAAATTTCCCACTCTTTTATATTTTGAGGAAGTCATCTTATCCCCTCTCATTTGTTTTTCTCGAGTGGAAAAATATTATTTGAATATTTTAAAAACTCCGAAATGCAAAGAAATATGATA
Organism: Triticum urartu; assembly: GCF_056163025.1. Lineage (NCBI taxonomy): Eukaryota > Viridiplantae > Streptophyta > Magnoliopsida > Poales > Poaceae > Triticum > Triticum urartu. The sequence goes on along the minus strand of NC_141874.1, from coordinate 141,011,501 downwards.
TGCATTGAATGATTCTATTAACATCCAAATTTAATAAAAAATGGGATGTTACAAACCGACCCCCCTTAAGATGAATCTCGTCCTCGAGATTCGGGTTGGCCAGCAAAAAGGTGCGGATGGTCATGTCTAAGATCTTCCTCTCGTTCCCAAGTGGCTTCCTCCTCGGTGTGGTGACTTCACTGAACCTTGCAGAACTTGATGATATTGGTGCGAGTGATCCTCTCTGCAGTCTCAAGAATCTTAATAGGCTTCTCCTCATATGTCAGATCATTCTCCAACTGAATTGCCTCCAGTGGCACTGTATCTCTCAAAGGAATGTCCGTCATCTCTGCATGACACTTCTTCAGCTGGGAAACATGAAACACATCATGAACTCCTGACAAAGCCTCTGGTAATTCCAACTATATGCAACCTCTCCTCTACGTTCCAGAACTCTGTATGGTCCCACAAATCGTGGTGCTAACTTTCCTTTGACTCCAAATCTCTTAATACCTCGAATTGGAGACACTCGAAGATATGCTCTATCTCCCACTTCATGGATCACTTCCTTGTGTTTAGCATCGGCATAACTTTTCTGCCTTGACTGAGCTATCTTAAGTTTGTCACGAATCAACTTGACCTTCTCCTCAGAATCCCTAATCAAATCAGATCCAAACAATTTGCGATCTCCAACTCCATCCCACATCAAAGGTGTCCTGCATTTCCTGCCATACAATGCCTTGATAACCCACAAGTATAGGGGATCGCAACAGTTTCCGAGGGTAGAGTATTCAACCCAAATTTATTGATTCGACACAAGGGGAGCCAAAGAATATTCTCAAGTATTAGCAGCTGAGTTGTCAATTCACCCACACCTGGAAACTTAGTATCTGCAGCAAAGTGTTTAGTAGCAAAGTAATATGATAGTGGTAACAGTAGCAAAAGGTAACGATAGCAGAAGTAACGGTAGAAAAAGTAATGTTTTTGGTATTTTGTAGTGATGATAACAATAGCAACGGAAAAGTAAATAAGCGAAGAACAATATATGGAAAGCTCGTAGGCAATGGATCGGTGATAGAGAATTATGCCGAATGTGGTTCATCATGTAACAGTCATAACCTAGGGTGACACAGAACTAGCTCCAATTCATCAATGTAATGTAGGCATGTATTCCGAATATAGTCATACGCGCTTATGGAAAAGAACTTGCATGACATCTTTTGTCCTACCCTCCCGTGGCAGCGGGGTCCTAGTGGAAACTAAGGGATATTAAGGCCTCCTTTTAATAGAGTACCAGACCAAAGCATTAACACATAGTGAATACATGAACTCCTCAAACTACGGTCATCACCGGAAGTGGTCCTGATTATTGTCACTTCGGGGTTGCCGGATCATAACACATAGTAGGTGACTATAGACTTGCAAGATAGGATCAAGAACTCACATATATTCATGAAAACATAATAGGTTTAGATCTGAAATCATGGCACTCGGGCCCTAGTGACAAGCATTAAGCATAGCAAAGTCATAGCAACATCAATCTCAGAACGTAGTGGATACTAGGGATCAAACCCTAACAAAACTAACTCGATTACATGATAAATCTCATCCAACCCATCACCGTCCAGCAAGCCTACGATGGAATTACTCACGCACGGCGGTGAGCATCATGAAATTGGTGATGGAGGAAGGTTGATGATGACGATGGCGACGGATTCCCCTCTCCGGAGCCCCGAACGGACTCCAGATCAGCCCTCCCGAGAGAGTTTAGGGCTTGGTGGCGGCTCCGTATCGTAAAACGCGATGAATCCTACTTCTTCATTTTTTCTCCCCGAACACGAATATATGGAGTTAAGATGGACGTCGATGGAGCTCTAAGGGGCCCACGAGGTAGGGGGCGGGCCCAGGGGGCAGGCGCGCCCCCACCCTCGTGGCTAGGGTGTGGGCCCCCTGGCCTTGATTCTTTGCCAGTATTTTTTATTATTTCCGAAAATAATCTCCGTGGAGTTTCAGGTCATTCCGAGAACTTTTGTTTCTGCACATAAATAACACCATGGCAATTCTACTGAAAACAACGTCAGTCCGGGTTAGTTCCATTCAAATCATGCAAGTTAGAGTCCAAAACAAGGGCAAAAGTGTTTGGAAAAGTAGATACGACGGAGACGTATCAACTCCCCCAAGCTTAAACCTTTGCTTGTCCTCAAGCAATTCAGTTGACAAACTGAAAGTGATAAAGAAAAACTTTTACAAACTCTGTTTGGTCTTGTTGTTGTAAATATGTAAAGCCAGCATTCAAGTTTTCAGCAAAGATTGTCAACTAACCATATTCACAATAACTCTTAGGTCTCATGTTTACTCATATCAATGGCATAATCAACTAGCGAGCAATAATAATAAATCTCGGATGACAACACTTTCTCAAAACAATCATAATATGATATAACAAGATGGTATCTCGCTAGCCCTTTCTGAGACTGCAAAACATAAATGCAGAGCACCTTTAAAGATCAAGGACTGACTAGACATTGTAATTCATGGTAAAAGAGATCCAGTCAAGTCATACTCAATGTAAACTAACAGTAATGAATGCAAATGAGAGCGGTGCTCTCCAACTGGTGCTTTTTAATAAGAAGATGATGACTCAACATAAAAGTAAATAGATAGGCCCGTCGCAGAGGGAAGCAGGGATTTGTAGAGGTGCTAGAGCTCGATTTTGAAATAGAGGTGAATAATATTTTGAGCTGTATACTTTCATTGTCAACATAACAACCAAGAGATGGCGATATCTTCCATGCTACACACATTATAGGTGGTTCTGAAACAGAATGGTAAAGTTTATACTCCCCCTCCACCAACAAGCATCAATCCATGGCTTGCTCGAAACAACGAGTGCCTCCAACTAACAACAGTCCCAGGAGAGTTTTGTTTGCAATTATTTTGATTTGATTTGCATAAAGCATGGGACTGGGCATCCCGGTGACAAACCATTTTCTCGTGAGCGAGGAGCGGAGTCCACTCCTCTTGAGAATAACCCACCTAACATGGAAGATACAGACAACCCTAGTTTATACATGAGCTATTGGAGCATACAAAACAGAATGTTTATTTGAAGGTTTAGAGTTTGGCACATACAAATTTACTTGGAACGGCAGGTAGATACCGTATATAGGTAGGTATAATGGACTCATATGGAATAACTTTGGGGTTTATGGGATTGGATGCACAAGCAGTATTCCCGCTTAGTACAGGTGAAGGCTAGAAAAAGACTGGGAAGCGACCAGCTAGAGAGCGACAACAGTCATGAACATGCATTAAAATTAATCAACACCGAATGCAAGCATGAGTAGGATATAATGCACCATGAACATAAATATCGTAGAGGCTATGTTGATTTTGTTTCAACTACATGCGTGAACACGTGCCAAGTCAAGCCACTCGAATCGTTCAAAAGAGGATACCATCCTATCATACCACATCACAAACATTTTAATAGCATGTTGGCACGCAAGGTAAACCATTATAAGCTCCTAGCTAATTAAGCATGGCATAAGCAACTATAATCTCTAATTGTCATTGCAAACATGTTTATTCATAATAGGCTGAATCAGGAACGATGAACTAATCATATTTACAAAAACAAGAGAGGTCGAGTTCATACCAGCTTTTCTCATCTCAATAAGTTCATCATATAATCATCATTATTGCCTTTCACTTGCACGACCGAATAGTGTGGATAATAATAATAGTGCACGTGCATTGGACTAAGATGGAATCTGCAAGCATTCAATAAACAGGAGAAGACAAGGCAATATGGAATCTTTTATCAGATCAACAATGATGCATATAAGAGCCACTTTAACATTTTAATTATGGTCTTCTCCTATCGACCCCCAGAGAAAGGAAAAGAAATAAAACTATTTACACGGGAAAGCTCCCAACAAGCAAAAGAAGAACATGAAATCTTTTTGGATTTTCTTTTTAATTACTACTACAAGCATGGAAATTAAAACTAGCTAAAAGCTACAACTAATTTTTTTGGGTTTTTCTTAAGGTTTATCAAACACACAAGAAGAAAGCATAAAATGGAAAATAAACTAGCATGGATGATACAATGAAAAAGTATGAGCACCTACAACTAGCGATGAGTGTGTGAACATGAATGTAATGTCGGTGGGAAATACGTACTCCCCCAAGCTTAGGCTTTTGGTCTAAGTTGGTCTAATGGCACGGATGGCCTGGCGGATATTCAAAGTTGTAGTTGGGGTCGTACTGAGATGCATCAGTCATTGCATCGTGGGCTGCAGCTTGGAGGTGAGCTATCTTAGCCCTCCTCTTATACTCTTCCGCCTCCTCTTTGGTTATAAAATATCTCCCTTTTGCCTGAAAGTCAAAGAAAGTAGAAGCAGGGAGAGCGACGTGATAGGTGCTTCATCTGTCAAAGATTAGTCAGTACTGGAGGAACTGATCGTTCCTCTCAACAAAATGATGACGAACCATAGCCTCATAATCCAAATAAGCAGGAGGCAACTCAATATAATCCTCATGTATGGTCATACCAAGAAAATTAGCTATATGGGTTGCATAAATTGCACCGAAGAAATCTCCATTAAATCTATTATGATGCAACCTACGTGCAACAATGGCTCCCAAATTATAAGATTTATCTCCTAACACAACACTCCTAAGAATACTTAGGTCAGGGACACACATATGACATGCTTCATCTTTACCATTAATGCATCTACCTATGAAAAGAGCAAAATAATATATATGGTAGCTTGTGCTATATCTCTAGATTCCCCCACAGTTATACTAGCAAGAAAATCTCTGAACTCAGATTTGCGGGGTTCACTAGTACTACCCCATTGTGGAAGTTTGCAAGCAGTGGTAAAATCCTCTAAGTCCATAGTATAAGAATTTTCATAAACAAGGCCGCACTGGAGCGTCCCTTGGTGGCTCATCATCAGCATCACACATTGCAAGCCTGGGTCCTTGTTTCCTTAAAGAACCACCTTGGTACATTTTTCGAAACATATTTCTTCTTCAGAAAAATTTCTGAAATTTTTAGTAACTTCAAAATAAAAGTAAACCAAACTCAACAAAATTGATAGCAACTACTCCTACAAGCGCCTAGAGCCTATATCATGCATTGAACTACTTGGAACCATATAAATTTGACATGCAAGCTCAAGAACATGGTCACCTAGGCAGCACAAATTTGCAATGAATAAAGCACTAGAACAAAAACTAATTGGACCAATGGAGGAGTCACATACCAAGGAACAATCCCCCAAAGCAGTTTTGTGAGGGGTGCTTTGAGCAAGGAGATCGAAAATCGCAGCAAAATGAGCTTGGACTCGGGTTTGAGCTGGTTAGTGGTGTTTGTGGGAGAAAGAAGAAGTGTGTGGGTGTAGGAATAAGTGGAGGGGAGCCACCATGGGCCCATGAGGCAGGGGGCGCGCCCATGGGGGTGGGCGCGCCGTGGACCCTCGTGGCTAGGTGCTTGCTCCCCCTACTGTGTTCTCAGTGCCAGATATTCTCAAATATTCTAGAAAAAATCATATTTAAATTTTAGGGCATTTGGAGAACTTTTATTTTCAGGGTATTTTTTATATTGCACGGATAATTCAGAAAACAGATGGAAAGTACTATTTTTTGCTTTATTTAATATAAATAATAGAAAGTAAAAAGAGGGTACAGAGAGTTGTGTTTTCTAACTTCATCCATCTCATGCTCATCAAAAGGAATCCACTAATAAGGTTGATCAGGTCTTGTTAACAAACCCATTCCGAATAACATGGAACCGGAGAAATTTCGAATAACACTAGGTTACCTCGGCGGGGATATGGATATCCCCAACAATAAGAATATCATATTTATTCTTGACAGCAGGTAGAGGAAATTCAAAACCTCCAAAAATAATCGATGGAATTTTTCCAATAGAATTGATACTGTGGACTTCAGGTTGTTTCCTCGGAAAGTGTACCGTATGCTCATTACCATTAACATGAAAAGTGACATTGCCTTTGGTGCAACCAATAACAGCCCCTGCAGTATTCAAAAAGGGTCTTCCAAGAATAATAGACATACTATCGTCCTCGGGAATGTCAAGAATAACAAAGTCCTTTAAAATAGTAACGTTTGCAACCACAATAGGCATATCCTCACAAATACCGACAGGTATAGCAGTTGATTTATCAGCCATTTGCAAAGATATTTCAGTAGGTTTCAAATTATTCAAATCAAGTCTAAGATATAAAGAGAGGGGCATAACACTAACACCGGCTCCAAGATCACATAAAGCAGTTTTAACATAGTTTCTTTTAATGGAGCATGGTATAGTTGGTACTCCTGGATCTCCTAGTTTCTTAGGTATTCCACCCTTAAAAGTATAATTAGCAAGCATGGTGGAAATTTCAGCTTCCGGTATCTTTCTTTGATTAGTAACAATATCTTTCATGTACTTAGCATAGGGATTCATTTTAAGCGTATCAGTCAAACGCATACGCAAAAAGACAGGTCTAATCATTTCAGCAAAGCGCTCAAAATCCTCATCATCCTTTTTCTTGGATGGCTTAGGAGGAAAAGGCATGGGTTTCTGAACCCAAGGCTCTCTTTCCTTACCGTGTTTCCTAGCAACAAAGTCTCTTTTATCATAACGTTGATTCTTTGATTGTGGGTTATCAAGATCAACAACAGGTTCAATTTCTATATCATTATCATTACTAGGTTGAGCATCAACATGAACATCATCATTAACATTATCACTAGTTTCATGTTCATTACCAGATTGTGTTTCAGCATCAGAAATAGAGATATCATTGGGATTCTCAGGTGTGTCAATAACAGGTTCACTAGAAGCATGCAAAGTCCTATCATTTTTCTTTTTCTTCCTTTTAGAAGGACTAGGTGCATCTATATTATTTCTCTAAGAATCTTGCTCAATTCTCTTAGGGTGGCCTTCAGGATACAAAGGTTCCTGAGTCATTTTACCAGTTCTAGTAGCCACTCTAACAGCATAGTCATTATTCTTACTATTCAATTCATTGAGCAAATCATTTTGAGCTTTAAGTACTTGTTCTACTTGAGTGGTAACCATAGAAGCATGTTTACTAATAAGTTTAAGTTCACCTTTAACATTAGCCATATAATCACCCAAGTGTTCAAGCATATCAACATTGCGTTTTAATTCTCTACCAAAATAAGCATTGAAGTTTTCTTGTTTAACCATAAAGTCATCAAACTCATCCAAGCATGGGCTAGCAAACTTAGTAAATGGGATTTCAGCTTGATCATATCTATAGAGAGAATTTACCTTTACTACCCGTGTCGGGTTATCAAGACCATGTGTTTCTTCAATGGATGGTAATTAAGAATATGTATTTCTTTAATAGGAGGTAAATTCTTAACATCTTCAGCTTCAATACCCTTTTCTTTCATAGATTTCTTTGCCTCTTGCATATCTTTAGGACTGAGAAATAGAACACCTCTTTTCTTCGGAGTTGGCTTAGGAATAGGCTCAGGAGTTGGCTCAGGAGCTGGCTCAGGAAGTTTCCACTTATTTTCATTTGTCAACATATTATTCAATAGAATTTCAGCTTCATCCGGTGTTCTTTCCCTGAAAATAGAACCAACACAACTATCCAGGTAATCTCTGGAAGCATCGGTTAGTCCATTATAAAAGATATCAAGTATTTCATTTTTCTTAAGAGGATGATCAGGAAAAGCATTAAGTAATTGGAGAAGCCTCCCCCAAGCTTGTGGGAGACTCTCTTCTTCAATTTGCACAAAGTTATATATATCCCGTAAGGCAGCTTGTTTCTTATGAGCAGGGAAATATTTAGCAGAGAAGTAATAAATCATATCCTGGGGACTACGCACACAACCAGGATCAAGAGAATTAAACCATACCTTAGCATCACCCTTTAATGAGAACGGAAATATTTTAAGGATATAAAAGTAGCGAGTTCTCTCATCATTAGTGAACATGGTGGCTATATCATTTAACTTAGTAAGATGTGCCACAACAGTTTCAGATTCATAGCCATACAAAGGATCAGATTCAACCAAAGTAATTATATCAGGATCAATAGAGAATTCATAATCCTTATCAGTAACAAAGATAGGTGAAGTAGCATAAGCAGGATCATTTTTCATTCTGGCATTCAGAGTTTTTTGTTTAAGCTTACCTAATAATTTCTTAAGATCACTTCTATCATTGCAAGCAAGAAAGTCTCTTTTAGTTTCTTCATCCATAACATAGCCCTCAGGCACAACAGGCAATTCATATTTATTAGGAGAGCCTTCATCATTACTTTCATCAATATTATTAGTTTCAATAATTTCATCCTCTCTAGCCCTAGCAAGTTGTTCATCAAGAAATTCACCAAGTGGCACAATAGTATCAAGCATAGAAGTAGTTTCATCATAAGTATCATGCATAGCAGAAGTGGCATCATCAACACTACAAAAAAAGACACATCCGTGACATTTTGGGCCGAACGAACTTTTTTTTCTGTCATACATATGACACTTCTATGACGATAATTGTGACAAAACCCGGTATCATCATAGATGTGGTGGGCTCCTACTTCTATGACAAAAAATCATGACAGAAAATGGGCTTTTCGTCCTGGACGGGCCGGAGACGCAGCTGCATGACATTCTTTGGGCCGTCCATGACGGAAAAAACCATGGTAGAAGCGAGGGGGAGGAAAATTTCGGGGAGTTCCCGGTTACGGTGGGAGGTCGGGGTCCGAGCGATGCGCGTTTCTCTCGTACATGTACGCGCGCGTGTGCGAGACGTTGGCTCTAACTGAACCCGAGCGAGGCGTTGGGCTCTAACTGAACCCGAGCGATTGCACTACAGGCTACGCGTTACTGAACCCGAGCGATCGATCGATGGCTGTTAATTGAACCCGATCGAGCGATTCCTTCGCTACTGCTGCTAACTTAAGCCGATCGATGCTGCCTCTAGGATGAACAGTGAGCGTTGCCGGGGGGGGGGGGGGTTGGATGAACAGTAAGCGGTGGCGTTGCCTCTGGATGAACAGGACCCCGTGGTGTGGAGGGCTGGATGAACAGTAGACGGTGGAGGGGTGCCCGTGGAGGGGTGGTTGAACAGGACCCCGTGGTGTGGAGGGCTGGATGAATAGTAGATGGTGGAGGGGTGGTTGAACAGTAGCCAGTGGAGTAGCACGCGGTGGAGGCTGGATGAACAGGAGCCTGTGGAGGCTGGAGGAGGTCGACGGTAGCCCGTGGAGGCTGGAGGAGGTCGACGGTGGAGATGAACAGTATCCCGTGGAGTCCCGTTTTGCGGTACGCCACACCCCTCCCGATGAACAGGACCCCCGTTTCGACCGTAGCGCTCCAACACAAGTCCGTTTCGTCCGTTTTGCGGTACGCCACACCCCTCCCGATCAACAGGACCCCTGTTTCGACCGTAGGAGGTCCGTTTCGTCCATTTTGTGGTACGCCACACCCCTCCCGATGAATAGGATCCCGTTTCGAACGTGGTCGGTCGAACACAAGGCCGTTTCCTCCGTTCTGCGGTACACCAGGCCTCGTTTCCATCGCCTGTTCCGTCCAAGCCCTCCCGATGAACACGACCACGCATTCCGTTCCGACCCAGCCGGTTGGCTTCCACGCGTTCCGTTGCCTCCCGATGAACACGGCACATTCCATTGCCTCCCCATGAACACGACGCATTCCGTTGCCTTCCCATGAACACGACGATGACGCTGTTTCTCCATTCCAACCCAGCCATGTCAACGAGCCCTTGCCGTACGTATGCCCGAGTAGGCGTTTGACCCCGCCCGTATGTACACATACGTGGCCGTATTTTCTTTCTTGCACCCTGGCCGCTGTACGTACATGTACATGCTACGTGCGCGCCTCTACTACGACACGTGCGCGCCTCTACGTCCACCAGTATATATGTACGTACACGTTCGCGACCAGAATGACAACGCTACATACGCTTCGACCAGGTGGGTCCCGACTGTCAGGCACTTCCTTGCGTGCGAAGATGTAGCTGGTGGGTCCTAGCAGTCAGGGGGGCGAATCGTTTTGTTTTTTTGCCCGGACGCACTTTCTTGCGTGCGAAGGTGTAGCTGGTGGGTCCCAGCAGTCAGGGGGAAAGGTTTTTTTCACGAAATACGGTGGCCCGTCCGGTGGGTCCCCGCTGTCAGGTGGAGGAATAATTATTTTGCGCGTAATAAGGAGGCACTTCTTTGCTGCGGCCGTGGACCTAGTTGTCAGCGTCTCCACGCACAGTACTCTTCCGATGGAAGTCGGTCGTTGACCACATTGACCACGCCGCGCCGAGAGCACCATGGCAGTGGACGACGGCGAGGCCTAGGAAGGGGACGATACGGAGGTAGGGAAGACTCGGCAGTTGTTTCCCACGCGGAGGGGAGTACGACTATATGAGGGTTTACTGGTTCGTCTGCCGTCACTGGAGAATAACAACAGGTGTGTGTGAGTAGAGGGATGGCTAGGCCAGCGATGGGAGTACGGTGGGGCGGTGAGACCTGCGCGGCAGCACAGCCGGTCGCGGGAAGGAGGGAGAAGACAGTCCCGCCGACGCTTGTTTGAGCGGCTGGAGCAGGAAGAGCAGAGATTGAAGAAGCACGGCGGCCATTGGATGGACATCCAACAGTCAGTGCTTGTGCGTCAGCCTTTTTTTAGGAAAGCCTCAAATCTGTGGAAAACAGCATACAACCCATCTGCCATTATTTCTAATAATTTACAGCCCATTTGCTAATTCTTAAGGTTTTTTTGGAGCCCATATTCTTTTTGTTAGCATTACAGCCCATATTGTGGCCACGATTAAAAAAGTATACGCAATTTTGCATATTTCGGTGCGGTCTGAACTGTTTTTAATCCCGAAATTTCGACTCACATTCAAACTAATTTTAAAAATAAATGTATATCAATATAAAATCCAACAAATTCTCCACGCATAAAAATTAATGTAATTTAAAATCTTGAAATGAAAAAAAGATATTTGAAACTAGTTGCCGGTTTGATGTGTTTTAAAAATGTACAACCCATTTCTCATTACTGATGGGCCATTTTCTCGGCCAGCCGAATGAAAGCTCTCCTTGTCTTGAAAGATTTGCAGCCCAACAGGCCTGACAAAGCGACTTACTTGGCAAATCACAAAAAACTAGGCTGTGGCCGTGGACCCAGCTGTCAGCCTCTCCACGTACAGTACTCTTCTGATGGAAGTCGTTCCTTGACCACGTTGACCACGCCGCACGGAGAGCACCACGGCGGTGGACGACGGCGAGGCCTAGGAAGGGGACGACGCGGAGCCGGGGAAGACGCGGCAGTGGAAGCCCGCGTGGAGAGGAGTACAAGGGTTCACTGGTTCGGCTGCGGTGTGAGGCTGCCATCGCCGCAGGGCCTGGCCAGCGGTGGGAATAGTAGGGGGCGGTGAGGCCTCTGAGACAGCACAGCCGGCCATGGGAGGCAGGAGCATGCGGCACGACCGGTGCTGCTTTGGGCGGCTGGAGCAAGAAGACCAGAGGTTGAAGAAGCACTACGGCCGTTGGATGGACATCGGACGGTCACTGGAGCTAGAATCGTTCATATTGGCTAAGTTGACAAAGCCCTTCATCCCCGTCAACTTAGTAGGCCCACAAGTCAGCCTCCCACCAAGGTGGGTCCCAGCTAGCTTGGGGAGTATTCATTTCTTTATGCGTAATAAGGAGGCACTTCCGATGGGTCCGAGCTGACGGCGGGGGGAATTTTTTTTCACGAAATACGGTGGCCCGTCCGGTGGGTCCCAGCAGTCAGGGGGAAATGATTCTTTTTCGCAAAATACCGGTGGCTTGTCCAATGGGTCCCCGCTGTCAGGTGGAGGAATAACTATTTTTCGCGTAATAAGGAGGCACTTCCTTGCGGCTGCTGTGGACCCAGCTGTCAGCCTCTCCACGTACACTACTCTTCCGATGGAAGTCGGTCGTTGACCACATTGACCACGCCGCGCCGAGAGCACCACGGCGGTGGACGATGGCGAGGCCTAGGAAGGGGATGACATGGAGCCGGGCAAGACGCGACAGAGGATGCCCACGCAGAGAGGAGTACGAGCGTTCACTAGTTCGGCTGCGGTGTGAGGCTGCCGTCGCCGCAGAATAACAGGGGGTGTGGGTGAGTGGAGGGATGGCCTGGCCAGCGGTGGGAGTAGTATCGGGGCGGTGAGGCCTCCGTGGCAGCACAGCCGGCCACGGGAGGCAGGAGCGGGCGTCATGACCGGCGCTGCTTTGAGCGGCTAGACCAAGAAGAGCAGAGGTTGAAGAAGCACTACGGCCGTTCGATGGACATCGTACGGTCACTGAAGCTAGAATTGTTTATATTGACTAAGTTGACAAAGCCCTTGGTACGCTCCAACTTAGTAGGCCCACAGGTCAGCCTCCGAAACGGTGCGCCCCAGATGTCAGGGGGAGGAATCATGTTTTGGGCGGCCGAAGCTAAGAATATCCGAGATTGAAGAAGAAGCACGACATCCGTTGGATAGGCATCCAACGGCCACTGCTGCTAGAACCGTGTGTTGACTATAATAAGTTGACAAAGCCTTACATATGCGTCAACTTATTTTTTTAGGGGACGCATCACTTAGTAGGCCCACAAGTGTGTGGTAGAGAACTTATAGCCCATTTGCCTTTTGTAAGAATGTACATCCCATTTTTGAATTCTAATGGAATTTACAACAACCCATTTACAGTTTGTTAAAAGTACAGCCCATTTTCTAGCTAGGACAACGATTAATAATTTCAACCAACCGTTGAAGACAAAATTCAATAAAATTTCTCACATTTTGATGGGATCCGAAATATTTTTATCCCGAAATTTCTAGTCAGATTAAATATAAATTTGTATTACGTAAAAATCCAACAAAACATTACGCGCGCAACAATGAAAATTTAAGATTTTCAAAATCCATAAATAATATTTTATAAACTAATTACGTGTTTGGTGCATTTTTTTATAGTTACTGCCCAGTTTTTATAATTACATCTCATTTATTATTTTTTTAAACCCATTTTCCTGTTAAGCCTAATGCATCCCTCCTAGGAAAGATTTGCAGCCCAGCGGGGCGGAGAATAACAAGTTGACCTTGCCTGGGATTCTTCAAAAAGACGTATAGCTGGGCTAGCCATTTTCATCTTGAAAAAATTAGTATCTAGGATGGATATCTGGCCTGGGCTAGACGGGCCACAGCCCGCCCGGTCAATACCCCGCTCTCCTCTGAACAACAACGAAATCATCGCCAAGAAAAACTCTGAAGTGCTCACGCCTCAAAAACACAAATACTGCTCAAGCTGCTTGGTCCCAGTTGTCGGCCGCACCTTGTGCAATTCTCTCGTTTATATTGACTACATAGGTTGACAATGGTGTGGGACCGTGATGTCAGGAAACCAGGAGAAAGCAAAAACAAATATAGTTGTACATAATAAGGAGGCACTTGCGTACGTACGGCTATGGCCCTAGTGGGTCCCTAGTGTCATCGAGTCAAAATAAAGTCATCTCCTGAATCCTCATGTTCGTTGACGATGTTAATAATGCTCGGCGCCACGGCGGGCGCAACAACTCGAAGGACAACGGAGAGTGCCTCGCGGGCCCTACGGATGGTCTGATACAGCGCCCGCTGCTCATTCAGGAAGCTAGGATCATCGGACACCTATGAGCACCTTCGAGAAACTGAGACGGCATGAAACGGTAAGGCCGCGCTTGGGAGCTCTGGTTTATTTCAAACCTGTATTAACATACAAGTGTAATTTACTCGTCCTCAGAAACAACGCGTAAAATACAGGCGTAATGAAACCGAGGGCCCGAGGTCTGTAAGTAAAACCGGCGGGTTACGCGTGTAATTTGAGAGACCAGTGTATATTTTATGAGCACTGCTATATGGACGACATTACCAGACGATACATGCACGACGTGCGTATCATGCCATCCATGGGCAAGGCTGAAACAGCAGCTAACGGCTGGATTAGCAATCGTCCGAGTGTCGTTCAGCGTTTTTATCGTGTGTGAAGTACTTTTGATATTTTACTAGTCGAAATCGACCAACCAAGCGCCTTCGCCCGAGACCATCTACTTTAATTTACAAGCGTTAGTTTTACAAGCGGTTTTGGTTGGAAAACGACGATCCAATCACGACCTAATATCATGAGTTGGTCGGAAGATCATATGGTTTCACGTCTAACCTACCCGACTTGTCGTATAGGCTATGAATGAAACATCAGACGATGAACTTCTTAAGCACGAAAACAACATAAGAGGATGATCTTCTTAACAAGCAAATCACTAGCATTAGATCGACATGCAAAACAATATGAAGCATTATTCTCAGGAGGCACGATGAACAGCTCGTGATGCCGCATGCCACAACATTCCAAGCTCAACTTTGCAATCAAACACAAGGCCTGACATTACATAGACAATATTCAGAACAAACTCTTAACACAAGAATATCTCAGTAGAGTAACTATTTACTTCTAAACTGAACACAGGAATAGGAAAAAACACTCGACGCTGCTCACAGCAAGGGCGTCCCACTCAAAAATATCAAATGCATGTCTTCTGGCTAACATCAATGAGCAAATTTTGACAAGGTTTTCCAATTCCAATATATTAAACTAACGTCTTCTTGCTAACATCAATGATTAAACTTTGACAAGCTTTTCCCATTCAAAATATGTAATGCCTATGATCGTCCTGTCGTAGCTTCTTGTACTTGTTTGGGCACTTTTTGCCCAGGGCACTCCACGTGTTGTTAAATTGCCAATGGTCTCTGCAGACTAGTCATGTCACCGGTGTCTAATAATACTCTGTAAAGCTTCTCGGTCATTCCTTCTGTAATGTAGCGCAAACAGTGACTGCTTCTTTTTGCAAAGTGGAACGACTAACTGGACCCAGTAATGCAGCAGTTTGCCTTGGACACATTGGCTCCTTTTGTGCAGTTCAACTAAAATCAAAGTCGGAATAAAGCTGAGCTTTAATTTTGATATCCCTGTAAGCAACAATAGGTACAAGGGAAACAATTACTGAGAAATAACGGTTGATGACTTGTACTCCCAGAAGAAAAGCATCTACTGATCTACTTTATCTTAATGGGAAACAAAGCAGGAGAGTAGCAATTCTCCATCAGTGTGATTCATTCATATTGACTGAGACACTATCTTAACAATGCCTTGTTTCAACATGTATAAAGAACGACAAAGCAGAAAAGTACCATTCCTAAAACAATGCAACTGATTCATTTTAACAGAGACATTATCTTAACAATACCTTGGTTAAACATGTAGAAAGAACTACAAAGCAGGATAGTACCATTCCTAACAAGTGTTGCAGTTTTGAACTAAGATTCAGTAGATAATTAATTCTGAGAGTGGCATTGCTTAATTTTACCAGCGACATTAGATTAACGAAAAGCATAAACAGTTCCGGGGAGAGTGGGCGCAACAACAGTATGTGCTTCCATCTACTTATAAAGGGGGTGATGTAGAGTTTGTTGTAACAAAGCAACAAGCATCATGTCTGGGTTGGTCCCATTTTTGTTCACTACTTAATGGGAGAAGACAACAATATAATAGCTTC
The DNA here is from genome assembly GCF_056163025.1 of Triticum urartu. NCBI lineage: Eukaryota > Viridiplantae > Streptophyta > Magnoliopsida > Poales > Poaceae > Triticum > Triticum urartu. Next base: position 140,995,913 of record NC_141874.1, on the reverse strand, counting down.
AATTCAACATTTATATAAAACAGTACCAATACAAGTAGCACAACATCTCAAAGCACACTGCACAATCATGTGGATGAAGGCCTGTACTGACCTTTCATGAGACGGACAAGATAAAATACGAATCTGCCAACACGAATAGGAAATCCAATCTCGTTTTGTGCAGTTGCACTGAAATCAAGCAAAGTGTTTCGCGTAGCGAAACAAAATGTCGCAATAGCAACAAGTTGAATCGATACGAAGACTGGAAACAAATCTCGATCTCCTTTTGTGCAGTTCCACCAAAATTAAGCAAAGTCACCGGTGTGACATTCAAGTTGAACTGCACAAAACACTCTTAAAACACAAGTGTTTCGAGTAGCGAAGCAAAATGTCGCAATAGCAACAAGTTGAATCGATACCCCTGTTTTAACAGAGGCAAAAAAGGAAACAATTACTTGCCGATAAAGGAGGATGAAACAAACGGTGACAGAAAGAAGCATCTAACTTATCTTGGATGGAAAACAAAGTAGGACAGTAGCATTTCTAAAACGGTTGCATTGATTCATATTAACAGGGACATTTTCTTGAAACAACATTCGTTAAAAAATGTAATTTACTTTTAACAGTGGCATTGCTTCAATTTTCCCGCGGCATTCTTAGATTAACAACAGCAAAATAGCTATATGGGACATGCCAGCACCATGTGCGTCCACACGTATAAATGGGTGATGCAGAGTATGTAGCCAAGCAGCATATATGTGATGGTCCCATATTTGTTCTCTTTGAACCTTCTTCCTATGTGAGGGCAGGAAATCTAGTCCTACACAAACTACTTGACCCCCCAGTTTCTTTCCCTTTTCAACAAAGAGATCTGTTCCTTACAAATGTGTGTACTGGGTTACCCCTTTTTCCCTTTTCGACTTACAAAGCGGCTGGATAGCCAGTCTATACTACTTTCCGCCCCTCCTTTCCTCATTGAACCATGTCCTAGATTCTTGCTTCAGCCCACCGCACCATTCTTTCCTCTTTGAACGAAGACCTAGATTCGACTACAGATCGAAAAGATCCACATGCAGCTAGAGCAATGACGGTTTCAAAGAAACTCATACCTTAGGGTCGTCGGGATGTGGCAAGGCGTGGGGCGGGAGGCCGGATCTGCCCACACTACGTACGGCATCGAGGAAGAAGGGGTCAGTGGCCCTCCCGCATAGGCGCTGGGTGAAAGAGAACAGCGCAGCCGACAGTGGATTGCCTCCCTTGCCGAAGGCGATAGAGTGAACGCTGCACCTCCTCCCCTTCCCGGTGCGACGGGATACGGGCGCCTCCTTCACCAGCTGTGAGGGGGGAGAGAGATACAAGAGGCCAACGCAGTCTTGTTTAGATCTGGTGAAGAGAGGGTGAGAGACTGTGAATATAGCAAACCCTAGCAAATGAACGCTGAGCCTCCAGCGTGTAACATATATGTAGTGCGGCGAGCGTGTGGAGAGTGCAAACCCTAAGTTGATGTCCACTCTATTTGTGGTCTATTTTTTCCTAGTTTTTTGTTTCTTATTGCTACATTATGTACTTGTGGGAGCTTAGATGTGATACCCTTAAATAACATCTAGATGTGAATTAGACAAACTGATTTTCTAACGTACCAAGAAAGAAAACTCGATAAAAAACACGCCCCCGCTTCTAGGTCGCGAGAGTCGTCGTGCACACACACATAGACATAGACATGCATATCTGTGTTTACATAAAATTCCATTTCCATCTCCATCTTCAATCATATTTGTCCAACTGGCACATTATTTACGTTGTCAATTATATACGCAGCAATATTAACGTACATCATCTCTTGTTTGCGCACGTCCGGACCGCTGCCACGGCCGGTCCTGACCAACCCGAACCCTCTTCATTACCCGCGTGTGCTTCCTGCCCGAAACGGTCAGTACTGCATTCATGCCCGACCAAAGCGGACACGACCTCTCACTGGCGCCGGCATTGAAGCGGCGCGTCGGCCGAGAGAGCGTCGCCGACGCCGCTTCCAGGTGCACGCGGCTGCTCCGCGTTCAAAGGTCACAATAGCCGGCTACAACATGCATGTAAAAAGTTCTTGGGAGTCCGTGCTATAGCTAGATGTCCTCCCCCAACTCGTCAATCTCTTCCAGTAGTGCTAGTACTCCATGGCGTGATCCATCGACAAGCAGGCGGGAAAGTTGTCGTATACTCGGTTTGCGGTGTGGCATGCCGAGCGACCGTGTGGGGTCGAGCCGTGGAGGAGGGTGAGACACGAACACGACAGACGTGATTTAAACGTTGGTTTTGCTCGATGGCGCGATCCAACGAAACGAAACGTTGGTTTCTCTCCAATTCCATTTTTTCTCCGGAAAAATGGAAACTTTCCACTCCATTTTCATTCCTATTCCAAGGTTGCCCCGTTACAACATTCCATCAAATACAAAGGAAAACTAACACGCATGCTGATGCATCTCAATGATTCATAGATCATAGCCAATATTTACTTCACAACTAAAGAAAAAAGTTGTGAGAGCGTGTACGAAAGAGAAACTACTGATGGGGTCACTACGACTTAAACCCTAAACCCTAAACATGATTTAATTTCCTGGCCAGGTAGAACCTGTCGAAGGAAAGACGGCTGGCACCCTCGGATCATACGATGCTTTTGTGCAGTTCCACTAAAATCTACCTGAGCATCCCTGATGGAAAAGATATTGAAGAAGTGTGATTAGAATAATAGTACTGGCACCAGTTCATGAGACATAAACTCATCACAAGTAGAAGCCGAAAGAAGTAGAGAAAGATCGACATGGAGATGGAGCTACGGCAGTGGAGCAAGCCGGCTCCAAAAGGAAGATGGACTACCTGGGACATCGGGCTGTAGCTAGAAGGGCGGTTGGGACGCGGCATCAGCCCATACCGCGGTGACCCCCGATTGGGACGCACCGACTGTGGGTTTTCTCCCTCGCCGATGCCGACCGCGTCTACGCAGAACATTGTTCCATTCCCCCAGCTGCGGGATCAGGCCCGTCGTTCTATGCTTGTGAAGAGAGCAACCTAAGCAAGCAGGCTTGTAGCTTAGGCTCCTGCTAGTGTATATATAGTGGTTTTATTTTTCTCTCCATATCAACCATTTTATATTGCGTACGTGTCATTCAAGAGTGAAATGATGGTTGCTTCTTCCGACTAACTTACTGTGTGATTTGACTGCTCCTTAGTGGCCCCTATACGTACCCCCCCTACGTGTATGCAACAATCACACGTACACATGGACACAAAAACGCGCACGACGCCCTAATGCATGCATGTCCGAGCACACGACGGAACACACACGGTCACGCTCAAGTGCTCAACCTACCCGTGCATGCACACACATACTTAGTCAGGGTGAGCTAGTGACCGTATAAACACCAGAATATATATATATATATATATATATTGAGCACAATGAGCGTATTATGAAGTCCACTGACCGTATTTTTACAAATATACAATGATAGACAGTGTATTTATCTCGTTTGAAATTAAGCCATATTAACCAAAGAGGAGACAGTATGGACTAGCATTACTTTGCTATGTCCCGTCAACTTGCCAAACGAGGAGAAGGTTGCAGGACGGGAGAAGCTTGCGCGCGGTGGCTCGCAGGACAAGGAGAAACTTTTGACTAATGCAAGCTCTCCCTCGCTCAGGCGGTGGACGTGCAACAGTTAATTCGGTGTCAGATTGCCAGAAGCATACACTATACTACTACTAGGGCTATTATTGTTCGACTTCCCGAATAGACGAACAACCAAGCGCAAAGTTTACTAGTACTACTACTATAGTCTATAAAGGTACGTACTATACTAGTACGAACCGGATGGAGGAGCGTCTGCACTCTTATTATAATTTTAAAATGTGATAAAGCAATCTTCAACACATTTGGTTCTCTTCGAGGGTTCTCGCATGTGATAATGGAAGTTGATTGCATGGAACACTCGCCACAATTCTCGCTGAATTCTGGCTCATATCCCGTTACAAATAGTAGCGCTCGGTAATATTTCCTTTTTTTGTTATTCAGCATGTAAACAGGTCAGCAAACCTTGCAGCGCATCTTCGTGCGAACCGTGCTTGCTGCACTTTGAATGTGGCCGAGAGCTGGCTTGATGAAACACCTCGCTTCCTACTTCTTTTTTTGTGGGGTACCTCGCTTCCTAGTGACCAGTGTCTTGGCTGATCGTCCTAAGAATGCTTATATATGAATAAAGCTCTCTCATTTACCCGCAAAAAAGATTAAGCCATATGAGTGCTGCTATGCAGACGACTCATGGTGCACGATTCTTGCACGACAGTGCTAATCAAGCCGTCCATGCCTATGAGCAAACTACGACATGCCAATGGATTCACCATCGTCCAGCTTTCGTCCGAACAAGTATCGTCTGCGTAGTAGTTTTGAAGCCATATTAACCGCAAAGGAGGGAGTATGGACTAGCACTACTTTTTGGTGTGTCCCGTCAACTCGCAGAATGAGGAGAAGCTTGCAGGACAAGGTGAAGCTCGCTTACGCCTTTTGACTAATGCAACCTACCCTCGATGGACATGCATCAGTCCATTCGGTGTCAGATTGTGAGAGGCATACACTGTAGTACCCAACATGTGGAGTACCATCATTTCTCGACTTCACGAAGAGGCGAAGAGCCAAGCGCAGTAGTACGAGTGGTACTACTACTAGAACCACATGGTGGAGCATCTGTACTCTTATTTTTTTATCTCTGATAAAGTACACGTTTATTCCGGAGAAGGGCGGAAAACGGCAGCCCAACATGTAATGAATGATATCGATCAACCAACCATGCTTGAATATATCTTGGCCTCCGTGCGAGCCCGTCTGTGTGTTCTCGCTCCTCAGGCTTGTTTGGTTCATGACTAACTTAGCCACAACTAATCTTAGGCAAACTGTGGCTGCCACAAAAAGTGTGGCTAACAAAATGGCCACCACAAGTGTGGCAAGATTTGGCAAAAATTTGAGCCTATGACTTGTGGGCCGTATAACTAGAAAAGTGTGGCAAGCCACAAGTGTGGCAATAAACCAAACATATGCCTAAGGTGTTGTGGCATGACTAAGGTTAGACGTGGCAACCTTAGGCTGAGAACCAAACATCCCCCTCATCTCTCTCAAGGAACGATGGGTTGGCTCTTTGCCGTCAATTGAGATCGGTTTGCTCAGACTCCTATCCCACATGTCAGTGATATGCCAAGAGGACGTGCGTTGACCGACTGGCCATACGCGTACTTGGTTTTGCACCTTCATACTACTCCTCCCTCCGTCACAGTTTACAGGGCACGCTTCATTATGATGCATTTCTCTCAATGCATTTCCACCACTAGAGAGACTTTAGACGCGTTTGGTTTAATGCTCAATTAATTAGGGCGTGGTAACCGCAATCAAGTCCGCAATTTTCTCTCCATGTACTGTACTACTACGGAGTGGAGTAAGTGCATGCATGTGTGTACCCGGGGTGGAAGCACTGCATGCATGTGTGTACGCATTATTCCCTCTAGTAATAGACGTCGTGCTATAACTACCAATGTTATTTTTCAGGCCGATCGCTGGTCGCCTTGGTCCCACAGATTTTTTTCTTTTTTCTGAAGCACGCTGTATAAAGTGACGAATGGAGTAGTATGAGCAGATTCAAAAAAGAGCGTATTGATGGTTGCTTCTTCAGAGCAACTTACAGTGGGAAAGGTGGGGCTTATGATTTGACTGCTCATTACTCACTATTAATGCGACACAACGACCGGGTTGAGTCTCCCATGCAGTTGTGCACTACCCCCCTCGGTTCTTAAATATACTCCAGAGTATTTGTATTTCTAGAGATTTCAACGAGTGACTACTCAAATATTTGTCTTTTTAGAGATTTCAAATGGACTGGCACATACGGATGTATATAGACATATTTTAGAGTGTAGATTCACTCATTTTGCTCCGTATGTAGTCACTTGTTGAAATCTCTAGAAAGACGAATAGAATATTTAGGAATGGAGGGAGTACACATACGAAGAAAAATGAGTGAATCTACACTCTAAAATATGCCCGTTTGAAATTTGTAAAAAGACAAATATTTAGGAACGAAGGAGTATAATTTTGTGCATGGCACATGGACCCGGATGATGAAGAGGCTTCTGGCAATGCTATCAAGCTTCCATCATTTGTTTACATAATTGATGTACTATACAAATAATTTTCCAGCGACATGAAATTGTACAATGGTGTGAGTTTTCAGCTTTTGTTTCGTGTGTCTTGCCATCGATGCTCTTTCAAAAACAATAAAAAACTAACTTCCTTGCTAATGCATGTCAATTATTAGCAGATCAGAGCTAATAATTACATCACATTTAAATTCAGAGTTGTGAGAAGGTGTTAAATTAAAATTGATCCATGCTTTCATTGGCAGCAACATCCCCCCAGCTCTGTCTAAATCAACAAGGCATGTTGGGAAAAAAGTAGCTGTCTGGAGCATGCAACATTCCGATCATTTTGTGTAGTTCCACTAAAATAGAGCTGAGCGTCCCTGTTCCAAAGATATTAAGTGTGATTACGATAATAGAGGAATGCTGATGAAACAATAAACACATAAATAGAAGCCGGTCACCTTTGCAGTCTCTCTTAAGACTAACTAGTTGGAGAAGATTAGGCTCGGAGTTGGATGAGGAGGATAGAGCAAAACCAATCTCCCTTTGTGCAGTCGCACTGAAATGTAGAGACGTTGCCCGTGTGACATTTTAGTACAACCGCACAAAACACTCTTAAGAAAAAAGTGATTTGTGCAGTTCACCAAAAGGTCGCAATAGCAACGAGGTGAAATGGATAGCCCTGTTTGCAAAAAAGAGGTAGAAAGGAAACAATTACTGGCCAATAACAGTTGATGACACATGCAACGACAAAAAATAAGCATATTCCTTGTCCTAAGGGAAGATAACAACACGGTTGTGTTTGTCTAAAACGGTGTGAGGACGAGAATGCAATATGGAAAGTACGCCGGACGAGCTACGTTTTGGGCAAAGAACTATGGAAGATCCACATGCAGCGACGTGGGAAGACGGGCAATGGAGCAAGGGCGGAGGGGATACCTGGAGGTCGTCGGGATGTAACTAGGTGAGTGGCGGCAGGCGGAATCTGCGAGTAGGTGGCGTAGGCCCTGCCGCGCCGGAGCTTGGTCAGAGAGAACGACGTGTACCGCAGATCGGGACGTGATGCCTCGGCGCCGTCGAACGGAGAAATGATGCACTTCCTCCCTTTCCCCCGGCGGACGGGATGCGGCCGGATCAGTGACCAACGGTGTGAGAGAGAGAGGCCACCACACTCCCTTTCCCCCGGCGGACGGGATGCGGCCGGATCAGTGACCAACGGTGTGAGAGAGAGAGGCCACCGCAGCCTTGTGTGAGATACTCTGAAGAGCAACAAACCAGGCAGGCAGGCTCCATTGTATATAGTGAGCGGACTACCTTTTTCTCCATAAAAACCATTTTATATTCTGTGTACGTGCCATTGAGCGATATATCTTTATTTAAAAATAACGTGGCAATGCGTCAAGTCGAACTTTGTTTCGTGCACGCGTGGCACACGACCTCCCTAGGTAAACAACCGCTACAGGCGTTCAAATTAGCACGTGAGCTGCCATTTCATAAAGAAATGAGCTCCACCGTGTACCCACACGGGTGTGGCTGGGCATGAAGCGTGAGTACGTGTACGGTGCACCTATTCTCTTCTTGTATACGTACACCATCTATGTGGGGTTGTGTGAGAGAGATACAAACCTAGAGAGATGTAGTGTGTGGGTTCTTGAGAGTTTTTTTTTTGGGTGGGGGGTCAATCAAAAAATGTAACATATGCAATGTGTGTTAAATAGAGTCCTGGATATAACATATACTCCCTCCGTTCCGAATTACTTGTCTTAGATTTGTCTAGATACGGATGCATCTAGCACTAAAATGAGTCTAGATACATCCGTATCTAGACAAATCCAAGACAAGTAATTTAGAACGGAGGGAGTATATAGAGGGGGCGATCCACGAGAAGAGAGTGGAGGTATCATCGGCTTGAGTTGTCATAGAATCGAAGAGAGGTATGATGTGTGTGTGTGTGCGCGCGATCGATAAAGAGTGCCATCGAATTTGTGTGTGCCCATGTCAAAGATATAGAGTAGCTGGCCTACTGGAACGTGAGATGGGACATGTGCAGTTTGTCTCTGTTGCATGGATACCTACCTGCAGCGCTCGACTATCGGTGTGTGGTGGGGGAAGAGGGAGGCCCAATTAATTATAGAGGTACAATGGCTGGTATATGTGTGGAGGAGGAGAGAGGCCTACCTCATGTATTAAGGAGATCGATCTGCCTCATGTATTAAGGGAGATCGATTGGCATCCATGCATATGTGCAGGAGAGGAATAAGGTTGGGAGAGAGACAGAGCTAGAGTGTTGGAGGAGGTGGTAGTGGAGTTGCTTCTAACAAATGGTGGGATAGGCTTGCTAGACAAACGGAGGGCACGCCCGCAATATCAATAAGAGAGGAGATGGCTGCTTGTTGTCTGTGCACGTGCGTGTGAGAGACGGGTCAGGAGGCATGCACGAATGATGAGGGGGGACGATGTGGCTGTGGTAAGCAGACGTAACTACATAGGAAGATCAATCGCCCTTTGTTAGAGAAAGGAGAGACATAACTTGTGAGGTACGTAGATCGATGGGGGGGGGTAGTTAAAGTCGATCTAGGTATATGTTGGGAGATCGATCGGTATACATGCATGTGTGTGTTAGAAGCAAATGAGGCACGAGGAGAAGGATAGAGAGAGAGAGGGATGCATGTAGGAGGTGGTATGAGAGGCATACTATATCGAGGGGGAGGAGTGTGCGAGTACGAGAACGATGAAAAGAGTGGTGGGAGTGAGGCATGGACGGTGACAAGAGAAGAGGGGAAGCTTGTGTTTGTGCTAGGCACACCTGGCTAGAGAGGCATATCGATCGATGTGTGCCGTAAAGGAGCCGGGGGGCCTACACACACCGTGGGTGAACGACCTAAAGTGAAAAGACGAATTTGCACGATGGAGCTAGAGAATGCTGAGGGAGGGTGAGAGGGATGCGGACGTGTGCATGCACAAGAGAAAGTTAGCACTAGCTACAAAGATAAGAGGGTTGTGTGGGTGTAAAATACGAATAGAGATCATATATACTTCATTATAAAAAGCGAATTCGGATATTTGAAGAAGTTATCATAGTGTTTCAAACTGACGCATGTGTGAATATATATAACGGTGATACACATGGTGTGGTTATGAACATGTTATACTACATTTAATATATTTTATCTCCACTCTTATAAAAAAACGGAGTTGTTGATGATGGTGTGCCTGCCATCCTGCATTATAGGCCGTCCGATTTATATCTAGCGGATAGCAAGGAAACTATGATGGTTGAAGTTGGCAACAATCATGATTATAGATTCTTGTTGAAATAGAGAAACAAATTCAAATTTAGTTCGAATTGCAGCGGTAGTATAGACATTTGGAATGCACTAAAATGTTGGTATGAGTAGGTTACATGCATTATACAGCAAGCAAAAAAATTTAATCGGACATAACATGGATTCATACTCCCTCCTTCCATCTATATAGGGCATAATGATATTTTTAAGACCGCCTTTGACTATTGACAAGATTAATAGTACATGACATGCATAATGTGAAAATTATATCATTGAAAGAACCTTTCACAGATGAATTTAATGGTGTGCTTTGTGTAAGTTGCATGTCATATATCATTGCTCTAATATTTGGTCAAAGTTAGCATCGAAAAATGCATTAGGCCCTATATAGATGGAAGGAGGGAGTAGCTTTGAATAGCATTTGTATAGTAAAACGGGGCAAGACTCTCTCTTTGTGTGGTGTGAATAGTTTTATTTTTTGTTTTCTTTTTGGTTGAGGGAAGTGCGAATTGATTGGGTACGTACAAGTACAATATTACTACACGTTAGGCTTGTCCCTAAAATTCAACCCGCATCTTGTTATATCCCGAAAATTTAGATATCGTGCTCAACTGGCGCCTTCACAACCCACGCCTTGCTATCCCGAAATTACAACGCGCGCGAAAACTCCCTCCAGCTGCCAAATCCCGACACACGAAATCCCCCTTCTAACCCTGAGCCGAAAGGGCCGCTAGTTCAAATTGGTGGGGGGTACTTTTGCAACACACCCTACATTTTGGACAAGCGCATCCCTATGTCATGCTTCACCCCCTCCCATCGCCCCCTTTTCACCATTCGAAATCCCAGGCCGCCATAACCTCTCCGCTCCAGCCGCGAAACCCCACCCTCCTCCATTCGCCACGTCACCGCTGCCCAGCCGGAGCCTCTTCCCCGACGATGTCGTCCACCGCAACAGCTCGACGTCCCTCGTCCACCTTCCCGGATGAGGATCCGTCATCCATCTCGCCGTCCCACCGGTTCAGCTGCCCCGTCCTCCACCTCCAAGAAGCTGCTCTGACGATCGCCTCATCTATCGCGGCTGCTCCATCCCCACAGCGCCGCCTTAACCTGCTCCACCAGAACCGCAGCATCCTCACCGACTCCTCGGACGAAGCCGAGGCCTACTCGGTGCCACCAAAGAGGATGTACACTCATCGCATCGCACCTTCTCCTTAACTCGACCTCCCGGCGCCGACGGTGCTCCATCCCGCACCCCCATGGAGCGGCTACCTTGAAGCCGGCGCCGCAAGCGACATCTCCACGGCGGCTCTCCCCCAGTGCGAGGCCCCTTCGGCGGCGGCGTACATACCAGCCGGATCTCCCGCTACTGCTCCGGCTCTCGCTCGCTCGCGCTGCTGCTGCTGCTCCGGCTCTCGTTCGATCGCTTGCTCGCCCAGCTGCTGCTGCTGCTCTCCCCCTCGGTCGTGCTGCTGCTCTGCTCCGATTAAGCCACACTTCAGTTGACTGAATCGACTTTTGGGTCAGTCGATTTTCAGGGGTTGGGGGGCTCGTCGGAGTTAAGGAAGAACCACCCACAGCGTGGACGGGGACTCGCCGGAGAGGTACCCCACTATATATCTTAGGGTTCAGGGTAGGGGTGGGGGCCTAGAGGGCTGGCCGGGGCGGCGGTGGTGAGTTGTTTCAGGGCGGCGAGGTGGCGCTGGGGCCGGCGGTTCGGCCGGTGGTGGCTGGCGGCTCAGGGGGTGCAGGTTGAAGATGAACTGTAGGCCCTCCCTAAACTACATGTCAAGTGCCTCTCTGCTACCATTGCGTTCAGTTTTGACAGTAGCATTCAGATTCCATAGTAAATTTCAGTTTCGACAGTTAAGTTCAGAGTCAACAGTTTTTACCTCATCTGTTATAGTCAGGTGGTTTTTGGTGATGTTAATTTTACATCCATTTTACATCATCTATTGGAGATGCTATTAGAATCCCACTTGAGATTGACGATGTCTGTCTTGTGTTGCTTCAGCCTTGACGTCTTACGGCTCACTGGAGCTTTTCCAACGACAGAACGATCCATCACAATAGAGCAGTGCCCTGGACGCCGTCTACAGATTCCTCAGATCTTCCTCCACACCTCCGACAACCACCTCTGCCTCAACTGCTCCAGCGACCAACCCAATGATGCTGAGGTCGACACGGCTATGGCAAAGAGGTTGTACACTTGTTGCATCACTTATTACTATACATTCATGTCGATCCATTAGGGCTATTTTGGTTCAATGGAAAAACGTCGATCCACTGGTTGTTACCATCACTCTAAATTTCTGCATGCTCTCCTTACATAATCTCACCATATTTTTTTCGTATGCATGTCAGATATTGTACACAGTCATGCTGAACATGTAGAGAAAAAGAGAAGAGTTTTGCGTGACAATACAATGTCATGCAGACATCGCTCCATGGTGGGTTCAATGGCAAACCCTCCCCACCCCTCTCTAGATTGTAATCCAGAGGAAGATATCTGTTCTGAGGCGGATTCAGACACCGCTGACCACTCCTATTTACCCCCCAAGGTGTTTGCTCTACCTTAGCATGATGATGTTAGTCATATCATGCATATGTTGCCTTGCAGTGCCTACTTTTGACATCATATATGCCATCTGCTTAGTTTAGACATGTTATAATGCCACCTGTTTAGTTTCTATATCATATATGGGAATTATGCAGTCTCATGTCTTTTAGCCAGCCATAATATATGTGAAATGTGCAATGCCATCCTGTTTAACCAGGCATCATATATTTGAATGATATCTTGCCCATCCTTTTCTTCATTACATTTCCATTTGTTGATAATGTTTGTACATTAAACTACTCTTCCTGTGAATCAGCCATTTGGGTGGGAGATGGAAAAATCTGGAGTGAAAACAAGGCCTTCAGAGCAGACAGTGCTACCTGTCGAAGTAGATCTCTTGTTGGGTCCCGATAGCTCCTCAGAGATGGATTCAGAGACAGATGACCAGTCCTATTCCCCCACTGAGGTGTATGATCTAACTTGGCACGGTTATACTGCTCATATCATGCATACGGTGTCTTGCATTGCATAGTTTAGACATCATATACACAATATTCAACACCATGTTCTTAGTTCAGACATCATATCGAATGCCCTCTGTTTAGCATATAAATCACATATGTGAATTAAATGATGTGATCCTGATTACTTAGATAACATGTAGGTGAATTATGTCATGCGATCCTGTTTAGTTATTCATCATATCTTTGAATTATGTTATGCTATGCTATCCAGTTTAGATAGACATCATATATGTGAAATTATGTCATGCTATCCGTTTTAGTTAAACAATATACATGTCAACTATTTCATGCCCTCTTTTTTCCACACTATCTTTTGCATCTGTCTCTCATACAATGTCTGTACATTCAACTATGTTTCCTGTTTATCAGCCATTTGAATTGGAGCGGGTGATGCCAGTATCTAGCGGACTAAAAACACGGTCTTCAAATAAAATAGTGCTACCTCTTGGTGGAGATAGCACCCCGGTTGTACATGCACAAGAACCAGCCCTACCACACATAACCCAAACTCTCGCAGATTATACCCCTACTGCGATGGACAGAGAACCAGCTTCACCCAATCTAACCCCAACCCCAGCTGATAGTAACCCAGTTCCTGTTGACACAACACTATCTCCACCATTGAAATCCCAAACAAGAGCAGTTAGTAAGGCAGCTCCAGTGCCCAAAGGGCCAGTACTATCACGGCGAACCCCAACTCCACCAGTTAGTACGCCTATTCCTGTGGAGGAAGCACAACCAGCTAGTCGTAGTTTAGCATCTATCGCATTTGATGTTGTTAAATCGTATGTGCGTATCTTCCCATCTTGGAAATATTATACTGAAGATGAAGGAAAATGCCAGTTGCAGGTGTTTGTCCAGGAGTTATGTGTAAGTAATGTTATTCATGGCAATTACTTTGCTTCGTCCCATACATCCTACCTCCATGATGGGTATAATACAACAAATTTTCCCATTTTTCTCTATAGAGAAGGACCGATTTGGAAACTTAGGATGAGGTAACCTGTGCTAATACCTCTGCTATCTTCAAGAATTCTTGGTGGCAGTATCGGAATTACCTGAAGAAAACGTATTTCACCGGCAAACAAACTCATCAAATTCCCTTACGTTCTCCTGAGGCACATTTACTGGACGATGACTGGGAACACCTAGTTCTGTACTGGTCCCGAACCAAGAATGTGGTAAGGTCCATGAGCTCATTTTCTATTTTTAAGTATTATATTCTTGTGTCTTAATGTACTATGTTCATGTAGAACAAGTGCCTAAACCTGAAGAACAACTGTTCTAATTTAAGATTCCATTGCTATCATAGTTCAAAAAAGCGCTAGGCGTTAATTGTGCGTTTTGCCACCGCCTTGCGCTTTACTGACCAAAGCGCATGCTTATGCGCAGTTATGCATAGATTATGCGTAGTTATGTGCAATGCGTTTTGCCAACGCCTAGAGCCTAGGCGCGCTTAAGCGCTTGCTTAGGCGCGCCTTTTTTAACTATGATTGCTTTGTTCTTGTATCACTGTATTTACTCATACAAACTTATTTTTAAATTGAAGGATCCAATCGAAACTCCAATTGTGCACATCAGGTATGTTCATGCATGTTTCTTTAACAGGTTTGCTCTTATCAATAGCTTTGTTGATTTCAATTTCAATTGTGTATACAGTTGACTTTCATATCATGCACATTACTAGCATCACAACAGAGCCAATAGTGTTGTTGTACATGTAGACCCGTGGTACCCATCTGAAATCTTGTTGTGCCGTGTTGTTTCCCACGCTTTGTATTCTTTCACTGCTGCTTTGTCTTGAACTGATATGATTTGAACCGTGTCTCTATTTTGATTTGGCAAGACAATGCAGTGACCATAGGACATAGATATATGTTTGTTTGATGCTTTTATTATGTACTAGTACTTGGCAATAGAAGACTTGGTAGTTTAATCCTGTCCACCTTACTAATGAACTGGTTCACCGAAATGAGTTTCATATACTAGTACATGCTAAACTTGTTATGTGTCTGCTTGTTTCTTCTTTTAGAATGCTGACAGAATATTGAGGAAGAGTGCCTTATTAAGCAATGGTAAAGGAAGTAATGCAGATAAGGTCCAGGATAGTGACACATCCTTGTTGGTCTCCAACAAAGCTGATAAAACAGCTAAGGAAGACTATCTTGAAGACAACGAGACAACCCCAAAGTCCTGTCTTGGTTTAGTGTTCGAGTTACTGGCCACTACCGCTTGCACAAGATATTCAAACTCACTATCTGAATCAGTTCGGTTTCTTGAGTCTCAACTACAAGCTGAAAGACATCGATCAGCTGTGCTGCGACAAGAAGTGGAAGGACTGCGGAAGTCCCTGGAGCATTCAGATGCATACTTTCTAGTGCAACAACAAGCATTGGAGGATTTTAGCGCCAAACAGGACAAAGCTAATCAGCTTGCTAAGCTTATTGCCAGCATGGTGGATACCCAGGATAACGTTTCTTGAGCTCTTCTGAAGTTGTTTCAGTTATGCTCTTGTTTTGCTGCCGTGTTTATTTGCACTGGTGGCCAATTTTGATGGCCAGTGTATGTAATGTGCTGCTTTGTTCCCTATATTTGCACTGGTGGCGAACTTTGATGCCCAATGGATGTAATATGTGTAATAGCGGTAATAGGCTAGCGTTAATTGCTTGCTTATTTATTTCCTTATTGTCTTTTTTAATTGTTTGCTTGTAGTCACTATTGTTCTTTTTCTGTTTTTTTCTAGTGGCCACAATAGCCTATTTTTGGTAACTAGGCCAAAATAATCATGGCAACACATGGACTGTTGTAACCATGGGCCTCTTGCAGGCCGTATGATCCATCGGCCTTCTATACGGGCCTTAGGGTCCATGGGCCTTCTACGGGCCATAGGGTCCATGGGCCTTCTACGGGTCGTACGATCCATGGGCCTTCTACGGGCCATACTATCCATGGGCCTCATACGGGCCGTAGGATCCATGGGCCTTCTACGGGGCGTATCATCATTTCGCCAATCATGGGCCGTACTATTCATGGACCATAACAGGCCGTTAATAGGCCATATTTGATAACTCTATGAAAACAGCCCAACGGGTTTTTTACATGAAAACGGCCCAATGTATTAACGATCCGCAAACGGGCCGACTGTAACGACGGGCTGAATTTGGCCCACAAGCAGAAAATGACAGTAACGGGCCGTATGTAACCGAATGCTGCAAATGAGCCCAAGAATCAATGGGCCCTGAGATGGCCGAAAGATAAGTTGGGCTGGAAACGGCCCAATGGAATAACGGGCCATTAATGGGTATAAAGTTATACACTGTTCATTACGGGCTAGTTTCACCACGGGTCGTTAATGGGCCAAGAGTTACAAAGGTCCTCATATGGGCCGAAAGAAGTCATGGGCCACACATGGGCCGGAAGTTAAAACGGGCTGAATCATATTGGACGGCCCAGATGCCGCTACTGGGCCTAATTCGGATAGGGCATAACGGGCCCTGGGTTAGCGGGCTGTAAATGGGCTATATGCGAACAGGCCGTTAACAGGCTTTCCGTGGGCCGGCCCGCCACCTTTTGACCAAGTCAAACAGGCCGGCCTTTTCACAGGAATGGGCCTCTGTTGGGCCGTGCCATGTGTCGCCGTATCATAGGCGCCTTCGGTCCAATGAGCGGATGACATCTGTCCCAACGGTGAGCCGACACATGTTTCCTCCAGCCAATGATGATTTTACACATGGAAAATCCCCATTGGTCGGGGCTGTTAATGGGTTATCGGATCCAAAACCTAACCCGATAGCTTAACGGCGTTCCGTTACAGTGGATGCCATGTGTCGGTCACCCTTGACGAAAGCACTTCTGTGACGCGCAATTTATCGTCATGGAAGTGGACACTTCCGTGATGATAATTTTGGCAATGTCATGGAACACTTCTACGACAGCACAGGTATGACTATCTTGATTCTGTCATAAATTTGTCATGGATGTACATGCATGACAGAAAACGCGACCTACTGTGACAAACACGTATCATCACGGAAGTGTATTTTTTTGCAGTGCAATAATATGCGACATATCATAATTAATAGCAGAAGCAGGTTTAGGTGTCGCAAGCTTACTCAAAACAAAAGATGAATCAAGTGCAGAGCTAGATGGCAGTTCCTTACCTCCCCTCGTAGTTGAGGGATAAATCTTGGTTTTTGGATCTCTCAAGTTCTTCATAATCATAAGCAGATATAAATCCCAAGTGACTCAAAGAATAGAGCTATGCTCCCCGGCAACAGCGCCAGAAAATAGTCGTGATAAACCACAAGTATAGGGGATCACAACAATTTTCGAGGGTAGAGTATTCAACCAAAATTTATTGATTCGACACAAGGGGAGCCAAAGAATATTCTCAAGTATTAGCAGCTGAGTTGTCAATTCACCCACACCTGGAAACTTAGTATCTGCAGCAAAGTTTTTAGTAGCAAAGTAATATGATAGTGGTAACGGTAGCAAAAGGTAACGATAACAAAAGTAATGGTAGCAAAAGTAATGTTTTTGGTATTTTGTAGCGATGATAACAATAGCAACGGAAAAGTAAATAAGTGAAGAACAATATATGGAAAGCTCGTAGGCAATGGATCGGTGATAGAGAATTATGCCGGATGTGGTTCATCATGTAACAGTCATAACCTAGGGTGACACAGAACTAGCTCCAATTCATCAATGTAATGTAGGCATGTATTCCGAATATAGTCATACGCGCTTATGGAAAAGAACTTGCATGGCATCTTTTGTCCTACCCTCCCGTGGCAGCGGGGTCCTAGTGGAAACTAAGGGATATTAAGGCCTCCTTTTAATAGAGTACCAGACCAAAGCATTAACACACAGTGAATACATGAACTCCTCAAACTACGGTCATCACCGGAAGTGGTCCCGATTATTGTCACTTCGGGGTTGTCGGATCATAACACATAGTAGGTGACTATAGACTTGCAAGGTAGGATCAAGAACTCACATATATTCATGAAAACATAATAGGTTTAGATCTGAAATCATGGCACTCGGGCCCTAGTGACAAGCATTAAGCATAGCAAAGTCACAGCAACATCAATCACAGAACATAGTGGATACTAGGGATCAAACCCTAACAAAACTAACTCGATTACATGATAAATCTCATCCAACCCATCACCGTCCAGCAAGCCTATGATGGAATTACTCACACACGGCGATGAGCATCATGAAATTGGTGATGGAGGAAGGTTGATGATGATGATGGCGATGGATTCCCCTCTCCGGAGCCCCGAACGGATTCTAGATCAGCCCTCCCGAGAGAGTTTAGGGCTTGGCGGCGGCTCCATATCGTAAAACATGATGAATCCTTCTTCTTAATTTTTTCTCCTTGAACACGAATATATGGAGTCAAGATGGACGTCGGTGGAGCTCCAGGGGGCCCACGAGGTAGGGGGCACGCGTAGGGGGGCAGGCGCGCCCCCACCCTCGTGGCTAGGGTGTGCCCCCCTAGCCTTGATTCTTTGCCAGTATTTTTTATTATTTCCAACAATAATCTCCGTGGAGTTTCAGGTCATTCCGAGAACTTTTGTTTCTGCACATAAATAACACCATGGCAATTCTGCTGAAAACAACGTCAGTCCGGGTTAGTTCCATTCAAATCATGCAAGTTAGAGTCCAAAACAAGGGCAAAAGTGTTTGGAAAAGTAGATACGACAGAGATGTATCATGCCTCGAAAGGGGCCATCTGCAAACTGGCTTGGTAGCTGTTGTTGCACGAGAACTCTGCGTAGGGTAAGTTATCATCCCAACTAGACCCATAGTCTAGCGCACAAGCTGTCAACATGTCCTCCAGAATCTGATTGACTCTCTCTGTCTGCCCATCAGTCTGCGGATGGAAGGCTGTACTGAACTCTAGCCTGGTACCCAAAGTTTCGTGTAACCATTTCCAAAACTTTGAGGTAAATTGTGGTCCTCTATCTGATACGATGCTCCTCGGAACTCCATGCAGACATACGATCCTGGTCATATATATCTTTGCCAGCTTAGCACTTGTATAGGTGGTCATCACTGGAATGAAAGTGAGCAACCTTGGTCAAACGACCAACTATCACCCAAATGGAATCATAACCTGAACGGGTCCT
This sequence comes from Triticum urartu, assembly GCF_056163025.1. Taxonomy (NCBI): domain Eukaryota; kingdom Viridiplantae; phylum Streptophyta; class Magnoliopsida; order Poales; family Poaceae; genus Triticum; species Triticum urartu. Next base: position 140,977,255 of record NC_141874.1, on the reverse strand, counting down.
GGGTAACACTGTGATAAAGTCCATACCAAGTTTATCCCATTTCCAATCAGGTATCGGCAACAACTGAAGTAATCCCACTGGTTTATGATGTTCTGCCTTTACTCTCTGACATACATCACATATTGCCCACATACTCGGCAATTTCTCTCTTCATACCGGCCCACCAAAAACTTTCCTTCAAGTCCAAATACATCTTGCTGTTGCCTGGGTGTATCGAATATGGTGAGTCGGGAGCCTCCTGAAGAATCAACTTCCTGATCTCCGGGTCATTGGGTACACAAACCCGTTGCTCAAACCATATGGTTCCATGTTCATCCTCACGGAATCCTTCTGCTTTCCCTTTGCTCATCATTTCTTTGATCTCAACAATACCTTGGTCCAACTTCTGGGCTTCTCTGATTCTTCCCAACAAGGTGGACTGCACCTCGAGTGCGGCAACATAACCTCTGGGAACTATTTCCAACTGTAGGTCTCTAAGCTCATCACATAACTCCTGAGGTAAACCTCCTGTTGTAAGGGTATTAACATAACTCTTACGGCTCAAAGCATCTGCCACAACATTGGCTTTTCCTGGATGATAATGCAGACTCATGTCATAATCCTTTATAAGTTCCAACCATCTCCTTTGCCTGAGATTCAACTCCTTCTGTGTGAAGATATACTTCAAACTCTTGTGATCCGTGTAAACATCACAATGATTCCCAATAAGATAGTCTCTCCATGTCTTGAGTGCATGCACTACAGATGCCAACTCCAAATCATGCATGGCATAGTTCAACTCATGAGGTCGAAGCTGTCGTGAAGCATAAGCTACCACCTTTCCCTCTTGCATAAGAACACCTCCAAGTCCCTGATGTGAAGCATCACAATACACCTGAAAGTCCTTGTGTACGTCAGGCAGGATTAGCACTGGGGCTGTAACCAAACGCTTCTTCAACTCTTGAAAGCTGGCTTCACACTCTTCAGTCCAAACGAACTTGGTGTCCTTCTTCAACAACGTTGTCATGGGCCTTGCAATCTTGGAGAAATTTTCAATAAATCTTCAGTAATATCCTGCAAGTCCAAGGAAACTACGAATCTCGCCAACTGTGGTGGGTGCATTCCATTCTGTGACTGACTCTACCTTGGTAGGGTCCACTGTAATCCCTTCATCTAACACTACATTTCCAAGGAATCCGACTTCCTTGAGCCAAAACTCACACTTGCTGAACTTGGCATAAAGTTGATGTTCTCTGAGCTTCTCCAAAACTAAGCGTAGATGTTCGGCGTGTTCCTCCTTATTCTTGGAGTAAACCAATATGTCATCAATGAATACCGCAACAAACTTATCCAAGAACTCCATGAATACCTTGTTCATCATGCTCATAAAATAGGCAGGGGCATTAGTCAAACCAAAGGATATGACTGTATACTCATAAAGCCCATACCTTGTGGTAAAAGTTGTCTTGGGTCTATCCTTCTCACAGATCTTCAATTGGTGATAACCCGATCGAAGATTGATCTTGGAGAAAACCCTAGCTCCTTCTAGCTGGTCAAACAAGTCATTGATCATAGGCAGGGGATACTTGTTCTTGATGGTCACCTTGTTCAAAGAGCGGTAGTCCACACACATTATCAAGGTTCCATCCTTCTTCTCCACTAAGAGTACTGGGCTCCCCAAGGTGATGAACTCGGGCGAATATACCCATTCTCCAACAACTCCTTAATTTGTTTCTTGACTTCCTCCAAATCGTTAGCAGGCATCCGATACGGCCTCTTGGAGATAGGTCCTGTACCTGGCAGCAACTCAATCAAAAACTCAACCTCCCGATCTGGTGGCATACCCGGTAGCTCTTCCGGAAATACATTGGGATAATCCTTCACCACTGGTACTTCTTCCTGGACAACTCCCGTAAGAGTGTTCACCTGAGTTCTCTTAGGCTTAAGCCCGGATACATACTTGATCCTCTTCTTCTCTGGGGTGGTGAGAAGAATCGATCTACTAGCACAATCAATGTTTCCCTCATACTTGGACATCCAATCCATCCCTAGGATTACACCCAACCCTTGCGACTCTAGTATAATCATATCTGTGGGAAAAACATGCCCCCCTATGTTCAAAGGCAATTGGAAACATCTCTGACTAGCCATAGACTCGGCTCCTGGGGAACTCACTAGAATGGGTGACTTAAGAGCTATGGTAGGCAACTTATGTTTATCCACAAATCCCCTTGATATGAATGAATGCGATGCACCAGTGTCAAAAAGAATGAGTGCTGGAAATGAATTAACCAAGAACTTACCAATCACTGCGTCAGGCTGCGCATAAACCTCTTCCACATTGACATGATTCACATGCCCCTTAGTGAAAGGGTTGGGCTTCTTGCCTCCAGAATTCCCATTGCCATTTCCATTTCCATTCTGAGCCTCAGGACAGTCATTGGAGTAGTGACCTGTCTTCTTGCACTTGAAGCAGGTGATGTGACTCAGATCCTTCTTCATCGGTGTAGAAGAGTTGAAATGCTGCTGATTGCCATTTCCTCCATTGCCATTGCCATTGCCATGCTTGTGACCATGGTGGTTGTGTCCATTTCCTCCATGATGAATGTGGCCTCCATGGTTATGGTGATTCCCTCCAAACTTGCTAGTGCCTGATCCAGAACTTCCTGAGTACGGGCTGTAGCGGGGTTTCTGTTGAACTCCAGAGTTATACTTCCCATGACCGTACTTCCTCTTACAATTCTCCATCTATTGGCGCTTGCCTTTGAGAATGGTAGCCTTATCAACCAGCTCCTGATAGTCCGCAAAGGTCGCCACAGTCAACTAAACTCCCAACTCATCATTCAGTCCATCCAGAAACTTCTCCTGCTTGGCTGCATTAGTGGCCACGTCCTCTGGGGCGTAACGGGCCAACTTACTGAACTCATCAACATACTGAGATACCGTGCGTCCTCCCTAGCGCAAGCTGCGGAACTCCTTCTTCTTCAGACTCATGGCTCCAGCTGAGACATGAGCAGTGCGGAACGCCTGCTGGAACTACGTCCAAGTCACATTCTCCATGGGGTATGTGGTGGTGTAGTTCTCCCACCAAGCAGCTGCTGGTCCATCCAGCTGGTGGGCATCAAACTTCACCTTCTCAGTATCATTGCATCTTGCCATGGACAGCTCCCTTCCTATCTTGCGAAGCCAGTCATCTGCGACAATCGGCTCCGTGCTGCTGGAGAACGCGGGTGGGTTCAGCTTCAGAAAATGGGTAAGACTGTCAACTGGGGGTGGCGGTGGTGGGTTGTTGTTGTTGTGGTTCTGGTTCTGAATGAGCATCTGCATAAGAGCATTCTGCTGCTGGATCAATTGCGTGAGCTCCGGCGAAAAGTTGAATCCGGGGTCACGTCTTGGAGGCATCTGATGGGTTTAGATTGGATGAGGAGTTAGAATAGAATAAGGCCTAGTGAGTAAAATCACACTACCCATATGCACATAATAGCAATAAAACTTCAAATCACTCCAATTCAATTTCAAACAAAGAGGTTCGCACGAATAATCAAACCTAAGTTAAGCCATGTCACAAGATTTGACAAGGTCTTACAGATGAAATAAACTAATCGGATAAAGAAATTGAATTTCTAAACTCTCATGGTGGTATAAAATCTAACTCTCATCAGATGAGTACCAGTCAACCATGTCGACATCGGGTGTCCTTGCATCACTCTCCGTGTCGTCATCTCCGAGCTCATCATTTTGGTCCCTCTCCTGGCTGACATAGGCACCGTACGAGTGATCCTCCTGGATGTTTTCTCCCTCATCCAGCTTCTCCTCGGCCTCCTCAAGCTCAAGCTTCATGTTGTCGATCTTCTCCTGCAGTGTGTCCAGCTCTCCCTCGTGCTCGATGCGAGCGTCCTGGAGCTCCTCCTCTAGCTCGGCCTTGCGGGTCATGAGGTTCTTGATGACGATCATGTTGTCGGACAGCTCCAGCTCCATCATGCGATGCTCCTCCATGTCCTGGATACTGGATGCTATAGTCTCATCCTCCAGGGTACGCACCAGATCTCCATTTGCATCGCAGCGTCCGTACATCACGAAGGAGGTCCTCTTGAGGTCTTCGTCATACACCTTCCGAATGCGTTCGAGAGCAATGTGAGCAGCGATACCCCTGCCCAAGCCCCATGTTGCAGTATCCAGATGGAAATCAATGGGCTTGGTGCGGTTTTCGAGGATGCATTCGGGGATATGAGCATCGATCCTCCAATGTGTCTCCTCGGGTAGGGTGGCTGTGAAGGTTCCAGTGAATGTGGGAAGCCCAATCTTCAGGTGCTTCACGATCTTCACCAGCTGCCGTCCAAAGGGCATGCTCTCATCGGGCTGCTCGAACTCAACAAGGGTGGATGACATCTACATTTTGAAAGAGAGAAGAAATTAGTACCGAAGCATATAAGGTACAAGACCAAAGGATATATAGGGAAAGTGAAAAATATAGTTTTTATCCTATGGCTTTTCCATTTTCTAGGGGTCGCATCCTACAGTCAACATGTGCTCTGATACCATCTTGTAGCGACCCGACTCGGTAAGAGTCAACGTCTCTGTGCTTACCATGCTAGTCCCTGGATCGACTTGCTAGCACACACAATACTCGATGAAATAACAGAAATAACACACATCTCTTTATTACATCGATAGTCCAGGAGCAATACATTTATTACAAAATAGGGCATAGAGCCAATAAGCAAATACTGTGGAAGCAAAGTAGTAAATGACTCCAACTCCACGAGCAAGGTTGAGTGTAGAACATCGACCTATCGCACCTTAATCCTCGTCGGATATATCTGCAGTGTGATAAGTTGCAACCATATAGGTCAGCACATTGAATGTACTGGCAAGTCACATCATAAGTGTAATCAACCTACTTGTACATGCAATTTTGTTGGTGGAAAGCTCTAAGTTTAGTTTTTGCATAAAGCTAGTTTTTCCCTATTAGGAAAGATGTTATTCTACCACTACACATTTGCATAGGATGAGTTGGCAAACCCAACTCCATCCATTCCCAAGTTTCATTTAAACCCAACTATTTAATTAAAGGTGAGGAGATCTCCTAGCATTTCCACTACTAGATGCTCAAGTTGTCCGTAATCGGGGACACGGCTAATCGATTAGGTTGGCACTCTACAGAGGTTGCGCACTTTTCCCCACAAGACTCGACCACCTCCATGATCGGAAGATCGAGACATAGTCTTTCGAAAATGTTCCCCCTTAACCCACGGATAGGCCGGTTCACCTACATCATTCTATGTCTGCTAGCCCACCCCGGAAGGGGTCACACTAACTACTCAACTAAGCCAGAGCCCATATTGGCTTGTGGCTGCACACGTAAGCTTCTAGACATGAGAATACGATTGATCTCTTTAAGCCTGAGCGGATGGTCCACTAGTGGTGCACCACCATGGATTTCCCATGCGTGCCCCACTGTACTTCGCCACCCTTCCAACAAGTTTCCGCCTAGGTAGTTCATTAATTATCTTAGGTCCTATTTACTAAATTGTCACTCAAACTTTACAATGATCACTCCCCAATCCACGTCTACTTAGCGAAGCAACATAATGTAAAATGGTGGCGACAATGTTAGATGGTTCAGACCTACCTCAATGAACTACTGGATGAAAAGCATAGTCATGCGGCATCAATTCCTACCATGCAGTCCTACCGCAAAGAACTACGTGCATAATAAAAACATAGGTAATGAACATGATCAAGATGCAACTTGCCTTGGTATTGCTGGTTGAATTCTAAAGACTAATATTCTGCTTCGCACTTCGGGCAATCTATCACAAAGAAGATAAACAAACATTTCTAAGAACCAAGAAGAAACATGCAAACCAAAAGTCTCGAAAAAACCAAATGAACAAACAACACACTTAACTAGCATGAAAATATTAAGTGCAAAACAATATAGGCCTATGGTTCAAAAAGTGATGTGTACTACAGTGCATACTATGCATACTAGTAAAAATATTAAAGGGCAGATTCTAGTGTGTGAAAATTATTGTGACAAAGGTCCATGTGATAGGGTTTGGCTACGGTGATAGAATGCAAAAAGAAACAACCTAATCGGACCTTCGGTTTGGGAGATATGGCCATTTGAAGTTCGAATTCGAATCTGAATAAATTCAAATTTGTATCTCACAAAAGTTTGCAAAAAGGATACCATTGGATAGATCTAAACATGACGAAGAATTTTCCGTTGGTTTCATCGAGTTTGGATCTACGGTTAAAAAGTTGTGGCTACTCGAAGTTCAGGGACTAATCTGCTAATTACACGGACTAAACAAAGAAAGAAGTCATCACAAACAAGTCCCTGGCCACGTGGTGGCTCGTGGCTGGCCGAGCAGCGTCCGCTGCGGAGGCTATACGGTGAACGGTCACTAAATAAGAAAAAAATAGCAGCGGCTAACTAAAGAAAAACCGATGCTCGGTTTAAATAAAACCACACAGTCTAAGGGAACCGCGGTTAACCGCGTACCTCTTCGCAAAAAAAGGAACCTAATCTAATCTGGCCGTCCATGGTAGATCGAACGGGCGAGGGTGGGGTGGTGGTTCACAGTGGGTGGTGGTGGTGGCCGGTGACGACGCAGACGGCGGCGCGGCATTGGTGACGGAGGGGCCGGCGGCTGCGGTGGTCCTCATCAACGGGGAGGTGCGGCATGTCGAGGGCATCATGAAGGTGGTGTCGGCGTTCGTTGGCGGCATCGGGACGGGGTGAGGCGAAGACGACGGGCCTCGGTGCTCCGGCGGCTCCGGCGTCGACGGTGCGACGGCTCCGGCGGGACCTAGGGGAAAAAATTATGTCAAACGAATGCGCCTCGGTGAGATATGAAAAAAATACAGAAAATGGGAGGATCGGAGTGGTCTACGGGCGACGAAATGCTCTGGCGAGTTGCGCGGCTCCGGCAAGATGCGAATGGGCAGCGCGGCGGTTGTGAGCGGCGTGGGACGAAGCGAGACGACGAGGTTGGAAGAGGGGGTGTAGGGGCATTTATAGGCGAGGGCAGAGGGCACGGGAGCTGCGGATAAGCTCTATCCGAGCGCGAGGCGACCGGCGGTTGCGGGCGACGAGGCACGAATGTTTATCCCGCGTGGTGCGGGTGGTTGGGGACGGGCTGACGAGCGGGGCCTGCCTAGCAGCGGGAGCGAGAGGAGGCGAGCGAGGGGTGAGATCGGGCGGGCGAACGGCGCCTAGGCTAATCGGGCGCAGGGCTGGGCCTTGGGCTGTTTCGGCCGATGGTCTGGCTGGCCTGGTGCGGCTGGGTGAGCCCGCGCGTCCCTCGGCCGAACTGGTTTAGGTCCAGGTGGGTGAGTGTGTGCGTTGTTTTTTTTAAACCAAAGACTCTAGTGGCCCTAAATAATTGAAATGAATTAATAAAAACTCCACAATAATTTCTAAAATAACTATACAATATTTAGAGCCTAATGAACATTAACTTCAGCACATAACATTTTGAAAGTATTTTCCTAATGCAATTAATGCACTTTTTGCAAATAAAATAAATACCAATAAACTCCAAAACTTCAAATAATATTCAAAATAAAATTTCCCACTCTTTTTTATTTTGAGGAAGTCATCTTATCCCCTCTCATTTGTTTTTCTCGAGTGAAAAAATATTATTTGAATATTTTAAAAACTCCAAAATGCAAAGAAATATGATATGCATTGAATGATTCTATTAACATCCAAATTTAATAAAAATTGGGATGTTAGTGGCCGCCCCGAAGGTCAGTTGGAGGTGTCCTTCGGCCGCAGGGAAGCTTATATCTAGATAAAAATCATGTTAAAATTTCATCCAAATCGGAGTTACGGATCTCCGAGAATTTAAGAAACGGTGAAAGGCCAGAAAACAGAACGCGAACCAAAAGATAAACAGAGAGATGGATCCAATCTCGAAGGGGCTCCCACCCCTCCGCTGCCATGGATGCCATGGACCAGAGGGGAAACCCTTCTCCCATCTAGCGGGGAGGTCAAGGAAGAATAAGAACGAAGGGGGCTCTCTCCCCTCTCTCCTAGTGGCGCCAAAACGCCGCTGTGGCTATCATTGTGACGTCGATATACACCAACAACTTCGCCGCTGTCATCACCAACTCTCCCCCTCTATGCAGTGGTGTAACCTCTCTTTTACCCGTTGTAATCTCTACTTAAACATGGTGCTCAACGCTATATATCATTATCCAATGATATGTGGCTATCCTATGATGTTTGAGTAGATCCGTTTTGTCCTATGGTTTGATTGATGATCATGATTGGTTTGAGTTGTATGTTTTATTATTGGTGCTTTCCTATGGTGCTCTCCGTGTCGCGCAAGCGTGAGGGGTCCCGTTGTAGGATTTGCAATATGTTCATGATTCGCTTATGGTGGGTGGCGTGTGACAGAAGCACATATCCGAGTAAGTAGGTTGTTTGCGTATGGGAGTAAAGAGGACTTGATATTTTAATGCTAAGGTTGGGTTTTACCTTAATGATCTTTAGTAGTTGCAGATGCTTGCTAGAGTTCCAATCATAAGTGCATATGATCCAAGTAGAGAAAGTATGTTAGCTTATGCCTCTCTCTCATATAAAATTGCAATAATGATTACCTGTCTAGTTATCGATTGCCTAGGGACAGATACTTTCTTATGGCAAAAAGCTCTCTACTAAAACTGACTTAATTGTTTCTTTATCTAAACAGCCCATAGCTTTTATTTACTTGTTCTTTATTATCTCACAAACTTATCCCTTCACACCTAAAAATTACTTATAGTTTCATACTTGTTCGAGGTAAAGTGAACGTTAAGCGTGAGTAGAGTTGTATCGGTGGTTGATAGAACTAGAGGGGATATTTTTTTCCACCTTTAGCTCCTCGTTGGGTTCGACACTCTTACTTATCGAGAAAGGCTACAATTGATCCCCTATACTTGTGGGTTATCAAGATCTTTTTCTGGCGTCGTTGCCGGGGAGCAATAGTGTGGGATGAATATTCTCGTGTGTGCTTGTTTGCTTTATCACTAAGTAGATTTTGTTTGTTGTTCTAAGTTGTCTATCTTTAGTTATGGATATGGAACATGAAATACCAAAAACAATAGGTGTACTTGCTACTCATGGAGATGGGAACCTCCTAAAACCCTCGATGCTCGTTATGTGAAAAATATTAAACACTACTTTGATAATCCCGAGAAAACCCCATTCAACTTGATAAGGTGAGACATGTTGGATCAACATGAATACTTCAGGAATTATCGCTTGACTCAAAAAGGGAAACATTTATGGGATCAAATTGAAATGCTGCATTGGTATGCTTGGAATTTATGCTTGAGATATGATTATACTTGTTGCTCTCGGATGAAGGCTCTACACCTTCCCTTTTCATGTAAATTTAATGATGATGAAACCTTGGCTTCTTATGCTAATGGTATATATGCTTACTATGATGTGGAACAAAAAGGGTGCTTATGAAATTGAATCTTTGTTTGAAAATTTTGAAGATTTTGATGATGCTATTTACATACTTGAAAATTATGCTATACTTAAATATTTCTATGAGAATTATGAATATAATGCCGATATTAATGAGTTTATTGAGAAAGTATCCGCTGTCCAAGAAGAGACTAATATTATGCAGGTATCTATGGAAGAAGAAATTGATGACATTGTGAGCTCATTGGATGAAAAGATGATGAGGAGAGCGAAGAACAAAAGAAGGAAGAGCGGATTAGCTACCCGTTCCCACCTTCTAATGAGAGTAACTCTTCAACTCATACATTATTTAGTTTCCCTTCGTGTTTACCGAAGGATGAATGCTATGATAATTGCTATGATCCCTTGAATCCGTTTGAATTATCCCTTTTTGATGAAATTGATGCTTGCTATGCTTGTGGCCATGATGCCAATATGAATTATGCTTATGGAGATGAACTTGGTATAGTTACTTATGCTAAGAATGAAATTGTTGCTATTGCACACACACATGCTAATCCTATTATCTTTTTGAATTCTCCAAACTACACTATATTGGAGAAGTTTGCGCTTATTAAGGATTATATTGATGGGCTGCGTTTTACCACTACACATGATGATTTTGATAGATATAATATGCATGTGCTTGCTGCTCCTAATTGCAATTATTATGAGATAGGAACTACATCTCCACCTCTCCATGTTTCCAATACGATAAAATTGCAAGAAACTATTTATACTATGCATTGGCCTTTACTTGATGTGCATGACTTGTTCTTTTATGACATGCCAACGCATAGGAAGAGAGTTAGACTTCGTTGTTGCATGATATATGTTGCCTTGTGCTCAATACTAAATTACAAATCATTGTTAATTAAAATTGGCTTTGATATGCCTTGGGATCCGGGTGGATCCATTACTTGAGCACTTTATGCCTAGCTTAATGGCTTTAAAGAAAGCGCTGCAAGGGAGACAACCCAGAAGTTTTAGAGAGTCATTTTTTTTATGTTGTGTGCTTTTAAAAATTTTAGAAACAAAAAATATAGAGGGGAACCTAAAACTTTTCAAAAATAATTATACCCTTGTACAAATCCATTGTATTATCAAAATAATGTGCCAAGATTTTCCTTTAGGATGATTAGATTGTTTGTTTGGTTTGTGAAGTGCAAAAAATAGAAACTTTGTCTGTGGTGCGTGAATTTACATTTTTTACCGGAACGCCAAAAGTTTTTGAATTTTTTTACACGGTACTGATATGCATTTTTTTTATTTTGTCCTAATTGTTCAGAATTTTGGGAGTTACAGAAGTATGGTAAATATTCAGATTGCTACAGACTGTTCTGTTTTTGACAGATTATGTTTTTGATGCAGTGTTTTCCGTGCTTTGATGAATCTATGGATTTTATCGGTGATATAAGCCATGGTGAAGTTAGAGTACAGTAGTTATAATGCAAAACTAAAATATGAATAGGTTTGCAATAGTACTTAAAGTAGTGATTTGTTTTATTATACCAACGGATCTCACGAGGGTTTTGTTAAGTTTTGTGTGATTGAAGTTATCAAGTTTTGATTGAGATCACGATGGATGAAGGAATAAGGAGTGGCAAGAGCCCAAGCTTGGGGATGCTCAAGGCACCCCCAAGGTAATATTGAAGGACTCCCAAGCAAATAAGCTTGGGGATGCCCAGGAAGGCATTCCCTCTTTCTTCTCACGACCATCGGTAATTTTACATGGAGCTATATTTTTTTTCATCACATGATATGCGCAAATTCTTGGAGCGTATTTTGTTTTTATTTTAATAATGAACCATGTTGGTATGAGATAGTCCTTGGTTGATATATGCAATGCTCTTTGCGCTTCACTTATATCTTTTGAGTATGGCTTTATAGAATGCTCCATGTGCTTCACTTATATCATTTGAAGTTTGGGTTGCCTGTTTCTCTACACATAGAAAACCGCCATTTGTAGAATGCCCTTTTGCTTCACTTATATTTGTTAGGGCATGGACATATCTTTTCTAGATAGAATTAAACTCTCATGCTTCACTTATATCTATTTAGAGAGTTGACAGGAATTGGTCATTCACATGGTTAGTCATTAAATCCTACATAAAACTTTGAGATCATTGAATATGATATATTTGATTCCTTGCAATAGTTTTGTGATATTGAGGTGATAATATGTGTGCATGCTAGTAAAAGAATTAAAGTTGAGTATTCATAATGGTGTTAAGGGAAGTAAGTCTTTACGCAAGTAAATCCTCACACATATAAGTGGTGGCCGCTGACATTAGAGTGAGGTCGAAGCATAATTTATCCTTGATTGAAATGCTTCTATGCTTTTTGAATCGGGGTTGCGCGATGGTTAACTCCTACCAACCTTCCCCCTAGGGGCATGTGAGTAGTACTTTGCTTCGAGGGCTAATAAAATTTTCACAATAAGTATATGAGTTCTTTATGAATAATGTTGAGTCCATGGATTATACGCACCCTCACCCTTCCACCATTGCTAGCCTCTCTAGTACCGCGCAACTTTCGCCAGTGCATAAAACCTCCTTATACCTTCCTCAAAACAGCCACCATACCTACCTATCGTGGCATTTCCATAGCCATTCCGAGATATATTTCCATGCAACTTCCATCATCATATACATGACTTGAGCGTTCATTATCATATTGCTTTGCATGATCGTAAGATAGCCAGCATGATATTTGCATGGCTTGTCCATTTTTTTATTTCTTTGCTATGCTAGATCATGCACATCCTGGTACACCGCCAGAGGCATTCATATAGTCATCATGTATTAGTTTTATCGAGTTGTAATATCGATTTGTAAGTAAATAGAAGTGTGATGATCATCATTATTAAAGCATTGTCCCATGTGAGGAAAGGAAGATGGAGACTATGATTCCCTCACAAGTCGGGATGAGACTCTAGACTTCAAAATAAAACAAAAGAGGCCAAAGAGCCCAAAATAAAAAAGAGAGGACAAAGAACCCCAAAAAATGAGAGAGAAAGAGAGAATGGGAAACGCTACTATCCTTTACCACACTTGTGCTTCAGAGTAGCACCATGTTTTTCATATAGAGAGAGTCTCCTATGTTGCCACTTTCATATACTAGTGAGAATTTTTCATTATAGAACTTGGCTTGTATATTCTGATGATGGGCTTCCTCAAATGCCCGAGGTCTTCATGAGCAAGCAAGTTGGATGCACACCCACTTAGTTCTCAGTTTGAGCTTTCATACACTTATAGCTCTTAGTGCATCCGTTGCATGGCAATCCCTGCTCCTCGCATTGATATTGATTGATGGGCATCTCCATAGCCCGTTGATCCGCTTAGTTGATGCGAGACTTTCTTCCTACTCCTATTGATCCCTATGACCGCATTCTATTCCACCCATAGTGGTATATCCATGGCTCACGCTCATGTATTGAGTGAAGTTGAAAATACTGAAGCATGTTAGACGTATGATTGATACGTCTCCAATGTATCTATAATTTTTGATTGTTCCATGCTATTGTATTATCAATCTTGGATGTTTTATAATCATTTTATATCATTTTTGGTACTAACCTACTGACATAGTGCCAAGTGCCAGTTGATGTTTTTTGCATGTTTTTTACATCATGGAAAATCAATACCAAACGAAGTCCAAATGCAACGAAACTTTACGTAGATTTTTTATGGACCAGAGACACCTAATGGGCTAAGGCTGCGCCTGGGGGGGGGGTGCTCCGAGGAGAGCACAACCCACCAAGGCATGCTAGGAGGCCCAGGCGTGCCCTCGTGGGCTGTGCCCACCTCGGGTGCCCCCCGGACCACCTCTTTGCTCTATAAATACCCCCAATATTCCAGAAACCCTAGGGGAGTCGACGAAAATTAATTCCAGCCACCACAGAGTCCAGAACCACTAGATCCAATCTTGACACCATCACGGAGGGGTTCACCACTTCCATTGGTGCCTCTCCGATGATGCGTGAGTAGTTCTTTGTAGACCTTCGGGTCCGTAGTTAGTAGCTATATGGCTTCCTCTCTCTCGTTTGATTCTCAATACAATGTTCTCTTGGAGATCCATATGATGTAACTCTTTTTGCGGTGTGTTTGTTGGGATCGGATGAACTTTGAGTTTACGATCAGATCTATCTTTTTATATCCATGAAAGTTTATTGAGTTTCTTTGATCTCTTATATGCATGATTGTTTATAGCCTCATATTTCTTATTTGATATTTGTGTTTTGTGTGGCCAACTTGATCTATTTATCTTGCAATGGGAAGATGTGCTTTGTAGTGGGTTCGATCTTACGGTACTTGATCCCAGTGACAGAAGGGGAACCAACACGTATGTATCGTTGCTACTAAGGATAAAACGATGGGGTCTATATCTACATAGATAGATCTTGTCTACATCATGTCATCATTCTTATTGCATTACTCAGTTTCTCCATGAACTTAATACACTAGATGCATGCTGGATAGCGGTTGATGTGTGGAGTAATAGTAGTAGATGCAGGCAGAAGTCGGTCTACTAATCTTGGACGTGATGCCTATATAATGATCATTGCCTGGATATCATCATGAGTATTTGAAGTTCTATCAATTGCCCAACAGTAATTTGTTTACCCAACGTTTGCTATTTTTCTCGAGAGAAGCCACTAGTGAAAGCTACGACCCCCGGGTCTCTTTCTCATATTATTTGCCTTCGTGATATATTTTATTTGCCTTTTATTTTCAGATCTACTACACCAAAAATACAAAAATACCATGCTGCAATTTATTTATTTGGCGTTTGATCTATCAATATTTACAACTCTCTCACGTCCGTTTGCCAATTTCTGGCGCCGCTACCCGAAAGGGATTGACAACCCCTTTTACACGTCGGGTTGCGAGTATTTGTTATTTGTGTGCAGGTGTTGTTTACGTTGTGTTGCTTGGTTCTCCTACTGGTTCAATAGCCTTGGTTTCACATCTGAGGGAAATACCTACCGCCGTTGTGCTACATCATCCATTCCTCTTTGGGGAAATACCGACGTAACTTCAAGCGACATCAAATGGAATTTCTGGCGCCGTTGCCGGGGAGGATCAAGTCAAGATAATCTCCCGGCCACGTGCCAATTTCTGGCGCCATTGCCGGGGAGGATCTTCAACATATACTAGGTTCCTAATCACAAATCTCATCTCCTTGCAATTTACATTATTTTCCATTTGCCTCTCGTTTTCTTCTCCCCCACTTCACACAATTTGCCATTATAGTCGCCCATCTTTTTTGTTCGCCGTTTCCTCATCAGATATATCCTTTGTTTGCCATCATGAGTGATTTCGGTATGGCACCAACAGATGATGGCCTAACTCCCAAGATTGGACGTACATGCAATCTGGATGATAAAACTTTTATCTTGGGGCAAGGGAATGTTATGGGAAAAGAACGTATCCAAGAATTTTTCAATTGTGTTGGAAATTTAAGTCTTGATGATGCTCCTATACTTAGGTCTACTAGATCTTATGCGGATGCTATTTCAGCGCTAGTTCTGAAACTTGAAAGAAAATTTATCTGATTCTACATTACAGAGATTGTTTTTTGAGCTTCCCGTTATAAAGAATCCAAAAGCTAAAAAGTTAGCCACTCTCGTTCTTATGACTGAATTTGACTACATAATACGAGAAGCTAGGGAAATCTTTGATTTTTATGGTATGGATCGTGAAAAGCCTGTAATAGATGAAATTCTTTACAATGGTGATTATGCGTTAAGACATTTGCTTGGGGACAATAAGATCTTTGATGAGAATCTTAAAAAGGAAGTCCCAATCCTAGATGTAATTGAACAAGTTTTTAATAATGTTGAACAACATTATTCTTGGATTGTTGCTGGAAATGAACGGGGTTATGACAATGGGCAACTTAATAATGCTAAGGTTTCTATGGACAATACGTTTTATGTTGTTTTTTCAAAGCCCCATGATGAAAATACCTCTAAGGGAATTAAGAAGAGAGATGACAAAACGTAGATCCATGCTTTATGCCTAGCTAAGGGCATGAAACTATAGCGCTTGTTGGGAGGCAACCCAATGAATAAAATTTATTTTTGCTTTTTGCTTCCTCTTTGTGAGTGTTAGCACAATTATGCTACTGTTATGATTGTGTGTTTTATGTTTTAATTAGTGTTTGTGCCAAGTAAAGCCTTTAGGATCTTCTTGGGTGATAGTTCTTTGATCTTGCTGAAAAATAGAAACTTTTGCGCTGGCGAAAATAATTCTAATTTTTAACCAGAGAGCGAAAAAATACCTATTCCTTTTGCAGTAGATCAATATACAAATTGATCATGTCGTCCTAATTTTTCAGAGTTTTTGGAGTTATAGAAGTATTCGAAACACCCAGGTTGCTACAGACTCCTCTGTTTTTGATAGATTCTGTTTTCTTTGTGTTGTGTGGTTATTTTGATGGCTCTATGGTTTTCTTTGATGAGTTTTTGCCATAGAAAAGTTGAAATACAGTAGATATAATGCAAGAACAAAATATGAATTGGTTTACTACAGTACTTATAGTAGTGATTTGTTTTCTTATACTAACGGATCTCACGAAAGCTTTTGTTGAGTTTTGTGTGATTGAGGTTTTCAAGTTTTGGGTTATCTTACGATGGATGAAGGAATAAGGAGTAAAAAGAACCTAAGCTTGGGGATGCCCCGGCATCCCAAGCTATTATCCAAAAGAGAGCAAGCAACTAAACTTGGGGATGCCCCCGAGTGGCATCCCCTCTTTCTTCTAACGACCATCAGTATTTTACTCGAAGCTACATTTTTATTCGTCACATACTATGTGTTTTGCTTGGAGCGTCTTGTATGATATGAGTCTTTGCTTTTTTTATTTTTGTGTTTTAAGTCTTGATTCCTTGCTAGACACACCTATTTGAGAGAGCCAAAATTATGCCATGACTTGTTAGAATTGCTCTCTATGCTTCACTTAAATTTTTATGAGCTATGGACTCGCTCTAGTGCTTCACTTATATCTTTTTGAGCACGGTGCGCTTTAGTATTTAGAAGAAATGCTCTCTTGCTTCACTTAGATTTATTTGAGAGTTAGTAAAATTTTCAAGAAATTCTCTCTTGCTTCACTTAAATTAATTTTAGAGAAAGAAAAAAAATTATGTTCATGATCTTCACTTATATATGTTTGAGCTTATCAAAAGCAACATATGAAAATTAGTCCCAAAGTGATAGATATCCAAGAAGGATATAATGAAAACTTTCATGAAGATCATTGGACAAAATAAATTTGATTCTTAGTAATAGTTTTGAGATATGATGATGTGATATGTGAGTTATGTTGATGAGTAATTATGCTTTAGTAAGAATATTGGTGTTAAGGTTTGTGATTCCCTATGCAAGCACGAAAGTTAATAATTATGCAATGAAATTATATCCTACTTGTGGTGCATTACTCGGTGTTAATTATGCTTAATGCTCGATTATGAGGTTATTCGTTTCTTGGTTGGTCGCTTCTCAATCTTTTGCTAGCCTTCATTTTGCACCAAGTATGATAACTACTTGTGCATCCAAAAACCTTTAAAGCAGTTTTGCCACATGAGTCCACTATATCTACCTATATGCGGTATTCTTTTGCCGTTCTAAGCAAATTTGTATGTGCCATCTCTAATTTTCAAAATAAACTTCTCTTTTGTGTGTTCGTTTCGCTCGCGGAGCGGTGAGGGGTGGCTAATATTTTCCATGCTAGATGTGTTATTCTCACGGTGAGTGTTTATTCACTTGTCATTGCACGAGAGTAAGGCAAAGGTATTAGGGATGCCCAGTCCCGAAATGAAAAATTAATTTAATTTATGTTGTCAAATAATAAATTCCTTGGAAAGTGTTGGTATGGAGGGCAACCGTGGATACGGCTAGCCATGGAAAGTGAAAGTTTGGTTGAAAAAGGAATAAACTTTAATTTCTGTTTGGGAACCACCTATGATATATCTAGAATGGAATGCGTTGGGAACTCTAAGTCGTTTTTGTTGGTGGGAAGGACACACCTCCCAAAATGTTTTTATCTCTAAGTTTTTCGCTTTGAGCTATGGCACCTCTACAAATCCCTACTTCCCTCTGCGAAGGGCCTTTCTTTTACTTTATGCAATTTTTATTTTGAATTTGAGTGTCCATCTTCTCTTATAAAAGCACCAACTAGGATTCAGTATGATCGTACTTGATTATTGGGTGTAGTTAATATGCGAGTGTGTTTCATGAATGGATCAATGATTGAGCATGATGGGCTAGGGATAGCTTATTTTAGCGTTGATATTTTGAAAGACGTGGTAGCTTGTTGATATGCTTGAGTATTTAAGTTATCATGTCAAAACTAGACTATTCCTTTGAACAATGTAAAAGTCCAAATGTCCATGCTATAAACAAAAGAATATGATATGACATAATAGGTAGCATTCCACATCAAAAATTCTGTTTTTATCACTTACCTACTCGAGGACGAGTAGGAGTTAAGCTTCGGGGATGCTGATACGTCTCCAACTTATCTACAATTTTTGATTGTTCCATGCTGTTATATTATCAATATTGGATGTTCTATAATCATTTTATATCATTTTTTGGTACTAACCTATTGACATAGTACCAAGTGCCAGTTGCTGTTTTTTGCATGTTTTCTACATCGCAGAAAATCAATACCAAACGGAGTCCAAATGCAACGAAACTTTACGGAGATTTTTTATGGACCAGAAGACACCTAATGGGCCAAGGCTGTGCCTAGGAGGTGCTCCGAGGAGAGCACGACCCACCAGGGCGCGCCAGGAGGCCAGGCGCGCCCTGGTGGGTTGTGCCCACCTCGGGTCCCCCCCGGACCGCCTCTTTACTCTATAAATACCCCAATATTTCAGAAACCCTAGGGGAGTCAAAGAAAATCAATTCCAGCCGCCTAGAGTCCAGAACCACCAGATCCAATCTAGACACCATCACAGAGGAGTTCACCACTTCCATTGGTGCCTCTCTGATGATGTGTGAGTAGTTCTTTATAGACCTTCAGGTCTGTAGTTAGTAGCTAGATGGCTTCCTCTCTCTCGTTTGATTCTCAATACAATGGTCTCTTGGAGATCCATATGATGTAACTCTTTTTGCGGTGTGTTTGTTGGGATTGGATGAACTTTGAGTTTATGATCAGATCTATCTTTTTATATCCATGAAAGTTATTTGAGTTTCTTTGATCTCTTATATGTATGATTGCTTATAGCCTCGTATTTCTTCTACGATATTTGGGTTTTGTTTGGCCAACTTGATCTATTTATCTTGCAATAGGAAGAGGCACTTTGTAGTGGGTTCGATCTTACGGTGCGTGATCCCAGTGACAGAAGGGGTACCGACACGTATGTATCGTTGCTACTAAGGATAAAACGATGGGGTCTATATCTACATAGATAGATCTTGTCTACATCATGTCATCATTCTTATTGCATTACTCCGTTTCTCCATGAACTTAATACACTTGATGCATGCTGGATAGCGGTCGATGTGTGGAGTAATAGTAGTAGATGTAGGCAGAAGCCAGTCTACTAATCTTGGACGTGATGCCTATATAATGATCATTGCTGGGATATCATCATGACTATTTGAAGTTCTATCAATTGCCCAACAATAATTTGTTTACCCACCGTTTGCTATTTTTCTCGAGAGAAACCACCAGTGAAACCTACGGCCCCTGGGTCTCTTTCTCATATTATTTCCTTCGTGATCTATTTTATTTGCCTTTTATTTTCAGATCTACTAAACCAAAAATACAAAAATACCTTACTGCAATTTATTTTATTTGGCGTTCGATCTATCAATATTTACAACTCTCTCATGTCCGTTTGCCAATTTCTGGTGCCGCTACCCAAAAGGGATTGACAACCCCTTTTACACGTCGGGTTGTGAGTATTTGTTATTTGTGTGCAGGTGCTGTTTACGTTGTGTTGCTTGGTTCTCCTACTGGTTCGATAACCTTGGTTTCACATCTGAGGAAATACCTACCGCCGATGTGCTGCATCATCCCTTCGTCTTTGAGGAAATACCGACGTAGCATCAAGTGACATCAATGATCCAATTGCCTGGTTTGTCACCAAGGTGCTCATGACTTATACTTTATGCAGGGAAGATTGAGTGTGTCATGCTTACCACAATTAAGTGTATATAGGTTGCTTCCTTTAGCTCTATTATTATGAAAGGCAATGAGGAATTACATGCATGTCTTGCATTATTCTTTCAATGTCAAATTGGTAGGCTATTTCCTTGAATCACACGTGTCTTAATATTCATGCCATGGTTAGATTATATGATCTAGATTATGCTAGGTAGCATTCCACATCAAAAATTATCTTTTTTTATCATTTATCTACTCGAGGACGAGCAGGAATTAAGCTTGGACATGCTGATACGTCTCCGTCGTATCTATAATTTTTGGTTGTTTCATGTCAATATTCTACAACTTTCATATACTTTTCGCAACTTTTTATATTAGTTTTGGGACTAACATATTGATCCTATGCCTAGTGTCAGTTCCTGATTGTTGCATGTTTTCTTATTTCACAGAAAATCCATATCAAACAAAGTCCAAACGCGATAAAAATTTACGGAGATTTTTTTGGAATACATGTGATTTTTGGGAAGTGGAATCAACGCGAGACAATGCCCAAGGGACCCACAAGCCCTAGTGGCACGCCCCTACCCAGGGCGCCCCTGGCAGGCTTGTGGCAACCCTGAAGGTCGGTTGGAGGTGTCCTTCGGCCGCAGGGAAGCCCAATCGTGATAAAAATTGCTCATACGGATGTACTCATCAATGAGATCATCGGGCACTCCTTACGCATGCATCTAGATAACTGCAGTGCATTTCTTATAAGATGAGAAGCCAATCTTTCCAAGGGCATCCTCCTTGCACTCGAAATTCTGACCACCCCTCTCGAATACGGTTGAAAACATGCCTAGACATACAGAAACGCCGCCGGAATTGGTGATGTTTGAATAGTCGGATGGCTGTCTCAAAGTAGTCCTTCCAAAGAAGGAAATGCATTCTCTCGGTTGCGATTCAACGCCAAGGTGTACCATGGGATCAAGCCTCGGAACAACGGCCGCTGCCTATTAAGGTGTTCATGGACCAACACAGTAGCCACCATCTCCTCATCATTGGATGAGGAATCGTCGGAGTCGCAGAGATAATTGTGGAAAAAGAACTCGTCGGCGGAGTCCATTTGTACCTTGGGGGCAAACTGTTGAGCAGCTTGCAGGCATTGTCGTAGAAGCTGGCTGGTGAAGAGACTCACGCCTCCCATGGACCAGGTAGCTGGCTTGGTGGTGTCCGACGAGCGTGGTACCGTCGGACGAAGGACCTGGCCGGGGCCGCGGTGAAGGAAATATGCCCTAGAGGCAATAATAAAGTTATTATATATTTCCTTGTATCATGATAAATGTTTATTATTCATGCTAGAATTGTATTAACCAGAAACATAATACATGTGTGAATACATAGACAAACAGAGTGTCACTAGTATGCCTCTACTTGACTAGCTCGTTGATGAAAGATGGTTATGTTTCCTAACCATAGACATGAGTTGTCATTTGATTAACGGGATCACATCATTAGGAGAATGATGTGATTGACATGACCCATTCCATTAGCTTAGCACCGGTCGTTTAGTATGTTGCTATTGCTTTCTTCATGACTTATACATGTTCCTATGACTATGAGATTATGCAACTCCCGTTTACCGGAGGAACACATTGTGTGCTACCAAACGTCACAACGTAACTGGGTGATTATAAAGGAGATCTACAGGTGTCTCCAAAGGTACATGTTGGGTTGGCATATTTCGAGATTAGGATTTGTCACTCCGATTATCGGAGAGGTATCTCTGGGCCCTCTCGGTAATGCACATCACATAAGCCTTGCAAGCATTGCAACTAATGAGTTAGTTGTGAGATGATGTATTACGGAACGAGTAAAGAGACTTCCCGGTAACAAGATTGAACTAGGTATTAAGATAACGACGATCGAATCTCGGGCAAGTAACATACTGATGACAAAGGGAACACCGTATGTTGTTATGCGGTCTGACCGATAAAGATCTTCGTAGAATATGTGGGAGCCAATATGAGCATCCAGGTTCCGCTATTGGTTATTGACCGGAGACATGTCTCGGTCATGTCTACATTGTTCTCGAACCCGTAGGGTCCGCACGCTTAAGGTTTCGATGACAGTTATATTATGAGTTTATGAGTTTTGATGTACCGAAGTTAGTTCGGAGTCCCGGATGTGATCACGGACATGACGAGGAGTCTCGAAATGGTTGAGACATAAAGATTGATATATTGGACGGCTATATTCGGACACCGGAAGTGTTCCGGATGATTTCGGAGAAAACCGGAGTGCCGGAGGGTTACCGGAACCCCCCCGGGAGAAGTAATGGGCCTTATGGGCCCTAGTGGAGAGAGAGGGGCAGCTAGGGTGGGCCACACGCCCCCTCCCCCTCTGGTCCGAATTGGACTAGGAGAGGGGGCGGCGCCCCCTTTCCTTCTCCCTCTCCCCCTTCCTTTCCTCCTCCTAGTAGGAGTAGGAAAGAGGGTAGTCCTACTCCTACTAGGAGGAGGACTCCTCCTCCTTGGCGCGCCCTAGGGCCGGCCGGCCTCCCCCCCTTGCTCCTTTATATACGGGGGCAGGGGCACCCCTAGACACACAAGTTGATCCACATGATCGTTTTCTTAGCCGTGTGCGGTGCCCCCTTCCACCATACTCCTCGATAATATTGTAGCGGTGCTTAGGCGAAGCCCTGCGACGGTAAACATCAAGATCGTCACCATGCCGTCGTGCTGACGGAACTCTTCCCCGACACTTTGCTGGATCGGAGTCCGGGGATCGTCATCGAGCTGAACATGTGCTAAAACTCGGAGGTGCCGTAGTTTCGGTGCTTGATCGGTCAGGCCGTGAAGACGTACGACTACATCAACCACGTTGTCATAACGCTTCCGCTGTCGGTCTACGAGGGTACGTAGATCACACTCTCCCCTCTCGTTGCTATGCATCACCATGATCCTGAGTGTGCGTAGGAATTTTTTTGAAATTACTACGTTCCCCAACAGTGGCATCCGAGCCTAGGTTTTATGCGTTGATGTTGTGCACGAGTAGAACACAAGTAAGTTGTGGGCGATATAAGTCATACTGCTTACCAGCATGTCATACTTTGGTTCGGCGGTATTGTTGGATGAAGCGGCCCAGACCGACATTACGCGTACGCTTACGCGAGACTGGTTCTATCGACGTGCTTTTCACACAGGTGGCTGGCGGGTGTCAGTTTCTCCAACTTTAGTTGAACCAAGTGTGGCTACGCCCGGTCCTTGCGAAGGTTAAAACAGCACCAACTTGACAAACTATCGTTGTGGTTTTGATGCGTAGGTAAGAACGGTTCTTGCTAAGCCCGTAGCAGCCACGTAAAACTTGTAACAACAAAGTAGAGGATGTCTAACTTGTTTTTGCAGGGCATGTTGTGATGTGATATGGTCAAGACGTGATGAGATATAAGTTGTTGTATGAGATAATCATGTTTTGTTGAAGTTATCGGCAACTGGCAAAAGCCTTATGGTTGTTTCTCTATTGCATAAGATGCAAGCGCCAAATAATTGCTTTACTTTATCGCTATGCGATAGCAATAGTTGCAAGAGCAGTAGTTGGCGAGACGACCATGTGACGACACATTGATATAGATCAAGATGATGGAGATCATGGTGTTATGCTGGTGATGATGGAAATCATGACGATACTTTGGAGATGGAGATCAAAGGCACAAGATGATGATGGCCATATCATGTCACATATTTTGATGTTTATCTTTTATGCATCTTATCTTGCTTTGATTGACGGTAGCATTTTAAGATGATCTCTCGCTAATTATCAAGAAGTGTTCTCCCTGAGTATGCACCGTTGCGAAAGTTCTTCGTGCTGAGACACCACGTGATGATCGGGTGTGATAGGCTCTACGTTCAAATACAACGGGTGCAAAAGAGTTGCACACGCGGAATACTCATGTTATACTTGATGAGCCAAGCATATACAGATATGGCCTCGGAACACAGAGACCGAAAGGTCGATCGTGAATCATATAGTAGATATGATCAACATAGTGATGTTCACCATTGAAACTACTCCGTCTCACGTGATGATCGGACATGGTTTAGTTGATTTGGATCACGTGATCACTTAGAGGATTTGAGGGATGTCTATCTAAGTGGGAGTTCTTAAGTAATATGATTAATTGAACTTTAATTTATCATGAACTTGGTCCTGGTAGTATTAGCATATCTATGATAGCTCGCGTTGTTGCTTTCATATGTTTATTTTTGATATGTTCCTAGAGAAAATTGTGTTGAAAGATGTTAGTAGCAATGATGCGGATTGGATCCGTGATCTGAGGTTTATCCTCATTGCTGCACAGAAGAATTATGTACTTGATGCACCGCTAGGTGACAGACCTATTGCAGGAGCAGATGTAGATGTTATGAACGTTTGGCTAGCTCAATATGATGACTACTTGATAGTTTAGTGCACCATGCATAACGGCTTAGAATCGGGACTTCAAAGACGTTTTGAACGTCATGGACCATATGAGATGTTCCAAGAGTTGAAGTTAATATTTCAAGCAAATACCCGAGTTGAGAGATATGAAGTCTCCAACAAGTTCTATAGCTAAAAGATGGAGGAGAATCGCTCAACTAGTGAGCATGTGCTCAGATTGTCTGGGTACTACAATTGCTTGAATCAAGTGGGAGTTAATCTTCCAGATAAAATAGTGATTGACAGAATTCTCTAGTCACCATCACCAAGTTAGTAGAACTTCGTGATGAACTATGATATGCAAGGGATAATGGAAATGATTCCCAAGCTCTTCGTAATGCTGAAATTGACGAAGGTAGAAATCGAGAAAAACATCAAGTGTTGATGGTAGACAAGACCACTAGTTTCAAGAAAAGGGCAGAGGGAAGAAGGGGAACTTCAAGAAGAACAGCAAGCAAGTTGCTGCTCAAGTGAAGAAGCCCAAGTCTGGTCCTAAGCCTGAGACTAAGTGCTTCTACTGCAAAGGGACTGGTCACTTGAAGCGGAACTACCCCAAGTGATTGGCGGATAAGAAGGATGGCAAAGTGAACATAAGTATATTTGATATACATGTTATTGATGTGTAATTTACTAGTGTTTATAGCAACCCCTCAGTATTTGATACTAGTTCAGTTGCTAAGATTAGTAACTCGAAACGGGAGTTGCAGAATAAACAGAGACTAGTTAAGGGTGAAGTGACGACGTGTGTTGGAAGTGGTTCCAAGATTGATATGATCATCATCGCACACTCCCTATACTTTCGGGATTAATGTTGAACCTAAATAAGTGTTATTTGGTGTTTGCGTTGAGCATGAATATGATTTGATCATGTTTATTGTAATACGGTTATTCATTTAAGTAAGAGAATAAATTGTTGTTCTGTTTACATGAATAAAACCTTATATGGTTACACACTCAATGAAAATAGTTCATTGGATCTCGATCGTAGTGATACACATATTCATAATATTGAAACCAAAAGATGCGAAGTTAATAATGATAGTGCAACTTATTTATGGCACTGCCGTTTAGGTCATATTGGTGTAAAGCGCATGAAGAAACTCCATGCTGATGGGATTTTGGAATCACTTGGTGCTTGCGAACCATGCCTTATGGGCAAGATGACTAAAGACTCCGTTCTCCGGAACTATGGAGCGAGTAACGGACTTATTGGAAATAATACATACTGATGTATGCGATCCGATGAGTGTTGAAGCACGTGGCAAGTATCGTTATTTTCTGACCTTCACATATGATTTGAGCAGATATGAGTATATCTACTTGATGAAACACAAGTCTGAAACATTTGAAAAGTTCAAAGAATTTCAGAGTGAAGTGGAGAATCATCGTAAGAAAAATGAAAGTTTCTACGATCTGATCGCAGAGACAAATATTTGAGTTACGAGTTTGGTCTTCAATTAAAACTATGTGGAATAGTTTCACAAATTCGTGTCACCTGGAACACCACAGCATAATGGTGTGTCCGAACGTCATAACCGTACTTTATTGGATATAGTGCAATCTATGACGTTTCTTACAGATTTACCAACATCATTTTGGGGTTATGCATTAAAGACAGTTGCATACACGTTTAAAAGGGCACCAACTAAGTCACCATCTAAGTCCGTTGAGACGACACAATGTGAACTATGGTTTGGCAAGAAACCAAAGTTGTCGTTTCTTAAAGTTTTGGGTTGTGATGCTTATATGAAGAAGTTTCATCCTGATATGCTCAAACCCAAATCGGAGAAATATGTCTTCATAGGATACCCAAAGGAGACTGTTGGGTACACCTTCTATCACAGATCCGAAGGCAAGTTATTCATTGCTGAGAATGGATCCTTTCTAGAGAAGGGGTTTCTCTTGAAAGAAGTGAGTGGGAGGAAAGTAGAACTTGATGAGGTAACTGTACCTGCTCCCTTATTGGAAAGTAGTTCACCATAGAAATCTGTTCCTGTGACTACTAGACCAATTAGTGAGGAAACTAATGATGATGATCATGTAACTTCAGATCAAGTTACTACCGAACCTCGTAGGTAAACCAGAATGAGATCCGCACCAGAGTGGTATGGTAATCCAGTTCTGGAGGTCATGTTACTTGACCATGATGAACCTACGAACTATGAGGAAGCGATAATGAGCCCAGATTCCGCGAAATGGCTTGAGGCCATGAAATCTGAGATGAGATCCATGTATGAGAACAAAGTATGGACTTTGATTGACTTGCCCAATGATCGGTGAGCCATTGAGATTAAATGGATCTTCAAGAGAAAGACGGACGCTGATAGTAGTGTTACTATCTACAAAGCTATAATTGTCGAAAAAGGTTTTCGACAAGTTCAAGGTGTTGACTACGATGAGAGTTTCTCACTCGTATCTATGCTTAAGTCTGTCTGAATCATGTTAGCAATTGCCGCATTTTATGAAATCTGGCAAATGGATAAACAAAACTGCATTGCTTAATGGATTTATTAAAGAAGAGTTGTATATGATGCAACCAGAAGGTTTTGTCAATCCTAAGGTACTAACAAAATATGCAAGCTCCAGCGATCCATCTATGGACTGGTGCAAGCATCTCGGAGTTGGAATATACACTTTGATAAGTTGATCAAAGCATATAGTTTTATACAGACTTGCAGTGAAGCCTGTATTTACAAGAAAGTGAGTGGGAGCACTACAGCATTTCTGATAAGTATATGTGAATGACATATTGTTGATCGGAGATAATGTAGAATTATTCTACAAAGCATAAAGGAATATTTGAAAGGAGTTTTTCAAAGAAAGACCTCGGTGAAGCTGCTTACATATTAAGCATCAAGATCTATAGAGATAGATCAAGACGCTTGATAAGTTTTTTCAATGAGTACATACCTTGACAATATTTTGAAGTAGTTCAAGAATGGAACAGTCAAAGAAAGAGTTCTTGGCTGTGTTACAAGGTGTGAAATTGAGTAAGACTCAAAGCCCGACCACGGCAGAAGATAGAAAGAGAATGAAAGTCATTCCCTATGCCTCAGCCATAGGTTCTATAAAGTATGCCATGCTGTGTACCAGATCTATTGTATACCCTACACTATGTTAAGCAAGGGAGTACAATAGTGATCTAAGAGTAGATCACTGGACAACGGTCAAAATTATCCTTAGTGGAATAAGGAAATATTTCTCAATTATGGAGGTGACAAAAGGTTCGTCGTAAAAGGTTACGTCGATGCAAGTTTTGACACAGATCTGGATGAAGTCTCGATCTAGATACACATTGAAAGTGGGAGCAATTAGCTAGAGTAGCTCCGTGCAGAACATTGTAGACATAGAATTCGCAAAATACTTACGGATCTGTATGTGACAGACCCGTTGACTAAAATTATCTCACAAGAAAAACATGATCACACCTTAGTACTCTTTGGGTGTTAATCACATAAACGATGTGAACTAGATTACTGACTCTAGTAAACCCTTTGGGTATAGGTCACATGACGATGTGAACTATGGGTGTTAATCACATGGTGATGTGAACTATTGATGTTAAATCACATGGCGATGTGAACTAGATTATTGACTCTAGTGCAAGTGGGAGACTGAAGGAAATATGCCCTAGAGGCAATAATAAAGTTATTATATATTTCCTTATATCATGATAAATGTTTATTATTCATGCTAGAATTGTATTAATCGGAAACATAATACATGTGTGAATACATAGACAAACAGAGTGTCACTAGTATGCCTCTACTTGACTAGCTCGTTGATGAAAGATGGTTATGTTTCCTAACCATAGACATGAGTTGTCATTTGATTAACGGGATCACATCATTAGGAGAATGATGTGATTGACATGACCCATTCCATTAGCTTAGCACCCGATCATTTAGTATGTTGCTATTGCTTTCTTCACGACTTATACATGTTCCTATGACTATGAGATTATGCAACTCCCGTTTACCGGAGGAACACTTTGTGTGCTACCAAACGTCACAACGTAACTGGGTGATTATAAAGGAGCTCTACAGGTGTCTCCAAAGGTACATGTTGGGTTGGCGTATTTCGAGATTAGGATTTGTCAGTCCGATTGTCGGAGAGGTATCTCTGGGCCCTCTCGGTAATGCACATCACATAAGCCTTGCAAGCATTGCAACTAATGAGTTAGTTGTGAGATGATGTATTACGGAACGAGTAAAGAGACTTGCCGGTAACGAGATTGAACTAGGTATTAAGATACCGACGATCGAATCTCGGGCAAGTAACATACCGATGACAAAGGGAACACCGTATGTTGTTATGCGGTCTGACCGATAAAGATCTTCGTAGAATATGTGGGAGCCAATATGAGCATCCAGGTTCCACTATTGGTTATTGACCGGAGACATGTCTCGGTCATGTCTACATTGTTCTCGAACCCGTAGGGTCCGCACGCTTAAGGTTTTGATGACAGTTATATTATGAGTTTATGAGTTTTGATGTACCGAAGTTAGTTCGGAGTCCTGGATGTGATCATGGACATGACGAGGAGTCTCTAAATGGTCGAGACATAAAGATTAATATATTGGACGGCTATATTCGGACACCGGAAGTGTTCCGGATGATTTCGGAGAAAACCGGAGTGCCGGAGGGTTACCAGAACCCCCCCGGGAGAAGTAATGGGCCTTATGGGCCCTAGTGGAGAGAGAGAGGGGCGGCCAGGGTGGGCCGCATGCCCCCTCCCCCTCTGGTCCGAATTGGACTAGGAGAGGGGGGGCCCCTTTTCCTTCTCCCTCTCCCCCTTCCTTTCCCCCTCCTAGTAGGAGTAGGAAAGAGGGGAGTCCTACTCCTACTAGGAGGAGGACTCCTCCTCCTTGGCGCGCCCTAGGGCCGGCCGGCCTCCTCCCCTTTCTCCTTTATATACGGGGGCAGGGGGCACCCCTAGACACACAAGTTGATCCACGTGATCGTTTTCTTAGCCGTGTGCGGTGCCCCCTTCCACCATACTCCTTGATAATATTGTAGCGGTGCTTAGGCGAAGCCCTGCGACAGTAGAACATCAAGATCGTCACCACGCCGTCATGCTGACGGAACTCTTCCCCGACACTTTGCTGGATCGGAGTCCGAGGATCGTCATCGAGCTGAACGTGTGCTAAAACTCAGAGGTGTCGTAATTTCGGTGCTTGATCGGTCAGGCCGTGAAGATGTACGACTACATCAACCACGTTGTCATAACGCTTCCGCTGTCGGTCTACGAGGGTAAGTAGATCACACTCTCCCCTCTTGTTGCTATGCATCACCATGATCCTGAGTGTGCGTAGGAATTTTTTTGAAATTACTACGTTCCCCAACAGACGGGGGCAATTTCGTGCTCGCGGTGATGTCGGGGTGGGGTGGGAATCTGCGGTGGCCCGGCGGCGAGGTGGTGGTGGTCGTGATGTGGGAGGTGGCGGGTGCGGGGAGGTGTGTGGGTGAGGGCTGCTGGCGGTGTTGGGAAACATTGCATGGAAAACAAAAAAAATTCTACGCACACATAAGATCTATCCATGGAGATGCATAGCTACGAGAGGGGGAGTGCATCTATACACCCTTGTAGATTGCTAAGTGGAAGCATTTATCAACGCGGTTCATGTAGTCATACACCTTCACAGTCCGTTACAACCAAGCACTGAACGTACGACACCTCTGTGTTCAGCACATGTTCAACTCGATGACGTCCTCGCCTTCTTGATCCACCAAGAGGGGCGAAGTAGTAGATGAGTTCCGGCAGCATGACGGCGCGGTGATGGTGGTGATGAAACTATTTCCCCTCAAAGCAAAGTACTACTACGCATGCCCCTAGGGGGATAGACTGGTAGGAAAAGACCATCGCTCGTCCCCGACCGCCACTCATAAGGAAGACAATCAATAATAAATCATGCTCCAACATCATAGCATAACGAGAGACTATACGTGCATGCTTCGGGAATCACAAACCTTAACACCAATATTCTTATTAAACACAACCATTTACTAGTACCTCCCACATATTCCATCTCTATATCGCAAAACTATTGCAAGGAATCAAACATATCATATTCAGTGATCCATAAGTTTTATGAAGGATTTTATGACTAACCATGCAAATGACCAATTCCTATTGACTCTCTAAATAGATATAAGTGAAGCATGAGAGTTTAATTATTTCTATAAAAGATCATGCTCTAATAAATATATGTGAAGCAAAATAGCATTCTACAAACAACGTTTTCTATGTGAAGAGAAACAGGCAATCCAAACTTCAAATGATATAAGTGAAGCACATGAAGCATTCTATAAAGCCATACTCAAAAGATATAAGTGAAGTGCAATGAGCATTCTATAAATCAACCATGGACTATCTCATACCAGCATGGTGCATAAAATAAAGGTGAAAACTAAATGCAAAAGATGCTCCAAGATTTGCACATATCACATGAATGAAACGAATCTGAAAACATACCGATACTTGTTGAAGAAAGATGGGATGCCTTCCGGGGTATCCCCAAGCTTAGATGCTTGGTTCTCCTTGAATATTTACTTGGGGTGCCTTGTGCATCCCCAATCTTGAGCTCTTGCCTCTCTTCCTTCTCCTCACATTGAGATCTCCTCGATCTTCAAACACTTCATCCACACAAAACTTAACTGAACTTTTAGTGGCGGGGTTAGTGAATATGGCAATGAAATCCCATCATGTACTGCTATAACATTATTGTATAATTATAAACAAACATTACACACTATATTCTATCACAATTCTATGGCCTCAAGTCAAGGAGGCTTCAACAAGAATTCAAACATATGCAAATAATGAAGCTATAACATCAATCTGTGAAAACGGGACAGTCTGTAAAGATTTGAACATCCACCATACTTCTGCAACTAAAACAATTCTGAAAAAATTAGGAAAAATAAAAATTTTGTATAGCAAGACAGTGCAAAAAGTTTCAGAACCATTTGACATTCCAGTAAAAAGGTAAAATCGCGCACTACAACCAAAGTTTTTGTTTTGCACCGCACAAACCAACAAGCAATCTAAACATCCTAAAGGCAAACCTTGGCACATTATTTTTATAATACAATGGAATTGTACAAGGGGATAATTATTTTTGTTGAAAAGTATCTATTATAATTAAAGATTCACAAAGTTTCTGTGAGCATGAACAAAGTTCAAGGAGCTCCCCCACTTCAACAATGCTTCTCTCCCTCACTTTCACTTTCCTTTTTGAAAAGTTTTGTGTTCCCCTCTATATTTTTTTGTTTTGAAATTTTATAAAAGCACTCAACAGAAATAAATGACTCTCAAAAACTTCCGGGTTTTCTCCTTGACAGTGCTTTCTTTAAAGCCATTAAGCTAGGCATAAAGTGCTCAAGTAATGAATCCACCCGGATCCCACGGTATATCAAAGCCAATTTGAATCAACAATGATTTAACATTTAGTAATGAGCACAAGCAACACATATCATGCAATTACGAAGTCTAACTCTCTTGCTATGCATCGGCATGTCATACAAGAACAATTCATGAACATCAAGTAAAGGCCAATACAACATAAGTAGTTTCTTGCAATTTTATCGTGTTGGGAACATAGAGAGGTGGAGCTATAGTTCCTCTCTCATAATAATTGCAAGTAGGAGCAGCAAGCACATGCATATTATACTCATCAAAATTATCATGTGTAGTGGTAGAACGCAACCCATCAATATAATCCTTAACAAGAGCAAACTTCTCCGATATAGTGTAGTTTGGAGAATCCAAAAAGATAATAGGCCTATCATGTGTGGGTGCAATAGCAACAATATCATTCTTAACATAAGGAACTATAGCAAGTTCATCTCCATATGCATAATTCATATTGGCATCTTGGCCACAAGCATAGCAAGCATCAAGATCATCAAAAGGGATATTTCAAAGAATCCAAGGGATCATACCAATTATCATGGCATTCATCCTTTGGTAAGAACGAAGGGAAATTAAACAATGTATGAGTTGAAGAGTTACTCTCATTAGAAGGTGGGCACAGGTGATCAATCCGCTCTTCCTCCTTTTGTTCTTCGCTCTCCTCATCATCTTTTTCATCCAATGAGCTCACAGTTTCATCAATTCCTTTTTCCATAGACTCCTGCAAAATATTAGTCTCTCTTGGACAGCGGAGACTTTCTCAATAAATTCACCAATATCATAATTGTATTTATAATTCTCATAGAAATATTTAAGGATAGCAAAATTTTCAGGTCTATAAACTGAATCATCAAAATCTTCAAACTTTTCAAACAAAGATTCAATTTCATAAGCACCCTTAAAAGCAACAAATTCTTCTATTCGTTCCACATCATAGTAATCATATATACCTTTAGCATAAGAAGCTAAGGTTTCATTATCATTAAATTTGCATGGAAAGGGAAGATGTGGAGCATTCATCCTAGAGCAACAAGTATAATCATATCTCAAGCATAGATTCCAAGCATACCATTTCAACATATGAATTTGATGCCATAACAATTTCCCTTTATGAGTCAAGCAATGATCCCTAAAGTATTCACCTTGATCCAACGTTACTCCCATTATAAAGTTGAATGGGGTTTTCTCAGGATTATCAAAGTATTGCATAATATCTTTTACATAACGAGCATCGAGGGTTTAAGGAGGTTCCCCATCTCCATGAGTAGCAAGTACCACTGATTTTTTTGGTGTTTCGTGTTCCATATCCATAACTAAAGATAGAGAACAACTTAGAACATGAAACAAAAACTACTTAGTGATAAGCAAACAATCACACACTAGAATATTCACCCCATGCTATAACTCCCCGGCAACGGCGCCAGAAAAAGGTCTTGATAACCCACAAGTATAGGGGATCATTTGTAGCCTTTTTCGATAAATAAGAGTGTCGAACCCAACGAGGAGCTAAAGGTAGAACAAATATTCCCTCAAGTTCTATCGACCACCGATACAACTCTACGTACACTTGACGTCTGCTTTACCGAAAGCAAGTATGAAACTATTTTGTAGGTCTGATGCTAGAACTACTTTGCAAGAACAAAACTAGAAGTATTTTGCAAGATAATAAAAGTTAGGTGTTTAGAAAAAGGGTTTGTGTCAACAAGAAAGTGATTTGTCCCTAGGCAATCGATAATAAGTGCCGGTAATCATTCTTGCAATTCTATACGAGGGAGAGGCATGAGCTAACATACTTTCTCTACTTGGATCATGTGCACTTATGATTGGAACTCTAGCAAGCATCCGCAACTACTAAAGATCATTAAGGCCGTGAAACCCAACCATAGCATTAAGTATCACGTCCTCTTTATCCCATACGCCATAGCCCACCTACTCGGGTTTAAGCTTCTGTCACTCTCACAACCCACCATAAGAGAACCATGAACATATTGCAACACCCTAAAGCGGGGGGCCCTCATGTTTGCGCGAGAACGGAGGGCACTGTAGGACAGCACCATAAATAAAATATACAATCATACCAACCAAGATCACGATTAACCCATAAGACAAAACAGATCTACTCAAACATCATAGGATAACCATAGATCATTGGGAAATAATATATGGAGTTGAGCGCCATGTTTAAGTAGAGACTCCAGTAGGGAGAAGAGGTGTTAGACCGCTGCATAGAGGGGGAGAAAGTTGGTGTTGACGGTAGTAAGATTGTTGATGTAGATCGCCGTCCCGATCGTTGCCCCGGTGGCACTCCGGCGCCACCGGAAGCGAGGGGGAGAGAGGCCCCCTCCTCCTTCTTCTTCTAGAGCTCCCCCTAGATGGGAGGAGAGTTCCCCCTCTGGTCCATGTCCTCCATGGCGGTGGAGGGGCGGGAGCCCCTCCGAGATTGGATCTCCCTCTCTGTTCTCTTCTGTTTCGCGTTCCCGAGATCTAGCCCTTCACGGTTTCTTAAATTCCCGGATATCCTTAACTCCGATTGCGCTAAATTTTTTACACATTTTTTCCATAAATTATCTTTACTGTGACAGAAGAAGGGCCCCAACCGACCTTCAAGGAGGGCACAAGACACCTGGGCACGCTAGGGGATGCCTGGCGCGCCCTGGTGGGTTGTGGGCACTGTGGGCCCCCGTTTGCGTTGATTTCACCTCCTAAAAATCACATATATTCCAAAATAATTCTCCGTAAATTTTTATCATGCTTGGACTTTGTTCGATATGGATTTTCTACAAAACAAAAACATGCAACAAACATGAACTCGCACTGGGCACTGGATAAGTAAGTTAGTCCAAATAAATCATATAAAAAAGTTGCCAAAAGTATGTAAAAGTTGAATAATATTGGCATGGAGCAATCAAAAATTATAGATACGACGGAGACGTATCAGTTCACAACACTATGCCCAGCCTGCTACATAGGTTTCATTCATTACAAGTTTCAACAAAGTGCTCATTTCATAGCCACTGAATACATCACGAGTGCTACATACACTTCAAATAAAGAGACAATCATCCTACAGAGCACATCGATTTTGCCCATTATCTTCACAAGCTCTTTCATCTCCTCATTGTTTTCAAGGCCGTTCAGCAGTTGTTGCTTGGCCATGATCAGAGGAACTGCATCTTTAACCTTCTGCTCTGCATCTTCCTCTTCTGTCGTTCCTTCAGTTACTTGTCCAACACCCCAATCTGCTGGTATTGGGATTCCTCGGCTAACCAAATAATCAGCGTAGTTGCATCCCCCCACATCAGCAACTTCCCAGAAATACAAATCACATGAATCTTCCCTTTTCTGCATGAATCAAATTGGAAGATCATCAACCAAACTATTAAAAAAATCAGCAACTAAAAGCAGCAGAACAACACTTAAACATATTATTACCCCATGATTCGGGCATTTGTAGAAGACTTGGCCAGGGTTGAGGATTGTGGTTGAGACGCAACGGATGACTCTGTGTGGTTTGCAGCAGTGGCACCACACCAATGGCAGCGGGCTGCGATGAGCAACCGGCTGCGGTGCGTGTGCCGTCGGGGGTCTGATGAGACCCACAAGCGATGGTACGAGTGGCGACTTGGTGCATATCTGGTTGCTGCCTGCTGAAGAGCAGGTAGACGAGCTACTAGTGGACATGGTTGCTGTGGCCAGAGCTTCTGATGCTAGGAGAGTAAGTAGAGTAGAGGAGAAGCGAACGTTGGATATGTCAGTTTCATTACTTGCAGAGTAGCATAGCACCATATATAGTCATAGTCTAGGTTTGGATTTGAACCAGCTACAGGAGCACGTCTCTCTTTTTTCTAAAACTCATCAACGTCTCTTTACTGGTACACTAGCTTGTTCTGTACGCCTTCTCAAGTCTTTGATTTTTTTTTCTTTTTTGCGAGGAAGGAAAGATGACAAAATTGAGAGTTCCTCAGACTCGAACCCAAGACTTCTTGGTTGAAAACCAAGGGTGCTAGTCACTTATGTGGCAAACGTTCCCTGGGAGGAGGACGGCAGACAAACGCATTTTCCTCGCAGTTTTAGTTGTGACGCAAGATCGAACGATCGCAGTTTCAGGAATGTTATCAGGAGAACGAGACCAGTTTATCTTTTCTTCCTATATATAAAAAAGTATGCTACTTGGTGTTGGCTTAGTCAACAAACGATTGTGCCAACCTTGACCGTTGGATTGACATTCAACGTCTGTCGTGTTTCTTCATCTCTTCCTCCTCCAGCTGCCAAAGCCAAACCAGCGCCGGCGGGACCGCCTACTCCCGCCTCCCATGGCTGGTTGTGCTACCGCGCACGCATCATGGCCACATCACACCCTAAAACTCTGTGCATCTTCCCCGGCTCCTGTTCGTTCCCGTCCAAGGCCTCATCATCGTCCTCCGTCTTGGTTCGCTCGCCGCGGCGCCGCCCTCCAGTGTTGTCAACGCAATCAACAACCGAGAGGAATAAGGCGATGACTGTACATGGTGAGGGTGACAGTAGGGACGCAGCAGCGCGTGCAGTAATTTTTTTTGGGGACGGAGAAGGGTATCAACTGGGTTGTGCGGGAGTTGTGGCCCGTCTAGCCCAGGTTTTTATTTCATATGTTTACCACATGACCAGCCCAGTTTGTTTTTTTTCCTTTCTGAAAATGGCTAGCCCAGCTATTTTGTTTTTTGCAGAATAACCAACCTAGGCCTACTTGCTTTTCTATGCCCTGCTGGGCCGGAAATCTTTCAAGACGAGGAGGGATGCATTCGGGCTTGCCCAGAAAATGGGCTATAAGTAATAAGAAATGGGCTGTAAAATGAAAAAAATACAACAAACATGCAATTAGTTCCAAAATACTTTTTTCTTTCGGATTTTGATATTTTAAATTTCATTGTTTTTGTGCGGGTAAAATTTCATTGGATTTAAATTACGGTATGTTTAGTTTTCAAATTAATTTGAATCTGGCTAGAAATTTCGGGTTGTATGCTATTTGGGGCAGATTTGGAGGCTGACTTGTGGGTCTACTAGGTTGACGTGTACGAAAGGCTTTGTCAACTTAGTCCACAAACGATTCTAGCAGCAGTGACCGTTAGATGTCAATCTAACGACAATTGTGCTTCCTCAGTCTCTGATCTTCCTGCTCCAGCCGCCCAAACCAGCGCCGGCGGAACCCCCTGCCCCCGCCTCCCATGGCCGGCTGTGCTGCCAGGCAGGCCTCACGGCCCCACCATACTCGCATCCCTGGCCTAGCTATCCCTCTACTCACCCACACCTCCTATTATTTTTCGGTGACGACAGCCGAACCAGTAAACCCTCATACTCCTTGCTGTGTGGGCAGCCACTGTCGTGTCTTCCCCGGCTCCGTGTCGTTCCCTTTGTAGGCCTCGCCATCGTCCACTGCCCTGGTGCTATCAGCACGACGTGGTCAACGAACAACATCCATTGGAAGTGGACTGTACGTGGAGAGGCTGATAGCTGGGTCCACGGCCGCACACAAGGAAATGCCTCCTTATTACACGCAAAATAATGATTCCTCCACCTGACAGCTGGGAACCATCGGAACGGCCATTGTATTTTGTGAAAAAACGTTGCCCTCGCTAATAGCCCGAACCCACCAGCTATATCTTCGCACGCAAGGAAATGCCTCCTTATTACGCACAAAAAAATGAATACCCCCTGCTAGCTGGGACCCACCATATGGGAGGCTGACTTGTGGGCCTACTAAGTTGATGCGGATGGAGGGCTTTGTGAACTTAGTAAATATGAACGATTCTAGCTCCAGTGACCATACGATGTCCATCCAATGGTCGTAGTGCTTCTTCAACCTCTGGTCTTCTTGCTCCAGCCACCCAAACCAGCGCTGGTCGTGCCGCCTGCTCTTGCCTCCCATGGCCGGTTGTGCTGCCGTAGAGGCCTCACCGCCCCCTACTACTCCCACCACTGGCCAGGCCATCCCTCTACTTACCCACACCCCCTATTATTCTGCGGTGACGGCAGCCTCACACCAAAGCCAAACCAGTGAACCCTCGTACTCCTCTCCACGTGGGCATCCACTGTCGCGTCTTCCCCGGCTTTGCTTCGTACCCTTCCTAGGCCT
Organism: Triticum urartu; assembly: GCF_056163025.1. Classification (NCBI taxonomy): domain Eukaryota; kingdom Viridiplantae; phylum Streptophyta; class Magnoliopsida; order Poales; family Poaceae; genus Triticum; species Triticum urartu. The sequence goes on along the minus strand of NC_141874.1, from coordinate 140,939,707 downwards.
CGCCGTCATCCACCGCCTTAGTGCTCTCGGTGCGGCGTGGTCAATGTGGTCAACGAACGACTTCCATCGAAAGAGTACTGTACATGGAGAGGCTGACAGCTGGGTCCACGGCCGCAGCAAGGAGGTGCCTCCTTATTATGCGCAAAATAATGATTCCTCCACCTGACAACAGGGACCCACCGGACGGCCACCATATTTCGCAAAAAAATGTTTCCCCTGACTGTTGGGACCCGCCAGCTACATCTTTACACACAAGGAAGTGCCTGACAGTCGGGACCCACCTGGTTGAAGCGTACATAGTGTTGTCATTCTGGTCGCGAACATGTACGTACATACGATCGGTCTGTCTGCAGACTGCAACAATGAACCGTGGCCGTGTAAGGAAGGGCATGTGTCATAGTATAGGCGCGCACGTTTTGCAGTAGAGGCACGCACGTAGCATGTACATGTATGTACAGCCAGGGTGCAAGAAAGTAAATATGGCCACGTACGTACATATGGGCGGGGTCTCGAACACCTACTCGCGCATACGTACGGCCAGGGCACGTGTACATGGCTGGGTCGGAACAGAGAAACTGCATCGTCGTGTTCATCGGGAGCCAGCCGGCTTGGATGGAACAGCCGATCAAAACGAGGCTTCGCGTACCGCAGGACGGAGGAAACGGCCTTGTGTTCAACCAGCCACGGTCGAAACGGGATCCTGTTCATCGGGAGGATCTGGCGTACCACAAAACGGAGGAAACAGACTTCTCTTGGACCTCCTACGGTCAAAACGGGGGTCCTGTTGATCGGGAGGGGTGTGGCATACCGCAAAATGGAGAAAATGAACTTGTGTTGGAGCACTACAGTCGAAACAGGGGCCATGTTCATCGGGAGGGGTGTGGCGTACCGCAAAATGGGACTCCACGGGATACTGTTCATCTCCACCATTGACCTCCTCCAGCCTCCACGGGCTACTGTTCATCCACCGTCGACCTCCTCCAGCCTCCAGCCTCCACCTGTGACTGTTCATCCATGGGCTCCTGTTCGTCCAGCCTCCACCGCTCCTCCACGGGCTACTGTTCATCCATCCCTCCACCGGCTATTGTTCAACCAACCCTACATGGGGTCCTGTTTATCCAGCCCTCCACGGGGTCCTGTTCATCCACCCCCAACCGACTCAATCGGGGTCCTATTCATCCAGCGGCAACGGCCTCTACTACCACGGGGACATGTTCATCCAACCCCCCACCCACCGGGAACTGTTCATCCACCCCCCCGCCCCAACAATGCTCATTGTACATCAAGAGGTAGCATCGATCGACTTCAGTTAGCAGCAGTAGTGAAGGAATCACTCAGGTTCAGTTAACATCAAGGGATCGATCGGGGTTCAGTAACGTAGCTAGTGCAATCGCTCGGGTTCAGTTAGAGCCCAACGCCTCGCTCGGGTTCAGTTAGAGTGCAACGCCTTGCACACACACGCGTACGTGTACGAGAGAAACGCGCAAACCTCAGTGCATCGCTCAGCCCTGACCACCCACCGTAACCGGGAACTCCCTGATATTTTCCTCGCCCTCGCTTCTACCATGGTTTTTTCCGTCATTGACGGCCCAAAGAATGTCATGCAGCTGCGTCTCCGGCCCTCCCAGGACGAAAAGCCCATTTTCTATCATGATTTTTTGTCATAGAAGTAAGAGCCCACCACATCTATGATGATACCAGGTTTTGTCACAATTATCGTCATAGAAGTGTCATAAGCATGTCAGGAAAAAAATTCGTTCGGCCCAAAATGTCACGGATGTGTCTTTTTTTGTAGTGATATCCGCTTTTCTATCAATTGCTCAACAGTAATTTGTTTACCCACCGTATGCTTTTCTAGCGAAACCTATGACTCCCTGGTCTATTTTCCATCATATTATTTTCAGATCTATAAAACTAAAAATCCTAAAATACCTTGCTGCAATTTATTTATATTTACTTTATTTTGTTATTTACTTATCTTTTGTATCTGTATCTATTAGATCTCACTCTTGCAAGTGACCGTGAAGGGATTGACAACCCCTTTTTCGCATTGTGTGCAAGTGTTTGTTAGTTTGTGCAGGTGCATATATTGGGGACTTGCTTGTGCCTCCTACTGGATTGATACATTGGTTCTAAACTAAGGGAAATACTTATCTCTACTTTGCTACATCACCCTTTCCTCTTCAAGGGAAAAATCAATGCAAGCTCAAGAAGTAGCAAGAAGAATTTCTGGCGCCGTTGCCGGGGAGGTTCTACATCAAGCCTAGCAAGTACCTATCATAAACTCTCATCTCTTGCACTTACATTATTTGTAATTTGCTTCTAGTTTTCCTATCCCCACTTCTAAAACATTTTCAGAAAAACACAAAAATATTTCCCTTCTTTCCGTTTGCCTTTATCTCTTACTTGGTTTGTTTGCTTGTTTGCTTGCCATAATTGTGTATTTATTCAAAATCAAAAAGCAAAAGGTTTATGGATCCACTTAAAGTTTTCTACTTGGATAATCTTCGATCCATATGTGCTCGTGTTGAAACCCCAACTAGTTTAGTTGAGGGAAAATCATTAGATGAGCATGCTCATTTTGTGCGTCGCCGTTTGTCTCAAAAGGGGGACTCTTATGGAATCAAATAAATTGCTTGCTATGCTATGCTTGGAATCTATGTGAAATTTATGATTTTACTTATTGCTCGGAGAACCCTAAAAAACACCTTCCCTACCTATGTGAGTTTAATGATAATAAAATCCTATCTTCTTATGCCAAAGGTGTTTATAGTTACTATGATATTGAACAAATTAAAGCATATGTTGCTTTTAAGGGTGCTTATGAAGTTGCTTCTTTGATTGAAAAGTATGATATTAATCTCTACAAATCTGGAAATTTTGACATACTTAAACATTGCTAGCTATGAACACTATGCTCATAATGCCCACGTTAAAGAATTTATTGAGAGAATGTCCGTTGCTTTGGAAGCAAATAATGATATGCATGGATCTATAGATTATTCCATTGATTTGATTGAAATATCCCCCCTTGATGAACATGATGCTTGCTATTCTTATCGCCATGATGCCAATATTAATTATACTTATGGAGATGAACTTGCTATAGTTCCTTATGTTAAACATGAAATTATTGCTATTGCACCCACACTTTGATAGCTCCTTGAATGAAAAGCATGATTGCAATGATGTTATTATAAATTCTATCAATGTCAATTGTGCTAATAATATGCAAAACCCTAATCTTGGGGATTCTAATTTTGCTATGTCTACTACTTATTGCAATGATCATGATTGGGGTGATTCTTCTTATAATCTTGAAAATTTATTTAAGTCTCATGATGAATATGTTTGCAATAATATTGAAAGTGGGTTTGGAAGAGTGTCAACATTAGGTAATAATGATCCCACTAATTTCTAGAATGATCAATCTTATGAAATTTTTGATAAAGGAGGGTTTGGAAAGGTCATGACTTTATTTGATGATAATCACACTATTTTGGAAGAGTGTCAACTTTGCATGCATGTGGATCATGAAGAGAAAATTTTATATGATAGCTATATTGTTGAATTTGATTATGATACTACATGTAATTATTATGAGAGAGGAAAATATGGTTGTAGAAATTTTCATGTCACTAAATTACCTCTCGTTATGTTGAGATTGCTATTGTTTCTTTCTTCTTCCTTGCATATGCTAGTTTTTGCTTGTCTTGATAATTTGTTTGATTAAAATGCCTATGCATAGGAAGTATGTTATACTTAAACTTGTTTTTCACATGCTACATAATGCTCTCTTCATGTTTCAATTGATATCTCTCATGTGAGCATCATTAAAATTATTGATGCCTGGCTAAAAGGCTTTAAAGAAAAGCGCTTGTTGGGAGACAACCTAATATTTTTTATTTTCTGTTTTTATGTGAATACACATTATTAATTCTATAGTAATTGTGTTTAGTGCTTTTAATTAGTGTTTGTGCCAAGTAAGACCTTTGGAATGGTCCATGGTGATAGTTGATTCGATCTTGCTGAAAACAAAAACTTTTGCGCTCATTTCCAGAATTTCAAAAATCAAAGAAGCGTGCTTTTGATCTGAATTTTACACAAGATTGATATAAAATTTCCTAGAATGTCCCAATGTTTCAGAATTTTTGAAGTTACATAAGTATATGAAGTTTCCAGATTACTACAGACTGTTCTGTTTTTGATAAATTTTGTTTTCTATGTGTTGTTTGCTTATTTTGATGAATCTATGGGTAGTATCGGGGGGTATGAACCATGGAGAAGTTGGAATACAGTAGATATTACACCAATATAATTTAGAATGATTTCAAAATAGTACCTAAAGTGGTGGTTTGCTTTATTATACTAACAGATCTTACGAGTTTTCTATTGAGTTTTGTGTTGTGAAGTTTTCAAGTTTTGGGTAAAGATTTGATGGACTATGGAATAAGGAGTGGCAAGAGCCTAATCTTGGGGATGCCCAAGTCACCCAAATGTAATATTGAAGGACAACTAAGCATCTAAGCTTGGGGATTCCCCGGATGGCATCCCGTCTTTTTTCTTCAATCCATCGGTAAATTTACTTGAGGCTATATTTTTATTCACCACATGATATGTGTTTTGCTTGGAGAGTCTTGTATGATTTGAGTCTTTGCTTTTTAGTTTGCCACAATCATTCTTGCTGTACACACCATTTTAGAGGGACACACATTAATCATGAATTTATTAGAATACTCTATGTGCTTCACTTATATCTTTTGAGCTAGGCAGTTTGCTCTAGCGCTTCACTTATATCTTTTTAGAGCACGGCGGTGGTCTTATTTTGTAGAAATTTTTGAACTTTCATGCTTCACTTATATTATTTTGAGAGTCTTAAACAGCATGGTAATTTTCTTAGGTTATGAATTTAGTCCTAATATGATGGGCATCCAAGAGGGATATAATGAAAACTTTCATATAAAGAGCATTGCATATATGAGAAGTTTGATTCCTTGCATTTGTTTTGAGATATAAAGATGGTAATATTAGAGTAATGCTAGTGAGTAATTGTGGATTGGTATAAATACTTGTGTTAAAGTTTGTGATTCTTGTAGCATGCATGTATGGTGAACCGTTATGTGATGAAGTCGAATCATGATTTATTGTTTGCTTGTCTTCCTTATGAGTGGCGGTCGGGGACGAGCGATGGTCTTTTCCTACCAATCTATCCCCCTAGGAGCATGCATATTAGTACTTTGTTTCGATGGCTAATAAACTTTTGCAATAAGTATGTGAGTTATTTATGACTACTGTTGAGTTCATGGATTATACCACTCTCACCCTTCCACCATTGATGGCCTCTCTAGTACTGCGCAACTTTCGCCGGTGCATTAAACCCACCATATACCCTTCCCCAAAACAGCCATCATACCTACCTATTATGGAATTTCCATAGCCATTACGAGATATATTGCACCATCATTCTCATATTGCCTTGCATGATCGTAAAATAGCTAGCATGATTTTTTATGGCTTGTCCATTTTTTTTATATCTTTGCTATGCTAGATCATTGAACATACTAGTACATCACCGAAGGCATTCCTATAGAGTCATATCCTTGTTCTAGTATCGAGTTGTAAATTTGAGTTGTAAGCAAATAAAAGTGTGATGATGATCATTATTAGAGCATTGTCCCATGTGAGGAAAGGATGATGGAAGCTATGATTCCCTCACAAGTTGGAATGAGTCTCCAGACTTTAAAAAGATAAAAGAGGCCAAAGAAGCCCAATAAAGAAAGAGGCCAAAGATCCCAACAAAAAAATGAGAGAAAAAGAGAGAAGGGACAATGTTACTATCCTTTTCCACACTTGTGTTTCGAAATAGCACCACATTCTTCATGATAGAGAGTCTCATTTTATCACTTTCATATACTAGTGAGAATTTTTCATTATAGAACTTGGCTTGTATATTCCAATGATGGGCTTCCTCAAATTGCCCTAGGTCTTCGTGAGCAAGCAAGTTGGATGCACACCCACTTAGCTTTCTTTTGAGCTTTCATACATTCAAGCTCTAGTGCATCTGTTTCATGGCAATCCCTACTCGCGTACATGGATATCAATTGATGGGCATATCCATAGCCCATTAATTTTCCTAGTTGATGTGAGACTTTCTCCTTCCTTTTGTCTTCTCCACAACCACCATATTATATTCCACCTATAGTGTTATATCCATGGCTCACGCTCATGTATTGCGTGAAAGTTGAAAAGTTTGAGAACACAAAAAGTATGAAACGATTTCTTGGCTTGTCATCGGGGTTGTGCATGATAAAATACTTTGTGTGATGAAGATGGAGCATAGTGAGACTATATGATTTTGTAGGGACAACTTTCTTTGGCCATGATACTTTGAGAATACATGATTGCTTTATTAGTATGCTTGAAGTATTATTGTTTTATGTCAATATTAAACTTTTGTTTTGAATCTTATGGATCTGAATATTCATGCCACAATAAGAAGAATTACATGAATAAATATGTTAGGTAGCATTCCACATCAACAATTCTGTTTTTATCATTTACCTACTCGAGGACGAGCAGGAATTAAGCTTGGGGATGCTTGATACATCTCCAATGTATCTATAATTTTTTATTGTTCCATGCTATTATATTATCTATTTTGGATGTTTTATATGCGTTACTTTGCTATTTTATATTATTTTTGGGACTAACCTATTAACCTAGAGCCTAATGCCAGTTTCTGTTTTTCCCTTGTTTTTGACTTCTACAGAAAAGAATATAAAACGGAGTCCAAACGGAATAAAACTTTACAGTGATTTTTCTTGGACCACAAGAAACCCACGAGACTTTGAGAGGAGGCCAGAAGACCTATGAGGCGGTCGCAAGCCATGGGGGCGCACCCCTGGCTTGTGGGCCCCTCGCAACCCTTACAGCCCTAATCTTTGCACTATAAATCCGCAAATATTCCCCCTATACCAGAGGGCACACCAAAAATACTTTTTTGCTGCCGCAAGCTTCTTTTCCTGTGAGATCCCATCTTGGGGCCTTTTCCGGCACTCCACTGGAGGGGGATTCTATCACGGAGGGCCTGTACATCAACCTTGTTTCCCTTTCGATGATGCGTGGGTAGTTTACCACAGACCTAACGGTCCATAGCTAGTAGCTAGATGACTTCTTCTCTCTCTTTGATCTTCAATACAAAGTTATCCCTGATGTTCTTGGAGATCTATTCGATGTAATCTTCTTTTGCGGTGCATTTGTTGAGATCCGATGAATTGTGGATTTATGATCAGATTATCTATGAATATTATTTGAGTCTTTTCTGAACTCTTTTATGCATGATTGAGATAGCTTAGTAATTCTCTTCAATCTATCGATTTGGTTTGGCCAACTAGATTGGTTTTTCTTACAATGGGAGAAATGCTTTGTGATGGGGTCAGTCTTTCTTGTCCTCTCCTAGTGACAGAAGGGGCAGGGAGGCATGTATTGTAGTATTGTATTGTTTCCATTAAGGATAAAAAGATGGGGTTTCTATCATATTGCTTGAGTTTATCCCTCTACATCATGTCATCTTGCTTAAGGCATTACTCTGTTCTTATGAACTTAATACCTAGATGCAGGCAAGAGTCGGTCGATGTGTGGAGTAATAGTAGTAGATGCAGGCAGGAGTCGGTCTACTTGTCACAGACGTGATGCCTATATTCATGACCATTGCCTTAGATATCTTCATAACTATCTGCTTTTCTATCAATTGCTCAACAGTAATTTGTTTACCCACTGTCGTGGACTTAACACGGCAGATGCCCTAGCAAAGGACTTAGGTGTGGAGCCATCGCAACTAGGTTAATTTGAAGGGGTTAAACGGGACAAAGGACACAGAGAGTTTACCCAGGTTCGACCCCTCCCAATGAGGTAAAAGTCTGCTCTTGCTTTAGGTTGTATTGTGACGCCCGGATAATTAAGCTACAACAACCCTCGCCTAATGATGCACGTCACCTCGATTACTGTTGTTACTCTTGCGTACTTCAAAACCGATTCGAAATTCAAATTTAAAATAAAGTCAAACTAGAAAAAAATTCAAATGTCAAAACTAAAAAGTACAAACGGTGACAAATAATGCATATGTAATTATGGTGAAGAAACCACATTTTTATAAAGTGTTTAAATGCTCTAATATAAATAAAATAGTAGCAAACATAATTATTGAAATGCCTGTACTAATTAATAAATTAAGTTACTAAATTATTTGAGGACTAGACTTTTGGTGGCAGTGCAGCTTATTGCATAGTATTTATATGTCAAGGCTCCACTTTTTACAAAAAGTCATTTGGTTCAAGTTTTAAATGGAAAACAGAAGCTAATTAAAAAAGAAACAGAAAAGAAAAGGCTAACAGAAAATAAAAGGAGAAAGAAACCTAACTAATGTACACTTAAGGCCCAAAAGGCTTGTAGCTAGCCCAGCCCACCAGGAGGTTTCCTCCTACCTCCTGTTCACAGGAGACGCGCTGGACGCGCCCGCGGCGTCCATGGACGGATCGGCCACGTGCTGGCCATCCAACTCCTCCCCGTCGCCTACAAGCCCTCCCCGACCACCCATCGGCAAACCATAGCAACCCCACTCTCCCCCTCTCGCCCCAGATCCACCTTCCCGCACATAGCCGATTGCCCTTGCCGCCATGGTCTCTGTCGATCCCGCGGTCACCGAGCCCCGTTCGCCTCCTCGACGTGCCCACCGGCTTCCTCGTCATCGTCCACATCGCTTACACAATTGGGGTCGAGCCGAGAGCCTCTCCTCCGACTGGAACACGCTCGTCTTCAACTCGGAACGACACCGTTCGTCTTCGACTCCAACGCCGTGGAGCCCTACCCGAGCCCACTTAGCACCTCTACAGGCTCGCAGTGAGCTTCTCCTCCCGTTCCCCTATTTTTACCATCGAACCACCACCGTAGGCCACCGTCACCGTCGTGTCCGATGCCGTCGGAGCTCCTGCTCACCGCGTCATTGTCCGTGCTCCCCTCAGCCCCTGGCCGTGTCCGGGCCGCGCCTACACCACACCGCGGCCGCGCCCCCGCTTTGCTCGGGCCGCGCCCAACCGCATCGCCCTTGCCGCATGCTGCTGCTTCCCCTGCCGCTGCTTGCTCTGCTTCTGCTACTTCTCCGCTGCTCAGCTGTTGCTGCTGCTAGTGTGCCGTAGGCCGCCTCCGCAGGCACCTACTGCCGCGCACCGCATCACGGCTGCTCCTCCTCCCCGCCCCGTGTTGCCCGTCGCTACTCGCGCGCCACATGCTTGCGCATCTCGCCGTCACCCGTCGACCGCCCCACTGCCATCCATTAGCGCGTCGTCGCATGAGCACGCCTCTGGCGGCTCCTCCGACCGTTGCCGGCAGCACCTCTCCCGGCCGCATCGCCGCCTTCACCTCGCCCCGCAGCTTCTCGCTACCTGCTGCGCGCGCTCGTCGAGCTCGCTCGCCCGTGACCGCTCCACTCCCTGGCCCTGCCCGCGACCCGTCTCACCGGCGCGCGCGCCGCCGCTTTCGTGACCGCTCCGCCCGGACTGGTCGTGCCCATCCCCGTGCCGGCGCCCGCCCCGGGCTTCTGGCTCTTGTCGCTGCCTAGCGCGCGCCGCGTCCGTCGCTGCTCTCGCTCACCCGGCCATGCTCCGCTGCGGGCGCTGCCACCGCCGTCGTTCCCGCCATGCCCCGCCTCCGCCCGGCTACGTGGCCTCCCCACACGCGCCGCCCACCGTCGCCTCCCCACTGCCCCGCCTAGCGGGCTGCCCCGTCGCCGGTGGCCTCGCCCCGCTCCCGGGCGTGCTATGCCCCGGCCGCACCCCTCAAGCATGGGCGCTCACTCCCCCGCCCGCGCCCGTTACGCCCGCCCCACAAGGCCTTTGGGCCACTGCCTAGTGGGGCCCCCACCCTCTTTTTTTGTAAAAAAAGATTTTAAAAATAATAATTAAAAATAACTTAATTAATTAATTAGCAATTAACTAATTTAGTTAATCATGTTAATTAACCTAACCTAATTAGTCTGATTAGTTAGCTAATTAACTATTAATTGATTAAGCATACAATGACGTGTGGGACCCCCTGGGCCCTGTTGACCAGTCAACGGGTCAACGTTGACTGCTGACTGGGCAGTCAACGGGGCCCCCTGGTCAGCCTCTGTGCACTGCTGGGTGCACTGCACCGGGTGCACCCAGCCGAAGTCTGTTATGTATCTTTCGAATTAATTTAATTGAAATAAATCCAGAAAATATTTAATGCTTTGAAAAATCATATAAAATAAACCGTAACTCGGATGAAAATAATTTATATATGAAAGTTGCTCAGAACGACGAGACGAATCCGAATACGCATTCCGTTCGTCCGCCATATGTCCCTAGCATAGCGAACATGCAACAATCCACCTCCGGTCCATCTGTCCGAAAACGCGAAACACCGGGAATCCTTTCCCGGATGTTTCCCCCCTTTGCCGGTATCACTTAGTACTGCGTTAGGTCACCGCTAGCACCAGCATTGCCATGTTATGCTTTGTGATGCTTTGATTGCTCTGTTATCTATTGTGTTCCCCTCTGTAACTTCTTTCCAGTAGACCCCGAGACCGCTGTTGGTACCCTTGTGATTGACTACATCGATGATGACCCCTCCTTGCCAGAGCAACCAGGCAAGCCTGAAAGTGCAACTATCCCTAGGTGGTTTTGGTAATTCATAACAACATGTAGCTCATTGAGCTAATGCTATTCCAAGATGATTATTTCAGGAAAGCTCAATGATTGGCATGGCATGGATGTGAAAGTGGAACCCTCAAAATGTTAAGGACAAAGGATTGGCTCAAGCTCAAAAGCTCAAGACTCTTCATTTATATTTTAGTGATCCAAGATCACATTGAGTCCATAGGAAAAGCCAATACTATCAAGGAGGGATGAGGTGTTGTTTAATGAGCCTCTTGCTTCATGTGCTTAATGATATGCTCCAAAACCCTCAACTACTTTCCCATATCCACATATGACCTAAACTCTAAGCCAAACTCGGTCCTACCGATTTTTCCTATCCGGCGCCACCGAGTTTCAATTGTCATTAGCCACTGCCAAACCCTAGCAATTCGGTTCTACCGATAAGGAACTCGGTCCCACCGAGATGGGGTTGCAAACTCTCTGTTTCCCTATCGTAACTTTTCGGTCCCACCGAAAGAGCGAATCGGTCCCACCGAGATTGCAATGTAAACTCAGTGTTTCCCCCTTGTAACTTTTCGGTCTCACCGAGTTCCACTCGATCTCACCGAAAGAGCTAATCGGTCCCACCGAGTTTGCCCGACCAACTCTCTAGTTAGCTAATTACCAAACTCGGTCTCACCGAGTTTGTGTAATCGGTCTCACCGAGATTATGTTATGCCCAAACCCTAACCGAATCGGTCCTACCGAGTTGCATGTCAGTCCCACCGAAATTCCTAACGGTCACTAGGTTTACTACTTCGGTCAGACCGAGTTTTCTGATTCGGTCCCACCGAGATTGGTAAATTGTGTAATGGTTGGATTTTGTGTGGAGGCTATATATACCCCTCCACCTCCTTCTCATTCAGTGAGAGAGCCATCAGAACACACACAACATTCCTACTCATATGTTCTGAGAGAAAACCACCTACTCATGTGTTGAGACCAAGACATTCCATTCCTACCATATGAATCTTGATCTCTAGCCTTCCCAAGTTGCTTTCCACTCAAATCTTCTTTCCACAAAATCCAAATCCTATGAGAGAGAGTTGAGTGTTGGGGAGACTATCATTTGAAGCACAAGAGCAAGGAGTTCATTACCTACACACCATTTGTTACTTCTTGGAGAGTGGTGTCTCCTAGATTGGCTAGGTGTCACTTGGGAGCCTCCGACAAGATTGTGGAGTTGAACCAAGGAGTTTGTAAGGGCAAGGAGATGGCCTACTTCATGAAGATCTACCGCTTGTGAGGCAAGTCCTTCGTGGGCGATGGCCATGGTGGGATAGACAAGGTTGCCTCTTCGTGGACCCTTTGTGGGTGGTTGCTTCTTCGTGGACCCTTCGTGGCTGGAGCCCTTCGCGGACTCGCGCAACCGTTGCCCTTGGGTGGAGCCCTGTGTGGACTCGCGCAACCGTTACCCTTCGTGGGTTGAAGTCTCCATCAACGTGGATGTAGGATAGCACCACCTATCCGAACCACGGGAAAAACATCCTTGTCTCCAATAGCGTTTGAATTCTCCAAACCCCTCCCTTTATATTCTTGCAAGTTGCATGCTTTACTTTCCGCTGCCAATATACTCTTTGCATGCTTGCTTGAATTGTGTGATGATTGCTTGAGTTGTCCTAAAATAGCTAAAATCTGCCAAGAACTAAAATTGGGAAAAGGTTAAGTTTTTATTTGGTCAAGTAGTCTAATCACCCCCTCTCTAGACATACTTCGATCCTACAAGTGGTATCAGAGCCAGGTTTCCATTTGCTTGATCTCCATAGCTTTTGGTGGTCATAGCCTTGGTTTCACAACCTAGGAGAGTATGGCGTCTAGCGAGGGAAATTATCACCGTAGAGGTCCTTACTTTGATGGTACTAATTTTGCTAGTTGGAAGCATAAAATGAAAATGCATATTCTTGGACATAACCCCGCCATTTGGGCTATTGTGTGTGTTGGTTTGCAAGGTGACTTCTTTGATGGGAGAGAACCAAACCGTGAAGCTACCGCGGAGGAGTTGAAGATGTTGCATACAATGCTCAAGCTTGTGATATTCTCTTCAACGGATTGTGCCCCGAAGAATTCAACAAAATCAGCCGCCTTGAGAATGCAAAGGAAATTTGGGACACTTTGATTGATATGCACGAAGGTACCGACTCTGTCAAGGAATCCAAGTTGGATGTGCTTCAAAGCCAACTTGACAAGTTCAAGATGAAGGATGGTGAAGGTGTCGCTGAAATGTACTCTAGGCTTGCTCTCATCACAAATGAGATTGCCGGCTTAGGAAGTGAAGAGATGACCGATAGATTCATCATTAAGAAGATCCTAAGAGCCTTGGATGGAAAATATGATACCGTGTGCACATTGATCCAAATGATGCCCAATTACAAAGATCTCAAGCCAACGGAGGTGATTGGAAGAATTGTTGCTCATGAGATGTCTCTTAAGGATAAAGAGGAACTTCACAACAAATCAAGTGGTGCCTATAAAGCCTCATGTGAAGCCCCTACGTCATCAAGTGGGAAACAAGACTTCAATGAAGAATTGAGCTTAATGGTGAAGAACTTCAACAAGTTCTACAAGAGTAGAAGCAAAGATAGAAGCTCCAAGTCAAGGTCCTACAATGACAAAAGATCTTCTAGTCGAGAGCGAAACTGTTACAACTGTGGAAGACCCGGACACTATTCCAATGAGTGTACGGCTCCCTACAAGAGAAGAGAAGATTCTCCAAAAAGAAGAAGCAAAGGATCACCACCAAGAGAGAGAAGGAGTAGAGATGATCATTATGAACGAAGATACTCATGGAGAAGCAAGGATTCGGAAAGGAAGGAAAAATCATCAAGGAGCTACACAAGACGAAGACATCAAGCTCATGTTGGTGAATGGGTATCCGGCTCCGACTCCGACAGCCACTCCGAGAGAAGTTATCACTCCGACTCCGAAGATACTCAAGATGAAGGTGTTACCGGTCTAGCACTTGTGTCATCCAACTCCTACGACATATTTGACTCACCAAATGAAGGAATTGGAAGATGCTTCATGGCCAAAGGTCCTAAGGTAACACACCCCGAGTATGTTGATTTCAATAGTGATGAAGATGACTTGTTAGGTGATGATTTGCTTGGTGACAACTCTAGTGATGAATACTATGATAAAAGACCAATTAATCATGCTAATCAAGATAAAACGAGTGACAATGATAAGGAGAAGATTGAGGCTCTAACTAAAGAACTAAAAACTCTTAAGTTAGCTCATGACACTATCTTCGAAGATCACCGAGAACTTTTAAGAGCTCATGAGAAACTATGCTTTGAAAAGCTCAATCTTGAGCAAGAGCACGAGTTCTTAAAGGAAATCAATGATGATCTCCGCAAGAAAAGTTCTTCTTACATTGCCAAGCGTTTACTCTTATCCACTTACATGCCTCAAGTCAAGTCTAGTAACAAGAAAGATTCTTCCTCTAGTAGTAACAATGATCATGCTAAATCCAATATTGTTGCTTCTAGTATTTCTCTTGATTCCACTAATGATTCTCTTAGCCAAGTTACAATTGAGCAAGAAAATAGCTTATTGAAGGGAATTATAGAGAAAGGAGTGTACAAGAGCCTTGCCGGGAGTAAGCAATTCGAGGAAATTGTGCACAAGCAAGGAATGCACCGGAAGAATCAAGGTGTTGGTTTTGAACAAAAGTTCAATGCCAATGGAGTTGAATGTGAAGAAGATCAATACCCCAAGACGAAGTTTGTTCCTCAACAAGAGAAATATACTTATTTCAAGGGGACACAAGCTCAAGATGATCTTCCACCACAAGACTATGAGCAAAAAGGCAAAGACAAGCTTCAAGAGGAAATTGATGCATTTGAAGAAGCTCCTAAGACCTTAGTCAAGTGGATTCCCAAGACTACTTCAAGTTCCACTTCATCAAGTACGACTACAACTCCAAGGATTCCCATCAAGATGATGTGGATCCAAAATAAGAAGAACTAGAGAGTTCTTGAGGGTGACTCCGCCAACATACTTCACTCTTATCATTTTGGCAAGAACAAGTGCAATCAACTTCCACATCTTGCACTAGTTCAAGGAGTCACAAACCCTCTTGTTGGTAAGACAAGGGACAAGGTAAGCTAAAAGTTTTCATGGACATCATTTTTTTTGTGCATCACTCTATGTCTATGGATATCCTTGTTTGTTCCTTGTGGGACTAACCCATGTAGGTATTGAAAGTGTAATTCACTCAAATGGATAGCTCCAAGAGATCTACATCAACATTGAGCATCCACATCTTCAATATCTACATGAAGTCATCATCGACAAAACCCAAGGTTAGTTCATCCCTCTTAGGGGGGATATCACATCTAGGGGGAGCTTTGCTCTAAGACTTGAGCTAAAGCAACTCTAAAGATGTGAACAAAACAATGCTTTATGTAAAAGTGGTAACCCCACTTGAGCTTAAACAATTAGTATGACCTACGATCAAGTGTTCTCACTTGACTCCTAAGTCAATATACTCATATATAGATGACCTAGTCATCGCAAATTGCTTGATAGATGCTAGAATTGGTTGTGCATGCTTTGCCACATATTTCATTTGCTATCTTATTGTGTGAGCATGTTGGTTGCATATTTTACTCATTCAAGGACATCCACTTGTTGTTTTGATTGTTTGGCTTTATCTTCTTTTGCCAAGTGGATGGACAAGAATGCCTAAGAACCTCCTCTAGCTATCTACGCTTTTCTCGTCTCAAACTCTATTCATGATGCATCACAAAATTTGATCAAGTCAGATTCGAACCACTCTGTGTGAGGAGCGCTCGGAGTCCCCGATTCGTCATAGACTTAAACTTCCAAAACCTCTTTATGAATCTCGGTCTGACCGATACTCCATTTTCGGTCCTACCAAGTTCATTAAGTTGATCTAGGTTTTCGATCTCGGTGCAACCGATTTGAACTTTTTCGGTCACACCGAGTTGCAATAACTGCACACAGTTTTGCATCTCGGTGCCTCCGAGTTGTTCCACTTGGTCACACCGACAGGGTCGGGCTATATATAGTGACGGGCAGAATTTTGGAAATTTCTCCGAAACCTCCTCGCCTGCGCGATAGCCTGCTCTGCCTTAGAGGTCTCCGGATCGTCTTCTCGCCGCCAGCAACCTCCTGTCGCTGGTCTCCGCCGCCGTCAACGGATTTCTGCCCCGCCGTTGCTGCCGTAGCAAGTCCCCGCCGAACTAGGGTATGGACTTGATCTTTGTGCTATTCCTCAATCTGATTCCTAGCACATTGTGATCACATGATTCTTGCCACGATTGAAACACTCCTATCTAGTCAATGAACTCATAGATTAGGCTTAATTCAAAAATTTTAGGGTTAGGTTTCCGCCGAAACCATCTCGGACCCACCGAGTTGAAAAACTCGGTCCCACCGATCTGGCTTTTGCCATTGCACAAGTGAAACTCGGTCTGACTGAGAATAACTATCGGTGCGACCAATTTTGGAATTCTGTGAAACCCTAGCAGTCTCGGTGCCACCGAACTGTGACTCGGTCCTACCGAGTTCACTAGTTTAGGTTCCAAAACTGCTTCGGTGTCACCGAGTTTGAAAATCGGTAGATCCGAGATGCTTTCTGTGGAAAACTAAAACTAAGTTTTTGAATTAATATTTTGTAAAAATCTCTGCTTTTTGTGATGCTCATCCACTCTATCTTATCCATAATCTATTCACAGGGTCAGCAGTCAGTGTGCAACATGTCTGATCAAAGTGACAGCCAGAATGTGTCTGAGCAGCAAGTTGTGATGAGTGAGGGCACTAGCCCCTCAAGTTCTTCTGATGATGGCAGCAGGAGCACACCCAGCAATCTGCCTAAGGCTGCCACATGTCAAAGGAAGAAGAGAATGTCTGATTCTGAGGATGAAGACTATGTGGCAGAGGAAGAGGCCACCTCCAAGAGAGTTGAGCCAGCTCAAGGCTCAAAGCCAGGCCTGAAAATCAAGAGGCCAGCAGGCAGGCAGCCCATGTCAAAGGCTAGAGCATCAACTGAGAAGCCTGCTCCCATTGAGCCCGTTGCAGCTGAGGGCAAGAAGAGGAAAGAGAGAGTGAAAAAGACTGTGGCTAGGGTACTTGGCAAAGCCTCCATCATGGTAGAAAAGGATGAGGAAGAAGAGGCAGCTGCACCAGCGCCCAAGGCAGCCA
This sequence comes from Triticum urartu, assembly GCF_056163025.1. Lineage (NCBI taxonomy): Eukaryota > Viridiplantae > Streptophyta > Magnoliopsida > Poales > Poaceae > Triticum > Triticum urartu. The sequence continues at coordinate 140,922,824 of NC_141874.1, read as the reverse complement.
AACTCATGGGAGATGCTATAAGGTCAGGAACAGCTGCATCCAAGCCCAAGGAAGCACCTAAGGCTGCATCTAAGCCTAATAGTGCACCAAAGAGAAACACACGAATCATCCCAGCTGCAGAAAAGAATAAGGCCCCAGTGCCTGAAGCTATCGAAGAAGAGGAAGATGGTGTCCTTAGGAAGCTCAAGCCCAAGATCCCAGACCACAACGATGCTCATCCTGTGGCTGAGGATATGAAGCTCAGGAGAGATTCAGGGCTGAGGAAATGGAGAGAAGCAGATCCGTATGCTTCTAGGAGAAGGACTGCCGTGGATTACAGATTTCATACCAAGGAGCAGCAAGATTTCTATGAGACTGTTTTGCTTGACAAGAAGCCAATCGTTTGTGACATGAGATGGGTCGACTGGACCTATATCAAGGAGAATGAAGAGCACTACCCAGGAGTTCAGGACAGCTTCAGAGCATGTGGAGTAGAGGACTTTGTTGGGCAGAAGCTCACAAAGTGGAACGAGGAACTCATCATGCAGTTCTACTCCACAGCTCACTTTCATCCAGATGGGAGGATTACATGGATGTCTGAGGGTACAAGGTACCAATCTACAGTGGCTGAGTGGGCACAGATCATCAATGCCCCAGAAGAGCAAGATGAGGACTTGGATATCTATGCCAAGAAAAAGATGGATCACAACTCCATGTCCAACATGTACAAGGAGATCCCGAATGAAGCGCTCGACACGTTCAAGTTTGGCTCAGTGCACTATCTGCTCTCAGGATTGCCTACGATCAACTGGATCCTTAGGCACACCCTTCTGCCCAAGTCTGGAGATCACAAGATGATCAGAGGCCACGCGATCAACTTGCTTCATGTTTTTGACGTGCCTCAAAAATTCAAAGTCATGAGCCTCATAGTTGAAACAATCAAAAGGACTGCGGCAGATCAGAAGAGGAGCTGTGGATATGCCCCTCAGATTCAGGAGCTCATCAACTCCAATATGGGCACAGGCGTATATTTGTTGGATAAGGAACACCTGCCCATCCGTCCAGATTTTGAGAACAATGAAGTTGTGATGACAGAGAATGAGCCATCATCTGCACAAGCATATGCAAAGAAGGAGAAGGCGAGGAAGGAGAAAGCTGCCAGGATGCCCACTCAAGCAGAGGCATCTGAATACTTCTTGAAGACCAAACAAGAGCAGCTTGGTTACTTGATTGCGTCCACCGTGCGGATTGAGCAGAGTCTAGCCACCCTGACTCAGAACCAGGCGAGTTTAGAGAGGATCATGGAACAGAGGTTCTATGACTTGTACATCAAGGTAACAGAAGTTCAGTCTGCAGTGGAGCAGCTCCAGGAGGACATGAATGAGAGAAGAGGCAGGACCACGACTCATGCGTTTTCGAGGGTGCCACAAGGTCCGAGGTCGTCTGCACTGCCAGTTGCTGACACCAGAGCTACTACTTCAGCACCAGCTACAGCCTCAGCTCCAGCGTCTACCTCAGCTCCAACTCCAGCAACTACTTCCACATCTACAGAAGCCGTCGTCCTTGGAGTGATCCGGACTCCACCACCACCTGAAGATCAAGCCTGAGCGACGACTTAGCACTATGCATTTTCTAGGAACTTTTTGGTAACTTGTTGCCAAAGGGGGAGAATGTATAGATCATAGGCTTCGAGAGAGAGAGTGTTGATTTTCTCTCTTGTTTTATTTGGTGGTTTTTCGAACCTTTTCTGCTTTTGAGTGCTTGATACTATGTCATTATTTGTGAGACATCGATGATCATGTGTTTGATCATAAGCTACACTTAATGTTTGCTTAATGCTTGCTTAAATATTATCATTCTATCTATCGCTTGTGATCATTCACTATTCTTGGTGATGAGTGCATGTATTTCATTCTTATCATTTTGAGCACTCCACCAAGATGTATGTGACATGGAAGAGTAACCCATGACTCTAACTCTTTGTGCATTTGCAGTCCAAAGCAAATTTTAAAATATGCACAAATTTAAGGGGAGCTCTTACTTATCACATACTTCTCAAAGCGACAATATACTTCATGCTTATTATCATTTGTCGAAGCTTTGATCTATATGTTGTCATCAATTACCAAAAAGGGGGAGATTGAAAGTGCAACTATCCCTAGGTGGTTTTGGTAATTCATAACAACATATAGCTCATTGAGCTAATGCTATTCCAAGATGATTATTTCAGGAAAGCTCAATGATTGGCATGGCATGGATGTGAAAGTGGAACCCTCAAAATGTTAAGGACAAAGGATTGGCTCAAGCTCAAAAGCTCAAGACCCTTCATTTATATTTTAGTGATCCAAGATCACATTGAGTCCATAGGAAAAGCCAATACTATCAAGGAGGGATGAGGTGTTGCTTAATGAGCCTCTTGCTTCATGTGCTTAATGATATGCTCCAAAACCCTCAACTACTTTCCCATATCCACATATGACCTAAACTCTAAGCCAAACTCGGTCCTACCGATTTTTCCTATCCGGCGCCACCGAGTTTCAATTGTCATTAGCCATTGCCAAACCCTAGCAATTCGGTTCTACCGATAAGGAACTCGGTCCCACCGAGATGGGGTTGCAAACTCTCTGTTTCCCTTTCGTAACTTTTCGGTCCCACCGAAAGAGCGAATTGGTCCCACCGAGATTGCAATGTAAACTCAGTGTTTCCCCTTTGTAACTTTTCGGTCTCACCGAGTTCCACTCGGTCTCACCGAAAGAGCAAATCGGTCCCACCGAGTTTGCCTGACCAACTCTTTGGTTAGCTAATTACCAAACTCGGTCTCACCGAGTTTGTGTAATCGGTCTCACCGAGATTACGTTATGCCCAAACCCTAACCGAATTGGTCCTACCAAGTTGCATGTCAGTCCCACCGAAATTCCTAACGGTCACTAGGTTTACTACTTCGGTCAGACCGAGTTTTCTGATTCAGTCCCACCGAGATTGGTAAATTGTGTAACGGTTGGATTTTGTGTGGAGGCTATATATACCCCTCCACCTCCTTCTCATTCAGTGAGAGAGCCATCAGAACACACACAACATTCCTACTCATATGTTCTGAGAGAAAACCACCTACTCATGTGTTGAGACCAAGACATTCCATTCCTACCATATGAATCTTGATCTCTATCCTTCCCAAGTTGCTTTCCACTCAAATCTTCTTTCCACAAAATCCAAATCCTATGAGAGAGAGTTGAGTGTTGGGGAGACTATCATTTGAAGCACAAGAGCAAGGAGTTCATTACCTACACACCATTTGTTACTTCTTGGAGAGTGGTGTCTCCTAGATTGGCTAGGTGTCACTTGGGAGCCTCCGACAAGATTGTGGAGTTGAACCAAGGAGTTTGTAAGGGCAAGGAGATCGCCTACTTCGTGAAGATCTACCGCTAGTGAGGCAAGTCCTTCGTGGGCGATGGCCATGGTGGGATAGACAAGGTTGCTTCTTCGTGGACCCTTCGTGGGTGGAGCCCTTCGTGGACTCGCGCAACCGTTGCCCTTGGGTGGAGCCCTGTGTGGACTCGCGCAACCGTTACCCTTCGTGGGTTGAAGTCTCCATCAACGTGGATGTAGGATAGCACCACCTATCCGAACCACGGGAAAAACATCCTTGTCTCCAATAGCGTTTGAATTCTCCAAACCCTTCCCTTTATATTCTTGCAAGTTGCATGCTTTACTTTCCGCTGCCAATATACTCTTTGCATGCTTGCTTGAATTGTGTGATGATTGCTTGACTTGTCCTAAAATAGCTAAAATCTGCCAAGAACTAAAATTGGGAAAAGGTTAAGTTTTTATTTGGTCAAGTAGTCTAATCACCCCCCCTCTAGACATACTTCGATCCTACAAAGCCCCCCCTTGATCACCAGATATCACCTATTCTTCTCTCTACTGCTTGCATTAGAGTAGTGTAGCATGTTACTGCTTTTGGTTAATCCTATTCTGTTGCATAACCTGTCATTGTTGCTACAGTTGTTGATACCTTACCTGCAATCCTAAATGCTTAGTATAGGATGCTAGTATTCCATCAGTGGGCCTACATTCTTGTCCGTCTGCCATGCTATACTATCGGGTCGTGATCACTCTGGAGGTGATCACGGGTATATACATACATAATATACAGGTGGTGACTAAAGTCGGGTCGGCTCATAGAGTACCCGCATGTGATTCTGATGTGGGGGCTAAAGGGGCAGGTGGCTCCATCTAGGTAGTGGTGGGCCTGAGTTCCCGACGGCCCTCGACTATTACCTTGTGGCGGAGCGACAGGGCAGGTTGAGACCACCTAGGAGAGAGGTGGGTCTGGCCCTGGTCGGCGTTCGCGGTTACTTCAAAATAACACGCTTAATGAGATCTGGGTATTTGATCTGAGTCTGGCTACTGGCCTATACGCACTAACCAACTACGCGGGAACAGTTATGGGCACTCAACGTCGTGGTATCAGCCGAAGCCTTCATGACGTCAGCGACTGAGCGGCGCGCGCTGGGTTGGACCGCGTAACGCAACTTCCTTTGTAATGGAGGTTCCTAGGTATGCTCTCCGGCCGCCCTCGCAACATGCAGGTGTGCAATGGGCCATGGGCCCAGACCCCCGCGCCATAGCATTTAGAACGGCATGCTGACCTCTTTGTTGTGCCTAGGTAGGGCTGTGACGTGTTGATCTTCCGAGGCCGGGCATGACCCAGAAAAGTGTGTCCAGATAAAGGGGATCGAGCGTGTTGGGAAATGTGGTGCACCCCTGCAGGGAAGTTAATCTATTCGAATAGTCGTGATCTTCGGTAATAGGATGACTTGGAGTTGTACCTTGACCTTATGACAACTAGAACCGGCTACTTAATAAAACACACCCTTCCAAGTGCGAGATACAACCCGGTGTTCGCTCTCTAATAGGGCGACAAGGAGAGGATCGCCGGGTAGGATTATGCTATGCGATGATACTTGGTGAACTCACCTTCTACTCTCTTCAACATGCTGCAAGATCGAGGCGGCCAGAAGCGTAGTCTTCGACGGGACTAGCTACCCCCCTCTTATTTCGGCATTCTACAGTTCAGTCCACATAAGATACCCCTTTTCCATTTGATACCAATGCATACATATATAGAGTAGCTCCTTGCTTGCGAGTACTTTGGATGAGTACTCACGGTTGCTTTGTTCCCCCTTTTCCCCCTTCCTATACCCGATTGCAGCGACCAGACGATGGAGTCCAGGAGCCAGACGCTGCCGTTGACGATGACTCCTACTACTCTCGAGGTGCCTTCTACTACGTGTAGGCTGCTGACGACGACCAGGAGTAGTTTAGGAGGATCCCAAGCAGGAGGCCTGCACCTCTTTCGATATGTATCCCAGTTTGTGCTAGCCTTCTTAAGGCAAACTTGTTTAACTTATGTCTGTACACAGATATTGTTGCTTCCGCTGACTCGTCTATGATCGAGCTCTTGTATTCAAGCCCTCGAGGCCCCTGGCTTGTAATATGATGCTTGTATGACTTATTTTATTTGTAGAGTTGTGTTGTGATATCTTCCCGTGAGTCCCTGATCTTGAACATACACATTTGCGTGTATGATTATTGTATGGTTGAATTGGGGGCATCACAAGTATTCTTTGGGTTTCAATTACCAGGGAGTGAATACGCTCGACCTAGTTCTCGATTGATTCTTACTTGAGTTAACCTTCCGCCGGGTCACCCCTTTATATACAGGTGGATTCCCAAGGGCTTATAGAATCCCGGCCGGCTCACACAAACGTGGTCGGCTCGTTTCTAACTAAGCTTGCCTTACAAAAGAAGTTAAACATATGGCGGCTCATCCCTTTGGGCCTCAGATCACCTCTGGGTCTTGGGCCTCCAATAAGCCTGCTTCATGAACCGCCATCTTCATATCTCCTTGGACCTTATCGAGCTTCTTAATCTTTAAGCCGCCAGTGGCGTGACCCGGTGTGACCGCGGTAACCCGCCATGACATCAGGTGCATTAACTGCGCAGAAGGCCCAGGATATCTTTTACAGATCCTTATCTTTAATGAACCTCTGAAAATCGAGGCGTCTTTGTAGCCACATAATCATTTTTCAGCCTCCTCGATTTCCGTGCATGCCATCCATTCACTTCCTTGTAAATAGGGACAGGGGGTCCTCCTTTTTCCTTTTACCCTACCCCCTTGTCTTCATCTTCCTCCTTGCGACGCCTCAGCAGACCCAAGCTTCGCCGCCACCGTCTTCCTCCAGCGTCCTCAACTTCAGCCACTGCATCAACCTGAACGGACCAGAAACCTGCGGCACGCCTCCGCTATTCATCAGCATCAGTAAGTGTTCGTTTTTCCCATAATAGATCTGCATTAGGGTTCTATCGTTCATCGGTGTTCTTTGCTGTTCTTCGTTGCTCTCCTTAGAACATGTAGTTGGATCTGAACATAACACTGGAGTTGTATGGTAGTAGTTGTAGCACCCCTTTTCAATCACAAAAAACACCTTCCCTGTATAAGAGCTCATGTGAACACACAAGTTCTTCTGCTGCCGCCACCTTAGGTTTAGAATTTATTTTGTTTTCTGACCTGTTTGTAGGTCCAAAATTATATAACTGATCTGTGGAACCTATTTGTCCATCACTTAGCAAAATTTCACTTATAGATCTGTCGCACTGCAATCATGCAGGCAGCTTATACAATAAGCCGTGACCCGCCATATAGCATTAGTCCCCTTTTAAGCCACCTATATATGTTCACAATCTGTATAACTCGGTATCGTCTTTCGGTTTAACCATGCTGACCTTTATAATACTTACTCTTCTGCATATGAATTGGACTTGCGTAATGCACTTACTTTTGATCACTGGTCGGCTTAATAACATAACCTTAATCCAGCAATATTTTCCTTTTTAGGCTTTCATCAACAAAATGACCAAATTTTTTACCTCATGCAACTGGGTCGCCTCCCGGGTTACCGAGCAGACGTTGAACGAACATGTTCAGGTGGGCGTCGTAGCCGCCAAGAACGTTATTCACTGGAGAGTCCCAGCAACCGAGACCACCCCTGAAACCAAAGAAGGCGAAGTTGTAGTTTTTACTGATCACATGCTCCGGGGGTTCACTCCACCCGGCTCAAAATTCTTCCGTGATTTGTTGCACTTCTTCCAACTCCATCCGCAAGACATCCGTCCTAACTCTGTTTCAAACATCTGCAACTTCCAAGTCTTTTGCGAAGTGTATCTTCAACAGGAGCCCACTGTCGAATTGTTCAAGGAATTCTACTACCTGAACTGCCAGACTGAGTTCACGGACGGGTCTAGCTTAGAACTAGGGGGCATTTCAATTCAGAGGCGGAAATTGTAACACCCTCGATGCGACTATAGCTCCCAGGTGTCGAGGCACGACTTAGAGACATAATCGCATTGAAGGCATATGTCGCAAGTTAGGCAATCTTCACAACATCCCATGTAATATGATAATAAAAGGGGAGATAACATAGTTGGCTTACACTCGCCACGTCAAACAAGTACATAAATAACATTACATCATCCAAACACTCATGGCCCGACTACGGCGCCAAAATAAAAGACAACCCAACATGCTTCACGGTCCCGATCACCCCCAACTGGACACCACTACTGATCATCAGGAAAGGAAACATAGTAACGTTGAGAGTCTTCGTCGAACTACCACTTGAGCTCAAGCGTGTCTCCTGGAGCGGAATCATCAGGCCCTGCATCTGGTGTAATAGTAATCTGTGAGCCACAGGGACTCAGCAATCTCGCACCCTCGTGATCAAGACTATTTAAGCTTATAGGTAAGGCAAGGTAAAAGTATATGTGGAGCTGCAGCAAGCGACTAGCAAAAATGGTGGCTAACTTATTCGCAAAAGAGAGCGAGAAGAGGAGGCAAAGCGCGAGCGAGAAACTAGAGAGCAACCTGCGCAAACATTACTCCAACACCGTGTCCACTTCCCGGACTCCGCCGAGAAGGGGCCATCACGGTAAAACACTCAGTTGATTCATTTTAATTAAGTTAAGGTTCAAGTTATCTACAACCGGACATTAACAAATTCCCATCTGCCCATAACCGCGGGCACGGCTTTCGAAAGTTCAAAACCCTGCAGGGGAGTCCCAACTTAGCCCATGACAAGCTCTCACGGTCAACGAAGGAATAGACCTCCTCCCAAGACGTTCCGATCAGACTCGGTATCTCGGTTCTTCAAGACACTTCGACAGGTTAAAACAAGACCAGCAACACCGCCCGAATGTGCCGACAAATCCCGATAGGAGCTGCACATATCTCTTTCTCAGGGCACACTCAGATTGTCTAAACTTCCGGTAGGCCAGCCCAGAGTTGCCCCTGGTAGCCACCGGTGGCTAACAGTTTGGACCAACACTCAGAGGAGCACTGGCCCGAGAGGGGTTAAAATAATGATGACCCTTGAGTCTGCAGAACCCAAGGGAAAGAAAAGGCTAGGTGGCAAATGGTAAAACCAAGGTTGGGCATTGCTGGAAAAGCTTTAATCAAGGCGAACTATCAAGGGGTTCCCATTATAACCCAACCGCGTAAGGAACGCAAAATCCGGGAACATAACACCGATATGACGGAAACTAGGGCGGCAAGAGTGGAACAAAACACTAGGCGAGAGGCCGAGCCTTCCACCCTTTACCAAGTATATAGATGCATTAAGATAACATGGCAATATAATGATATCCCAACAAGTAAATAAATGTTCCAACAAGGAACGGCCTCCAATCTTCACCTGCAACTAGCAACGCTATAAGAGGGGCTGAGCAAAGCGGTAACATAGCCAATCAACGGTTTGCTAGGACATGGTGGGTTAGAGGTTTGACATGGCAATCTGGGAGGCTTGAAAGCAAGTGGTAGGCATCGTAGCATTGGCATAGCAAAAGAGCGAGCAAACTAGCATAGCAAAGATAGTAGTGATTTTGAGGGTATGGTCATCTTGCCTGCACAGTTGTCAGAGTTGACTGGATCCTCGAAAGCAAACTTAACAGGCTCCTCATTAGCAAACTCGTCTCCTGGCTCTACCGAAACAAGACAAACAAGCAACAAGGACACAAATCAACCACGTGCAAGGATCAAACAAGATGATGCAAAGATGATATGCTATGCGGGATGCGATGCGGGATGCATATGCAAGATGTGACAAGGCATGCATGAACCTGGCCTCAACAAGGAAATCCAAGTGTACCACTGGAAAGATGAGATGAAATCGCTTGAAAACGATATAAATAACGCCGGAATCGGAGTTACGGTTTGGAAATGGCAAGCGATTCAAAAATGACACCGGTCTGCGATTTACAGCAAGTAGCCATCTAAATGCAATGAGATGAACATGCTACAGCTCCCAAACATGGCAAAAAAATACATGGAAGGGATGCATTCAAGATGTTTAACAAAAGTCTAGCACTGAGCTATGGCCAATTCATCTATTAACAGGTTCAAACAAGCATGGCAAAAATGCATATGGCAAACAGATCTCAGACTTGGTGAAATTAACACTTGTCTGGAATTTCAGATCAGGTAGCACCCTTCGGAGCAACAAAACTACGTGCTGCAGGAACTGAACATGGAAAAGGAAAGCATGGCATGGAGCTACTCAAAGAGCTTAACAAAAGTTCCTTAGTGACCTTGAGCCAAAAGGAATCAGAAAATACAATTGCAAGCATGTGAACATGGCAAAAACATAATCAGTTTTCAGACTTAGTGAAAACTGGAGCATGCTGAAAATATAACTCAAGTAGACATGTTTACGAGCTCGATGCACTCACCACGGAGCAAGTCATGACAAACTAAGCATACACCCATCAAGAATACACAAAAAGCAAGCTAGACATGGCAAGAACAATAACATAGCATGCACGGATCAACTACAACATCATCGGCAAAATTGCAAACAAGTTGACAATCTGCCCAGATTCACAAAGTAGCAAAAGTAGAGCTCGATTGACTCAAGCTAGGGTGCTCCATAATTGCAAACAAAGACATGGATGGATAGAGCACTACAAGATTAACAAAACATCCTTACTAATCATCCTCAAAAGAGGCACGGATCACTAGGAAACAACATGATCATATGGCAACATGAGATAAACAGATCAAGGACTTAGTGGAAATGCTAAGTCCCTGAAATCAGAATTACCAAGTGCACCATTTTGCAAGCTTGAACTAGTCACCCCACACATCACAAAAATACATGGGTTGCACCTCTGGAGAGATGACAAAATCCTTAACACAACATATGTAGAACATCAGGGCATATCATGCACACATTAATCATGGCAAAAATGACAAAAAGCTAAATGGAGCAGCAGATCTGACAATTATCTCAAGTAGCCCTCTTCTAACAGCATTTCGGGCATCAATATGAACTCAAATGAAAATGATTCAATGGAATGAAACGATGTACTCTCTGAGATGAACATTTTGATATGCTATATGCCCAAATCGGAGCTACGGATGCAAAGTTACAGAGCTATGAATATGGGCATATGGATCTAAAAATTCCGAGGACTTAGTAGAAAACATCAACCTCCGGATCTAGGGTTTCGGTGGCACGCAAAACGAGGCGGACGGATCTTTGCCGGAGTTCATCGCCGGAGTAGGAGGGAGAGGAGGCCGGCCGGAGTCGGCGGCGGCACGGCGCCAGCGCGGCGGCCGAGGCGGTGCGGGGGCGGGCGAGGCGGCGCGGCGGCCGGCGAGGCGGTAGGCGGCGGCCGGGCTGGAGGAGGACAGCGGCGGGGTTGCGGAGGAGGCGGCGGCCGGCGTCGGGCCTGCGGGGGCTCTCCCCGGGTCGAGCGGGCCGGTGCGGGCACGGGTGGCGGCACGCCACGTGGCACCATGCCACTGGCTGCGGGCGGCGGCGGCGATTTGTCCGGTGCGGCCCGGACGTGTCCGGCGCGCCGGTTGGAGGGAGGCTAGGGTTTCGGGGGGGAGGAGAAGGGGAATTTCGGGGGTGGTCTTTAAATAGGCATAGAGGGAGCTAGGAGATTCCAAATGAGGTGCGGTTTTTGGCCACGCGATTGTGATCGAATGATCTAGATGATGGAGAAGTCTTAGGTGGGTTTTGGTGCAAATTGGAAGGGTGTTGGGCTGCAACACACACGAGGCCTTTTCGGTCCCTCGGTTAACCGTTGGAGTATCAAACGAAGTCCAAATGATACGAAACTTGACAGGCGGTCTACCGGTAGTAAACCAAGGCCGCTTGGCAAGTCTCAGTCCAATCCGGAAAGGTTTAATCCCCACACACGAAAGAAAGCTAGAAATGACCACCGGAGGAGAACGAAGCGCCGGAATGCAAAACGGACAACGGGGAAAATGCTCGAATGCATGAGATGAACACGTATGCAAATGCAATGCACATGATGACATGATATGAGATGCATGACAACGACAACAACACACGGAGACAAAAACCCGAACCCGAGAAAAATAGAATAACTTAACGCCGGAAATGGCAAGAGTTGGAGTACAAATTGGGAAAGTTACATCCGGGGTGTTACAGAAATAAACCACATTTCTTGCTACTGCACCTCCTAGCCATCCGAAGGATTGGAACCAGACTTGGTTCTATTGCAAAGACACCTCTCCAGAAGGAGAAAATCCTCTGCCAAGTTACCGTGAAAACTGGCTTAGCAACAGGCATCCTCTTCCAGAGCGGATCAGTACGGAAGAACGGGCCAAATATATGCCAACATTTTCAAAGATAGCCTTGATGGCCAATGGTTTAACTGGCGTCGACCTGGTTCGTTGCTGGGTCGCATGGAGGATCTTTCCTTTAAGCCGTCGATCCGGTTTAATGTGTGAATATACCGGCAACGTCAAAGATCTGCCACGTTACTACCCCATTCGTCTAGAAGATAAAGAGATCAACGATATGACCAAGACTCTGCTCAATGAGAGCTTAGAAACTTGCAGTAAAGTGGGGATGAACCCCTTCTGCACCCTCAATAAGCTGCCAGCTGTAAGTATTTTCAAGCAACTTTCACTAACTCATTGTTTGTCAATCTATATTCTCATTATTACTTGAATTTTCTGCAGGCTGATTCCCCCTTCTGGAGCAAAAAGCTTCAGGATAAACTGGCCAATAAGACCAGGAACAAGACCAAGGTGACCAAGAAACAGTAGCGACCAGACCTCAAACAGTCTGATCTCTGTGCATCAGTGTCATCCCTGGATCGGTAATGCTAACACACACGGTACTTGAGGATTTATAACGGAGTAGCAATCACACACTTATTACATTGAATGTCTCAAAAGAGAACTTATTACAATAAATATGGCTTAAGGACATCTAAAACGATAACAGTGGAAGGCTTGGAAGATAAAGTGAGTCCATCAACTCCAACGGCATCACTGAGTGAAAGACCACGACCTAAGGCGGCTTACTCATCGTCTGAAAAGTCTGCAACATAATACGTTGCAGCCCGAAAACGGGTCAGCACATGGAATATGCTGGCAAAATAACACAAGAGAGTAATGAACAGAATAATGCTATCACTATATGCATATATGGCTGGTGGAGGCTGTAGGGTTAATGTTTTGCGAAAAGCCAATTTTTTCCTACTTCAAAGGAATATATTTTATTTAACTACAAAGTTGGTTCAAAAACATTGAGAAGGTAAACCCCATCTCAATCCCAATTAAAAGTAATTAATAACCCAATCAAATTATATTTAAGAGTGATGAGATCCACATGATAATCCAAGAACTAGATACTCAAGATGCCCATAACCAGGGACACGGCTAACCATGATTAGTTTGTACACTTTGCATAGGTTTGTGCACTTTTCCCCACAAGACTCGATCTCCTCCGTTGGATTTCTCGCAGTACATGATGTTTGAGAAACGGATGACCGAGACACAGTCTTTCCGAAGAGGTCCCCTTAACCGATAGATATGCCGGTACACCTACAATCCCCTACATATGCTAGCCCATCATGGAAAGGTTTCTCAGAACTTACTCAACTATGCCAGAGCCCATAATGGCATGTTGCTGCACACGGAAGTTTCCAGCATGATTAATCTTATGATCCCTTTGAGCCTGGGTGGCAGTCCATAGGAAAATCACATGGTACCCCGGGATTTCCAAAAATACAGGCAATCACTGGGTTCCCCAGGTGCCTCAATCCATCCAGATGTGTATTAAAGTTGCCACCTTAAGTTAACCATTAATTAACAACTCACATCTATCATGGATACACTCAAACCCAAACCACGTCTACTAGCATAGCAGCAATATAAGCAACATAGAAGTAACTCCCAGGGTTTGATAATAAAACAGGTGAATAGGTTCTACCTCATCTACTTCCCGACCCACAATTTATTCAGATCCTAACCATGCAATTGTTTGAGGGTGGATCTAATGCAATAAAAAATGGTTAGTAAATAGGTATGATCAAAGTGTTACTTGCCTTGCTGATGATCCATGAAACCTAGAGACTCGTAGTAGCACGCATCGCACTCCGGGTACTCTATCACAATCAAACAAGCATACAACAAGCAATCAAGCAAGGGGCATGGGTAAAATTCAAATAAGAAGATCTAACCAGAAAATTCAACTTAAGAACTCTGGTTTGCAAAAAGAATCAAATCAAACGAAGCAACGAAACTCAAACTGCGAAAGAAACAAGCTTCGTTTACTAATCTGGACTAAAGTCAAATTTTACAGTAGCAAAAACTTGTTTAAGTTGATTAAACAGAAAGAGGGTTTTGGGACGAAACTCTAGGCGCTTGAATTGTTTGATTCCGATAAACGAGCGAAAAGAAAAACTAAAACGAAAATCGGATCAGAAATCGCAATCGAAAATAATCGCGAAAAATCCGAGAAAAAGAAAAACTGACGAACAGGCTAACGAATGAACGTTCGCTATCTGTGGCTAAACGGTGAAAACCGTTCCTTAACACGAACGTCCGCTAAATAACTAAACCGAAAAAACCGATCTAAAAAAAGAAAAAAAGGGATCTAGGGTTTCGAAAAAACCGATCAGTTTTCTCGCGAAAACCGAGGTGGCGGCGACTACCTCCGGCGAAGTCCGGCGGAACGGCGGCGGCGGCGGGCGGCGGCTTCGGCGAGGTCGGTCGGCGGGGCGGCGCGGCGTGGGGCGGCGCGGCGGGTGCTAGGGTTTCCGCGGCGGCGGGCTTGATGGGCTGCGGGGCTTCGGCGGCACGGCTTATAAAGCCCCCCCGGGCAGAGTCCCGCTCGGGTACGGCCCGGAGTCGGTTTCTCTCTCTTTTTTTTAATTTATTCCGTGAAGAAAAACAAACTAAAGAAATACTAAACGGACTCCAAAAATCCTGAAATAAAATTTCCCCGTCCTCTAAAAATATACCGGACAAGGTGAACATTTATTTGAGACTCTAATGCAATTCTGAAAAATGCGTATTTTTCCTAATTCAAATAAAATAGCAACAAAACTTCGAATAAAAATCTTATTTGATTTTAATATTAAATCTCTAATATTTCTTTATTTTAAGGAAGTCATTTTATCCTCTCTCTTCTATTTTTATAAAATAAATATTTGAAGATAAAATAATAAAATCAAACGATCCTCTTTTCATAATTCGAGAAAAACTCAAATATGAAAATAACGAAATCCCCAACTCTCTCCGTATGTCTTGAGTTGCGTAGAATTTCTAGGATCAAGCCAAAATGCAATAAAATATGATATGAAATTATGATCTAATGTATAACATTCCAAATTGAAAATTTGGGATGTTACAAACCTACCCCTCTTAAGATGAATCTCGCCCTCGAGATTCGGGTTGGCTAGAAAATAGGTGAGGGTGATCTTTCTATAAGTCTTCCTCGCGTTCCCAGGTGGCTTCATCTTCAGTATGATGGCTCCAGTGAACTTTACTAAACTTGATAACTTTGCTGAGTGTAACTCGGCTGGCAAACTCGAGAATCTTAACTAGCTTCTCCTCGTAGGTCAAATCGCTATCTAACTGTATTGCTTCCAATGGCACTATATCTCTCAGAGGGATATCAGCCATCTCTGCGTGGCACTTCTTCAACTCAGAAACGTGGAACACGTCGTGAACTCCTGAAAATCCTTCAGGCAATTCCAACTTGTAAGCAACTTCTCCCATATGTTCCAAAACTTTGTATGGTCCCACAAAATGTGGTGCTAACTTTCCCTTAACTCCAAAGCGCTTCACTGAACTCTAGCCTGGTTCCCAAAGTTTCATGCAACTGATTCCAAAACTTTGAGGTAAACTGGGTTCCTCTATCTAATACAATTGTCCTCGGAACTCCATGCAAACATACGATCCTGGTCATGTATATCTTTGCCAACTTAGCACTGGTGTAAGTGGTCTTCATTGGGATAAAATGAGCTACTTTCGTCAAACGATCGACTACAACCCATATCGAGTCATAGCCTGAACGAGTCCTGGGTAATCCCGTGATAAAATCCATGCCTAGCTTATCCCACTTCCATTCAGGTATCGGCAATGGCTGCAGCAATCCTCGTGGCTTCTGATGCTCTGCCTTCACTCTCTGACATACATCACAAACTCCTACATACTCCGCAATATCCTTCTTCATTCCGGTCCACCAGAAACTATCCTTCAAATCCAGATACATCTTGATATTTCCTGGGTGAATCGAATATGGCGAATCATGGGCCTCCTGTAAAATCAGCTTCCTGATCTCCTAATCATTTGGATCATATACGCGGTCCTCAAACCATAAGGTATCGTGCTCATCCTCACGAAATCCCTTGGCTTTTCCTTCGCTCATCCTTTCCTTTATCTCGGCAATCTCCTTGTCCGTCCTCTGAGCTTCTCTGATCCTATCCATCAAAGTAGATTGAATCTCCAAAGCTGCTACATAACCTCTCGGAACTATTTCCAAACATAGCTCATGAAGGTCTTCTGCTAACTCCTTAGGTAACTCTCCGGTCATGAGTGTGTTGACATGACTCTTGCGGCTCAACGCATCGGCTACTACGTTAGCTTTTCCAGGATGATAATGCAACTTCATATCATAATCCTTAATGAGTTCCAACCATCTCCTCTGTCTGAGATTCAACTCCTTCTGCGTGAAGATATACTTTGAACTCTTGTGATCTGTGTATACTTCACAATGGTTTCCGATGAGAAAATGTCTCCAAGTTTTCAACGCATGTACTACGAATGCTAACTCCAAATCATGCGTAGCATAATTCAACTCATGGGGCTTAAGTTGTCATGAGGCATATGAAACAACTCTCCCTTCCTGCATAAGCACTGCTCCAAGTCCTCGACGAGAAGCATCGCAATACACTTCATAATCCTTGCGTTGATCTGGCGGGATCAACACTGGTGATGTAACCAAGCGTTTCTTCAACTCCTAAAAACTAGCCTCACATTCCTTAGTCCATTTGAACTTAGTGTCCTTCTTCAATAACTCATTCATAGGCTTTGCAATCTTCGAGAAATTCTCAATGAACCTCCGGTAGTATCCTGCGAGTCCAAGAAAACTCTGAATTTCTCCAACTGGCGTGGGTGCCTCCCAATTTGTCACAGTGATGACTTTGGTGGGGTCTACCGCTATTCCTTCTCCGGATATAACATGTCTAAGGAATCTAACTTCCTTCAACCAAAACTCGCACTTGCTGAACTTGGCGTATAGCTGATGTTCTCTGAGCTTCCCAAGTACCAAACGCAAATGCTCTTTATGCTCCTCTTCATTCTTCGAGTAGACCAGAATATCATCTATGAACACCACAACGAACTTATCCAAAAACTCCATAAACACCTTGTTCATCATGTTCATAAAATAGGTAGGTGCATTAGTCAGGCCAAATGACATAACGGTATACTCATATAGCTCGTACCTTGTGGTAAAAGTTGTCTTAGGTATATCCTGCTCTCGAATCTTCAACTGGTGGTACCCTGATCGCAAATCGATCTTGGAAAACACCTTAGCTCCTTACAGCTGATCAAACAAATCATTGATCATAGGCAGTGGGTGATTCGTCTCCGTCGTATCTACTTTTCCAAACACTTTTGCGCTTGTTTTGGACTCTAACTTGTATGATTTGAATGGAACTAACCCGGACTAACGTTGTTTTCAGCAGAATTGCCATGATGTTGTTTTATGTGCAGAAAACAAAAGTTCTCGGAATGACCAGAAACTCCACGGGATATCTTACAATAAATAATAATAAATCCTCACCAAAGATGAAGACCAGGGGGCCCACACCCTTCTCACGAGGGTGGGGGGCGCCCCCCCCCTAGGGCAGGCCCCCTACCTCGTGGGCCCCCTGGAGACCCCCCGACTCCAACTCCAACTCTATATAACTGCTCTCGGGGAGAAAAAAATAAGAGAGAAGAAATCATCATGTTTTACGATACGGAGTCGCCGCCAAGCCCTAAAACCTCTCGGGAGGGCTGCTCTGGAGTCCGTTCGGGGCTCCGGAGAGGGGGGTTCGTCGTCGTCGTCATCATCATCAACCATCCTCCATCACCAATTTCATGATGCTCACCGTCGTGCATGAGTAATTCCATCGTAGGCTTGCTGGACAGTGATGGGTTGGATGAGATTTATCATGTAATCGAGTTAGTTTTGTTACGGTTTGATCCCTAGTATCCACTATGTTCTGAGATTGATGTTGCTATGACTTTGCTATGCTTAATGCTTGTCACTAGGGCCCGAGTGCCATGATTTCAGATCTGAACCTATTATTTTTTCATCAATATATGAGAGTTCTTGATCCTATCTTGCAAGTCTATAGTCAGCTATTATGTGTTATGATCCGTTAACCCCGAAGTGACAATAATCGGGATACTTACCGATGATGACCGTAGTTTGAGGAGTTCATGTATTCACTATGTGCTAATACTTTGTTCCGGTTCTCTATTAAAAGGAGGCCTTAATATCCCTTAGTTTCCATTAGGACCCCGCTGCCACGGGAGGGTAGGACAAAAGATGTCATGCAAGTTCTTTTCCATAAGCACGTATGACTATATTCGGAATACATGCCTACATTACATTGACGAATTGGATCTAGTTCTGTGTCACCCTATGTTATGACTGTTACATGATGAACCGCATCCGGCATAATTATCCATCATTGACCCGATGCATACGAGCTTTCCATATATTGGTTTACGCTTATTTACTTTCCTGTTGCTATTGTTACAATCACTACAAAATACCAAAAATATTACTTTGCTTTCATTACTCTTTTGATACCGTTACTATCACTATCATATTACTTTGCTACTAAACACTTTGTTGCAGATACTAAGTTTCCAGGTGTGTCTGAATTGACAACTCAGCTGCTAATACTTGAGAATATTCTTTTGCTCCCCTTGTGTCGAATCAATAAATTTGGGTTGAATACTCTACCCTCGAAAGCTGTTGCGATCCCCTATACTTGTGGGTTATCAAGACTAATTTCTGGCGCCGTTGCCGGGGAGCATAGCTCTATTCTTTGAGTCACTTGGGATTTATATCTGCTGGACACTATGAAGAATTTGAAAGACGCTAAGACAACAATTTATCCCTCAACTATGAGGGGAGGTAAGGAACTTCCATCTAGCTCTGCACTTGATTCGCCTTCTATTATGAGTAAGCTTGCGACACCTACACCCGCTGCTGCTATTCATTCTGATATGTTGCATATTATTGATGATGCTACTTCTTCTATGCATGATACTTATGATGAAACTAGCTCTATGCCTGATACTACTATGCCACTTAATGATTTTCTTGAGGAATGACTTGCTAGGGCTAGAGAGATTGAAAATATTGAATCTGATTATGAAGATGAAAGTGATGATGAAGAATTACTTGTTATTCCTGAGGGTTATTTATTTGATCCAGATGCTTCTTTAGCTATTTTAGCTTGCAAAGACAGATATGAACTCAAAAGGTTATTAGCTAAATGGAATAAGCAATCTCCAAATGCTAGGATGAGACCTGATCCTGCTTTTGCTACTTCACCTATATGTGTTGCTGATAAGGATTATGAATTCTCTGTTGATCCTGATATAATTACTTTGGTTGAATCTGATCCTTTTCATGGTTATGAATCTGAAACTGTTGTAGCACATCTTACTAAATTAAATGATATAGCCACCCTGTTCACTAATGATGAGAGATCTCGCTACTTTTATATCCTTAAAATATTTTCGTTCTCATTAAAGGGTGATGCTAAGATATGGTTTAATTCTCTTGATCCTGGTTGTGTGCGTCGTCCCCAGGATATGTTTTATTACTTCTTTGTTAAATATTTCCCTGCTCATAAGAAACAAGCTGCTTTAAAGGAAATATACAACTTTGTGCAAATTAAAGAAGAGAGTCTCCCACAAGCTTGGGGGAGGCTTCTCAAGTTACTTAATGCTTTGCCTGATCATCCTCTTAAGAAAAATTAAATACTTGATATCTTTTATAATGGACTAACCGATGCTTCAAGATTACCTGGATAGTTGTGCTGGTTCTCTTTTCAGAGAAAGAACACCGGATGAAGCTGAAATCTTATTGAATAATATGTTGAAAATGAAAATAATTGGGCACCTCCGGAGCCACCTCCTGAGCCAGCTCCTGCTCCAATTAATGATCCTATTCCTAAACCAACTCCGAAGAAGAGAGGTGTTCTATTTCTCAGTCCTAAAGATATGCAAGAGGCAAAGAAATCTATGAAAGAAAAAGGTATTAAAGCTGAAGATGTTAAGAATTTACCTCCTATTGAGGAAATACATGGTCTCAATTTACCGCCTGATGAAGAAATATATGATCTTAATCCTTTATTTATTGAAGAACCTCCAGACCTCGATAACCCGACACAAGTAGTAAAGGTAAATTCTCTCTATAGATATGATAAAGCTGAAATCCCTCCTACTAAAATTGCTAGTCAATGCTTGGATGAGTTTGATAATTTTATATTTAAGCAAGAAGACTTCAATGCTTATTTTGGTAGACAATTAAAACAAGATGCTGATATGATTAAATACTTGGGTGTTTATATGGCTAATATTAGAGGTGAACTTAAACTTGTTAGCAAACATGCTTCTATGGTTACCACTCAAGTAGAACAAGTACTTAAAGCTCAAAAAGAATTGCTCAATGATATGAATAGTAAGAAAAATGATTATGCTGTTAAAGTGGCTACTAGAACTGGTAGAATGACTCAGGAACCTTTGTATCCTGAAGGCCACCCTAAGAGAATTGAGCAAGATTCTTAGAGAAATAAAATTGATGCACCTAGTTCTTCTAAAAAGAAGAAAAAGAAAAATGATAGAACTGTGCAAACTTCTAGTGAACCTATTGCTGAACCACCTGATAATCCAAATGATATCTCTATGTCTGATGCTGAAACACAATCTGGCAATGAACATGAACCTAATGAAAATGTTAATGCTGATGTTCATATTAATGCTCAACCTAGTAATGATAATGATGTAGAAATTGAACCTGCTGTTGATCTTGATAACCCACAATCAAAGAATCAACATTATGATAAGAAAGACTTTGTTCCTAGGAAACATGGTAAAGAAAGAGAGCCTTGGGTTCAGAAACCCATGCCTTTTCCTCCCAAACCATCCAAGAAAAAGGATGATGAGGATTTTGAGCGCTTTCCTGAAATGATTAGACCTATCTTTTTACGTATGCGATTAACTGATATACTCAAAACAAATCCTTATGCTAAGTACATGAAAGATATTATTACAAATAAAAGAAAGATACCGGAAGCTGAAATTTCCACCATGCTTGCTAATTATACTTTTAAGGGTGGAATACCAAAGAAACTTGGAGATCAAGGAGTACCTACTATACCATGCTCCAGTAAAAGAAACTATGTTAAAACTGCTTTATGTGATCTTGGAGCCGGTGTTAGTGTTATGCCTCTCTCTTTATATCGTAGACTTGATTTGAATAAGTTGACACCTACTGAAATATCTTTGCAAATGGCTGATAAATCAACTGCTATGCCTGTCGGTATTTGTGAGGATGTGCCTGTTGTGGTTGCAAACGTTACTATTTTAACAGACTTTGTTATTCTTGATATTCCTGAGGACGATAGTATGTCTATTATTCTTGGAAGACCTTTTCTTAATACTGCAGGGGTTGTTATTGATTGCAACAAAGGCAATGTCACTTTTCATGTTAATGGTAATGAGCATACGGTACACTTTCCGAGGAAACAACCTCAAGTTCATAGTATTAATTCTATCGAAAAAATTCCATCGATTATATTTGGAGGTTTTGAATTTCCTCTTCCTACTGTCAAGAAGAAATATGATATACTTATTATTGGGGCCTGTTGAGGTAACCTAGTGTTATTCGAAATTTCTCCGGCTTCATGTGAATCGGAATGAGTTTGTTAACAAGACTTGATCAACCTTGTTAGTGGATTCCTTTTGACGAGCATGAGATGGATGAAACTAGAAGCACAACCTTTTGTACCCTCTCTATACTTTTTGTTATTTAGTTGAAATAATGTAAAAATAAATAATTTTCTGTCTGTTATCTAATTATCTGTGCAATATAGAAATACCTCAAAAATAAAAGTTCTCCAAATGCCCTGATACTAAGGGTCCCATCTTTGGAGGCATTTATGCTACACGCCTAGCTGCACATTTTAACATACCTATTAGGCATGCTGAGAAGGAAGAAAAAGTGCTGCCTCGTGTTTATCTAGATTATAAAAGTATAGTTGCACATGATTTTATTGTTAAGAATAGGGCAGGAGAGCTTAAATATCAATTGTTCTTTAATAAACATCATCCTGAGACTATTACCTTGCATGCTCCTGCTTTGTTTGATTTGACTGTAGGCAAGTACCTTGTTCCGTTGACGGCTATCCACGCCTACCAGAACCCTGCACCAGCCGAGGAGCCAGAACCGGAACCACAATTTGATCCTTCATGAAAGTCTAACTATTAGTGGGATCCGGACATGATTGTCAGCCAGAGGCAATCGGAGCCTTCTTCTTCCTCATCATAGTACGACCCCAACAACTATTATTATGGATATCAGCCAGGCCAGCCGTGGCCATAGACCAACTTAGGCCAAAAGCCTAAGCTTGGGGGAGTACGTATTTCCCACCGACATTACATTTATGTTCACACACACTCATTGCTAGATGTCGGTGCTCAAGCTTTTTCATTGTATCATACATGCTAGTTTATTTTCTTTTATGCTTTCTTCTTGTGTGTTTGATAAACCTTAAGAAAAACCAAAAAAATTAGTTGTAGCTTTTAATTAATTTACTTTCCATGCTTGTAGTAGTAACTAAAAAGAAAATCCAAAAATATTTCATGTTCTTATTTTTCTTGTTGGGAGCTTTCCTGTGTAAATAGTTTTATTTCTTTTCTTTTCTTTGGGGTCAGTAGGAGAAGACCTTGATTAAATTGTTGAAGTGGCTCTTATATGCATTATTGTTTTTCTGACAAAAGAGCCCATATTGCCTTGTCTTCTCCTGTTTATTGAATGCTCGCAGATTCCAGCTTAGTCCAATGCACGTGCACTCTTATTATTATTCACATCGTTCAGTCGTGCAAGTGAAAGGCAATTATGATGATATATGATGGACTGGCTGAGATGAGAAAAGCTGATATGAACTCGACCTCTTTTGTTTTTGTAAATATGATGAGTTCATCGTTCTTGATTCAGCTGGTTATGAATAAACATGTTTGCAATGACAATTAGAGATCATAGTTTCTTATGCCATGCTTGATTAGCTATGAGTTATAATGATTTACCTTGCGTGCCAACATGCTATTAAAATGGTTATGATGTGGTATGATAGGGTGGTATCCTCCTCTGAATGATTTATGTGACTTGACTTGGTACATGTTCACGCATGTACTTGAAACAAATCAACATAGCCTTCACGATATTTATGTTCATGGTGGATTATATCCTACTCATGCTTGCATCCAATGTTTATTAATTTTAATGCATGCACATGGCTGTTGTCGCTCTCTAGTTGGTCGCTTCCCAGTCTTTTGCTAGTCTTCACCTGCACTAAGTGGGAATACTGCTTGTGCATCCAAACTCCTTAAACCCCAAAGTTATTCCACATGAGTCCACTATACCTTCCTATATGCTGTATCTACCTGCCGTTCCAAGTAAATTTGTATGTGCCAAACTCTAAACCTTCAAATAATCATCCTGTTTTGTATGCTCGAATAGCTCATGTATCAACTAGGGTTGTCTGTATCTTCCATGTTAGGCGGGTTATTCTCAAGAGGAGTGGACTCCGCTCCTCATTCACGAGATAAAGGGCTGGTCACCGGGATGCCCAGTCCCATGCTTTATGCAAACTAAATCAAAATAATTGCAAACAAAACTCCCCCTGGGACCTAATGTATGTTGGAGGCACTCGTTGTTTCGAGCAAGCCATGGATTGATGTTTGTTGGTGGAGGGGGAGTATAAACTTTACCATTCTGTTTGGGAACCGCCTATAATGTGTGTAGCATGGAAGATATCGCCATCTCTTGGTTGTTATGTTGACAATGAAAGTATACCGCTCAAAATGTTATTCACCTCTATTTCAAAACCGAGTTCTGGCACCTCTACAAATCCCTGCTTCCCTCTGCGAAGGGCTTATCTATTTACTTTTATGTTGATTCATCACCCTCTTATTAAAAAGCACTAGCTGGAGAGCGCAGCTGTCATTTGCACTCATTACTGTTAATTTATATTGGGTGTGACTATGATTGGATCTCTTTTACCATGAATTACAATGTCTAGTCAGTGCTTGATCTTTAAAGGTGCTCTGCAGTTATGTTTTGCGGTCTCAGAAAGGGCTAGCGAGATACCATATTGTTATATCATATTATGATTGTTTTGAGAAAGTGTTGTCATCCGAGATTTATTATTATGGCTTGCTAGTTGATTATGTTATTGATATGAGTAATCATGAGACCTGAGAATTATTGCAAATGTGGTTAGTTATAATCTTTGTTGAAAACATGAATGCTAGCTTGACATATTTACAACAACAAGAGCAAACAGAGTTTGTAAAAGTTTTTGTTTATTTCTTTCAGTTTGTCAACTAAATTGCTTGAGGACAAGCAAGGGTTTAAGCTTGGGGGAGTTGATACATCTCCAACGTATCTACTTTTCCAAACACTTTTGCCCTTATTTTGGACTCTAACTTGTATGATTTGAATGGAACTAACCCGGACTGATGCTGTTTTCAGCAGAATTGCCATGATGTTGTTTTATGTGCAGAAAACAGAAGTTCTCGGAATGACCTAAAACTCCACGGGATATCTTACAATAAATAATAAAAAATCCTCACCAAAGATGAAGACCAGGGGGGCCACACCCTTCTCACGAGGGTGGGGGCAGCCCCCCCCCTAGGGCGCGCCCCCCTACCTCGTGGGCTCCCTGGAGACCCCCCGACTCCAATTCCAACTCTATATAACTGCTCTCGGGGAGAAAAAAATAAGAGAGAAGAAATCATCGTGTTTTACGATACGGAGCCGCCGCCAAGCCCTAAAACCACTCAGGAGGGCTGATCTGGAGTCCGTTCGGGGCTTCGGAGAGGGGGATTTGTCGCCTTCGTCATCATCAACCATCCTCCATCACCAATTTCATGATGCTCACCGCCGTGCGTGGGTAATTCCATCGTAGGCTTGCTGGATGGTGATGGGTTGGATGAGATTCCCATGTAATCGAGTTAGTTTCGTTAGGGTTTGATCCCTAGTATCCACTATGTTCTGAGATTGATGTTGCTATGACTTTGCTATGCTTAATGCTTGTCACTAGGGCCTGAGTGCCATGATTTCAGATCTGAACCTATTATGTTTTCATTAATATATGAGAGTACTAGATCCTATCTTGCAAGTCTATAGTCACCTATTATGTGTTATGATCTGTTAACCCCGAAGTGACAATAATCGGGATACTTACCGGTGATGACCGTAGTTTGAGGAGTTCATGTATTCACTATGTGCTAATGCTTTGTTCTGGTTCTCTATTAAGTGGAGGCCTTAATATCCCTTAGTTTCCATTAGGACCCCGCTGCCACGGGAGGCTAGGACAAAAGATGTCATGCAAGTTCTTTTCCATAAGCATGTATGACTATATTCGGAATACATGCCTAAATTACATTGACGAATTGGAGCTAGTTCTGTGTCACCCTATGTTATGACTGTTACATGATGAACTGCATCCGGCATAATTATCCATCATTGATCCAATGCCTATGAGCTTTCCATATACTGGTTTACGCTTATTTACTTTCCTCTTGCTATTGTTACAATCACTACAAAATACCAAAAATATTACTTTGCTTTCATTACTCTTTTGTTACCGTTACTATCACTATCATATTACTTTGCTACTAAACACTTTGCTGCAGATACTAAGTTTCCAGGTGTGGTTGAATTGACAACTCAGCTACTAATACTTGAGAATATTCTTTGGCTCCCCTTGTGTCGAATCAATAAATTTGGGTTGAATACTCTACCCTCGAAAGCTGTTGCGATCCCCTATACTTGTGGGTTATCAGTGGGTACTTGTTCTTGATCGTCACCTCATTCAATCCTTGATAATCGACAACCATCCTTAACGATCCATCCTTCTTCTCCACTAGAAGTACTAGTGATCCCCAAGGTGATGAGCTTGGGCAAATATATCCTTTATCCAGTAACTCCTTAATCTGCTTCTTAATTTCCTCTAAATCATGTTCGGGCATCCTGTACGGTCTCTTAGATATTGGCCCTGTGCCTGGCAAAAGCTCAATCAAGAACTCGGTGTCTCTATCTGGTGGCATGCCTGGCAACTCTTCGGGAAATACATCTGGGAAATCCTTCACCACTGGTACTTCCTCCTGTACAACTCCTGATAAGGAATTTACTTGAGTCCTAATCGGCACATGCCGGGATACATACTTGATCCTTCTTCCTTCTGGGATGGTGAGCAAAATTGACTTACTGGCGCAATCGATGTTTCCTCCATACATCCATAGCCAATCCATACCCAGAATCACATCCAAACCTTGTGACTCCAAAATTATCAAGTCAGAAGGGAAAACATGACTACCTATGGTTAATGGCAACTGAAAACATCCACTGCTTGCCATATACTCGGCTCCGGGTGAGGTTACTAGCATGGGTGTCTTAAGAACTCTAGTGGGAAACTTATACTTATCCACAAATCCCCTTGATATGTATGAATGCAATGCACCAGAATCGAAAAGAACGACTGCAGTAAATGACTTAACCAAAAACTTACCTATTACTACATCCGGCTGGGCTTCAATCTCCTCCACGTTAACGTGGTTCACTTGTCCCCTATTGAAAGGATTGGGCTTATTCCTAGAGCTTTCATTGCCGTTTCCATTCTTCGCTTCAGGACATTCATTAGCGTAATGTACGATCTTCTGGCACTTGCAGCAAGTAACGTGGCTTAGATCTTTCTTGGCGGGCGTTGCTGGGTTGGAACGGTTCTGTCCGTTGCTTCCTCCATTACCATTCACGTTCTTGGAGCCACTATGGTTGTGGGAACTCCCTCCAGGGTGATTGTGACCTCCATGGTTATGCTGGAGGGGTCCTCCCGAGTTCGGGGTAAAACGGGGTCTCTGCTGAGCTCTAGAATTATACTTCCCATGTCCATACTTCCTCTTGCGGTTAGCAATCTGCGGTTGCTTCCCTTCAATCATGAGAGCTCTATCTACCAATTCCTGGTAGTTATTGAAATTTGCCACCATCAACTGCATGCTCAGCTCATCATTCAGTCCTTCTAGGAACTTCTCCTGCTTAGCTGCATCTGTAGCAACGTCATCTGGGGCATAACGTGCTAGCTTACTAAAGTCATCAACATACTGGCCAACTATGCGTCCTCCTTCGCATAAGTTGTGAAACTCACGCTTCTTCATGGCCATAACTCTTGTCGATACATGGGCAGTGTGAAAGGCCTGCTGGAACTGGTCCCATGTAACAGTGGCTATAGGATAGGTGACAGTGTAATTCTCCCACCATGAGGCTACTCGTCCATCCAATTGGTGTGCGGCAAAACGCACCTTCTCAACGTCTGTGCATCCTGTAGTGGTTAACTCCCTTCCAATCCTGCGGAGCCAATCATCTGCTACTATCGGCTCGGTGCTACTGGAAAACACCGGCGGCTGCAACCTCAGAAAATGGGCTAAGTTGTCAACTGGGGTGGTGGTGGTGGTGGTGGGTTGTTGTTGTTGCCTTGGTTCTGAACTAACAACTGCATCAGGGTATTCTGCTGCTGGATCAACTGAGTGGGCTCCGATGGAAAAGTAAATCCAGGGTCACATCTCGGAGGCATCTGAGGGTTTAGAGGGAATATGAATAGAATAGAATGAGGTCTAGTAAGAAAACACTACCCATATGCACATGAGACAAACACAATCATATCACTCAATCAATCAAGCAAGGGCATACAATCGGTCTAGAACTATCATTACAAAAGTGCTCAGACTATACTATATACACGGTGGAATACTACTACTGATATGGTGGTCGACTAGAAATATTGATCGGTCGAAGACTCCATGATATCTGCTCCAGCTTCATCAACATAGTCATAATCGCTATCGTCGGGGTCCGAGTCGGTATCGTTGATGATGATGTAGTCTTCAGAACGAATCTCCTTGGGTTCATCGTCTTCTCCTCCTGACACGGGGTCTCCCATGAATACTCCTAGCTTCCTTGTCAGGTCGTCATTCTTCTCCACTAGCACGGCGATTTCCTCCTTATAATCTTCGCGAGTAGCCTTGAGTTCTTCCTCCAGCTCCGTGATCCTTGTCATTGCCTTCTTCAGATCTATCATACCTGCGCACATCTGATTCTCCTGGCGGCGAATATGCTGGTTTAACTCCTGGATGAAAGCTGCAATAGATCTATCCTTCCTGGTGTTAATCATCTCCCATTTCTCATCTCAGCACCCATAAATCTGGTAAATAGTATCCTTAAGCTCCTTATGGTAAACTTCTCCAATGTGTCCCATGGTGATGTGGGCTGCCATACTCTTTCCTAGACTCCAGGTAGGTGCATCAAAGGAAAACTCTATGGGCTTAGTGACTGGCGTAAATGTCCTTCCTAGAACTTGAACTTCAATCATCCAGCGCTCCTCTTCTGGTAAAGTGGAGTTGTAAGTCCCACTGAAGCTTGGTATTCCAATGTACAGGTACTTAGTGACTTCCTTCAAGTGTCGTCCAAAAGGTGCTTCTTCATCCGGTTGTGCAAACTTGTTCCTTGCGTCCGCCATCCTAAATATAGAAAATGGAGAGGAGTCAGAAATGAGGAGAGAGTAGTGGTATAGGGCTTTAGCTTAGTGGTCGTGTCCTACAGTCAGTGTGTGCTCTGATACCATCTTGTAGCGACCAGACCTCAAACAGTCTGATCTCTGTGCATCAGTGTCATCCCTAGATCGGTAATGCTGACACACACAGTACTTTAGGATTTATAACAGAGTAGCAATCACACACTTATTACATCAAATGTCTCAAAAGAGAACTTATTACAATAGAAATGGCTTAAGGCCATCTAAAATGATAACAACGGAAGGCTTGGAAGATAAAGTGAGTTCATCAACTCCAACGACATCACTGAGTGAAATACCACGACCTAAGGCACCTTACTTGTCATCTGAAAAGTCTGCAACATAATACGTTGCAGCCCGAAAATGGGTCAGCACATGGAATATGCTGGCAAAATAACACAAGAGAGTAATGAATAGAATAATGTTATCACTACATGCATATATGGCTGGTGGAGGTTGTAGGGTTAATGTTTTGCGAAAAGCCAATTTTTCCCTACTGCAAAGGAATATATTTTATTTAACTACAAAGTTGGTTGAAAACATTGAGAAGGTAAACCCCATCTCAATCCCAATTAAAAGTAATTAATGACCCAATCAAATTATATTTAAGAGTGATGAGATCCACATGATAATCCAAGAACTAGATACTCAAGATGCCCATAACCGGGGACACGGCTAACCATGATTAATTTGTAAACTATGCAGAGGTTTGTGCACTTTTCCCCACAAGACTCGATCTCCTCCATTGGATTTCTCGCACTACATGATGTTTGAGAAACGGATGACCGAGACACAGTCTTTCCGAAGAGGTCCCCTTAACCGATAGATAGGCCGGTACACCTACAATCCCCTACATATGCTAGCCCATCATGGAAAGGTTTCCCACAACTTACTCAACTATGCCAGAGCCCATAATGGCATGTGGCTGCACACGGAAGTTTCCAGCATGAATAATCTTATGATCCCCTTGAGCCTGGGTGGCAGTCCATAGGAAAATCACACGGTACCCCGGGATTTCCAAAAATACAGGCAATCACTGGGTTCCCCAGGTGCCTCAATCCACCCAGATGTGTATTAAAGTTGCCACCTTAAGTTAACCATTAATTAACAACTCACATCTATCATGGATACACTCAAACCCAAACCACGTCTACTAGCATAGCAACAATATAAGCAACGTACAAGTAACTCCCAGGGTTTGATAATAAAACAGGTGAATAGGTTCTACCTCATCTACTTCCCAACCCACAATTTATTCAGATCCTAACCATGCAATTGTTTGAGGGTGGATCTAATGCAATAAAAACTGGGTAGTAAAGAGGTATGATCAAAGTGTTACTTGCATTGCTGATGATCCATGAAACCTAAAGACTCGTAGTAGCACGCTTCGCACTCCGGGTACTCTATCATAATCAAACAAGCATACAATAAGCAATCAAGCAAGGGGCACGGGTAAAACTCAAATAAGAAGATCTAACCAGAAAGTTCAACTTAAGAACTCTGGTTTGCAAAAAGAATCAAATCAAACGAAGCAACGAAACTCAAACTGCGAAATAAACAAGCTTCGTTTACTAATCTGGACTAAAGTCAAATTTTACAGTAGCAAAAACTTGTTTAAGTTGGTTAAACAGAAAGAGGGTTTCGAGACGAAACTCTAGGCGCTTGAATCGCCTGATTCTGATAACCGAGCGAAAAGAAAAACTAAAACGAAAATCGGATCAGAAATCGCGATCGAAAATAATAACGAAAAATCCGAGAAAAAGAAAAACTAACGAACATGCTAATGAATGAACGTTCGTTATCTGTGGCTAAACGGTGAAAACCGTTTGTTAAAACGAACATCCGAACGAACGTCCGCTAAATAACAAAACCGAAAAAATGATCTAAAAATTAAAAAATAAATGGGATCTAGGGTTTCGAAAAAAACAATCGGTTTTCTCGTGAAAACCGAGGCGGTGGCGGCTACCTCCGGCGAAGTCCGGCGAAACGGCAGCGGCGGCGGGCGGCGGCTCCAGCGGGGTCAGGCGGCGGTGGGTGGTGGCTCCAGTGGAGCGGCCGGCGGGGCGGCGCGGCGTGGGGCGGCGGCGGGGCGGGTGCTAGGGTTTCGGCGGCGGCGAGCTTGATGGGCTGCGGGGCTTCGGCCGGCGCAGCTTATAAAGCCCCCCGGGCGGAGTCCCGCTCGGGTACGGCCCGGAGTCGGTTTCTCTTTTTTTTAATTATTCCGCAAAGATAAACAAACAAAAGAAATACTAAACGGACTCCAAAAATCTGGAAATAAATTTTCCCCATCCTCTAAAAATCTACCGGACAAGGTGAACATTTATTTGGGACTCTAATGCAATTCTGAAAAACGCGTATTTTTCCTAATTCAAATAAAAATGCAATAAAACTGCGAATAAAAATCTTATTTGATTTTAATATTAAATCTCCAATATTTATTTATTTTGAGGAAGTCATTTTATCCTCTCTCTTTTATTTTTGTAAAATAAATATTCAAATATAAAATAATAAAATCAAACGATCCTCTTTTCAAAATTCGAGAAAAACTCAAATATGAAAATAATGAAATCCCCAAATCTCTCCGTAGGTCCTTGAGTTGCGTAGAATTTCTAGGATCAAGCCAAAATGTGATAAAATATGATATGTAATGATGATCTAATGTATAACATTCCAAATTGAAAATTTGGGATGTTACAGAAACCTGCCGAGAAGAAGGCAGATGCGATTGATCCATTCACCCTGGATGATGAGTCGGAGGTAGAACTTGACTCACTTGGATCTTTCTTTGTTCACCTTATTGACATTCATTACTATCAGGATGATGCGGAAGCCAGCCATGTAGATGGTGAAGAGGTAACTATCCTTTCCTTTGACTCAAAACCTCTGCCAAGACAGAAAGTTCGTCGAGTGAGCTGGAACTCACCCTTTAGCTTACTTGGATCCCAACTTTCTTTTGAAGAAACAGTAGCATGAAGTTCGTCGTACAACCCGGAACAGTGGTGGTGGGATTCTTTCCTCCGGCTTACCCAACACACCGGCTCCTCGCAAGCACCGAGTAGAGGTTTCGCAGATTTCTGACTTATATTTTCCTAAGGCGGGTCTTATTCGACAACCCCTTAGCCCTTCTGATTCAAACTATGATGGAACTTCTCACTCTTCCTCCGGCGACTCAACTGGAACTCAGATTCCTCTTTTCAAAATCGTGCCCGGGTGAGAACATTAAACTTGTGTGCTTTAACACTTACTCAATTGATATGCTAATCCTGTCATGTGTTTTATTCTCAGTGCCATAGCTAAGCCCAGCAAAAAGCTGAAAGTGAACAAACCGGCTGAAGATCCCAAAGCTGCTGACCCGGAGAAGTAGACAATATCTAAATCTTTGCATCAAACCTCTGAAACAGCCATGGATGATCCACCGCCAGAAGAACATCATGTCACCATGGACTCCAAGGATGTTAACCCGGGTCATGCTAAGCCGCCCGGTCCCGCTCGACCGGCTCAAGAAACTGAAGACGTAATAGTTACTAGGACGGCTTACACATCACCAGGCAATCTCACCGTCTTATCCAAGCATAGCGCCAAAGAAGAATTCTCAGTCGCTGACAAAGGCAAGTGGAAACTGGATCTGGAGAGTTATGCCCAGTTCAATGCTCAGGAGATTCATGCGGGTTATCTAAACCGCCTTCACACCAGCCGTGATTTTGAAGCCAGCTTTAAGGTAAGCACTAACAAAACCTTCTCATATAATTATATATCTGTCAGCCGCCAAGTCTACAGAATATGAAAAACTTGAATATGTTGTAGACTTAGATATCCTTGTTGATCTTGTAGCTATGCCATAGCAATGTGTAACTGCTGGATGAAATGAGTAGTCCCCAAGGGCTGGTTTAAACTGGAAGATTAAGTCGTGACTTTCAATTAGTAGCGCCAAAATCCACATATGTAGCCCCCAAGGGCCGACTTAAGCTGCATAGCTAAGCTGGGACTTATCACCATATGCATGAACAAATCCACATATGTAGCCCCCCTGATCCGGCTGCAGTTGAAGAAACGTAGCCGGGTCATGAAAGATTTGGCTTAAAAAAGAGCAATGTGCATTAGCCCCCAAGTGCCAAGTAAAATATTTATATTATGCTTGGGACTTCAACTGAAGTGATGATAACGTTGTTTGAATCTCTCTTGTATCGCAGGCTGAATTAAACATGAAAGAATCCCAAGTGGTGGATCTACGGAAGAACATCCAAACCCAGCAATCTGAAACTTCCAAGGCCAAATCAGAACTGAAGACTGCTTTCGAAAATATTGAGAAGCTGAAAAGGATTTTGGTGCTAAAAGAACAAGCTGGGATACTGAGAAAGCGGCTTTGTTAAAAAGAGCAGAAGATGCTGAGGCTGCTCTTAAGCCGGTGACTGACGAGTTATCTGGCTTGAAGCATCAAATCAATAGCATGACAGTTGCCATCTTTGGTAAGTAATACTGTAGTTCAAACTTTCACCACCAATGAATAACAATCCTTAGCCAGTTTACTAGCGCCATTCAGCCGGTTTATCAATATCTTTGCTAATGTAGGCTCCAGAATTTCCAACCTTGGCTCAGATATGCGCACGAAGCTTAAAGCTGCATACACCCTTGTGGAGCAATTGTACACAGGTGCTCAACGAGCTATAGCTACCGTCTCTCATACCAAACAGCCACCTTCCATTATAAGATAAACCTTGGATAAGATGTCAGTCATCCCCCAACGGGTTGAAGAAATAAAGCGGTCAGCTTCCAGAGCTGGTGCCATCACCGCCCTAAGTCGGGCCAAGGCATGGCAGGCCGAGCTTGACCCGGAGGAATTGGCCACTGGCTGTCCAAGCCTTAAGGAAGATGGGTCTCCCTTTAGTGCAGATGACTTCACCAAAATCGTAAGGGAGATGTGTCCTTTGGCGAGAAAACTGGCTAAGGAGACCGATCTCGCCAAGTATGAGGCGGCTTATTGTAACGCCCCAAGACCGGAGCTTCAGATGTCTTCCAGGGTTTCCGAGATTCGTTGTGTGACTTGTTTCGTTTGTTGCATTCATCTTTGCATCATGTGCATTGCATCATGTCATCATGCCATCATCTCATAAATCTTTGCACCTCAACTCACTAAATAAATTGCATGGATCTTCAGTCCATTTAAATCGAGGGAACTCACATGGTGGTTTCTCTTTATAACCTATCCTCCCGATAGTAGGGAGCTATATTCAATATTTCTTTAATTTGATATTCACCATAACACACGTGCAAAAATAATCCTCATTCCTTTTTCCTTCTCAACTCTTGGTCTCTAACTTTGTCATATATCTTTTCTTCATTTTCCGGAGCTCCACCTAAATTCTCAACATTTTTGGGCACTTCGAAAAACCTGTCCTAGTTCAAACCTTTTGAATTAAATTCAAATGAATTTGAATTTAATCTTTCAAACTTGACCTTTTCTATTTTCTCAGGCTGTGCACATTTTCACTAGTTCGTGAAAATTTTCCCCATGCCCGGAGTCCTCCCCTACCTTCTCTTTCTTTTCTTTCTCTTTTTCTGTTTTGTTTTAAATGGAAAAGATGGGAAAGAGAGAGTTAAAGCAAAGAGCCCAACTGGGCCTCCCTAGGCCATTTTCCGCGCCGGCCCACCTGCACCACCCGCACCCAGGCCGGCCCAAGGACCACTCCCTCCCTAACCTAGCGCTGACCGAACCCTTGATCTCTCCCTCCTCCTCGTTCCTTCACCGCCACCAGTAGCGCTGCACGCACGCACGCTCCCTTCCCTCGATTCCATCTCTCCCTCCCGCAGCGCCCGACTCCCCCATCTCCCTCGCAGACTCGCTCTCTCCCGACCCTCTCTTCTCCCCTGCTCGCGCCGCCAGAGAGGAGAGGTCTCTCGCCCCACCCATGCACGTAGGAGCCCCCGCGCTTGGTCCCCGTCCTCGCTAGCGCACCTCGATGCCCCGTCCCCGCATGGCTCCATCCTTGCCGCCTGCAAGCTCCGTCCAGCGAGTGCCGCGCTGTTCCTCATGTTCATGGCCTCCTCGCCGCCGTTCACCTTCGCCTCGAGCTCCCGGAGAGCGCCGACGCGCCTCCTCCACGGCCTCCTCCTCGTCCAGGAGAGCCGACGCCCTGTTCGGCAGCCATGGCGCCGCCGGGGGTCTCTCTCTCTCGATGTCATGCCGTGCTACATCCCGCGAACCTGCCTGCCTCCTTGACCTCCAGGCCACCCAGTCGCGCCCTTCTTTTCTTGGCTGAGGCCGCCGCCGGCGCCCGAAGCGCCCAGCGCCCGCTTCTGCCATGGACTTTCTCCTCCCGTGCCTATAGCCACTCCATCCTACTGCTGCTCTTCCCGTGATGCGCTGCGCCGTCGTCGACCTCCTGTTTTCGCGGGACCACCGCCTCGCTGCCTTGTGCGCCTCCGCCTCTGTTGCCTCCGTTTGGGGCTGTTTTGTTTTGGGCTTCATGGAAACGTCCTCTCCGACAAGTGTACGAGTATACAGTGTCGCGTCCAGTACCTTTGCCAGCGTCTCCGGAACCGCCAAGGCTTGCAAGTCCACCAAGACCTCGACCTCAGTACATGTATGACTACAACGTGAACGAGTACCACGATGACCCTCGAAGAGCTCGGATCCGTCAAGTTCGACTACAACATGTGTACAACTACGTGGACTCGCCAAGTACCACTTGGAACGTCAAGTACCGTCGAACCGCGAAGACTCCGTGGTCGTCAAGATCCTCGCCGTGACCTCGAACATCTACGGAATGTGCACAACTACAAAAATGGGTTCCACTACCGGTGCCGAAGACCCGTGTAACGGTATCGTCAAGTCCGACTACCGTCGCGTGAACAACTACTTCCACTACCGCCGTCGCGAGAACGCCTACCTCCCTCTACGAATTTGATCCGTTCCGATAAGGCACGCTTCGAAAGGTATAACCATCGACACGACCGTCCGTGGACCGAATGCATGTTATGTGATACAAGATGAACCCCGTGTTTACAGCGTGTCTGTTTGTTACGTGCACGACCCTCGGTTGCCATGCCGCCGACACATGGGACACCCGGTATCCGGGAGCGCCCCACCTTCTTTTGCTCGCTCCCGCCACTTCCTTTTGCACCAGTATCTCCATGAGCTACCGGAACCGATATGTTGCCGTGGCATCACTTTCGGATTCATTGTCGTGGCACCCCTTTCGTTTCTGCCACGATGACAAATGCTTCATATAATGCTCTTATCAACATTTTCATAAAACTTGCATAAAACTTGTTCATGTCATCCGCATCATGATAACAACAATTAAATGTTTAAATTGTTGTTGCAATAAATTACTAAAGCATATGGGGATTTACCGGATTCATTATTTTTTATATCCGGCCCCATTTAAATTGCTTAAATGGTATAGTTTTGTTATGCTTCACATCTTGCCATGTTAACCAACATTTAATATTGTTGGGTACATAAACGAGATCGAACTAAATAACTTGAACGTGGTGTTTCATCAATATGCAACGGAGTTGCATATGGAGCTCCACTTAATTTGTAGGGTTGTTTGTGCACCTTGCCATGCCATGCCTCTTTAAACCAAACATGCATCATACTTGGTTGTGCATCATGCCATGCATATGTGGTGGTTGTTTACCATGTTGTTTGCTTTCTTTCCGGCGTTGCTTCTTCGGGTTAGTTCCGATAACGTCGTGTCTGTGAGGATTCGTTCGACTACGTCTGTTTGTCTTCTTCATGGACTCGTTCTTCTTCCTTGCGGGATTTCAGGCAAGATGATCATACCCTCGAAATCACTTCTATCTTTGCTTGCTAGTTGCTCGCTCTTTTGCTATGCCTATGCTGCGATACCTACCACTTGCTTATCATGCCACCCGTATTATTGAACCCAACCTATAACCCACCTTGTCCTAGCAAACCGTTGATTGGCTATGTTACCGCTTTGCTCAGGCCCTCTTATAGCGTTGCTAGTTGCAGGTGAAGTTTGGAGCTTGTTCCATGTTTGGAACATCGATATTTTGTTGGGATATCACAATATATCTTATTTAATTAATGCATCTATATACTTGGTAAAGGGTGGAAGGCTCAGCCTTATGCCTAGTGTTTTGTTCCACTCTTGCCGCCCTAGTTTCCGTCATATCGGTGTTATGTTCCCGGATTTTGCGTTCCTTATGCAGTTGGGTTATAATGGGAACCCCTTGACAGTTCGCCTTGAATAAAACTCCTCCAGCAAGGCCCAACATTGGTTTTACCATTTGCCACCTAGCCTTTTCCTTTCCCTTGGGTCGGCCAGCCCAAGGGTCATCTTTATTGTAAACCCCCGGGCCAGTGCTCCTCTGAGTGTTGGTCCAACCCAGAGCACCGTGCAGGGACATCCCTTGGCAACTTGGGTTACATCGGCTCATGTACGCTTAGCTTATCTGGTGTGCCCTGAGAACGAGATATGTGCAGCTCCTATCGGGATTTGTCGGCACAGTGGGTGGTCTTGCTGGACTTGTTTTACCATTTTTGAGGATGTCTTGTAGAACCGGGATACCGAGTCTGATCGGAATGTCTCGGGAGGAGGTCTATTCCTTCATTGACCGTGAGAGCTTGTGATGGGCTAAGTTGGGACACCCCTGCAGGGATTTGAACTTTCGAAATCCGTGCCCGTGGTTATGGGCAGATGGGAATTTGTTAATGTCCGGTTGTAGAAAACCTGAAGTTGACCTTATTTAAAATACATCAACCGCGTGTGTTACCGTGATGGTCTCTTTCCGGCGGAGTCCGGGAAGTGAACACGGTGTTGGAGTTATGCTTGACGTAGGTTGTTTTAGGATCACTTCTTCATCATACTTGTATCGACCGTGCTTTGCCTTCTCTTCTCGCTCTCATTTGCGTATGTTAGCCACCATATATGCTAGCCGCTTGCTGCAGCTCCACCTCATACCTGTACCTTACCCAAAAGCTTAAATAGTCTTGATCGCGAGGGTGCGAGATTGCTGAGTCCCTGTGGCTCACAGATACTTCCAAAACCAGCTTGCAGGTGTCGAGGTTACCGTGCGGATGACGCAACCAAGCTCAGGAGGAGCTCGATGAAGATCTTGTCCTTTGTGTTGTTTCGTTCTAGTTGATCAGTAGTGGAGCCCAGTTGGGGTCGATCAAGGACCTTGTCGCTTTTGGGGTTCTTCTTTTATTTTGGTTCCGTAGTCGGACCTTGATTGTATCTGGATGATGTAATGCTTTATTCATGTAATTCTGTGAAGTGGCGATTGTAAGCCAACTATGTAACTCTTTCCCTTATGTATTACATGGGTTGTGTGAAGATTACCTCACTTGCGACATTGCTTTCAATGCGGTTATGCCTCTAAGTCGTGCTTCGACACGTGGGAGATATAGCCGCATCGAGGGTGTTACAAGTTGGTATCAGAGCCTTCCCCGACCTTAGGAGCCCCATTGCTTGATCGTTATTAGCGGCCGAGTTGTGTCTAGAAAAATGTTTTGAGTCATTGAGGAATTATATATCGGAGAGTTTAGGAATTCTTTTTACTCCCCAGTCCCCTCATCGCTCTGGTAAGGCATCCTGACGTAGAGTTTTGACTCTTCTCTTCTCAAATTTCCACTAAAAATTTTTTAGGATCACGCGGGTATCTTGGAATTGTTCCGATGGTTTTGTGACGAAAACATTGTTCTTGGTGCCTCCTGTCATTTAGGGGTTGTGGCAGTGTCCCGGGGAGTTGAGCTCCGAGGTGTTGTCGTCACAATTTTATCGTTGCAGTTCTGGAATACCTGAGTTTAGTACGCCGACATCGAAAATCTCTTTTATGCAGTTCGTTGGTGAGATAACCTCGACGCCACCCAGTACTGGGGCGGGAGTTCGGGAGTATTGCCATAACTTGTATAACGGATGCTTTTCGAAGGTTGAGGTAGATGATTTCCGAAGGTTTCTTATTTATGTGTTGAAGGATGGATACAGCTGCATGTAGGATTTGCTAGTTTTGGGTGACATATTATGCTTCCCCTGTATCCCCAACACCTGATTGCATAACCGGAAAGGTTCAGGAGTTTCATAGGTGGGAATTCAAGTAGCTCTTAGAATATCTTTCCGACAAATGTATGATATGAAATTGGGGTTCGACGTCTAGTGGTCCGCCTATTCACGGTCGATTTTACAGTGGTCTCGTTGTGTCTTAAAGAGTCCTTGGCTATGCCAACTCGGGGACGCTTCGTATGTCATGTGCACTGCCTTGCACATGATGGTGCTGTACGATCGAGCCCGTGTAGGCCCCACCACGAAAACTTCGGACGAAATCTCTATCATATGTTTGTTCCGGCTTATTTTGCAAGCCAATCCTTGTTTTGTTTTGAGCTGTGGTATTCGAGTTGCTTCAATGTCAAATGTTGATTCCATACCTTTCCTAAAAGGTGTTCTTATACTCCGATGTGAATACTAATCCTTCTCGATAATCGAGATTGTCATATCACTCCTTTTCACCGGTGTGTTTCTCTTCAAGTGGATCCGATCATTTTCAACATCCACAAGATCTACTCAAATTTTGGTCAACGGTGTTTGTTTCATCCATCTCCAAGTTGTCTTTGTTTTCCCACCCTCCCACCCCTTTTCTTCAAGGACTCAGATTTCTTAATCAAGTATCCTTTTATTCATGAGAATTCTCTCCATTCTTTTTTTCCTTCATGTTTTTACCCAGTGTTTCTCATGAAGATGCTCTAAAAGTTCATCATTATTCATTCTCTTTCTTCTCCGGTGGAACTAATTCAAGCTTTGTTGATCATATCCTTCCCTTGCTTCAAATGCCTTCTCATACCGGTGCTCCTCATGTTCATTCTTTTCTCGCTATTCAATTGTTCTGGAGTGCTCATAATATCTAGAAGAATCGTGTTTCCACTCTGCTTTCATTCAAGCTCTTTCGAGGATGTTATCTCTTTTGAGCCATGTAATTCAACCGGTGCAATCTATCTTTTAAATCCTTCAACGATGTTTCTTTTGAGTGGGCCCTAACCCACAGGTCTTTTCCCAGGATCTTACCTGACTCTTCTTATTTTACCGGAGCTATTCTCAAATCTTTCAAAGTGTGACGTAAGAATGAATCATCATCAGTCGTATGTATTTCTCCAAGATCCTCCAAATTCTTTTCATCGTTGGCTCAACCTTCCATTTTTCATCCCGGAGTATCTCAACAATTTGGTGGTTTTTTCTCATCATGTGAAGACCGAAGAAGATTTTCTCCCAATCTTGTTCTTGTCTCTTCAAGACTCGTCATTCTAACTTGTTGCCATCCTCTCATAGTTGCTTTTGGATTGTGAGAATTTTTTCTTCACCTATCCGGAGCAATTCAAGAGTCTTTTCAGTTTGATTCTCCGGAGCCCATCATCTAAGATTTATTCATTCTCAGCTGCCAGTCATCATTCTCTAAATCTTACCGGGGCATCATTCAAATTTCTCTAATCACCTCGGGATCTCTTCGTTCACTTGAATCTAAATTCTCTCAAGTATCTTCGTTCATTTCATAATTCTTCCCGGTGTTTATTTATCTTTTCTTCGTTCTTTTCAATTCTTACGGTGGTTCTTCCAAGATTTTGTCTTCCTTCGTTCATCATATCAATTTATTCGTTGTTTCAACCCGACCGGTGGTTCATGGAAGACCTTTCAAAATTGACGCTATATCTATCTTAATCCTTTCTACGAGAATAAGTAGTATGCCAATTCCATTGCTTGTCATCAATTTTAATTGGTCAAGGATACGCATAATGTAATTCTTATTCTTGTTTCATCGAGTTTATTCAATTACTATTTTCCGGAGTGGTTCATCATACTTATTCTTGGTTTCATGTACTCATCTTTCTTTCCCGGAGTTCCAAGCTCTCGCAATTATGTAATCACGGAGATCTATCAAAAATCTTTACAAGGATTCACCTTGTGTTTTCAACTTCTTTTTCCTTCCGTTTGATCATCCTTTTGTCACCGGAGTTCTTCAGGGAGGCTTGACATGGTGTTTCATCAAGGAATTAATTCCTTCTCGAAGTGTTCATCGAGATTCTTTTCTAAGAAACTCAAGCTTTCATCATCTTGCTATCTGGAGTGCAATTCTTTCTTCCGTATTATTGGAGGTGGTATTATTTCATTCTTAATAATTGAGTTCATGTTGTCATGATTCACATGTTGTCAAGAATGAGATATTTTAAATCCAGCAATCTCGTCATTGGAGTTATCTTGGGCTATACTTCACCTAAAGCCTTCCCTAAGGATCATTGCTAATTGTGGTGCTTATAAATGACCCAAGTTCTTCATTTATCCTCCCGGTGATATAGTTTCTCGTCTCCTTGTAATATCAATCCAATCAAATATTTTTTCGTGAGTGCCAAGTTGTCACCTCATAATGGTTACTACAAGACCTTATCAAGCTTATCCTTTCGTTGTTGGTGTTCCAACAACTCCGTTCGACACTTATCCTAAGGATGCCTTTTCAAGCTCACTTGTGGCAGAAGTTCCCATTTTCTTCTCCGTTCTTTCGTTCCGACGATCTACCTTTTATTCCTTCATCCGGAGGCATTGTGATGTTGCTCTCTTCAACCCATCTTCTTATGTTTTCAGGAGCGTGTTCTTTTATGGGTTTATACATTCAACCGGAGTGTTGTGCCCTCTGCTCAAGTTCCTTCATCTTATCAAGTCTTTCATCTCTTTTCAAGCGGAGTGCTACCCGAATCGGTTCTTTCTTATTCCT
Source organism: Triticum urartu (assembly GCF_056163025.1). NCBI lineage: Eukaryota > Viridiplantae > Streptophyta > Magnoliopsida > Poales > Poaceae > Triticum > Triticum urartu. The sequence continues at coordinate 140,881,868 of NC_141874.1, read as the reverse complement.
CTTTCTTAACGGAGTGCTTTCAACTTCGTTTATCCCCATTGCATTCTTTCTTTCAATTTGCTCAATTTTTTTCAAGGTTCTTTGGTTTCACTCGTTTGTCAAAGAAGCAACTTAGTTTTACCTCTTCTCTTCCTCTTCCTTTTCCCTCCGGTGCCATTCTAGATCTCGGGACGAGATCCTCTCGTAGTGGTGGAGTGTTGTAACGCCCCAAGACCGGAGCTTCAGATGTCTTCCAGGGTTTCCGAGATTCGTTGTGTGACTTGTTTCGTCTGTTGCATTCATCTTTGCATCATGTGCATTGAATCATGTCATCATGCCATCATCTCATAAATCTTGCACCTCAACTCACTAAATAAATTGCATGGATCTTCAGTCCATTTAAATCGAGGGAACTCACATGGTGGTTTCTCTTTATAACCTATCCTCCCGATAGTAGGGAGCTATATTCAATATTTCTTTAATTTGATATTCACAATAACACACGTGCAAAAATAATCCTCATGCCTTTTTCCTTCTCAACTCTTGGTCTCTAACTTTGTCATATATCTTTTCTTCATTTTCTGGAGCTCCACCTAAATTCTCAACATTTTTGAGCACTTCGAAAAATCTGTCCTAGTTCAAACCTTTGAATTAAATTCAAATGAATTTGAATTTAATCTTTCAAACTTGAACTTTTCTATTTTCTCAGGTTGTGCACATTTTCACGAGTTCGTGAAAATTATCCCCATGCCCGAAGTCCTCCCCTACCTTCTCTTTCTTTTCTTTCTCTTTTTCTGTTTTGTTTTAAATGGAAAAGATGGGAAAGAGAGAGAGAAAGCAGAGAGCCCAACTGGGCCTCCCTAGGCCATTTTCCGCGCCGGCCCACCTGCACCACCCGCACCCAGGCCGGCCCAAGGACCACTCCCTCCCTAACCTAGCACTGACCGAACCCTCAATCTCTCCCTCCTCCTCGTTCCCTCACCGCCTCCAGTAGCGCTGCACGCACGCACGCACGCTCCCTTCCCTCGATTCCATCTCTCCCTCCCGCAGCGCTCGACTCCCCCATCTCCCTCGCAGACTTGCTCTCTCCCGACCCTCTCTTCTCCCCTGCTCGTGCCGCCAGAGAGGAGAGGTCTCTTGCCCCACCCATGCACGCAAGAGCCCCCGCGCTCGGTCCCCGTCCTCGCTAGCGCACCTCGATGCCCCGTCCCCGCATGGCTCCATCCTCGCCGCCTGCAAGCTCCGTCCAGCGAGCGCCGCAGTGTTCCTCGTGTTCATGGCCTCCTCGCCGCCGTTCACCTTCGCCTCGAGCTCCCGGAGAGCGCCGACGCGCCTCCTCCACGGCCTCCTCCTCGTCCAGGAGAGCCGACGCCCTGTTCGGCAGCCATGGCGCCGTCGCGGGTCTCTCTCTCTCGATGTCATGCCGTGCTACATCCCGCGAACCTGCCTGCCTCCTTGACCTCCAGGCCACCCAGTCGCGCCCTTCTTCTCTTGGCTGAGGCCGCCGCCGGCGCCCGAAGCGACCAGCGCCTGCTTCTGCCATGGACTTTCTCCTCCCGTGCCTATAGCCACTCTGTCCTACTGCTGCTCTTCCCGTGATGCGTCGCGCGTCGTCGATCTCCTGTTTTCGCGGGACCATCGCCTCGCTGCCTCATGCGCCTCCGCCTCTGTTGCCTCCGTTTGGGGCTGTTTCGTTTTGGGCTTCATGGAAACGTCCTCTCCGACAAGTGTACGAGTATACAGTGTCGCGTCCAGTACCTTTGCCGGCGTCTCCGGAACCGCCAAGGCTTGCAAGTCCACCAAGACCTCGACCTCAGTACATGTACGACTACAACGTGAACGAGTACCACGATGACCCTCGAAGAGCTCGGATCCGTCAAGTTCGACTACAACATGTGTACAACTACGCGGACTCGCCAAGTACCACTTGGAACGTCAAGTACCGTCGAACCGCAAAGACTCCGTGGTCGTCAAGATCCTCGCCGTGACCTCGAACATCTACGGAATGTGCACAACTACAAAAATGGGTTCCACTACCGGTGCCAAAGACCCGTGTAACGGTATCGTCAAGTCCGACTACCGTCACGTGAACAACTACTTCCACTACCGCCGTCGCGAGAACGCCTACCTCCCTCTACGAACTTGATCCGTTCCGATAAGGCACGCTTCGAAAGGTATAACCATCGACACGACCGTCCATGGACCGAATGCATGTTATGTGATACGAGATGAACCCCGTGTTTACAGCGTGTCTGTTTGTTACGTGCACGACCCTCGGTTGCCATGCCGCCGACACATGGGACACCCGATATCCGGGAGCGCCCCACCTTCTTTTGCTCGCTCCCGCCACTTCCTTTTGCACCAGTATCTCCATGAGCTACCGGAACCGATATGTTGCCGTGGCATCACTTTCGGATTCGTTGTCGTGGCACCCCTTTCGTTTCCGCCACGATGACAAATGCTTCATATAATGCTCTTATCAACATTTTCATAAAACTTGCATAAAACTTGTTCATGTCATCCGCATCATGATAACAACATTAAATGTTTAAATTGTTGTTGCAATAAATTACTAAAGCATATGGGGATTTACCGGATTCATTATTTGTTATATCCGGCCCCATTTAAATTGCTTAAATGGTATAGTTTTGTTATGCTTCACATCTTGCCATGTTAACCAACATTTAATATTGTTGGGTACATAAATGAGAACGAACTAAATAACTTGAACGTGGTGTTTCGTCAATATGCAACGGAGTTGCATATGGAGCTGCACTTAATTTGTAGGGTTGTTTGTGCACCTTGCCATGCCATGCCTCTTTAAACCAAACATGCATCATACTTGGTTGTGCATCATGCCATGCATATGTGGTGGTTGTTTACCATGTTGTTTGCTTTCTTTCCGGCGTTGCTTCTTCGGGTTAGTTCCGATAACGTCGTGTCTGTGAGGATTCGTTCGACTACGTCTTTTTGTCTTCTTCATGGACTCGTTCTTCTTCCTTGCGGGATTTCAGGAAAGATGATCATACCCTCGAAATCACTTCTATCTTTGCTTGCTAGTTGCTCGCTCTTTTGCTATGCCTATGCCGCGATACCTACCACTTGCTTATCATGCCACCCATATTATTGAACCCAACCTCTAACCCACCTTGTCCTAGCAAACCGTTGATTGGCTATGTTACCGCTTTTCTCAGGCCCTCTTATAGCGTTGCTAGTTGCAGGTGAAGTTTGGAGCTTGTTCCATGTTTGGAACATGGATATTTTGTTGGGATATCACAATATATCTTATTTAATTAATGCATCTATATACTTGGTAAAGGGTGGAAGGCTCGGCCTTATGCCTAGTGTTTTGTTCCACTCTTGCCGCCCTAGTTTCCGTCATATCGGTGTTATGTTCCCGGATTTTGCGTTCCTTACGCGGTTGGGTTATAATGGGAACCCCTTGACAGTTCGCCTTGAATAAAACTCCTCCAGCAAGGCCCAACATTGGTTTTACCATTTGCCACCTAGCCTTTTCCTTTCCCTTGGGTCGGCCAACCCAAGGGTCATCTTTATTTTAAACCCCCGGGCCAGTGCTCCTCTGAGTGTTGGTCCAACCCAGAGCACCGTGCAGGGCCATCCCTTGGCAACTTGGGTTACATCGGCTCCTGTACGCTTAGCTTATCCGGTGTGCCCTGAGAACGAGATATGTGCAGCTCCTATCGGGATTTGTCGGCACAGCGGGTGGTCTTGCTGGACTTGTTTTACCATTGTCGAGGATGTCTTGTAGAACCGGGATACTGAGTCTGATCAGAATATCTCGGGAGGAGGTCTATTCCTTCGTTGACCGTGAGAGCTTGTGGTGGGCTAAGTTGGGACACCCCTGCAGGGATTTGAACTTTCGAAAGCCGTGCCCGCGGTTATGGGCAGATGGGAATTTGTTAATGTCCGATTGTAGAAAACATGAAGTTGACCTTTTTTGAAATACATCAACTGCGTGTGTTACCGTGATGGTCTCTTTCTGGCGGAGTTCGGGAAGTGAACATGGTGTTGGAGTTATGCTTGACGTAGGTTGTTTTAGGATCACTTCTTGATCATACTTGTATCGACCGTGCTTTGCCTTCTCTTCTCGCTCTCATTTGCGTATGTTAGCCACCATATATGCTAGCCGCTTGCTGCAGCTCCACCTCATACCTGTACCTTACCCATAAGCTTAAATAGTCTTGATTGCGAGGGTGCGAGATTGTTGAGTCCCTGTGGCTCACAGATACTTCCAAAACCAGCTTGCATGTGCCGAGGTTACCGTGCGGATGACGCAACCAAGCTCAGGAGGAGCTCAATGAAGATCTTGTCCTTTGTGTTGTTTCGTTCTAGTTGATCAGTAGTGGAGCCCAGTTGGGGTCGATCAGGGACCTTGTCGCTTTTGGGGTTCTTCTTTTATTTTGGTTCCGTAGTCGGACCTTGATTGTATCTGGATGATGTAATGCTTTATTCATGTAATTCTGTGAAGTGGCGATTGTAAGCCAACTATGTAACTCTTTCCCTTATGTATTACATGGGTTGTGTGAAGATTACCTCACTTGCGACATTGCTTTCAATGCGGTTATGCCTCTAAGTCGTGCTTCGGCACGTGGGAGATATAGCCGCATCGAGGGCGTTACACTTATACTGCTGACAACGCAAATGTGAAAGCGTTGTTTTATCCAGTTATGGTTCTTATTCCACCAACACGTAAGCACACTTTTGCTCCTGATATTGATCCATCCACGCTCATAGATGATGAAGTTGTATTCAAAGCCGTAACTGGCGTCAATTGGACATCGCCTGATTTCCAGCCAGTGGAGGAAGAGGAAGAACCAGCGTCGGATAAACAGGAGGCTTCAACCCATCAAGATCGAGGCAACTGAACCACAAGGCGGCTTGAGACTGCCATATAGAACTTGTGTGCAAAAAAACACTTATTCTTTTGGGCCATATGATGCCTTGTAATAGGCTAGCTGAAAACAATGATCGGCCATGCCATCGTGCATGTTTATCCGCATAATACGTTAAACCGCCAATTTGATTTGGAAGATCTGTTGTTTTATGATCAAGCATGTAGGCCATATTACCATCTTCCCTGCACACAAGCAGATAACATGTGCCCTGGCGGCTAACGCCGGGGCGGGTCATAACGCCCATATAAAATTTTCTGGTAACCGCATAGTCCATAACCAGGGCGAGTTATCAAACCTTGCACATTCATATAACAAGTAAAAACATACCTGTGAAAATGGTTCACATTGCCGGTTTACATTACCATATCCAATAAGGATGACAGCCCAAAGATGTAAAGCGCATAACTTCAAGTGCGCAATCAACATATCCTGGCGACTTAACGTCCAAAGCTAGAACGGGTTATCAAAACCCAAAAATATGCTCAAATATGAGTCATACAGACTAAGGCTACATGGCCTAAATCGTTTTAAACCATATGTCAATATGGTACAAGGAAACAACCCAAACAATGTTTAGAAAAAATAACAAATCAGACAAAGCAAGGCTTTTATAGGCTGCCAAGCCTCAATGTCAAGTGTTGTTCATAGGCCGCACAGCCATTGAGTTATTCCTTTATTCAAACCTATAAGTCGGGCTTCACATGACCAATCGCCATTTTAACTTCGACAAGTTCAGGTTCTTTATAAGATTAACTATCAAGAGTACGATGGGTCATTCCAAGATTACCTAGGCGGAGTGGCGGACATACAAGGTAGGACAACCCGGAATTTTGGTGAATACACCTCGCATCCAAGCTGGTCAAAAGGGTAAAAATAGCTATGTTCATTGAACAGGAACCCCCAAGTGACCTATATTAAGCCATCAAGGCAGGGTACCTATGTTTGAACTGCACATTGTAGCAAGTTCTCTTTAGTAACCTTTAACTTGGGCAGAAAGCCCCCAAGTCGGTTTCAACAAGGCGTATAAGCCGGATCAAAAGGGTAGTTACGGCTATGCTCAATGAGCAGGAAGCCCCCATGTAATTTGTAACAAGGCGTGCAAGCCGGACCGAGAGGGTAATCATAGCTATGCTCAATGAGTAGGAAGCCCCCAAGTGATCTTATGAATTGACAATAAATACTCAGATACTCAGAAATGAAATGACAGAGGCCCTGAATTATCAGGGATGTCTGCTTTATTATACTAATCATAATATATACATTGGTGAAAGTATGTACATCATAAGAACGGGTGGCTCAAGTGTAATAAGGCCGAAGATGAGCAATATTCCACAGCTGGCGGGTCTCCTCCCCCGACGTGCGTGAGTCCTTGTGGTCTCAAACATCAATGAGGTAGTATGACCCATTGTTCAGATTTTTGCTAACCACAAAGGGCCCTTCCCAAGGTGGGGATAACTTATGCATATCTGTTTGATCCTGGATGAGCCGGAGCACCAAGTCACCTTCTTGAAAGGTCCGGGTTTTAACCCGGCGACTGTGACAATGATGCAAATCTTGTTGGTAGATTGCTAAACGAGCTGCCACAAGGTCCCTCTCCTCATCCAGGAGGTCAAGATCATCCTGACGTGCTTTTTCATTATCAGTCCCAACATAAGCCGCCACTCGAGGCGAGTCATGATGGATGTCACTGGGAAGAACTGCCTCTGCTCCATAAACCATGAAGAAAGGCGTATAACCCGTGGACCTGTTGGGGGTAGTATGTATACTCCAAAGTATTGAGGGAAACTCCTCAACCCAACAACCGGGCGTCCTCTGCAACGGGACCATAAGTCGGGGTTTTATGCCTCTCAAGATTTCTTGATTGGCTCTTTCAGCTTGACCATTGGACTGGGGGTGAACCACGGATGAAACATCAAGACGAATATGCTCTCGTTGACAAAATTCTTTCATGGAACCCTTAGACAGATTAGTTCCAATATCAGTTATGATGCTGTGAGGGTAGCCAAAACAGAAAATCACATTTTTGATGAATTGAACCATCGTTGCCGCATTGCGCTTGCTAACCGGCTCTGCCTCAACCCATTTTCTAAACTTGTCAACCGCCACCAAGAGGTGAGTCTTTTTGTCCTTGGATATTTTAAAAGGTCCAACCATATCCAGCCCCCAGACTGCAAACGGCCAAGTAATTGGAATCATCCTCAATTCTTGAGCCGGCACGTGAGCTCATCTGGGAAATTTCTGACAGCCGTCACACTTGCTAACCAGATCCTCTGCATCAGCATGAGCCATCAGCCAATAAAACCCATGACAAAAAGCCTTAGCCACAAGATACTTAGAGCCGGCATGATGGCCACAATCTCCTTCATGAATCTCTCGTAGAATCTCATGACCCTCCTCAAGAGAAATACAACGCTAAAATACCCCCGTGACACTGCATCGATGCAACTCGCCATTGACAATAGTCATCGACTTAGACCGTTGGGTTATCTGCCTGGCCAAAGTTTCATCTTCAGGTAACTCACCCCGGGTCATATAAGCCAAATATGGAACTGTCCAATCAGGAATAACATGAAGAGCCGCCACCAACTGTGCCTCCGAGTTAGGGATAGCAAGATCCTCCTCCATAAGCAATTTAACTGAAGGGTTATTCAAAATATCAAGGAAACCATTAGGTGGTACTGGCTTACGCTGGGACCCCAGCTGGCTTAAAGCATCAGTCGCCTCATTTTTTTCCGTGATCAACATGTTCCACTTGATAACCCTTGAAATGACCAGCAATAGCATCAACCTCCCGGTGATAAGCCGCCATGAGTGGGTCCTTGGAATCCCAAGTTCCTGAGACTTACTAAGCCACCAAATCTGAATCGCCGAAACACCTAACCCGGCTCAGGTTCATTTCTTTGGCCATCCGAAGACCATGGAGTAATGCCTCATATTCGGCTACATTGTTAGTACAAGGAAACATCAGCCTTAAGACATAACAAAACTTGTCACCTCGTGGGGAAGTTAAAATAACCCAAGCCCCCGAGCCTTCCAATTGCCTAGATCCATCGAAATGAATACTCCAATATGTGTTATCAGGCTTTTCTTCAGGCATATGCACCTCTGTCCAATCATTGATAAAATCCACAAGTGCTTGAGACTTATAGTTGTCCGAGGCATATACTTCAAACCATGGGGTTCAAGTTCAGTGGCCCACTTGGCCACCCGGCCTGTAGCTTCTTTGTTCTGAATAATATCCCCCAAAGGAGCAGAACTAACGATAGTAATGGGATGACCAAGGAAATACTACTTTAGTTTTAGACTAGCTATGAACACTCCATAGACCAACTTCTGCCAATGTGGATATCTTTGCTTAGATTCAATGAGTACCTCACTTGCATAGTAAACCGGCCTCTGAACCGGAAGTTCCTTGCCTGACTCCTTCCTTTCCACAACAACTGCTACACTGGCAGCTCTGCTGTTAGCAGCCATGTATAAAAGCAAGGGCTCCTTGTCAATGGGAGCTGCAAGAACCGTTGGCTCAGCCAATTGCCTTTTAAGAGCCTCGAACACTTGATTTGCAGCATCACTCCAAACAAAGTGATCTTTTTTCTTCATCATATGGTATAAAGGGATAGCTTTTTCTTCCAGGCGGCTTATAAAACTAGCTCAAAGCTACGATACGACCCGCCAAACACTAAACGTCATTGATACATGTCGGCTTAACCAAAGAAGTGATAGCCTTGATTTTCTTCGGATTAGCTTCAATGCCTCTCTTAGAAACCAAAAACCCCCAATAACTTGCCGGCTGGCACACCAAAGACACACTTGGCCGGGTTAAGCATCATTCTGTAAACCCGGAGATTGTCAAAGGTCTCCTTCAAATCATCCAACAAGTTCTCTGATACGTCTCCAACGTATCTACTTTTCCAAACACTTTTGCCCTTGTTTTGGACTCTAACTTGCATGATTTGAATGGAACTAACCCGGACTGACGTTGTTTTCAGCAGAATTACCATGGTGTTATTTATGTGCAGGAGCAAACGTTCTTGGAATGACCTGAAACTTCACGGAGCTACTTTTCAGAAAATAAGAAAAATACCTGCAAAAGATGAAGGCCGAGGGGCCCACCACCTTGCCACGAGGGTGGGGGGCGCCTACCCCCCTAGGGCGTGCCCCTACCTCGTGGGCCCCCTGTTGCCTCTCCGACTCCAACTCCAGCTCCATATATTGAGTTTCGATGAGAAAAAATAGGGAGAAGAAATCATCGCGTTTTACGATACGAAGCCGCCACCAAGCCCTAAAACCTCTCGGGAGGGCTGATCTGGAGTCCGTTCGGGGCTCCGGAGAGGGGAATCCGTCGCCATCATCATCATCAACCATCCTCCAACAACAATTTCATGATGCTCACCGTTGTGCGTGAGTAATTCCATCGTAGGCTTGCTGGACGGTGATGGGTTGGATGGGATCTATCATGTAATCGAGTTAGTTTTGTTAGGGTTTGATCCCTAGTATCCACTATGTTCTGAGATTGATGTTGTTATGACTTTGCTATGCTTAATGCTTGTCACTAGGGCCCGAGTGCCATGATTTCAGATCTGAACCTATTATGTTTTCATCAATATATGAGTGTTCTTGATCCTATCTTGCAAGTCTATAGTCACCTATTATGTGTTATGATCTGTTAACCCCGAAGTGACAATAATCAGGATACTTATCGGTGATGACCGTAGTTTGAGGAGTTCATGTATTCACTATGTGTTAATGCTTTGTTACGGTTCTCTATTAAAAGGAGGCCTTAATATCCCTTAGTTTCCTTAAGGACCCCGCTGCCACGGGAGGGTAGGACAAAAGATGTCATGCAAGTTCTTTTCCATAAGCACGTATGACTATATTCAGAATACATGCCTACATTATATCAATGAACTGGAGCTAGTTCTGTGTCACCCTAGGTTATGATTGTTACATGATGAACCGCATCCGGCATAATTCTCTATCACCGATCCATTGCCTACGAGCTTTCCATATATTGTTTTCGCTTATTTACTTTTCCGTTGCTATTGCTATCATCACTACAAAATACCAAAAACATTACTTTTCCTACTATTACCTTTTGCTACCATTATCACTACTATCATATTACTTTGCTACTAAACACTTTGCTGCAAATATTAAGTTTCCAGGTGTGGTTGAATTGAGAACTCAGCTGCTAATACTTGAGAATATTCTTTGGCTCCCCTTGTGTCGAATCAACAAATTTGGGTTGAATACTCTACCCTCAAAAACGGTTGCGATCCCCTATACTTGTGGGTTATCAAGACTATTTTCTGGTGCCGTTGCCGGGGAGCATAGCTTTATTCTTTGAGTCACTTGGGTTATATATCTGCTTATCATTATGAAGAACTTGAGAGATCCAAAAACCAAGATCTATCCCTCAACTATGAGGGGGAGGTAAGGAACTGCCATCTAGCTCTGCACTTGATTCACCTTCTGTTATGAGTAAGTTTGCGACACCTACACCTGCTTCTGCTATTCGTTCTGATATGTCGCATGTTATTGATGATGCCACTTCTGCTATGCATGATACTTATGATGAAACTACCTCTATGTCTGATACTACTATGCCACTTAGTGATTTTCTTGATGAACAACTTGCTATGGCTAGAGAAATTGAAAATATTGAATCTGATGATACTGATGAAAGTGATGATGAAGGATCACTTGTTATTCCTAAGGGTTATGTATTTGATCAAGAAGCTTCTTTAGCTATTTTAGCGTGCCAAAATAGAACTGAACTCAAAAGATTATTAGCTAAATGGAGTAAGCAATCTTTAAATGCTAGAATGAAACCTGACCCTGCTTTTGCTACTTCACCTATCTTTGTTACTGATAAGGATTATGAATTCTCTGTTGATCCTGATATAATTACTTTGGTTGAATCTGATCCTTTTCATGGTTATGAATCTGAAACTGTTGTGGCACATCTTACTAAGTTGAATGATATAGCCACCCTGTTCACTAAAGATGAGAGAACTCGATACTTTTACATCCTTAAAATATTTCCGTTCTCATTAAAGGGTGATGCTAAGATATGGTTTAATTCTCTTGATCCTAGTTGTGTGCGTAGTCCCCAGGATATGATTTATTACTTCTCTGCTAAATATTTCCCTGCACATAAGAAACAAGCTACTTTAAGGGATATATATAATTTTGTGCAAATTGAAGATGAGAGTCTCCCACAAGCTTGGGGGAGGCTTCTCCAATTACTTAATGCTTTGCCTGATCATCCTCTTAAGAAAAATGAAATACTTGATATCTTTTATAATGGACTAATCGATGCTTCCAGAGATTACCTGGATAGTTGTGCTGGTTCTGTTTTCAGGGAAAGAACACCGGATGAAGCTGAAATTCTATTGAATAATAAGTTGACAAATGAAAATAATTGGACACCTCCGGAGCCAATTCCTGAGCCTATTCCTAAACCAACTCCGAAGAAGAGGGGTATTCTATTTCTCAGTCCTGAAGATATGCAAGAGGCAAAGAAATATATGAGAGAGAAAAGGTATTAAAGCCGAAGATGTTAAGAATTTACCTCCTATTGAAAAAATACATGGTCTTAATTTATCGCCTGTTGAAGAAACATATGATCTTAATCCTTTACCTATTGAAGAAAATTATAGTCTTGATAACCCGACACAGGTAGTAAAGGTAAATTCTCTCTATAGATATGATAAAGCCGTAATCCCATTTACTAAGTTTGCTAGCCCATGCTTAGATGAGTTTGATAAATTTATGGCTAAGCAAGAAGACTTTAATGCTTATTTTGGTAGACAATTGAAATACAATTCAAATATGCTTGAACACTTGGGTGATTATATGGCTAATATCAAAGGTGAACTTAAACTTATTAGTAAACATGCTTCTATGGTTACCACTCAAGTAGAACAAGTACTTAAAGCTCAAAATGATTTACTCAATGAATTGAATAATAAAAATAATAATAATGTTGCTAGAGTGGCTACTAGAACTGGTAGAATGACTCAGGAACCTTTGTATCATGAAGGCCATCCTAAGAGGGTTGAGCAAGATTCTCAGAGAAATAATATAGATGCACCTAGTCCTTCTAAAAGGAAGAAAAAGAAAAATGATAGGACTTTGCATGCTTCTAGTGATCCTATTGTTGAAACACCTGAGAATCCAAATGATATTTCTATTTCTGATGCTGAAACTCAATCTAGTAATGAACCTGAAACTAGTGATAATGTTAATAATAATGTTCATGATGATGCTCAACCTAGTAATGATAATGACATAGAAATTGAACCTGCTGTTGATCTTGATAACCCACAATCAAAGAATCAATGTTATGATAAGAAAGACTTTGTTTCTAGGAAACATGGTAAAGAAAGAGAACCATGGGTTCAGAAACCCATGCCTTTTCCTCCCAAACCATCCAAGAAAAAGGATGATGAGGATTTTGAGTGCTTTGCTGAAATGATTAGACCTATCTTTTTGCGTATGCGATTAACTAATATGCTCAAAAACAATCCTTATGCTAAGTACATGAAAGATATTATTACAAATAAAAGAAAGATACCGGAAGCTGAAATTTCCACCATGCTTGCTAATTATACTTTTAAGGGTGGAATACCAAAGGAACTTCGAGATCCCGGTGTACCCACTATACCATGCTCCATTAAAAGAAATTATGTTAAAACTGCTTTATGTGATATTGGAGCCGGTGTTAGTGTTATGCCTCTCTCTTTATATCGTAGACTTGATTTGCATAAGTTGACACCTGCTGAAATATCTTTGCAAATGGCTGATAAATCAACTACTATACATGTCGGTATTTGTGAGGATGTGCCTGTTGTAGTTGCAAACGTTACTATTTTAACGGACTTTGTTATTCTTGATATTCCCGAGGACGATAGTATGTCTATTATTCTTGGAAGACCCTTTTTGAATACTGCAGGGGCTGTTATTGATTGCACTAAAGGCAATATCACTTTTCATGTTAATAGTAATGAGCATACGGTACACTTTCCGAGGAAACAACCTCAAGTTCACAGTATCAACTCTATTGGAAAAATTCCATCGATTATATTTGGAGGTTTTGAATTTCCTCTTCCTACTGCCAAGAAGAAATATGATATTCTTATTATTGGGGATGTGCATATCCCCGTTGAGGTAACATAGGGTTATTCAAAATTTCTCCGGTTCCATGTTATTCGGAATGAGTTCATTAACAAGACTTGATCAACCTTGTTAGTGGATTCCTTTTGATGATCATGAGATGGATGAAACTAGAAGGCACAACCTTCTGTACCCCACTTTTATTTTCTATTATTTATATTAAATAAAATAAAAATAAATATTTTTCTGTCTGTTATCTGATTATCCGTACAATATAAAAATACCTCAAAAATAAAAGTCCTCCAAATGCCCTGAAATTTAAATATGATTTTTTTCTAGAATATTTGAGGATTTATGGAACTGAGAACACACCAGGGGGGTCAACCACCTTGCCACATGGGTGGAGGGCGCGCCCACCCCTCTAGGGTGCGCCCCTGCCTTGTGGGCCCACGATGGCCTCCTCCACTTATTCCTGCACCCACACACTTCATCTTCCTCCCACAAACACGAATATCCAGCTCAAACCCGAGTCCAAGCTCATTTTGCTGCCATTTTTGATCTCCTTGCTCAAAGCACCTCTCACAAAACTGCTTGGGGAGATTGTTCCTTGGTATGTGACTCCTCCATTGGTCCAATTAGTTTTTGTTCTAGTGCTTTATTCATTGCAAATTTGTGTTGCTTAGGTGGCCCTGTTCTTGGGCTTGCATGTCAAATTTATCTGGTCAAAAGTAGTTTTGATGCATGATATAGGCTCTAGGCACTTGTGGGAGCAGTTGCTATCAATATTATTGAGTTTGGTTTACTTTTATTTTGAAGTTACTAAAAAATTCAGAATTTTTCAGAGGAAGAAATATGCTTAGGAAAATGTTCCAAGGTGGTTCTTCAAGGAAGCAAGGACCCAGGCTTGCAATGCGTGATGCTGATGACGAGCCACCAAGAGACGCTCCAGTGCGTCCTTGTGAATGGCCCTGTGAGAACTTTATGGATCAAGCGGGAATTAAGGAAGAATTCAACGCATATTTGCGTAATGCTGATCTTGTGAGCTTCGAGGAAGAGAAGTGCAGCCAGTATCACAACCTCACCAGTACCTTTGTGAGGAGGTTTGAATTTTCAACTTCACGTAATTCTCCAACTGTCCTGTTTGATCTTTATGATAAATCTTACACTATGGACTTAGAGGATTTTACCACTGCTTGCAAACTTCCACAATGGGGTAGTATAAGGGATCCTCGCAAATCTGAATTTAGAGATTTTCTTGCTAGCATAACTGTGGGAGAATCTAGAGATATTACACAAGCTACCATAGGGAGCATTCACTTTCCAGCTATACATTATTTTGCTCTCTTCATAGGTAGATGCATTAATGGTAAAGATGAGGCATGTTATATGTGTGTCCCCGATCTCAGTATTCTTAGGAGTGCTGTGTTAGGAGACCAATCTTATAATTTGGGAGCCATTGTTGCATGTAGGTTGCATCTTAATAGACTTAATGGAGATTTATTTGGTGGAATTTATGCAACCCACATAGCTAATTTTCTTGGTATAGACATACACGGAGATGATATTGAATTACCACCTGCTTACCTAGACTTTAATGCTATGGTTCATCACCAGTTTGTTGAGAGGAATGAATCACCTCTCCAGTACCGACTAATCTTTGACAGACGCCGTGTTGTCCGTATTACTCTCCCTACTCCTGCCTTCTTTGATTATCAAGCAAGAGGAGGATATACTATTACCAGAGAGGAGGCAGATGAGTACAAGAGGAGAGAGGAGGCCGCTCGTCGCCACGCTGCAGCTCAGCAGGCGATAGCTGCTGCATCGCAATACGACCCCAACTACTATTATGGATATCCGCCAGGCCAGCCGTGGCCATAGACCAACTTAGGCCAAAAGCCTAAGCTTGGGGGAGTACGTATTTCCCACCGACATTACATTTATGTTCACACACTCATTGCTAGATGTCGGTGCTCATACTTTTTCATTGTATCATCCATGCTAGTTTACTTTCCTTTTTATGCTTTCTTCTTGTGTGTTTATTAAACCTTAAGAAAAACCAAAAAAAATAGTTGTAGCTTTTAGTTAGTTAATTTCCATGCTTGTAGTAGTAATTAAAAAGAAAACCCAAAAATATTTCCTGTCCTTCTTTTGCTTGTTGGGAGCTTTCCCGTGTAAATATTTTATTTCTTTTCTTTTCTTTGGGGGTCGATAGGAGAAGACCATGATGAAATTGTTGAAGTGGCTCTTATATGCATTATTGTTTATCTGACAGAAGAGCCCATATTGCCTTGTCTTCTCCTGTTTATTGAATGCTTGCAGATTCCAGCTTAGTCCAATGCACGTGCATTATTATCATTATTCACACTATTCGGTCGTGCAAGTGAAAGGAAATTATGATGATATATGATGGACTGGCTGAGATGAGAAAAGCTGGTATGAACTCGACCTCTTTTGTGTTTGTAAATATGATTAGTTAATCGTTCCTGATTCAGCCTATTATGAATAAACATGTTTGCAATGACAATTAGAGATCATAGTTTTTTGTGCCATGCTTGATTAGCTATGAGTTATAATGGTTTACCTTGCGTGCCAACATGCTATTAAAATGGTTATGATGTGGTATGATAGGGTGGTATCCTCCTTTGAATGATTTAAGTGACTTGACTTGGCGCATGTTCACGCATGTATTTGAAACAAAATCAACATAGCCTTCATGATATTTATGTTCATGGTGGATTATATCCTACTCATGCTTGCATTCGGTGTTGATTAATTTTAATGCATGTTCATGACTGTTGTCGCTCTCAAGCTGGTCGCTTCCTAGTCTTTTGCTAGCCTTCACCTGTACTAAGCGGGAATACTCCTTGTGCATCCAATCCCTTAAACCCCAAAGTTATTCCACACGAGTCCACTATACCTACCTATATACGGTATCTACCTGCCGTTCCAAGTAAATTTGTATGTGCCAAACTCTAAACCTTCAAATAAATATCATGTTTTGTATGCTCGAATAGCTCATGTATCAACTAGGGTTGTCTGTATCTTCCATGTTAGGCGGGTTATTCTCAAGAGGAGTGGACTCCGCTCCTCACTCACGAGATAAATGGCTGGTCACCGGGATGCCCAGTCCCATGCTTTATGCAAACTAAATCAAAATAATTGCAAACAAAACTCCCCCTGGGACTCTTGTTAGCTAGAGGCACTCGTTGTTTCGAGCAAGCCATGGATTGATGCTTGTTGGTGGAAGGGGGAGTATAAACTTTACCATTCTGTTTGGGAACCGCCTATAATGTGTGTAGCATGGAAGATATCGCCATCTCTTGGTTGTTATGTTGACAATGAAAGTATATCGCTCAAAATATTATTCACCTCTGTTTCAAAACCGAGCTCTGGCACCTCTACAAATCCCTGCTTCCCTCTGCGAAGGGCCTATCTATTTACTTTTATGCTGAGTCATCATCCTCTTATTAAAAAGCATCAGTTGGAGAGCACCGCTGTCATTTGCATTCATTACTGTTAGTTTACATTGAGTATGACTTGACTGGATCTCTTTTACCATGAATTACAATGTCTAGTCAGTCCTTGGTCTTTAAAGGTGCTCTGCATTTATGTTTTGCGGTCTTAGAAAGGGCTAGCGAGATACCATCTTGTTATATCATATTATGGTTGTTTTGAGAAAGTGTTGTCATCCGAGATTTATTATTATGGCTCGCTAGTTGATTATGCTATTGATATGAGTAAACTTGAGACCTATACGTTATTGTGAATGTGGTTAGTTATAATCTTTGCTGAAAACTTGAATGCTGGCTTTACATATTTACAACAACAAGAGCAAACAGAGTTTGTAAAAGTTTTTATTTATCACTTTCAGTTTATCAACTGAATTGCTTGAGGACAAGCAAAGGTTTAAGCTTGGGGGAGTTGATACGTCTCCAATGTATCTAATTTTCCAAACACTTTTGCCCTTGTTTTGGCCTCTAACTTGCATGATTTGAATGGAACTAACCCGGACTGACGCTGTTTTCAGCAGAATTACCATGGTGTTATTTATGTGCAGGAGCAAACATTCTCGGAATGACCTAAAACTTCACGGAGCCACTTTTCAGAAAATAAGAAAAATACCTGCAAAAGATGAAGGCCAGGGGGCCCACCACCTTGCCACGAGGGTGGGGGGCGCGCCTGCCCCCCTAGGGCGCGCCCCCCTACCTCGTGGGCCCCTGTTGCCTCTCCGACTCCAACTCCGCCTCCATACATTGAGTTTCGATGAGAAAAAAATCAGGGAGAAGAAATCATCGCGTTTTACGATACAGACTCGCCGCCAAGCCCTAAAACCTCTCGGGAGGGCTCATTTGGAGTCCCTTCAGGGCTCCAGAGAGGGAAATCCGTCGCCATCATCATCATCAACCATCCTCCATCACCAATTTCATGATGCTCACCGCCGTGCGTGAGTAATTCCGTCGTAGGCTTGCTGGACGGTGATGGGTTGGATGGGATCTATCATGTAATCGAGTTAGTTTTGTTAGGGTTTGATCCCTAGTATCCACTATGTTCTCAGATTGATGTTGCTATGACTTTGCTATGCTTAATGCTTGTCACTAGGGCCCGAGTGCCATGATTTCATATCTGGACCTATTATGTTTTCATCAATATATGAGTGTTCTTGATCCTATCTTGCAAGTCTATAGTCACCTATTATGTGTTATGATCCGTTAACCCCGAAGTGACAATAATCGGGATACTTACCGGTGATGACCGTAGTTTGAGGAGTTCATGTATTCACTATGTGTTAATGCTTTGCTCCGGTTCTCTATTAAAAGGAGGTCTTAATATCCCTTAGTTTCCGTAAGGACCCCGCTGCCACAGGAGGGTAGGACAAAAGATGTCATGCAACACTACAAAAAAATACACTTCTGTGATGATACGTGTTTGTCACAGTAGGTCGCTTGTTTTGTCATGCATGTACATCCATGACAAATTTATGACAGAATCAAGATAGTCATACCTGTGCTGTCGTAGAAGTGTTCCATGACATTACCAAAATTATCATCACGGAAGTGTCCACTTCCATGACGAAAAATCACGCGTCACAGAAGTGCTTTCGTCAAGGGTGGCCGACACATGGCATCCACCGTAACGGAACGCCGTTAAGCTATCGGGTCGGGTTTTGGATCCGATAACCCGTTAACAGCCCCGACCAATGGGGATTTTCCACGTGTAAAATCATCATTGGGTGGAGGAAACATGTGTCGGCTCATCGTTGGGACAGATGTCAACCACTCATTGGACGGAAGGCGCCTATGATACGTCGACACGTGGCATGGCCCAACAGAGGCCCATTCCTGTGAAAAGGCCGGCCCGTTTGACTTGGTCAAAATCTGGCGGGCCGGCCCATGGAAAGCCTATTAACGGCATGTTCGAATATAGCCCATTTACAGCCCGCTAACCCAAGGCCTGTTACACCCTATCCGAATTAGGCCCAGTAGCGTCATTTGGGCCATCCAATATGATTCCAGCCCATTTTCACTTCTGGCCCATGTATGGCCCATGACGTCTTTCGGCCCATATGAGGCCCTATGTAACTCTTGGCCTACTAACGGCTAGTGGTGAAACTGGCCCGTGATGAACAGTGTATCACTTTACACCCATTAACGGCCCGTGGTGAAACTGGCCCATAATGAACAGTGTATCACTTTATACCCATTAACGGCATGTTATTCCGTTGGCCCATTTCCAGCCCATGTTATCTTTTGGCCTTCTCAGAGCCCATTTATTCTTGGGCTCATTTCCAGCATTCGTTTACTTACGGCCCATTACTGTCATTTTCTGCTTGTGGGCCAAATTTAGCCCGTGGTTACAGTCGGCCCATTTGTGGTCCGTTAATACGTTGGGCCGATTTCATAGCGTCATCAAATACGGCCTATTAACGATGGCCCATTATGGTCGGCCCATGAACGGACGATTCCAACTCTAGCCCGTTTACGGCCATAATGCAGTCTGTTTGGCCCATGTTTGGCCAATCGATTATACGGCCCGTATAAGGCCCATTGATAATACGACCCGCAGAAGGGCCATTGTTTCTACGGCCCATAGAAGGCCCATTATTTCTACGGCCCGTAGAAGGCCCACTGTTTCTACGGCCAGTAAGAGGCCCAGTGTCACTACAGTAAATATTAGCCCATGGTTATTGTGGCCTAGTTTTAAAAAATAGGTTATTGCAGCCACTAGCTAACCGCGGAAAAAGAACTGCAATGACTACAAGGAAACAAATAAACAAGACAACAAGGAAATAAATAAGCAAGCAACTAACGCTAGGCTATCACGGTTATTACACATATTACATCCACTGGGCATCAAAGTTCGCCACTAGTGCAAATATAGGGAACAAAGCAGCATATCATATGCACTGGTTGTCAAAGTTGGGGACCAGCGCAAATAAACGTCGTAGCAAAACAAATCCAGAACTGAAACCACTTCAGAAGATCTCAAGAAACAATATCCTGGGTACCCATAATGCTGGCAAGATGCTTAGCAAGCTTATTAACTTTCTCTTGTTTGGCGCTTAAATCCTCCAGCGCTTGCTGTTGCACCAGAAAATATGCATCTGAATTCTGCGGGGACTTCCTTAGTCCTTTAGCTTCCTGTCGCAGCACATCTGGTCGATGTCTTTCAACTTGAAGTTGAGACTCAAGAATATGAACTGATTCAGGCAGCGAGTTCAAAGAGCTTGTGCCAGTAGTAGTTGCCAGTAACTCGAACACTACATCAAGACAGGACTTTTGGGTTCCCTCACTGTCATCAAGATAGTTTTTATCAGCTTTCTTGGAGACCAACAGGGATGTCTCACTATCTTGAACCTTATCTGCATTACTTCCTTTACCATTGGATAACGTGGTACTGTTCTCCAATATTTTGTCCGCATTCTAAAAGAGAAACAAGCAGACACATCACATGTTTACCATGTTGTATATGAAACTCATTTTGGTAAATGAGTTCAGTAGTAAAGTGGACAGGATAACAGCATGAAACAAACATATATCTATGTACCATGGTCACTTTATGGTCTATACCATTCTAGTTTTTGTTGCCAAATCAAGATAGAGACACAGTTCAAATAATATTTGTTCAAGACAAAGCAGAATAGACAGAATATAAGTGTGGGTAACTGTAGAGCAATAATAACACTTGTAATGTGCATGACATGAGAACATAATTGTTTATTCAATTGAAACTGAAATCAACATAAAGCAGGTTACAACAGCAAACCGGTTAAAGAAACAGGTTTAAAACATACCTGTTGCACCATTGGAGTTTCAATTCCATCCTTCAAATTTGAAAATAGTTGGTATGAGTAAATACAGTCATGCAAGAGCAAAGGAGTATGAACCATAGCTACAGAACCTGACATGAGAACAAATCTTCTTATCCTTTAAGCGTTGAGTTGGGATTCGGAGTGGTGGTCCTCGTGCTTTGGGCACTGCAGTTCCCTTACTAACTGCTCGTGTTTGGGTGCTCTGTGGTGGAGACGGTGTTGTGTCAACTGGAACTGGGTTACTATCTGCCGGGGTTGGGGTTAGAAGGGGTGTAGCTGGTTCTCTGTCCAACCGGGTAGGGGTACAATCTGCGAGAGTCTGGGTTATGTGCGGTGGATCTGGTCCTTGGGCAAGTACAACCATGGTTCTATCTGCATCAACTGGTAGCACTATCTTTTCTGAAGACCGTGTTGTTACTCCCTTAGATACTGCCATCACGCTCTCCAATTCAAATGGCTGATAAACAAGAAAAGTAATTGAAAGTATAGACATTGTATGATAGACAGGTGCAATGGATAGTGGGGAATAAAAGAGGGCATGAAATAATTCATATTTATGTTATCTAACCAAACAGGATAGCATGACACAATTTCACATATATGATGGCTAACTAAACAGGATAGCATGACACAATTTCACATTATGATGGCTAACTAAAAAAGATGGGAAGACATAGTTCAAAATATGAGACTATGTAAACAGGATGACATGACATAACTATATAATGTGTTTATTAAATAGGTTGGCATGCCATAATTCACATACATTCACGGATAGAATGCCATAATTCAAAATATGATGAATGTAAACACTAAACAGGATGAGATGATATAACTATATGATGTCTTTATTAAATGGGTTGCCATGCCATAATTCAGATAGATGATGTGTATGTACTATGTAAACATGATGGCATGATATAATTCAAATATATGATTCATATAGTAAGCAAGTAAGCAGATGGCAATCCATATATGATGTAAAAACTAAGCAATGCAAGACAACATGCATGACATGGGTAATATAACCCTGCCAAGTTTGAGCATAGACCTCAGGGGGAAAATAGGACTGGTCATTAGTCTCTGAACCCTCCTGTGAGGAGCTCTCTGTAACCAGCAAGATGTCTGCTTCAGCGGGTAGCATTGTCTACTCTGAATACCTTGTTTTCACTCCAGATACTTCCATCACCGCTTCAAATGGCTGATGCACAGGAAGAGTAGTTGAATATACAAACGTTGTCGCCAAATGGAACACGTAATACAAAAAAATGATAGCATGATATAATTCACATACATGATGATTGGCTAAACAGCATGGCATTTCATAATTCACATATATAATGCCTTTGCAACAAGATAGCATTGTATAATTCACATATATAATGTCTTGCAACAAGATGGCAATGCATAATTCACATATATGGTAATTAGACACTGAATAGGTGGCATTCACACAAAGCATGTCTAAACTAATCAAATGACATAGCAATGTGAGACACCATACGCACGATATGAGCAACATAACCCTGCCAAGTTAGAGCATACACCTCGGGGGGGAATAGGACTGGTCATCTGTCTCTGAATCCTCCTCTGAGGAGCTATCCGTAACCAGCGAGATATGCGCTTCATCAGATAGCATAGTCTGGTCTGAAGACCTTGTTTTCACTCCAGAATTTGCCATAACCGTGTCAAATGGCTGATGCACACGAAGAGCAGTTGAATGTAATAACATTGTTGATAAATGTAATATGTAACGGAAAAAAGGATGGCCTGATATAATTTACATATAAGATGACTGGCTAAGCAGGATGGCATTGCAAAATTCACATATATGATGCCTGGCTAAACAAGATGGCGTTGCATAATTCACATAAATGATGAATAAACTAAACAGATGGCATTCGCACAAAGGATGTCTAAACTAAGCAGATGACATATTTGATGTATAAAGTAAGCAATGCAAGACACCATATGCATGATATAACCGACATCGGCATGCCAAGTTAGAGCGAAGACCTCAGGGGGTAAATAGGAGTTGTCTTCTCCTTCTGAATCCCCCTCAGAACAGATATCTTCCTCTCGATTACAATCCGAAATGCGTGGAGGGGGGCTGCCTTTGCGCCTACCATGGAGCGACATCTGCATGAAATTTTATTGCCACACAAGGCTCGTCTCTTTTTCTCTACATGTTCAGTTCCATTGTTTACAATAACTGTCATGCATAGGAATAAAACATAGTGAGATTATGTAAGGAGTGCATGCAGAAATCCAGAGTGATGGTAGCAACCTGTGGATAGACTCAAAACCAATAATAGCAGGTAGATAATGGCTTTAGTTAAAAAATACAGATAATGGCTTCTTTACTGTTTGTTTCCCACCCAAAATGAAACTCATAGTAGACACCGGAGATTAACCAGATAGTAGATAGATACTATTGATAGCGGCCCTGATATGTACCCCACAACCATTTAAAAACTCAACTTTGACCATTAGTTTGGAGCTGACTCAGAGTCTAATCGGTGAACAGGACGATAAAGTAGCATGTAATATTAAGCGATGCATAACGTAAGCAGACACGAAAGAGTGTGACCTCTCTTGCGGACCCGTGTAGTCCTCGAGGTCATCTGCTCGGTTGATGATGGTAGTGCAGTTTTCATGGCTGCCAGCGGCGGGGAAGAAGATCTGAGGCGGCGAAAGACAATCTAGAGGCCGGATCCCTGCTGTGTTGGACCCTTCTGTCGTTGGAGCAGCTGGGCTGGGGTGGACGACGGCGCAGCAAGAGCGGGACAAACCACGCAAGGTTTTCTTTGACAACTATCTGTAAGAGAAGTAATTCTGAAAGGGCTCGTTTGAATTGGAGGATTCCAACAATGCAGGGATAGGAAATAGACAGGAATAGGATAGGAATGCACGTGCAAAACAGAGAATTTAAAAACACGGGATTTCTGCTAATCTGGGTGTTTGATTCACAACAATTGGAAGATCACAGGATGCAAAGAAGCATGGTGAGATTAAGTCAAACCACAAGAAAATGTACGGTTATAATGCTATTATGCTACTATCTCTTAGTCTTGTGCTTCATGAATAGGAATTTGAAAAGGAGGACAAGTGAAAATTAAAATTCCTATGTTTTTTCTTTCAAGGAGACACTAAAGGAACAAATATGTATGCTCAGTGGACAATATATATAACATGTAGAGTAAAAAAGAGATGCAACAAGTGTACAACCTCTTTGGCGAAGCCATGTCGATCTCAGTGTGATTGGGTTGGCCGGTGAGGATGCTCCGGCTGACTTGGCTGTCGAAGGAGGGGAAGAAGATCTTAGGCGTCTGGAGATGGAGCCGAGGTACTGCTCCGCTGTGATGGAGGGTTTTGTCGTCAGAGCAGCTCCGGTGAGTTGTACGACGCCGAGGCTGAAGCAGGACAAGAGAGACAACGAACAACGTTAACCTGAGTGGAATTCTAATAGCATCTCCAATACATGACGTAAAATACATAACCACAAAGTGCTAGATGTAAAATACATCGGCCGCTCATCTCTGAACTTAACCGTCGAAACTGAATTTAACTGTCGAAACTGAACTTAACTGTCGAAACTGAACTTAACTGTCGAAACTGAATTTTGTTGTCAAAACTGAACGCACTAGCAAGGTGAGGCTACACGTCGGTTGACTGACTTTTTCATCTCTGGTCAGTCGATTTTGCAGCCGTTGGATATGAAATCAAGGGCATGCGGTTCACCTTCAACCTCCACCCCCTGAGCCGGCCAAACAGCAGCCCCCCGCCGCCCGCGGTGCGCCGCCCCGCCCGCCCCGAAAACACTCCCCACCGCCGGTCCGTCGCCGCCCCGGCCATCCCTCTAGGCCCCCCCCCCGTGCCGAGCTTTTTCTCCGGCGATCCCCATGCCACCGCCCCGCCAACGCCCCACCACCACCAGCGACCACCACCCCCATCCTGAACCCTAAGATAGATAGTGGGGTACCTCTCCGGCGAGCCCCCCTCCCCACTGCGGCTGGTTCTTCCTTCACCCCGGCGGCATCGGAGTGAAGTGTAGCTAAATCGGAGCAGCATCGCAATCAAGAGAAAGAGCGAGAGCAGCAGCGCGACCAAGAGCAATAGCAAGAGCAGACCAGGTAGGGGACCGAGAGCAAGAGCAGAGAAGCAGCGCGAGCGAGAGCTAAAGTAGCAGCAGGTCCTACTGATGTGGACGTCGCCACCGAGGGAGCGATGCCGTGGAGGAAGTTGCCGGCGCCGCCGCCGTGGATGGAGCCGCGCCGTGTCGGCTCGGGACCGAGCGCCGGCAGCACCGTGAGATCGAATCAATAAGAAAATGCGGCGATTAGTGTACAACCTCTTTGGTGGCGCCGATTAGGCCGCAGCTTCATCCGAGGAAATGGTGATGATGATGCTCTCCCAGTGGTGCAGGTGAAGACGGCGGTGTGGGAATGGAGGTGGCGCGAAAGACGAGGGGAACATCGGGGCAGCTCCTTGGAGGTGGAGGACGGGGTGGCTGAACCGGCGGGACAATGAGATCAACGACGGATCCTCATCCGGTACGATGGATGAGGGACGTCGAGGTGTTGCTGTGGATGACCTCATCGTGGAAGAGGCTCTGACTGGGTGGCGGACGGAGCAGGGTGTGGGGTTTTGTCGCGGGTTTTCGCGGCCTCGGTGTACGAAAGGGTGGGCGGATGGGATGGCAGTGGGGAACCATGGCTTAGGGACGCGCTTTTCCGAAATGTGGGGTAAGTTACAAAAGTACCCCCACCGATTTGAGGCGGTTCTTTCGGTTCAGGGGTACCACGGGCATTTGGCGTGTCGGGATTTCACAGGAGGTGGGAGTTTTCGCGCGTGTTGTAATTTCGGAATAGCAAGGCACGGGTTGAGATGGAGGGAGTTGTCGGAGCACAACGAGACAAAGATATATCTTAAGGCCTCCTTTGGTTTGTAGGATTTTTGTAGGAATTCTATAGGATAGGATTTGCAAAGGAAAAATTCCTTTGAAGCCCTTTGGTTTGTAGGAATGGATTCCTATTCCTATGTAGGATAGGAATCAATCCTTCACGTTTTGGAGGAAAAAAACATTAGCCTAGACTCAATGGAAAAAATCCTATCCTATGCACCAAATGACATCTCTTTCTCTATAGGAATTGACATGCATGTCATCTCACTTCCTATGATTTTCCTATTCCTATAAAATTCCTATCCTATGAACCAAAGAAGGCCTAAATATTTCGGGCTAACAAGGCGCGGGTTGAAATTTCCGGACAAGCCTAACGTGTATTGTACCAAATTAATGCGCCCTACAAATGTCATTCAAAACTTTGAATTCATGTTATGTTCAATTAAAATATTTCACTACGTGTATAATGCATGCAACCTACTACTCAAATGAACGTTTTAGTGCATTCCAAATGTATATACTACCGCTTCAATATGAACTAAATTTGAATTCATTTCTCTATTTGAATAAGATCTACAGTAATGATTGTTGTGAAGTCAAAGCATTTGAATTCGTTTCTCTGTTTTAATAAGATCTACAATCATCATTATTGTCAAGTTAAACCATCGTTTGTGTATTATCTTCACAGCACACCACATGATTAGTCTCGAGTTACATATGAACTATGTGTACTATATGAACTCGAACTAGATTTTTTGAATCCACTTTATTTTGATTTCAAATCACATTACATTTCTAGCTCTAGCTAGATCTTCATAATCTAAACCATGTATGGTGCCCCTCCCCTACGCCTACAAGTATTTAGATGTGAGTTGCAAACACCTTACATTACCACAAATTCAAATAAAATGTGAGAATGTTCGATATATAGTTTTAAGCTGCAAACGCCACACATTATCACAAATTCAAATAAAATGTGAGATTGTTTGATGTATAGTATGGTTTAGATTGTTCGGGATTTAGCAGTGAGTTGCAAACACCATGCATTGTCACATTATGGTATAACATGTGCACAGCACGTGTATCACCGCTATATTCATGCATGCAATGTTTAAAACACTATGATCTCCTATTCAAATATATGAATCCGCTTTCATATCAAATTATGATCTTTGTTAGTCTCTTACACCCACACAATCCTCTAACCTTTGTAGCTACCACTAACTTTCTCTCATGCATGCACACGCCCTCCTCGCCCTCCCCCTCCCTCGGCATTCTATCCACTGGCACATTCTTTTTTTTCTTTAGGTCGTTCTCCCAAAGTCTCCACAACTCCTTTCCAACACACACCGATCGATAAACCTCTCCAGCGATGCCTGCCTACAACATACAAACACACCTTCAATCTCCTCCTTTATGTGTCCTTGCCTCGTGTCTCTCATACGGTCCTTATAACT
The DNA here is from genome assembly GCF_056163025.1 of Triticum urartu. NCBI lineage: Eukaryota > Viridiplantae > Streptophyta > Magnoliopsida > Poales > Poaceae > Triticum > Triticum urartu. The sequence goes on along the minus strand of NC_141874.1, from coordinate 140,855,186 downwards.
CGTTTTTACCCACACATCAATCGATCTACCTCATTAGTTGTGTCTCTCCCTTCCTCCGACAAACAACAATTAATCTACCGATCTAGTTAGGTTTGCTAACCAAACACATGGTTCCCCTTCATCATCCATGGATGCGTCCCGACAGATCTATCACGCACAGGCACACACAGAAACACATCCCCACCCTTATTGATAACATTGCAGTTCCACCCTCAGTCTGTCTAGTAGGCCTCTCCCACCATCTTCGAGAAGCAACTCCATCACCCATCTAGCACTCTACGCCTCTCCCTCCCTCTCCCTCCCTCTCTCTCTCTCCCATCATATTTCCCGTCCTTCAGTTATGTATGGATGTCGACCGATCTCCCTCAAGACATAGATGGGTCTCTCCTTCTCAACACATATACGAGTCGTTCTACCTCTATAGTTAGGCCTCTGCCTACCCCTCCCACCACCCCCTCCCCCCCACACACACCGATACATCGAGCGCTCTAGTCATGTCTCCTTGCCACACACAAACTTGGGGTGTGCCCTCTAACGTTCTGGTAGGCCAGTCGCCCTATATCTTTGACTTGTACACACACACAATTTCGATGGCTCTCTTCATCGATCTCGCACCCACCCACCTGATCCTCTCTTCGACTCTATCGATAGCTATGACCCCTCCCTCTCTTCTCGTGGATTGCCCGACCCTCTATGTATGATATGGATAGGCCTCCATTTCGCACACATTGCATGCAAAATTTTGTTTGAGATGTCATCGACACATATTCCCACAAATAATTCACGAAATCAACCCCCCACCCCCACCCCCACCCCAAAACAAAAAACACTCACGAACGCGGTTTGTATCTCTCACACACACCCACGTAGGTGGGGGCGTGCACGAAGAGAAGAGGTGCATGCACGGCGCACGTACTCCTGTCTCTTTCCCAACCCCACCCGCGCGGGTACACGGTGGAGCTCATTTCTGTACGAAAAAGGCAGCCCACGTGGTAATTTGGCACGTGTCCACTTGGTGGAGGGAGGATCGTCTACCATGAGTGAACAAACAAATTGCGACTTGACGTGTTATGTTAAAAAAAGAGGCAAACCATGTGGGGCCTACCTTAGAGGCAAGGCTCTATACACTGGAGTACTTTTGATGTGTCCCGTCAACTCATAGAACGAGGAGAAGCTTGCCTAGTACGCCGCCTCCCCCGCCCACGGGCGCGGTGGCTCACAGGATGAGGTGAAGCTTGCTTACTATGCCTTACGCCCGCTCCCTCGCCCATGCGCGCGGTGGCTCGCAGGACGAGGAGAAAAATTTACTACTCCCTCCGTTTACTCCTCGTCCCTACTACCTTGGTTATAGAGATTATATCATATTGTTTGGAATATATATGTCCTTTAGTAGATTTCAATATGAACTACTAGTACATACTCCAAACACTGATGTATATAGACGTATTTTAGAGTGTAGATTCACTCATTTTGCTCCGTATGTAGCACTCTCCCTCGCCCCTCGACCCTCGCCCACGTGGTGGACGTGCAGCAATTCATTTGGTCTCATATAGCCAAAACGATATATACTGCACTACCATTATTGCTCGACTTCCCAAAGAGGCGAAGAGCCAATCGCAAGGTCAATATTTTGGAGATGCCAAGCGCAAGGTTATAGGAGAACGAGTAGTAGGTGCCGCGTCATTTATAAATAAAGTTTTTTTTCTTCAGTGGCATGTACGCAATATGATAGGTTCATATGGAGAGAAAAGGAGTACATAGTCAGGACGGGCCAGCCTACACGGTTGCTTGCTGGGGTTGCTCTCTTCACACTCTCTCGCACAAAACAACTGTGGCCACATCTCTAACATCCCGGCGGATCACGTCCGCTTGGGGAAGGGGTGGATGCTTAGTGTAGATGCGGTGGCCGTCGCGAACGGCAAAAACCCACTATCGGCATGTCCCGATCAGGGGTCCCCGCCATTCTCTCTCACAAAGCCGGTGAGGTTGCCTTCGTCCCTTACTTACTGCCGTGACGTGGGCAGTTGCCGCCTCCCGCCGCCCTTCTCAAGGTTGAGCTACGTCCCTCAGGTACAACTCCCTTTACAGCCAGCTTGCACCACTGCTCCAACTGCCCACATCACTCCCTATGGATATTTCTCTACTTCTTTGCCCCGCACATACCTCTACTGGCTTCTACGTACTGTATTTGTTATGAGTTTATGTCTCATCAACTAGTCCCAGTAATCTTATTCTAATCACGCTTGTTCAATTTCTTTTCCACAGGGATGCTCATCTCGATTTTGGTGAAACTGCACAAAATGATCTGATGGTCAAAAGGTTGCAAACTTCATTTATTAGGAAGCTCAAACGTTGCCGGCAAATTGAAGCCTGGTCAGGGTTCACGGTTCAAGGGCTAGGGACTGCACGGATCGTTTTTTCTTTAGTTGCCTCTGTTCCAAAATAAGTGTCAACTTTAGTAGTAGTACAACTTTGTACTAAAGTTTGCACAAAGTTGAGAAACTTATTTTGGAATGGAGGGAGTACATATTTGCTATGATCTGTCAATCATTGAGATGCAATAGCATGCATGTTAGTCTCCTTTGTATTTGATGAAATGTTGCAACGGGCAACCTTGGACGCAAGATACATGTAACAGAAGCTGGAAGCTTCATAGCATTGTACAAATTTATCTCGCTGATAAATTACAATACGTACTATACTAGTAGTTCCTCCGTTCCTAAATATAAGTCTCTGTAGAGATTTCACCATGAACCACATGCGGATGTATATAGATGCATTTTAAGTGTAGATTCATTCATTTTGTTCCGTATGTAGTGGAATCTCTACAAAGACTTATATCTACTAGTAATAGCTAGCCCCCACTACTAGGAATTCTCTATCCTCTCCTTGAGCCACGTCATCAAAATTGATGTAGCCGTTAGATGAAGTAAATTAGTCCATAATAGCCGTCTGATCTTGACGTTGAGAGGCTCCGCACTAAGCCACATGCAAGCATGCAGAAATACCGTGCCACATGCATGTGAGTGGGTTTTAAATCACATCAACATGTCTGCATGAAAGCATGCACCGGTAGCATGCATGTAAGTGAGATTTTAAGTCCCATTAACATGTCAAAAAGAAAAATATAATCCCATTATGCAGTAGGAGTTCAGTTGGCTGATGTTTTTTCCTTATGTGGGATGATCTAAATGATGATGGGAGTTTATTTAGTTTGGATACCACATTTGTCATGCGGTTATAGAGTTTTTTTTGTTCTATGAAATCGATAATTTTGCGCAGAGAGATATACCCCTATTCCGCGCCAACGCGTGGGGACTCATCTAGTAATATTTAGGAACGGAGGGAGTACTATGTAAAGAGTTAGGTGTTGCACGGTGATAGTGTGAGGTGGGCCATGTAATCACTGAGCCTGCGTGTTTTCACTGCTCTTGCATGCCTCCGCTGTAAGAATGGAGAAAATTGTAATCTAGTAGTAGTAGTATACCTCCTTTCGCCGAAAGCGTGGGACATCCAGCAGTCCTACCACCTCAGTAATAAAGACCAATGAGCCGTCAAATCACATAGACCAAGCAGTAAGTTGGACAGACGAAGCAACCATCACTCTTGCACCAGTGAGAGGTCGCGTCCGCTCTGCCCGGGCATGAATGCGGCACCGATTCTTTGGAGCGGCGCTGACCGTTTCGGGCAGGAAGCGCGCGCGGGCGATGGAGGGGCTTTGGGTGGGCCAAGCTGGTCAGGAGCGGGCGTGGCAGCTGTCCGCATGTCCCTACTGGACACGCCCGGAAACGAGAGGATGCACTGACTCTCGCGGCTAAAATCGTACACTACACAACATCTCTCTATAGGAGTAGGTCGATCTGTCGCTCTCTCTAACACACACATGGTGTTAAACACACACACACACGCACACGCACGCACCTTGGTCCCGTTGCACCTTCTAACGTGACTTATTACACCTAGACGGAGGGAGTAGTAAGTATACAAGATACAGTGGCACACTAACTTAAGTCGAATACAAGTGGCCAAAATTTGTGTGCATGTTATAATAAGGATTCACTTAAAATAGTACGTGAGCGAACAGAGGGATCAATTGGACAGTGTTCCCGAGCAGTAGCGAGATGTGTGAGGTAAGATACACCGCTGGCGCTTTTAATTTTTCTTATTAATTTGTTTGTTTCACCCTCTGACTGGTGGGACCCAACATACTACGTGGAGAGAGGTAAGGTGACTAAGGCTGCATTATTTCTGCACCACTATGGATAGTCTTACCACCAAAGCCACATGACACAATTATGATTGAAATCCCAATGACTCCCACACACACACAAAAACACGGCATGCTTGTCACACGAATGCAGGAATGTATAAAAGGTTATTTCCCTCTCGTTGAACATAACGGGAGGGTTGTGTAGCTGGTTAGCCTGTTCGCTCACTCTCTCGCCCTCTCCCGCTGGAGCATCAGCGCTTGTAGTTGCTCTCTTCACACTCTCTCGCCCTCTCCAGATCTAAACAAGACTTCGTTGGCCTCTCTCTCTCCCCTCACTGCTACTCAAAGAGCCGGCAGGATCCGTCCGCCGGGAAGGGAAGGAGGCTTAACGTTGTCGCCGTCGGCGAGGAACTACCGGCGCAGCTGTTCACTTTCCACCCAGCGGCGGCGCGGGAGGGCCTCTGACCCCTTCTTCTTCGCCGATGTCCCGTCGCCCACCGAACCACGCCCCAAGAACCTTAAGGTATAATTTACTTACTCAACATGCATTGCTCTAGCTGCATGTATACCATGAATCTAGGACATGGTTCAAAGAGGAAAGGAGTGGGGGAAAGTAGTGGGAAAAGTTGTATATAGCATGAATCTAGGACGTGGTTCAAAGAGGAAATGAAGGGGGAAAGTTGTATAGCATTAATCTAGGACGTGGTTCAAAGAGGAAAGGAATAGGGGAAAGTAGTGGGGAAAGTTGTATCGCATAAATCTAGGACGTGGTTCAAAGAGGAAAGGAAGGGGCGAAAGTACTAGTTCAAAAAGGAAAGGAAGGGACAAGGCTGTAGAGTTTGAGCAGGACTAGATTTGCTGCACTCACATAGGGAAAGGCGTCTAAAGATAACAAAACTGGGACCGACACAAATATGATCCTTGGTTGCTTGTTCTTTGTTGCAACAGACTGTGCATGACCACAGTACATCGGTAGATGCACATGGTGCTGGTGCGTCCACTGTCCCGTGCAACTCATTAGCTGTTGTTAATCTAAGGCCATGTTTGGTTAAAAACTGCCTAGTCCCTACCTGCTGGGTTCCGGGGACTAAACATGGACTAGAGGTTATTAAATGACATGCTAAAAGACCATGTTACCCCTAGTAATGAACTAATAGAGACAAGGTGCAATGCATGGCAGGGGAAACTGTTGGAAAAAGTCCCAAAAAGACTCCCTCGGGGTCTTCTTTCTTTAGTCCCAAATGCCCACTTTTAGTCCCTAAAAGTCCCTCCTCTTTGGTTTAGATGGGACTGACATGGAGTTTTTTAGTCCCTACACCAAAATGTCCCTGTAAACAAACACCCTCTAATAATGCCGCTGGAAAATTGATGCAATGCCACAGTTAAAAGCAAATTACATGTTTAACGAATTTTATTGTTAATATAATCTCTATGTTAATATTAATCAATGCCACCATTTGAGAAATGCTACTGTCTTGCTTTCTTTCCCATTTAGATAAGGTAGATGCTTCTTTTTGTTGGCTTCTGTGTCATCCACCGTTATTGACCACTAATTGTTTCCTTTGCACCTCTGTGTAAACAGGGTTATCTGCTTCACCTTGTTGCCATTGTGACCTTTTGTTGCACTACACAAAACACTTTTGTTTTAAGAGTGTTTTGTGCAGTTCAACCAAATTGTCACACCGACAACGTTGCTTGATTGCTTGATCTTAGTGGAACTGCACAAGAGGAGATCTTACTTCCTATCCATTAAGGCGAATTTGGTTCAGATCTTCTTCTTGTGAGTTGTTTGAATTCCGCATCATGAGAGGTCAGTACTAGCCTTCTTTCACATGATTCTGCAGTGTGCATTCATATGTTGTGCTACTTGTACGATAATGTTTCTTGATTTTAGTGAACTGCACAAATGGAGACAAGACTTCCAATCTGTATGTGCACCGTAATATCCCATTGAGGTAAGATAAGGATATTTCACAACTGTAGGCCTGTATTTTGCCACTTTCATCCGAAAATTAAGTTTAGTACTATACTTGTGCTCCCTAATTGACATGCCAAATCTTACATTGAAGGCGAAGCTTGTTTGTTATTGAACCAAGTGATGAAGGGGAAGAACAAGGGGAAGAAAAACAAATATCAACTCCCGGTGCTGTAATGAAGCACTGGAACTGTGATGACACAAGTAATGATATAGTTTTGCATCTTAATTTATTGCTATGGCTGGAACGAGCAATTGTTTTGCCACTGATTTGATGCCACTCTTAATGTAATATGTAATTATTTCTACTTGTGCAAACAGGGATCTTCTTTGAAGATACCATATATTTTAGTGGAACTGCACAAGAAGATGTTGGAAACATTAAACTAATCGAGGAGTATATAGTAAGCATGGCCACCACCGTAGATTGCAACAGATGGTTCCGGAGAATTGCTTCATTTGTATGCTCTACACAATAAGCCTCCTGACAAAGGTTGGTACTCGCCCACTGATTTCATCCATATGATTGAGCTTTGTCATCTCTATTGGTGTTGTGCTACTATTTAGATACTGTCATGAAAAAGTGGTATTGTCCTTGAGAAGTGCTTCATCTGTGCTGTTTTAAATATTTCCTTTCCTTTTTTCGAGCAAACAGTGATGCTAGCATTTAGTAGTCCTCTTGTCTTTGCACAACAGGATCATCTTCCTCTGAAGAAGAATATGGAGTACGTGAAGTGACTAGTTCCAATTATGCCAGGATGAAGAAGCCATGTCTATCTTATCATCAGAAGGAGCAGTTGAAGGATGGTTACATTACTCCCCACAAGACCAAACTAACTTCAGCTCAGAAGGACTGACAAAATCTCCATTTTTTGCTGTGATGCGCGAGTACAATGTTGTTCTAGGATTCTTTCTGGTGAGTTTCATTTTTCTAAAAGTGTGCTCTACATGGACCATGTATGTGCCTGTTGAAACTGTCAATTCATAGTACAGTTTGCTCTATACTAATCACTTTTTTGTATTTGTGCAAACAGGGGTGCTCAGCTTGATTTCAATGGGAACTGCACAAAATGTTCATGAATACATCGAATCATTCATTTCCACCACAAGAAAGGAGGTGCCGATAAGTTCAAGGCGTTGCAACATATAAGGGCGAAATCATACAAGCTACGCGCGAATTTGGTTGATTTTGGTGGAACTGCACAAAAAGAACAGCTAGTTTATTTAGCACGAGGTGCCATGTCAATGTCCGAACCGATGGCAAACCCTGCCCATTCCACAATCGTAAGCATTTGATATTTTGGAATGGGACAACCTTGTCAAATTTTACTCATTGATTTTAGCAAGACATGCGTTTGATATTTTTGAATGGGACGCCCTTGCTGTCAGCAGCGTCGATCAATTTTTTCTTTATTCTTTAGTTGTGAAGTAAATACTGCCTCTGACATTTGAGTCGCTAAGATGCATAATCATCAATTGTTTTGAATGTTCTCTATGAATTGACAGGCCTGTGTGTTTGATTGCAATGTACAGAAATGCTAAAAACCTGCTCAAACTCTTTGTACTCCTTCTGTTCCTTTTTACTTCGCACATTGTGAAAGTGCATACTTTTTTGTATAAGATTGGTCAAAGTAGAGATACTTTGACTGCAGACAAAACTTGTATGCAGACTAGAAAGGACCGGAGGGAGTACATGTGAAACTGCTGCAAACGAGGTGATCACTCTGGGAATAATGCTAGTACATATTGTTTTGCATGTTCATCCAATGCCAGTGATACAGGAATTCGAACTAATCGAAATAAATTCATTCATACACGGTCGGATTTCATATAAACATGCCAGATTTCACTACATTTCATACATTCTTCAACTAAAAAGGGGTGCGCTGGAGGTATAATTAATTAACCAAAGCTACCCACCTATGTCCCGCTGAGCCGAACAGAAGCTTCGGTGACTTAACTGCAGGTGCAGTTGCGTAACTGACATGTGGCCTGTTGGGCCCACGTGTCAGTTAGCCAACTGCACCAGCGGTTAAGTAGAAGCAGCGATATTCTCCAGCAGAACTCCCTGACTCCACGCCGCCGCCAAGAAGCTAACCGGCCGTCAATGGTCAACCCGCCTAGATTGGCTTCAACAGGAGGGTAGCAGCGGTGTCCTTACTTGGACCCGAGAGGCGGCGACCTACCGTGTTCTACTCCTCCTCGTTTTCTGTGTGGTGCGGCCTCGTTGGCAGCGAGGCGGGGCCTCGGCGGAGCCGGCAATGTCCTCTATCTCGTTGCCGGTGGGCGGCGCCTCAGCGGAGCAGTGGAAATCCTCCCCCGCGTTGCCGGCAGGGTAGGGCCTCGGCTGAGCCGGCGATGTCCTCTGCCTCGTTGTTGGCGGGGCGGGGCCTCGGCGGAGCCGGCGGTGTCCTCTGCCTCGTTTTTGGCACCGCGGGGCCATGGCAGAGCCGAGCCTCATCGACGCCAGCGGAGCGGGGACTCGTCAGAGCCGGCATTGTCCTCTGCCTCGTCCTCGGTCTCGCCAAACATCGCCTCACCCGCTTCATCGCCCTCTTTGCTAGCCTCTTTGTAGGCGGCCGCAGCCTCCGCCACCCGCATGCGGTCCCGCCAGCGCTCGAGGCGGCCCTTGCGGGCGGGGCGGTACGAGTCGAGCAGCGCCTCCTGCTCCGCCAGCTCCGCGGTGATCTGCTCCTCCGCCTACAGGTACTCCTGGAGGAGATGGTGGTTGTAGGCGGTGTCGGCCTGCCCCTCCCGGAACTGCTCCTGATGCATCTGCCTCACACTGTCCATATATTGGGCACGGGCCTCGCCGATGGTCATGGTGCAATGCACCAGAGAGGATGGCGCGGAGGAGGAGGTTGGCGTCGGATCGTCGACTACCATGTTCTCCATTGGGACGTCGTCGTCCTCCGGCTGCCTGCCGGCCAGCTGGTCGGCAGCAATGGCTGCCATCTTCTTGTGGTTCGTCGTCCGCCCGGCCCGAAGAGCGCTGGAGCACGAGGAAGCCATGGTGGGCAGTAGTGATGTGGACAGGAGAAAGGGAACGGATGCGGATGACTGCGGGGATGGCCGGCGCAGTAGTTTATATAGCAATGGTGGGCGGGCGGAGGGACGGACGTGTGGCGCCGGAGTAGCCGCCTCGGCAACCACGTATCATTAATGTGGGCGGCAGATGGATGGACGGATGGAACTTGTCTCGTTTGAAGGCGGAGCAATCGCCTGCACCGGGAAGCGGGGCGGGCGGCGATGACTGTTTTGGGCGGAAAGCGCGCGCCGGCGAGGAGATGACTTTACTTGGAGAGGATGACAATGGGGACCCACCAGGTCCATAGCCTCACGTACGCAAGTGCCTCCTTATTTTTTATATAAACTATACTCCCTCCGTCTAGGTGAATAAGTCGTATTAGAAGGTGCATCACCACCTAGGTGCAAGCAGATTGGTGGAAAAGAAGAATATTTCTCTCTTCTAAACACAACATTTAATCACAGCAGTTAAGTGGATGCCTTATTAGCTACCCATGCAGGCCATCGTAATTCATAGCATGCAAAGCGCTTTTATTTCTTGCCTGATAACCGCATGGACGTGTTGCATGCATTGGTCCTTGCTCGAGCAAAAAAAAGGGAGGAAAGGGGTTTCCACGGGAGACAACAAGGCAGAGGTGGAAGCGCTCGCTGGAGTTATTTATTTTGCTTCCCCCTGGTTTCCTGACATCACGGTCCCACACCATTGTCAACCTATGTAGTACTAGTCAATAAACGAGAGAATTGCACAAGAAGCGGCCGATAGCTGGGACCAAGCAGCTCAAGCAGTATTTGTGTTTTTGAGGTGTGAGCACTGCAGAGTTTTTCGATGTTTAGCCCAGATATTAATTTTTCTCCTCTGAACAACAACGAAAACATCGCTGCAGGTATTAACTGGGCGGGCTGTGGCCCGTCTAGCCCAGGCCAGATATCCAGCCCAGATATTAATTTTTTTTCAAGCTGAAAATGGCTAGCCCAGCTATACTTTTTTTAGGAATACCCAGGCAATGTCAAGTTGTTATTCTCCGCCCCGCTGGGCTGCAAATCTTTCCTAGGAGGGATGCATTAGGCTTAACAAGAAAATGGGCTTTAAGAAATAATAAATGGGATGTAATTATAAAAAGTGGGTAGTAACTATAAAAAATGCACCCAACACGTGATTACTTTATAAAATATTATTTTTGGATATTGAAAATTTTAATTTCATTAATTGTTGAGAGCGCAATGTTTAGTTGGATTTTTATGTAATATAAATTTATATTGAAATTGTATTTAATCTGACTAGAAATTTCGGGATAAAAATATTTCGGATCCCATCAAAATGTGGGAAATTTTATTGAATTCTGTTTTGAACGGTTGGTTGAAATGGGTTGTACTTTTAACAAACTATAAATGGGTTGTAGTAAATTCCATTAGAATTCAAAAATGGGCTACACATTCTTACAAATCTCAAATGGGCTATAAGTTCTCTGCCACACACTTCTGGCCTTACTAAGTTGACGCGTCCCCTAAAAAAACAGAGTTGACGCGTATGCAAGGATTTGTCAACTTATAGTCAACACACGGTTCTAGCAGCAGTGGCCGTTGGATGTCCATCCAACAGATGTCGTGCTTCTTCTTCAATCTCGGATATTCTAGCTTCACCCGCCCAAAAAATGATTCCTCCCCCTGACATCTGGGGCGCACCGTTTCGGAAGCTGACCTGTGGGCCTACTAAGTTGACGTACCAAGCGCTTTGTCAACTTAGTCAATATAAACGACTCTAGCTACAGTGACCGTACGATGTCCATCCAACGGCCATAGTGCTTCTTCAACCTCTGGTCTTCTTGCTCTAGTCGCCCAAAGCAGCGCCGGTCGTGCCGCCTGCTCTTGCCTCCTGTGGCCGGCTGTGCCGCCATGGAGGCCTCACCGCCCCCTACTATTCCCACCGCTGGTTAGGCCCTGCGGCGACGGCAGCCTCACACCGCAGCCGAACGAGTGAACCCTCATACTCCTCTCCGCGTGGGTATCCACTGCCGCGTCTTCACCGGCTCCACGCCGTCCCCTTCCTAGGCCTCACCGTCGTCCATCGCCCTGGTGCTCTCGGCGCGGCGTGGTCAACGTGGAAGGAACAACTTCCATCGGACGTGGACTGTACGTGGAGAGGCTGACAGCTGGGTCCACGGCGGCAGCAAGGAAGTGCCTCCTTATTACACGGAAAATAATGATTCCTCCACCTGACAGCAGGGACCCACCGGACGGGCCACCAGTATTTTGCGAAAAAAATCGTTTCCCCCTGACTGCTGGGACCCACCGGACGGGCCACCGTATTTCGCAAAAAAAACATTCCCCCGCTGTCAGCTCGGACCCACCGGAAGTGCCTCCTTATTACGCACAAAAAAATGAATACTCCCCCGGCTAGCTGGGACCCACCTTGCTGGGAGGCTGACTTGTGGGCCCACTAAGTTGACGGGGACGAAGGGCTTTGTCAACTTAGTCAATATGAACGATTCTAGCTCCAATGACCGTACGATGTCCATCCAACGGCCGTAGTGCTTCTTCAACCTCTGGTCTTCTTGCTCCAGCCGCCCAAAGCAGTGTCGGTCGTGACGCATGCTCCTGCCTCCCGTGGCCGGCTGTGCTGTCGCAGAGGCCTCACCGCCCCTTACTATTCCCACCGCTGTCCAGGCCCTACGGCGACGGCAGCCTCACACCGCAGCCGAACCAGTGAACCCTCGTAGTCCTCTCCGTGCGGGCTTCCACTGCCGCGTCGTCCCCTTCCTAGGCCTCGCCGTCGTCCACCGCCGTGGTGCTCTCCGTGCGGCGTGGTCAACATGGTCAAGGAACGACTTCCAACGGAAGAGTACTGTACGTGGAAAGGCTGACAGCTGGGTCCACAGCCACAGCACAGATTTTTTGTGATTTGCCAAGTAAGTCGCTTTGTCAGGCCTGTTGGGCTGCAAATCTTTCATGACGAGGAGAGCTTTCATTCGGCTGGCCGAGAAAATGGCCCATCAGTAATGAGAAATGGGTTGTACATTTTTAAAACACATCAAACCGATAATTAGTTTCAAATATCTTTTTTCATTTCAAGATTTTAAATTACATTAATTTTTATGCGTGGAGAATTTGTTGGATTTTATATTGATATACATTTATTTTTAAAATCAGTTTGAATGTGACTCAAAATTTCGGGATTAAAAACAGTTCGGACCGCACCGAAATATGCAAAATTTCATATAATTTTTTAATCGTTGCCACAATATGGGCTGTAATGCTAACAAAAAGAATATGGGCTCCAAAAAAACCTTAAGAATTAGCAAATGGGCTGTAAATTATTAGAAATAATGGCAGATGGGATGTATCATGTTTTCCACAGATTTGAGGCTTTCCTAAAAAAAGGTTGGCACACAAGCACTGACTGTTGGTTGTCCATCCAACGGCTGTCGTGCTTCTTCAATCTCTGCTCTTCCTGCTCCAGCCGCTCAAACAAGCGCCGGCGGGACTGCCTGCTCCCTCCTCCTCGCGGCCGGCTATGCTGTCGCGCAGGCCTCACCGCCCGACCGTACTCCCATCGCTGGCCTAGCCATCCCTCTACTCACCCACACCTGCTGTTATTCTTCGACGACGGCAGACGAACCAGTAAACCCTCGTACAGTCGTACTCCCCTCCGCGTGGGAAACAACTGTCGAGTCTTCACTGCCTCTGTGTCGTCCCCTTCCTAGGCCTCGCTGTCATCCACCGCCCTGGTGCTCTTGGCGCGGCGTGGTCAACGTGGTCAAGGAACGACTTCCATCGGATGTGTACTGTACGTGGAGAGGCTGACAGTTGGGTCCACGGCCGCAGCAAGGAAGTGCCTCCTTATTACGCGGAAAATAATGATGCCTCCACCTAACAGCTGGGACCCACCGGACGGGCCACTGTATTTCGTGAAAAAAATGTTTCCCCCTGACTGTTGGGACCCACCAGCTACATCTTCGCACGCAAGGAAGTGCGTCCGGGCAAAAAACGATTTGCCCCCTGACTGCTGGGACCCACCAGGTACATCTTGTAGGCAAGGAAGTTCTTGACAGTCGGGACCCACCTGGTCGAAGCGTACGTAGCATTGTCATTCTGGTCGCAAACGTGTACGTACATACGGGTCGATGTAGATGCGCGCACGTGTCGTAGTAGAGGCACGCACGTGGCGTAGTAGAGGCGCGCACGTAGCATGTACACGTATGTACAGCGGCCAGGGTGCAAGAAATAAAATACGGCCACGTATGTGTACATACGGGCGGGGTCTCGAACGCCTACTCGGGCATACGTACGGCCAGGGCTCGTGTACATTGCTGGGTCGGAACGGAGAAACTGCGTCGTCGTCGTGTTCATGGGGAGGCAACGGAATACGTCGTGTTCATGGGGAGGCAACGGAACGCGTGGGAGCCAACCGGTTGGGTCGGAACGGAATGCGTGGTCGTGTTCATCGGGAGGGCTTGGACGGAACAGGCGATGGAAACGAGGCTTGGCGTACCGCACAACGGAGGAAACGGACCTCCTACGTTCGGAACGGGGTCCTGTTGATCGGGAGGGGTCTGGCGTACTGCAAAACAGAGGAAACGGACCTCCTACAGTCGAAACAGGGTCCTGTTGATCGGGAGGGGTGTGGCGTACCGCAAAACGGACGAAACGGACCTCCTACGGTCGAAACGGGGGTCCTGTTCATTGGGAGGGGTGTGGCGTACCGCAAAACGGGACTCCATGAGATACTATTCATCTCCACTGTCGACCCCCTCCAGCCTCCACGAGCTATTGTTCATCCACCGTCGACCTCCTCCAGCCTCCACCTGCGACTGTTCATCCACGGGCTCCTGTTCATCCAGCCTCCACCGCGCGCTACTCCACCAGCTACTATTCAACCAGCCCTCTCCACGGCTCCTGTTTAACCACCCCTCCACGGGCTACTGTTCATCCTTCCCTCCACCGTCTACTGTTCATCCTGCCCTCCACGGGGTGGTCCTGTTCATCCAGCCTCCACGGGGTCCTGTTCATCCAGCCCCAACCGGCTCGATCGATCGGGATCCTGTTCATCCAGAGGCAACACCATGGGGTCCTGTTCATCCACCCCCACCGGGAACTGTTCATCCAACCCCCCCCCCCCCACAACGCTCACTGTTCATCCAAAGGCAGCATCGATCGGCTTCAGTTAGCAGCAGCAGCAAAGGAATCGCTCGATCGGGTTCAGTTAACAGCCATCGATCGATCGCTCGGGTTCAGTAACGCGTAGCCTGCAGTGCAATCGCTCGGCTTCATTTAGAGCCCAACGCCTCGCTCGGGTTTAGTTAGAGCCAACGCCTCGCACACACGCGCGTACGTGTATGAGAGAAACGCGCACCGCTCGGCCCCCGACCTCCCACCGTAACCGGGAACTCCCCGAAATTTTCCTCGCCCTCGCTTCTACCATGGTTTTTTCCGTCATGGACGGCCCAAAGAATTTCATGCAGCTGCGTCTCCGGCCCGCCCAGGACGAAAAGCTCATTTTCTGTCATGATTTTTTGTCATAGAAGTAGGAGCCCACCACATCTATGATGATACCGGGTTTTGTCACAATTATCGTCATAGAAGTGTCATATGTATGACAAAAAAAAATTCGTTCGGCCCAAAATGTCACGGATGTGTCTTTTTTGTAGTGCAAGTTCTTTTCCATAAGCATGTATGACTATATTCGGAATACATGCCTACATTATATCAATGAACTGGAGCTAGTTCTATGTCACCCTAGGTTATGACTGTTACATGATGAACCGCATCCGGCATAATTCTCTATCACCGATCCATTGCCTACGAGCTTTCCATATATTGTTCTTCGCTTATTTACTTTTCCGTTGCTATTACTATCATCACTACAAAATACCAAAAACATTACTTTTACTACGGTTACCTTTTGCTACCATTATCACTACTATCATATTACTTTGCTACTAAACACTTTGCTGCAGATATTAAGTTTCCAGGTGTGGTTGAATTGACAACTCAGCTGCTAATACTTGATAATATTCTTTGGCTCCCCTTGTGTCGAATCAACAAATTTGGGTTGAATACTCCACCCTCAAAAACTGTTGCGATCCCCTATACTTGTGGGTTATCATTCTCCTTCTTCCTGGATTTCACAATGATATCATCCACATAAGCATGAACATTGCTCCCAATTTGGTTGTGGAGGCAATTCTGAACACAACGCTGAGAAGTCGCCTAGGCACTCTTGAGGCCAAAAGGGATAGACATGTAGCAGAAGGCTCCAAAAGGAGTGATAAAGGCTGTCTTTTCCTGGTCCTTAACTGCCATCTTGATCTGATGAGAACCAAAATAAGCATCTAAAAACTCAAATGGTCGCAACCCGCCGTAGCATCAATGATCTGATCAATATGAGGGAGAGCAAAAGGATCAGCCGGACGGGCCTTGTTAAGGTCTGTATAATCCACACACATGTGCCAAGTGCCATTTTTCTTAAGTACCAGCACCGGGTTAGCCAAACATTCAGGATGAAAAACTTTGATAATATACCCAGCCGCTAAGAGCCGGGCCACTTCTTCACCAATGGCATTGCGCCTCTCCTCATTAAAATGACGAAGGAATTGCTTGACCGGCTTAAACTTTGGATCAACATTAAGAGTGTGCTCAGCAACTTCCTTGGATACACCTGGCATGTCTGAAGGCTTCCATGCAAAGATATACCGGTTCTCAAGGATGAACTCGATGAGTGCGCTTTCCTATTTCGGATCCATATTGGCACTGATACTGAACTATTTGGATGAGTCGCGAGGAAGAAAATCAACTTGTTTGGTATCATCTGCCGACTTAAACTTCAACAAGGGGTCATGCTTCGTGGTTGGCTTTTTAAGCGGGTCATATCCGTTGGGTCAACATTATCCTTATAGAATTTCAACTCTTCTATTGCACAAACAGACTCAGCATAAGCAGCATCGCCCTCTTCACACTCCAAAGCTATCTTCTTGTCACCATGCACCGTGATGGTACCCTTACGACCTGACATTTTAAGCTGCAGATAAACATAGCAAGGTCATGCCATAAACTTAGCATAAGTCAGTCGTCCAAACAAGGCGTGATAAGGGCTCTTGATCTTGACCACTTCAAAAGTCAATGTTTCGGCCCTGTAGTCATGATCATTGCCAAAAGCGACCTCCAAGGCTATCTTACCCACCAGATATGCCGACTTACCAGGCACCACCCCATGAAAAATAGTAGAAGATGGCTTAAGATCTTTGTCAGTCAAATTCATACGATGAAAAGTATCATAGGAAAGGATATTGATACTACTGCCTCCATCCATAAGCACCTTCGTGAACTTGTATCCTCCAACCTGAGGTGCAACGACCAAAGCCAGCTGACCTGGATTGTCGACCCGGGGCGGGTGATCCTCGCGGCTCGAGACAATAGGCTGCTCTGACCATCACAAATATCGAGGGGCTGCCAGCTCAACCGCGTTTACCGCTCATTTATGAATCTTCTGGTCTCGCTTACACAAGCTCATGGTAAACACATGATATTGACCACTATTTAGCTACTTTGGATTACTCTGATAGCCGGACTACTACTACTGATTTCCTTGATTAGATTGCTGATTAAAATTGCCTTGATTGCCTTGGCCCTAAAAACCAGAGTATGAGCCGCCGCCTCCAAAACCAGGCCCATGAGAGCCGGATCCTGACCCGCTATGCGGGCCATGATTGTTCTAGAAAAACCCGGAATTTCTATACTCCCTCATGATGAAGCAATCTTTCCATAGATGATTGGCTGGCTTCTCTTGCGAACCGTGCTTTGGGCAAGGCTGATTCACCCAAGACTCCATGGGTGTTAGAATCATCACAATGTAATCTAGATTATTGACTCTAGTGCAAGTGGGAGACTGAAGGAAATATGCCCTAGAGGCAATAATAAAGTTGTTATTTATATTTCCTTATATCATGATAAATGTTTATTATTCATGCTAGAATTGTACTAACTGGAAACTTAGTACATGTGTGAATACATAAACAAACAGAGTGTCACTAGTATGCCTCTACTTGACTAGCTCGTTAATCAAAGATGGTTAAGTTTCCTAGCCATGGACAAAGAGTTGTCATTTTATAAACGGGATCACATCATTAGAGAATGATGTGATTGACTTGACCCATCCGTTAGCTTAGCACGATGATCGTTTAGTTTACTGCTATTGCTTTCTCCATAACTTATACATGTTCCTATGACTATGAGATTATGCAACTCCCGAATACTGGAGGAACACTTAGTGTGCTATCAAACGTCACAACGTAGCTGGGTGACTATAAAGATGCTCTACAGGTGTCTTCGATGGTGTTTGTTGAGTTGGCATAGATCGAGATTAGGATTTGTCACTCCGTATATCGGAGAGGTATCTCTGGGCCCTCTCAGTAATGCACATCACTATAAGCCTTGCAAGCAATGTGGATAATGGGTTAGTTACAGGATGTTGCATTACGGAATGAGTAAAGAGACTTGCCGGTAACGATATTGAACTAGGTATTGAGATACCGACGATCGAATCTCGGGCAAGTAACATACCGATGACAAAGGGAACAACATATGTTGTTATGTGGTTCGACTGATAAAGATCTTCGTAGAATATGTAGGAGACAATATGGGCATCCAGGTTCCGCTATTGGTCATTGACCAGAGAGGTGTCTCGGTCATGTCTACATAGTTCTCGAACCCGTAGGGTCCGCACGCTTAACGTTCGTTGATGATATAGTACTATGGGCCAGTTCTTTTGGGCGATTCTACCAGAATCGTCCCTCTCCCCAGCTTCTCCCAGAATCACCACTCCATATGTTTTTTACAATCCTAGCTAATTAGACCTTAACTAGGTAGGATTGTAAAAAAATATAAAGTGGCGATTCTGGGAGAAGCTGGGGAGGGGGGCGATTCTGAGAGAATCGCTGAAAAGAACTGGCCCTATATGAGTTATGTATGTTGGTGACTGAATGTTGTTCGGAGTCCCGGATGAGATCACGAACATGACGAGGAACTCCGGAATGGTCCGAAGATAAAGATTGATATATGGGGTAATAGTGTTTGGTCTCCGGAAGGGTTCCGGAATTCACCGGAAGGGGTTCCGGATGTTTCCCGAAATGTTTGGGTACGAGAACACTTTATTTGGGCCAAAGGGGAAAGCCCACAAGGTTTTTGGAAAGAGCAAAAGGAATTTTTGCAGAGTCCAGGGGCCAGACGCCAGGGTCCCCCGCGTCTGGGTCCAGACGCCGGGAACCCTAGCGTCTGGTCCTGGAGTCCGAGAAGGCTCTTGCCTTTCGGGTCAAACCGACTTTGTGTAGTATTTTACTCCAAGTTTCGACCCCAAGGCTCAACATATAAATAAAGGGGTAGGGCTAGCACCCAAGACACATCAAGAAACACCAAGCCGTGTGCCAGCAACCCCGTCCCCTCTAGTTTATCCTCCGTCATAGTTTTCGTAGTGCTTAGGCGAAGCCCTGCGGAGATTGTTCTTCACCAACACCGTCATCACATCGTCGTGCTTCCAGAACTCATCTACTACTTCGCCCCTCTTGCTGGATCAAGAAGGCGTGGACGTCATCGAGCTAAACGTGTGCTAAACGCGGAGGTGCCGTATGTTTGGTACTTGATCAGGACGGATCGTGAAGGTGTACGACTACATAAACCGCGTTGATAAACGCTTCCGCTTTCGGTCTACGAGGGTACGTAGACACACTCTCCCCTCTCGTTGCAATGCATCACCATGATAGATCTTGCGTGTGCGTAGGAATTTTTTTTGAAATTACTGCGTTCCCCAACAGTGGCATCCGAGCCAGGTCTATGCGTATATGTTATATGCACGAGTAGAACACAAAGGAGTTGTGGGCGTGGGTATATACATATTGCTTGCCATCACTAGTTGATTCTTGATTCAGCGGTATTGTTGGATGAAGCGGCTCAGACCGACATTACGCGTACGCTTACGCGAGACTGGTTCTACCGACGTGCTTCGCACACAGGTGGCTGGTGGGTGTCAGTTTCTCCAACTTTAGTTGAATCGGATTCAATGAACAGGGTTCTTTCTGAAGATCAAAAATAAATCACTATACCGCATTGTGGTTTTTGATGCGTAGGTAAGAACGGTTCTTGCTCAGCCCGTAGCAGCCACGTAAAACTTGCAACAACAAAGTAGAGGACGTCTAACTTGTTTTTGCAGGGCATGTTGTGATGTGATATGGTCAAGACATGATGCTAAATTTTATTGTATGAGATGATCATGTTTTGTAACAGAGTTATCGACAACTGGTAGGAGCCATATGGTTGTCGCTTTATTGTATGAAATGCAATCGCCATGTAATTGCTTTACTTTATCACTAAGCGGTAGCGATAGTCGTAGAAGCAATAGTTGGCGAGATGACAACGATGCTTCGATGGAGATCAAGGTGTCAAGCCGGTGACGATGGTGATCATGATGGTGCTTTGGAGATGGAGATCAAAGGCACAAGATGATGATGGCCATATCATATCACTTATATTGATTGCATGTGATGTTTATCCTTTATGCATCTTATTTTGCTTAGTTCGGCGACAGCATTATAAGATGACCTCTCACTAAATTTCAAGGTATAAGTTTTCTCCCTGAGTATGCACCGTTGCTACAGTTCATCGTGCCGAGACACCACGTGATGATCGGGTGAGATAAGCTCTACGTTCACATACAACGGGTGCAAGCCAGTTTTGCACACACAGAATACTCGGGTTAAACTTGACGAGCCTAGCATATGCAGATATGGACTCGGAACACTAAGATCGAAAGGTCGAGCGTGAATCATATAGAAGATATGATCAACATAGTGATGTTCACCATTGAAACTCCTCCATCTCACGTGATGATCGGACATGGTTTAGTTGATATGGATCATGTGATCACTTAGATGATTAGAGATATGTCTATCTAAGTGTGAGTTCTTAAGTAATTTTATTAATTGAACTTTAATTTATCATGAACTTAGTACCTGATAGTATTTTTCATATCTATGTTGTTGTAGATAGATGGCCCGTGCTGTTGTTCCATTGGATTTTAATGCGTTCATAGAGAAAGCTAAGTTGAAAGATGATGGTAACAACTACAGGGAATGGGTCCATAACTTGAGGATTATACTCATTGTTGCATAGAAGAAATACATCCTGGAAGCACCGCTAGGTGACAAACCCGCTGCAGGAGCAACACTAGATGTTATGAACACCTGGCAGAGCAAAGCTGGTGACTACTCGATAGTTCAGTGTGCCATGCTTTACGGCTTAGAACTGGGACTTCAACGATGTTTTGAACGTCATGGAGCATATGAGATGTTCCAGGAGTTGAAGTTAATATTTCAAGCAAATGCCTGGATTGAGAGATATGAAGTCTCCAATAAGTTCTACAGCTGCAAAACGGAGGAGAATAGTTCTGTCAGTGAACATATACTCAGAATGTCTGGGTACCACAACCACTTGACTCAGCTGGGAGTTAATCTTCTTGATGATAGTGTCATTGACAGAGTTCTTCAATCACTGCCACCAAGATACAAGAGCTTCGTGATGAACTATAATATGCAAGGGATGGATCAGACGATTCCCGATCTCTTCGCAATGCTAAAGGCTGCGGAGGTAGAAATCAAGAAGGAGCATCAAGTGTTGATGGTCAACAAGACCACCAATTTCAAGAAAAAGGGTAACGGGAAGAAGGGGGACTTCAAGAAGAATGGCAAGCAAGTTGCTGCTCAAGTGAAGAAGCCCAAGTCTGGACCTAAGTCTGAGACTAAGTGCTTCTACTGTAAAGGGACTGTTCACTAGAAGCGGAACTGCCCCAAGTATTTGGCGGAGAAGAAGGATGGCAAAGTGAAAGGTATATTTGATATACATGTTATTGATGTGTACCTTACTAATGCTCGCAGTAGCGCCTGGGTATTTGATACTGGTTCAGTTGCTATTATTTGCAGCTCAAAACAGGGGCTACAGATTAAGCGAAGATTGGCTAAGGACGAGGTGACGATGCGCGTGGGAAATGGTTCCAAAGTCGATGTGATCACCGTCGGCACGCTACCTCTACATCTACCTTCGGGATTAGTATTAGACCTAAATAATTGTTATTTGGTGCCAGCTACCTGTGTCAAAACCGGCGGATTTCGGGTAGGGGGTCCCGAACTGTGCATCAAGGCCGGATGTTAACAGGAGACAAGGGACACTATGTTTTTTACCCAGGTTCGGGCCCTCTCGATGGAGGTAATACCCTACTCCTGCTTGATTAATATTGATGATATGGGTAGTACAAGAGTAGATCTACCACGAGATCAAGGAGGCTAAACCCTAGAAGCTAGCCTATGGTATGATTGTTGTGTATGGAGTTGATTGCCTACGGACTACAACCCTCCGGTTTATATAGACACCGGATAGGGTTAGGGTTACATAGAGTCGGTTACAATGGTAGGAGATCTTGAATATCCGCATCGCCAAGCTTGCCTTCCACGCCAAGGAAAGTCCCATCCGGACACGGGACGAAGTCTTCAATCTTGTATCTTCATAGTCCAGGAGTCCGGCTGAAGGTATAGTCCGGCTACCCGAACACCCCCTAATCCAGGACTCCCTCAGTAGCCCCCGAACCAGGCTTCAATGACGATGAGTCCGGCGCGCAGATTGTTCGGCATTGCAAGGCGGGTTCTTCTCCAAATCCTGTGTACCTGTAGGAATAATGTCCGATTTTCGTAATGTAGCGCTCCTTGACTCCCACGGTTAGATATGTAGTCTAACGACTTCAATGCAGGAACTGCGACAGGTGGTAAAGGATATAAACAGCCGCCCTCCACAGCCCGAGGACCCAGAACGGTCCCTCGATCCGGACTCTGAAGAGGATCCGGACATATCTATGGAGCTTATCGACGGGGTGTTCCACCAGCTAAGCAAGGACAATACCTTGGTAGCCATCACGGCTGATTACCCAGGGTTAATCCCGGCCTCCCAGGTGACAGAAACCGGAGTCTCATCCCCTTGAGAGAGATTCCACTCTCACGTATTCCGGTGTTTCTGACGACAACCGTGTTTTGCAGGGGAGATTTCCGAGGCAGGAGGCCGATCCTGCGGCGGCTAGCCAACGAGGGGCCACAGGGCCCCGTGGGGCAAAAAGGAATGTAGTCCGGACTGAGATGCCGGCGCAAAGGTATAGCGCACCCTCTATTTCCCTGGTGTTATTCTGTCAGGGCATATTAACGTTCGTGCTATCTTCAGAACGAAGAGACCTCGCCGGACTACATCCGGAGAGGTTGCCAATCGCGCCTCCACCAGCCAGGCTCCAACGTCTGGCCAGGAAGCGGAGGCGAGCACAAGGCACGCACCGGACGCTCCTCCGACAGAGGATGTGGACAGGCTGTCTGCCACAAATTCTGAAGTGGAGAGTGCCATGAACCACAGGCGTCGCCGGACAGTTCTACGCGACGCTTGTTTCTCCCAAGAGGCTTTAGATGTCTTTAATTCGGGAGATGCGTACCTCCGTGCCGCTCAAAATGGTTTAGCCAGAGCCACGGAGCAGTATGTAAAAGACATACGGGTAAGAAAATTTTGGTCAAATATAGATATACCAGTAGCCCCCAAGACTTGAAACAATTAGAGCAACTGATTTAAGGATCATTTAATATGCAGATTCTTACAGAGAAGAATACTACTGTCCCAGGAGCTGGAAAAGTGCAAGGCCCAACTAGAGGCCGCACTAGCCGCAGCAGGGGAGCCCAAAGAGACCCCCTCAGGTAAGATACACTTTGAAAGATTAGTATTGTGCGGTGTGGGTGCAAATCTAACAAATCATGTTGCAGATGGCGCCGGACTCGATCCGGAAAAGCAACAACTCTTACACCGGCTAAAGGCCGGTGAGAGTACGTTGACAAAGGTGAGGCGAGAGAAGAATGATCTTCAGGATGCCAACACCCGGCTGGACGTCGAACTTAAAGATGTTCGTGGCCAGCTGTCGGACTCCACGAAGGAGAATCAGCGGCTTCGACGCATATTTAGTAAGTGCTTGAACGAACTTTGAAAAAAGAGTTTGGTGAGGAAGCCGACTAACAGAGTAATGTCTGTAGGTATGCTCATAGGTCGTGCTGCAGAGGAGATGCCCGGTTCTATGGGTGACCTTCTTCCCGAACTCATGCAACTACACGAGCGAATTCGGCAGGCGATGCGAGGTGTTTCCCAAGCCTTATGGCCTGCCCACTCCATGCCCGAGGGCCTTGGAGAGCATGCGGAGAAGCTTAAGGGAGCTCGGCGGCGCTTCCGGTTGTGGAAGATATCGGCCTGTTGACAAGGCGCTAGGGAAGCCTGGGCCATGGTGAAGACCTGTTTTACGAAGTCTGACCCAAACCACATGGCCGAGGTCGGACCAGTGGGGCCTGGCGGGAAGGAGATCCCTGTGAGCTTAGTATACGGCCAAGTAGAGTTGGCCGCGAAGTATTCCCAGCAGGACTGTAAATTAGACAGCCTGTTAGATGGTATAGAAGAGGAATACAATCAGTCAGAATGACTATGTAATTTTTAATTGACATGTGTAATGCCTTCTAGCCAGATTGTAGATCGTTTGTCGTTGCCAACCTTTTCGCTTCAACCTCGGGACCTGACGGTCCGGAGTGTGTCCGAATACCATAGCGGTTATATAAGAACCATGGTATGCGTGGAGACCAGGCGTAGGGGTCATTAGTGCTTTATCAGACAAGTGCCCAACTAGTTATGTTATATTACATGGTTAGTAAGAAACATCTTCCAGAGAGAATAGTTCCGTTAGGGGTTCCTTTCGCTAGGAGGCATGCCCTAAAGTGCATGTCTGGACTGCGTAAAAAGACGCAGAAAAAAGCATCTGGGGGCGCATAAAATGAGTAAAAAGATCATCTTTTATCTCACCGACTGAATATTCCCTTAAGAACGCTAGCTTTCAGCTTCACCCAGTCTGAGGTACACATCCGGCTGACCCGGCAGTAACAATCGCAGAGGTGCTCCCTTTACCGCCTAGCCGAACAATCGGGAACGTAGGGGTAAGCACAGGAGTCAGGCAACCCAGCTTGGCCAAAACTTAAGTCATATCGATGCATATAATGGTGAAGAAAAAGGTACATGCGGAAGTTTGACGCATGTGTTGGGCGTGAAGCCCGTATAAATAAGCTTCTGTTAAAGAAGCCCCCAGGTTTAATGAGTGCGAGTGGCGCGTCACTAGATGAGCCTTTAAGGGCTATAAAAGAAAAGAGGGGAAGGAGAGAAATGTAAGACAGAAAAATGCAAAAAATGGACAGAGGCAGGAGACGAACACAGAGTCCGGCGCTAGGCATAGAATCTTCGGAGACGGGTGGCGTTCCACCGGTTCGGCTCGAGTTGGTTATCCGACGCATCTCGCAGGCGGTACGCCCCGCCAGTCAGGACTTGGTCGATTATGAATGGACCTTCCCACTTGGGCTTGAGTTTGTCCTTTTTCTTATCCGGCAGGCGTAGAACTAGTTCGCCAACATTGTAATTTTTGGCCCGTACTTCTTTGCTTTGATATCTTCGGGCCTGCTGTTGATAAAATGCGGAACGGGCTTTTGCCACGTCACGCTCCTCCTCCAGGGCGTCCAAGTTGTCCTGCCGATCGAGCTCGGCTTCTCTTTCTTCGTACATGCGCACTCTAGGTGAGTCATGAATTATGTCGCAGGGCAGAACTGCCTCTGCGCCGTACACCATAAAAAATGGTGTGTATCCGGTGGTGCGATTTGGCATGGTCCGCAGCCCCCATAGCACGGAGTCGAGCTCCTCTACCCAGTGCGTGTTAGATTCCTTGAGGGACCGCACCAGTCTGGGTTTAATGCCGCTCATGATAAGACCATTTGCACGTTCGACCTGGCCATTGGTTTGTGGGTGATAGACGGAAGCATAATCGAGCTTGATGCCCATGTTTTTGCACCAGAGTTTTACCTCGTCGGCGGTAAAGTTTGTACCGTTATCAGTTATGATGCTGTGGGGGACGCCATAACGGTGTACAACCCCGGATATGAAGTCTATCACAGGTCCGGATTCGGCCGTTTTAACAGGCTTGGCTTCTATCCATTTGGTGAATTTATCCACCATGACCAGTAAGTATTTTTCCTATTGGTCCCACATTTAAGGGGCCCGACCATGTCAAGCCCCCAGACCGCAAAAGGCCAGGTGATGGGTATAGTTTGGAGTGCGGTGGGTGGCATATGGCTTTGGTTGGCAAAAAGTTGGCAACCAGCGCATCGTTGGACTAGGTCCTGAGCGTCTGCCCGGGCCGTCGGCCAATAAAAGCATGTACGGAAAGCCTTGCTAACAAGGGACCGAGCAGCGGCGTGGTGACCACCGAGTCCGGCATGAATTTAAGCCAGAAGGTTCCGCCCTTCCTCTTCGGAGATGCACCTTTGAAGGACTCCGATAGTGCTTTTCTTATAAAGCTCTCCCTCGTGGACTCTATAGGCTTTAGATCGCCGCACTATGCAGCGGGCCTCCTTTTGGTCCTCCGGGAGTTCCTGCCTAGTAAGGTAGGCTAGGAATGGTTCTGTCCATGGGGCGATGACCGCCATTATTACGTGGGCTGAAGGTGTAATTTCATTGGCAGAGCCTCCAATTGTGTCAGATTGTTCGGCACCGAGTGGTGTGGCTGGGTCCGGGTTGTTATTTGCGGGTTCCCCCTCCCATGCTACGGATGGCTTGAACAATCTTTCCAAAAATATGTTGGGGGGACTACATCGCGCTTTGCTCCGATGCGTGCCAGGACGTCCGCTGCTTGATTGTTCTCTCGGGCTATATGGTGAAACTCCAGCCCTTCGAACCGAGCTGACATTTTTAGGACGGCGTTGCGGTAAGCTGCCATTTTTGGGTCCTTGGCGTCGAAGTCTCCATTTATTTGGGATATCACGAGGTTTGAATCCCCGCGTACCTCTAGGCGTTGGATACCCATGGATACTGCTATCCAGAGACCATGTAGGAGGGCCTCATATTCGGCTGCATTGTTGGAATCCGTGTACATGATCTGGAGCACATATTGGACTGTGTCTCCTGTGGGGGACGTCAGGACGACGCCAGCCCCCAGTCCAGCCAACATTTTGGAGCCGTCGAAATGCATAGTCCAGTTTGAATATGTGTCGTACTCTTTAGTGAGCTCAGCCTCCGTCCATTCTGCGACGACGTCGGCCAAAACTTGCGATTTAATAGCTCGCGTGGCTTATAGGTTATATCGAACGGGAGAAGCTCGATGGCCCATTTTGCAATCCGGCCTGTTGCATCGCGGTTGTTGATAATATCGTTTAGTGGCACTTCCGAGGCTACTATTATGGAACACTCTTGAAAGTAGTGTCGTAGCTTCCGGGATGCCATGAATACCGCGTATGCAATCTTTTGATAATGCGGGTACCGTGATTTGCATGGAGTGAGGATAGTGGACACGTAGTAGACCGGCCTTTGAAGGGGGAATTTGTGTCTGTCCGTTTCCCGCTCGACAACGAGCACTGCGCTGACAACTTGGTGTGTTGCTGCAATGTACAATAACATTGGTTCGCCGGTGATTGGCGTGGCCAGGACTGGGTTTGTTGCCAATATGGCTTTTATTTCATCAAGTCTGGCCGTGGCGGCATCCATCCACTCGAAGTGTTCGGTGCGCCGAAGGAGGCGATAAAGGGGTAGTGCCTTTTCTCCCAAGCGGGAGATGAAGCGGCTTAAAGCCTCCACACACCCGGTTAATTTTTGTATTTGTTTAAGGTCCTTTGGGACATCCAATTGTGACAAAGCTCGGATCTTGGCTGGGTTTGCTTCAATTCCTCTACCGGATACAATCAAGCCCAAGAGCTTTCCGGCTGGAACGCCAAAGACGCATTTTTCTGGGTTGAGCTTGATGTCATATTGTCGGAGGTTATCGAATGTAAGCCTCAAGTCGTTTACTAGGGATTCGACATGTCTTGATTTGACGACCACATCATCCACATACGCCTCCACTGTTTTGCCGATCTGGTTTGCCAGACATGTCTGGATCATGCGCTGATATGTTGCGCCTGCGTTTTTTAGCCCGAAGGGCATTGTGTTGAAGCAGAATGGGCCATATGGTGTGATGAATGCTGTTGCAGCTTGGTCTGATTCTGCCATCTTGATTTGATGGTAACCGGAGTATGCGTCGAGGAAACACAAAAAATCGTGTCCTGCGGTGGCATCGATTATTTGACCGATGCGGGGGAGGGAGAAGGGATCCTTTGGGCAAGCCTTGTTAAGGTCTTTAAAATCGACACACAGGCGCCAGGATTTGTCCTTCTTTGGTACCATCACCAGGTTTGCTAGCCAGTCCGGATGTTTTATGTCTCTGATGAATCTGGCCTCTAATAGCTTGGCTAGCTCCTCTCCCATAGCTTGTCTCTTGGGTTCGGAAAAATGCCGAAGGGCTTGTTTGACAGGTTTAAATCCTTTTAGGATATTTAAGCTATGTTCGGCCAGCCTGCGTGGGATCCCTGGCATGTCTGAAGGGTGCCAGGCGAAGATGTCCCAGTTCTCTCATAGGAACTCTCGCAGTGCGGCGTCTGCATCAGGGTTCAGTCGTGGCCCGATTGAAGCTGTTTTGTTGGGGTCCGTTGGATGGACCTGGAATTTGACTATTTCATCGGCTGGCTTGAAGGATGTGGATTTGGATCTCTTATCGAGTATCACATCATCCCTGTTAACCATGGAGCGCAGCGCAGTCAGTTCCTCGGCCGCTAAGGCTTCGGATAGCGCCTCAAGGGCTAATGTGGCCGTCTTGTTTTCGGCGCGGAGTGCTATGTCCAGATCACTAGCTAGAGTGATAATTCCATTCGGCCCGGGCATCTTAAGCTTCATGTACCCGTAATGGGGCATTGCTTGGAAGATTGTGAATGCTTCCCGCCCTAGTAAAGCGTGATGTCCACTCTTAAACGGGGCCACCTGAACGTGACTTCTTCGGACCTATAATTATTCGGCGTGCCGAACACCACATCTAGTGTGATTTTTCCTGTGCAGCGCGCTTCCCGACTGGGGATTATTCCTCTAAAGGTTGTGCTGCTTCGCTCGATGCGGTTCCAGTCTATTTCCATTTTTTGAAGGGTTTCCTCATAAATGAGGTTCAGTCCGCTGCCTCCATCCATGAGCACCTTGGTGAGGCGAAAGCCGTCCACTATGGGACTGAGGACCAATGCGGATGGTGCTCGGGCTGTTCGGAATCTAGGTTCATCACTTGCGTTGAAGGTAATAGCAGTGTCGCTCCATGGATTTATTGTTGCAACTTGATAGACTTCGGCGAGGCTGCAGAGTGTTCTTTTTCGCATATTGTTTGATGCGAAAGTCTCGAAGACTATGAGAACGGTATTGGTGTCCTCGGGCTGGCTTTCTGCGGCCTCCAGAATTAAGAGGTCCTCGCCAATTTTGGCCACCTGCCGGAGTATCCAACATGCTCTAAGGATGTGAGTTGGTGTGGCGTCCTCTGTACTATGGATTCTACAGGGTCCATCAAGCCACCTTTCTAGTACGGTTCCATGCCCTGTAGAGGGTTTTGGCTTTTTGGTGTTTATCCCGGGTGTCCTATGATGATGCACCCTCTTAGTTCGGACGGGATTACTATTCAAGGCCGGATTATCCCAAAATTTTATTTCAGTTTTCCAGGCGCTTTCCATCGCAAAGTATTTTTGTGCTATGGATGCCAAGTCAGCGAAGCATGTAATATCACGACGACTTACGGCGTTAAGGATTCCCTCGTCCGTGCAATTACTGCAAAAAATTGAGATTGCGTCTCCCTCGCGGCAATCCTTTATCCTGTTCATAACCAGGAGGAATCTGGCCCAGTAATGATGTACTGTTTCCTCGGGCCTCTGCCTGATTTGGGAGAGATCGCTTATGTTTGGGTGGGCGGGTGTCGTTGAATCTGAAACCTCACCCAATCCAAGATTCGGAGGCCGAAGGGTTTCCGAACTCTGAAGTTCGGATTCTTGGATGTTGTCCAACGAATCTAGCCCGTTGCCTGATCCTAAGCTCAGGTCTTGAGTTACATCCTCCTCTCCGCGGGTATCCGGCTTGAAGGAGTCGGGAATTCGGACGTAGCTAGTCCTTAAAATAGATGAAGGGTCGCCGCACTGCGCCTCTACCACAGCAACATGGTGGGTGACTTGGGGAGAGTTAATTTCTCTTAGATCGGGTTTAAGCCCAACCTGGTCGTAATCCGTAGCGACCCCCAGGGCGGCGATGCGATCCAAGAGCTCGTTTACGGAAGAGAGCTCCATTGGATCTAGCTGCTCGACGAGCTCCGAGCTGACGTGTAGGTTGCTTTTGATGACCCGAGAGGTCACCGTCGGCGCAACAGCCGAACAGGCGGTCATGAGAAAACCACCTAGCCGGAGGGTTTGGCCGACAGCCAAGGCTCCCTTAGCAACGGCGCCGTCTTTAAAGACGGGAGGAGGCATCCTTCCTGATTGTGATGGCACAGAGGAACTCTCAATGAAAGCACCAATGTCGGTGTCAAAACCGGCGGATCTCGAGTAGGGGGTCCCGAACTGTGCGTCAAGGCCGGATGGTAACAGGAGACAAGGGACACGATGTTTTTTACCCAGGTTCAGGCCCTCTCGATGGAGGTAATACCCTACTCCTGCTTGATTAATATTGATGATATGGGTAGTACAAGAGTAGATCTACCACGAGATCAAGGAGGCTAAACCCTAGAAGCTAGCCTATGGTATGATTGTTGTGTATGGAGTTGATTGCCTACGGACTACAACCCTCCGGTTTATATAGACACCGGATAGGGTTAGGGTTACATAGAGTCGGTTACAATGGTAGGAGATCTTGAATATCCGCATCGCCAAGCTTGCCTTCCACGCCAAGGAAAGTCCCATCCGGACACGGGACGAAGTCTTCAATCTTGTATCTTCATAGTCCAGGAGTCCGGCTGAAGGTATAGTCCGGCTACCCGAACACCCCCTAATCCGGGACTCCCTCACCAGCGTTGAGCATGAACATTATATCTGGATCTTGTTTGATGCGAGACGATTATTCATTTAAATCAGAGAATAATGGTTGTTCTATTTATATGAGTAATATCTTTTATGGTCATGCACCCTTGATGAGTGGTCTATTTTTACTAAATCTTGATAGTAGTGATACACATGTTCATAGTATTGAAGCCAAAAGATATAAGTTTAATAATGATAGTGCAACTTATTTTTGGCACTGCCGTTTAGGTCATATTGATGTAAAGCGCATGAAGAAACTCCATACTGATGGGCTTTTGGAATCACTTGATTATGAATCACTTGATGCTTGCGAACCATGCCTCATGGGCAAGATGACTAAGACTTTGTTCTCTGGAACAATGGAGCGAACAACAGACTTGTTGGAAATAATACATACTGATGTATGCGGTCCGATCAGTGTTGATGCTCGCGGCGGATATCGTTATTTTCTTACCTTCACAGATGATTTGAGCAGATATGGGTATATCTACTTCATGAAACATAAGTCTGAAACATTTCAAAAGTTCAAAGAATTTCAGAGTGAAGTGGAAAATCATCGTAACAAGAAAATTAAGTTTCTATGATCTGATCGTGGAGGTGAATATTTGAGTTATGAGTTTGGTCTTCATTTGAAACAATGCAGAAAAGTTTCGCAACTCACGCCACCTGGAACACCACAACATAATAATGTGTCCGAACATCGTAACCGCACTTTATTAGATATGGTGCGATCTATGATGTCTCTCACTGATTTACCACTATCATTTTGGGGTTATGCTTTAGAGACGGCTGCATTCACGTTAAATATGGCACCATCAAAATCCGTTGAGATGACACCTTATGAACTGTGGTTTGGAAAGAAACCCAAGTTGTCATTTCTTAAAGTTTGGGGCTGCAATGCTTATGTGAAAAAACTTCAACCTGATAAGCTCGAACCCAAATCGGAGAAATGTGTCTTCATGGGATATCCAAAGGAAACTGTTGGGTACACCTTCTATCACAGATCTGAAGGCAAGATATTCGTTGCTAAGAATGGATCCTTTCTAGAGAAGGAGTTTCTCTCGAAAGAGATGAGTGGGAAGAAAGTAGAACTTGACGAGGTAATTGTACCTACTCCCTTATTGGAAAGTAGTTCATCACAGAAATCTGTTCCAGTGATTCCTACACCAGTAAGTGAGGAAGCTAATGATGATGATCATGAAACTTCTAATCAAGTTACTTCTGAACCTAGTAGGTCAACCAGAGTAAGATCCACACCAGAGTGGTACGGTAATCCTGTTCTGGAGGTCATGTTACTTGATCATGACGAACCTACGAAATATGAGGAAGCAATGATGAGCCCAGATTCCACAAAATGGCTTGAGGCCATGAAATCTGAGATGGGATCCATGTATGAGAACAAAGTGTGGACTTTGGTTGACTTACCCGATGATCGGCAGGCCATAGAGAATAAATGGATCTTCAAGAAGAAGACTGACGCTGACGGTAATGTTACTGTCTACAAAGCTCGACTTGTTGCAAAAGGTTTTCGACAAGTTCAAGGAGTTGACTATGATGAGACCTTCTCACCCGTAGCGATGCTTAAGTCTGTCTGAATCATGTTAGCAATTGACGCATTTTATGATTATGAAATTTGGCAAATGGATGTCAAAACTGCATTCCTTAATGGATATCTTAAAGAAGAGTTGTATATGATGCAACCAGAAGGTTTTGTCGATCCAAAATGTGCTAACAAAGTGTGCAAGCTCCAGCGATCCATTTATGGACTGGTGCAAGCCTCTCGGAGTTGGAATATACGCTTTGATAGTGTGATCAAAGCGTATGGTTTTATACAGACTTTTGGAGAAGCCTGTATTTACAAGAAAGTGAGTAGGAGCTCTGTAGCATTTCTGATATTATATGTGGATGACATATTGCTGATTGGAAATGATACTGAATTTCTGGATAGCATAAAAGGATACTTGAATAAGAATTTTTCAATGAAAGACCTCGGTGAAGCTGCTTATATATTGGCCATCAAGATCTATAGAGATGGATCAAGATGCTTAATTGGACCTTCACAAAGCACATACCTTGATAAAGTTTTGAAGAAGTTCAAAATGGATTAGTCAAAGAAAGGGTTCTTGCCCGTGTTATAAGGTGTGAAGTTGAGTCAAACTCAATGCCCGACCACTGCAGAAGATAGAGAGAAAATGAAAGTCATTCCCTATGCTTCAGCCATAGGTTCTATCATGTATGCAATGCTGTGTACCAGACCTGATGTGTGCCTTGCTATTAGTTTGGCAGGGAGGTACCAAAGTAATCCAGGAGTGGATCACTGGACAGCGATCAAGAACATCATGAAATACCTTAAAAGGACTAAGGATGTGTTTCTCGTTTATGGAGGTGACAAAGAGCTCATCATAAACGGTTACGTCGATGCAAGCTTTGACACTGATCCGGATGACTCTAAGTCACAAACCGTGTAAGGGCATATTTATCCCTAAGTGTTTTGGTGATTGATGACAACGCATTTGCGGACTAATCGTGTGCCTTGAGTATTCCAGACACTTCATTGCTAGGCACAAGACGATTGGGTGCCCCTCGAAGACTGATGAAGACGGCGTCTTTTCTACGTTTCTTTTTGGTGGATTTGAGTCGTAGGAAAGCCGTACTATTAAGAGGGGGTCCGTGTTGGAAAGGTTTGGGTGGAATCATCACGTACACGTCTCCTTCTTGTCCCCTCCTTTTTCCTTGGAGCTTCCTCTGTTTTCTTGCCTCCCTTGTCTGGCTGCTGTGGTTGGTTGCGGTAGTACTGCTCCTAGGAAAACGGTAGTACCGTAGGCATCCGCGGTAGTACCGCGCGGTGGCACGGTAGTACCGCAGGTGCCCACGGTAGTACCGCTTCCGCCGAGCAGTAGTACCGCGCTATGCAGTCAGGCAGTAGTACCGCCCCTCGGCAGTACTACTGTGTCGGGTTTTTTCTACTTCCATTTCTTTGCGGAAGTAGGCACGGAAGTTCCCTTCCCCCTGGCTGGGGTGTTTGCCTTGCAGTAGTACCGCATGGGGGCGCGGTAGTACCGCGCGTGCGGAAGTACCGCCCCCAGCTCCTGCGCGTCTGTTTATCTTTTCTGTTGTTGGGGTTGCGGCAGTACCGTGGGTCGGTACGGTAGTACCGCACAGCCGTGCGGTGGTACCGCTTGGTTGCAAGCAGTAGTACCGCGCGGCCTTGCGGTAGTATCGCTGGCCAGGCGCGATAGTACCGCTGGCCGCGGGCTGGTTGGTGGGTAACGGTTGGATCCTTTTCCCACACTACATAAGGGGTCCCCTTCTTCCCCGTTGACTTACCTCTTTCAACCCTAAGCTCCATTATTGCTCCAAGCTCCATTTTCGCCCGATCTCACTCCCTAGATGACCAAACTTGTTGATTTGCTCGGGAGTGGTTGAGAAGGCCCCGATCTACACTTCCACCAAGAGATATTTGATTCCCCCCACTAATCCCTTGCGGATCTTGTTACTCTTGGGTGTTTGAGCATCCTAGATGGTTGAGGTCACCGCGAAGCCATAGTCCATTGTGGTGAAGCTTCGTGGTGTCGTTGGGAGCCTCCAATTGAGTTGTGGAGATTGCCCCAACCTAGTTTGTAAAGGTTCGGTCGCTGCCTCCAAGGGCGCCAATAGTGGAATCATAGCATCTCGCATTGTGTGAGGGCGTGAGAAGAATACGGTGGCCCTAGTGGCTTCTTGGGGAGCATTGTGCCTCCACACCGCTCCAACGAAGACATACTTCCTCTCAAAGGGAAGGAACTTCGGCAACACATCCTCGTCTCCACCGTCTCCACTCTTGGTTATCTCGTGCCTTTACTTGTGCAAGCTTATTTGTTTCATATATCTTGCTTGCTTGTGTTCCTATCCTTGTTGCATCATATAGGTTGCTCACCTAGTTTCATATCTAGACAACCTACTTTGATGCAAAGTTTAAATTGTTAAAGAAAAGCTAAAAATTGTTAGTTGCCTATTCACCCCCCCCCCTCTAGTCAACCATATCGATCCTTTCAATTGGCATCAGAGCCTCATCTCTTTATTAAGGACTTTACCATCCAAAGAGTATGGTTGATACCATAGACGGTGGGGAGGAACACTCCGGTGTGAATCTGATCTCGTCTACGGGCGATGGGGGAACCTCGGTCTCTCATGAGGAGTTCAATGTGGCCTTGGAGACATTGAAAACCTCCATGACGACCGAAGTTGAAAGCATGTTTACTAAATTTCTTGAGGGGCTTAAACTATCCACCGCACCATTGAAAGTGGGTGACCCCGCCAACAAGGTGACGGATGCTATCCCCGACAAGGGGGAAGCTAGTAGTGAAAAGGCTCCTTCTTCTAGTGGTAAGAATGGCACCGGCATCTTTGCCCATGTGGAACCACCACTTGTTTATGGTGGACCGGTTCCTTCCACTCATTTGAATCATGCCGGTCCTCCCCCTAAGATTGTGAAAAATGAGGACTTTGATTCTTGGGTTTACCGCTTTAAATGTCATTTAAATCATGTGAACACTAACCTTTGGAGAATCATTGAAGAAGGTTTCTATCCACATGATCCAATCAACTTCACTCCTCGAGAAGCCGCAGACAATCAATTCAATGAGAATGCTCTCTTCATCATTCAAGATGGAATTCCACCCGAAGACCTACCTCATCTTCGTCCCTTCGCCTTGGCCAAAGATGCATGGCATTGTGTTGTCTCTCTCTACCGAGGAAGCGCAAGCATTCAACGCTCCAACTATGAAGTGGTGCAAGATGAGGCCAATGAGTTTGCAATGAAAGAAGATGAAGAACCTCGTGAGCTTTATCGAAGAGTAACCAAACTCGCGGTCTCACTATGAGATCACGGGAGCAAGGACACGGATGACAATTGGATCAAGCGCAAATTCCTCAAGGCAATGATGCCCTATCACAAGGCCATGTCCTCCGTCATTCGTCAAAGACCGGACTTCCACACTTTGACCTCAAGCGAAGTGTTGGATGAGTTTGTGGCCATGAACATTTTGGACAAGACTGCCGACAATGCGGTGCTTCATTCTCAAAGGGCAAAGAAGCCTAACCTTGCATTGAAGGCCAAGCTCACCGTTGAAGAAGAAGAAGAGGAAGAAGAGGAGAGCAACCCCGAAGATATGAAGTATGCGTATCATGAACACATGGCACTTGCGTCAAGGCAATTTTGGAGCAAGAAAAACTCGAGGCCAAACTTTAGCAAAAGCAACTCAAGTGGCACGAAGAGCAAGCAACGTGTTAGGACTTGCTACAATTGTGGCAACGTGAGTCATTTTGTTGCGGAATGCCCGTATGAGAAGAGGGAAGACAATGGTGGCAAGCTCATCCGAAAGGACAAGGCCAAGTCGTTCCCCAAAAAGAGCAACTTCACCAAGAAGACTCCTCCCAAGGCATTGGTGGTACAAGAAGAGTACAATGAGGATGATGACGATGATGAAAGTGATGAGTCGGTTGCCATGGCCTCCGTTGCCATTGCGACGACTCCACGGGTGTCTCTCTTCGACTCACCCAATGAGAGCATCACCGCCAAGTGCCTCATGGATAAAGCCACCAACAAGGTAACCCCCAACATCAAAACTACCATCATTAATCATCCTTCTCCGATGGATAGCATTAATGAACTTGAGGAAGATAATGTGGAGGCTAATGAGTTTGAGGCCTTTATGGGCAAACTCAAGGGAAAATCCAAGAAGCACTTTGTTGCTCTCTTGGACCAACTTGGTGAAGCCAATGACATGATCGAGGCTCACGAAAACACCATCACTAAGATGGAAGGGCATAGTCGTGACTATGCCGATGAGATTTCGGATCTTTCCAATGCTCTTGAGGAAGAGTGTGGTCTTCGTTTGGCTCTTGAGGAGTCACACAACGTTGATCATGCTAAGTTAAAGAAAGATTATGATCATGTCCTCATTGCTTCTCATGTGCTAAACTCCGAGAAGGCCGAACTTGAAGTTGATTTTGCTAGACTGAAAGAGGAGTTTGATCTACTTGACAAGGCTCACAAGGTCTTGAAGGGTGCTCATCCTAGCCTCAAAGAGTCGCATGATCAACTTCAAGTAAAGCTAACCAAGGAAAAGGCCACTTTCCCTCGTATGATGTTAATTGATAATGCAAATGCTACTAACCCGTGTTGTGAGCATGTGCATCTCGTTGAGGAGAACGCTAAGCTAAAGGGGCAACTTGATAGAGGTCTTGCGACTTGCATACAAGGCAAGAAGAACCTCAACGATCTCTTGATCAACCAAAAGGGAGTTGTGGCCAAGGAAGGGGTTGGGTACGTGCCCGACTCCAAGAACAAGAAGAAGAATGACACGACCAAACGACCTCCTCCTCTCATGCAAACCTTTGTGAAGGAGGGAGAGAGTGCCTCCGAGGAGAAGAAGAAGAACATTGCAAAGGGCGACAATGTCAAGAAGGGCAATGCCACCCCTCCCAACAAAGCCGGCGATTTTAATCCTTCTTATGTGTTATGCCGTGCTAGTGATGGGCATGTTTATGCCAAATTTGTTGGTTCTCTTCATGAATACATTGAATGGTCTATTTGGGTTCCAAAGACCCTTGTTACTAACATCAAAGGACCCATTACAAAATGGGTACCTAAAACCAAGCATTGATCTCTTGTAGGTGTTTGCTTCTGGTGAGGGATCATGGTTGCTCGATAGCGGAGCTACAAATCATATGACCGGAAGCAAGGACTTGGTGGTGGACGTGCACAAGGTCCCATCTATGCCCACCAATGTCGAGTGGGGTGACGCCTCATCTTCTAAGGTATTGGGACTTGGCAAGGTGGTCATCTCTCATGATCTCACGATCGAGAAGGTCATGCTTGTTGAGTCCCTTGCATACAATTTACTTTCCCTTCGTCAACTTGCAATCATGGGCTTTGCCACTTTCTTTGATATCGATACCGTGGCCCTCTTGTGGAGCAAGACTCTTAAAGTAGCCTTTGTTGGGCATGTCGAGAATGGTCTATATGTGATTAACTTTTTGGAGCGACCCACTAAGACCGCGACGTGCCTAATGGCTAAAGTTGATGTGGGATGGCTTTGGCATCGCCGTTTAGCCCGCGTCAATATGAGATCTTTGCAAAGTCTCCTCAAGGGGAACCATGTCCGTGGACTAACGAATGTTAGTTTTTCTAAAGATCGTGCTTGCAGTGCTTGTATCGAAGGAAAGCTACATGAGAAGGCTCACCCTCCCACGACTATCATTTATTCAAAGAGGCCTTTGGAGCTCCTTCACATGGATCTCTTTGGGCCTCCATCCTTTGATAGTCTTGGAGGTAGGAAGTATTGCTTGGTGATTGTGGATGACTACTCAGTGTACACGTGGGTGTATTTCTTCAAGAGGAAGAGCGAGACCCAACAAACCGGCATTGACTTTGCAAATAAGCACAACGTCAATACAATGCAAAGATCTTGACAATAAGAAGTGACAGTGGCACCGAGTTCAAGAACTACACCTTGGATGAGTTTCTTAGTGATGAGGGGATCAAGCATCAATATTCCGCACCTTACACCCCTTAACAAAACGGTGTTGGGGAGAGGAAGAACCGGACGTTGATGGATGCGACAAGGACCATGATGGCGGAGTTCAAGTCTCCGTACAACTTTTGGGCCGAAGCCATCAACACCGCGTGTCATGCATCCAATCGGCTCTACCTCCGCAAGGGCTTGAACAAGACTCCATATGAGATACTCACCGGTAACAAGCCCAACCTCAAGTACTTCCAGGTGTTCGGGTGTAAGTGTTTCATTCTCAAGAAAGGTGTTCGGTTGTCTAAATTTGAGGCTAGAGCTTATGAGGGCATATTTGTTGGTTATGCTACAAACTCTCATGCTTACCGTGTCCTCAATAAATCCACGGGACTTATTGAGGAGACGTGTAACGTGGAGTTTGATGAGAATAACGGCTCCCAAGTGGAGCAAAGTGGCACTTGTGATGTAGGTGATGAAATTCCTCCCCAAGCCATAAGAAGAATGGGTGTTGGCTTTATCCTACCCATTGAGGAACCCCTTGTGGCTGAAGGAGAAGGACAAAGCTCCACTCAAGCGGAGCCATCACCAACCCAAGGCCCACACGCTTCCGAAGAACAACATGAAGGCCCTCATCCTCAAGAACATGACCAAGGGCAAGATCACGCTCAAGACGGTGTTGACACATCTAGTGATGCCCAAGGTCAAGTTCTCTCCTGCGAGCAAGTTCAAGAACAAGAACAAGCTCAAGACGATGCTCAAGATGATCAAGTAACCACTCCTCGTCTCACCCCCGAGGAGGAATTAGAGCGTCGTGCCGCCAAGGTTGCTTCCAAGCTCTCCACCAAGGATCATCTCATGACAAATGTGCTTGGAAGCTTACGAAAGGGGGTAAGCACTCGTAGACAATTAGCAAATTATTGTGAGCATCACGCATTTGTCTCTTGTGTGGAACCCCACAAGGTCTATGAGGCGCTAGAAGATCCGGATTGGCTCAATGCCATGCATGAAGAACTCAACAACTTCGAGCGCAACAAAGTGTGGAGATTGGTGCCAAGACCGACGGGGAACCACAATGTCATCGGAACCAAGTGGATATTTAAAAAACAAGCAAGATGCCCATGGGATTATCATTCGCAACAAGGCTCGTTTGGTAGCACAAGGCTACTCCCAAGTCGAGGGTATCGACTACGGTGAAACCTTTGCTCCCGTTGCTCGTCTTGAATCTATTCGCATGTTGATTGCCTATGCTTCTCATCATAACTTTAAGTTACAACAAATGGATGTGAAGAGTGCTTTTCTTAATGGTCCCATTAATGAATTGGTGTATTTCAAGCAACCCCCCGGGTTCGAGGATCCCTACTTTCCCGATCATGTGTATCAACTCGATAAGGCACTCTATGGCCTTAAACAAGCCCCACGTGTGTGGTATGACCACCTTACCGAGTTGTTACAAGACTGTGGTTTCGAAGTTGGGCTAATCGACCCCACTCTTTTTACTAAGAAGGTCAAAGGGGAGTTGTTTGTGTGCCAATTATATGTTTATGATATTATCTTTGGTTCCCCTAACAAAGCTTTCAATGAGGAATTTGCCGCTCTCATGACCTCAAAGTTCAAGATGTCTTCCATGGGAGAGTTGAAGTTCTTTCTATGGTTCGAAGTGAAGCAAAGAAGAGAAGGAACCTTCATCAATCAAGCCAAATATAATCAAGACATGCTCAAAAGATTCAAGCTAAGTGATGTCAAGCCGGCTTCCACTCCCATGCCCACCAAGTGCCAACTTGACATAGATCCCAATGGTAAAGCGGTGGATCAAAAGGTATATCGCTCCATGATAGGTTCCTTGCTTTACCTTTGTGTATCTAGACCGGATATCATGTTGAGTGTGGGAATTTGTGCACGTTTTCAAGCCGCACCTAAGGAAAGTCACTATGTGGCGGTCAAATGAATCTTTCGATATTTGGCTCATACCCCAAACTTTGGCCTATGGTACCCAAGAGGAGCAAACTTCAAGCTTGTAGGGTTTTCGGATCCCGATTGGGCGGGAGACAAAGTGGATAGGAAGTCCACCTCCGGAGGGTGCCAATTTCTTGGTTGCTCTTTGGTAAGTTGGTCTTCCAAAGAGCAAAGTTGTGTGTCTCTCTCGTCCACCGAAGCGGAGTATGTGGCGGCCGGTAGTTGTTGTGCACAACTCTTATGGATGAGGCAAACTTTAAAGGATTACGGTGTCATTTGTGACAAAGTGCCTCTTTGGTGTGACAATGAAAGTGCCATCAAGATCTCTCTCAACCCGGTGCAACACTTCAGGACGAAGCATATTGAGATTCGGTATCACTTCATCCGGGATCACATTAGGCGAGGAGAGATCGAGCTCAACTATGTAACACTCATGATAACCTTGCAGATATCTTCACGAAGCCCTTGGATGAAGCAAGATTTCGCGAGTTAAGGCATGAGCTAAATATCATTGATTCGAGCAATGTTGCTTCAACCCTTGCACACTCCACCATACTCAACGTGTTGTCCTATTTAGATGTAGGCATGGACATAGGGGGTGATGTTCTCTCAATAAACTCTCCCTCCCCCCATTATGCATAAATCGATCAAGTCTTTCACATTAGCCATGTTTGATGGTACTTGTGCTTCAAAGACGAGTTTTGGTCATGGACCCAAGGATAATTCTTTGCGGTGCCATACGAATTGACTCAAACGTAGGTGGCTACGGCCACCACCCTCTCTTTGGAGAGGTGGTGTCTCGTGGTTGTTTCGTTTGTTGTGTGCCTTTCTGGCTTTGTGTGTTGCGTGGTCTTGTGGTGTCGTGTTGGCTCGGAGTGTTTGTGCAAAGATCCAGTTTTTCGTGTGATCGAAACGTGCATCTTCTTGAGCTCACGGTACTACCGCGTCTGGCCACGGTACTACCGCTTTGGGAGGCACGGTACTACCGCGCCACAGCACGGTACTACCGCTCAGGTGCGGTACTTCGGAAGTACCACGCCGGGCGGTACTACCGTGTCGGGGCACGGTACTACCGCGCCGTCGAGGGAGCGTGGGGGTTATGACTCGGGCAGGGGAGTTCCAACTCCCCATACCCATTCATTTGTCTCTCTCCCCACGTCTCTCTCTCGCTCAAGAACGGCGCCGGAGGCCCTCGCCGGATCTCCGTCTCCGGCCACTCTCCTCGGATTCCAGATGGTGGGATCGTTCCCCACCACTTCCTCTTGCCATGGACCAAGGTTTTTCCCCAAATCCCTCTTTTTCTTGGCTGTTCTCTTGCTTCTAGGTTTTGGGGAGAAACTTGTTGTTCTTGAGATTTTAGGCCAAATCTATGCAAGAGTAGGATGTAGGAGAGTCGTGATGCGTAGGAATCATACTTGATATGCTGTCTTGTGGTAGCTTTGTCCAACCGTAGTACCGCCGTGGTTTCGCGGGCTTTTCTCATATTTGAACCTTTTCAGATCTGACGCGGTGCGGTACTACTGTGTCTGATGTGCGGTACTACCGCTCTTGCGGTACTACCGCCCGTCAGGTGCGGTACTACCGTGCTAGCTCGTGCGGTACTACCGCTCAACAGACGTGGTACTACCGCGCTAGCCGAGGCGCTAAGGTCGTACTACCGCTCCTAGACCTGGTACTACCATGACCTTGCATGGTACTACCGTGTCTAAGAACAGTACTACTATCTTAGCTTCGCAGCACTTGGCAGTACTACCGTAGGGATCAAATCTCTCTCTCTCTAGGCATTTATCATGTGTGCTTTCTGCTTGTTTCACTTGCTTTGTTGTGGTCTTTGCATTAATCCCTCTTGGTTGTTGTGGGTGTTTTGCATTTTGTGTCTCAGGTGGTGGCTCTCGCCGTTCCAATCCCAGTCGTGACACTGGCTCCAAGCGTCTGCGCAACCTCCAAGATGAAGCCCCAGAGGGCTCCAATGCCCCCAAGCGCAATGTCAAGACCACTACCAGCAAGCAAAAGGAACCTGCTAAGGGCATGGATGAGATTTCTGTCTCTGAGTATGTCGAACGCCGGAGGGTCAATCCCTATGTGACTCCTCGGGTTGTGCTCAGAGGCACTGAGATGTTCTGGAACAAGCAACAGGTTCTCATCTATCTGGATGTGATCAAGAGCAAGCAGAATACCTTCGTGGAGGTCAAGTGGATAGACATGCATCACATGCGGAAGGACAAGTTTCATGACTATTTTGGAGAGGCTCTGGACTTGGTGGAGCAGTTTGCTATTGAGTCAGTGATCTCTTTTCACCATGACTATGACCCTGAGCTCATCTGTCAGTTATTTGCCTCAGTGTACTTTCATCCCGAGGAGGAGCGGAGGATGACCTAGATGACCAATGGTCATCAGCTGTCTGCTACTTGGAAAGAGTTCATGGATCTGCTGCACATTCCTGATGACGGGCTTCACACCCCCGTTGGTGTTCGCCCCCATGCCAACTCTGAGTCTGCCAACAAGAACCTGCTTCAGCCTTTCCTTGTTGAGAAGGTGCTCCCCAATGGCAAGTCAACTTGGGTGTTAAACTCCTTTCTGGATATCATGCATCGCATCTTCTGCAACACTCTGTTCCCACGCATTGGCGACAAGGACAAGGTCCATGCATATCTAGTGGACATGTTGCTCCTGTGTGCAGAGGCACGTTCTTCTCAGACTCAGCCACTTGATGTCTCACACTGTTGGGGAACGTAGCAGAAATTCAAAATTTTCCTACGTATCACTAAGATCTATCTATGGAGAAACCAGCAACGAGGGGAAAGAGAGTGC
The DNA here is from genome assembly GCF_056163025.1 of Triticum urartu. Classification (NCBI taxonomy): domain Eukaryota; kingdom Viridiplantae; phylum Streptophyta; class Magnoliopsida; order Poales; family Poaceae; genus Triticum; species Triticum urartu. The sequence goes on along the minus strand of NC_141874.1, from coordinate 140,812,721 downwards.
ATCTACATACCCTTGTAGATCGCTAAGCGGAAGCGTTCAAGTGAACGGGGTTGATGAAGTTGTACTCGTCGTGATTCAAATCACCGATGATCAAGTGCCGAACGCACGACACCTCCGCGTTCAACACACGTACAGCCCGATGACGTCTCCCATGCCTTGATCCAGCAAGGAGGAGGGAGAGGTTGATGAAGATCCAGCAGCACGACGGCGTGGTGGTGGATGCAGGGCGTCACAGTAGCAGGGCTTCGCCTATACTACGGAAGAGAGACGTAACGGGGAGAGAGGGAGGCGCCAGGGGCTGGTGTGTGAAGTTCCTCCTCTCCCCCACTATATATAGGAGGGCCAAGGGGGTGGGTGCGCCAGCCTAGGAGATCCAATCTCCTAGGTGCGGCTGCCCAAGGGAGGTTTCCCTCCCCCCAAGGCACCTAGAGGTGCCTTCCACTAGTGGGACTCCTCCCATATGGAAACCCTAGGCGCATGGGCCTATAGGGGCTGGTGCCCTTGGCCCATATAGGCCAAGGCGCACCCCTTACAGCCCATGTGGCCCCCCGGGACAGGTGGCCCCACCCGGTGGGCCCCCGGGACCCTTCTGGTGGTCCCGGTACAATACCGATGACCCCGAAACTTGTCCCGATGGCCGAAACAGCACTTCCTATATATAATTCTTTACCTCCGGACCATTCCAGAACTCCTCGTGACGTCCGGGATCTCATCCGGGACTCCGAACAACATTCGGGTTACTGCATACACATATATCTTCATAACCCTAGCGTCACCGAACCTTAAGTGTGTAGACCTTACGGGTTCGGGAGACATGCAGACATGACCGAGACGTTCTCCGGTCAATAACCAACAGCGGGATCTGGATACCCATGATGGCTCCCACATGTTCCACGATGATCTCATCGGATGAACCACGATGTCAAGGACTTAATCAATCCCGTATACAATTCCCTTTGTCTAGCGGTATGTTACTTGCCCGAGATTCGATCGTCGGTATCCTTATACCTTGTTCAATCTCGTTACCGGCAAGTCTCTTTACTCGTTCCGTAACACATCATCCCGTGATCAACTCCTTGGTCACATTGCGCATATGATGATGTCCTACCGAGTGGGCCCAGAGATACCTCTCCGTTTACACGGAGTGAAAAATCCCAGTCTCGATTCGTGCCAACCCAACAGACACTTTCGGAGATACCTGTAATGCACCTTTATAGCCACCCAGTTACGTTGTGACGTTTGATACACCCAAAGCACTCCTACGGTATCCGGGAGTTGCACAATCTCATGGTCTAAGGAAATGATGACATTAGAAAAGCTTTAGCATACGAACTATACGATCTTTGTGCTAGGCTTAGGATTGGGTCTTGTCCATCACATCATTCTCCTAATGATGTGATCCCGTTATCAACGACATCCAAATGTCCATGGTTAGGAAACCATAACCATCTATTGATCAACGAGCTAGTCAACTAGAGGCTCACTAGGGACATGGTGTTGTCTATGTATCCACACATGTATCTGAGTTTCCTATCAATACAATTATAGCATGGATAATAAACGATTATCATGAACAAGGAAATATAATAATAACTAATTTATTATTGCCTCTAGGGCATATTTCCAACACACACATCATGTGGTGTGAGCTTCGGTTTGCGGTGTTCACTCGCAAGGTACCTATCTATGGACCGTACCTGTTTCTGCTGCTCTCCACCACTTGGGAGAAGATGTACCCGGGTCATGAGTTCCTTGCTCCAGACTGGATTCGCCATGAGTCCATCAGCCTCCGCGTCAAGCCCAACTGGGCCAACACCACTACCCGTGCTGAGGCCTCTTCTGCTAGGAGGGCTGCTGGTGAGGAGGCGGCTGCTGCTGCTGAGAATGTTGCTGAGGACCGTGCTGCTAGGTCCACCACTCCTTCCTCTGAGTCGTCATGGGCCAAGAAGCTAAAGGACAAGATGAAGACTCTCTTCTGCATGCAGGCGAAGGGACAGTACAGGGCTCATGTGGCAGACAAGGAGAGTCGCCGCCGTGATAAGAAGGTTATGAGGCTCTTTGGAGAGGATGTGTCTGGCGGGTCTGAGGACGTCATCACACCTGAGGCTGCCTGGATGTCAAAGCAGGGATACAAGTGGACCAGTTCAGAGGATGACTTCAAGGAGACTATCCCCGCCGCTGAGTCTGACGAGGAGCACGAGGAGCAGTGGGGCGGCTTCTCTACCTGAGCCACCCCGTGTGTGTAGGTGTCCTCTCTGCCTTTTTGGCGTCTCGATGCCAAAGCGGGAGAGAGTGTAAGGATTTGCGTTGTATCGTGCTTGGCGCGTTTATTTGCTTTGTCTTTTGGACCTCGTTTGCTTTGTTTGCTCTGGTTTGGTTTGTGCTTTCGAGACCTTTCCTCATATGGTGTAAGACATATGCACTTTATCTATCGTAGTTAACTTATGTGTGTGCTATCTTGTCTAGTGATAGATATGCCTTGTCTCTATAATATAGGGGGAGCTTTGATCCTAGTATTCGTGTGCCGTGCAGTCCAAAGCACTCTTCTAGGTGGCACACATCTAGGGGGAGCCCGTCTATATTCTAGAGAGGAGGGGTTTGCATTTACTTAATTTTATTTTCCTTGTGCAAATCCCGTATTGTCATCAATCCACCAAAAAGGGGGAGATTGTAAGGGCATATTTATCCCTAAGTGTTTTGGTGATTGATGACAATGCATTTGCGGACTAATCGTGTGCCTTGAGTATTCCAGACATTTCATTGCTAGGCACAAGACGATTGGGTGCCCCTCGAAGACTGATGAAGACGGTGTCTTTTCTACGTTTCTTTTTGGTGGATTTGAGTCGTAGGAAAGCCGTACTATTAAGAGGGGGTCCGCGTTGGAAAGGTTTGGGTGGAATCATCACGTACACGTCTCCTTCTTGTCCCCTCCTTTTTCCTTGGAGCTTCCTCCGTTTTCTTGCTTCCCTTGTCTGGCTGCTGTGGTTGGTTGCGGTAGTACTGCTCCCAGGAAAACGGTAGTACCGTAGGCATCCGCGGTAGTACCGCACGGTGGCGCGGTAGTACCGTAGGTGCCCACGGTAGTACCGCTTCCGCCGAGCGGTAGTACCGCGCTATGCAGTCAGGCAGTAGTACCGCCCCTCGGCAGTACTACTGTGTCGGGTTTTTGCTACTTCCGTTTCTTTGCGGAAGTAGGCACGGAAGTTCCCTTCCCCCTGGCTGGGGTGTTTGCCTTGCGGTAGTACCGCATGGGGGCGTGGTAGTACCGCACGTGCGGAAGTACCGCCCCCAGCTCCTGCGCATCTGTTTATCTTTTCTGTTGCTGGGGTTGCGGCAGTACCGTGGGTCGGTACGGTAGTACCGCACAGCCATGCGGTAGTACCGCTTGGTTGCAAGCAGTAGTACTGCGAGGCCTTGCGGTAGTACCGCTGGCCAGGCGCGGTAGTACTGCTGGCCGCGGGCTGGTTGGTGGGTAAAGGTTGGATCCTTTTCCCACACTACATAAGGGGTCCCCTTCTTCCCCGTTGACTTACCTCTTTCAACCCTAAGCTCCATTATTGCTCCAAGCTCCATTTTCGCCTGATCTCACTCCCTAGCCAACCAAACTTGTTGATTTGCTCGGGAGTGGTTGAGAAGGCCCCGATCTACACTTCCACCAAGAGATATTTGATTCCCCCCACTAATCCCTTGCGGATCTTGTTACTCTTGGGTGTTTGAGCATCCTAGACGGTTGAGGTCACCGCGAAGCCATAGTCCATTGTGGTGAAGCTTCGTGGTGTCGTTGGGAGCCTCCAATTGAGTTGTGGAGATTGCCCCAACCTAGTTTGTAAAGGTTCGGTCGCCGCCTCCAAGGGCACCAATAGTGGAATCACGGCATCTCGCATTGTGTGAGGGCGTGAGGAGAATACGGTGGCCCTAGTGGCTTCTTGGGGAGCATTGTGCCTCCACACCGCTCCAACGGAGACGTACTTCCTCTCAAAGGGAAGGAACTTCGGCAACACATCCTCGTCTCCACCGTCTCCACTCTTGGTTATCTCGTGCCTTTACTTGTGCAAGCTTATTTGTTTCATATATCTTGCTTGCTTATGTTCCTCTCCTTGTTGCATCATATAGGTTGCTCACCTAGTTGCATATCTAGACAACCTACTTTGATGCAAAGTTTAAATTGTTAAAGAAAAGCTAAAAATTGTTAGTTTCCTATTCACCTCCCCCCCTCTAGTCAACCATATCGATCCTTTCAAACCGGATATGTATTTTTATGAAATGGTGGAGCTATCAGTTGGTGCAGTTCCAAGCAGAGCATCGTGGCGGGATCTACATGTGAAGTGGAGTACATAGCTGCTTTGGAAGCAGCAAATGAAGGAGTCTGGATGAAGGAGTTCATATCCGATCTAGGTGTCATACCTAGTGCATCGGGTCCAATGAAAATCTTTTGTGACAATACTGGTGCAATTGCCTTGGCAAAGGAATCCAGATTTCACAACAGAACCAAGCACATCAAGAGACGCTTCAATTCTATCCGTGATCAAGTCAAGGAGGGAGACATAGAGATTTGCAAGATACATACAGATCTGAATGTTGCAGACCCGCTGACTAAGCCTCTCTCACGAGCAAAACATGATCAGCACCAAGACTCCATGGGTGTTAGAATCATCACAATGTAATCTAGATTATTGACTCTAGTGCAAGTGGGAGACTGAAGGAAATATGCCCTAGAGGCAATAATAAAGTTGTTATTTATATTTCCTTATAACATGATAAATGGTTATTATTCATGCTAGAGTTGTACTAACTAGAAACTTAGTACATGTGTGAATACATAGACAAACGGAGTGTCACTAGTATGCCTCTACTTGGCTAGCTCATTAATCAAAGATGGTTAAGTTTCCTAGCCATGGACAAAGAGTTGTCATTTGATAAATGGGATCACATCATTAGAGAATGATGTGATTGACTTGACCCATCCGTTAGCTTAGCACGATGATCGCTTAGTTTACTGCTATTGCTTTCTCCATAACTTATACATGTTCCTATGACTATGAGATTATGCAACTCCCGAATACCGGAGGAACACTTAGTGTGCTATCAAACGTCACAACGTAACTGGGAGACTATAAAGATGCTCTACAGGTGTCTCCGATGGTGTTTGTTGAGTTGGCATAGATCGAGATTAGGATTAGTCACTCCGTATATCGGAGAGGTATCTCTGGGCCCTCTCAGTAATGCACATCACTATAAGCCTTGCAAGCAATGTGGATAATGGGTTAGTTACGGGATGTTGCATTACGGAATGAGTAAAGAGACTTGTCGATAACGATATTGAACTAGGTATTGAGATACCGACAATCGAATCTCGGGCAAGTAACATACCGATGACAAAGGGAACAACGTATGTTGTTATGCAGTTCGACCGATAAAGATTTTCATAGAATATGTAGGAGCCAATATGGGCATCCAGGTTCCGCTATTGGTTATTCATGAGAGAGGTGTCTCGGTCATGTCTACATAGTTCTCGAACCCGTAGGGTCCGCACATTTAACGTTCGTTGACGATATAGTACTATATGAGTTATGTATGTTGGTGACTGAATGTTGTTCGGAGGCCCAAATGAGATCACGGACATGACGAGGAACTCCGGAATGGTCCGGAGATAAAGATTGATATATGGTATAATAGTGTTTGGTCTCTGGAAGGGTTCCGGAATTCATCGGAAGGGGTTCCGGATGTTTCGCGAAATGTTTGGGTACGAGAACACTTTATTTGGGCCAAAGGGGAAAGCCCACAAGTTTTTTGGAAAGAGCAAAAGGAAGTTTTGCGGAGTCCAAGGGCCAGACGCCAAGGTCCCTGGCGTCTGGGTCCAGACGTCGGGAACCCTGGCGTCTGGTCCTGGAGTCCGAGAAGGTCTCTTGCCTTTCAGGTGAAACGGACTTTGTGTAGGCTTTTACTCCAAGTTTCGACCCCAAGGCTCAACATATAAATAGAGGGGTAGGGATAGCACCCAAGACACATCAAGAAATACCAAGCCATGTGCTGGCAACCCCGTCCCCTCTAGTTTATCCTCCGTCATAGTTTTCATAGTGCTTAGGTGAAGCCCTGTGGAGATTGTTCTTCACCAACACCGTCATCACGCCGTCATGCTGCCGGAACTCATCTACTACTTCGCTCCTCTTGCTGGATCAAGAAGGCGAGGACGTCATCGAGCTGAACGTGTGCTGAACGCGGAGGTGCCGTATTTCGGTACTTGATCGTGACGGATCGTGAAGGTGTACGACTACATCAACCGCGTTGATAAACGCTTCCGCTTTCGATCTACGAGGGTACGTAGACACACTCTCCCCTCTCGTTGCTATGCATCACCATGATAGATCTTGCGTGTGCGTAGGATTTTTTTTTTTGAAATTACTGCGTTCCCCAACATAAACTCCTCATTGGCCTGAGCTATCTCATCTTGCAGTTTCGCGACATCCACCTTATGATGTGCTTGATTCTCCGTTGTTACCTCTGCAGTCAATAAGGTTGCCAAAGCCTCCAAGAGTTCGGATAAAACTTGAGCCGGCGGGCACGCAAAGCCGCTCGCCCCGGCCGACGCCGCCGCTGTTGAGTTGGAAGTCATAGCTGCAGCAGTTGAGGAATTGAGCACCGGTTGTGTACCGGCCATGAAGATTGCGACCCTGTTCGGCGGCTCATAGGGGTCCGGAATACTGTTACCATCAGAGCAGCCCCCAAGCCCGCCGTCTTGCAATTGATACATCGAATTGGTCTCACCAGTGGAAGACTCGTGATCAGAGTAGATGGCCGTCTCTCCACCAGATACAGATCCGTCCTCGAGATCCGCCCCATGGATAAAACCAACAAAGGCATCCTTCACGACGGCTTGAACCTTGGTGGGTCATGCACGCTGAGCCGTCTCGATGATGTCGGTGCAGACTCCCGGCTCAAGCTCCGACTCGCCGATCTTGCCGATGAAGATGTGGATTCCGCCGAAGGGGACCCGGTACCCATACTCGATTAAGCTGGCCACGGGGCCCCAGTCAGCGTCGTCGATGTAGAGCTTGTCGCGACGGCTCTTGGTCATCCGCCCTACGATGTATCCCTTGATCCCTGTGAAGCTGCCCTTCAAGAACTCGAAACCACCGTGCGCTGGCCCCATGGTGGGCACCAATTGTCGAGGTCTTAACACGGCAGATGCCCTAGCAAAAGGACCTAGGTGTGGGGCCATCGCAACTAGGTTAACTTAAAGGGGTTAAACGGGACAAAGGACACAGAGAGTTTACCCAAGTTTGGCCCCTCTCAACGAGGTAAAAGCCTACTTCTGCTTTAGGTTGTATTGCTTGGGTTTCTATTACCAGGGAGCGAATACGCTTGACCTAGTTCTCGATTGATTCTTACTTGAGTTAACCCGCCGCCGGGTCACCCCTTTATATACAGGTGGATGTCCGACGGCTTACAGAATCCCGGCCGGCTCACACAAACGTGACCGGCTCGGTTTCTAACTAAGCTTGCTTTACAAAACAAGTTAAACATATGGCGGCTCATCCCTTTGGGCCTCAGGTCGCCTCTGGGTCTTGGGCCTCCAATAAGCCTGCTTCATGAACCGCCATCTTCATATCTCCTTGGACCTTATCGGGCTTCTTCATCTTTAAGTCGCCAGCGGCGTGACCCGGCCCCTCCTGAGCGGGTCATACCCAATAGTTATATCCCCAACACCCACCGTATGCTTTCTTCGAGAGAGAAGCCTCTAGTGAAACCTATGCCTCCCGGGTCTATTTTCCATCATATTATTATCAGATCTACAAAACTAAAAATCCAAAAATATCTTGCTGCAATTTATTTATATTTACTTATCTTTTATATCTATCTCTATTAGATCTCACTCTTGCAAGTGACCGTGAAAGGATTGACAACCCCTTTTCGTGTTTTGTGCAAGTGTTTTTTAGTTTGTGTAGGTGCATATATTGGGGACTTGTTTTGTGCCTCCTACTAGATTGATACATTGGTTCTTAACTGAGGGAAATACTTATCTCTACTTTGCGGCATCACCCTTTTCTCTTCCAGGGAAAATTCAACACAAGCTCAAGAAGTAGCAACGTTTGATACACACAAGGCATTCCTCCGGAGTCCGGGAGTTGCATGATCTCATGGTCGAAGGAACATGTATTTGACATTAAGAAAGCAGTAGCAATAAACTGAAAGATCATATGCTATGCTAACGGATGAGTCTGGTCCATCACATCATTCTCCTAATGACGTGATCCCTTTATCAAATGACAACTCATGTCTATGGTCAGGAAACCTTAACCATCTTTTGATCAACGAGCTAGTCTAGTAGAGGTTTACTAGGGACTTGATATATTTGTTTATATATTTACATATGTATTTAAGTTTCCGTTCAATACAATTATATATTGAATAACAAACCTTTATCATTATTAAAGAAATATAATAATAACCACTTTATTATTGCCCCTAGGGCATATTTCCAATAGGCAGGGACGCCGGAACTGGGCGACGGCGGCGACGCGATGGAGCGGGCGAGGGCTTGCTGACGATAGGGATGGAAGAGAATAGCCAATGTGCCATCGACTGGCGGGCCGACAAGAGGAGTAGGCGTGTGTCGCCCACGTCTGCTTTGTGTCCGTGCGACGCAAATAAGGCCTAAATTTGGGCCAGAAATAAGTCGGCAGGCAGACGATAAGCAGACGCTTGTCCGTCTGGGTCGACGCGTTGGGCCGACTTTTCTGCCCGCGACGACCCAAACACATACGCGCGGATGAAATGTGTGAGAGTGTTGGAGTTGCTCTTAGATGTCTAATTCATCAGCTAGAAGCCCGTTTAACCAAGCATCCCCCTTAATCAGTTGCAGATGTAGACAGGGGTCACATCGTTTTCCCCAAAAAGAAGAGCTGGACAGCAAGTTCACTCCAACTTGCATCAACAACATGGCAACCGCAAAAAAAAGTAAAAAAAATAACTCTACAGATACTTGACCCAGAAAATGAAATGGAACACATAAAAGGCGAGACCAAAAGAAACATGATAATGTGCACACAATCACAACGTTACCACTTAAAAAAAGAAAAGAAAACTATGTCCATGGCACATCGATTTGCAAAACCAGCTCCTCGGTGACGTTCAGCGTCGGGCGTCGTGATGCCCTTTCACTTGGCCCGGCTCCAGTCCTAGTGACGCAGCAGAGTTATCTACGGCTCTTTGTAATAACGTCGCGTTTTGGAAATACTCGCTCCGTTTCTAAATAAAGTCCTTACGGACAAAATGAGTAAATCATACTCTAAACTACGTCTATATACATTCGCATGTGGCTTATATTAAAAAAAAATTAAAAAAGTTTATATTTAGAAACGGATGGATGGGGTACACGTCTAGAGAAAGTATCGGATTTTGGATGGAACTACATACGAATAAAACAAGTGAATCATACTCTAAGCTACCTCTACATACATCCGTGTGTAGCTCATATTAATAAAATCTCTAAAAAAACTTATGTTTATGGACGGACGAGAAGGAGTATACGTTTAGAGGAAGTAATGGGTTTTGGGCGGTAATCGGCGCGCCGAGGTAGACGACAGGCGAGTGGGGGAGATAAGGATGAGGGCAGCCGCACGTGCCCTGCGGCTCGACAGATGGACCCAACTAAAATTTAATGGAAGCATCCATGCCAACAAACAGCAGAGTGTGATAAAGCCACTCGTAGAGCGGAGGCGCCACAGAGCAGAGCAGAGCGGAGGAGCAGAAGCAAAGGCAAGAAGAGAGAGGAGGGAGGGAGGCGCCGGAGGGGAAGCACGACCGCAGAGAATTCAGATCAGAGCGAAGGTTTATATCCCTCTCCCCTCCCTGACGCGGACGTCGTCGGCCCCTTCCTCTCGTCTGATATTTCAGTGATCTAGACGCTCTTGTATTTCTTTACGGATACGGAGGGAGTAGTAGTAATTTTATATGCGCCGAGAGAGAAAGAGAGGAAAAAAGAGGCCATCTTCTCCGTCTGTTCCATGCGTATGCGCGTACAGTAGGTTCGCCCCGCCCTCTCCTTTTATACCCCTCCTCTGTTTCGCTGCGGCTTTGGGTGGGAGGACGAGAAGAGAGCAGCAGCAGCAGCAGGAAGAGAGGAGCGGGGCCAAGCAAATGCGCAGCGCTGGTGAGTCCTTCGGATCCGGGCGCTACTAGGGTTCCTCCTCCTCCTCCTCCTCCTCCTCCTCCTTCTCCTCGGTGTTGGGCTGGTTCTTGATTTCCGGCGGAGATGGCTCGGAGCAGTGCCAGGCAGCGGCCATGGACCGCAATTCTCCCTGCTCTTCTCGAACGGATCGTGGCTCGAAATTCTCGAGCAGCCCTTAGAACGTCGCCGCTCGTAAAAACAAGGGCCGATTGGTCCGCTCCGCCGCAGCGGGGTTTTAGACGGGGTGCAGTGCAGTTGTGGAGCCGGAAGCTCGATTTGGAGACGAACTGTTGAATTACGGGTGGGTGGGGGATCAGTTCTTGATCTGGCCGCTTCCTTCCATCTGACGGGCAATGGCGTGGCGTCATCCGAGTTCCTTCTGGGTTTCTTTTTCCCAGCGGGATAAGGGCGGAACGGGCCAAAGGAAGCGGCGCCTTTTGTCAGTCTGGCATCCAGAGCGGGTTTCACTGCAGCGTTCCTGCCTTTTTCTTCTCTTTTCTTTCACTGGTGTGCTTTTGTTGCCACTCCACAGCAAGAATGCTTTGGAATCTTTGAGCTGGTCTCGGCTCGGATGGTGTCCGCTAAACCTTGCAGCTGCAGCTTCCCTTGCTAGTTCTTCTTCCCCAATGCTGTTTACAGAGTTGGGTTAAGCTTAGCGCCAGTAGAAGCCAGCGTGTTTTCTTTTAATGACCTGCTTCCTCGTTTGGAACTATTAGGTGTTCTAACTTTTTTTTTCTGGATCGGGTGTATATAGACGCGTTTTACCTGTGTTTGTTCACTCATTTTAGTCCGTAGGTAGTCCATATTGAAATATCCAAAACATCTTATAACTCGGAACGGAGGTACTCCAGTATTTATGTTCTCTAGACGAATGTTACTGACTGTGTGATACTCTTGTGTGTAATGCTGAGATTACTCATGCTGCTATGCCTTTTCTTATTTCAGATTAATATCGTTGGAAGTTCAGTTTTGGTAGTTAGTTTGGGAACCTTGGGCCACGTGTATTATTAGTTCACAAGAGATCATTTGCATCTCAATTTTGGATTTGGCGTTTTGGCCTGATGTTCATGTGCAGCAGTATGTTTTACTCAACCGTGGGTTGAGAGCGAGTTCCAGCTATTAACGCGCAATGGTGGAAATCCCTTCTTGCAAAATTTACCGGGAATGCCAAAGTAGAATGATTTAAAGCAATGGTAGATCTATCATGTCATGCGTATTAGCAAATTCAACTGGATTTTCTGTCACATCATATTATACAGCAAATCTATGCTTCCTCAGGTTGACGTGAAAGGCGTTTATGTTCCTTTTTTTTAGGTGTTTTGATGTTGTGTGCAAACTCTTTTCTTTAAAACTATTTCCTTCTGGTCAAGCTCTACAAACACAGTAGTAGTTCTCTAACCATTTCCCCTGCAAGTTGGCAATTTGTCCTGTTATGCTATCTGAAAGTCCAAACATAGCTTGTAGAAGGATGCCATATTAAAAAATGAACATGTTATCTACTTGCTTTTCCAGTTTCCTCGATTGTCACTCTTCTGTGTTCTAGAAGGTAGCCCCATGTTGTAATATTCTACTGCAGGGTTATTTTAGACATTTGAGGTTATGCGTGATATTTCTAATTCTATAGTCAGTTAACATAAAAGTGACAAAATAGCCTTGCTAATGCATGTTTTAATATTGGTTGATGGAGGTTATCTTTCACTGCCAATTGTCAATTGTGACATCCCAGTTAATAAGGAAAGCGCTGCTATGATGGTGATATGCACTATATAGGATAACAGGGTGTATGGGATTAGGTGATGATATTGTATAGGATTGATCACGTGCCTCTGTTCACCATTTTGGCACCTTTCTGGCTGAAGCTGTTAGAGATTGTCTCTGTTTTTCAACATGAAACTATTAGGAACTTAAGAACTGTTTCCATGATTGAACTTTGAAGTTTTCTTAAGTTCTGATGTTCTGTACATGATATTTTGCAGGATAGATTTTATTTTGCTTTTCAAGATTTTGGTGCCTTGCTGAAAGCTAGATTATGTCACTATGTTGCAGTTTTCTTAAATTCTGATGTTCTGTGCACGAGTTGGATCACTTCTGCTGGACCTCCTTGTTGATAATATATTGATGCTTTTTGTGCAGGATTATTTGGTGTAGTAATAACTCGTTAGAGTTCTAGGCTGAAGCAAACAATGGAGAGGGAAATTGCTGCCTCATATGAGCCAAAACTGAACAGTGAAATAAGGATTTTTGAGAGTTCAGATGAGATATTAACAGATCTAGCTGAGTATATCTCCCAAGTTTCAGAAATCTCTGTTAAAGAAAGGGGATACTTCGCTATTGCCCTATCTGGAGGGTCCCTTGTCAGTTTTTTGAGGTAATGAATTTTCCTATTCTTTGTTAGCTAATATGCTATATTTGTTTCTGCGCAAGAAATTTCATTCAGTTCGGATTATTGCATCTGAAGTTTTTTTTTAATTTATGAAAAGCAAACTTTGTGAAGCGCCATACATCAAGACCCTGGATTGGTCTAAATGGTACATATTCTGGTCTGACGAACGTGCTGTAGCAAAGAACCATGCAGACAGTAACTATAAGTTAACAAAAGAAGGATTTCTATCAAAGGTATGTGGACTTTAGGAGAAATTTTGCTGTATAACCTAGAGCATATATTAGTTTCTGGATGTTTGTTGCCTGAGTTTCATTTTACGTTGTGCTTATGAGATGATATTTATACCTTGCATGAGGTCCATCATACATAGTACTTTTCTTCAGTATATCAAGTCAAATAGCCAATAGCAGTTCCCAGTTGGGTCATTCAGGGTTTTCCTTTTCATTTTCATTTTCTGTACTGCATATGGTGTTAGGTTACAATTTGTGTATCAGCTATGAGGGAAAAGAGCTGAAGTGGGTATATTTGAAATTGTTACACTGTAGATATATCATTATTGGTGTCCACTGTTAGTAGGTTATCCTGCCTGTCAATCCAATTGATTGTACGATGGACCTGTGACTTCGTACTATTATTGTTCGCCGAATGTTCTGAGTATCTGGTGCTTGATAAATGTCCAACTTGTTGGACTTTTGACAGTTAATTTGAGTAGTCAAAAGTGTAAGTGTTCACAAGAAGAATTCAGTAGTAAGGACCTTCCGATGGGCTACAATAATATATTAATAATCAAATATTTCATGTTCTCTGTTACAATTAAAAAAAGTTGAAAGAAAGACCAGGTTTAGAGTTGGAAAATATAACGCGCCTTGGCTCAGAGTTGTATTGCAGTCTCATGTCTTTTTTCTCATTTGGCATATAGTACATTTTACTTGCCTGAATACTGTTCGTTGTGCTTTCGTACTGGTATTTTAACATGGTGAAAGACACAAATATGCAAATATTATTATTATGTAAGTTAAGAATATCACCTTTCTGTAGATTCTGCATATTAGATACTGGTGGTTGTTCTGGTAGCTTGTGAGTCAGGTAGGCCATTTTGCTTTACCATTTCCTGTTAGTCTGCTATGTTCAGATTGTTCGGTGTCATTTGGCAACCATGGGAACCAGATTAAGACTTCCTAACAGCTACTTCAGTAGTTCCAACTTCCAACTACTCCTGCAACCCCCACCACCAACCACACCCTTCCCTATCTTCTCCAGTCTTTATTGTCGGACTAAGGAGCTTATCCAAATGAGTACTCTTGATTGAAACATGATGATTGCCTCTGGCACACCTGTCTTAAGTTGCACCAACCACATGATTTATGTAGTTGAAGGAGTTTGTTTTAAGGCAAAGTCTGGATACCATTTTCCCCTGCATGCCACTGCCCTTGCCATTTCATGTTACATGAGTAGATTCCATGATTTCACTTTATTTGGTTTATTATTATCCTGCACCAACGAGAAAAAATCGCTTGTTTTCACCAAGTTAACCATCTGTTGTGTCTAAATTTTTTCTAGGTACCTATTATGAGTGGCCATGTCTACTCCATAAACGACAGCGCCACGGTGGAGGACGCGGCGACGGACTACGAATTTGTCATCAGGCAGCTGGTGAAGATCCGCACTGTAGGGGTCTCGGAGAGCACCGACTGCCCCAAGTTCGATCTCATCCTCCTCAGCATGGGCTCTGACGGCCACGTGGCGTCATTGTTCCCTAGCCACCAAGCCCTGGAGGTGAAGGACGACTGGGTGACCTACATCACGGACTCCCCGCAGCCTCCGCCCGAGAGAATCACCTTCACTCTCCCTGTGATAAACTCGGCGTCAAACATCGCGATCCTAGCGATGGGCGTCGACAAGGCGAACGCGGTGCATTCGGCCGTCTCTGACGGCGGCGACGGCCCAGACGCCCCTGCATCCCTGCCGGCCAGGATGGTCCAGCCAACGGACGGGAAGCTGGTGTGGTTCCTGGACAAGGAGGCCGCCTCATCGCTCGAGGCGCTGTCCGACGACGCCTACCAGCAGCAGCGTCGTGAGTGCTAGCTTAGTGAGAGCAAAGCGTAGATTCCTTTGCTGTGTAAAATGAAGTTGTGTAAGTACTTAGGTGGGTGGATCGTATGATGGAACAATGTTTGCTTGGTTCAACGCCTTTAGTCCTCTTCGTGTTGGTCCGACGGGTGGTTCGTTCCGGGAAACCGGAAGCGCCGTCGGTCTTGGCAGACGACGGAGATGGTTTTGTTGTGCGGCGTTGATGTTTATGCGGGCGTTGTGGCCTCAGAGTTGAGAACATTAAGACATGAATTGTGGCCAGTTTTTTATGGTGTTGTGAACTCCGTTCTGTCTAGCTAAGATCAGATTATTTTGCCGGCATGTGTTTTCTTGCGCGTAGCTGATCCTTGTCTGTTGTTTGAAGCGTTGCCTGGAACCCAGAGCTATAGATTCGTCCGGTTTTTACCCGATGTGGGTTCAGTGTTTTTCTTCCCTGATATTTCTTGTGATTTCTTGTGTTTGCGAGATGGAATTTGGTTCGACGTAATTTTGCTGAATTGCTGCCCAAAAGGTTCTGAAATTTCATTCTTGAAATAGGTGGCTGTACAAGCATGTGCATTGCCATTATCCGCACCGTTTTTTGGCCACTTTGCACACTTGTCCCATGTCAGCCTGGTTGAGATAATACAGGCAAAAAACCAACATCGACATGTTGATTGGTTGCCTCCATACTCTTAAACACTTTGATGCAGCTATTTTTGTAGCCCGCCACTTGTCCATCGCATGCTTCCCATAAACTGTAAACCCTCGGAACTCTCCCTCGTAACACCACATACCACTTGTCCTAATATGGCAGAAGAGCAAACAATTCAAGCAGCAAGCAATGGAGCACACTAGACATGAAATATAAGTAAGCATGCATGATCATACAGCACAACAAGTTCTGCTTGAATTGTTTGCTCTTCTGCCATATTAGGACAAGTGGTATGTGGTGTTCCGAGGGTTTACAGTTTATGGGAAGCATGCGATGAACAAGTGGCGGGCTACAAAAATAGCTGCATCCAAGTGTTTAAGAGTATGCAGACAACCAATCAACATGCAGATGTTACTTTTTTATCTGTATTATCTCAATCAGGCTAACATGGGACAAGTATGCAAAATGGCAAAAAAAAGCTATGCGGATAGTGGCAATGCACATGCTTGTACAACCACCTATTTCAAGAATTTTCATAACCTTTTTGGGCAGCAATTCACCAAAAATACATGGAACCAAATTCCATCTGACAAACACAAGAAATCACGAGAAATGTCACGGCAGAAAAACACAGAACCCACATCAAGTAAAACCAGACGAATCTATAGCCCTGGTTCTAGGTGGTGCTCCAAACAACGCAAAGGGATCGGCCACATACAAAGAAAAACATGCCTGCAGAAGAATCTAATATTTGCCAGATAGAATAGAGTTCACAATACCATAAAAACTGGCCACAATTCAGGTCTCAATGTTCTCGTCTCCGAGGCCACGACTCGCGCATAAACATCAATGCCGAACAAAACCATCTACGTCGTCCGCCAAAACTGACGGCCCTTCCGATTTCATGGAACGAACCATGCGTCGGACTATCACGGAGAGGACTAAAGGCGTCGAACCAAGCAAACCTTCTCCCATCATATGATCCACCCACCTAAGTACCTACACGCCTTCATTTTTCACAGCAAAGGAATCTCCGCTTTGTTCTCAGTTAGCTACTAGTACTCACGATGTTGTTGCTCGTAGGCATCGTCAGACAGCGCCTCGAGTGATGAGGCAGCCGCCTTGTGCAAAAATCACACCGGCTTCTCGTGCGTTGGCTGGACCGTCCTGGCAGGCAGGGGCACGGGGGCGTCTGGACCGTCGCTGCTGTCAGGCACGGCCAGATGCACGCCGTTTGCCTTGCCGACGCCCGTCGCTTGGATCGCTATGTTTGATGTCGAGTTTGTTACAGGGAGGGTGAAGGTGATTCTCTCGGGTGGAGGCTACGGGGAGTCTGTGATGTAGGTGACCCAGTCGTCCTTCAGCTCCATGGCTTCGTGGTTAGGGAACAATGAGTCCACATGTCCGTCGGAGCCCGTGCTAAGGAGGACGAGATCAAACTTGGGGTAGTCGGTGCTATCTGAGACTCCTACGGTGCGGATCTTGACCAGATGCTTGATGACAAATTCGTAATCCGTCGCTGCGTCCTCCACCGTGGCGCTGTTCCCCGGCCCACACGGAGGCGCCACACAATGCATGCACACGGCGAGGCGATGGCGTGGCCACTGCGTCACGCGGCAGCCCTCGGCCCGATGATGCTCCTAGCGCGACCACGACTATCGGCCTCCGAATAAATTAAGGCGGCGCCACGACAGGCACAAAGGCGGGGTTGCAGCTCCTCATCTCCCGGCCCTGGCGCGGCAACCCCGACGCGCGACGCATCCCGGCGGCGGCCAATGGCGGCTGCCTCCACACGCGGGAAAGGAAACAACGTCGACAAAACGGCGGATCAACAAGATGAAAAAGACACGCAACCGCTGCGCCCGCCGAAGTTGTCTCACCATGCTCCCAGTGCTTTGAACCGCTGCGAAACAAGCAACACCCTCAGAAGGGGAAGCGATAGCGACATTGTTGCTGCCCGGGCAAGTCCGGGGGTTTCCCCCGATACGCCGAGGGAGTTGGGTGGGTGTAAAAACCGACGCCCTTTAAGAAGGGATGATGGCGCCCGAACACGTCCCCGCGTCGGTGTCGAACCTCACACGGATTTCTCCCGACTCTCACCCCACCCTCAGACGTTTCGAAGCCCTCCCTCCCACACACACCATCAATCAGCATGCGCCACCATGGCCTTACTACCAGAAACTTGACTTTTTGCTGTGAGTGGCTTAATTTTCCCGTGAGGCCCGAAGCTCCCCACAGGAATTCGAATATTCCTGGCGGGCAAAATTTGACCCTCACGAGAATAACCTATTTTACTGTAGGTACTTCCATGCTTCTCCTCCACAAATAACTCGTTCTAGCGCCGCCCGCCTCCGACCTCCACTACCGCCCGTATCTCATCTCGTCCACATGCGTCCGCCACGCCCATCCGTCTCCCGTGTCCCGTCCTGACATCCTCTACCGCCGTTCTGCCTTCACTAGCGTCCGCCGCCGCATCCCACCTCCCTCGGCTCACACCCTCCACCGCACTCTAATAGGGTCGTCCGCTACGCGTTGCCGGCGCCTCGTGCTTCCTACTGCAGATCTGGGGAGTCTCTGGTCGCAAATCCAGCAAGCCGCCGCCGCCTCCTCTTCCGATGTGACCTCCTCCTCCTTTTCTCCAAGACCGTGGTAAGTCTCAACTAGGATCTTGAGTTGTTCACCCACGCAAAAAAAAAAAAAGATTCTGAAGTTGTTCATACAAATTATGTATAAGAATAATGGTCTCGGGACAACAGGATCTCGATTTTCTTTTTTCTTGGCTAAGCGACCGAAAGATTTTGCCATATGAGTGACAAATAAGCGCCATTTGCATTTGTTTGTAGTGTGTTGATTTATTCAGTTTTCATTTTCAATAAAGAGCTTTCTTCTTTCTCCTATCTAGAAAATTTTAGGAGCTACTTTTAGGTGTGCTATTAGCACTTCCATTTGTTGATGTCATTGAAAAACTGGAAAATGTTCTTCTCCATATAATTTGTTCCGTTACTTACTATGTGCTTTCAGGAACTCTCTGAGAATTAAGAAACTCTCTTGGTCGCTCGGAACTCTGCACCTCTTCTCTACCGTACAGCTTCTCCATAGTGAGAGAAACCTTAAGATCCAAGTGAAGAAAAGAAAGGTACATGCTTTCTGAACTGATTTCTCGCATACAAATGTCAGTGCTAGTGTTTATATTGGCTTGATAGTGTATTGTATTTGACCCAGGCTTATGCAACAACATGTAGCTTGGTCACTTGCTTTTTCTGTGTTCTTTCTCCTATTGCATCAATGAATAGCAGGCAATTTTTCTCGGTTCACTGGTGATGAGGTCTGGATATTTTCTCAATGTTGGGTATGTGCATTTGATCATGACTTCATGATTGAATTACAGTTTAATGTCCTGTTCTATGTTAATCCTATTATGTTTACAGTCAGGAGTTATTTGTATATACTATTGGCACATCGGATCTAATATCCAGACATAATCATGCAGGATGACCGCCTCACTTCACTACACTAGATTCCATTGCAAAGCTGATGGTAACTCAATTGGTAATGGTATCATATCCCAAAGTACCAAATGTTCATGGTAATGATAAATATGCTTTACTATAATCCATGCGAAATTCAAATAAATATACTTTGCTGTATAATCCATGATAAAATGCATTCTTGGCAGATGCTTTTTGAGGATCTCACTACAATTTATCTTTAGTGGCTGCAACATGCTTTCACTTATAACTATCTGTTTGCACTTGTAGGAATATACTTTGGACCTGAGAAGCAGTGGCGGAGCTACGTTGTAGCTTACAGGGGCCATGGCCCCCCCCAGCCTTGACAAAGAATAGGAAGGAAATTTTTTAAGGGATGCTTGGATTAGAAAAAGTATACACTTTGGCCCCCCCAAACATGTAGTATTTCTGTTTGGCCCCCCCTGAAGATCCTGCCTAGCTCCGTCAGTGCTGAGAAGGCCACCATAATAAACACATATGCTGTGATGAAATCTGGTATGAAAGACCTCGACGAAAGTGGCAATAATGGTGCAATCAGTAGCCAGAAAGCACAAAAGCGCCTTGTATGTTTCATCTCTTTCCCCTTTTTTGTGTTAGCTTGTACATCCTATGCTTGCTGATTCTCTGATTGCTAGTGAAACTTTACTTCTTGTTCAATGCCTACTTCTGAAACTTATTGCTAGTAAAACCTCTTGCTTGCGAATTGCCTAGGAACCTTGCATCTGTCCACCTATGTTTTTAAGGCGTCGCCTAAGCGTCGCCTAAGCGTCAAGGCGCCCCAGGATGGCAAGGCGTCTACCCCGCCTTAGACAGACATGAAGTGTACGGCTGTGGCTGCCCTAGTTCTGGCTGCTCCTGGGGCTTGGAGATGACGGCCCCGCTGTCTCCCGGCACCATGAAGAGGAGGGAGGACTGGGAGCTCCTGGGGCTTGCTGCTGTGAGGGAGAAGGGTGGGGCCATGAAGAGGAGAGGGGACTGGAGGAGGGAGGGAGGACCAGAAGGGTGTGGCTTCGTGGCGGCTGTGGTGGGAAAGAAGGGAAGGAGATAGTGGAATTAGGTCACGGGGTGTATATGGCCACTAGATGGGCTTTTGGGCCACTGGGAGGTGCATAAGTAGTGGCCCATCTCTCAGCCATTGCTCTTTTTCTAGTATTAATATGTGCAGACCTATTGATGACTCTTTTCCTGCAATGTTTAAGGCGTCGCCTTGCCTCGCCTTACCGCCTCGCCTTGGCGCTTAGGCGTCAGAGCGGCCCTCCTCCGCCTTATGACGCTTTACCGCCTTAAAAACATAGCTGTCCACACAATATTCTACTGTAACCTTTTGCTCGTCCCTTTGGTACTTAGGCAAGTTTGATGTGACTATCATTTATAGCTTCCTTTCTTGAAGTTCTGATTAGCTAGAGCTTGTCTTGTTGGTTCAAGCTAGAAGTATTTCTAGTTGTTTCTTTTGTATGAACATGTATCAGCGTGCTAAGTAAGTTGCAGATTTGTTTTTCCTTTTTATATCATGGTTAGGAATTTGTAATTCTTTTGCGGTAAGTTATCCTTTTAATTTAGTCGTTTTTCAGCAAGCTCAGCCATGTTTCTTTTCTGCTGATAGTACACCTTGTATATCTTACTATGTTTGTTGGTGTATGTGATTATGAGATCTTACGAATTTTAGATAATGATTTATGAAACCTGGAGCACAACAGAAGGCAGAGATGTAAACAGAACTAAGTGCACCTTGCTACTATTGGAATTAATTGTAATATTGCAAATCTGGTTACTTTGGAAGCAAGACCTGATAGCTTCATAAACCTGTTATAAAATGGTTGGAGATTACTGAAATAGCTTCAAATCATGTGTTCTTATGTGCCTGTTCTCATTAATGTTGTGTATGACTTTGTAGGTAAACACGGATTCATCTCATGTTAGTTCAGAGGATGGCCCTATCGACCATGATGTCGACCATTGCAACAATGACAGCGGCAATGATGAGGAGAACATTGGTGGTACCGATAACAATTGTGGCTTCAATCCTGATGGTGTCTCCTGAGGAGGATCTCACTAGTCACTTGCATGGCAATTGATGATTAATGGTCTTTATGGTATTCTGGATATGTGTGTAGTAGTACCATATGCTCCGGGCCAAACTTAGCAGCTTATCCTTTTGTTGCATTCACTTTTCTAAAGTGATGTCCTCATTAACCTAGGAGGCTTTCTATCCATGTAGTTTGATATCACTGCAGTGTTTTGTGCACTGTGATGGATATGATAATTAGAGTGGTGGTGGCCAGTATGTATGTAGCACTGTTGTATGCAACTCTTGGTCAAGTCTATATATGGACTCAACTTTATGTGACATCTATAGATTGTTTTTTTGGATGCTTGGTTGCCATTGATATATGATATGGACAATTTTCTTAGTATCTATTTACCAGAAATTATACTGATTAAATGCATGGTTAATCGCAATAAATGAAATATTGTTTTCCTGGTGTCTTTTTCCTGACGGGAACCATCACAATAAGCTGATTTCTAAACCTGACGGATCTAAGTTTTTCCTGGGCATGGCCGACAGGAAAAACCGCCAGGAAAATAATTCCTGTTGGTTTACCGTCAGCCATGCTTGAAAAAAAGGGACTTATATGCAATGCTTGAAAAAAAGGGACTTATATGCAATGCTTGAAAAAAAGGGACTTATATGCAATGCTTGAAAAAAAGGGACTTATATGCAATGCTTGAAAAAAAGGGACGCACCTTTGCTGGAAACCAGAAGCAGCAGAAGCATACCGGGCCTGCAGGTCCGACCAAGCCTCGGAGGGGCCTGTGAAGCCCCGCCACCGCGATGCAGGAGGACCGAACCGGCCCGCCTATAACCCAGATGGGGCCCAAGGGCCTAGATCTAGGTCGGGGGCGACACGTCGGACCAGCTCACCGGCGGCCACCACTGAACCGGCCCGCCTATAACCCAGATGGGGCCCAAGGGCCCAGATTTGGGTCGGGGGCGACGCGTCGGACCAGCTCACCGGCGGCCACCACTGAACCGGCCCGCCTATAACCCAGATGGGGCCCAAGGGCCCAGATCTGGGCCGGGGGCGACGCGTCGGACCAGCTCACCGGCGGCCACCACCGAACCGGCCCGCCTATAACCCAGATGGGGCCCAAGGGCCTAGATCTGGGCCGGGGGCGACGTGTCAGACCAGCTCACCGGCGGCCACTACCGAATCGGCCCGCCTATAACCCAGATGGGGCCAAGGGCCCAGATCTGGGCTGGGGGCGACGCGCCGAACCAGCTCACTGGCAGCCACTACCGAACCGGTCCGCCTATAACCCAGATGGGGCCCAAGGGCCCAGATCTGGGTCAGGGGCGACGCGTCGGACCAGCTCACCGGCGGCCACTACCTCGCCGCCAAGGGGCAGCACCACCGCGGACTAGCAACCCGGGGATCGCCGGACCGCCTGCCGTCCAAGTAGCACCGCCATCCAGACTCACCCTCGAGTGGGAGGCCAGGACACGCGGGGAAGGGAGATCCCGACGCCGCCGACACCGCCCGGGCGGCGGCAGGGAGGGGCGGGGAGGATGGACGCTAGGGGCATGGCGAGCAGCGTCGCCTCGGTCGCCGCTTGCGGCGCAGGGAGGGGGAGGAAGGGGTCGGGAAGGGGGCGAAGGGGTTGGCCGCGACGGCGGACTCCGGCCGCGGCAGCGGCGGCTACGTGCTGGATGGGGGAGCCGGCGGCGGCGCTAGGAACCCTAGATGTGAGTTGTTTCCTTTTATGTGCGGTTGTGTTGTTGGTGCCCCAGTTGCTATATTAATATAGCGGGGTGCGGGGCGCAAGCCTGTTTCGGCCTCCACACGCGGAGGGGTTCTCCATTAACGTAAGAACATTATTTCATTCGTAACTTTGCTTTATCACTTTGACATATTTCCAGTTTAGCCCTCAAATATTACTTTAACATGAATCGTGCCACTAAAAAAGAATCTGGCTCACACCCGAAGTGTTCTCCCTCCTCCTTATCAGCTACTCCCTCTATAAGCAAATACTCCCTCCTTTCCTAAATATAAGTCTTTTTCTTTTTAGAGATTTCAATATGCACTACATATGGCTCTAAAAAGACTTATATTTAGAAACGACATTTTAGATCACTACCTAATGATCTAAAACCATTATATTTGTTTATAAGAGTATTATTTTGCATGTTCATCCAATACCACTAATACAATGGGCCAATGATCTGCATGTTAAGAATATAATAATAATTCAATGAAAGTATCCACATAACACCAACACTCACGCTTACAATTCCCCAATACTGGCAAAACATAACTGCCACCGCCACCCACTACACTTGCGATTGCAGTTTCCCAATAGTGGAAAAACATAAAATCATATAATCAACGACATGGCCCAGGAATAACAAATCCATATAATGAATAGATTCCACGTTGAAGAGTAACTGATGGTTCTGGAAAATATCTCATGTAATAAAAATCATTTTTACTAGTAGTACAAAAAAATTCCTTTAGAGAACACTGAATGTCACTTGGAACTCGGTAACCAGCAGCAGGAGAAATTCAGAAATAATTACTGCTATAGAATTGAATACTTAACGAACTAATTACATCAGGATGCAAAGAGATTCGGTGGCGCGACTTCACTGCCATCGTACAGGTTTGAACTTGGTGTTCATCGTACAGGTTTGAACTCAGCACACGGAAGCAACACTCTATCCCTGGGGCTACAAGTTAAGCAACAGTAATTTGTCGGCCCTAGAGCGGAACAATTCGCTTGTACAAGCTGCATAAGGAGAGTTGTTTATGAAGAGCGAGATTACAGTTACAGAGAACAATAAATTTCAATATTTCAGTCACTTGCCTCAACTTACCCAGCATATCCTTCAGCCTTCACAAACTTACGGAGCCCATCAGATAAACCTCTTGCAAAGGCAAGTTGTGTCTGAACACGGACCTTCACAACCTCCATGGCTCCATAGAGCAGAGGGCAACATCGGCGATAGCCTCAGCTGAAGCAGAACCAGCCAGATAGATCAAAGTCTTGTGCAATACTGAAGAAATCCTTTGCCCCTTTGCTCTTTCAGGAAAACACCAAATCCGGAAGTGATGCTCTTACAATTGGCTGGGTCAATCTAACAAAATAGGCAAGCGATATTTTCATTACTAGCTGGTTTCACAACAATGATAACACATAGCAGACCAACCGAGTGCGGTTACAAATCATGCAAAAAAAAAATGGATGCCATATTTTGTTGGCACTTGGTTGGCAGAAACGACTACTTATGTAATAAATTTAAAGAATTACATGGACTAACTCTGGATGTTTGCAGAAGCCAGTCTGCAGTATCCTGTCCAACCAAATAGGAATATTCAATAGCAATTAACTAACATAACATCTGTGGAGGATTGGTTGAGCCAGCCCCTCATCCCGTCGATCGATCAGAGTGAAGAATAACTGGGTCACTAATAGAGTTTCTATATATATAATTGATCTTCTATTATTCTCAGGCAACAAGGGACGAGGATACTGCAGCTTCCTCTCCTAACCACTTCTACTGTGCCTCATAGAAATAGCTTTTCTTCACTGATGTGATTTGGATTTTTGCTCTATGCAGCCATTTCCTGTGATTAAGTTCAGAAGATGGCGACAGCGGTTGGTCAAATTAGTTAATTAATTTATTTCATATATATGCTTTGAAAAAAAAACTATGTTCATAAATCATGCTGTATGAGCTTAGGATGCACCCAGTCATTATTCATTAGAATCAAGTAGTTTGTTTGTTCAGCAATCTAGCTGGAGGCATCAGATTTTACTTTTTGGACTGTAGGTTACGTTGCTGGTGACACCACTCAGTTGGTCCATTGGTGTTGCTGTATTGTGAATCTAGGTGTTTGGGGTAAATGAATTTCTTTATGTTGCGGAGCTGAAAAGGCACTTTGATAGTTTGGCACTGGCAGTAGCCATGCAATGGGTCAAGGAGAGATTGTATTTAAAACTTTGATAGTTTTGACGAATTGTGAAATACTGAATCTGCAAGGTGTTTTACTGTGGTTGCAGCTTTTAATGGTTATCTTGCAGGTGATGTAGCAACTATAAACAAGGAAATAACATGTACCTGTGTGGCGGTTGTTTTCTCTGTTCATCAGCCTCTGCTGCGGTTGAGGTACATTCTTTTTTTTTTTGACTGTACACAGTAGGGAAAATCCCTGAAAGGCCCCAAAGGGGCAGGTCTTACAGGCTTGAGGTAAGCCAACAGAACAAAAATAGAACCTAAAATAAAATAAAATAAAAGCTATCTAAAAAGGCCAAACAGAGAGAAGTAAAAGAAAAGAAAAGAAAAACCAAGAAAATTACAATACAGAGTCCAGCCATGATTGATACAAAGTGGAGTACTTCTTCATTCTGAATTTTAACAAATTGAGCTCCATGAAGTAGGTGTCCTTTCATCTTTGAAATGAAGGGGGGATTTGGGAATATCCTGTTGTTTCTAGTTATCCAGATGGCCCAAGAAGCCAAAATAATAATGTCCATAGCAAAAGGCAAGGCCAGACTCTGCTTCATATCTTCAATGGTCTGTAAGACTGACAGAGCTACATTTTTGTTGGGGCAAACAAAGTTCCAACAAAAAGCAGCAAAAGGGCATCCCCAGAATAGGTGTAAGGTTTCTTCCTGTTGACAATCCATCACAACACAGTTGTATGTGTCCAAATGAAATGTTTTTCTTCTGAGTAGGTTAAGCACCATCCAGAAAAAACTTTGTGCTTGGGTTGACATGATGTGTTCCAAACCCACTGGAAGTGAGGTGGTACAATTTTAACTCCAATCATGCAGGTATATGCTTTTGAAGAAGAGAAATTAGCAGACCCCCATAAATAGCTCCAGGTGTCATTACAATCCCTGTATTCAGATGATCTAACCTCCTCACAGATGATCTCAAGTTGCTGGAATTCCTCATAAGCTTGTGTAGACAGGGGGAGGTGAAACAGGTCTTCCAAATATTCCAAGTTGGTAGCTTCCTGAACTGATAATAGAGTATTCTTTGTAAAAGAGGATAAGTGAGGCAGGCATTGAAATAGACATGTAGAGTGCCATTGATCAGTCCAGAATAGAGCAGACTTCCCATCACCAATACTGCATATGGCCATGGATTTGAATAAGTCAAGCAGTTTCAAATTTGTCTTCCACCAAAAAGATCCAACCATGTTCTGACCAGGCAACATGCCATTACTGTAATAAATTTCCCAAAAAACAAATTTACCCATGGAATGTTGTGACTGTTAAAGAATTTGTGCAAGTTTTTCAGCAGAAGAGCATTGTTTTGCACACTTAAGTTGCAAATTCCCAGGCCTCCTTGATTTTTAGGTCTAGACACCACACTCCAAGCAACCATTGCTGGCATGTGATCTTCCATGTCTGATCCTCTCCAGAGAGAGTGTCTAAGATATTTTGCAATTTGTTTTTTGATGGTCTGTGGTATATCCAAGCAACACATGAAAAAGATTGGTAAAGATGCAAGAATAGATTTGACCAGTAACAGTCTCCCAGCTTGTGTCATGAATGTTGCCAGTCCCATTAGTTTTTTTGCAATTCTCTGCACCAAGTGGGTTTAACTAGTCCAAGTGGCAATCCAAGATATGTGAATGGAAAATAACCTCTTTTGCATCCCAAGGTGTTAATCATGATGTCAGATCTGTCTTCAGATAAGTTGATAGGAATCAAATTTGATTTGTGATAATTTACCTTGAGACCTGTAGCAGTAGCAAAAGTATTGAGCAAAGCCTTGAGATTGAACAAATGAACTGGGTTTGTCTTCATAATGATCAGGGTATCATCAGCATATTGCACAACAGGGAAATCAGGACAGCTACCCACATTTAAAGGGGGTATAACTAACTTTCTGCTCATTGCTTTGTTTAGGATGGATTGAAGTAGGTCTACAGCAAGGACAAACAGTAGAGAGGAGAGGGGATCACCTTGCCTGACCCCTCTCTTACAATAAAATTCCTTTCCTGGCACTCCATTGAGTATCACAGAAGATGAGGCATAATTAAATAGCACTTTCATCCAGTGAATCCATTTACTACCAAATCCTTTAGCCTTGAGAATTTCCAAAATTGCTTGGTGTTCAATTTTGTCAAAAGCCTTTTCAAAATCCAATTTTAACACAACCACTTGCTCTTTAGAGGCATGGCACTGGTGCAGGTATCCATATGCCCAACCCAAGCAATCTTGGGTTGCTCTGTCCTTGAGAAACCCATATTGATTAATGTGCACAATCTTCAAGATGATTTTTTGTAACCTGTTTGCCAATAGCTTGGTGATGATTTTGAGGCAACTATTTAGCAAGGATATAGGTCATTTGGTGATATGGGGCAATCCACCTTTGGAATGAGAGTGATGTATGAGGAATTAATGCTTTCCAAATTGATGTTCCCTGCATGGAAATCATGAACTAGTTGCCTGATGTCTGGACCAATGATACCCCAACAAGCTTTGTAGAACTCATTATTGAAACCATCAGGACCAGGAGATTTGTCATTGGGTAGTTCCTTAACTACATCATTTATCTCCTGATCAGTAAAAGGAGTTTCCAAACTTTCAAAGAGGGCATGGTCAAGTTGTTGATGTAAAATATCCCGGAGATCAAAATGCATAGTAGTTTCTTCAGTCATGCCCAATCTTTGCTTGAAAGCATTCCACAAAATAGCTGATTTTCCATCATGATCAGTAATCTTCACCTTGTCATCGTTCTGAAGAATAGCAATGTGATTGTTTCTAAGGTTTATGGTTGCTTTTGTGTGAAAAAAAATTGTGTTCTCATCTCCAAATTTAACCCCTTTGATTCTCCCTCTTTGCTTCCAATAAATCATTTGGTTCTTAAGGACCACAAGTAATTCTTCTTTAACAAAATAGATCTGCAATTCCATTCGCAAAGACTTGACTCTCTGAACTCCTCAAAAGTATCAAATAATCCAATCCAGTCATTCAAGGTGGCAATTTGCTTTTTAAGATCTAACAATTGTTTTGCCCATAACTTAATAGCCGTTCCCAAATTCTTAAATTTAGTAGTAATTTTCTTAGCAAAGTCGGTGTAACCCACAGGTATGTGCAAGCATTGGCCACCATCTCTTTGAAAGTGTTGTGGTGAAGCCAGAAATTTTCAAACCTGAAAATGTTTGATTTAGCAATGGAAGTCCCTATTTTGATCATACAAGGCAGGTGATCAGAAATTGGTCTAGCAAGGGGTAGCACCACAGAGTCAGGATAAGAGGTAAGCCAAGCTGCAGAGGTGAAGAACCAGTCCAACTTTTCCGAAAGAGGGCCGAGTTGCATATTAGACCAACTAAATTGTCTGCCTTTTAGGGGCAACTCAACAAAACCTAATTTGCTAATGGCCTCATTAAAAAGAAGCATCTCATTGGCATCTCCCCCAGCTCTGTTTCTATCAGATGGGCTTCTAATGAAGCTGAAATCTCCTATGATCATCCAGTCTACTTCATTTGGCATATGGATATTAGCAAACCAATCAATGAACTCCAACTTATCTTCATGCACAAGACTGGGCCAGCTGAGGTATTTTTCAGAATGTCAGAGAAGTAGTTGAAGATTTCCCCCTTTCTGTTCATGCTGAGGTGAGAGATGGGCAAGAGTGCCCTTTTGGAGAAGCGTATGTGCGGTTTGCGCGGGTTCGGGACAGAGATAGGTTAATAAGAGACAATCCGCATGCATTTGGAGATATATTCCTTACTTTTGTCAAACACAATGAGGAGAGAAATTGGAGACGCACCTATTTTAACAGAGATGTTTGGTTGCTGCTGACTGGAGTCCCTTTTGATTTTTGGACCACTGAAGATCTGACGCATGCGATCAGCAAGTTTGGTAGGTTGATGATGTGGGAGAAGGATGAAACTAGGAGAGGAGGGGTTTTAGTTAATGCTAAAGTAACTGATCTTGGCAGCATCCCCAAGAGCTTAATATGGTGTGAGGGAGAGGATTTTGAAGAGGATACCTGGTCATGCTCTATGGAATTGCTTCTTGAGAACATGCTTGGGCGAGGGCCAGCTGATGAGGACCCGTTCCCTCCACCTGGTGTAGACCCCCATCCAGTGGCGGATCCAGGATTTGAAGTTACCCGGGGCAGACTTTTAAAGTAAACAAAATCCGAATCCATGATGGTATCAAACAAGACAATCAACACCATAAATTTAGCAAGTAGTATGCATACAGATAAGACAATCAACACAAACAATTGTTCAAAGTAGTTTCAATCTCAAGAACTAGGTAAAAAAGCATTAAAAACAACCAAAACAATTATAAGGCTTAACTTGTGCTCCCGCTGATTGAATCTTTCGTTCTTCATCCCAAAATGTCCAATCTTCAAGTCCAGGTACCTAAAACATGCACAGATTGTTCAAAAAATGCACAAAAAATAAAATATAAATCTTAGCATAATATGACACTTATACCAACAAAAGATAAGAAAAGAAGATTGGGGGAGAGCAGAAGAACCTGCTGTTTGTGTCCTCCATGGCTGCTTGCTTGTACTTGTAAGCGCGGCGCATGGCTATTCCAGTGGCGAAGTTGCCAGAAATTGGGAACGGCAAGGCGGCGACCCGGCTCTCAGATCTCCATTAAGCACCATCTATCGGGCTTGGGCAGCACCAGGGTGAGGCAGCGAGCCGGCGGCGGAAGACGTGATGGCCTAATGCCCAGATTTGTTTACTCCGTCGATCGTGATGGGAAGTTAGAGAAATTGGGGAACGTCAAGGCTTGAAGCTGTACATAAAAATGGGCTCCTGCTTAATTGGGCCTTTACTACCAACTTATAAGACGTACTAGCTGGCCCATCTCAAAAATGAATCGTTATTTCGCTCCTCGTCTTCCTCCTCGGCTGATCCCACGATCGAACACACAGGTTACAGGGAACACGTCTCATCTTCCATGGCGGCCACTAACCAAAGTAGTAGAGGAGCTACCCTAGGTCCCAAAATTTACCCGGGGCGGCCGCCCCTACACGACCCCACGCTGGCGCCGCCCCTGCCCCCATCCTCTGCTTGAAAATGCTGATAACCTTCAAGGATTTGAACCAGATGACAACCAGTTAAACAATGACATTCCAGATGATGATGGATGGGATGAAGGTAGCTATTGGGCCATGCCCCAGCAGGAGGATCAGGAGGTCATTCAACCACAGGTTCAAGAGGAGCTAGTTGTGGACAATGATGAACTCCATGGCAATGGCAACAGCTTATCCTGGGCATACTTAGAGGTACATTCTGCTTGGTGCTACTCCTTTGTTTGTCGCCTAGGTTGCTGTTTACCATGGTTACCATTAGGATATAGGATCTGCAAGGTTGCAACATAGTTCTCGCCATCAAGTTTTTTACAATCGTAGCTAAACCCAAAATTGTTTTCCTATTCAGAAGATAGAAATAAAGTTTAGAGAAACACATGCGTACCGGCTGCCAATTTAGTGCACGGGTACAGCCAGTCAACCCCTCTTGATTTTTAGTTCATTGGTTAATTAAGAATGTAGAAATGAATTCCTCTTTGTTTATGGATTCCCCACTTTTTCCAGGGGAATTATTTTCTAAGTAAATACAGACGGAGAGATACCACAGTAATTAAGGTTTCCTTTGTTTGACAGTCCAACACCAGTAGTAATAAATTCCCTATTGAACACTTACACTGAAAGTGAGCATATTTTGGAAAAGCAGCTAGGAATCTTTGGTTTGAAAGAGTCATACTCCCTCCGATCCAAATTAATTGACACACACTTAGTACAACTTTAATACAAAGTTGTACCAAGTGTGCGTCAACTAATATGAATAGGAGGGAGTACATCTATTAAGTCAAGATATATACTGTCAAGATTCTGACGTTGTTCTATATTGCTGTCACATGAGAATAATAGCACCAAAATAAAGGCCAGGTGGTGGTAACTTGCAGTCGAATATATTAATACCTTTTCTGAGCAAAAAAGGAACGTGACTGCACTTAATTTGTCCTTCAGGAAAAACGTTGTGGATGATGAGATTATGAATACAACCCCTGTCAACATTTAAGAGGTGGCGGATAGGCATGTCTATGGGCATGCGATTAGAGAAACACATACACAAGATCAGGACGTATTCCTAGACTGGCAACTATGCTAGGATGATACGTGAGACAGTGGGATGTATCAAAATTATACCATTCCGGTAATTACACTATGTATTTCCACCCTTCTGTTTCCAGCTGATACATAACTTCTGCTACATGAATCAATCCAGCTTCTCTGTACGGCGTTACGTCTAAAGATCAGTGTGCACTGCTGCTCATTCAATTATGTTTGTCTAAATACTTGCATCTTCTGTACTGATATAATGTTAACTGAAAACTGGCAATCTTTTCCAGTCATGTTTGGTGGAATTTCCACTAAGGTACTATAGAAAATGTATGGCATGCCTGGCAAACATACCTATCAGATATGCTTTTCGATCTGCAGTTCTCCCAGTCTGCAACTCTGTGTTTATACGCGCTGCCAAGTTCGCTGTGAAGCAATATTGCTGTGAAGAACATGTGTTAGCCTGAAAGCATCAATAATTGTGCACATTGTGGTACATTTATAGTGAGATGGGCCATTTGTTTTTTATTTGAGTTATGGACTGCTTGTGTTTCTCTTATGGTTATTTCTGTCGGATGCTTTGTTGAGAGAAATAGTGGCATCGTCGGAGGCAGCTCTTCCATTTAACAGAAAAAGGCTGAACATACCACCAGCTGAAGTAATGTCTACTTCATTTTCCAATACCAAAGATGTCTGGGCAAAGAGCTGCAAATCAAAGACGCTTCCTGGTGAAGAAATATTTTGTTGGCTAGTTTCCATGTAATGAAGTTTACTGAATCCTTATGGAAGAAGTGTACCGTTGATTCTATCTTATCATATGCTATCTTATGCAAGGTATTAACTATCTTAACAGCTATTTCAACCCCATGTTTCCAAATGTGATCGATTCTAAATTGCGCACGCTCAAGTATATATTTTTCAAAGAGAAATCCTCATTAATTTTTCATCCGAGGGTTTCAATTGATGCCCTAAGTGGTTGCTAAAACCTAATGTTACCAAGAAAGACCATCCTTTTCAAAGCACTCTGGGTTTTAAATGGGACCTTGCGCCATTTGGCGCTGCATGTTACCCGAATGACGTAACTAATTATGCAAGCTCAAATATATATTTTGAAACATAAGTCTTTCTTAATTTTTCATATATAAGGATTACAATTCGTACCCTAAACCTAAAGTTACTATAACAAATACAAATATTTTGGCGCAACGGGTAATCTAGTATTTCAAAGGCCAAGGATTATAGACACAATAAAATAGCATCATCGAATGTAAAGAGCTTGGAACAACAGATCAGCAAAAGGACAGACTAGCACAACCTGTTTCCAGCAACGGTGGAATCAATGCTTAATCCAGCTCCATCTCATTATCCCGCGCGCTGCCTCTGCATGACCAGATCTTTATCGTTCTATCAAGTGAAACAGTCACAATCTGTTGTCCATCTCCACTAATATCCAGACTAGTAACGTTTGACTCATGGCCTGACAAGCTTTTAATTGGTTTGTAATCCCGAGTTGACCATAGCGCTGCTTTAGTGTCATAGGAAGATGTTGCTAAATAATAACCCTCCTGGGGTTCAAATTTCACATGCGAGATGAGACTCTTATGTGCTGGTATAGAATATAACATTTGTCTGGTCCTCAAATCCCATATTCGACAGAAATTGTCTTCACTCACGGTTGCAACCAGATGACCATTAGGTGAGAAGGTGACTCCTAGGACAGGTTTGACATGTCCAATGAGGGTACAGTACAATCTTCCTGATCTTAGATCCCAAACTCGAGCACTCGCATCAAACCCACAAGATGCAGCTAAAGAACCGTCCGGGTGAAAGCTGACACCATATACACTTCTGCTATGTCCCTCCTGGAGTAGAAGTTCAGTTCCAGTGTTGATGTCCCACAATCTCCAGGTCTTGTCAAAGCTAGCTGTACCAAGGTACTTTCCAGATGGATGAAAAGCAAGGCGAGCAAGACGATCCAGGTGGCCATCAAAAGACATCAGAAGTGACCCATCGCTGTTCCACAATTTGGCAGTTTTATCAGCTGAGGCTGTCGCTAAGCAGTTGTCGACTGGGGAGAAGGCAACATCAGTTGCACGTTCTGTATGGCCTTTCAGGGTTGCGATTCTGGTTATCTGTGGCAAGCTCCATACTTTGACGATCCCACTCCAGGAGCTTGTGGCGAGCATTGAGGCATCCCGGGAGAAGGAGCAGCCGGTGAGCGGGCGGTCGTCTCCAATCTCGCTGCGCTCAAGCGCGAAATCCGCCGCCTGCTTCACGACAAGGGCGGCCTCTGCCTCGGGGTCCTCGTCGGGGTCGGCGAGGCGTCGCTTGGCCCTCTCGACCCTGGCCTTGGCGCGGGGCAGTGAGTACATGGCGATGTCGACGCGCGCCTGGAGCAGTTGGTTGGTCCCCTCGGTGAAGAACGGGTACTTGATCTGCTCCGCGCCCTCGTCGTCGTCGTCGTCGCCCGGGACTACCTGTTCGTCCTCCTGCGCGCGGAGGAGGCGGTCGAACTGGCCCTCGGCCTCGAGGCGGGCCATGAGCGCGCGCAGGCGGTCGCGGCGCTCCATCGCGCCCTCGCCGAAGAGCGTGATGGGCTCGCCGAGGCGGCGGAGGCGCGCGCGCACGGCGGAGTCGTTGGTGGGCACGGCCATGGCGTAGGCGCGCCGGCGCTGCAGGAGCTCCTGCACGGCGCGCTCGTGGCGCTTCCGCGCGGCGCGGTGGTCGTCGGAGACCTCGTAGCCGACCTCGTCATCGTCCCCGCCTCCGGCAGCGGCGGATGTGGAGGCGGGGGCGCGGGGTGGGACGGGGACGGGGACGGGGGCGATGGGTGGGTGGACGGGGAGGGGGGCCATGGGAGGGGTGATGGCAGGGGGTAGGGGCCTGGGGTTCTCCATGGACGCTAGCCGGGGTTTGGGAACGAGGACTAGGGTTTTGAGCTGCGAGGCGGCGGCGGCGGTGGTGGTAGCGGCGATCTGTGACCAATATTTTATTGCCGAAGAAGAGAATTCGAAGTTCGTCCAGTTTTCCGGCCTTTCCGGTGGCTATCAGAATACCGAGCGCCCGAAAGATTCGGCCTGCGTTTGAATTTGGGATCTGGTCAAGCCCGTCCCAGTACACACACAACAGAAAACATAAATAACCTCACAGCCACTACACAAACCCTAGGCCACAATCCGGCGCCACTCTCTTTCCTCTTCTCTCTCTCGGCCGCTAGCGGCGACATGATTCGAGCAAGGCGGCAGCGCAAACGCTGCATCCTTTCGGGGGTGTGCAAGCTGCACGTCGTTGGTTGGCATGGGGGCGCAGGAGGGGTGAGGCTCCCCACATCGACTCGCGTCCGAATGAAACTTGACCGCGTGCACATTGGTGAAGTCTTCGACAACCCGATGCTCTCTCTTCTAGTCATGACCGGCCGCGGGAGGGGGCGAGGCGCTGCTCCATCGACTTGGGGCCAGAGGGAGCTCGAGCTCGTGGTCATTGGTGTTGTCTCCGGCGACCAGGACGCATCCGAATAATGTGGCATCGTCGACATATGGATCAGAGGGAGGGGTGGATGCAGTGGAGAGCGATGGTGTGGGGCGATAGGTGGAGGTGGACGGTGGCATTGGCGGCGAAAGCAACTTGGCGGAGGAGGACAATGAGCATGGCCATGGCCGAGGCCGTGACAACAGAGGCTCAACATGACCAACAACAATACCACCCTATGGAAGGGGAAGGGGACGCGAAGGCAGGGGAGGAGGTATGTTTCTTGGAGCGGCTAGATGACAGTTGACTGAAAACAATATTTGGGCCAGTCAACTGACCACAATTTGTTTCAGTCGATTTGTGTACTAGCGAGGCTTCCCTTGGGTAGTAGTGGACCGACCAATGTATGCATGTCCTTTCACCAACTAATAGCAAAGCTGAGTTGCTGAATTTTGTAATCTCATATTGTTTCATAAGCAAGCGGTGCCATGACAAGTTGTCCTATGCGTGTGTAAGATGAGATGAGTTGAGCCTGACTGGATAAGACATGGCTAGAAAAAAAAAGGAAGATTGTTTTTTTTCGGCGTGGAAGATTGCTAGTATGATTGTTTACAATATGTAAGAATAAGCATATAATAGAGGAGTATTTTGCAAAACAAAAGTTCTCTAAGACGGAATGAATTGGTTCCATTAGTATTACCCATAGAGAAGTTCTTTTAAAAGAATACATTCATGTCTTCAGTATTACACTTTAAGAAGAAAAAATGAAAAAAATAATGACAAGATTTTCACACAATTTACTCAGAAAATGCACTTTTTAAAAAATATGCAGGAATAATTCTATACTAGTAGAATTTTGGCAAAAAGGGGTTTTCTAAGAATGAATTAGTGGCATTGGTACTAACCTTAATAAAGATGAAAAAAAGAGACAACTCAAACAAATAATAACAAAAATTGCACACTATTTACACCGAAAATTGCACATTTTTATAAATGCAAAAATAAGCATGTAATAGTGGATTTTTTTGCGAAGAAAAGTTTTTTAAAATGAAATGAATACGTGCCATTAGTACTACATTTTCTGGAACAATTTTTTTGGAATGTATCATTGGTACTATCCTTAAAGAAAAAAATGAAATGAAACAATCAAAAAAATAACGATAGATTTTACACACGATTTGCACAGAAAATTGCACTCTTTTATAATACAGAAGAATAGGCATATAATAGTGAAATTTCTCAAACAAAAGTTTCCAAACAAGTAAAGAATTACTAGCATTGGTATTACCCATAATGAAGAAATAAAATAAAATAAAATAAAAGCTCAAACAAAATCAAAATAATGAAGTTTACTAAGTAACAATGAATTAGTGGCATTGGTATTACCCTCCAAAAGGAAGAAAATGAAAAGGAAACTAAAAAATAATAACCAAATTTGCACATGATTTACATAGAATTTACGTCTTTTTATAATATGCAAGAAAATAGGCTTGTAAAAGTGCAACTTTTGCAAAAAAAAGATTTGTAAGATGACATGAATTAGTGTCATTAGTATTGCGCTTAAAAGAGAATGAAAAAATTAAAAAATTGCACACAAGTATACACAAATTATGCTTTTATAATATGCAGGAATAAGCATATAATAATGGATTTTTCGCAATAAATAGTTTTCTAGTAGGAAATGAATTAGTGGCATTAGTATTTCCTTAAGGAAGAAACATAATGAAATAAAAACTGAAACAGAATAATAAAAAAATAAAGTTCTCTAGAGAAAAAATGAATATATACATAATATTAGAAAAATGGAAAATTTTGCATTTAATTTATCCAGAAATTGCATTTTTTATAACACGCAAGAATAAATATATAATCATGAAATTTTCGCAAAAAAGAAATTTCCTAAGAATGAATAATTTAGTGGAATCGGTCTTATCATTAAAAAGAAATAAAAATATAAAAAATAAATCAAATGTTGACAGAATTTACACACAATGTACACAGAAGGGTTTCACAAAAATAAAATTGCACACATTTTACATAGAAATTGTGCTTTTTATACGAAAGGATAACCATATAATAGAGGAACGAAATTGGAATTGCCGTTAAAGAAAGAAAATGAAATAAAATGAAAAAAAAAGAAAGAAAAATGATGATTTTTTCTACGGAAGAATAAAACACTTTAAGAAGAAAGAAAATAAAAAACAAAAACAAAATAATGAAATTTTCTAGGAAAGATTGAAACCCTTTAAGAAGAAAGAAAAAAATAGTGAAGTTTTCTGTGCAATAATGAAACCCTTTAAGAAGAAAGAAAATAAAAAACCTAAAATTAAAACAAAATAATGAAGTTTTCTGTGCAATAATGAAACCCTTTAAGAAGAAAGAAAATATAAAAAATAAAACTAAAACAAAATTATGAAGTTTTCTAGGGAAGAATGAAACCCTTCAAGAAGAAATAAAATAAAATAAAAAACAAAAATAAAATAAAATAATGAAGTTTTCTGAGGAATAATGAAACCCTTTAAGAAAGAAAAATACAGAAACTAAAACTAAAGCAAAATAATGAAGTTTTTTATGTAAGAATGAAACCCTTTAAGAAGGAAGAAAATATAAAAACAAAAACAAAAAAACAAAATAATGAAGTTTTCTAGGGGAAAATGAAACCCTTTAAGAAGAAAGATAATTAAAAAATAACTTGCACACAAGTATGCTCTGGAATTGCACTTTTGTAATATGCAGAAGATAAGCATATACGGTGCAATTTTTTCTTTCTACTATAATTTACACACATGGTATATCATACTTGTGTGCATACTTACTTACAAACACAAAAATAAAAATATTTGTTATCTAAGAAGAAATCAAGTATAGTGGCATTGGGACCACCCTTTAAGTAGAAAGAAAGTAAAAATAATAATGATACAATTTGCACACAATTTACACATAAATTGCTCCTTTTAAGTTATGTAAGAATAAACATATAATAGTGAATTTTACATAGAAACAAAGTTTTTAAACAAGGAACAAATTAGTGGCACTGGTATCATCCTTAAAAACGGGAAATGAATTTAAAACTAAAAATAATAAAACAAATAACATTTTCTAAGAGAGAGAGAGAGAGAGAGAGAGAGAGTAAATTAGTGACATTTGTATTACTCTTAAGAAGAAAGAAAATAAAAAAAACTTGCACACAACTTTGCAGTGAAATTGCACTTTTTATAATATGCAGTAATACACATATAATAATGTAACTTCAGCTGTCGAGTATAATTTACAAAAATGTTGTATAGTACTTTCATGCATTCATACACATAATAATAATAAAAATATTTAATTAGCAAAAAAATTAGCACAAAAACAATTAGCATTTTTATTACCCTGAAGAATAAAAAAATGAAAAATAAATAAAATTTCCACACAATTAGCACAGAAGTTGCACTTTTTAGAATATGTCGAATTAATATATAAGAGTGAAGTTTCCATACTTTAACATAATTTGTACATGTATACATTTACACACACTCAACATCTAGAAAATACACGTAAAGAAAAAGAAACTCAACTGAAAAATAGAAAAATAAAAGCAGAAAAAAAACTCACAAATCTTAAAGGACAATCCAACGGACAGAAAATCTACTGGCCACAAAACTAAAAGTCAGCTGACTGAAATCTGGCTAAAGTGATTTTTCTTTGCACCAAGTATGGTAGAATTTGCGTCGTGTGCATGCCTTTGAATGGTCCTCTTGATGACCCGTGCTTGTTTTGTTACAACTTCCAAGCTTTGTAAAGTTGACGATGACGTGCTTGTGAATGGTTCTTAAAGAATAACTGTTTGCGGGAATGTCGGTGTTGGTACTACACGAACATGATTGTGCTGAAAACTGATTGATGGGCATGCATGGTTGAATTGGTAATGAACATGGTCATTATCGTTTTGAAATAATACACATGGTGTTGTAACTTTGTATGCATCTCCGGTTTGTGCAGTCCACGAACAATGAATCTACTGTTAATGCATATATCCTAACTCAACTGGAGTAGCAGCTTACTGATTTTTGAAACACATGTGCCACATACTGGCAGTATTTTTTTTTCTTGTTTATCTTGGACAATATTTTGACTGCAAGGTGCTGGAAATATTCCTCGAGTTGGGTTGCAATCTCTGGATCCTAGTCAACTGAGTGAGATTTGGTACTTGGATCCTCCTAACGACACGACCACATAGAAGTGGAAGCAGCCTGAGTGCATGGCCGACTAACTTTTGTTTTGGCAAACGGGCTGGCCGAGTGGCTTGATCAGCTATAGACGATGGCAAAGTGTGTGTAGACCGAGCGACCGAGCTCCTTTTGCTACCGAAGATAATAATCTTGATTGACTAGAGGCGGGGTCAGAGCGTACATTTTCCCCTCCTGGACTTGTTCTGCCTCCGCTACCGCTAGCCAGCCACATCCTACGACGCTTTCGACTGGGAGGAGAGGAGCGTGCCCGCGCGCACGAACGAAACACGGCGGCTCCGGGCCAATGCAAACGAGACGGCCGGCGGGAGAGATCGGTCGCACACGCATGGGTTGCGCCGCGCAGGCGCTCCGGGTCACGCAAGCAGTGCATCTCATCTGCCGCTTCGAACGGACCGAGGACCGGAAGAAGAGCATAGGGCGGCCGAGCGTGTCTTTTTTTACATCAGTACAGATACAAGCGCTCATATATACACGCATACACTCATTTCTATGAACGTACACAAGTACACCCTACCTTTATGAGCACCTCCGAGAGACTGAACCGGCATATCATCTTGAGATTTACGAAGTCACCGTAGGCGCCTCGTCGTCGACGGGAACGTCTCCTTGCACTGAAAACGCATCGCCGAAAATCCTGAAATAAATCCAGGAATAATGCGAGCACCAGGATTTGAACCCTGATGGATTGGGGATATCACTGTCCACCTAACCATCTCAACCACAGGTTGGTTCGCGCCGCATGCGTTCAGCTGGATCTCGGTTGTCGTATGCAGAGCGGCACGTTCATGAGGCCTGCATGCATGGATGGACACGCGACATCGACGTAGCCTTCCGTGGACGGTCTCTGCATAACGTCCGCAGGTGGAAATTCTAGACGAGCCGTGACATTCTTTTGCGTCCATGAAATTGAACCGAGCTCGTCGCAAAAAGAACAACGAAAAAAACGCGTGCAGGTTGCACCTAGATTGCCCTTTCACCGGGACTGCCTTTTTTTAGCATTAGTGCAGACACAAGCGCTCATATACACGTGCATACACTCACCCCTATGAACGCGCACACACACACACCCTACCCCTATGAGCACTTCTGAGAGACTGAGCCGGCATATCATCTTGAGATTTATGAAGCCACAGTAGGCGCCTCGTCGTCGACGGGAACGCCTCCTCCCACTGAAAGCGCATCGCCGGAAATTCTGAAATAAATCCAGAAATAATGCGAGCACCAGGATTTGAATCCTGATGGATTGGGGATACCACTGTCCACCTAACCATCTCAATCACAGGTTGGTTTGCAGGGACTGCCGTACTCAAAGAACCGGGGGATGTTGTGAACTCAACCACCACTAATTGCCAGAGTCTATATATAGGCAACTTTCATACGTCGAGGCTTTTCCCGTAAGGAAACGGAGACGTTAACGTTTGCAGCACAACACTCCGGTTGATATGGCGTGCCGATGGCCGTTCGCGCCAGCCAGTGGGAAATTCCTTTAGCCTTTATTAGGGAAAGGGAAAGATTGCGCACATAAGACACGAAAAGCTGAGCTTTATGATCGGTCCAAGTCCATCTAGTCTAGAAGAAGAAAATGGACCTTGGGTTCGGATCAGCGAGCGCTAGTCAAGAGGACTGATGATGAAGATAAATCCATCACGCACATTAATCAGGACATCCGACTCTACCAAACATCGGATACTTGTTGCTCCTCGGTCAACCAAGCGACGAGAAATCTTTCATCATCACTGAATGAACCAAGCAAAGGCCAGGAAAAGGCAACGTGACAGCCATCGGTGGAGCGTCGGAGCCACGGAAATAGAGGGAAGGGAACCAGAAACACGGCTAGCAGTAATGACGATCAAGTCTACCGGCTAGTATTTCCAAGAACAGTTTGACTAATTCACATCTAGATGTTTTTTAAGAATGTCACATCTAAACTCCCACAAATTTATAATGCAGTAACAAAAAAAAACTAAGACAAAAAAATAGACCATAAATAGAGTGGATATAAGCTTAGATGTGACATAGTTATGTCAATCTAGATGTGTCCTAGACAGACCCTTTTAAAAAACAAACAAGCCGTTCGGTAGCTGGCTTGCTGCACACTTGCACTCCCACCGTCGTCCCACGGCAGCGAAGGGGAAAGCCTCCCACGAGAATAGCTCAAAGCCGTCTGCATGTAGTAGTAGCACACGGCTACGCGCAACAACAAATCCGACTCACACTCACACACTATACACACACGCACACGCACACGCACACACGGCCACAGGCACAAACCTCGCTCTCTGACCCCGGCCCGCTTTTCTGGAGCCCCGTCCGCGCAGAGCACATCGTGCTCGTCGGAGGGAGTGATCAGGGGGGTGCAGCTGGTTCCTGAGACTCACTCGAGCGAGCGACCTCGTACTCGACCGGCCATGGCGGCGGCGGCGGCACCGCGTCCCCTGAGGACCTCCATTGCGCTGCTCCTCCTCGCCCTCGCCCTCTCCGCGCTGGTGCCGTCGTCAGGTAAGGGCTCTTGATTTCTTGGGTTTTCTTTCCTCTCTGTTTATTTTTTCTTGGAGTTGTTCGTCGATTCATGCGCTGCTCGAGCAAGATCGTTCGGGGGCGAGACGCGGGCAGATTCTTGGGGATCCACGGACGGAGATTTGGGTAACCGGTAGAAGCACGAGAGGGAGGGGGAGGATTTGGTCCGCCCTGCTAATTTTGGTAACGGCGATGATTTCTCCGTCCGCCATAAATGTGATCGTCATGATCAACACGCGATTTTCATTCGGGGATGCATTTCTGGGAGGGCTTTGTTTGGGGAGCGAGAAATCACATGCCATCGTTCATCTTTACCAGTACTATTTTTTGCAACCATTGAATGATCTGTTTTCACGTCAATTACAGTCTTCTTTCATCGTCGCCTGAGAGCCTGTCTGAAACCGGAAGGGTCTCCTGTTCCCCATCCCACATTTCACTGCCTCCTAAAAAAAGCTTGAAATTACAACACTTCTAGGCCTCTTGCACCACCATTAGCTCTTCGATCGTGTTAGAGGTTTTTTATTTATTCAAATTGGTTTCGTTCAATTTAGTTTTATAGCTTTTGTAGTTCATGTAGCCATGTATTAGGCTTGGTCTGTATTATGACCAAGTGCAGTGGAAACTGAGTGGGTGCACACTATTCTGTTTCATTTCAGCGAAAAAACCGCCTTATGAACGGCATCATGCTAAAATTGTGACCTCCACTTGGTATGTAAACAACACTTAGTGAGAGTAAAATGGGTGTAGTTTAATCACCAATTTGGTAACTTGATAAGTGGCAGCTCCAGTTAGTGTTCATTCAGTTTAATTTATTATGGCCCTTGTTCAAAAAATTCAGTCCACTTTATGGTAACATGTGATTCAGTCCACTTTATGGGAGTAAAATTCAGTCCACTTTATGAACTTGATACATGTCTCCTACCATGACATCCTTACATTTTTGTGGAACCATGCCCCAAGCAAATTTCCTTGGCATTTTGCAGATGCGTACGATTCGCTTGATCCGGTTGGGAACATTACGATCAAGTGGGATGTGAAGAAGTGGACGGAGGATGGCTACGAGGTAAGTAAGCCAGTTCAGCCTGTTCGAAGCTAAGACCAATTCAGCGAATGCCCCTATCGCTACACGAGTCCACACGAGCGTTCTCCATTCTTACATGAGCAAATTCCATGAAGAAGAATCTCCCATGGGAAAATAGAATAGATGGTGCACTGATATTGCAATACTTTGTGGAGCTGCAGGTCAAAGAGATGCTGAAAAGAAAATGACACAAAACATTTGGCTTCCCTGTTAGTAGTATCTTTTTTTTTCCACCAGGAAAATTGGTCTATTTGGCTGGTCTTAACAATCAAAAGTCATATGACACGATGATTTACCGATATGCTGCAGCATTTAGGGTTTCTTCATATGTATTTGCACAACTTATAAGCTGAGAAGCAACAACCTCCACAGTCCATACAAAATCGTTTATCCAAACTGATGACAAACAAGCTGTAAACTCCTTTTTCCTCCTGCAGGCCACCGTTTCACTGTACAACTACCAGCAGTATCGCCACATCCAAGCGCCGGGATGGAAGCTCGGCTGGGCGTGGGCGGGGAAGGAAATGATCTGGACAATGGCCGGCGCCCAAACCACGGAGCAGGGCGATTGCTCCAACTTCAAAGTGGAGCCGCCGCCGCACTGCTGCCGAACGGACCCGGAGGTGGTGGACTTCCTTCCGGGGGCACCCTACAGCCAGCAGACCCCAAACTGCTGCAAAGGAGGAGTCCTCAGCTCATGGGGACAGGACCCCGCCAACGCCATTGCCACATTTGACGTCAGGGTTGGCCGGGCAGGGACTACGAACAGCTCCGTCCAGGTGCCCGCCAATTTCACCCTCAAGGCCCCTGGGCCAGGGTACACCTGCGGGCCTGCAAAGGAAGTAGACCCTACCAAGTTCATTGTCGGGGACGGGAGGAGGACGACTCAGGCCCTCAGTGAGATTTCCATTTTTCATCATCTACCCTCCCTACCACCATTTGATGCATAGCAGTAGTAGTATATTTCAGAAGGAGCTT
The DNA here is from genome assembly GCF_056163025.1 of Triticum urartu. Taxonomy (NCBI): domain Eukaryota; kingdom Viridiplantae; phylum Streptophyta; class Magnoliopsida; order Poales; family Poaceae; genus Triticum; species Triticum urartu. Next base: position 140,769,545 of record NC_141874.1, on the reverse strand, counting down.
TTTTTCTTCGAGAAGGAGGATAAACCCCCGGCGAAGCTTTTGAACTTTTCGACGCCGTGTTCATGATCTTCCTGCCGTGGCAACAACATTTACTAGCATTTTGGTGATAGCTTTGTGTTTCTTCTGTGCAGAGACATGGAATGTGACGTGCACATACTCGCAGTTCGTCGCGGGAAGATCCCCGACGTGCTGCGTTGCGCTCTCGTCGTTTTACAACAGCACCATAGTCGACTGCAACACGTGCTCATGTGGCTGCCAAGACAACAACACAAACCCAGTGAGCTGTGTCAAGTAAGTTAAGTTACATATGATGCAAGAACATGAGTCACAACTTTTGTGTTCGGTTATATATGTGACACGGTTGGGTGTCCTCCTTGGCAGGCCCAACTCACCTTATCTGGCTTCTGTCGTGCCCGGGGATAGCACCAACATCCCGGCACCTCTCGTCAAATGCTCCTCTCATATGTGCCCAATAAGGGTGCAGTGGCACGTCAAGGCTAACTACAAGGACTACTGGAGGGTGAAGATCACGGCGACAAATCTCAACTACCTGATGAACTACTCGCATTGGAACCTCGTCGCGCAGCACCCGAACTTCAACAACCTGACCACTATCTTCAGCTTCAGATACAAAGATCTGAACCCTTATGGAACAATAAGTGAGGGCTTTGTTTCAATCATCTTCCCCTGAAAACTTATACATTATGCAGTGTATATTTGTCTCCATGCAGAGGCCGGGGGCAATCCTCCTTAAAAAGAAAAGAATGTTTATGTTCCAGCTACTGACAAGTTATTGCTCTGTCGATCGCAGACGACACCGGGATGATGTGGGGCATCAAGTACTACAATGACCTGCTCATGACTGCCGAGCATAATGGAAATGTTCAGTCTGAGCTTTTGTTCCGGAAGGACCCGGACACCTTCACCTTCCAGAAAGGATGGGCGTTTCCGAGGCGAGTGTACTTCAACGGCGAGAACTGCGTGATGCCGCCTCCAGATGCGTACCCATGGCTGCCGAACGCTTCTCATCGACTGTCGGCGTCACTTACCATTCCATTCATAACCGTTTGGACAGCATTGGCATTCTTGCTGGTTCATGCGTAGTGAAGGTCGGTCCAAGGAGGAATGAATACATTAGATGGAATTGCACAGAGGTTTTCACATGATTATTGAACAAAGGTTTATATGACAACTATCTTGGAGTGCAGATTCAGATTCAGATGATTATTGAACAACCTAACCAAGCCTGAAGCTCTGGCTGATGGTTGTACATTACTACTTGATGTGCTTCCTTTTTTTCTTTTTTGCGGGGATACTTGATGTGCATTCTAACTAAGGCAAGACAGATACTTAAGTTGACGCAAAACATTTTAAATTTTTAATAAAGAAAAAAACACAATAAAGATAGATATTGACTGTACTCCTTCTATTCCTCGTGTAGTGTGCATATTTTTTTGGAAGTCAAACATTGTTTAGTTTGACCAAGTTTAGGCTGGTCATAGTGGGGAGTAACTTATACTAGTGTCATGCATATGACACTAGTCTAAGTTACTATCTTCATAGTGCAAAGTAACATAGTACTAGTGTCATAGATGACTTCATTTATTAGTTTATAGACTCATCTTGTCTTGGGAAGCGCTATGTTACAGTAACATATTATGTTACCACTTCTCATTAACTATATGCCACGTAAGCAAACTTTTCTTGAAGTGCGCTATGTTACTAGCTAAGTTACTCCCACTATGACTAGCCTTAGCGAGAAACATATCAACAGAAATAATACCAAATAAATACTAGTCCTACTATAAATATATGTTTAATGATGTATCTAATGATATTTATTTATTATTATAGATATTGCTATTTTCCTCTATAAATGTAGTCAAAGTTTGGGAAATTTGACTTTTCAAATATTTTATGTGCACTAAACAGAGAAGTATAGAACATCTATTTCCATTGTGGATATGAAAAGCACATTCAGATAAGCATTGCTTTCTATCTTAACATATAAACACGTAGAGCTCATGCTTCATGCATGCTCTTGGAAAGAAGAAGAAAAGCATATACCCAGGCAAATTGAGGTTATTTGAAATCGGTTTTGCTAAAGCACATCAGATGTACCCTAAGTATTGCACATCTAAGTCCTATGTCATTGATTTACATGAAGATTTGTGCGGAAATTTGCTTGTTCTTTTTCCTTTTCCTTTTTCTTTTTATGTTTGATTTGAGCCACTTAGATGTGCAATAGCTAGGACTCATTTGAAATCTCTAATTTAGGCAGATCGGATTTTTTTGGATGGCCAATAGGGATGACAATTTTTATTTGTTTCATAAAGGGAATTTCATTTCTATCTGATCAATTTTGCGTTGTTGTTCTCCCCCTTTCCCCTCAAATGTCAAATGAACTACTCATTTTCGTGGCAACTACTCCCTCCGTTCCCAAATATAAGTCTTTTTAGAGAGTCTAACAAGTGACTACATACAGAGCAAAATGAGTGAATCTACACTCTAAAATATGTCTACATACATCCGTATGTTGTAGTCCATTTGAAGTGTCTAAAAAGACTTATATTTAAGAATGGAGGGAGTAGTTCATTTTAGATACTCCAAGGTTTTGACATGATGTGCATAAAAAAATCAGGAGAAAAAACACTGCACATGGCAAATTCACCCATAGTTGACAACTACGGTTCGAAAAGGTTACGGATCTGTGGGCAACAACACAAATAACTGATGGCATAAATCTTGAGGGGGAGGGGGGGGGGGGGGGTATGACCCGATTTCAAGGGAATAACTGACCTTGATTAAGCATGTCCTCGCCGTAGTCCTCTAGATCTGCCTAGGGTTTGCGCCGAGTCGCCATGGCAACTTGCTAGAAGGGGATCGGGGCAAGGGAGGGAGATGATCGAAACTGGGAGTGGCGGCTTTGATGACTGCCTTCGCACCGCGGATCGGAGAGGGGTTTAGAGGTTTTTCGGGGAGTCTGTCCCGTGGTGGCCCACGCGTTCGCGCTCATGGTTTGGGGAGTTAGTAGTTGTCGTTGGTTCAGCCTGCAGGCTGTCATGCTTACACCCGAACGTGCGTGCAGTTTATATGCTCGCCCGCACGGGATCGTGTGGGCTGGCTCCCAGGTACGACCGGACGAGTCGTGCGGGTGGGTGTCCATTGTACCACACGGGTGGCAGATATCGGCATCCAAGAAAAAACACCAATGAACAGAAGAAAGTGCTATGGGTCAGAAACGGGAGATGCAAACTCCAACCTGATTGTGTTACACAGACATATTCCTCTACCGAAATCATGCTCCTGTCCTGCGTGCTCTACTTGAAATGGGGAAAAAACTTGCGTTTAATTATATCCAGATCAAAACACAACCGATGTCAATCTTGAAGCCCAAAACGTTCTCCTATGATCTACAGGCAAAACATCATGGCCGCCTCCGACGCTCATGCCACGAGGAGAACCAAGAAGGCGACGACGACGACGGAGGCGGAGCTCACGAGCGGCGCCGGCGCGGAGTTGGGCAGGTAAGGGTAGGAGTCCGGCGGCGGCATCCGGCACTCGTCGCCGTTGAAGTAGATCTTCCGCGGGAACGCCCACCCCTGCCTGAACGTGAATGTGCTCTCGTCCTTGCGCATCAGCACCTCCGACTGCACGTTCCCGTACGGCCCCGCCTCCATCAGCTGGTCGTTGAAGAACTTCATCCCGTAGAACAGCGCCGTGTCATCTGCACACCCACCCAACCGTAGATCTAAATTTAGTTCTCATTGCAGAGTTTGTGATGATGAAACGAAGGGAATTGATCGAGATCTTGTTTGCTTACTGATGGAGCCGTAGGAGACGACGGGCTTGTAGTCGAAGCTGAAGACCTGGGTGATGTTGTCGAGGTTGGGGTGCTGGGCGACGAGCGTCCAGCCGGTGTAGTTGGTGCGGTAGTCGAAGTTGGTGACGGTCACCTTGGCGCGCCAGTAGTCGTGGTAGTTGAGCTTGACGTGCCAGTGGACGCGCACGGGGCACATGTGCGTCGTGCACTGCAGCAGCGGCGCCGCGCTCTGCCGGTTCACGTGCCCGCGCAGTGCCGCGGTGACCGCGTGCGCGCTCTTCCCCGACGACGCCGGCATGAGCCGCTTCGAGTCCCGCTCGCTGCGGGCGCAGGTCTTGTGCTCGCAGCCGCACGCGCACCTGGCGCACGGCACGATGGTGTCGTTGTAGAAGGAGGAGAAGGAGACGCAGCAGGACGGGTACTTGGACGCCAGGTGCTGCGAGTAGGTGCACGTCACGTTCCACGTCACTGCATGGAGCGCCATTATATTCATCCATCCATGGTGGCTCGTTACTCGTTAGTTACTTACAAAACTATTTCATGCATGCATGCATGCATGCATGCATGGCGAGGAGAAGAGAGAGAAGGTGAGGACGTACTGAGGGCCTGGGTCTTGCGGCGGCGGTCGGCGGTGAGGAAGACGGTGGAGGGGACGACCTTGGCGGGGCCGCAGGTGTAGCCGGGGCCGGGGCCGAGGAGGGTGAAGTTCTTGGGGACCTTGACGGTGCGGTTGGTGGTGCCGGCCTGGCCGACGCTGACCTGGAAGGAGGAGACGGCGCCGGACGGGTCCTGGCCGTAGGCGGAGACGACGCCGCCGCGGCAGCAGTTGGCGATCTGCTGGTTGTAGGGCACGCCCGGGAGCAGGTCGACGACGGCGGGGGTGCGCTTGCACGAGTGTGGGAGGTTTGCCTTGAACTTGGAGCAGTCGCCCTGCTCCGTGGCCTGCGCGCCCACCATGGACCAGATCACCTCCCGCTTCGCCCACGTCCACCCCACCGTCCACCCCGGCGCCATGATCTGCCGGTACGTCTGGAAGTTGTTGATCGTCACCGTCGCCTGCCATGCACGCACGCATGCAACCGATCGGTTAGCTCCTTCACATTGTCCTTGACACGATCGATCATAATGAACCCCGGAGAGAGATGGATGGAGAGGAGAGGATACTCACGACGTATCCGTCTGGCGTCCACGAGAGAACGTCCCATTTGATGGTGATGTTCCCGTTGGGATCCAGCGGGTCGTAGGCCACTGCAACGCACGAGCGAGATCAACACGCTGCTCAGCACCACCATGGAGCAAACAAACCATGATCGAATTCGCCAAAACACAAGCGTAGGGAGCTAGAGAGGAACCTGCGACGGAGAGCGTGGCCGCCGCGGCGAGGATCAGCGCGAGCGCGGCGCTGGGCAGCTCCATGGTCACCACGCGTGCAAATGCCTGCAAGAGCAACGCACGTACTCTCACCAGAAGGCGCAGATATTGTGGTGCGCGTGCGATGCCGGGGGCTTTAAGGCAAAGAAAGGGAGCACCGGAGCAGGGCTAGCTAGCGCGCGGCGGGTGGCTTTTGCAGGAGGTGCATTGTGCGGGAAGGAAGCCAAGCCATGCCAGCCAGCGGCCGGCGGCGCCCGCGCGATCTCGATGGCAATGCGCCACCAACCTCGATCGGGCTGGTGCTGCGCGTGCCTGCGTGTGTGCGCTGCTGAACTCATGGTCACATCACATGGGCTCTGATCTCTGACGATTGGTGACTCGACAGAGCGGCACCATGCCGCCCCTGTGCGCGCGGCGTTGGGTGTGGTGGCTCGGGTCGGTGCGCGAGCGCGACGTACGTACGTGGCGTGCGCCTTTGGCGGTTTGGCTGGCTGGATCGGGGTTTGCTTGCGGTTTGGTTCCTCACCGGGCAAGCAACGTGGTGGGTGGTCTGGCCGCGCCCGGAGTGGGAGTAGGAACAGTTTGGTTCCTGTCTCGTGGATTCTTTCTTTTGCGGGAAATGGAATTTTGTAGAAACTGGTTGATGCAGTGTAGCGGCGGCCGGCCGTTGCGATTGCGACTGGTCTCCGATCACGACGCCGCAACGTCCGAACACGCCTGAACATTCTCAAAACGTGTGTGTGTGGCCCATGCCGTATGCTTGCGTCCCAAGTAAGCACTACGGAAAACGATTCATGTTTCGGTCTATTTAATGAGAGCCGTTAGATTCTAATTCAACGACTGATGTATCTCTTTTCTGGAACGCGCAAGAGAATTGCGCGTCATATCATTGAACATATAACTCTAGCTACGCAACCCGCCTTACGAGAGCCATCTCGGTTTCAAATCGACCTCCCCGCATGATTTGACTCGCTGTCCAGTGCCAGCGTCCTTTTCATCGTGCTGGTAAAAATCGGGCCGTCCGTTTTCCTGTACGCTTCGTTCTCGCGCTAGAGCCACTGAAGCCTGGGCCAGGGTTGCGCGTGGGTCCATCTCGCAGTGCCGCCGTGTGTGCGTGTGTGTGTCCAAGAGCCTGCTCGGTCAAAACGGGCGTCGATCGTGGGTTCGCAGCGCTGGCAGGCCCGTCCATCGTGGGTTGGTTCGATTTTTTTACCTTCCGTGCTTGCACCCAGCTGCGTCTGTTCCGCTTCAGCTGCGTTGGGCCCATTTGTCCGTCTCTTGGGTGCGTGGGGGTTACGTTCTTGCTTGCTCGCGTGGCTGGCCCGCTTCGGTCCGCTGGGTAAAGAGGCGCTTCGCCTGTTTCTTGTTCGTACGCGGGGTTTCTTCTCTCCGTGCCGCTGCAGGTGGCCCATTCACGCGTTTGGTCCCGCTCGTTAGTCAGGTTGTGTTCGTCCGTCGGTTCCTCTAGGAGTTACAGCGTCTGGTCGGGGGCGTGCTGCCTTCATCTACTCTGGTGCCTCGACTCCCGGTTCACTCCCCCGCCTGCGCCTCCTTGTTCTTCCTCCGCCCGCACCTCCTCGTTCTCATCTGGTCGCCATCGCCGCTCGCCATCGGTAGGAATCGATCCCCGTCGGCTTCTTCGTTGGTTGCTTGCGCCGCCTTCGCCTTGTTTCGTCTTGTCTCCTCGTGCTGCTGCTGTGGCCTTTGGTTAGGAAGGGTGAGCTCCTTCCTTCTTTCGGTTGGTTCGTGCTCGATTCTTGCCTGCTCCTGCCTGACTTGTTCTTCCTTCTGCCTTCTGCTTCTTTATGCCTTGTAGGCCTGCTTTGACTGCTTTGCTGTGTTGTGGCTGTGCGGCTGGTTGTTTCTTCTGTGCAAGGTGAGGTTCTGCCTGCTCCTGTGCTTGCTATGCGCTTGATGAAATGCGCGATTGGATTTCTGTCGGCCTAAGAATCTCATATGTTGTGCGAGACACAAATGGGTGTGTGCCATGTTTAGATCTACTGTGTGGTGCTCCTAGGGGTTGATTTAGTTTAGCTTAGCCTCTACTTGACACTGCTCTCATACCCGGTCCTGTTTCTGACAGGCCCCATCGATTTTCAGATGCTAGCCCGCTTTGGTTGCTGCGGTTCCTACCCAGTGTGTTCGTTCCAGGGATTATCTTGGTTGGTTTAGGGTTTAGGACTGCATTGTTTGCGTTCTTGCCTTGGTCTAGAGTGATGGTTGCTATACGTACGGTTGCATGCCGATGTGGCCTGTCGCACCTACATTCTCTCCAGGACTTGTTTCTGCCCTATTTGTTCTTTAATGTTCTTTAATGCTCCTTTGCATCTGCTTTAATGCTCCTGCTTGTTTGACTTGATTTTGTTCTTGCTCACTTAATTTCTGCCTGCCATGTGTGTGTTCTGCATCTCAACTTTCGTTTCGATGTCTTCCTTCTTCCCGTTCGCTTGATCTGCCCTTTTCCGTGCTTTAGTTCAGTTACTTATTGCTTCTTCATTTTTATATTCTATTTCCGTAGAACAAAGATGTTTAAATATCTAATTTGACTTTCTTATACATGTGTAGGTCTCCTTCGGTGACATTGGACTTCCGGGTCAGTTGATCTCCTTGCTCATGTTTCAGGAAGGTTCTGCCACGCTTCGGTTCACCTCACAGCTCGTGTGCTGTCTTTCATCTAGCCAAGGTTTCATGCTTTCCTTCCCTGCTATTTCTATTCTTGTACTCCTTTAAAGTTCAGTCTCTAACTTGGTTCTAATCATGTGTCTTATGTGCGTTGGGTTCTTCCATGTCTTTGTGTACTGTTATTGCTGTTGACTATTTCTTCAGTTTGCTTTTCTTGATTGCTCATACACGCTCTTTCCTGCTTACGGTCTTATTATTCGCCTGCTCAGGATGCGTCCTGTGGTGCCATTTGTTGTGCCAATTCTGGAAACTGTGGCAGCACACTATGAGCTTCCTCCTCCTGTCTATCTGTGTGAGGTTGATGGGGATGGGCATGTCCTTGCTGGGGTAGAGGTTGAGATCCCTGGGGATGGTCTTGCGGTGATGCCACGGAGAATTTTTTTTTGGAGCCCTGCGTGCCTCAGTTCTGCAGATGCATACGAACAGGCTGCCCTTCAGGCAATCAAGTTTTTGCAGGGGCTCTATGGCTTTGTAGTTAGAGATTACAATTATGAGTGTGTTGTTGTCTATAGGAATTGTGGGAATATTGCGGTCGCTGTTGCTGCATCAGCTGTTCTCTATGCAGCTTATTTAGAAAGAGTTCTTGCCTACCCGCACTCATTAGGCACGGGCTCCTCTGTTAGTGTCTCTCGTGCCCAGGCGCATCCCCCTCCTAACTTAGCGTTGCTGTACTCAAGGCTTCTAGCGTCTGTGTGTTACATTTAATCATCATGGGGTGTTGTTGTTGTATTATTGTACTCATTTAGTAGTAATAATAAATAATAATTTTATCAGATGCTTGTAGATCCAGTGTAAACAATTAGTTTCCGATGTAAAGTCTTACTGCTTTTCATGATACGTGCACCCATGGTGCTGTCTTCTATGCTCATAGGCTATGCTCCTCTTATTTATATTCCACCAGAGCAATTTCAATGCTCTGTTGGTCTTTGTTTCCTCTCTGTTTGCAGCACTATGGTGTATGCTTTTTCCTGCTTTTAGTTCCTCTGCTCACGGTATGCCTCCGCGTCGTCCTGTTCCAACACGGCCAGCTGTCCCTTCGGGACGTGCTTCTACTTCTGGTCGTGCGGTCCCTGTCCGGCCTCCATGCCGAGCAGCCCGTGCTGCACCTGCTTTGCCTGTTATTCCGGTCGTGCATGCCACTCCCCTTGTTCGAAAGAGGAAGCGTACATTCTGTTCCTCTTGTCATAACTTGGATGCTATTGGATACTTACTCTTAGCCATGTCATGTTGCTTCAGCGTGTTTTTATTTTTCTACTTCCTTAGGAGATGGCTACTTTCCATTCCTTAGTTCTGCTGAGACTGCACGCAATCGTAAAAGGCGCAAGTTCTTGTTGCTAAGGATGCGCGCTCACAACAAGGGTGGTTAGTTCATGTTCCCTTCATTGTACATGGGTTTCTTCCTTTCCTCAATGTGTTGTATTAGTACCTTCTCCTTATGGCTCTCGCAGAGCATGTCCTTGCGTCACCTCTGCATCCTGATTGGGTTGGTTTTTCTCCTGATGAGGTGGACATACTTAAAGGTATGCCTGTGTACTCTCGTCGACCCTGCTTCTTTCTACCAGCACAATGTCGTGTGCCCTTACACGCGAGACGTTCTGCAGCCTTTTATCCAAAAAGATCATACTACGAAGGCCCAGACTACTAATGCAACCGCTACCAGGCTAGCTTTTGGTGGCGCGAGAGGGTGAAGTCAAAGTCTGCTATTACAAAAAGACGAGTGGTTTACAACAACTGTTGTAAATCTGGGAAGGTCTTCATTAAACCCTTTGACCCCCCCCCCCCGTTCTTAGCAACCCTGCTTGATTATACAGGACCACCACGCAGCCTAAGATTTATTAAACAAATACGCCGGTACAATTGTCTGTTTGCGTTTACATCCATGGGGGCAAAAATTGACTGGTCTGTTAATGATGGCGGAGGCCCAATTTTTTTTAAAATAAATGGTCAGGTTTGTCATCGTATAGGCTCGTTGCTTCCCAATGAAGGTGATACACCCAAGTATGCAGAGTTATATATACATGATAGAGAAAATGAGGTTAATAATAGAATCCAGGTTTTAAATCACCATGATGAAAAAGGTGCCGGGTTAGATAAGGACACTGTGAGGGGTCTTATGCAAATGCTTGATACAAATAATTCTTTAGTCAAAAATTTTTGTATGGCTGCGGAGATATTAGAACAAAATAAACATGAGGTGATTTCAATAAGGCTTATAGCTCCTGGCGAGAATGATAGCCCTCAGTTTAGTTTACCGGCGACGGATGAGCTGGCGGCTTTGGTTTATGGTGAGTTCACGTTAGAGGCACCATGTCGAGATCTGATCATACAGACTAAAGGCGACAGACTGCACTGTATTTCTTCTTTGGATACCACCTACATGTCCTTGCAATACCCTTTGCTATTTCCATATGGTGAGCGTGGTTTTCAGCTCAGTGTGCACTACATGGGTGCTGATGTTGATGACCTGAACAAGAGGGTGAAAATGACCATGCAAGATTATTACTGCTTTTGTTCACATTATAAACCAAAGCAGCACAATCCATATCTTTGATGTGGCCTGTTGTCATCACAGGCTGCTATTGACTTCCGTGCTTGCATTGATGAGTGACGCCTCAATTTTATTCTTAAGTGTAACGATGAAATGCGGGCTGAAAATCTTCAGGGGGTTGCTGACGCAGTAGACCAGGGTATGATTGATGGGTCAGAGGTTGGGAAGAAAAATATTCTTCCATCAACCTACACTGGCGGTCGTCGGTATATGTATGAAAATTTCCAAGATGTTGTTGCTGTCTCCCGGGTTCATGGGTCACCGGACGTTTTTACAACTTTCACATGTAACCCAAAGTGGGAGGAAATCCTTGATTCTGTTGAACCTGGGCAAACAACAACAGATAGGGCTGACATTGCTGTTAGGGTGTACCACATGAAACTTATGCAGTACCTTCATCGGATCAAAAAAGGGAATGCCTTTGGTCCTATTGTTGCTGGTACTGTCCCTTGCAAGCCTCTTTCATTTTGGTCTTCCTCTTTCTACGTTGTTCTTACGTCATTATGTCGCCTTTCTCTCCTATTTTCAGTCTTGCACACTATTGAATTTCAGAAGAGGGGATTGCCACATGCACACATCCTTGTTTGGCAAAAGAAGGATGATGATAGAATTGTCACGCCGGCTCTGATAGATTCTTATATTTCGGCTGAAATACCTGATCCTGTACAGGATCCTTTAGGATATGCGCTTGTCGCTGAGTTCATGATGCATGGCCCCTGTGGCATTGATGGCCCAAAGTGTCCTTGCATGAAAAAGGGTGTTTGCTCAAAAAAAATTCCAAAATCGTTTCAGAATGAAACTTCTATTGATGAGAGTGGGTTTCCCTTATATAAGCGCCCTGACAATGGTCGTTTTGTGATGAAGAATAATGCCAGGCTTGATAATAGACATGTGGTTCCTTATAACATGCTAATATTGAAAAAGTGGCAGGCTCATATTAATGTTGAATGGTGTAACAAAACTTATGTTATCAAATATCTATACAAGTACGTCACCAAAGGACTAGACAAGTCTAAAACCCTATTTGAGAATGTTAGAAATGGTAGCAGCCAGGATGTTGATGAGATCAAAGAGTATAGGGAGTGCCGTTATATTGTTGACTATGATTCTTTTTGGAGGGTCTATGGGTTTGACATACATAGTAAAACACCCTCTGTTGAGAGATTGCCTGTTCATCTCCTAAACATGCATGTCGTGCAATTTCACACTAAAGCCACACTGAACTCAGTTGTTAATAATGCATGGATGCAGAAAACAATGTTGACAGAATGGTTTGTAGCGAACAGGCTATACCTTGCTGCTAGAACCTTAACTTATTGTGATTTCCCTACTAGATGGTCGTGGATAGCTGAGGACAAAAAGTGGAAACATAGGATACGAAGTGATAGAATTGGTAGAATATACTCTGTCCATCCAGCAAGTGGAGAACTTTTTTATTTTAGAATGTTGCTTATGATTGTCAAAGGTGCAAAATGCTATGAGGATGTTAGGACCTACAATGGCATCGTATACTCAACCTTTAGAGAGGCATGTGGGGGCAAGGGGTTTGCTTGGTGATGATATAGAATGGTACAATGCTTTTGATGAAGCTGTCAAATGGGGTATGGGGAATCAATTGCGCCAGCTGTTTGTTACTATGATACTTCACTGTGCTGTTAATGATGAGGGTGCTTTCTTTGAGAAGTATGAAACTTACCTAGGCGATGATATTGAACATAGGATTCGGCAGTCTAGAAATGATTTTACGCATGTCGTACCTCCTGTAGCATTAAGGGACATGGTCCTTGATGAATTAGCTGCTGTATTTTCTAAGAACAGTGCATGCATCCTAGATCATCGATTGCCTTTGAAATCTGCATGCCATGATGCTGCAGTGCAAACTGATATGCTTTCGGATGCACTAGATGTTGATGTTGTTAGTCTTCTTAAAAAGGCTAAGTTGATGTATGACAAGTTAAACAAAGACTAGCTCTATGCTTACTCTGCTATAGTTGACCGCATTAGATCCGGGAAGCCTGGTTTTTTCTTTGTCTCTGGTTATGGTGGTACTGGAAAAACGTTTCTCTGGAATGCGCTCGATGCTTATCTTAGAGGTAATGAGAGGGTGGTTCTGTCGGTTGCTTCCTCGAGGGTTGCGGCCTTGCTTTTACCAGCTGACAGAACTGCGCATTCTAGGTTTAAAATACCTGTTGACTTACCTGATCATGGCACCTGTGAAATTAAACGGTCTACCATGCTCTCCGCCCTAATAGAATCAGCTGATCTTTTTATATGGGACGATGCATTGATGTCCCATCAGAAATGCTTTGAGGCCTTGGACAGATCATTTCGTGATATCCTGTCTGCCAATGATCCTTCTTTAGCTAAAGTTCCATTCGGCGGTAAGGTTGTTGTGTTGGGTGGGGACCTTAGACAAATATTGCCTGTCATTGAGGGCGGGTCTCGAGTGCAGATTCTTGCTGCTGCTATCACTAACTCCCCTTTGTGGAATATTGTAGATGTTTTGCACCTAAACATTAACATGCGCTTGACTGCACACACAAATGATCCAATTCTCCAGTCTGAGGTTGTTGCCTTTGCTGAGTGGGTCCTCAGTTTAGGTGATGGCACAACACCTGCTATGGCTCGTGAGGGGGAGTCTGAACCCTCTTGGATAACTATCCCCGATGAGCTCTTAATACACACCGACAGTGACAAAATTGATGCCATTGTTCAGGCCATATATAAAGATATCCCAACAAGGTATTCTGATGTTAGTTATCTAAAAGAAAGGGCAATACTAACACCGACAAATGAGGTCGCCGAGAAAATAAATGAGCATGTCTTGTCTTTAGTGCCTACCGATGAGAGGGAGTACCTTAGCTGTGATACTATAGGGAATTCTGCTGACGCAGTTCACAATCAAGATGCTTTCTATCCTGTCGAGTACTTGAATGGGATTAAGGTCAATAACTTTCCGTACCATAGGTTGGTGCTCAAGGTAGGCGTTCCCATCATGCTTTTGAGGAATCTGAACCAATCAACAAGCTTATGCAATGGCACAAGGCTCATAGTCACAAAGCTTGCTAATAAGATTATTGAGGCAGCTGTCATCACTGGTTCAAACATAGGTGATGTTTTTTTCATACCAAGGATAGGCCTGACTTCAAATGATCCTAAATGGCCTTTCGCTTTGCATCGTCGTCAATTTCCTGTTAGGGTGTCATATGCGATGACCATTAACAAAAGTCAAGGGCAGACGCTTTCAAATGTTGGTTTATATCTGGATACACCTGTGTTCACACACGGGCAACTCTATGTGGCTGTATCGCGTGTCACTTCAAAAAAATTGCTGAAGATCTTAATCAAAGGAGAGGATGATAAGACTACTTCTCAGACAAGGAACATCGTGTTCCCTGAGATTTTTCGGTCCATTCGTTAGGTGCTATCGATAATAGTCTATAGTATATATCATAAGATTTTGCTGATCTATGTTTTCTTTCTCCTATAATCTTCCTATGATAGAGTTGCAGTTTTTACATGTTCTTAACTTATTTTGGCTTGCATCCTGGCTTATGCAACTTCGTGCCCCAAATCACTTTTGCGATTGCATGTTATGCTTCTTTTTCACCTGATCCCCTCATTTTGCTTTCTCTTGAGTTCGTGCCTCGTCAAGTAAGCATGTATGAATGGCCTCATCAGATTTAAACTTTATTTCCCTTCATTTGTTCATCACTTTGACTTTTGCTTCCGCACTACAGATGTCAAGCGGAAAGTTTAGCCTTCTCTCATAGGTCCATACCAAGGAACTGTACTGGAATGCGAAGGTTCTGGTGTCTCGCCTGTGGGAGTACCAAGGTGCAACTGACGATGGCCCACTCGTGCACACTGGCATTGTGGTGCTTGACCAAGAGGTTTGTTTTGACTTGTGTCATCTTTGCTTATACTGCTGTTGTTGACCTCTGGCCCTAATTATTGATGTGGATATGTAGGGCACCCACATGTATGGTCAGATCCCTCCAGAGCCATCAGAACTTCTGAGAGATGTCTTAAAGGAAGGCGAGGTCTATTTGATAAACAGATTTGTGTGCAAACAATCCAAGCAGACTTACAGGGCTGTTGAAAGTCCATATATGATGCAGTTCACTCGCTTTACTACTGTGATCCCTCAGCCCGGTGATGAAGAAGACTATCCATACTGCACTTACAACCTCCTGTCCTTTTCGGATATACCTGTGCCAGGCCCACACACTCCTCGCTTTCTTGGTTCGTAATTCTATGCTTCCTTTATGTATGATCTGTTTACTGCTGGCCTTTCATAATGTCATACTAATGTTGTTTTGTTGCTTGCAGATGTCATTGGTAGAATTACTGCGGTCACAGACATTGTTGTTGTCCACTCTCAGTACCAGCCCGAACCTTCGGATACTAGGACTATAGTTCTTCAAAATGAATCATGAGTTGCTACCTTACTTCTTCTTTCTTCCTCTTGTCTTCCGCCCTTTCCCTTTCCTGACATGCTCGCGTTGATTTATAGAGGAAATGAAATCAATCTTGTTGTCTGGGGTTGTCGAGCTCCTGCGTTTGAAGCAAAAGAGGTTCGTGCTGCAAGTGAAACAGGAGCTGTTGTCGCTATCTTCGTAGGGACACCGCCAAAAATATACCGAGGTAATTCTTTCGCTTACACCTTGCTTGGCGTATTGCTTCCTCTGCTACCTTAATACAGATTTTTACTTACCTATCTCAACAGGCCTGAAGGGACTGAGTGGTAGCTCTGCATGCCATTGGTATATTAATGAGGACTTGTCAGAGATTAATGCCTTTCGTGCTAGGTATTTTCTCCTTGTATGACATTATCATTCGCGAAGATCTTTACAGATGTTTCATTCCTAATTCAATTGACTTTTCTTCATCCAGCCTTCCAGAAGGTCTTGCTGTTGTCACTGATCACATCCTAGGAGAACAGGCAGTGGTTGCCACACCTGTTCGTGAACCTCCTGTTGAGATGAGCGTTCGGGAGATGCTTTCTCTTGACCCGTTTGATAATATGGTATTCTCTCCTTCTCTTCATTTCCCCTGTGATGTTCCTGCTGTGTTTTGTACTTGCTTCTCATTGCGCTTGTGTTTCTCATCAACACAGAAAAAACAGTTCGTGGTCAAGGTTAATATTACAGGTCTGGGCACCGACAATCACTGGTGGTTTCTCTCATGCAAGGAATGCCATAAAACAACATATACCTGTGGCAGACAGTATCGATGCTCAGACAACACGTGCTCTTCTGTCGCAGCAGATCCTTCGTGAGTGCTTTTCCCACGAGAGCTTCTGTTCTGGTTTATCTGGTAAATTGTTTCTCAATACATTTGCCTTGCAATGTCTAGGTACTGTCTATGCACCTTCGGAAGCGATGGTGCAGATGAGGCGGGATTTATGTTCTTTGATAGGGTTGCAAAGAGTGCTATTGGCAGGCCACTCATGACTCTGATCTACCACAAGTACCCAGTTTTTACAAGTGCACTTGATCTTGCCCAGATAGGAGGTGCTGATGTAGGCTTGCCTGTTGAAATTTCCCGTCTTGTTACCTGGAAGTTTACCCTTGTCGTCACTATCTCCACGAAGAGCTTCCAGCCTTCAAGCACCCAGCTGTCCTTTCAAGTTAGCAGGATTGCTGAAGCCTTTAAACCTGATCTTGTGCCCTTGGGAGTTGCTGGTGCATCACATGCATCTGGCGCATCATCTTCTGCTGATAGCTCAGGCACAACCGTGCCTATCCTCACTTCTTACCCTACAGGATCGTCTACGCTTGTCATGTTGCCTCCCAATGAGGTATATCTGCTATTGATTCTCTTTCTCAAATTTCCTTTCAGTCGTTTGACTCCTGCACTGTTTGTTTGGCAGATGAACACTCCTATATCTACGTTCAAAGGAAAAAGACATGGTATAAAGCCTAAAACACCCAGGTATTGTCATTGCCTTTGCCATGCCATGCATCTTGAAAGTTCAGTGTGTTCTCCTGCAAATAACTATTTTTACAGCAAATCACCGTGTCCTAAGAACGCTCGCCGCAAGCTCCTTGCTGGACCACCACAGTCTCAGGACGCCACTCCATCTGACTCAACCACTAATGTAGATCCCCAGGCTGAAGGCGATGCTTCTATTGGAAAAGCTGTTCAGCCTACATCCGTGACAAATGTTCGTGGCCATTTTTACTATGCAAATATGTTTCTGCTTCTGTGCAGACAAAGCTTCATTTTCAATAGAATTTAATGCTGCTAAACTAAATAGATTGGCGAGGAAACCGGAGCTGCAGCTGCTGAGGATTCAAAGGGCGTTCCTGTTGTCCAGTCTATAACCAAAAGGTTAAAATTCATAATTGTTATATTCAGTGCCTTCAGCATAGAATGTGACTTCATTCTCCTTACTTTACATTACTACATGCACATGCCATTTTCCTTGTTCCATGCAAGATAGCTTGATTCATGAACTCGAGTTGATTAACCATACAGTGGAATTAGCTGTGTGTTAGCGTTTGGTTTCCTTTCTGCTTGTTTATGGCATCGTCCGTTTCATTTGCCTAATCTTTATGACCTTGTTGTTTTTATTGCATTCTATGCCTTTGGGTCCTTTTCGATGCAATTGGACTTGCTAACACGCCTCTTTGCTTTGCCAATGGAAAAAACTCAGGGCAAACCCTGCTGCAAAGGGGAGTGGCACTCCAAAGAAGGCAAGACAGTAGTTCTTCCATGAACTGCACTAGATATGTACATACGGTATAACTGGCGTGCTTTCCGTTCGCTTTTTCATGTTACCATGCTAGATGATATGTAATCATACAACGCTTGTGCTTTCTGTTCTCCTCAGGGCTACTTCTGCGTTCTTTCTACTTATTAAGCTACGTTTACCGCTGGATGGTTGTGTCACTGACGAGAGATTTCGACTTTGCTGCACCGCAAGAACGATCTAGACAGCAGATTTCAAGGTCGTCAACTCAGCACACTTTTGGTCATGCACTTAATATATTTTGTGCGTCTTTGTAAGGCAAGGCTTTGACACCTACAGACGTATGTCAAGCCACTGCCGTAACAATTCCTCTATCTAAGCCGTTAAAAAGACCAGCTACTATGCATTGTAAATATCACCTTTATCCCTTTCTACCTTATCCTCCTTCGCATGACAATTTCTGCTCTCTGTAAATACCACTGGGATATCCTGCTTTGTCTAGATCTTACCGTTGTTACTATATTATGTGTGTTTGCTTGTGCTTTTCATTTACTACTGGGCTTGATGATCTAAAAATGGTTCTCCTTTACTGGCTTATCTCATAATGCCAGACATACTAATTTTTACAGTTGATTGGCTGCAGCACTGCATCATTCAAGTCTTGTTTTCCCTCTTCTCTTTGTGTTAGTACACACATTAGGGATTAAAAGCTATGAAATCTTAATATTCAGAATAGATAGTATCATCCATACCTCATTTTCCTTGTGTCCTTGACTGGTTACCTGCTACCAGGTGATTTTTCCAGCGCTTATGCAGTTCATCCTTCCTATTTAGATTTAAGTAGATCCATATGCTCGCTGCCTGTCGTGTCCCGGTCCTTCACAAAGCTTGATTTCTGCTGTTCATTTATTTTTCCCCTGGAATCATCATCATATATTAAAGGAGTGGGGAAAAGAGCCCCATTCGCATACCATTCTTACAATATATTACTTGCAAGAGTGCACACCCTTAGGATCACCTACATAACTAACCACTCATTCCGTTGAACTAACTAAACCTCCGAGAAAGGTGGTGGGTTCGCCTTTGAGCCTGGCTATGCTCCGCGCTCTACATTGCTTTTCCATGTTGGCAACCACGGGCGTAGCACATGGAGTTGCTCCGTCAAAGACAATGCCATTCTGGTGCTTCCATACTTCCTGTAGTCCGTGCTGAGCATACTTGTTGCCGTCCTGTCCCAAAGAAGGAGAAGCTCCTATAGTTTCTCCTCATCCATGTCCGCCCCTACCTCGAGCGCACAAGCTCCGCCTTGTGCTGTATCAGAGGCTGTAGGTTTATCTAAGGTCACATCAAATGCGGTGCTAATTTTTAAGTCCTCACTCCTTTAATAAGATCAATATTAGTTACCTCACAACACGAGCATAGAATGCATGTTCACCCCCTGCAAGGATTTTTTACAATTATCTTTATATACTACACACTTATAATTAATTATGAGAAGAACTTATTATTAACATTTTTATATCCGTATAGTAGATAGATTATTTATACCTCTTATTATTTTATCACAATACAACGATTATCGTATTTAAACATCAAACAAATATACACTTAATTTAATTATTCTACTGATTATAATAACACGCACAATTATATAATCTTAATCTATTATCATCCTTACATTCTGCAAACTTTTTTATAACTAATCACTATGTTTCAACTATATTTAAAATATTCACTATATATGTTATAATGTAAAATAGTATTCGTCTTTATCCTTATACTTTATAGTACTAATATATTGCAATATTGTCTAATATTACTCTATGGCCCAATGGCATTTGTATCGATCCATAACTGAGGCCCTTCTTCTAGCCTGCCACATCCACCCAACCTTATCCTGTTGCTATAAAAAAAATCTTTCTGTCTGCTGCCCTGTTCTTATCTCCTTCCCACATCTTCTCACCCTCATCCGCTCACCCTCGTCTGCTCTCTACCTGCATTGTACCCGCGGTCGCCTGGATCCCCCGCAAGTAGAGGAGCTCCCAGCCAGCCAACTTGCAGGTAATCCTCATGGGAACCTCTCGCTCCCTCCTCCTCATTCCCCCGTGGTGTTGCTAGATGGAGAAATCCCCATCCCTCTCTCTCTGACTCGTTTTGATTTCTTGCATATTAGATCCGTTCATCCGTTCTGATGCTCAGCAAGGGCAACAAGATCCTCCACCTAGGACAAATCTAATTACCAAGGTATATCCTTATATTTTAGCTCTAGCCATACTCCTGCTTTACAATACACTGTCCATATAAATGCTTTCTTATTATTTTCTTATCCACATAAAATCGGTTGGAGGAAGAGTCTGATAGGTTTCGTTTCCTGTCCCGGTACATGCTTGGCTCTCCTGATGTCCTCATGATATTAAAATTTCGTTTTCCCATAGGTTCAGTACAAAGTTCTTTAATTGTTAGTGCATATATATAATCTAAAGCTCAGTGCTTATTGTTCTTAATGGATGCTGTGTTTATACCTTCTGCCAACCCTCTGGGTTTATCTTGTGGATCTATTCTCATGGAGTTGGTTGAGCTATCTAGCACATCACTGGCTGAAGCAATGTTCGAGAAACTCGGTCTCCCTAAACCAGTGTACTTTGTGCATCATCTTTCACAAGATCGATTTAGAACAGAGATTCAATTTCATCGCACAAAAGCACGGTACCATGCTTCAGCGCGCCGGACTAAATTATCAAGCCGTATATGTCAGAATGTGGTAGCATCAATGAATCATGCAGCCGAGAAGGCCATCGAATACATGCAGAACAAAGAGGGTAAGGTGCTTGTGGACTATAACTATTATCAACTAGAGCAAATGAAAATGGCACATATAAGATTATCAGCCAGGTTGCTAGAACAGTCAGATGAAATCAACCAGCATAGCAAAACCATCAAGCAGATAACTAAAGAAGCATGCAACTATGTGAAGCAAGTGCACAATGCATCAAACAGAATCCAAGACCTTGCTGCCGTTTTCTTAGACCCTGCTACCTCAATGTGTGTTTCTAATATGAAGCAAGCTATTGTGACGCCCGGATAATTAAGCTACAGTGATCCCACGCTAATGATGCCACGTCACCTTGGTTACTGTTGATAAACTTGCGTCAGTTCAAAACCCAGTTCAAATTTCAAATTTAAAATAAAGGCAAACAATAAAAGTTTTCTAATATAAAAACTAAATGTTCGAAGTGAACCAAATAATGCATAGGTAATTGTGGTGGATAATTCTCACTTTTATAAAATATTTAAGTACTCTAAAATGAACAAAGCAGTAGCAAAAACAAATATTTAAAAACTTTTATAATAATAAACCATCGCAAACTATTTTACTTTGTGCGCCAAGTTAAATGTGGTTGTGGCATATTTACATATACTAAATTAGGTGCAACTTTGATATTTTAATAAAACTAAGGTATATTGAAAATTAGAGAAAACATATAAAAAGGGAACAAATAAAAAGAAAAGAAAACTAGAAAACAAAACAAAAAAAAGACAATAGAACCACCCCTCTCCCCCCCGGGCCCTGGCCCAACTGGGCCAACCCGTCCAGTCGGCCGGCCCACCCTCGCTGCCCACTGGCCTATTAGGCCACTCCAACCCGAAACCCTAGCCACCAACCCCACCACCCCCTGATCCCCCCCACTCTCTCCTCACGCCCCTTCCTCTCGGACCTGATCTGGATCGGGGCAGGAGACCCCCATCGTCCCGCTTCTACATCGCCGGCGCTGCTTCCTCGTCGGACCGCCCTCGTCGTCACCTCCTCCTGCTGGAAACGCACCGAGCCCTCCGCCGCTCGGCCCCGACACCGGCGCCCGTTCCCAGCGCCGCCCCGCCGCCACTGTGGCCCACGGCCTCTACGCATCGGGCCTCGTCACCGTCATCTCCCCGCCTCGCCCCCGAGGGCCGCGGCGCCCCGAGGCCGACGTCGTCACCCATCGCCACTCGCCGTTGCCGCTCGGATCGAACGCCTCCTTGCCGGACCTCGCGTCCTCGTCCTCCTCCCCGAGCTCCGCAGGACGTCGTGCTCGTCGCACCGACGCCAACCGCCGCCGCCTGGAACCGTCGTCCTCATCCCCACCTCGCCGGACGGCCTCGACCTCCCCCGGCTTCACCGAGCCCTCCATGAGCTCCGCTGTGAGCCTCTCCGACGACCCCCACCTCCTCCCTCAATCAGGTTGTCGTAACCGCCGCGCCGCGTTTTCCCCTGCTGCTGCTCCCCTGCCACCACAGCGCCCACCTGCTGCCGCGCCGTCCCGCCTCCGCCCTGCCGCCCTGTTCCGGCCAGCGCCATCGCGGCCCTTGGCCGCCGGAGCCCGTACCCGGCTCCCCCCCATCGCCCGGGCAGGCTACGGCCTCGGGCACGGGCACCACACCCGCTGCCCGCTAGCGCCGGCGTCCGCTAAGGCCCCCTGACCCAATGACATGTGGGGCCTAGCCCCTGGAACGTTTATATAAAAAAAAGGAATTAAAAAAATAATAAAAATAATCAGATAAACAATAATAATTACATTAATTAATTAATTAAGGAATTAATTAAGTTAATTAATCATAATTAGATTAACCTAATTAACTAATTAGTTTAATTAAACAGTACTTAGATTAGTTAAACACTAATTAGGCTAAACAATCAATGACATGCGGGACCCACACATAGTTGACCGAGTCAACTGCTTAGTTGACTGCTGATGTTAGCATGATGTCATGCTGACGTCATCTTTTACTATTCTGGATAATGTTGAATTAAATAATTAATTCCAAGAATTAATAAAACTTTAGAAAATCATTTTAAAATAAACCGTAGCTCGGATCGAAAAACTTTGTACATGAAAGTTGCTCAGAACGACGAGACGAATCCGGATACGCAACCCGTTCGTCCGCCACACCCCCCTAACCTATCAAACTCGCAACTTTCCCCCTCCGGCTCCTCTACCCGTAAACGCGAAACACCGGGAATACTTTTCCGGATGTTTCCCCCTTCACCGGTATCACCTCATACCGCGTTAGGGCACCTCTAGCACCGATACTTGTCATGTCATGCATCGCTATGCACCTGCTTGCTTAAATATTTATTGTTTCTTCCCCCTCTTCTCTCGCTAGACACCGAGACCGACGCTGCTGCTGCCCAGTTCGACTACGGAGTTGACGACCCCTCTCTCTTGCCAGAGCAACCAGGCAACCCCCCCTTTGATCACCAGATATCGCCTACTCTTCTCTATACTGCTTGCATTAGAGTAGTGTAGCATGTTACTGCTTCCCGTTAATCCTATCCTGATGCATAGCCTATCCTTGCTACTACTGTTGTTACCTTTACCTGCAATCCTAATGCTTAGTATAGGATGCTAGTTTATCATCAGTGGCCCTACATTATTGTCCGTCTGCTGTGCTATACTATCGGGCCGTGATCACTCGGGAGGTGATCACGGGTATATACTATTTACTTTATACATGATACATGTGGTGATTAAAGACGGGTCGGCTCATAGGAGCACCCGCGAGTGGATCTTTGAGGTGGAGCGACAGGGGAGGTTCCGACCACCTAGGAGAGAGGTGGGCCTGGCCCTGGTCGGCGTTCGTGGATACTTAACACGCTTAACGAGATCTGGGTATTTGATCTGAGTTTGGCCATTTGGTCTATACGCACTAACCATCTACGCGGGGACAGTTATGGGCACTCGACGTCGTGGTATCAGCCGAAGCCTTCGTGACGTCAGCAACGGAGCGGCGCGCGCTGGATTGGACTGGAACGCCACTAGGCTAGGTCTGCTTCCGGCCGCCCACGCAACATGCAGGTGTGCTAAGGGCGATGGGCCCAGACCCCTGGGCGCTTAGGTTTAGACCGGCGTGCTGACCTCTCTGTTGGTCTAGGTGGGGCTGCGACGTGTTGATCTTCTGAGGCCGGGCATGACCCAGAAAAGTGTGTCCGGCCAAATGGGATCGAGCTTGTTGGGTTATGTGGTGCACCCCTGCAGGGAAGTTAATCTATTCGAATAGCCGTGATCTTCAGTAACAGGACGACTTGGAGTTGTACCTTGACCTTATGACAACTAGAACCGGATACTTAATAAAACACACCCTTCCAAGTGCCAGATACAAACGGTGATCGCTCTCTCACAGGGTGACGAGGGGAGGATCATCGGTTAGGATTATGCTATGCGATGCTACTTGGAGGACTTCAGTCTACTCTCTTCTACATGCTGCAAGACGGAGGCTGCCAGAAGCGTAGTCTTCGAAAGGACTAACTATCCCCCCCTTATCCCGGCTTTCTGCAGTTCAGTCCACATATAATAGCCTTATTCCAGTTGATACCAATGCATACATTTGTAGCATAGCTCCTTGCTTGCGAGTACTTTGGATGAGTACTCACGGTTGCTTTCTCCCTCTTTTCCCCCTATCCCTTCTACCTGGTTGTCGCAACCAGATGTTGGAGCCCAGGAGCCAGACGCCACCTTCGACGAAGACCCCTACTACACCGGAGGTGCCTACTACTACGTGATGCCCGCTGTCGACGACCAGGAGTAGTTAGGAGGATCCCAGGCAGGAGGCCTGCGCCTCTTTCGATCTGTATCCCAGTTTGTGCTAGCCTTCTTAAGGCAAACTTGTTTAACTTATGTCTGTACTCAGATATTGTTGCTTCCGCTGACTCGTCTATGATCGAGCTCTTGTATTCGAGCCCTCGAGGCCCCTGGCTTGTAATATGATGCTTGTATGACTTATTTTATTTGTAGAGTTGTGTTGTGATATCTTCCCGTGAGTCCCTGATCTTGATCGTACACGTTTGCGTGTATGATTAGTGTACGATTAAATCGGGGGCGTCACAAGTTGGTATCAGAGCCGATTGCCTGTAGGAATCCCCCTTCCACACTCCTTGGCCGAAGTCGAGTCTAGACATTGCAAAACTTTTACTAACATGGCTGTGTGCCTTACGGGCCCACGTCGCCATCTGGGTGGTATTAGGATCTTTTACTCCTCGATCCTTACTCTGGGACTCTGAGCTCTCTTCTATTCGGGTTAAATGAATTTACTAAAAATCTAACTTAGGTTCTCGAAAATACTTTCTCCCGGAGAGCCCCTTCAGTCCAGATGATCGCCGGCTGCACTAGAAGATTTCGAAGATAGTCTCTGATATTCTGTCGAGACCTTGTGCGTGTTGCTTTTGCAATTCCCTTCTATCGATAAACCTCTATGGATAACCACGTACACGTGCCATTCATATAATCATTCCTCATTGATCTTGTTATTACAAGATGCCCCAAAATTCTCTCTATTGTTCTGAGAATACTTTGTGCCTACTGCCTTGCATTCCTTGCCACATGAATACCACTATGGGTAATTTCTAGCACTCACCGGATATTTGCTCATCCCCAGTTGGTTCAAGTATTTCACAAAAGTCTTCAAAATACTATTTGAACTTCCGAAAATCTTGAGTAGCCTATTACTCTTGAAGTTCTTACTTGATTGCATTATGGTTAATCCCATAAGTCTATAATTTTATTGGCATCCCTTGTCATTATCATTTTGAGTCCGTTGATTCAGAATGTTGTGAATGCTCGCCAGCCTCAATCAGATCCAATGATTCATCCTTCCGGCTCACACGTCATTTTAAACATGAGCTGGTTATCGACCAATCAAATTGTCGTCGATTGTACCCCTAAGTCTATTCGACTGATCCATTCTTAATGAGAGCGTTGGCTTTTGATCCCTTGATTTGGAAATGCTAATCTGATGCCCTTTCATTCCATCTTCCTCAGATAAAGTACCGATACTCGCATCAGCTCCATTGTAGACCATAGGACCCCTTGTTGGATTATTATCCGGTAGTGTCCTTCCTATTCAATAACCTTGTGAGCCTCTCCATGGGTATGTGATACCTTTGGTAAATTGTATCCTCTGTTTTGCTAACCATGCTCTACTTTTGAGCTTGTGATATTTACCCTTGAAACTTGTGGTATATGTTTCTAAGAAACCCCGATGGGTTGAACCTATACAACCTTCTCTAAAACCGTGTGAACTCGAAAGTTTTCACGAGTCATACACTTCTAGTATTTTGCCAGATGAAATTTCAACACTACAACTTCTTCAAAAGTGAGAAGTGAATGAAAGGTTATGCATTGGAGAAGTGGGAGTCGACCTTGAACTTTGTGTTCATGCCCATGGGCACGATGTAGATCTTATCGTTAAAGCTTCTCTTAGATTAAATTATTCCTTTGGTATAAGTTCATCTTATATCTGGGATCTGACCTTTTTCAATCGTGGTTCCGACCATGTTCTCCTTTAAATACCGTTTCGCGTGCAAGTTTAAGCGCTTGTCTTCTGTAGAGCAATACCCCAGTCCAACCTCTACTTTGATCTGTCGTCGAGTATTACCCCCTCTGGTATCTTGAGATTATCACGGAACTGCATAACTTCTTATGAGTTCTTCATCAAGTACTACATTCTCACTGATGACAGTTTTCATGGGCTCTGAGTTATTAAACACTCAAAGACACCGATAACTGAACCGAGTCTGCCCTACGGTTCAACAACTCTTGATAATCTTCTTTAAGTCCGAGTTTGAACTCGATCACGTAAATACTAGCCTGCTCGGCTATATCATTATCGTGCCAATTTTAACTGTTCTACCTGGTCCTTAACCCCGGAGCACAACTTTCGATGATGAGCTAAGGTTACGCCGATCTCCCTCGTCATTCCATTCGCCTTGAACAACAAGCTTGATTTCAAGTTTGTGTCCTACCCATGGTTCCAATAACCTTCCGCTTCATCATTCCTTTGACTTGATGTCATCGCTGATTGATTACATCTTCATGAAATCTCTCGACAAATGTGTCGTGATCATCATCGACCTTATGAGCTCTTCCAGGATATCAATTGAGTTCATGATAAGAAATACTATCCTTGCCCCCGCTGATTTGTGTTATCTTTGACCACTTTATTGCCTTCCGTTCAACACAAACTTGTTCGTGTTTTGTGTTATACCTTGAGTTCCCTGCTATCTAGCATTTGTTCTTCTTTACCTTGGAGTATTACCATCTTTTAATATCAAGGATGTTGTGAGGATTGCTCCTCCTCTTAAGAATTCTTGGTATAGTGATACTTCTCATCATCACCATTCTTTCTTGGTCCTCACGTTGATTCCAACCGGGGTACCAACAAGTGAACGGTGCTGTTTGGATTCTGCCTTTCTAGCAACCCTATTGATTTGAAGTTAATGGTCGGCCGTTCGTTCTTAGACTATTGATTATTGAATCACCATTCTGACATTGGTCGTGCAACCCAACCCATATTTTGGGCGCACCTTTCAACCAATGTTTAATTGTGTATGTTTTCCGTGAGCATACTCCCTTATATCATTTGATCTGACAAATGTTATCTCCTTGTTCGCTTAATTGTGGAAATCCATCTTTTGGAAATCTCGATGAATTGCCGTTGAGTTCACCAGACACCTCCTTGTCCTCTCCTGGGATTAATGATGAACTCTTGTTAACGGAAATCACTTCATAGTTCATTTCCCGAGAATCTTACATTGTCATCTCGTCAATTGTGTTGCACCTTTCTTCTCAGGCTTACTAAGTCGGAGGTATCCTGGCACTAATCAGATCTGAATCTAGGTTAGATATGATGGTTGGAACATATTTCCAAGAGTTACAACATTGGTCCTTATATGACCCGGTAAGATGATGTCATGCCTAGCACACCTGGCCGGAGGACCTATTGTTATAGTTTCCTTTTCAGCAAGGTTATCCATTCTTCCATGAGGAAATTGTAAGACTTATTCTACAAGTTATTTCTAATAGACCCTTTGTGTTTCCAAAGTCTGATATTCACCTGTTGACCATGTCCATGCTATCTTGAAGCATGTCTGTGGTACTTCGATTTTGAACAGGAACAATTGAAGCCCAAT
Organism: Triticum urartu; assembly: GCF_056163025.1. NCBI lineage: Eukaryota > Viridiplantae > Streptophyta > Magnoliopsida > Poales > Poaceae > Triticum > Triticum urartu. The sequence goes on along the minus strand of NC_141874.1, from coordinate 140,742,481 downwards.
GTTAAATGTTTCCTGCTCAATTATCCAAACACCGCTGTATGGATAATGTCATGAAAATTCTCTCCCGTACCTAAGGAGTTTTCTACATTATATCATGTCATGGATATCATGATCTGCTTGTCCTTGGGTAGGATATACCCTTGAAATATGTGTTTAAACACAATTTCCTTTCCATTGTCCTGTTTAATCTGATAATCGTATTTTCCCTTCCATTGGTTGGTTTAACGTTTCTTGTGATCTATATGATCTAAGCAGGAATAATCTCCTGCTTATGTAAACACCTCGGTGTATAACTCTGTCAGTAAGACCCTGTTACTATTGTTGATGACATTCTGGTATCCACCGATGGACGAGAACTTTGCCTAATGGTCCACCTCGTTCAACGAGCAGGAAAATGGTTCTCTTTGTCCCTCGCCCTTGGTACCAATGATGCTACCAACATAACTGACCGATTATTCACTGACATGCCTTGCTATCATGGCCGTGCAAGATGTCAATGCCCTTCCTACTTTAACCACGTGGTGGGCCCATAACCCACAGTTCCACAGGATCGAAACCTGACTCTCCTATACACCCCCCTGTTTTTAAGGTTGTTCCTCGCACCTGGCCTCGTATGTAATTCACGAGCCACCTTCCGTGTGATCCTCAATCCTGGTATTAAACACAATACTTGTTTCCGTTGCTTTGAACCCCTTTCACATTCTGTTTCAGGCAACGAACGATTGCCTACCCGCTTGAAACTTCTCATGGTACCTCCTTACTTTACTCTCGATATTTTCTTAAGTATTAATTCGAGAGTTACTTTCCGCCACCTTCCCCGATGTTAACTACCAGATAGTCAACCTTGCAGAGGTCCGTTCTCCCGGAATATACCCACCCTTTATTCTTTCGTAAGTACGATTGAGTTCTCGAAGAAAGGAAGCCGACTTCATCATGATGACTGAAGCATAGGGTTGAAGACATCAATGTTATGGATCGACCTCTTCGAGAAGAGCAACAACGATCAAGAAGAATCACTAGGATTTCGTAACCTATTCTTCCCCCTTACACACCTCTTAAATCTCGGGACGAGATTTCTTGTAGTGGAGGAGAATTGTGACGCCCGGATAATTAAGCTACAGTGATCCCACGCTAATGATGCCACGTCACCTCGGTTACTGTTGATAAACTTGCGTCAGTTCAAAACCCAGTTCAAATTTCAAATTTAAAATAAAGGCAAACAATAAAAGTTTTCTAATATAAAAACTAAATGTTCGAAGTGAACCAAATAATGCATAGGTAATTGTGGTGGATAATTCTCACTTTTATAAAATATTTAAGTACTCTAAAATGAACAAAGCATTAGCAAAAACAAATATTTAAAAGCTTTTATAATAATAAACCATCGCAAACTATTTTACTTTGTGCGCCAAGTTAAATGTGGTTGTGGCATATTTACATATACTAAATTAGGTGCAACTTTGATATTTTAATAAAAATAAGGTATATTGAAAATTAGAGAAAACATATAAAAAGGGAACAAATAAAAAGAAAAGAAAACTAGAAAACAAAACAAAAAAAAGACAATAGAACCACCCCTCTCCCCCCCGGGCCCTGGCCCAACTGGGCCAACCCGTCCAGTCGGCCGGCCCACCCTCGCTGCCCACTGGCCTATTAGGCCACTCCAACCCGAAACCCTAGCCACCAACCCCCCCACCCCCCGACCCCCCCACTCTCTCCTCGCGCCCCTTCCTCTCGGACCCGATCTGGATTGGGGCAGGAGACCCCCATCGTCCCGCTTCTACATCGCCGGCGCTGCTTCCTCGTCGGACCGCCCTCGTCGTCACCTCCTCCTGCTGGAACCGCCCCGAGCCCTCCGCCGCTCGGCCCCGACACCGGCACCCGTTCCCAGCGCCGTCCCGCCGCAGCTGTGGCCCACGGCCTCTACGCATCGGGCCTCGTCACCGTCATCTCCCCGCCTCGCCCCCGAGGGCCGCGGCGCCCCGAGGCCGACGTCGTCACCCATCGCCACTCGCCGTTGCCGCTCGGATCGAACGCCTCCTTGCCGGACCTCGCGTCCTCGTCCTCCTCCCCGAGCTCCGCAGGACGTCGTGCTCGTCGCACCGACGCCAACCGCCACCGCCTGGAACCGTCGTCCTCATCCCCACCTCGCCGGACGGCCTCGACCTCCCCCGGCTTCACCGAGCCCTCCACGAGCTCCGCTGTGAGCCTCTCCGACGACCCCCACCTCCTCCCTCAATCAGGTTGTCGTAACCGCCGCGCCGCGTTTTCCCCTGCTGCTGCTCCCCTGCCACCACAGCGCCCACCTGCTGCCGCGCCGTCCCGCCTCCGCCCTGCCGCCCTGTTCCGGCCAGCGCCATCGCGGCCCTTGGCCGCCGGAGCCCGTACCCGGCTCCCCCCCATCGCCCGGGCAGGCTACGGCCTCGGGCACGGGCACCACACCCGCTGCCCGCTAGCGCCGGCGTCCGCTAAGGCCCCCTGACCCAATGACATGTGGGGCCTAGCCCCTGGAACGTTTATATAAAAAAAAGGAATTAAAAAAATAATAAAAATAATTAATTAAACAATAATAATTACATTAATTAATTAATTAAGGAATTAATTAAGTTAATTAATCATAATTAGATTAACCTAATTAACTAATTAGTTTAATTAAATAGTACTTAGATTAGTTAAACACTAATTAGGCTAAACAATCAATGACATGCGGGACCCACACATAGTTGACCGAGTCAACTGCTTAGTTGACTGCTGATGTCAGCATGATGTCATGCTGACGTCATCTTTTACTATTCTGGATAATGTTGAATTAAATAATTAATTCCAAGAATTAATAAAACTTTAGAAAATCATTTTAAAATAAACCGTAGCTCGGATCGAAAAACTTTGTACATGAAAGTTGCTCAGAACGACGAGACGAATCCGGATACGCAATCCGTTCGTCCGCCACACCCCCCTAACCTATCAAACTCGCAACTTTCCCCCTCCGGCTCCTCTGCCCGTAAACGCGAAACACCGGGAATACTTTTCCGGATGTTTCCCCCTTCACCGGTATCACCTCATACCGCGTTAGGGCACCTCTAGCACCGATACTTGTCATGTCATGCATCGCTATGCACCTGCTTGCTTAAATATTTATTGTTTCTTCCCCCTCTTCTCTCGCTAGACACTGAGACCGACGCTGCTGCTGCCCAGTTCGACTACGGAGTTGACGACCCCTCTCTCTTGCCAGAGCAACCAGGCAAGCCCCCCCTTTGATCACCAGATATCGCCTACTCTTCTCTATACTGCTTGCATTAGAGTAGTGTAGCATGTTACTGCTTCCCGTTAATCCTATCCTGATGCATAGCCTATCCTTGCTACTACTGTTGTTACCTTTACCTGCAATCCTAATGCTTAGTATAGGATGCTAGTTTATCATCAGTGGCCCTACATTCTTGTCCGTCTGCTGTGCTATACTATCGGGCCGTGATCACTCGGGAGGTGATCACGGGTATATACTATTTACTTTATACATGATACATGTGGTGATTAAAGACGGGTCGGCTCGTAGGAGCACCCGCGAGTGGATCTTTGAGGCGGAGCGACAGGGCAGGTTCCGACCACCTAGGAGAGAGGTGGGCCTGGCCCTGGTCGGCGTTCGCGGATACTTAACACGCTTAACGAGATCTGGGTATTTGATCTGAGTTTGGCCATTTGGTCTATACGCACTAACCATCTACGCGGGGACAGTTATGGGCACTCGACGTCGTGGTATCAGCCGAAGCCTTCGTGACGTCAGCAACGGAGCGGCGCGCGCTGGATTGGACTGGAACGCCACTAGGCTAGGTCTGCTTTCGGCCGCCCACGCAACGTGCAGGTGTGCTAAGGGCGATGGGCCCAGACCCCTGGGCGCTTAGGTTTAGACCTGCGTGCTGACCTCTCTGTTGGTCTAGGTGGGGCTGCGACGTGTTGATCTTCCGAGGCCGGGCATGACCCAGAAAAGTGTGTCCGGCCAAATGGGATCGAGTGTGTTGGGTTATGTGGTGCACCCCTGCAGGGAAGTTAATCTATTCGAATAGCCGTGATCTTCGATAACAGGACGACTTGGAGTTGTACCTTGACCTTATGACAACTAGAACCGGATACTTAACAAAACACACCCTTCCAAGTGCCAGATACAACCGGTGATCGCTCTCTCACAGGGTGACGAGGGGAGGATCATCGGTTAGGATTATGCTATGCGATGCTACTTGGAGGACTTCAGTCTACTCTCTTCTACATGCTGCAAGACGGAGGCTGCCAGAAGCGTAGTCTTCGAAAGGACTAACTATCCCCCCCTTATCCTGGCTTTCTGCAGTTCAGTCCACATATAATAGCCTTATTCCAGTTGATACCAATGCATACATTTGTAGCATAGCTCCTTGCTTGCGAGTACTTTGGATGAGTACTCACGGTTGCTTTCTCCCTCTTTTCCCCCTATCCCTTCTACCTGGTTGTCGCAACCAGATGTTGGAGCCCAGGAGCCAGACGCCACCTTCGACGACGACCCCTACTACACCGGAGGTGCCTACTACTACGTGATGCCCGCTGGCGACGACCAGGAGTAGTTAGGAGGATCCCAGGCAGGAGGCCTGCGCCTCTTTCGATCTGTATCCCAGTTTGTGCTAGCCTTCTTAAGGCAAACTTGTTTAACTTATGTATGTACTCAGATATTGTTGCTTCCGCTGACTCGTCTATGATCGAGCTCTTGTATTCGAGCCCTCGAGGCCCCTGGCTTGTAATATGATGCTTGTATGACTTATTTTATTTGTAGAGTTGTGTTGTGATATCTTCCCGTGAGTCCCTGATCTTGATCGTACACGTTTGCGTGTATGATTAGTGTACGATTAAATCGGGGGCGTCACAGCTATCATGGAGATTCACAGTTCAATTGTCGCGCTTCAAAGCTCTACAACTATGACATCTCAGTTCCTAGAGGAAAAAGGCATGTACTCAGATGATGAAGTGCCTGAATGGAGCTACAGTGGCCACTTAGATGAAGATTCAGCCGATGATATTCATCAACACATAGATGATGACTATGTCCCATCCCCATGAGCGTCATATTGAGCCTGCTGAACTGTCTCGTTGCCATGTGAAGCTGTATATGTATGGCTCCACCGCTAGGAAGCGGCTCTGTGTTTGTTGTGTTTAGTCTCCTAGGTTGCTTAAATAAGATGCGAAGCTGTCTACTCATAGCTTCGGCCTAGAAATCTTTATCCTTTCTGAACTTCAATCTGGACATGTATAAGTATAAAGTCTATGTCCTCGTGTTAAGACAGTGTTATTTATCTATGCTACGCCTTTGGTTTCATCCGCTGTGATTCTTCCTTTCAATATCTTTGCTACGAACATGCATTAATTTTCCTTTAATCTTCCAATATCGAATCAATGAACATTTGCTAGCGTAATATACAAATAACTATTTGCCCTTTTTACTAATTCTCCTTGTTCATCAATAGATCAAAAACAACCCTCTTCACCCATCGATTCGGTGTTACCAGAGAGCATCTCATGGAGAAGAACAAATCCTGGCCTTTCGACCTACCCACAGGTGTATGAATTTACTAATGCTACACCAAGTGCCATTTGAGTAGGCATACATATCTTTTTTATCTTTCTAACTTCCTAACACATTTATTACTACCACAGCCGATCAATTGAGCGAGTGGATGTTAATAGAGAGATACATGATTGATAATATTTCTTCTTCACAAGGTTTTATAAGCGCAGTAGAACACAAGACCAGAGAGGTTGTGGAGCTGTGTTACCACTACATACTAGCACGGTGGGATGGATTGCCTATGGATGAGCACCACGTCACGCCACTCATTTCGGAACATCTTCATTTGCCATATCAACCATATCTGTATCCTCCATATGAAAACGAATCCTGGTTGGTGCAGATTTAATGAATGAGGCAAACACAACTTATGCACGTGCGGTTCTGTCCAGTGGAGTGACCATGGCACGAGATGGGACTGAAGTTCTATGTTACCCTGTGAAAAATGTTGGTGTGCTAATGGAAGCAATACTGTATGATTTTCAGATTGAGGAAATGATGGAGACAGCGACTGCACATCTAAAGGTAAAGATCTATGGTTTGCCGTTACATCTTTGGACTAGAAGAGCAATTGAGCGTGCCCTGCAGCCACATTGCATTGTTGAGAATGTTAGTCAAGCCAATCTCAGCTTTCGCAAGCTTCGATCAGTAAATTACACAACATGGGCTGTTAGAACTGTTGTGCCATTCCCATGGTATATACTTGTTCATGTCTCCAGCAAGTATGAGAAAGGAAGAAACCAAAGCAGTGGCCACAAGAACACAGAGACATTTTGTATTGGTGTTGACAGAATTAATATTGGAGCTCCTCATAACAAGTCTCTTCAAAGAACACACAGGAGGATTCCTTCTTTCTTGCAGGCACTAAAGAAAGGAATGGTTTCCCATTCATATTTAAATGATGTTGACATACCAGCTGACCAAATGCGGATATTGGAATCATCATTCCTCCTGACGTCTTGTGACGAGGGAAAAATTATCACAGAGGATAAGTTAACACGCTGTTTGCAGCAAATGCAGATTGAATGTCCTGGAAAAGTCATAGTCAAGCAAGTTGGCAGGTTCAAATACCTTATATATTTCCAAGGGCCAGTAACTACAACTTTGTTTTGCACGTTGTCTACTGATGCTGCTGGAATCCAGCTACCTTTTGGTGCGTTCTTAGTTCAAAAATGGTCAACGTCTGCTGGAGCAGTATCTTCTAGCCTCTCTCGAAAAGAACAAATAAGAGTTACAGGGCTGCCAACGAAGTTTTACAGCTCGACTATAATTGAAGACATCCTGAGCCCTCACTGCATGTTAGAAAACAACAGCCATCAAGTTGATGATTCTCCTGATGTTTGGTTTTATGACTGTGCCATGTGGGCAAATGAAAACAAAGATATTCTAGAGGTCATATCTATTTGGGCTGCTCCAAATGGATTAACAGTGGAGTAGTCACCTGTTCAAGATCTTCAGGTTCCTCTGCAGTTGTACCATGCAAGAATTATTATCCGCTAATAACACCATGCTTCAGGACCTAAGATCACAGTTGAGGGAGTCCTAGATTAGGGGGTGTTCGGATAGCCGGACTATACCTTCAGCCGGACTCCTGGACTATGAAGATATAAGATTGAAGACTTCGTCCCGTGTCCAGAAGGGACTTTCCTTGGCGTGGAAGGAAAGCTTGGCGATACGGATATGTAGATCTCCTACCATTGTAACCGACTTTGTGTAACCCTAACCCTCTCCGGTGTCTATATAAACCGGAGGTTTTTAGTCCGTAGGACAACATACACAACAACAATCATACCATAGGCTAGCTTCTAGGGTTTAGCCTCTCCGATCTCATGGTAGATCTACTCTTGTACTACCCATATCATCAATATTAATCAAGCAGGACGTAGGGTTTTACCTCCATCGAGAGGGCCCGAACCTGGGTAAAACTTCGTGTCCCTTGCCTCCTGTTACCATCCGGCTTAGACGCACAGTTCGGGACCCCCTACCCGAGATCCACCGGTTTTGACACCGACATTCGTGCTTTCATTGAGAGTTCCTCTGTGTCATCGCCGTCAGGCTTGATGGCTCCTACGATCATCGATAGTGATGCAGTCCAGGGTGAAACATGTCTCCCCGGGCAGATCTCTGTCTTCGGCGGCTTTGCACTGCGGGCCAATTCACTTGGCCATCTGGAGCAGATCGAAAGCTATGCCCCTGGCCGTCAGGTCAGATTTGGAAGTTTAAACTACACGGCTGACATCCGCGGGGACTTGATCTTCAACGGATTCGAGCCACTGCCGAGCGCGCCGCACTGCCACGACGAGCATGATCTAGCTCTGCCGCCTAACAGTGCCCTGAAGGCCGCACCCGCATCGGCTTCGACCCTTAATTCGGAGCCAACCACGCCGATTGAGGATGGGTGGTTGGACGCCGCCTCGGGGGCTACGATCCTAACGGTGATCGAGCCGAACACCAGCCCCGCACTCCGTGAGACTCATGATTCCAAGGAGCCGGACTCCTCTCCGGACTCTGAACCATTCGCGCCTCTGCCGGTCGAATCCGACCGGGCGCCGATCATGGAGTTTACTGCCGCGGTCATCTTTCAGCACTCGCCCTTTGGCGATATTATAAAATCACTAAAGTCTCTCTCTTTATCAGGAGAGCCCTGGCCGGACTACGGTCAGCGAGATTGGGATGCGGATGATGAAGAAATTCAAAGCCCACCCACCACCCACTTTGTAGCCACTGTCGACGATTTAACCGACATGCTCGACTTCGACTCCAAAGACATCGACGGTATGGACGCCGATGGAGGAGATGACGAAGAACCAGCGCCTATTGGGCCCTGGAACGCCACCTCGTCATATGACGTATACATGGTGGACGCACCAAAAGATGATGACGAGGAGCGGAAGGACGCACCGAAGGCTTGTTCTCTCGAAAAGCAGTCAAAGCGGCGACGCAAGTGCCGCCCCAAATCCCGCCTCGACAGAAATAACGATCACACAGACCCAGCGCTGGAGCAGGGCGAACCGCTGCCGGACAATGGCAATCCGGATAATCAAACCGAACAAACAAATCCTATCAAGGATAATGGTTCGGACGACATAACGCCGGACAGACACCCGGAGCAGCAGCCTGCCCGTAAAAGGCTTGTTGCCACCGCGAGGAGTCTAAAAAAGCAGAAGCAAAGGCTCAAGGCCGCGCAAGACACACTCCAAATCAGATGGAGTAAAATACTCAACACTGCAGCAAGGTATGGCGACAATCGCCCCTCCAAAAGCTACCCAAAGCGGAAGCTGCTACCCGAATTCGATGAGGAGGCCTTAGAACCCCCACAACCAAATATCAAAGCAACCACCTGGTCAGATAGACGACCCCTCTACCAACACAGAGTGGCATACAACGCCGCTCACAATACAATAATCGACCCATGCGAGGTCTCGCACCCAAAGGACGGCGCAACAAGATCCATCTATGCACCATGCAAGCGCGCCCCAGCATACAATGCAACACAACAAACATCCGAACAATGTGGTACACCCAGCTACAGGGGTGCCGCACACCCCCTATGTTTCACCGATGAGGTGTTGGACCACGAATTTCCAGAGGGATTCAAGCCCGTAAACATAGAGGCATACGACGGAACAACAGACCCTGGGGTCTGGATTGAGGACTACATCCTTCATATCCATATGGCTCGAGGAGATGATCTCCACGCCATCAAGTACCTACCCCTCAAGCTCAAAGGGCCAGCCCGTCACTGGCTCAAAGGCCTCCCCGAAAGCTCCATTGGAAGTTGGGAAGAGCTCGAAGACGCCTTTCGGGCAAATTTTCAAGGGACTTATGTCCAACCTCCGGATGCGGACGATTTGAGTCATATAACTCAACAACCCGGAGAGTCAGCCCAAAAGCTTTGGAACATGTTTCTTACTAAAAAGAACCAGATTGTCGACTGTCCGGACGCCGAAGCCTTGGCAGCTTTCAAGCATAGCGTCCGTGACGAATGGCTCGCCAGACACCTCGGCCAAAATAAGCCGAGAACGATGGCCGCATTAATAAACCTCATGACCCGCTTTTGCGCGGGTGAGGACAGCTGGCTAGCCAGATGCAGCACCAGCGACCCCAGTACATCTGAAGTTAGAGATGGAAACGGGAAATCACGGCACAACAGCAATAACAAACGCCGGAATAAAGAAGACAACACGAAGGGCACGACAGTAAACGCCGGATTCAAAAGCTCTCGGCCAGGTCAAAAGTCGCCCCCTAAAGGCACTAGGGATGAATTGTCCAGCCTCAACAAAATTCTGGACCAAGTATGTCAGATTCATAGTACCCCTGGTAAACCTGCTAATCATACCCACAGAGAATGTTGGGTCTTCAAGCAGTCCGGCAAGCTCAACGCCGTACACAAGGGGGAGGATACACCAAGTGAAGACGAGGACGAGCCCCCCAAGCAAGACACGGGGGAACAAAAGAAATTTCCACCAGAAGTCAAAACAGTAAACGTGTTACACGTAATCAAGGGAAAAAACAACGCGACACTCCCAGGAAAATATACCCAAGTGCCTGTCACCACGAAGTCCTGCCACTGGTCATCTCAACCGATCACTTTCGACCATCGCGATTACTCAGCAAGTATCCGACACGCAGGATGGGCTGCCCTGGTATTAGACCCAGTAATTGGCAGATATCACTTCACAAGAGTCTTGATGGACGGCGGCAGTAGCCTAAACCTAATATATCAGGATACAATCCACGGGATGGGGTTAGACCCAACACAAATTCGCCATAGCAATACTACCTTTAAAGGAGTAACGCCAGGCCCAGGGGCTCATTGTACGGGCTCCCTCCTACTACAAGTTATATTAGGCTCACCCGATAACTTCCGTCGCGAGCATTTAACTTTCCACATCGCTCCGTTTCAAAGTGGCTATCAAGCACTGCTCGGACGTGAAGCTTTCGCTCGCTTTAATGCAATACCACACTACGCCTCCCTCACACTCAAGATGCCCGGTCCACGTGGCATCATCACAGTGCACGGAAATATCAAGTGATCTCTGCGCTGAAGAGGGTGAGGCTGCCTTGGCAGCCGCACACTAAAGGCGCCCGGACAAGCGAAAGCATCCAATAGGTCGTCAAGACCTCAGATACAACTAATCGAGTCCGGCGCCGCTACTTATACAGAATAAATGGTCACACCCCTATTTGTCAATACAAGGGGCTCAACACGCGCAGACGAGTGGCAATTTCTTATCATCTTGAATTATACATGGTTTCTTTAAAAACTATCTTTTTGCACGACAACTTTTTCACTTAACTTCCTCTCTTTTACAGACGATCATCGTGCTACACCCGTCCAGGATATGGCACAATGGAGACACAGGCGCAGACGTGCAGCAGGGACCCGCTCCAAGGATTCTTTTTAGATTAAGACCCTGCGTAAACCTTTTTTACTGTCTCTTGTTGATACATATCCACCGTTGAGAAGGATGCTGACGTCTTGGCATGTGGCCACACCAGAACAATGCACGTACCTGGACACAAGGGGCTTCTTACAAAGGCCATTATTTAGGCCTGGTTTATACCACAAAGACCGAATACCTTAGGGAGTGTTCGGCGTCGCGAGTTTGGCCCTATATGCATCAGCTCCGAATCATTATCTTTGGTAAAATGTTGGGTTTGCCCGGCTCCTGTGTTTTGGTGCCTTACGTTCCGCTTTACCGGCTAAGGTAGCACTAGGAGAACTACTGCGATAGTGCCCTGGTTCACCCGGACGAGCACCTCAGTAGAGAAAGCCGAAAACTGACTATCATGATATAGCGTGAGACTGGTCAACCACTCGATGACCTGTGGGAATGTTAGAATTCCTCCGCCTTAACGAAGGGCCATTTTCCGGCCAGGCATGTACGCACCCCGGAATCGGGAGAGTGCGGAGCCACCAGGGGCTATCTAGTAGCCCCACTGTCAAACTCCTATGGCTAAGTGAAAGTGCTAAAGCATTATAGTCCGGTTGCCTCGCTCGCTCCGCTATCACCTCCTTAATAGGACCAAGACGTTGGGTTAAGTGTGAACGCATGTTTTTGCGAGCACCTCCGCATTATATGTGTGAGGGTTGAAGCCGATGATTGCAATCTTTCAGGTTATACACATGTATACATAAACGGCCGCCCAGGAGGCATCATATTACTTTCAGGCAAAAGTATAAAAATAGCCTTATAAAAATTTATAAAAGCATTTCGCTTACAACGAGATTACATATCACTCAAACATAATATTTTTTGAGCACTGGGTCTCTATCAAACGGGCACCCTCAAGAACTTCAAAGTAGTGCTCAGCAGCCTTTCGACCTATAGCCGAATCCCACGCTGCAACATTGGTAGCATCCATCTCCGCCCAGTATGCCTTAACACGGGCAAAGGCCATCTGTGCGCCCTCTATGCACGCCGACCTCTTCATCGCTCTAATGCGCGGCACCACGTCAAGGAACTGCTGCACCAAGCTGAAATAGCTGTTCAGTTTTGACCTTTCCGGCCATAGCTGATCCACAACAGACCTCATGGAGAGTCCGGAAAACCTATTTAGTTCGGCCCATTTGGCTAATTGGTCAGTCAATGAAAGTGGACGCTCGGGAGAATGGAATTTTCTCCAAAACAGCTGGTCTACTTCACGGTCCGTCTGACCCTGGAAGTACTTGGCCGCATCGGCAGTGCTCGCCGCCAAATCCATATACACATCCTCCGAACTCCATAGCCGATCCAGAGGGGCATACCGTGGATCTCCGAACTTCCTCCGCAACATAAAGGAGTTCCCAGCTACAATATCCCCGGCTTCCCGCAGCTCCTCCTTCTTTGCCCTCATAGCAGAGCGGAGGTCTTTTCTCGTCGCAGCAGCCTTCTCAAGGTCCGATGCCTTCGCTTGGTTTTCCTTTTCAAGAACCCGACAACGGTCGGCGGCGGATTTTAATTCTATGGCCATCTTGGCCATCTTGTCTCGGCTCTCGCCATGCGCGGCCTTCTCGGCTTGCAACTCTTCGGCCGCCTTCAAAGCAGCCGCATTACCCAACCTCACTTGTTCCTTGGCTCGGGCAAGTTCTGCCCGCAAGGCCTGAATAGTGGTAGCTCCATCTGCAGTCGCAACATATTAAAGATACTGGCATCATGCTGCTCTTCCTATGTGGCGTTTACCAGATAATGACACTTACCCTGTGCCTCGTCAAGCCTTTTGTTAACAAGCTCGATGTCGGCGTCTGCCGCATCCAACTGCCGTTCTAAATGGGCAAACTCGCTAGTCCGGCTAGCCACCGGAGCTTCCATCACCTGCACATAGAGGAGAGATAGTCTGGAGCATCTTTTCCAATACCGGATTTTCCAAACCCTCAGGGAGGGGGGCTGAACACCGAATCAACTTCGCCTTTGTTAACCAGTCCTGGTCAAAAAGCAAACTCTCAGAAATAACTTTGTGACAAAGGAGAGATAGTATGTTCAGCCTGAAGATGCCTTACCTGTTCAGCGGCGCGGTCACTACTCAGGCCCACGTCCTCGGTGATTTCCGGACACTCCACCTGAGGTCCGAAGAATGATTTGTACATCTCCTCGTGCGTCAGGCCGAGGAAATTTTGAATGACACGCGGTCCCTCGGGATTGAACTCCCACAAGCGAAGGGGCCGGCGTTTGCAAGGCTGGACTTGACGGACCAGCATAACTTGTATTACCGCAACCAAACTGAAATCTCCATTAAAGAGATCCTGAATGCGGCTTTGTAGTATAGGCACGTCCTTGGCTGGACCCCAGCTTAGTCCTCTGCTAATCCATGACATCAGTTGTGGTGGAGGGCCCGAGCGGAAAACGGGGGCAGCCGCCCACTTGGCACTTCTAGGAGCCGTGATGTAGAACCACTCTTGTTGCCACAATTCAGACACCTCTGGAATGGAACCTTTGGGCCATGAAGCTCCCGTCATCTTGCGTATTGAGGCACCTGCACACGCCGCATGTTGCCCCTCGATCATCTTCGGCTTTACTTCAAAGGTCTTGAGCCATAGGCCAAAGTGAGGGGTAACCCGGAGGAAGGCCTCGCACACGACAATAAATGTCGTGATATGAAGAAAGGAGTCCGGAGCTAGATCATGGAAATCTAGCCCGTAGTAAAACATCAAGCCCCTAACGAAAGGATCCAGAGCAAGGCCTAGACCTCGGAGGAAGTGGGAGACGAACACGACGCTCTCGTTGGGTTCGGGGGAGGGGACGGCCTGCCCCCGGGGAGGCAGCCAATGCAAAATCTCGGCGGTCAGATATCTGGCCTCCCTCAACTTTTTGATGTCTTCTTCCGTGATGGAGGAAGGCACCCATCGGCCTTGAAGGCTAGATCCGGACATGACTGAAGGTTCGGAGCACCTGACCTGAACTTTGGGTGTTTGAGCTTAAGGTGGGGGAAGGATTCGATTGAGCACGGGAGGGAAAAATAAAAGCCTTGTCCCTTTATAAAGAGGGTGAATATCAAGCGTCCTCTCCGTGTCCGTTTGGACTTGCCTATAATCTAGGAGTCCTAGAAGCGGTTGGGTTACCCACGCCCATATTGATGAGAATCCTGGAATAAGGGGACACGATCTCTGCTTTAACAAGACGTGCCAAGGAAACTGCCTCGCATGACGCGCTGAGGTGGGATAATAAAACGACTCGGATAAAGGCTTGGTCGTGGTGTGTCACACTACGGAATACGTCAGCAGATTAGATTTGTGTAAATGTTATTCTCTCTATGGCAACATGTGGAAACTTATTTTGCAGAGCCGGACACTATCTTTGTTCAAAATCTTCTATGAAGTACTTGGAGGAGGAACCCGCCTTGCAATGCCGAAGACAATCTGCGCGCCGGACTCGTCGTCATTGAAGCCTGGTTCAGGGGCTACTGAGGGAGTCCTGGACTAGGGGGTGTTCGGATAGCCAGACTATACCTTCAGCCGGACTCCTGGACTATGAAGATATAAGATTGAAGACTTCGTCCTGTGTCCGGAAGGGACTTTCCTTGGCGTGGAAGGCAAGCTTGGCGATACGGATATGTAGATCTCCTACCATTGTAACCGACTTTGTGTAACCCTAACCCTCTCCGGTGTCTATATAAACCGGAGGGTTTTAGTCCGTAGGACAACATACAGAACAACAATCATACCATAGGCTAGCTTCTAGGGTTTAGCCTCTCCGATCTCGTGGTAGATCTACTCTTGTACTACCCATATCATCAATATTAATCAAGCAGGACGTAGGGTTTTACCTCCATCGAGAGGGCCCGAACCTGGGTAAAACTTCATGTCCCTTGCCTCCTGTTACCATCCGGCCTAGACGCACAGTTCGGGAACCCCTACCCGAGATCCGCCGGTTTTGACACCGACAACAGTGCTGACATATCTACCTGAACTGGGCAACCTTCATTATTTAGGTGTTTTTGTAAATAAGTATAAGTCAGACTACTATGTCTACGCTTTTGCGCCATGCAACATGTCGCTTGCTGCCTACTACTTCTCCCTCGCGTATCTTTTTCTTTTTATGTTCTGGCTATGCCACTCCAGGGCTGTCCCCCTAAGGATAACTCTTCCTTATCGATCTTCCTTTTTAATTAACCAGCCCATTTCGCAAAACAGATGTTGTGTTGTTTAAAATTCACATGCGCGGTACTGGATTTTAATTACACTTCTTTGAACCCTTCCAATATAAGTATTTCCCCCCTAATATATAACTGATATATGCCTACTGCAGTAGAAATTACAGAATGGTGATCCACCTGATTATTCATTACTGAGGAAATGTTTTGTTTTTCACATGTTATCTTCACATTCTTTATTTACATTCTTACTGCCTTCATACAATTTATGCTTCAAAAGAGGCTGCCCAAATAAAAAATAGGCAGTTCAGTTCTTTGTATTTCTTTCATTACTACTTGATTTTTGATTCCCTTGCTTTCTTTCTTCGGTTTTCTTCAATTTATCTTTGTTTCTTCGTTGTGCCTTTTCTTTTCCATTGGTTTCCCTTGTACATTTTGTGTATATACCAGGAACATTTATATATATACAGATTTTATTTTTTCCAAAAAAATGATTAAAAAATCTGAATTTTTTTTCATGTCTATGTTCTTCATACACATTGTACATACTTTGTATACATCAAGAATATTTCTGTATACACGTTAATTTTTTGCAAATACATGATTAAGATACTTTTGAACTTATACTTCTTGATGTATAACTTTTCATGAAAATTGTACACTTTTTTACAATAGGAATTTTTAATATATACACCTATTTTTTCATATATATGATTACTGATTTCTAACACATATATTTTTTATGCTGCTTTTTTCATACACATTGAATTTTTTTTCTACATCTGGGACATTTTTTATATGCATGCTTAATTTTTTTAAAATCCATGATTAACATTTTTGAAAACTTATATTTTTATGTCCATTATTTCCACACACATAGTATGTTCTGTATACATCATAACTTCTATTAGTTTAGCCTCGATATAATATGTGTCCTATAAAACTAATGATTAATCCTATAATAAATCACATCTATTTTCACACTCTGCAAGCACACCTTCGCTCACGCCCACAAAACAAAAAGGACACGTACATAAACTTCAGCATATATATAAAGGTTCCACCCTCCAGCCCATATGCAGGCCCATTATTTCATGGGCTAAGAACCTCATGACAAATACAACCTTTTTCGCCAGGTCCATTCCTTCTGCCTTATCCTCTCCTTCAGATCAACCAAAACCTAATCCTCTCTGCTTCGGGTGAGTTCGTCTCTTCTTCAATGCTCTCTTACCATTGCAGCACCAGATTTCTAGGCCTCCTTACTTCCCTGGAAATTTACTGTTTGTTCAATCTGCAGACTTTCGCCCGCCCTTCCGTCTTCCTTGACGACGATTTCTACCGCTTGCTGCCCCGTCCGTTCTGCCTGCAGAGGTATTTTTGTAGATCTCAGATTCAGCTTATCTCGCTCCACCGTTTAATGCACCTGTGCTTGCCTTCGTTACATTGAAGATTATGAATGTCGTATGCAAATGAGAGATATCCATGTTAATTCATTGGCTCAGTCAAATAGCCTAAGATTTACCCTTGACTTTGTCTAGGTGAACAGAGCACTGTTGGGGAACGTAGTAATTTCAAAAATTTCCTACACACACGCAAGATCATGGTGATGCATAGCAACGAGAGGGGAGAGTGTTGTCTACGTACCCTCGTAGACCGTTCGCGGAAGCGTTATATCAACGCGGTTGATGTAGTCATACGTCTTCATGATCCGACCGATCCAAGTACCGAAAGCCCGGCACCTCTGAGTTCTGCACACGTTCAGCTCGGTGACGTCCTCGCCTTCTCGATCCAGCAAGAGGGGCGAAGTAGTAGATGAGTTCCGACTGCACGACGGTGTGGTGACGGTGTTGGTGAAGAACAATCTCCGCAGGGCTTCGCCTAAGCACTACGAAAACTAGGACGGAGGATAAACTAGAGGGGACGGGGTTGTCGGCACACGGCTTGGTGTTTCTTGATGTGTCTTGGGTGCTAGCCCTACCCCTCTATTTATATGTTGAGCCTTGGGGTCGAAACTTGGAGTAAAAGCCTCCACAAAGTCGGTTTCACCCGAAAGGCAAGAGTCCTTCTCGGACTCCAGGGCCAGATGCCAGGGTTCCCGGCGTCTGGACCCAGACGCCAGGGACCCTGGCGTCTGGCCCCTGGACTCTGCAAAGCTTCCTTTTGCGCTTTCCAAAAACCTTGTGGGCTTTCCCCTTTGGCCCAAATAAAGTGTTCTCGCACCCAAACATTTCGGGAAACATCCGGAACCCTTTTCGGTGAATTCCGGAACCCTTCCGGTGACCAAACACTATTATCCCATATATCAAACTTTATCTCCGGACCATTCCGGAGTTCCTCGTCATGTCTGTGATATCATCCCGGACTCCGAACAACATTCGGTCATCAACATACATAACTCATATAGTACTATATCGTCAACGAACGTTAAGCGTGCGGACCCTACGGGTTCGAGAACTATGTAGACATGACCGAGACACCTCTCTGATCAATAACCAATAGCGGGACCTGGATGCCCATATTGGCTCCTACATATTCTACGAAGATCTTTATCAGTCATACCGCATAACAACATACGTTGTTCTCTTTGTCATCGGTATGTTACTTGCCCGAGATTCGATCGTCGGTATCTCAATACCTAGTTCAATCTCGTTACCGGCAAGTCTCTTTACTCGTTCCGTAATACATCATCCCGCAACTAACTCATTAGTTGCAATGCTTGCAAGGCTTATAGTGATGTGCATTACCGAGTGGGCCCAGAGATACCTCTCCGACAATCGGAGTGACAAATCCTAATCTCGAAATACGCCAACCCAACAAGTACCTTTGGAGACACCTATAGAGCACCTTTATAATCACCCAGTTACGTTGTGACGTTTGGTAGCTGATACGTCTCCGTCGTATCTACTTTTCCAAACACTTTTGCCCTTGTTTTGGACTCTATCTTGTATGATTTGAATGGAACTAACCCGGACTAACGTTGTTTTCAGCAGAATTACCATGATGTTGTTTTATGTGCAAAAAACAAATATTCTCGTAATGACCTGAAACTCCACGGGAGGTCTTAGAAAAAACAAACAAAAATCCTCGCCAAATATGAAGACCAAGGGGCCCACACCCTTTCCACGAGGGTGGGCCCCCCTAGGGCGCGCCCCCCTACCTCGTGGGCCCCCTATGGACTCTCCGTCGCCAACTCCAACTCTATATATTTGCTTTTGGAGAGAAAAAATCAGAGAGAAGAAATCATCGCGTTTTACGATACGGAGCCGCCGCCAAGCCCTAAAACCTCTCGGGAGGGCTGATCTGGAGTCCGTTCGAGGCTCCGGAGAGGGGGATTCGTCGCCGTCGTCATCATCAACCATCCTCCATCACCAATTTCATGATGCTCACCGCCGTGCGTGAGTAATTGCATCGTAGGCTTGCTGGACGGTGATGGGTTGGATGAGATTTATCATGTAGTCGAGTTAGTTTTGTTAGGGTTTGATCCCTAGTATCCATTATGTTCTGAGATTGATGTTGCTATGACTTTGCTATGCTTAATGCTTGTCACTAGGGCTCGAGTGCCATGATTTCAGATCTGAACCTATTATGTTTTCATCAGCATATGAGAGTTCTAGATCCTATCTTGCAAGTCTATAGTCACCTACTATGTGTTATGATCTGGCAACCCCGAAGTGACAATAATCGGGACCACTCCTGATGATGACCATAGTTTGAGGAGTTCATGTATTCACTATGTGCTAATGCTTTGTTCCGGTTCTCTATTAAAAGGATGCCTTAATATCCCTTAGTTTCCAATAGGACCCCGCTGCCACGGGAGGGTAGGACAAAAGATGTCATGCAAGTTATTTTCCATAACCACGTATGACTATATACGGAATACATGCCTACATTACATTGACGAACTGGAGCTAGTTCTGTGTCGCCCTATGTTATGACTGTTACATGATGAACCGCATCCGGCATAATTATCCATCACTGATCCAGTGCCTACGAGGTTTCCATATACTGGTTTACGCTTATTTACTTTTCCGTTGCTACTGTTACAATCACTACAAAATACCAAAAACTTTACTTTTGCTGTCTTTACTTTTGTTGCCGCTACCACCACTATCATATTACTTTGCTACTAAACACTTTGCTGCAGATACTAAGTTTCCAGGTGTGGTTGAATTGACAACTCAGCTACTAATACTTGAGAATATTCTTTGGCTCCCCTTGTGTCGAATCAATAAATTTGGGTCGAATACTCTACCCTCGAAAGCTGTTGCGATCCCCTATACTTGTGGGTTATCAAGACTAATTTCTGGCGGTGTTGCCGGGGAGCATAGCTCTATTCTTTGAGTCACTTGGGATTTATATCTGCTGGACACTATGAAGAACTTGAGAGATCCAAAAACCAAGATCTATCCCTCAACTACGAGGGGAGGTAAGGAACTGCCATCTAGCTCTGCACTTGATTCACCTTCTGTTATGAGTAAGTTTGCGACACCTACATCTGCTTCTGCTATTCGTTCTGATATGTCGCATGTTATTGATGATTCCACTTCTACTATGCATGATACTTATGATGAAACTGCTTCTATGCCTGATACTACTGTGCCACTTAGTGATTTTCTAGAAGAACAAATTGCTAGGGCTAGAGAAAAAGAAATTATTGAATCTGAATACGATGATGATAGTGATGATGAAAATATGCCTATTATTCCTGAGGGTTATTTATTTGATCAAGATGCTTCTTTAGCTATTTTAGCTTGCAGAGATAGATATGAGCTTAAGAGGTTTTTAATTAAATGGAACGAAGAATCACTTAGAGATAAAATGAAACCCGATCCTGCTTTTGCTACTTCACCTATATGTGTTCCTGATAAAGTTTATGAATTCTCTGTTGATCCTGATATAATTACTCTGGTTGAATCTGATCCGTTTTATGGCTATGAATCTGAAATTGTTGTGGCACATCTTACTAAGTTAAATGATATAGATGCCCTATTCACTAATAATGAGAGATCACGTTACCTCTATTTACTCAAAATATTTCCGTTCTCATTAAAGGGCGATGCTAAGATATGGTTTAATTCTCTTGATCCTGGTTGTGTGTGTAGTCCCCAGAATATGATTTATTACTTCTCTGCTAAATATTTCCCTGCTCATAAGAAACGAGCTGCTTTGAGGGAATATACAACTTTGTGCAAATTAAAGAAGAGAGTCTCCCACAAGCTTGGGGGAGGCTTCTCAAGTTACTTAATGCTTTGCCTGATCATCCTCTTAAGAAATCTGAAATACTTGATATCTTTTATAATGGACTAACCGATGCTTCCAGAGATTACCTGGATAGTTGTGCTGGTTCTCTTTTCAGGGAAAGAACACCGGATGATGCTGAAATTCTATTGAATAATATGTTGACAAATGAAAATAATTGGGCACCTCCTGAGCCACCTCCTGATCCAACTCCTGCTCCAATTACTGAGCCTGTTCCTAAACCAACTCCGAAGAAGAGAGGTGTTCTATTTCTCAGTCCCAAAGATATGCAAGAGGCAAAGAAATCTATGAAAGAAAAAGGTATTAAAGCTGAAGACGTTAAGAATTTACCTCCTATTGAAGAAATACGTGGTCTTAATTCATCGCCTGTTGAAGAAACTTATGATCTCAATCATTTATTTACTAAAGAACCTCCTGATCCCGATATCCCGACACAGGTAGTAAAGGTAAATTCTCTCTATAGATATGATAAAGCTGAAGTCCCTCCTACTAAAATTGCTAGTCAGTGCTTGGATGAGTTTGATAACTTTATGTATAAGCAAGATGACTTCAATGCTTATTTTGGTAGACAATTAAAAGAAAATGCTTATATGATTAGATGCTTGGGTGATTATATGGCTGATATTAAAGGTGAACTTAAACTTATTAGCAAACATGCTTCTATGGTCACCACTCAAGTAGAACAAGTACTTAAAGCTCAAAAAGAAGTGCTTAATGAAATGAATAGTAAGAAAAATGATTATGCTGTTAGAGTGGCTACTAGAACTGGTAGAATGACTCAGGAACCTTTGTATCCTGAAGGCCACCCTAAGAGAATCGAGCAAGATTCTCAAAGAAATAATATTGTTGTTCCTAGTTCTTCTAAAAAGAAGAAGAAAAATGATAGAACTGTGCAAACTTCTAGTGAACCTATTGCTGAACCACCTGCTAATCCAAATGAAATTTCTATGTCTGATGCTGAAACACAATCTGG
This sequence comes from Triticum urartu, assembly GCF_056163025.1. Taxonomy (NCBI): domain Eukaryota; kingdom Viridiplantae; phylum Streptophyta; class Magnoliopsida; order Poales; family Poaceae; genus Triticum; species Triticum urartu. The sequence continues at coordinate 140,721,092 of NC_141874.1, read as the reverse complement.
TAATGAACATGAACCTAGTAAAAATATTAATGATGATGTTCATGATGATGCTCAACCTAGTAATGATAATGATGTAGAAATTGAACCTGTTGTTGATCTTGATAACCCACAATCAAAGAATCAACGTTATGATAAAAGAGACTTTGTTGCTAGGAAACATGGTAAAGAAAGGGAACCTTGGGTTCAGAAACCCATGCCTTTTCCTCCGAAACCATCCAAGAAAAAGGATGATGAGGATTTTGAGCGCTTTGCTGAAATGATTAGGCCTATCTTTTTGCGTATGAGATTAACTGATGTGCTCAAAAGGAATCCTTATGCTAAATATATGAAAGATATCATTACTAATAAAAGAAAGATACCGGAAGCTGAGATTTCCACCATGCTTGCTAATTATACTTTTAAGGGTGGAATACCAAAGAAACTTGGAGATCCCGGAGTACCTACTACACCTTGCTCCATTAAAAGAAATTATAATAAAACTGCTTTATGTGATCTTGGAGCCGATGTTAGTGTTATGCCTCTCTCTTTATATCGTAGACTTGACTTGAATAAGTTGACACCTACTGAAATATCTTTGCAAATGGCTGATAAATCAACTGCTATACCTGTCGGTATTTGTGAGGATGTGCCTGTTGTGGTTGCAAACGTTACTATTTTAACGGACTTTGTTATACTTGATATTCCCGAGGATGATAGTATGTCTATTATTCTTGGAAGACCTTTTCTTAATACTACAGGGGCTGTTATTGATTGCAACAAAGACAATGTCACTTTTCATGCTAATGGTAATGAGCATACGGTACACTTTTCGAGGAAACAACCTCAAGTTCATAGTATCAACTCTATTGGAAAAATTCCATCGATTATATTTGGAGGTTTTGAATTTCTTCTTCCTACTGTCAAAAAGAAATATGATATTCTTATTATTGGGGATGTGCATATCCCCATTGAGGTAACTTAGTGTTATTCGAAATTTCTCCGGTTTCATGATTATCAGAATGAGTTTGTTAACAAGACTTGATCAACCTTGTTAGCGGATTCTTTTTGATGAGCATGAGATGGATGAAACTAGAAGCACAAACTTCTATACCCTCTTTATATTTTCTGTTATTTATATTAAATAAAGTAAAAATAGTATTTTTTTGTCTGTTTCCTGACTTATCCGTGCAATATAAAAATATCCCGAAAATAAAAATCCTCAGAATGCCATGCCAATTTAATATGATTTTTTGGGAATATTTGAGGATTTACTGTGCAAAAATTACCGCGGGAGGAGCTGCCACCTGGTGACGAGGGCGGTGGGCGCGCCCCCCCTATAGGGCGCGCCCCCCTGCCTCATGGACCCACGGTGGCCCTCCTCCACTTATTCCAGCACCCATCTTCTTCCTCTATCTCACACAAACCCGAAAAACCAACTCAAGCACGAGTTCCAGCCACTTTTGCTGTGATTTTCGATCTCCTTGCTCAAAGCACCTCTCGCAAAACTGCTTGGGGAGATTGTTCCTTGGTATGTGACTCCTCCATTGGTCCAATTAGTTTGTGTTCTAGTGCTTTATTCTTTGCAAATTTGTGCTGCATAGGTGACCATTTTCTTGAGCTTGCATGTCAAATTTATATGGTTCCTAGTAGTTCTAATGCTTGATATAGGCTCTAGGCACTTGTAGGAGTAGTTGCTATCAGTTTAATTGAGTTTGGTTCACTTTTATTTTGAAGTTACTAAAAATTTTAGAATTTTTTAGAGAAAAACAATATGTTTAGGAAGATGTTCCAAGGTGGTTCCTCTAAGAAGCAAGGACCCAGAATTGCTATGCGCGATGCTGACAAGGATCCACCAAGAGACGCTCCAGTACGGCCTTGCCAATGGCCGTCAGAAAATTTTATGGACCATGCGGGAATTAAAGAAGAATTCAAATCATATTTGCGCAATGCCGGTCTTGAAGATTTTGAGGCTAACAAATGCCCCCAGTATCATGATCTCACAAGTTCATTTGTGAGGAGGTTTGAGTATTCATCTTCGCGTAATTCTCCTTCAGTCATGTTTGATATTTATGACAAATCTTATACCATGGACCTAGAGGATTTCACTTCTTCTTGCGAACTTCCATCATGGGGCAGTGTTAGGGATCCCCCTAAATCTGAATTTAGAAACTTTCTTGCTAGTATAACTGTGGGGGAATCCAGAGATATAACGCAGGCTACCATAGGGAGCATTCACTTTCCTGCTATACATTATTTTGCTCTTTTCATTGGTAGATGCATAAATGCTAAGGATGAAGCATGCCACATGTGTGTACCTGATCTCAGCATTCTTAGAGTGTTGTGTTAGGAGACCAATCTTATCATATGGGAGCCATTGTAGCTCGTAGGTTGCATCATAATAGACATAATGGAGATTTCTTTGGAGGAATTTGTGCAACTTGCTTAGCTCATTTTCTTGAAATAGACATTCGTGAGGGTGATATGGAGTTGCCTCCTGCATATTTAGATTATAACTCTATGGCTTCGCACCAGTTTGTCGAGAGGCCTGAATCACCTCTCTTATATCGCTTAATTTTTGATAAACGACGTGTTTTCCATATTACTCTCCCTGCTCCTGCCTTCTTTGATTCCCGGACAAAAGGAAGATATGTTATTACCATAGAGGAGGCAAAAGAGTACGAGAGGAGAGCGGAGGCAGCCCGACTCCACGCTGCAGCTCAGCAGGCAATAACCGCTGCACATCAGTATGATCCCAACTATTCCTCCTCATCGCAGTACGACCCCAACAACTATTATTATGGATATCCGCCAGGCCAGCCGTGGCCATAGACCAACTTAGGCCAAAAGCCTAAGTTTGGGGGAGTACGTATTTCTCACCGACATTACATTTATGTTCACACACACTCATTGCTAGATGTCAGTGTTCATACTTTTTCACTATAATATCCATGCTAGTTTATTTTCTTTTTCCTGCTTTCTTCTTGTGTGTTTGCTTAACCTTAAGAAAAACCAAAAAAAATAGTAGTAGTTTATTTTTTTGCTGTAGTAGTAATAATTAAAAAGAAAACCCAAAAATATTTCCCGTTCTTCTTTTGCTTGTTGGGAGCTTTCCCGTGTAAATAGTTTTATTTCTTTTCCTTTCTTGGGGGTCAGTAGGAGAAGACCATAATTAAATTGTTGAAGTGACTCTTATATGCATTATTGATTGATTTAACCAAGAGCCCATATTGCCTTGTCTTCTCCTATTTATTGAATGCTCGTAGATTCCAGCTTAGTCCAATGCACGTGCACTCTTATTATTATTCACACCATTCGGTCGTGCAAGTGAAAGGCAATTATGATGATATATGATGGACTGACTGAGATGAGAAAAGCTGGTATGAACCCGACCTCTTTTGTTTTTGTAAATATGATGAGTCCGTCGTTCTTGATTCAGCTTATTATGAATAAACATGTTTGCAATGACAATTAGAGATCATAGTTGCTTGTGCCATGCTTGATTAGTTATGAGTTATAATGATTTACCTTGTATGCCAACATGCTATTGAGATGATTATGATGTGGTATGATGGGGTGGTATCCTCCTTTGAATGATTTAAGTGACTTGACTTGGCACATGTTCACGCATGTAGTTGAAACAAAATCAACATAGCCTTCACGATATTTATGTTCATGGTGGATTATATCCTACTCATGCTTGCATCCAATGTTTATTAATTTTAATGCATGTACATGGCTGTTGTCGCTCTCTAGTTGGTCGCTTCCCAGTCTTTTGCTAGCCTTCACCTGTACTAAGCGGGAATACTGCTTGTGCATCCAATCCCTTATACCCCAAAGTTATTCTAGATGAGTCCACCATACCTTCCTATATGCGGTATCTACCTGCCGTTCCAAGCAAATTTGTATGTGCCAAACTCTAAACCTTCAAATAAACATTCTGTTTTGTATGCTCGAATAGCTCATGTATCAACAAAGGCTGTCCTTATCTTCTGTGTTAGGCGGGTTATTCTCAAGAGGAGTGGTCTCCGCTCCTCACTCACGAGAAAATGGCTGGTCACCGGGATGCCCAGTCCCATGCTTTATGCAAACTAAATCAAAATTAATTGCAAACAAAACTCCCCCTTGGACCTGATGTATGTTGGAGGCACTCATTGTTTCGAGCAAGCCATGGATTGATGCTTGTTGGTGGAGGGGGAGTATAACCTTTACCATTCTGTTTGGGAACCGCCTATAATGTGTTTAGCATGGAAGATATCGCCATCTCTTAGTTGTTACGTTGAAAATGAAAGTATACCGCTCAAAATACAATTTATCTCTATTTCAAAACCGAGCTCTGGCACCTCTACAAATCCCTGCTTCCCTCTGCGAAGGGCCTATCCATTTACTTTTATGCTGAGTCATCACCCTCTTATTAAAAAGCACTAGCTGGAGAGCACATCCGCCATTTGCATTCATCACTATTAATTTATGTTGGGTATGACTATGATTGGATCTCTTTTACCATGAATTACAATGTCTAGTCAGTCCTTGATCTTTAAAGGTGCTCTGCATTTATGTTTTGCGGTCTCAGAAAGGGCTAGCGAGATACCATCTTATTATATCATATTATGATTGTTTTGAGAAAGTGTTGTCATCTGAGATTTATTATTATTACTTGCTAGTTGATTATGCTATTGATATGAGTAATGATGAGACCTGAGAATTATTGCAAATGTGGTTAGTTATGATTTATGCTGAAAACTTGAATGCTGGCTTGACATAGTTACAACAACAAGAGCAAACAGGGTTTGTAAAAGTTTTTCTTTCTTTCTTTCAGTTTGTCAACTGAATTGCTTGAGGACAAGCAAGGGTTTAAGCTTGGGGGAGTTGATACGTCTCCGTCGTATCTACTTTTCCTAACACTTTTGCCCTTGTTTTGGACTCTATCTTGTATGATTTGAATGGAACTAACCCGGACTGACGCTGCTTTTAGCAGAATTACCATGATGTTGTTTTATGTGCAGAAAACAAATATTCTCGGAATGACCTGAAACTCCACGGGAGGTCTTAGAAAAAACAATAAAAAATCCTCGCCAAATATGAAGACCAGGGGGCCCACACCCTTTCCACGAGGGTGGGGGGCGCCCCCCTAGGGCGCGCCCTCTACCTCGTGGGCCCCCTGTTGACCCTTCGACGCCAACTCCAACTCTATATATTTGCTTTCGGAGAGAAAAAATCAGAGAGAAGAAATCATCGCGTTTTACGATACGGAGCCGCCGCCAAGCCCTAAAACCTCTCGGGAGGGCTGATCTGGAGTCCGTTCGGGGCTCCAGAGAGGGGGACTTGTCGCCGTCGTCATCATCAACCATCCTCCATCACCAATTTCATGATGCTCACCGTCGCGCGTGAGTAATTGCATCGTAGGCTTGCTGGACGGTGATGGGTTGGATGAGATTTATCATGTAATTGAGTTAGTTTTGTTAGGGTTTGATCCCTAGTATCCATTATGTTCTGAGATTGATGTTGCTATGACTTTGCTATGCTTAATGCTTGTCACTAGGGCCCGAGTGCCATGATTTCAGATCTGAACCTATTATGTTTTCATCAATATATGAGAGTTCTAGATCCTATCTTGCAAGTCTATAGTCACCTACTATGTGTTATGATCCGGCAACCCCGAAGTGACAAAAATCGGGACCACTCCCGGTGATGACCATAGTTTGAGGAGTTCATGTATTCACTATGTGCTAATGCTTTGTTCCGGTTCTCTATTAAAAGGAGGCCTTAATATCCTTTAGTTTCCAATAGGACCCCGCTGCCACGGGAGGGTAGGACAAAAGATGTCATGCAAGTTCTTTTCCATAAGCACGTATGACTATATACGGAATACATGCCTACATTACATTGATGAACTGGAGCTAGTTCTGTGTCACCCTATGTTATGACTGTTACATGATGAACCGCATCCGGCATAATTATCCATCACTAATCCGGTGCGTACGAGTTTTCCATATACTGGTTTACGCTTATTTACTTTTCCGTTGCTACTGTTACAATCACTACAAAATACCAAAAACATTACTTTTGCTGTCTTTACTTTTGTTGCCACTACCACCACTACCATATTACTTTCATACTAAACACTTTGCTGCAGATACTAAGTTTCCAGGTGTGGTTGAATTGACAACTCAGCTGCTAATACTTGAGAATATTCTTTGGCTCCCCTTGTGTCGAATCAATAAATTTGGGTTGAATACTCTACCCTCGAAAGCTGTTGCGATCCCCTATACTTGTGGGTTATCAGTAGCACACAAAGTGTTCCTCCGGTAAACGGGAGTTGCATAATCTCATAGTCACAGGAACATGTATAAGTCATGAAGAAAGCAATAGCAACAAACTAAACGATCAAGTGCTAAGCTAACGGAATGGGTCAAGTCAATCACATCATTCTCCTAATGATGTGATCCCGTTAATCAAATGACAACTCATGTCTATGGTTAGGAAACTTAACCATCTTTGATCAACGAGCTAGTCAAGTAGAGGCATACTAGTGACACTCTGTTTGTCTATGTATTCACACATGTATTATGTTTCCGATTAATACAATTCTAGCATGAATAATAAACATTTATCATGAAATAAAGAAATAAATAATAACTTTATTATTGCCTCTAGGGCATATTTCCTTCAGTCTCCCACTTGCACTAGAGTCAATAATCTAGATTACACAGTAATGATTCTAACACCCATGGAGCCTTGGTGCTGATCATGTTTTGCTCATGGAAGAGGCTTAGTCAACGGGTCTGCAACATTCAGATCCACATGTATCTTGCAAATTTCTATGTCTCCCACCTAGACTAAATCCCGGATGGAATTGAAGCGTCTCTTGATGTGCTTGGTTCTCTTGTGAAATCTGGATTCCTTCGCCAAGGCAATTGCACCAGTATTGTCACAGAAGATTTTCATTGGACCCGATGCACTAGGTATGACACCTAGATCAGATATGAACTCCTTCATCCAGACTCCTTCTTTTGCTGCTTCCGAAGCAGCTATGTACTCCGCTTCACACGTAGATCCCGCCACGACTCTTTGTTTAGAACTACACCAACTGACAGCTCCCCCGCTTAATATAAACATGTATCCGGTTTGCGATTTAGAATCGTCCGGATCAGTGTCAAAGCTTGCGTCAACGTAACCATTTACGATGAGCTATTTTTCACCTCAATAAACGGGAAACATATCCTTAGTCCTTTTCAGGTATTTCAGTATGTTCTTGATCGCTGTCCAGTGATCCACTCCTGGATTACTTTGGTACCTCCCTGCTAGAATTATAGCAAGGCACACATCAGGTCTGGTACACAGCATTGCATACATGATATAGCCTATGGCTGAAGCATAGGGAACATCTTTCATCTTCTCTCTATCTTCTGCAGTGGTCGGGCATTGAGTCTTACTCAACTTCACACCTTGTAACACAGACAAGAACCCTTTCTTTGCTTGATCCATTTTGAACTTTTTCAAAACTTTGTCAAGGTATGTGCTTTGTGAAAGTCCAATTAAGCGTCTTGATCTATCTCTATAGATCTTGATGCCCAATATGTAAGCAGCTTCACCGAGGTCTTTCATAGAATTTTTTTTATTCAAGTATCCCTTTATGCTATCCAGAAATTCTATATCATTTCAAATCAGTAATATGTCATCCAGATATAATATCAGAAATGCTACAGAGCTCCCACTCACTTTCTTGTAAATACATGCTTCTCCAAAAGTCTGTATAAAACCAAATGCTTTGATAACACTATCAAAGCGTTTATTCCAACTCCGAGAGGCTTGCACCAGTCCATAAATGGATCGCTAGAGCTTGCACACTTTGTTAGCTCCCTTTGGATCGACAAAACCTTCTGGTTGCATCATATACAACTCTTCTTCCAGAAATCCATTCAGGAATGCAGTTTTGACATCCATTTGCCAAATTTCATAATCATAAAATGCGGCAATTTCTAACATGATTTGGACAGACTTAAGCATCGCTACAGGTGAGAATGTCTCATTGTAGTCAATCCCTTGAACTTGTCGAAAACCTTTTGCAACAAGTCGAGCTTTATAGACAGTAACATTACCGTCAGCGTCAATCTTCTTCTTGAAGATCCATTTATTTTCAATTGCTTGCCGATCAACGGGGAAGTCAACCAAAGTCCACACTTTGTTCTCATACATGGATCCCATCTCAGATTTCATGGCCTCAAGCCATTTTGCGGAATCTGGGCTCACCATCGCTTCTTCATAGTTCGTAGGTTCGTCATGGTCTAGTAACATAATTTCCAGAATAGGATTACCGTACCACTCTGGTGCAGATCTTACTCTAGTTGACCTACGAGGTTCAGTAACAACTTGATCTAAAGTTTCATGATCATCATCATTAACTTCTTCACTAATTGGTGTAGGTGTTGCAGAAACCATTTTCTATGATGAACCACTTTCCAATAAGGGAGCAGGTACAATTACCTCATCAAGTTCTACTTTCCTCCCACTCACTTCTTTTGAGAGAAACTCCTTCTCTAGAAAAACTCCGAATTTAGCAACAAAAGTCTTGCCTTCGAATCTGTGATAGAAGGTGTACCCAACAGTCTCCTTTGGGTATCCTATGAAGACACATTTCTCCGATTTGGGTTCGAGCTTATCAGGTTGAAGCTTTTTCACATAAGCATGGCAACCCCAAACTTTCAGAAACGACAACTTTGGTTTCTTACCAAACCATAGTTCATAATGCGTCGTCTCAACGGATTTCGATGGTGCCCTATTTAAGGTGAATGCGGCCGTCTCTAAAGCATATCCCCAGAATGTTAGCGGTAAATCAGTAAGAGACATCATAGATCGCACCATATCTAGTAAAGTACGATTATGACGTTCGGACACACCATTACGCTGTGGTGTTCCGGGTGGCATGAGTTGCGAAACTATTCCGCATTGTTTCAAATGAAGACCAAACTCATAACTCAAATATTCTCCTCCACGATCAGATCGTAGATACTTTATTTTCTTGTTACGATGATATTCAACTTCACTCTGAAATTCTTTGAACTTTTCAAATGTTTCAGACTTATGTTTCATTAAGTAGATATATCCATAACTGCTTAAATCATCTATGAAGGTGAGAAAATAACGATATCCGTCACGAGCCTCAACATTCATTGGACCACATACATCTGTATGTATGATCTCCAACAAATCTGTTGCTCTCTCCATAGTTCCGGAGAACGGCGTTTTAGTCATCTTGCCCATGAGGCACGGTTCGCAAGTACCAAGTGATTCATAATCAAGTTGTTCCAAAAGTCGATCAGTATGGAGTTTCTTCATGCGCTTTACTCCGATATGACCTAAACGGCAGTGCCACAAATAAGTTGCACTATCATTATCAACTCTACATCTTTTGGCTTCAATATTATGAATATGTGTATCACCACTATTGAGACTTAGCAAAAATAGACCACTCTTCAAGGGTGCATGACATTAAAAGATATTACTCATATAAGTAGAACAACCATTATTCTCTGATTTAAATGAATAACTGTCTCGCATCAAACAAGATCCAGATATAATGTTCATGCTCAACGCTGGCACCAAATAACAATTATTTAGGTCTAATACTAATCCCGAAGGTAGATGTAGAGGTAGCGTGCCGACCGTGATCACATCGACTTTGGAACCATTTCCCACACGCATCGTCACCTCGTCCTTAGCCAATCTTCGCTTAATCCGTAGCCCCTGTTTCGAGTTGCAAATGTTACCAACAGAACCAGTATCAAATACCCAGGTGCTACTGCGAGCATTAGTAAGGTACACATCAATAACATGTATATCACATATACCTTTGTTCACTTTGCCATCTTTCTTATCTACCAAATACCTGGGGCAGTTCCGCTTCCAGTGACCAGTCTGCTTGCAGTAGAAGCACTCAGTCTCAGGCTTAGGTACAGACTTGGGTTTCTTCTCCTGAGCAGCAACTTGTTTGCTGTTCTTCTTGAAGTTCCCCTTCTTCTTCCCTTTGCCCTTTTTCTTGAAACTGGTGGTCTTATTGACCATCAAACCCTTGATGCTCCTTCTTGATTTTTACCTCCGCGGCTTTTAGCATCGCAAAGAGCTCGGGAATAGTCTTATTCATCCCTTGCATATTATAGTTCATCACGAAGCTTTTGTAGCTTGGTGGCAGTGATTGAAGAACTCTGTCAATGACACTATCAATAGGAAGATTAACTCCCAGTTGAGTCAAGTGATTATGATACCCAGACATTTTGAGTATATGTTCACTGACAGAACTATTCTCCTCCATCTTGCAGCTATAGAACTTATTGGAGACTTCATATCTCTCAATCCGGGCATTTTCTTGAAATATTAACTTCAACTCCTGGAACATCTCATATGCTCCATGACGTTCAAAACGTCGTTGAAGACCCGGTTCTAAGCCGTAAAGCATGGCACACTGAACTATCGAGTAGTCATCAGCTTTGCTCTGCCAGACGTTCATAACATCTGGTGTTGCTCCTGTAGTAGGCTTGGTGATACGTCTCCAATGTATCTATAATTTTTGATTGCTCCATGCTATATTATCTACTGCTTTGGACTATATTGGGCTTTATTATCCACTTTTATATTATTTTTGGGACTAACCTATTAACCGGAGGCCAGCCCAGAATTGATGTTTTTTGCCTATTTCAGTGTTTCGAAGAAACAGAATATCAAACGGAGTCCAAACGGAATGAAACCTTCGGGAACGTGATTTTCTCACCGAACGTGATCCAGGAGACTTGGACCCTACGCCTAGGCATCAGAGATGCGGTCACGAGGGTGGGGGGCGCCCCCCTAGGGCGCGCCCCCTGCCTCGTGGGCCCCTCGGAGCTCCACCAACGTACTCCTTCCTCCTATATATACCTACATACCCCCAAACGATCAGAACAGGAGCCAAAAACCTAATTCCACCGCCGCAACTTTCTGTATCCACGAGATCCCATCTTGGGGCCTGTTCCGGAGCTCCGCCGGAGAGGGCCATCATCACGGAGGGCTTCTACATCATCATAGCCTCTCCGATGAAGTGTGAGTAGTTTACCTCAGACCTTCAGGTCCATAGTTAGTAGCTAGATGTCTTCTTCTCTCTTTTTGGATCTCAATACAAAGTTCTCCCCCTCTCTTGTGGAGATCTATTTGATGTAATCTTATTTTTGCGGTGTGTTTGTTGAGACCGATGAATTGTGGGTTTATGATCAAGTCTATCTATTAATAATATTTGAATCTTCTCTGAATTATTTTATGTATGATTGGTTATCTTTGCAAGTCTCTTCGAATTATCCGTTTGGTTTGGACAACTAGATTGGTAGTTCTTGCCATGGGAGAAGTGCTTAGCTTTGGGTTCAATCTTGCAGTGTCCTTTCCCAGTGATAGAAGGGGCAGCAAGGCACGCATTGTATCGTTGCCATCGAGGATAACAAGATGGGGTTTATTTCATATTGCATGAATTTATCTCTCTACATCATGTCATCTTGCTTAAGGCGTTACTCTGTTTTTAACTTAATACTCTAGATGCATGATGGATAGCGGTCGATGAGTGCAGTAATAGTAGTAGATGCAGAATCGTTTCGGTCTACTTGTCACGGATGTGATGCCTATATACATGATCATGCCTAGATATTCTCATAACTATGCTCAATTCTGTCAATTGCTCAACAGTAATTTGTTCACCCACCGTAGAATACTTATGCTCTTGAGAGAAGCCACTAGTGAAACCTATGGCCGCCGGGTCTATTCTCATCATATCAATCTCCATCACTTTAATCTTGCTTTGCTTTTTTTACTTTGCCTTTTACTTTTCACTTTGCATCTCTATACCAAAAATAGCAAAAATATTATATCTATCAGATCTCACTCTCGTAAGTGACCGTGAAGGGATTGACAACCCCTAATCGCGTTGGTTCCGAGTAGCTATCGTTTTGTGCAGGTACGAGGGACTTGAGCGTGGCCTCCTACTGGATTGATACCTTGGTTCTCAAAAACTGAGGGAAATACTGACGCTACTCTGCTGCATCATCCCTTCCTCTTCGAGGAAATCCAACGCAAGCTCAAGAGGTAGCAAGAAGGATTTCTGGCGCCGTTGCCGGGGAGTCTACCCAAAAAGTCAACATACCAAGTACCCATCACAATCCCTATCTCTCGCATTACATTATTTGCCATTTGCCTCTCGTTTTCCTCTCCCCCACTTCACCCTTGCCGTTTTATTCGCCCCTCTCTCTCTATCCTCCCTCTCTATTTGCCTCTTTTGCCCGCTTGCCTTTTTGCTCGTGTGTTAGATTGCTTGTTTGTCGCGATGGCTCAATCGAGATTTGGTGATCCTCACCTTAAAAGGTTAGAGGAGATCGAAACCAACGTTAGGAAGTTTATGGTTTTGTAATTTGAGCATAATAATTTCTTTAGAAACGAGCTTAAGGAACAAAAAAGTTTTATGAATTATATGAATAAAGTGCTTGATGATATGTCTAAAGAATTTGATGGTATAGGATCCCAAATTGCTCTTCTAGAAAAGATGACTGCTGAAATTTCGGATATGCAAGCCACCTTAGTCAATAAGATGGCCGCTAAACCGAATTCCTATGAAAATCAAGATGAAGATCTAAAAGTTATTGATGTGTCTCCTATTAAATCTTTGTTTTGCAATATGAATCTTGATGAAACTTAATATGATCTTCCTTTACCTAGAAGGCGTTCTAAAAATTCGGAGTATTTAGATCTTTATGATGAGTGGGAACCAACTATTAAGTTTTAGAACCTGGAAGTTTTTCTAGGGATAGAAACTTTCAACTCAACTTTCAACTCAATATGAACCAACTATTAATCTAGATGTTGCTAAACCCACTATATTGGATTTCAAGGAATTTAATTATGAAAGTTGCTCTTTAATTGATTGTATTTCCTTGTTGCAATCCGTGCTAAATTCTCCACATGCTTATAGTCAACATAAAGCCTTCACCGAACATATTGTTGATGCCTTGATGCAATCTTATGAAGAAAAACTTGAGTTGAAAGTTTCTATCCCTAGAAAACTCTATGATGAGTGGGAACAAACTATTAAAATTAAAATTAAAGATCATGAGTTTTATGCTTTGTGTGATTTGGGTGCTAGTATCTCTACTATTCCCAAGACTTTGTGTGATTTGCTAGATTTCCGTAATTTTGATGATTGCTCTCTAAATTTGCATCTTGCGGATTCTACTATTAAGAAACCTATGGGAAGGATTAATGATGTTCTTATTGTTGCAAATAGAAATTATGTGTGCATATATTTCATTGTTCTTGATATAGATTGCAATCCTTCTTGCCCTATTATTCTTGGTAGATCTTTCCTTAGAACGGTTGGTGCGATTATTGATACGAAGGAAGGGAATATTAGATTTCAATTTCCATTAAAAAAGGGCATGGAACACTTTCCAAGAAATAAAATTAAATTGCCATATGAAACTATCATGAGAGCCACTTATGGATTGCCTACCAAAGATGGCAATACCTAGATCTATCCTCGCTTTTATGCCTAGCTAGGGGCGTTAAACGATAGCGCTTGTTGGGAGGCAACCCAATTTTATTTTTATTACTTGCGTTTTGCTCCTGTTTAGTAATAAATAAATTATTTAGCCTCTGTTTTGGTTGTGTTTTTTGTGTTTAATTAGTGTTTGTGCCAAGTAGAACCGTTGGGAAGACTTGGGGAAAGTCTTGTTGAACTTGCTGTAAAAAACAGAAACTTTAGCGCTCACGAGAACTGCTGTAATTTTTATTTGAAGAGTGATATTTAGTTAATTCTTTTTGCAGATTATTAATAGATAAATTACTCACGTCCAGAAATTTATTTTAGAATTTTTGGGGTTCCAGATCTTGCGCTAGCTACAGATTACTACAGACTGTTCTGTTTTTGACAGATTCTGTTTTTCGTGTGTTGTTTGCTTATTTTGATGAATCTATGGTTAGTAAAATAGTTTATAATCCATAGAGAAGTTGGAATACAGTAGGTTTAACACCAATATAAATAAAGAATGAGTTCATTACAGTACCTTGAAGTGGTCTTTTGTTTTCTTTCGCTAACGGAGCTCACGAGTTTTCTACTTTAAGTTTTGTGTTGTGAAGTTTTCAAGTTTTGGGTGAATTCTTTTGATGGATTATGAAACAAGGAGTGGCAAGAGCCTAAGATTGGGGATACCCATGGAACCCCCAAGATAATCCAAGGACACCAAAAAGTCAAAGCTTGGGGACGCCCCGGAAGGCATCCCCTCTTTCGTCCACTTCCATCGGTAATTTACTTGGAGCTATATTTTTATTCACCAACATGATATGTGTTTTGCTTGGACCGTCTTGTATTATTTGTGTCTTAGTATGCCACAATCATCCTTGCTGTACACACCTTTTTAGAGATCCATACATGAATTAAAATTTGATAGAATACTCTATGTGCTTCACTTATATCTTTTGAGCTATGTAGTTTTGCTCTATGTGCTTCACTTATATCTTTTGAGCGTTATAATTTTGCTCTATGTGCTTCACTTAGATCTTTTAGAGCATGGTGGTGGATTTGTTTTAAAGAAACTATTGATCTCTCATGCTTCACTTAAATTATTTTGAGAGTCTCTTAATAGCATGGTAATTTGCTTAATAATAATATGCTTGGTATTCAAGATTTGTGAAACTTTCTTTTGAGTGTGTTGAATACTAAGAAAAGATTGAAGCATGATAATTGTTTTGAGATATGGAGGTGATAATATTAAAGTCATGCTAGTTGAGTAGTTGTGAATTTAAAGAATACGTGTGTTAAAGTTTGTGATTCCCGTAGCATGCACGTATGGTGAACCGTTATGTGATGAAGTCGGAGCATGATTTATTTATTGATTGTCTTCCTTATGAGTGGCGGTCGGGGACGAGCGATGGTGTTTTCCTACCAATCTATCCCCCTAGGAGCATGCGCGTAATACTTTGCTTTGATAACTTCTAGATTTTTGCAATAAGTATATGAGTTCTTTATGACTAATGTTGAGTCCATGGATTATACGCACTCTCACCCTTCCACCTTTGCTAGCCTCTCTAATACCGCACACTTTTCACCGGTATCATACACCTACCATATACCTTCCTCAAAACAGCCACCATACCTACCTATTATGGCATTTCCATAGCCATTCTGAGATATATTGCCATGCAACTTTCCACCGTTCTGTTCATGACACATTCATCATTGTCATATTGCATATCCCGGTACACCGCCGGAGGCATTCATATAGAGTCATATTTTGTTCTAAGTATCGAGTTGTAATAGTTGAGTTGTAAGAAAAATAAAAGTGTGATGATCATCATTATTAGAGCATTGTCCCAGTGAGGAAAGGATGATGGAGACTATGATTCCCCCATAAGTTGGGATGAGCCTCCGGACGAAAAATAAATAAAAGAGGCCAAAGAATCCCAAATAAAAAGAGAAAGAAAAAGAGGCCATATATAAAAAAAGAGAAAAGGCCCAAAAAATGAGAGAAAAAGAGAGAAGGGACAATGTTACTATCCTCTTACCACACTTGTGCTTCGAAGTAGCACCATGATCTTCATAGTAGAGAGTCTCTCATGTTATCACTTTCATATACTAGTGGGAATCTTTAATTATAGAACTTGGCTTGTATATTCCAATGATGGGCTTCCTCAAATTACCCTAGGTCTTCATGAGCAAGCAAGTTGGATGCACACCCACTTAGTTTCTTTTTGAACTTTCATATACTTATAGCTCTAGTGCATCCGTTGTATGGCAATCCCTACTCACTCACATTGACATCTATTGATGGGCATCTCCATAGCCCGTTGATACTCCTAGTTGATGTGAGGCTATCTTCTCCTTTTTTGTCTTCTCCACAACCACCATTCTATTCCACCTATAGTGCTATATCCATGGCTCACGCTCATGTATTGCGTGAAGATTGAAAAAAGTTTTGAAAAAGTTAGAGTATGAAACAATTGCTTGGCTTGTCATAGGGGTGGTGCATGATTTAAATACTTTGTGTGGTGAAGATAGAGCATAGCCAGACTATATGATTTTGTAGGGATAACTTTCTTTGGCCATGTTATTTTGAGAAGACATAATTGCTTTGTTAGTATGCTTGAAGTATTATTATTTTTATGTCAATATAAACTTTTGTCTTGAATCTTTCAAATCTGAATATTCATATCACAATTAAGAAGATTTGCATTAAAATTATGCCAAGTAGCACTCCGCATCAAAAAAATCTCTTTTTATCATTTACCTACTCGAGGACGAGCAGGAATTAAGCTTGGGGATGCCTGATACGTCTCCAACGTATATATAATTTTTGATTGCTCCATGCTATATTATCTACTGTTTTGGACTATATTGGGCTTTATTTTCCACTTTTATATTATTTTTGGGACTAACCTATTAACCGGAGGCCCAACCCAGAATTGCTGTTTTTTTGCCTATTTCAGTGTTTCGAAGAAACGGAATATCAAACGGAGTCCAAACGGAATGAAACCTTCGGGAACGTGATTTTCTCACCGAACGTGATCCAAGAGACTTGGACCCTATGCCAAGGCATCAGAGAGGCGGTCACAAGGGTGGGGCCCCCCTAGGGCGCGCTCCCTGCCTCGTGGGCCCCTCGGAGCTCCACCGACGTACTCCTTCCTCCTATATATACCTACGTACCCCCAAACGATCAGAACAGGAGCCAAAAACCAAATTCCACCGCCGCAACTTTCTGTATCCACGAGATCCCATCTTGGGGCCTGTTCCGGAGCTCTGCCGGAGAGGGCCGTCATCACGGAGGGCTTCTACATCATCATAGCCTCTCTGATGAAGTGTGAGTAGTTTACCTCAGACCTTCGGGTCCATAGTTAGTAGCTAGATGGCTTCTTCTCTCTTTTTGGATCTCAATAAAAAGTTCTCCCCCTCTCTTGTGGAGATCTATTCGATGTAATCTTCTTTTTGCGGTGTGTTTGTTGAGACCGATGAATTGTGGGTTTATGATCAAGTCTATCTATTAATAATATTTGAATCTTCTCTGAATTATTTTATGTATGATTGGTTATCTTTGCAAGTCTCTTCGAATTATCCGTTTGGTTTGGCCAACTAGATTGGTAGTTCTTGCTGTCGGTGTCAAAACCGACGGATCTCGGGTAGGGGGTCCCGAACTGTGCATCTAGGCCGGATGGTAACAGGAGGCAAGTGACACGAAGTTTTACCCAGGTTCGGGCCCTCTTGATGGAGGTAAAACCCTACGTCCTGCTTGATTAATATTGATGATATGGGTAGTACAAGAGTAGATCTACCACGAGATCGGAGAGGCTAAACCCTAGAAGCTAGCCTATGGTATGATTGTTGTTCTGTATGTTGTCCTACGGACTAAAACCCTCCGGTTTATATAGACACCGGAGAGGGTTAGGGTTACACAAAGTCGGTTACAATGGTAGGAGATCTATATATCCGTATCGCCAAGCTTGCCTTCCACGCCAAGGAAAGTCCCTTCCGGACACGGGACGAAGTCTTCAATCTTGTATCTTCATAGTCCAGGAGTCCGGCTGAAGGTATAGTCCGGCCATCCGGACACCCCCTAATCCAGGACTCCCTCAGTAGCCCCTGAACCAGGCTTCAATGACGACTAGTCCGGCGCGCAGTTTGTCTTCGGCATTGCAAGGCGGGTTCCTCCTCCAAGTACTTCATAGAAGATTTTGAACACAAAGATAGTGTCCGGCTCTGCAAAATAAGTTTCCACATATTGCCATAGAGAGAATAATATTTACACAAATCTAATCTGCTGACGTATTCCATAGTGTGACACACCACGGCCAAGCTTTTATCCGAATCATTTTATTACCCCACCTCAGCGCGTCTTGCGAGGTGGTTTCCTTGGCACGTATTGTTAAAGCAGAGATGATGTCCCCTTATTCCGGGGTTCTCATCAATACGGGCGTGGGTAACCCAACTGTGCCATTGATTACAGCGCTTGGAGATAAGCGATACCAGGCTGGTGGGGACGCGTAGTTGCGTCCACCCATATAAGGGGATAAGGATCCACCTTTTCACCTACGCCTTCTTCCTCCTTTGCCTATCCATTCTCGCGCACTCGAGCTCCAGCGCCCAAGTCCGCACTCCCCACCTCAATGTTTTCCAGCCATGTCCGGAGCGGGAGGCTAGTGGATGGTCTCCTCCGTCACGGAGGGACACATCAAAAAACTGAGGAAGGCCGGATACTTGTCTAACGACATCGCGCACCGGCTCCACGAAGAGGGGCAGCTCCTCCCCACCCCAAGGCCCCATGAGAGGGTAGTGTTCCTTCCCCACTTCCTCCGCGGACTGGGCTTTCCTATCCACCCATTCGTCCGGGGACTCATGTTCTACTACGGCCTGGATTTCCATGATCTGGCCCCGAACTTCATCCTCAACATCTCGGCGTTTATCGTCGTGTGCGAGGCTTTCCTCTGCATTCGCCCCCATTTTGGCCTATGGCTTAAGACTTTCAACGTCAAGCTGAAGGTGGTGCGCGGCAACCAGGCGGAGTGCAGAGGCGCCATGGTGGGCAAGATGCCCAACGTCTTATGGCTCGAGGGCTCCTATGTGGAGACCCTGAAGGAGTGGCAATCGGGGTGGTTTTACATCATCGAGCCGCGCGACCCTGAGTGGGTCGCAGCCCCCGTGTTCTGGTCCGGACCCCCAACGCGGCTCACGTCCTGGAAAGAGACGGGCCTGTCGTGGGGCAGCAAAGGAGAGGTGACTGGATTGCAAACATGCATCCAAACCCTGGTGGACAAGCAGCTCAAGCTTGTCAACGTAGTCCAGGTTATGCTCATCCGCCTGATCCTCCCGTGTCAACAACGTGCCTTCAATCTGTGGGAGTTCAACCCGGCGCAGCACCGAACTCTGAGCAGGCTCTTCGACACGACGTACGAAGATGCCTGGAAGGTGCTTTTCAAGGGCGCCGAGGCTCCCGCATCCGCTACCGAGGATCGCGGATTCAGCGCGCAGCGTCACGCTAGCGCGGTAAGTTGTTTGTACCTTTTACATAGTTTAACTCTATGCGGGATCTAAGCTCCCTTACCTTTGACAGGTTTGGCAGGCGAAGTCCGGACAGATCGACTGTCCGGCTCCTTTGCCCAAAGACCCAGCCGATGCCCGCTTGGCGAAGCTACTGGTTCCGGCACCCCATGTGGTGCCGGAGAAGAAGGCCACGAAGAAGGCCACTGGGACTCGAAAGAGTGCCCGACGCCAGGAGGTGTCGGGTTCATCATCCGACGACTCTAAGGCGCATTCCTCCCTTGAAGACAAGGAGGAGGAAGAAGAGACCTCCCCCCCCAGCGGGGGAAGGGAAGAAAAGGAAGGCCGCCCCAACTGGGGAGGCCGAAGGGTCCAAGAAGGGGAAAACCCTTCCCCCGGACTACTCCACCGACACCGACAATGACGGAGAGGAGTGGCCGCTCAGGGCCAAGCCCCTGGCTAAATCGTAAGTATCCGGATACCAGAGTAATTCATAGTATTCCTTTATTGCACAACTTTCCCTTATGTCGAATATGTTTATGCAGCCCACCCAAAGACCGGCTCGACGCGTCGTCGAGCGGTTCACTGGACTCGTCGGATGTGAATTCGCTTCCGACGGCTTCCTCCCCCCGCCCTACGGACGACACCGAAGTGTTGTCCCAACAGGTTCCAAGCCGGGAGGAGGTGGTCCTGGAGGCGCCGCAAGGCGACCTCCCGGACTCGAGGAGTAAAGGGGGATGAAACCCCCCAGGGCTCCAAGTCCGGCCCTAGGCCGGACACCGCTCCGGAACCTTCAAAGGTTCCCGAGTCCGGCAGGCGACCTCCTTCCAAGAGGAGCAAGCCCACCGTGCCAGTGACCCCCGTCCAACCGGAGGCGGCGGACAATCTGTTGGAGGTGCTCAAAGGCGCCTCCATCGACGAGGAGCACCACACCATTATGTGTGCGGTGGTCTAGAAGGTTCAGTCCGCCAAGAGCGGACTGACTGAAGCTTGTACTAGCCTTTTAACAGGCTTTGAGGTAAGTAAAGAATGTGTAAATAATATTACCGCATAGACAGTAGCCCCTGATGCTCTGTTTGGCGTTCAGGAAGAAAAGCCGAATAGAGGATCAAAATGAAATTCGCAGGAGTCTAACAAAAAGGAGTCAACATGCGTATGCAGGCTTCTCTGCCGGCGTCCGCCGTACTGACTGCGGAAGTGGATACGCTAAAGCAGAACCTCGAGCAATCCGAGCAAGAGCTCGGGCGTGCCAAGAAGCAGCTCGAGGAGAAGGAAGGTAAGAAATACCTCGTTCTAAATATATATAAAAAAGTGCAATTGCAAAGAATGACAGGATCATCATGGCTATTGTAGGGGCCACGTCTGAGGTGGCGACCCTTAAGCAAGCGCTGGTCGAGGCCGAGAAGAGGGTGGCCACGGAGCGCATCGAGCGGGAGAAGTATGAGGCCGAGGTTGGCAATGTGCGGCAAGAGCTCCAGGCTCTCATGAAAAAACATGAGAGTTTGGAGCTTGACTCAAAGATGCGAGCGTCCGAGCTTGCGGTGGCTATTAAAGATGCCAAGTCTGCCAAGGCCGAATCCCAGAAGACCCTCCAGGAGTTGGATGCGGTGAAAAAGATAGCGGCGGGTAAGGCATTCTTTATGCAAAGTAGACATCTAAACGTGAGTTACTTGTTACTTACCCGAATCCGGAGTTCTCCAGGAGCCTTCGCGGATCTTCCCCGTAGCGTGTCCGATGCTGCCGCCTTCTATCGAGCCGAGGAGGGCAGCTCGACAGAGAAGGTGTTCTAGTCTCAATATGCTGAGGCCGGACACCCCGTGCCCTTGAGCGACCAGCTGAAGCAACTGGTCGAGCTCCACAAGGCGGCCGAACAGGCCATGAAGGGCCTCATAGTTCGGCTGTGGCCTGGAGAGGCTCTGCCTGGGAGCTATTTCGGGCTGGTGCAGCGGCTGGTGGGGGCCTGTCCAAGGCTCGAAGTCATCAAGCGCTCCGTCTGCATTGAAGGTGCCCGTAGGGCCCTTGCCCGTGCTAAGGTGCACTGGGGCAAGCTGGATGTTGAGAAGCTTGTGAAGGACGGGCCACCGCCGGGGAAAGAGCATCGCAAGCCCGAGAATTATTATAAGGATGTTCCGAAGGGTGCCTGCCTTATGGCGGATGAATGTTCCAGGGATGTAATTTTTGAGTAAAACTCGCTCGTTTTGTCCTGTGCGCTGAAAACTTGTTCATATGCGCTAAGCAATGCTGTTGGAATTTAAAATATTACCTTCTGTGCGGCTGTTTATCAATTCTGAGAGATGGCGAGTCGTCGGCTTCTGCCCCCGTGCCGCTAGTGCTGGTGTGTTCGGGGATAAACCTGAGCGCTCTTTTTCCCATGTTTGGGTCCTTCGAGGGAGGCGCTCAGCACAATGAACAAGGCAATCGGACTATAATGCTTGAACACTCTCACTTAGCCATAGAATTCTATAATTTTAAATTTCGGCGAAGCCCCTGGTATTCGGAAGACCGAGTCCAGGGCGCTATCCACGCCTTGGCCGGACAGAGCCGACTCCTCGCTCTAAGCGGCATAAGTCTTTAAGGACTCGAAAAACCTCTCGAACAGCGACCAGCTCTTGCTTCATCATGACAGTCAGTTTTAGCTTTCTCTACTGAGGTGCTCGACCCAGCTCAACTGGGGCACAATCGCAGTAGTTCTCCTAGTGCTACCTTAGCCGATATAGCGGAACGTAAGGCACCAAAACATAGGAGCCGGGCAAACCCAACTATTGACCCAAGACATGATTCGGAGCCGATGCATATAATGCTATAAGTTCGGGGTGCCGCACTTGTTAAAGTGTTCGGACTTCTCACACCATATTGAGGGGTACTAAAGCCCCTGGCGTATTTTGGCCGTACCAAAGTATACGGGTGCAACATGTCGTCAAGGAACATATATTTGTAAAAAAAAGAGTAATGCAAAAATAGACAGAAGCTATGCATTGTTTATAAAAAAGGGCTGCGATCAAAGTAGAACGATACAAATAATGCGATAAGCAAAAGGTTGGACTATTTTAACATGTCCGTTCCAGGGGCAGGCTGCGGAATGGTATGCAAAACAGGTATATTGCTCGTGATAGAGACCACCTGGGAGTTCCGTAATGCGGCATGGCTTGTCTGCTTCCCTGGTTCTTGCATCGTTTGTGTGGCAATTGAACTGCCGAATAGGCCTTCCGAAGAGTGGAGTCCTGAAAGTAAGAGAAAATTAAAAAATTGGCAGCCCCTGGTGCGGTTTAAGCCATGTTTCGGGCGTGCCGTGATGGTGCCCCTCCCCCTGTACCCATGGTATTTCTAGAGCGTAGTTATGTACGCGAAGTACTGGTGTCGCATTTTTGCGAGGGCTGGGGTTGGGGCTGCATTGCTACGCCTGCTCGGAACGTGCCAGGCAGTCTTGTTGTAGGTTACTCCGGGCGCGCTTGACGGTGTCCGGACGTTTAATGGCCGGACTGGAGAACTGCTTGGAGAGGCTGCTTTGTACTTCCGCTGCAAGGGCCTCAGTGTGCTCCTCCGTTCGGAGGGAGCGTTCGGTGTTTCCATTGACCGTAATTACTCCTCGAGGGCCTGGCATCTTGAGCTTAAGGTATGCGTAGTGCGGTACCGCATTGAACTTGGCGAATGCGGTTCGTCCGAGCAGTGCATGATAGCCACTGCAGAATGGGACTATGTCGAAGATTAACTCCTCGCTTCGGAAATTATCCGGAGATCCGAAGACCACTTCAAGTGTGACTGAGCCTGTACAGTTGGCCTCTACACCTGGTATTACGCCTTTAAAGGTCGCTTTGGTGGGCTTAATCCTCGAGGGATCTATGCCCATTTTCCGCACTGTATCCTGGTAAAGCAGGTTCAGGCTACTGCCGCCGTCCATAAGGACTCTAGTGAGATGAAATCCGTCAATAATTGGGTCTAGAACCAATGCGGTGAATCCGCCATGACGGGTGCTAGTGGGATGGTCCCTTCGATCAAAGGTGATCGGGCAGGAGGACCATGGGTTGAACTTTGGGGCGACTGGCTCTACCGCGTATACGTCCCTTAACGCGCGCTTCCGCTCCCTCTTGGGGATGTGGGTTGCGTATATCATGTTCACCGTCCGCACTTGTGGGGGAAAACCCTTCTGTCCACTGTTGTTCGGTGGCTGGGGCTCTTCGTCGTCATCGCTATGTAGCCCCTTGTCGGTATTTTCGGCATTTAACTTGCCTGCCTGCTTGAACACCCAACAATCCTTGTTGGTGTGATTGGCCGGCTTTTCGGGGGTGCCATGTATCTGGCATAAGCGGTCGAGTATTCGGTCCAGACTGGACGGGCCCCTAGGATTTCTTTTGAATGGCTTGTTCCGCTGACCGGATTTATAGCCTCTGAATCTGGCATTAACTACCGTATCCTCAGCATTGTCGCTGTTAGTGCGGCGCTTCTGCTTGTTGTGACGCGACCTGCCACTACTGTCCCTGGTATCCGAATTACTAGGGTTCTTGGTCATATTGTTGCTACGAGCAAGCCAGCTGTCTTCTCCCGCGCAAAAGCGGGTCATGAGTGTCGTGAGTGCTGCCATAGATTTTGGCTTTTCCTGTCCAAGGTGCCGGGCAAGCCACTCGCCATGGATATTGTGTTTGAAGGCTACTAGGGCCTCAGCGTCCGGACAGTCGACTATTTGATTTTTCTTTGTTAGGAACCGTGTCCAGAATTGCCTGGCCGATTCCTCTGGCTGCTGAATTACGTGGCTTAGGTCATTGGCGTCTGGTTGTCGCACATAAGTGCCCTGGAATTGTCAAGGAATGCGGCTTCCAGTCCCTCCCAACAACCGATTGATCCTGCTGGCAAGCTGTTAAGCCAATGCCGAGCTGGTCCTTTAAGCTTGAGTGGGAGGTATTTGATGGCGTGGAGATCATCGCCGCGGGCCATGTGGATATGAAGGAGATACTCCTCGATCCATACCGCAGGATCTGTTGTGCCATCATATGATTCAATGTTTACGGGTTTGAAACCCTCGGGGATTTGATGATCCATTACTTCGTCTGTGAAGCATAGTGGGTGTGCGGCGCCTCTGTACTGGGCTATATCACGACGTAGCTCGAATGAGCTTTGTCTACTCTGTTCGGCCCTACCGGATTTGTGTCCGGTGTGACGATTACCGTCTCGAGTCATGGGGCGCCCACGCGATCCGTAGATCGATCTTGTTTGCCTTGCCTTGTCCTCCAACATATCTCGCAGGTCTGGCGCATTTTCCCGTGCCTTGGTATGGCGTGCGACTTGAGTGGAGGGCCGAGAGGCCTCTCTGTCGCGGCCACGAGGTGGCCGGTCGGCCGTATCAAGTGCTGGTGATGTAGGTTTAAGTGCTTCCTCCACTAATCGGGGTAGCAACCTGCGCTTTGGGTAGCTCTTGGAGGGGCGTTCGAGTTTATGCTCTTCGGACACAAGGACTTCAGTACATCTGTCGACTAGCAAATCTTGATCAGCTCTAAGCTGTTGCTGTTTTTTCTTGAGGCTTCTTGCCGTGGCCATAAGCCTGCATTGAAAACGCTCTTGTTCGGCGGGATCCTCTGGCACGACGAATTCGTCGTCGTCGAAGCTTGCCTCATATTCGGAGGGAGGCATATAATTATCGTCCTCGACCTCTCTGTCTGCTGCTCTCTCATGAGGGCTGGCTTCTCCATCCTCCTATGCTGAATCTTGCTGGAGGGGATTTTCTTCAGCATTCTCCAGAGTATTATTATCTCCCGTGCTGGAATCACCGTATTTGTTTTGGCGGGATTTTGAGCGGCACCGCTGACGCCGGCGCTTAGGCTGTTTCTTGGAGGGGTCATCCTTCCCTGTTCCATCGCCATCTCCTTCTTTTGGGGTGTCCACCATGTATATGTCATACGACGAGGTGGCTTTCCAGGGCCTAATAGGCGCTGGTTCTTCATCGTCTCCTGCATCGGTGTCCATACCGTCGATGTCTTCTGAGTCGAAGTCGAGCATGTCGGTTAAATCGTCGACAGTGGCTACAAAGTGGGTGGTGGGTGGGCTTTGAATTTCTTCATCGTCCGTATCCCAACCTTGATGACCGTAGTCTGGCCAGGGCTCTCCTGATAAAGAGAGAGACTTCAGTGTCTTCAAAATATCGCCGAAAGGCGAGTGCTGAAAGATGTCTGCGGCAGTAAACTCCATGATCGGCGCCCAATCGGATTCGATCGGCAGGGGCGCGGAGGGTTTGGAGTCCGGAGAGGAGTCCAGCTCCTTGGAGTCACGAGTCTCGCGGGGTGCGGGGCTGGTGTTCGGCTCGATCGCCGTTGGGATCGCAGCCCCCGAGGCAGTGTCCAACCGCCCATCCTCGATCAGCGCAGTTGGCTCCGAATTAAGGGTCGAAGCCGATGCGGGTGCGGCCTCCAGGGCACTGTCTGGCGGCAGAGCTAGATCATGCTCGTCGTGACAGTGCGGCGCGCGCGACAGTGGCTCGAATCCGTCGAAGATCAAGTCCCCGCGGATGTCAGCCGTGTAGTTTAAACTTCCAAATCGAACCTGACGGCCAGGGGCGTAGCTTTCGATCTGCTCTAGATGGCCAAGTGAATTGGCCCGCAGTGCGAAGCCGCCGAAGACGAAGATCTATCCAGGGAGGAAGGTCTCACCCTGGACTGCATCGCCATGATGATCGTAGGAGCCATCAAGCCTGACGGCGACGACACAGAGGAACTCTCAATGAAAGCACCAATGTCGGTGTCAAAACCGGCGGATCTCGGGTAGGGGGTCCCGAACTGTGCGTCTAGGCCGGATGGTAACAGGAGGCAAGGGACACGAAGTTTTACCCAGGTTCGGGCCCTCTTGATGGAGGTAAAACCCTGCGTCCTGCTTGATTAATATTGATGATATGGGTAGTACAAGATTAGATCTACCACGAGATCGGAGAGGCTAAACCCTAGAAGCTAGCCTATGGTATGATTGTTGTTCTGTATGTTTTCCTACGGACTAAAACCCTCTGGTTTATATAGACACCGGAGAGGGTTAGGGTTACACAAAGTCGATTACAATGGTAGGAGATCTATATATCCGTATCGCCAAGCTTGCCTTCCACGCCAAGGAAAGTCCCTTCCAGACACGGGACGAAGTCTTCAATCTTGTATCTTCATAGTCCAGGAGTCCGACTGAAGGTATAGTCCGGCCATCCGGACACCCCCTAATCCAGGACTCCCTCACTTGCCATGGGAGAAGTGCTTAGCTTTGGGTTCGATCTTGCGGTGTCCTTTCCCAGTGACAGAAGGGGCAGCAAGGCACGTATTGTATCATTGCCATGGAGGATAACAAGATGGGGTTTATTTCATATTGCATGAATTTATCTCTCTACATCATGTCATCTTGCTTAAGGCGTTACTCTGTTTTTAACTTAATACTCTAGATGCATGCTAGATAGCGGTCGATGAGTGCAGTAATAGTAGTAGATGGAGAATCGTTTCGGTCTACTTGTCACGGACGTGATGCCTATATACACGATCATGCCTAGATATTCTCATAACTATGCTCAATTCTGTCAATTGCTCAACAGTAATTTGTTCACCCACCATAGAATACTTATGCTCTTGAGGGAAGCCACTAGTGAAACCTATGGCCCCCGGGTCTATTCTCATCATATCAATCTCCATCACTTTAATCTTGCTGTGCTTTTTACTTTGCCTTTTAATTTTCACTTTGCATCTCTATACCAAAAATACCAAAAATATTATATCTATCAGATCTCACTCTCGTAGGTGACCGTGAAGGGATTGACAACCCCTAATCGCGTTGGTTGCGAGTAGCTATCGTTTTGTGCAGGTACGAAGGACTTGAGCGTGGCCTCCTACTGGATTGATACCTTGGTTCTCAAAAACTGAGGGAAATACTTACGCTACTCTGCTGCATCATCCCTTCCTCTTCGGGGAAATCCAACGCAAGCTCAAGGGGTAGCACTTGGCACTTAGCGGTGCTTCCAGGACGTAATTCTTCTGTGCAGCAATGAGGATAATCCTCAAGTTATGGACCCAGTCCGTGTAATTGCTACCATCATATTTCAACTTTGCTTTCTCAAGGAACGCATTAAAATTCAACGGAACAACAGCACGGGCCATCTCTCTACAATCAACATAGACACGCAAGATACTATCAGGTACTAAGTTCATGATAAATTTAAGTTCAATTTAATCATATTATTTAAGAACTCCCACTTAGATAGACATCCCTCTAATCCTCTAAGTGATCACGTGATCCATATCAACTAAACCATGTCCAATCATCACGTGAGATGGAGTAGTATCAACGGTGAACATCACTATGTTGATCATATCTACTATATGATTCACGCTCGACCTTTCAGTCTCCGTGTTCCGAGGCCATATTTGTTATATGCCAGGCTCGTCAAGTTTAACCTGAGTATTCCGCATGTGCAACTGTTTTGCACCCGTTGTATTTGAATGTAGAACCTATCACACCCGATCATCACGTGGTGTCTCAGCACGAAGAACTTTCGCAACGGTGCATACTCAGGGAGAACTCTTATACTTTGATAATTTAGTGAGGGATCATCTTATAATGCTACCATCAATCAAAGCAAGATAAGATGCATAAAAGATAAACATCACATGCAATCAATACTAGTGATATGATATGGCCATCATCATCTTGTGCTTGTGACCTCCATCTCCGAAGCACCTTCATGATCACCATCGTCACCGGCGCGACACCTTGATCTCCATCGTAACATCGTTGTCGTCTCGCCAATCTTATGCTTCCACGACTATCGCTACCGCTTAGTGATAAAGTAAAGCATTACAGGGCGATTGCATTGCATACAATAAAGCGACAACCATATGGCTCCTGCCAGTTGCCGATAACTTGGTTACAAAACATGATCATCTCATACAATAAAATTTAGCATCATGTCTTGACCATATCACATCACAACATGCCCTGCAAAAACAACTTAGACGTCCTCTACTTTGTTGTTGCAAATTTTACATGGCTGCTACGGGCTTAGCAAGAACCGTTCTTACCTACGCATCAAAACCACAACGATAGTTTGTCAAGTTGGTGCTGTTTTAACCTTCGCAAGGACCAGGCGTAGCCACACTCAGTTCAACTAAAGTTGGAGAAATTGACACCCGCCATCCACCTGTGTGCAAAGCACGTCAGTAGAACCAGTCTCGCGTAAGTGTACGCATAATGTCGGTCCGGGCCGCTTCATCGAACAATACCGCAGAACCAAAGTATGACATGTTGGTAAGCAGTATGACTTATATCTCCCACAACTCACTTGTGTTCTACTCGTGCATATGACATCTACGCATAAAACCTGGCTCTGATACCACCGTTGGGGAACGTAGTAATTTCAAAAATTTCCTACGCACACACAAGATCATGGTGATGCATAGCAACGAGAGGGGAGAGTGTTATCTACATACCCTCGTAGACCGTTCGCGGAAGCGTTATATCAACGCGGTTGATGTAGTCGTATGTCTTCACGATCCGACTGATCCAAGTACCGAAAGCACGGCACCTCTGAGTTCTGCACACATTCGGCTCGGTGACGTCCTTGCCTTCTCGATCCAGCAAGAGGGGCGAAGTAGTAGATGAGTTCCGACAGCACGACGGCGTGGTGACGGTGTTGGTGAAGAACAATCTCCGCAGGGCTTCGCCTAAGCACTACAAAAACTAGGACGGAGGATAAAATAGAGGGGATGGGGTTGCCGGCACACGGCTTGGTGTTTCTTGATGTGTCTTGGGTGCTAGCCCTACCCCTCTATTTATATGTTGAGCCTTGGGGTCGAAACTTGGAGTAAAAGCCTCCACAAAGTCGGTTTCACTCGAAAGGCAAGAGTCCTTCTCGGACTCTAGGGCCAGACGCCAGGGTTCCCGGCGTCTGGCCCCAGACGCCAGGGACCCTGGCGTCTGGCCCCTGGACTCCGCAAAACTTCCTTTTGCGCTTTCCAAAAACCTTGTGGGCTTTCCCCTTTGGCCCAGATAAAGTGTTCTCGTACCCAAACATTTCGGGAAACATCCGGAACCCCTTCCGGTGAATTCTGAAACCCTTCCGGTGACCAAACACTATTATCCTATATATCAAACTTTATCTCCGGACCATTTCGGAGTTCCTCGTCATGTCCGTGATCTCATCCCGGACTTCGAACAACATTCGGTCATCAACATACATAACTCATATAGTACTATATCGTCAGCGAACGTTAAGCGTGCGGACCCTACGGGTTCGAGAACTATGTAGACATGACCGAGACACCTCTCTGATCAATAACCAATAGCGGGACCTGGATGCCCATATTGGCTCCTACATATGCTACGAAGATCTTTATCGGTCAGACCGCATAACAACATACATTGTTCCCTTTGTCATCGGTATGTCACTTGCCCGAGATTCGATCGTCGGTATCTCAATACCTAGTTCAATCTATTACCGGCAAGTCTCTTTACTCGTTCTGTAATACATCATCCCGCAACTAACTCATTAGTTGCAATGCTTGCAAGGCTTATAGTGATGTGCATTACCGAGTGGGCCCAGAGATACCTCTCCGACAATCGGAGTGACAAATCCTAATCTCGAAATACGCCAACCCAACAAGTACCTTTGGAGACACCTGTAGAGCACCTTTATAATCACCCAGTTACGTTGTGACGTTTGGTAGCACACAAAGTGTTCGTCCGGTAAACGGGAGTTGCATAATCTCATAGTTATAGGAACATGTATAAGTCATGAAGAAAGCAATAGCAACAAACTAAACGATCAAGTGCTAAGCTAACGGAATGGGTCAAGTCAATCACATCATTCTCCTAATGATGTGATCCCGTTAATCAAATGACAACTCATGTCTATGGTTAGGAAACTTAACCATCTTTGATCAACGAGCTAGTCAAGTAGAGGCATAGTAGTGACACTCTGTTTGTCTATGTATTCACACATGTATTATGTTTCCGGTTAATACAATATTAGCATGAATAATAAACATTTATCATGAAATAAGGAAATAAATAATAACTTTATTATTACCTCTAGGGCATATTTCCTTCAAGCACTCCGCTCGAGTTCATGATTTTCTTATACTGCAGCAAATTCTTTATTTTCCTGGCTTGTTCATGCTCATAAAATTACATATACCAGCTACTGAATCGACTATTACTCACCAAGCACCGCACATTTTGCTTCATCCATCTATACATATAGAAGATTCATCTGCTTATATTAACCATAGATTGCTTGCTATCCTGTCGTCTCTGCTTGCTATTTACCTCGTGTAAAATGTGCTTTCCTGCCTTCGATGAAACACCATTACACCACTGCATGATATTCTCACTTCTCAACTAACATGCTGTAAAAATCTTCAGGACAACATGAACACTGAAAATCACCTGTATGTTGCTGATGCTAATGGATTTGATAGAGTTACCGAGTCTGAGGTCAACAAGAAAAATATAATGCCAATATCTTATGCGGGCAAACTTCGCTGCATGACTGAAAACTTCCACAATGCTGTTGCTGTTTCACGTGTCCATGGCTCACCTGATATATTCACAGACTTCACGTATGATCCAAACTGGCCTGAGATAGTTCAGGGTCTTGAGCATGGACAACAGGCAGTCGATGAGGCTGATTTTACTGCTCAAGTGTATCAACTGAAACTCCTTGAGTACGTGGAAAAAATTAAGACTGGACAGGTGTTTGGGCATGTAGTTACTGGTAATGTAGCCAGTGTCTTCCCTTGGTTTCCTTAACTTTTTCTTCTCCATGCATCTTAATTTCCCTGTTCTTCACTTGCCCTCTTGTTTTCCAGTCCTCCACTCCGTGGACTTCCAGAAGAGGAGTCTGCCCCATGCACATATCCTTGTTTGGCAGAAAAAAGATTATGGGCAGGTCATAACGCCAACTTTGCTAAATCCTATCTTTCATCTGCTATTAGTATTTCTACTAAATTTAGATTCTTCTTTCTTTTCCATGGTTTCTTCTTTCGGAATTCCTAATAATTAAGCTGCCCATGTCACAGGGATCTGCGTCCACTAATGTTGATGATGATGCTCTTGCGATTGCACATGCTAACGCCATGGAGGCTGCACTTCGCTGATTTGGATCTAACAACTAAAGCCCTATGCACAAAGACAAGTGAAAACTGCTTTGCCATTGCTGTTTTCACACGATTGGCCAAGTGCCCAGAATAGCCTGTTATTATGTTTGTCGCATGTTTGCAAACCAAGTGTTTGGCAACCCCCAATCATACATTTCCTTATTTATGATCTGAACTAGGCTATTTTCATGCTCTATGGATATCGTTATTAACCCTTTCTTGGTGTGCCCTCTGTACCTCATGACTATTTTAATTTACTAAGATACCTACTCTAAAGAAGAAAATCCCGTTTAGGATAAACCCACACCAGCTTTTCTTCCTTTTTAGGATAAACCTACACCCAGATTTTCCTCGGCCATTGCATCTCTAGGCCCAGGTATGTGCAATTATAATGGTAGTATCGTCCGTACCACACTCATAAACCCTACATGCTCAACCTAACTATATATCTTACCAGGCTTAAGTAGAAGAAAACAGTAGAAGAAATTAGAAAACAAGGAAAAAACAAATAATAAATGAAGAAAAGGACAAAGGAAAAAGATTCGGTGGATCCGTTCGCTGCCGCTTTATATTCGGCTCCTCATGGGCCACAAGCGTCGCTGCTCATGGGTTGACTAAATGATACATGGGCCATCAAAAAACTGTGCGGCCCAGCCGCAACCTACCTATGCCCCGATGACGGTAAATCTCACCTCCGAGCCCCCCACCAGGCAAGACACCCTTATCCTCTCCTTCTCCTCTCATCTTATCCATCCATCTCCTCACACTCTTCCTCATCGCCTGCTCAGATCTAACCTGCGGCAGCACCGACGCCAAGCTCAACATGGAAGCCACGAAGGCTGCTGCCGATTGACTCTTCCCCACGGTATTCCTTCCGCATCATTGTGTTCTACTCCCCTCTGACCCCTTCTCATACCTTTTCCCTCATGCTTGTTCTAGATCCATGATTTCTCTGCCGACCTGGCCAGCGCCCCTTCTCCCACCGGTCAACATTGTCTTTCTCGGCAGGTAAACTCCTATTCCGTCCCACTTTTCTTCAGCGTGTGACTACCTTTGAGGCACCAATGCATGATGCACCTAAAGGCGCTTGAGCCTATGCTTTCGATTATCCTAAACTTTTTCCTGCCGATATAAACAAACTAGGTGAAAACGATAGGTCTACCTAATAGTTTTCTTTCATTTCAACAACCTTGTCCA
Source organism: Triticum urartu (assembly GCF_056163025.1). Taxonomy (NCBI): domain Eukaryota; kingdom Viridiplantae; phylum Streptophyta; class Magnoliopsida; order Poales; family Poaceae; genus Triticum; species Triticum urartu. Next base: position 140,688,788 of record NC_141874.1, on the reverse strand, counting down.
ATATAGATTATAGATTATAGAAAATTGATCCTGGGCATCTGTATCTACTTAGAATCACTTTTCTCGTCGCAAAATCCAACCCGAAGAAACAACTCCTCGCCCACCGTTTTCCCTTCTTCTTCCTACCCATATAGACCTGCAGGTGGTCCTATACTTAGAGCCAGATTTCTCTGTAGTGACGTTTTGTCTCGCTTGCGGCAGGTCCCAGCAATGGCTTATGTTCCAATTTCATCTAAGATTCTGCTTGATGCTATGTTAGAGAAGGTTGGCCTTCCAGCGGCCACCTACTCGGCGCGCCCAATAGAGGGCACGCGTCTGGAGGTCACCTTTACCTTTTACCCAATCAAGATCAAGCTCGGGAGGTCACCAGTCAAAGTTTCCCTGTCTACCTCACAGCACCAGGATCTAGCAGAAGCTCAGGATTATGTGGCTGCTGCAACAATTAAGTACATGGATGCTTACGAGGGCATGGTTCCAAAATATTACCATTATGATCAACTAAGGACTGTGGAAAAGGCAAATGTACTATTGGGTCAGCAGCTTAAGGCAATGAAGAGGGACAATGCATTTCTAAAACAAAAGCTGAAAGAGAGCCTTGGCAAAAACAAGCTCCTGAGAAAAGGATGGGATGGATCCTTGAGCACGAAACAGAACATCATCAACAACCTTAACCATCTAGTCAGCAGCAGGCTAAGCCCAGGGTCTACTCCAGATGACCTAGAGCTCAATAATGTTCTTCTCAATGTAGAGGCTAGCTGTGAATACCTTCAGCAGTACACTGATGAGGCCATGGTCAACCTTCAAGAAACTGGTGTCTATCCTTATGGCCAGGAGCAGTCAACAGACGACGATGAGGACCTGGCAACCTCACTTGATGATGAACAGATCTTCGGCAACGAAGGACTGCTCTAATGATTTCTGTGTCATACCTGAAGATCACTTCTAACAGCCTTGCAAGAATCTTCAGATCACTGCTATCATCATTAGAGCCAGCTGTTGCTCCCTACTAATATAGTTATCTATAGCCATATGTAATATATATCCTATCGCACCATGGCACAGTCGGTTCTTCCGAAGCTATTTGCTGAGCCTTAATGATCTATATGTGTATGTGAACCTAATGATATAATATGTCCTATCGAACCATGCCGCTCTCCATTATGCCAAATCTACTGCTGGACGTTCATGCTTTATTTATTTGTTTTGCTACGCTCTGCTGTGTTTAAATCATATGTCTAATAGCATTCTTATGCTTCCAAGTATATCTCAGCGTTATGCCACGTTTTTTAGATTTAGTTACGTAGGTGTGTGTGCTAACTGAATAATTATGCCACGTTATGCCTTCCGAATCCAACGAGCAAGCGGCGGCGTCAAACAAAGTCCGTGCATGCCTCTTCTACCAACTCTTTCCTTTGAGCAGTCTCATCTGCGGTTTATAATAACACACACTGTCACCTAATTACATCATCCCACAAAGAAAAAATAACATAGATCTACGAAAATCACACCAAAGCCTACCACCTCTCTCAGAAGAAATGTTATAAATTGCCAGCAATTATACATCCTAAATGCACCTATACCTTATAGACTATGTGATTTAGGGTAAAGATAAAGTAACTAGAATATTTTGTCACTATGATAAATACATAAAGAACATATCCTTAGCTATTATTATAGATCATCATTCTTTCACACAGAGTTTCCATTATAGATGTTTACTATTGTGCGCTTTATTATTAGATGCTCATACCGTCTCACCTTATGACAATTGGCTAAAATTACCTTCTCCTGCTTATAGCCTGATGGCCCAATGTATGTGAAAAACTGCCTTCTAACCTCGCTAAACACTTATCGCTGCAAGGTCAAATTCTTCTCGCCATGGATGACAACTTATTCGTGCCTCTGCTCCCAAAGGTAAGATGGCCTGACATAACCTGTTGTTGCCACCTACTCGTTTCTGTAGCATCTTCAAGGAATCATGTTCATTGTTAACTACTCATTCCACAGCTTGCCGCAACACTGGTCGCCGTCAGCAGGCAGCACATGCTGCAGTTATCCGTAAATGCCCTTAGAGTTACAGCAAGCCAATCAGTACACTATGACGAACATGATGACATTTTCTTTGCTACTGTTGAAATACATGTTCCAGCACAAGAAAAAATTCCTCAGTTTAAAACAACCATATTTGCTGGACACAACTGCCAAACAACAAACGCGGCTCATGAATCAGCGAGCACTCCTGCTCTGCATTACATGCAGCAAGCAGGCATTCTAATTATCGATGACCTGAATTTCTATGAGCTTCAAAAGTGCAAAAAAGAGGTGGTCAGAGCCAAGTCATGGTCAGACATATTTGAGCATGAAACAGTCAAGCTAAAGAGAAAAATAGGTTCCTTAGAGAGGGAATTAGCATCTCTTAAAGAGAATAGTGTTGTTCATAAGCCAATCCAGCAACCCCAGGCAATAGAAGAGCCAGACCAACAGGTACAGGCTGAACCTTCTACATCATGCAATTTAGTTATTCTTTACTTAGTTCTTCCTAATTAGTGAATATATTTATCTATCTTAACACATAGCCTAAATTCATATTAGACTAGAATTAAAAAACATGGGATGGCTCATTGTGTTATGTACAAACAGGGGATGCCTCATTGTGTTGTGTTGGAATAGAACACAAAGAAAATGCTGCAGAATAATCAAACATCCATTGCTGTTTATCTAGGATTATTGATTGTTCGATACAAATGTGTATGTATAACCTCTAAAAAATATAAATGGTACAGATATGTACCTCATACGATTTAGCTTAAAATTTTTGTTATGCTGCTGCGAAAATTTAACAAGTTTTTTGTTTGTGTATTGAAAACACGCGCCATCATTTTCATCTAAGAACTTCTACGCACAAACTGATTCCATTCAACGGCTTGAATCTTAGCTTTACTAAGCATTTTATGTTTTCCACTTTCTTCCCGCCTGACGTTCCTTTGCCTCTGTGTTTAAAGCCCTCAGCTGCATTGCAAATGTCAACACCGCCTACTGAACAACAGTTTATACAGCCTATTCCAGTTGCAGACATGGTCAGTCATATCCTGTGTTTTAACGTGATATATATCTTTCAACTGCATTTTGTATCCCGCTACAACCACATGTAATTCCATTTCTGGTACAAACAGAGGATGAACAATACAAATGAACCAATGAATATATTTTCTAACTTCTCACTTCAGCCTCTTTTAACTCTGTATTTAAAAACCTCAAATGAATTATAGGTGTCAACACCACCACATGAACATCATTGCACTGAACTTTTCACTGTTGCCAAGAAGGTTAGTTATTTCCCCTTTTCAGCTAATCTATATGCATGCTGCAAGTACGCTTTCAATACTTGTGTAATAACATGTCCTGACCATGTGCAGCCCAAAGAGAACAACAAAGGCGATGGCCCCTTCCTGTCAGCTACAACATCAGCTCATAAATTACCTTCTTCTACGTAAGCGAGTACATGCACACATTTCCAATATCTTATCACTCAAAAACTCACAAATTGTCTTCTCAGTGCCAGAACTCTAACAAGAAAGGATGACGTTGGTGCAAGAAGGACTTTGTTTGCCACCAAGAAAGAAGCCACCAATGCTTAGATGCCAAGGGATCAATTAGCAACAACACAAGTTCTATTAGCTCGTGTAGTATATGCTGGAACTCTTGGTTGTACGCTTTTGAGTAGCCTATATGAGCTAACAAACAAACCACCTCTTCTATATCAATGTATTATACTTTCATGATTTCATCTACTAAAAATGCTTCTACAATCTATTTATCATTTGTATGCTTTTATAAACCATAGTAACATATTGCTGTTAACAAGGTAGATTAAAGTTCCAGGGCCTGGTCAACACTTTTTCCTTATTTACTTCTGAGAATAGAAAAAAAAATCCAACTCTCAATAGAGGGCTGCCTACAAATTGTTATTTTCACACGATTGTCCAGGTACCCACAATAGCCAATTACTATGTTTGTCGCATATTTGAAAAACCGGTGTTTGGCACTCATAAAGCCATGGTCAACCCCCAGTCATACATTCCCTTATTTAAAATTCAAACTAAGCTATTTTCATATTCTATGGATATCATTGTTAGGCATTCAAATCTGTTATAAAATATTTATTTAACGTATCTATAATTACCAGTGTAATGTTTCCTGCTTTAGAACTATGCTTGTATGGTAAACTTTACAAACTTAATATTTAATCCTAAGGTTTAGGCTCTCATTAACCTAATACTGATGCCAATCGACAAGCAAATCGTGGCAAACTCACACGCTATTATCATGAAATTTAGCTAGGTATGGCCCTCCTTACAACCATGAAATCAATAGACAACCTCCGTATAGAAATCAGATCAAAGAAAAGGTAGGATGTGTACACTAAAAAAGAAAACAAGAAGTAGAAAAAAAATGGAAAAGGGAAAAGGAAAAGAGATCTTCCCCTGCACCCTGGGCCACGCCAGCCCAACAGGCCAAGTTGGCCCGGCCTCCCCCTCATCTCCCTCCCGCACACTGTTCCTCCGAGCGAGACCCCTTCCTCCCCGCTCGTCCCCGCCGGACCAGGCGCGGCGCCCGGCGCCGCCACGTCGCCGGCGAGAGGATAAGATGCCCCCGCCTCCTCGGTCCTCTCCCACCTGCTCCACCCACTCCCACTCGCCCCCTCGCCCTCTCCAAGGCCTCTTCTCCCTCCTCCCCTCCGCCTCGCCGTACACCCAGCCTTCCTCCCTACTCAGCGACGCCAGCAAGAGTCATCCACGCCTGTGACAACAAAGGTAATTCACCACCCAGGTTCATTGATCCCTCATTCTCCACTTTCCCCTCACCTCAATTTCTTTCTTCCAGCTCAGATCCAACAAATCACGCAAGGACGACATGGACATTGGAGCTGTATGTGAGGAGGGATCTTCAACCTCGGCATTATCGAGGACAAGAACACCTGAACCTAGGGTAACATTCTGAATCCCTATTGTAACTCATTTCTCAGAGGAAGAGTTTCATATGAGCAATGCAAGCGTTTTCCGTGAAACAACCAGCCTCCAAGAAAACAAACTACATCTACATACGTACATCACAAATCTGCATGTTCTATATCTTTTAGAAGTGGGAGGCCACTTGATCACACTTAATCCACAAAGATTTCAGATTTTAGAATGTGCCACTTTAATATCTGTTATGTGGCCTCTGTTACACATAATTTGGTCCTAGAGATGTCAGATTTCGCAGGTTATTAGTGCTGAAAGCATTATTGTTCTACATTTTCAATGTACTGGTCATGCCACTCTTTTTTCCCTTTCTCTGTAGCTAAAGCCTTAGTGAGAATGTTTAGACTTATTTTTCACTTTGTAGCACTTATTCCATGTGAGGCACATAGCATATTTATGTCATCCGGACATAATAGTGTCATCTCAACTAAAGAAACTTGAAAGGGTGAATTGTTTCAAATCCATGTTGTGCTTCAAACTCAGAAGACTCGAAAAAACATAATTCTCTTTGACCTCTCTTACACTAATCCTTTAGGAAATGTTTGAAATACTTCTTCCATATTGAGATGGAATACATATAGTCAGTGACACGATTTTGAATTCATATGGACAGTTCATCATAGAAAATATAGTGCACTATATTTTGCGTTATATATGCATTTAGAATACATCGTTACTATTTAATCAATCATTCTTACTGGTTTCTAATCATGATATTTGACATAGCATTACTTTTCCTCCACAGGAAGATGCCTACCTGATAGTAATTCCTTATGCCCACATATTTGACCTTATGCTAAAAGCTTTGAAGTTGCCCCCTGCAAGTTACTATCATAAGATATGTCCAGGCGGCAAGAATCGTGTGACGGTTACTTTCAATTCTTTGTTGCAATTGATTGATGGTTTGCTTGTTCCAACCTCAATATCGGGTGCAATTTTACATGCCTATGAAGATGCGGAAGACAATGCAGCTATCGCAGCTATTAGGTACATGGAAAATGCATACGGTAGAGAAATGAGAGACTGCCACTACACCCATGTCAAGAGGCTAGAAAATGAAGTCAAGCATCTGGTCAGATGGTTAGTAGCAGCAAACAAGACAATCAAGAAGCTATGCAAAGGGTGGTACTACGCTGTCAGATATATGAGTTCATATTCTATTCAAATGCAAAACACAACGACTACTCGACACTTGAAAGGGCAAGATAACACCAAAAGGGCTATGAAATCATCACTTGCAAGCATTGAAAAACTGACAGAGAGGCTGCACTATATTGGTACGAGGTCTGAACAGCGCCTGAAGACTACAAGTGATAGCTTTTGGTGAACTTCGGTCAATATGCGCTCACCAGGACGCTTCTAAGCTTACTAGAACAGCTTCCTTTTGTTTCATATCAAGCAGCATGGTCTATTGGTCCTTTTGGAGCACTCTAAGTAAGATATGTATTGTAGCCTTCCATTGCTGCCTCTTTGGCTAAAAGCAGTGTATCAACTTTAAAGTCCGTTGTTATCTCTATGGTTAAACTCACTTTGTCATCGCTTGTTCTCTATGTAAATAACTGTCTTTCTCCTGCTATTTTCAGAAGACTACATACTTAAACCACCTCTTTACTGTCCATGTATTGAAGTCCATGACCGTATTTACTCACATACTGTGTACGCTTTTGAGTAGCCCACAAGCTAGCAAACAAAATGCCTTTTCTATATCAACGCCATGTACTATGAATGCTTCCCAAAAAATTCTATGTCAAGAACAACTAAGAAGCTTAAAAGAAAAACATGACTTACAAAAAAACATAAGTCCCCAAAAAAACGTTAATTCCAGACAAAATTCATAAACATTTTAAAAAGATTTCATAAATTTTATAAAAAATACTAACTAAACTAAGAACAAATCATCCATTCCTCACAAGAAGAAAAATACCTCCATTCCTCACAGAGGGAAAAAACCCTCATCCATTCGAAACAGGGTAGTGCCACCCACTGCTGCACCGCGAGTCACCCCAGGCCCATATACACCGGCCCAACACGAGTAAAATAGGAGCAGACGCCTTCGCTTCCGTCCCCTACACAAAAAAAGCCTCTGCTTTCAGTCGTAAATATCACCCTGATTATAGCACATAAATAACCTACCTGGCTGCCCAGAAACGCCCTTCTCCCCATTTCACTCACCCTCTACCTCTAGGGTTTCCCCCAATACAATGGAGAAGTGCATGATCTTCCGCCAGTACTGGAGACACCTTGTCAAGCACCATGGCTACGCAGATCCAAGCCACCGTGGCGCACCCAGTCATCATCGCCAGCCATCGTCTTCTTCTGCGACAATGACCCAATCTCACGCGCGGGACGAACCCCGTCGACAAGTGCCATTTTCTTCTTCCTCAATGACGGCCACCAATTCCGAATCCCAACAGGTGCGACTCACACTGAGTTTTAGAATCACTCAATCTTATTTTATTCATGGATCCACCAGCTCATCTTTGACCTGCCTCTCCATCCTTTGGCAAATACTTCATATTTTCACAAATTTTAGACTTTTCTGACATAATTACATACAACCTCTATCGTTATTTACTTCAATGATTTATATACCTGCTATGCATCACACGATCCATATTGTGGGCATGGTGCTGAAAATTTAAACTATAGGTGGTCAAAGAAGGGATATTGTTGTGTTGCTCTAGCAGAATACTTTACTATCGAGTAAACAGTTGTAGTGAAAAATCTTCAGTTTTTGTTTCTGTACCCCCAAAAAATCCATCATCTGTTCCTCTTTTGTTTCTGTATGTCTCTAAATATTGGGCAACCTCGCTAAGAGACGGGCACACATAAATGTTTCCCCTATATTTTTTCGTTTGCTTGCCTGCCTAAAATAGTATGGTGATGATATGGATTGATCATATCCGAAGGTCATTATATGCAAGCCTTATCTTTCCTGAGAGGCAAATAATCGGCTAATAATTAGAAACATGGTTCTTTACTATTTCAGGTATAATTTTCATCTTTGTCCTGCTGCTTAATTCTGTTCCCTGTTGTGCTACATACCATCTAAGTATTCTAATCTTTGTTGGTGTTCAGTTTGGTATGCTTGAGGTGGCGGTGTTTTGGTTGTCACAACCCTTGGGTTCTCCATATGAAATCAAGGGAGGAATACCTTTAATTCAAAAAAATGTCCTCGTTGTCGGAGTATTGCCTAAGATGGTCAAAGCTAATTATTTTAGGCATCTACTCCTTCAGTTAGTGTGTTACTGACGAACTGGTTTAAAACCCTTGTTGGAGCTTACCAGGCTTGATCCTTCGCCTACCCCACTCCCTATAGTGGTATTTCTGAAACTTCACTGCGCTTGCTTTCCCCCCCCCCCCCAACAAGCAGTAATCCAGTCATGGGTGCATCCGGTACTACGTGTGAGAGCATCAAACTCCTCATTCATAAGACATAATTCCCATTTGACTGCTCTTTTACATTGCATGATTTAATTGGACACCCACAATTGCTATTCCATCAACCAAGTATCTAATGTCTCACACTAACAATTCCCAAGGTATTTATACAGGGTGAAGAATACAAACATCTGGAGTACATCATTCAAGGTGAGCCAATGCCAGGCTACAGTGCTTACCAACCTGTTCTGTTATTCTCCATGGTTTACCTATTCTTCACAACTTAACATATGTATGTATGGTGGTTAGATTGGTGAATTTGAATTGGGGCTTGAGAGGTTGTGGTACCTTGACTTATGTTTCTGATGCTACGCGAAATCAAGGGCAATTATTTTCCATTTAAATTCAGTACTGATCATAGAAAAACATATATAAGGCCAATCAATAATACTCAACTTAACTAACTTGCTTACTATGTTCTTCCTACCATAGGTTTAAAGGTTAACTCTACTATTCTCTTGATGAAATCTTAGTCTCCTAACAATAGGTAGTATTCGACCTTCATACTTGTACCGCTTCATTTCAATCTTACCAAAACAAAACTAAATTCAGGACCACCCCCTGCTATCCAATACTGCGGAGAGCTTGAAAAGTACTGTCACTGGGGCAATGAAGTGAAGCTCTATCAGCACCATGTGGACAAGTTGTATGCAATGTTCCCCCGCAAAATACCAGATATCAAATACTATGTCTGCACCATCAACAAAACATTCGCACAACAAGGCCAACGGATGGTACACTCCTTCCTTCCACTTAATTGGAAAAAGGGATTATCTTTACTTATGCCCGACAACTAAACTTTATTGCGAAATATTGAAAAACCTTTGTACACTGCTATTAGCACTAATATTCATATTTTCTAATATACATGTTTCCATCCTTGCTATATTTGTTCTGCTTCACTACAGTTCCATACATCCATAAACAACCAATTTACAACTTATATTCTACATACGACAGAATGTAGCTCTACACCCTTCTTTTCTTTCTTGCCATTATTTACTTATAATTGTCTCACTGACTATATTTAAACTGTGTTCATTCGAAGCTTTTTATTCAAAGTCAAACAACGTTATGCAATCCACTTAATTAGTTCCTTTGGTGTACCAGTATTTTCAGGTCCACTACACCAAAGAAAACCTCAAAAAGTACATTAAGCCAGATGATGACATGCTCAAGGTCAAGCTCGCAAACACCAGTCTGCACACCAATTGTCGTATCATGCTGGGAACAGACAAGAGAGCACCAATAACCAGAAACTGGTCAGGATTCCGCCGTTGTGCAAGCATCCATGAAGGAGATATCTGCGCCTTCTGTTTCAACCTTACCGCAGAGCACCGCCTGACTCTCATCATCCATGTGCTCTAAATGGACCATCAACAACAACACAGGCCTTCTGCACTCATAGCTTGTGGCTTTAAAAACGTCTAATTTGGCTCTATGATAGGATGAACCTTACCTGTGGTCTCCAATGATGCCATGCATTGCTTTTGTACAACTGCCGCCTATATTATAATCTATGTAACCCCAGATGCTATTACTCATGTGCACCACATCCATCTACTGATCTTTCGCCAAGCATAATGCTTATTCCTTTCTTTCTAATAGCAATATAAATATTATGTCTACCAATCTGCCCCTAAATATTTTTATGTTTACTCTCACAATACATGCCTTACTCTCGCCCCTTGCGTCATCAGCGCAATGGTCCATCTAGTTAAGATTAAGAAAGAAGAGTTATGACAAGTTACAAGGCCGGCCGATGGCTAGCCAGCTCCACAGTTCCACACTTGCAGTAGTTTGTAGTCCTACTACTCACGCATATTCACAGATCCAAAGGGATGTGGCCTCCCAGGCCATCATGAACGTGGTTGTCCCTCGCGCCAGCCAACGGAGGAAGGTCCTCGCCTCCATCCTCGCTCGCCTACGTCTTCACCGCATCATTCGTGGGACCTGCCGGACTGCCAGGCTCCTCGCCACTTCAGCAGCTCGACTCATGGATCTCCATATCCGCATCAACGCACATGGGCCTAGGTTGTTGCCCCTTCGGATGCAGCGGATCCCAGCGAGTCTGTTGTTGCTGATTTGGGATTGCTCGAGCCTCTCCTTGCTACTTAGATGGAAGTGTTGCGCTCTAAGATGCATGCCTTGACCGTCTCACGTTTGGAGGAGGTGGTCCGACCTCTTCATGACATGATGACTGCTTTGGAGGGGTGGACGACTCTACTCCGGGGATACTTGGAGCGGATGGAGGTTCTTGTTGGCCAGCTGGGCTACTCGCCAGCCTCGCCACAGTCGTTTGAGATGCATATTTCAGGTTCTGTTGGGAATGTTGCTGGTGTTGAGGATTTCATCGAGAGTGATGTGGCTAGTTGCTTGTCTGAGGTCCTAGCTTCTGTTGCGCACCCTAGGGATGCAACCCCTGTTCTGGTCTCGTCTTTGCCCATGGAGGAGCAAGCTGAGGCCTGTGGGACTGTGGCATGTGTGGAGGCTGCTCTTAGCAGGCTCCCGGTTGTGCCTCTTATGTCCCCGTTGCTCGAGCTCCAGGTTGGTCCTGCGGATGGGAAGGAAGCATGCCTATATGGATGTTTCTCCCCTCGTGCCGCTCTCTGTACGTCACCATTACCTGTCAGGCCAAGTGTCTCTGGGAGTGAGGTCATCATCGAGGGCGTGCCTCCGGTGCTACAATGTATGCCTGAGTTGCAGGTGTTAAGTGTGGAACCATCTTCGCCTATATCAATGGTGCTCTCGAAGGTGGGTTCGCTTGAGGCGATGACGGTTGCCTCGACGCCCTCTCCACCTCCGTTGGAGCCTAGTCAACCGGAGTATGCATATGTGGAGGGTGATGGTCTAGTCACGACTAACATGCAACTGCTTGAACCCTTTGGAGGTGTGGTTCCTATGGCTAATAAAATTGTTGTGGCCGGAGTGTTGGTTCCTAATCCTGGTGTCCTTTTAGCCACCAAGATTTGTGAATTCCTCGCCAACTTGGACTCTGAAAATTCTGGAAAGACGATTGGATGCCTCTTGGAGGAAAAAGCTTTGAGGGAGAAGCACAAGAACGATGGTGCTAACTCTAGATCTGGCATCCTCAAAGAGAAATCTTGCATGAGCAAAAGCAAGAAGGATAGTGCTAGAGGGGAGGCGCAAAAGGTTCTATGATGGATGGCTCTCAGCTTTCTGAGTTGCAGATGTGTGCTAGGTCATGGATGTGGTTTTCGTCGATGTGTTTTCCTCAAGTTGCATTGTGTCGATTGGTTTTCTTTTGCAGTACAGGGACCTATATGTTGCGGGTTGCAGTAGTAGTGTGTTGGGTGCTTCGGTCCCATGGCTCCATGATTTGGGAGTAGTTCACATGTGGATGGGGTCGTGCTTTTGAGCATGGTGGTGATGGTTTTCGCCTGGTTTTCCACAAATTAACTGGGCAACTCTCTTCTTCTTAATTAATGGATGAGGCAAAACTTTTGCCTCCGTTTTAAAAAAACAAATCCAAAGGGCACACCTCCTATGCTGCCAGGCAAGTTTCCATAACCTCCACTCGCCGGCAATTCCTGTCGTGATCTTGCTTGTTGTCATTCACACATTGCCGTAAACCCTTCGGTTTCTCTCCTTCCCGGTCGAGTACATGACAAGGACGAAGAGGGAGTTTAGGCTTTCCTTTCTGCCATGGGCTCCGCTATGCATGACCATGTCCACCAATCAGCCAGATCCTCCTGCTGGGAAGGAGTGTTCCACTCCCACCCTCTTGTCTGCAGCACTTCATACCAAATCGTGCATGCAAGCGAACATTGCACCACGAGATGATCCAGTGTTTCCGGCTCCTAAAGGCACATCGGGCAGCACAGCTGGTGCGGCAGGCCCCAACTAGCAAAGCGATTAGAGGTCCAACATCTCTTCTTCCCAATTAACCAGGCGAAAAACTTGAGTAATGGCGGCGCACGTGAGCTCCAGATCTTGCTAGCGCCTGGCATGCCTGTTAGACCGAAGAAGAAAGCGTGGTGCGCTGTTCTCACAATGTAGCAGCTGGACTCAGACCAAATCCTTTGGAAGTCATCCGGCACGTCGGACATCAACGTGCAAAATTGGGCGATCATGGCTAAGGAGGATTGCCCTTTGATGTGCCTGATCCACTAGCTCCGGTGTAGGTTATAAAAAACCGAGCAAACAACATGCACTGCAGTCGGAATGACTGCTGATGACCCACAAGTGTAGGTGATCTATCGTAGACTTTTTGATAAGTAAGAGTGTCGAACCCAACGAGGAGTAGAAGGAAATGATAAGCGGTTTTCAGCAAGGTATCCTTTGCAAGCACTGAAATTATCGGTAACAGATAGTTTTGTGATAAGGTAATTTGTAACGGGTAACAAGTAATAAAAGTAAATAAGGTGCAGCAAGATGGCCCAATCCTTTTTGTAGCAAAGGACAAACCTGGACAAACTCTTATATAAAGGAAAGCGCTCCCGAGGACACATGGGAATTATCGTCAAGCTAGTTTTCATCACGTTCATATGATTCGTGTTCGGTACTTTGATAATTTGATATGTGGGTGGACCGGTGCTTGGGTACTTCCCTTTGATATGTCTCCGTCGTATCTATAATTTTTGATTGTTCCATGCCAATATTCTACAACTTTCATATACTTTTGGCAACTTTTTATACTATTTTTGGGACTAACATATTGATCCAGTGCCCAGTGCCAGTTCCTATTTGTTGCATGTTTTTTGTTTCGCAGAAAATCAATATCAAATGGAGTCCAAACGGTATAAAAACGTATGGAGATTTTTTGGAATATATGTGATTTTTGGGAAGTGAAATCAACGTGAGACGATGCTCGAGGGGCCACCCTGACCCTCGCGGCCACCCCGTAAGGTGGTTGATGCCCTTCTTTCGCCGCAAGAAAGATAATATCCGGATAGAGATCCTGTTAAAATTTCAGCCCAATCGGAGTTACGGATCTCCGGGAATATAAGAAACAGTGAAAGGGTAGAATCTGAAAACGCAGAAACAGAGAGAGACAGAGAGACATATCCAATCTCGGAGGGGCTCTCGCCCCTCCCACGCCATGGAGGCCATGGACCAGAGGGGAAACCCTTCTCCCATCTAGGGAGGAGGTCAAGGAAGAATAATAAGGAGGGGGGCTCTCTCCCCCTCGCTTCCGGTGGCACCGGAGTGCCACCGGGGGCCATCATCATCACCGCAATCTTCACCAACAACTTCACCGCCATCATCACCAACTCTTCCCCCCTCTATGCAGCGGTGTAACCCCTCTTTTACCCGCTGTAATCTCTACTTAAACATGGTGCTCAACGCTATATATTATTTCCCAATGATGTATGGCTATCCTATGATGTTTGAGTAGATCCGTTTTGTCCTATGGGCTATTTGATGATCAAGATTGGTTTGAGTTGCATGTTCTATAATTGGTGCTGTCCTATGGTGCTCTCTGTGTCGCGCAAGCGTGAGGGATCCCCGCTGTGGGGTGTTGCAATACGTTCATGATTCGCTTATAGTGGGTTGCGTGAGTGACTGAAACACAAACCCGAGTAAGGGGGTTGTTGCGTATGGGATAAAGAGGACTTGATGCTTTAATGCTATGGTTGGGTTTTACCTTAATGATCTTTAGTAGTTGCAGATGCTTGCTAGAGTTCCAATCATAAGTGCATATGATCTAAGTAGAGAAAGTATGTTAGCTTATGCCTCTTCCTCATATCAAATTGCAATAATGATTACCGGTCTAGTTATCGATTGCCTAGGGACAAATAACTTTCTCGTAACAAAAAGCTCTTTACTAAAACTAATTTAGTTGTGTCTTTATCTAAACAGCCCCTACTTTTATTTTCATGCTCTTTATTACCTTGCAAACCTATCCAACAACACCTACAAAGTACTTCTAGTTTCATACTGGTTCTAGGTAAAGCGAACGTCAAGCGTGCGTAGAGTTGTATCGGTGGTCGATAGAACTTGAGGGAATATTTGTTCTGCCTTTAGCTCCTCGTTGGGTTCAACACTCTTACCTATCGAAAACTGTTGCAATCCCCTATACTTGTGGGTTATCAAGACCTTTTTCTGGCGCCGTTGCCGAGGAGTAATAGCGTGGGGTGAATATTCTCATGTGTGCTTGTTTGCTTTATCACTAAGTAATTTTTATTTGCTGTTCTTAGTTGTTTTCTATCTTTAGTTATGGGTAGGAAACGCAAAATACCAAAAAAATAGTTGTAGCTACTAAACCAATGGTTGAAGAACCACTCAAAATCTATCACATAGCTAAAGCTTATTACTTGGATCATCTTCGATCCCTATGTGCTCGTGCTGAAACCCCAACTAGCTTATTTGAGGGCAAATCTTTAGATGAGCATGCTTGTTATGTGCGACACCGAATATCTGAAAAAGGGATAATTTTACTGGGTCAAATTCATCGTTTGCAATGCTATGCTTGGAATTTATGCAAAATATATGATATTACTTGTTGTTCTGAAAACCCTAAGAAACACCTTCCCTATCAATGTGAGTTTAGTGATAATGGAATCGTATCTTCGTATGCTAAGTGTGTTTATAGTTACTATGATGTTCAACAAATTGAAGAATTTGTTGCTTTTAAGGTTGATTATGAAATTGCTTCTTTGATTGAAACGTATGATGCTACTCTTTACAAATCTGAAAATTTTGACATACTTAAATATTGCTATGATAATTATGCTTCTAATGCCTATGTTGAACCATATATTGAGGACTACCCCGCTGTCCAAGAAGAGACTAATATTTTGCAGGAGTCTATGGAAGAAGAAATTGATGAAACTGTGAGCTCATTGGATGAAAAAGATGAGGAGGAGAGCGAAGAACAAAAGGAGGAAGAGCGGATTAGCTACCCGTGCCCGCCTTCTAATGAGAGTAACTCTTCAACTCATACATTGTTTAATTTCCCTTCGTGCTTACCGAAGGATGATTGCCATGATGATTGTTATGATCCCGTTGATTCTCTTGAAATATCCCTTTTTGATGATGCTTGCTATGCTTGTGGCCAAGATGCCAATATGAATTATGCTTATGGAGATGAACTTGCTATAGTTCCTTATGTTAAACATGAAATTGTTGCTATTGCACCCACGCATGATAGTCCTATTATCTTTTTGAATTCTCCCGACTACACTATATTGAAGAAGTTTGCACTTATTAAGGATTATATTGATGGATTGCCTTTTACCGTTACACATGATGATTTTGATGAATATAATATGCATGTGCTTGCTGCTCCTACTTGCAATTATTATGAGAGAGGAACTATATCTCCACCTCTCTATGTTTCCAATACGATAAAATTGCAAGAAACTATTTATATTATGCATTGGCCTTTACTATGTGTGCACGAATTGTTCTTTTATGACATGCCGATGCATAGGAAGAGAGTTAGACTTTGTTGTTGCATGATATATGTTACTTTGTGCTCACTACTAAATTACAAATCATTGTTAATTAAAATTGGCTTTGATATACCTTGGGATCCGGGTGGATTCATTACTTGAGCACTATATGCCTAGCTTAATGGCTTTAAAGAAAGCGCTGCCAGGGAGACAACCCGGAAGTTTTAGAGAGTCATTTATTTCTGTTGAGTGCTTTCGTATAGTTTAAAAACAACAAAAACAAAGAGGGGAACCAAAAACTTTTTCAAAAAGGAAAGTGAAAGTTTGAAAGACAAGCATTGTTGAAGTGGGAGAGCTCCTTGAACTTTGTTCATGCTCACGGCAACTTTGTGAATCTTGATTACAGAAAATTTTCAACAAAAATAATTATCCCCTTGTACAATTCCATTGTATTATAAAAATAATGTGCCAAGGTTTGCCTTTAGGATGTTTACATTTGCTTGATGGTTTGTACGGTGCAGGACAGAAACTTTTGCTATAGTGCGCGATTGTACATTTTTAGCTGGAATGTCAAACGGTTCTGATTCTTTTTGCACTGTCTTCCTATACAAATTGTTTATTTTTCCTAATTTTTGTAGAATTTTTCAAGTATCAGAAGTATGGTGAATGTTCAGATTATTACAGACTGTTCTGTTTTAGACAGATTCTGTTTTTGACGCATAGTTTGCTTGTTTTGATGAAACTAACGATTTATATCAGTGGATTAAGCCATGGAAAAGTTATATTACCGTAGACACAATGCAAAAACAAAATATGAATTGGTTTGCAACAGTACTTAGAGTAGTGATTTGCTTTATTATACTAACGGGTCTTACCGAGTTTTCTGTTGAAGTTTTGTGTGGATGAAGTGTTCGATGATCGAGAAGGTCTCGATGTGAGAAGAAGGAAGAGAGGCAAGAGCTCAAGATTGGGGATGACCGAGGCACCCCAAGTAAATATTCAAGGAGACTCAAGCGTCTAAGCTTGGGGATGCCCCGGAAGGCATCCCCTCTTTCTTCAACAAGTATCGGTATGTTTTCGGATTCATTTCGTTCATGCGATATGTGCAATCTTGGAGCGTCTTTTGCATTTAGTTTTCATTTTTCTTTTATGCACCATGCTGGTATGAGATAGTCCTTGGTTGATTTATAGAATGCTCATTGCACTTCACTTATATCTTTTGAGTATGGT
This sequence comes from Triticum urartu, assembly GCF_056163025.1. Taxonomy (NCBI): domain Eukaryota; kingdom Viridiplantae; phylum Streptophyta; class Magnoliopsida; order Poales; family Poaceae; genus Triticum; species Triticum urartu. The sequence continues at coordinate 140,671,735 of NC_141874.1, read as the reverse complement.
TTTATAGAATGCTTTATGTGCTTCACTTATATCATTTGAAGTTTGGATTGCATGTTTCTCTTTACATAGAAAACCGCCATTTGTAGAATGCTCTTTTGCTTCACTTATATTTTTTAGAGCACGGGCATATATTTTGTAGAAAGAATTAAACTCTCTTGCTTCACTTATATCTATTTAGAGAGATGACATGAATTGGTCATTCACATGGTTAGTCATAAATCCTACATAAAACTTGTAGATCACTGAATATGATATGTTTGATTCCTTGCAATAGTTTTGCGATATAAAGATGGTGATATTAGAGTCATGATAGTGGGTAGTTGTGGATTATAGAAATACTTGTGTTGAGGTTTGTGATTCCCGTAGCATGCACGTATGGTGAACCGTTATGTAACGAAATCGGAGCATGATTTATTTATTGATTGTCTTCCTTATGAGTGGCGGTCAGGGACAAGCGATGGTCTTTTCCTACCAATCTATCCCCCTAGGAGCATGCGCATAGTACTTTGTTTCGATGACTAATAGATTTTTCCAATAAGTATGTGAGTTATTTATGACTAATGTTGAGTCCATGGATTATACGCACTCTCACCCTTCCACCATTGCTAGCCTCTCTAGTACCGCGCAACTTTCGCCGGTACCATAAACCCACCATATACCTTCCTCAAAACAGCCACCATACCTACCTATCATGGCATTTCCATAGCCATTCCGAGATATATTGCCATGCAACTTCCATCATCATATACATGACTTGAGCATTCATTGTCATATTGCTTTGCATGATCGTAAGATAGATAGCATGATGTTTTCATGGCTTGTCCGTTTTTTGATGTCATTGCTACGCTAGATCATTGCACATCCCGGTATACCGCTAGTGGCATTCATATAGAGTCATATCTTTGTTCTAGTATCGAGTTGTAATATTGAGTTGTAAGTAAATGAAAGTGTGATGATCATCATTATTAGAGCATTGCCCCAGTGAGGAAAGGATGATGGAGACTATGATTCCCCCACAAGTCGGGATGAGACTCCAGACGAACAAAATAAAAAAATAAAAAAGGGAAAGGCCAAAAAAATAGAATGCCCAAAAAAATTAAGAGAAAAAGAGAGAAGTGGCAATGTTACTATCCTTTTACCACACTTGTGCTTCAAAGTAGCACCATGTTCTTCATATAGAAAGTCTCTTGAGTTATCACTTTCATATACTAGTGGGAATTTTCATTATAGAACTTCGCTTGTATATTCCGATGATGGGATTCCTCAAACGCCCGAGGTCTTCATGATCAAGCAAGTTGGATGCACAACCACTTAGTTTCAGTTTGAGCTTTCATACACTTATAGCTCTAGTGCATCCGTTGCATGGCAATCCCTACTCACTCACATTGATATCTATTGATGTACATCTCCATAGCCTGTTGATACGCCTAGTTGATGTGAGACTATCTTCTCCTTTTGTCTCCTCCACAACCACCATTCTATTCCACCTATAATGCTATGTCCATGGCTCACGCTCATGTATTGCGTGAAATTTGAAAAGGTTTGAGAACGTCAAAAGTATGAAACAATTGCTTGGCTTGTCATCGGGGTTGTGCATGATGTGAATATTTTGTGTGGTGAAGATGGAGCATAGCCAGACTACATGATTTTGTAGGGATAACTTTCTTTGGCCATGTTATTTTGAAAAGACATGATTGCTTTATTAGTAGGCTTGAATTATTATTGTTTTTATGTCTAATGATAGACTATTGCTTTGAATAACTCATATCTTAATATTCATGCCATGATTAGATATGTGATCAAGATTATGCTAGGTAGCATTCCACATCAAAAATTATCTTTTTTATCATTTACCTACTCGAGGACGAGCAGGAATTAAGCTTGGGGATGCTGATAAGTCTCCGTCGTATCTATAATTTTTTTTGATCCATGCCAATATTCTACAACTTTCATATACTTTTGGCAACTTTTTATACTATTTTTGGGACTGACATATTGATCCAGTGCCCAGTGCCAGTTCCTGTTTATTGCATATTTTTTGTTTCGTAGAAAATCAATATCAAACAGAGTCCAAAGGGGATAAAAACGGACGAAGATTTTTTTTGGAATATATGTGATTTTTGGGAAGTGAAATCAACGCGAGACGATGCTCGAGGGGCCCACGAGGTAGGGGCGCGCGCCCCTGACCCTCGCGGCCACCCCATAAGGCGGTTGATGCCCTTCTTTCGCCGCAAGAAAGCTGATATCCGGATAGAGATCGTGTTAAAATTTCAGCCCAATCGGAGTTAAGGATCTCCGAGAATATAAGAAACGGTGAAAGGGTAGAATCTGAAAACGCATAAATAGAGAGAGACAGAGAGACAGATCCAATCTCGGAGGGGCTCTCACGCCTCCCACGCCATGGAGGCCATGGACCAGAGGGGAAACCCTTCTCCCATCTAGGGAGGAGGTCAAGGAAGAATAAGAAGGAGGGGGGCTCTCTCCCCCTCGCTTCCGGTGGCACCGGAGTGCCACCGGGGGCCATCATCATCACCGCAATCTTCACCAACAACTTCACCGCCATCATCACCAACTCTTCCCCCCTCTATGCAGCGGTGTAACCCCTCTTTTACCCGCTGTAATCTCTACTTAAACATGGTGCTCAACGCTATATATTATTTCCCAATGATGTATGGCTATCCTATGATGTTTGAGTAGATCCGTTTTGTCCTATGGGCTATTTGATGATCAAGATTGGTTTGAGTTGCATGTTCTATAATTGGTGCTGTCCTATGGTGCTCTCTGTGTCGCGCAAGCGTGAGGGATCCCCGCTGTGGGGTGTTGCAATACGTTCATGATTCGCTTATAGTGGGTTGCGTGAGTGACTGAAACACAAACCCGAGTAAGGGGGTTGTTGCGTATGGGATAAAGAGGACTTGATGCTTTAATGCTATGGTTGGGTTTTACCTTAATGATCTTTAGTAGTTGCAGATGCTTGCTAGAGTTCCAATCATAAGTGCATATGATCCAAGTAGACAAAGTATGTTAGCTTATGCCTCTACCTCATATAAAATTGCAATAATGATTACCGGTCTAGTTATCGATTGCCTAGGGACAAATAACTTTCTCATAACAAAAAGCTCTTTACTAAAACTAATTTAGTTGTGTCTTTATCTACACAGCCCCTACTTTTTATTTTCATGCTCTTTATTACCTTGCAAACCTATCCAACAACACCTACAAAGTACTTCTAGTTTCATACTTGTTCTAGGTAAAGCGAACGTCAAGCGTGCGTAGAGTTGTATCGGTGGTCGATAGAACTTGAGGGAATACTTGTTCTGCCTTTTGCTCCTCGTTGGGTTCGACACTCTTACTTATCGAAAACTGTTGCGATCCCCTATACTTGTGGGTTATCACCCTTACTTGGACAAGCATCCCACTCATGATTAACCCCTATTGCAAGCATCCGTAACTACAACAGAAGTATTAAGGTAAACCTAACCATAGCATGAAACATATGGATCCAAATCAGCCCCTTACGAAGCAACGCATAAACTAGGGTTTAAGCTTCTGTCACTCTAGCAACCCATCATCTACTTATTACTTCCCAATGCCTCCCTCTAGGCCCAAACAATGGTGAAGTGTCATGTAGTCAACGTTCACATGACACCACTAGAGGGATGACAACATACATCTCATCAAAATATCGAACGAATACCAAATTCACATGACTACTTATAGCAAGATTTCTCCCATGTCCTCGGGAACAAACGTAACTACTCACAAATCATATTCATGTTCATAATCATAGGGGTATTAATATGCATAATGGATCTGAACATATGATCTTCCAAAAAATAAACCAACTAGAATCAACTACAAGGAGTAATCAACACTACTAGCAATCCACAGGTACCAATCTGAGGCTTTGGGACAAAGATTGGATATAGGAGATGAAATAGGGTTTGAGATGAGATGGTGCTGGTGAAGATGTTGATGGAGATTAACCCCCTCCCGATGAGAGGATCGTTGGTGATGACGATGGTGATGATTTCCCCCTCCCGGTGGGAAGTTTCCCCGACAGAACAGCTCTGCCGGAGCCCTAGATTGGTTCCGCCTCGTGGCGACGGAGTTTCATCCCGAAAGCTTGCTTATGATTTTTTCCTCTACGAAAGACTCCATATAGCCAAAGATGGGAATCATAGGGCCACCAGGGGGGCCACGAGGCAGGGGGCGCACCCAGGGGGGTAGGGCGCGCCCCCCACCCTTGTGGACGGTGGGTGGCCCCCCTCTGGTACTTCTTTCGCCCAATAGTTTTTATATATTATGAAACATGCTCCCGTGAATTTTCTGGACTTTTGGAGATGTGCAGAATAGGTCTCTAATATTTGCTCCTTTTCCAGCTCAGAATTCCAGCTGCCGGCATTCCCCCTCTTCATGTAAACCTTGTAAAATAAGAGAGAATAGGCATAAGTATTGTGACATAATGTGTAATAACAACCCATAATGCAATAAATATCGATATAAAAGCATGATGCAAAATGGACGTATCAACTCCCCCAAGCTTAGACCTCGCTTGTCCTCAAGCGAAAGCCGAAATCGAAAAATATGTCCACATGTTTAGAGATAGAGGTGTCGATAAAATAAAATATGGACATGAGGGCATCATGATCATTATTAGAACAACAACATATATATATATATTGTCATATGATCTCTTATGCTAAAGTAACAATTCAATCACAATTTCAAGTATGAATCAGAAACTTCATTGAGAACCAACAAACTATAATCCCAGTCATTGAAGCAATTGCAAGTTATCATAATATAGGAAAGAGTCAATATAAGAGTGAAAGTGCGTTATATCGACTAGAGGGGGGGTGAATAGGCGATTTTTATGAAATCTTCACTGAGGAATTTTAGGGTGAGGAAATTCTTGAGTGAAGAACTACTTGCAGCAGAATAAGTACTCAGGAGTAAACATAATAGAACATGAGCATGGTCTTCATGATGAAATGAAAAACAAGCACAAAGTACAGAAAGTGTAAACACATGATAACACAGGATGAAGACAAACATACTGAAGAAATTGAACTGAGGAAATTGAGAAAGTCTTCAGTCAAAGTCTTCAAACAGATATGAACAAGCTCACTACACAGAAATGAGGAAATGAAAGGGTTGAGGAAATGGAACCAGGTAGCTTGGTGAAGACAATGATTTGGTAGACCAGTTCCAACTGTTGTGACAGTTGTACGTCTGGTTAGGGCGGCTAGGTATTTAAACCTGAGGACACACAGTCCTGGACACCCAGTTCAGAACACGCAGTCCAGAACACTCAATCCTCACCATATTCCCCTTGAGCTACGGTCACACAGACCTCGCCCAATCACTCGTGGTAAGTCTTCAGGTGACTTCCAAACCTTCACAGACTCGGTCACTCGGCGATCCATAATTTCCTCTTGGATGCTCTAGACCATGACGCCTAACCGTCTGGAAGATGCACAGTCTTCAAAGGTAACAAGCATCGGATCCATGCAGGATCAATCTCTTCAGTGATGCTCAATCACTTGGGGTTTGTAGGTGTTTGGGTTTGGGTTTTCCTCACTTGATGATTTTCACTCAAAGTCCTCGGAGGATGGGATGCTCTCAAATGACACGTGTCAGTTTCTCTCGGAGCAGCCAACCAGCTAGTGGTTGTAGGGGGCGGCTATTTATAGCCTAGGGAGCAGCCCGACATGATAAGACATAAATGCCCTTCAATGATATGACCGTTAGGTGGGTAGATATTTTGGGACAGCTGGCACATAGCACAGCAACGATCGGATATTTGAGTATCAAATTCCTCAGGGCTATCATGTTCCTCACTGTGTAGGCAATCCGCACTGGCAAATTCCTAACTCCTCAGTCAGAACAAATTCCTCAGAGACCAGAAGAACTTCGTCTCTGTCACTGAAGAAATTGACTGAGCTGTATGAGATTTCCAATGGCTTCACTCGAAGGGATTGGTAGGTGTAGGATTTGAGTTGAGCACCACTTAGAAATTTTTACTTAGTATTTCCTCGACCCCTTTAACAGTAGGTGTTTCCTATGACTCAAGAAAGAGAAAATGAAACTACGAAAACAAAAGTCTTCATGCTTCATGTTCCTCGAATGAATACCAAGTCTTCAGGATCACACCAATTTCTTCACTTTCAAAGTATTCAGAAATCCAAAGTCTTTAGTCGGAGAACTTCATTTTTAGGGGTCGACTTTCTCTGTAAATATCAGACTCCTCATAGACTTATAGACCTGTGCACACTCACAAACGCGTCAGTCCCTTAACCTATAAGTCTTCAATACACCAAAATCACTAAGGGGCACTAGATGCACTTATAATCTCCCCCTTTTTGGTGATTGATGACAATATAGGTTAAGTTTTCAACGGGGATAAACATATGAAGTGTAAATACTGAGGTTGTGGATTTTGATTGCAAGGTATAGAAGAACTCCCCCTGAAGATGTGCATAGTGAAGAATTTGCTTTTGAAGCAATGCACACTTGAAGAGTAGAATCATGGAGATTTCCCCTATATCTTGTAATTCATACATGCATTTAACATATAACATGAAGAATTTGAAATGGCAATCCCTACGTCCTGCTTGATTGGATGGTAGCAGGAGGCAAGGGACACGAAGTTTTACCCAGGTTCGGGCCCTCTTGATGGAGGTAAAACCCTACGTCCTGCTTGATTAATATTGATGATATGGGTAGTACAAGAGTAGATCTACCACGAGATCAGAGAGGCTAAACCCTAGAAGCTAGCCTATGGTATGATTGTTGTTCTGTATGTTGTCCTACGGACTAAAACCCTCCGGTTTATATAGACACCGGAGAGGGTTAGGGTTACACAAAGTCGGTTACAATGGTAGGAGATCTACATATCCGTATCCCCAAGCTTGCCTTCCACGCCAAGGAAAGTCCCTTCCGGACACGGGACGAAGTCTTCAATCTTGTATCTTCATAGTCCAGGAGTCCGGCTGAAGGTATAGTCCGGCCATCCGGACACCCCCTAATCCCGGACTCCCTCAGTAGCCCCTGAACCAGGCTTCAATGATGATGAGTCCGGTGCGCAGATTGTCTTCGGCATTGCAAGGCGGGTTCCTCCTCCAAGTACTTCATAGAAGATTTTGAACACAAAGATAGTGTCGGGCTCTGCAAAATAAGTTTCCACATATTGCCATAGAGAGAGTAATATCTACACAATTCTAATCTACAGACGTATTCCGTAGCGTGACACACCACGGCCAAGCCTTTATCCGAATCGTTTTATTACCCCACCTCAGCACGCCATGCGAGGCGGTTTCCTTGGCACGTCTTGTTAAATCAGAGATCGTGTCCCCTTATTCCGGGATTCTCATCAATACGGGCGTGGGTAACCCAATCGCTTCTAGGACTCCTAGACTATAGGCAAGTCCAAACGGCCACAGAGAGGACGCTTGATATCCACCCTCTTTATAAAGGGACAAGGCTTTTATTTTTCCCTCTCGTGCTCAATCGAATCCTCCCCCCACCTCAAGCTCAAACGCCCAAAGTTCAGGTCAGGTGCACCGAACCTTCAGTCATGTCCGGATATAGCCTTCAAGGCCGACGGGTGCCTTCCTCCGTCATGGAAGAACACATCAAAAAGTTGAGGGAGGCCAGATATCTGACCGCCGAGATTTTGCATCGGCTGCCTGCCCGAGGGCAGGCCGTCCCCTCCCCCGAACCCAATGAGAACGTCGTGTTCGTCTCCCACTTCCTCCGAGGTCTAGGCCTTACTCTGGATCCTTTCGTCAGGGGTTTGATGTTTTATTACGGGCTAGATTTCCTTGATCTAGCTCCGGACTCCTTTCTCCATATCACGACATTTATTGTCGTGTGTGAGGCCTTCCTCCGGGTTACCCCTCACTTTGGCCTATGGCTCAAGACCTTCGAAGTAAAGCTGAAGATGATCGAGGGGCAACATGCAGCGTGTGGAGGTGCCTCAATACGCAAGATGACGGGAGCTCCGTGGCCCAAAGGTTCCATCCTAGAGGTGTCTGAATTGTGGCAACAGGAGTGGTTCTACATCACGGTTCCTAGAAGTGCCAAGTGGGCGGCCGCTCCTGTTTTCCGCTCGGGCCCTCCACCACAACTGATGTCATGGATCAGCAGAGGTCTGAGCTAGGGTCCAGCCAATGACGTGCCTATACTGCAAAGCCGCATTCGAAATCTCTTTAATGGAGATTTTAGTTTGGTTGCGGTAATACAAGTTATGCTGGTTCGTCAAGTCCAGCCTTGCAAACGTCGGCCCCTTCGCTTGTGGGAGTTCAATCCCGAGGGACCGCGTGTCATTCAAAATGTCCTCGGCCTGACGCACGAGGAGATGTACAAGTTGTTCTTTGGACCTCAGGTAGAGTGTCCGGAAATCAACAAGGACGTGGGCCTGAGTAGTAACCGCGCCGCCGAACAGGTAAGGAATCTTCCGGCCGAACATACTATCTCTCATTTGTTATTTGTGAGAGTTCGCTTTTTGACCAGGACTGGCTAACAAAGGCGAAGTTGATTCGGTGTTCGGCCCCCCTCCCTGAGGGTTTGGAAAATCCGGTATTGGAAAAGATGCTCCAGATCGCACCTTGCCCGGAGCCCTTGAAGGAAGATACCGTGGAGGATAATACGGGAGGTCGCGGGCCCCCAACGCTGCCCATTCTAACCGAGGGAGCGAGCGTCTCCATGAAGGAAGACGACCAGAAGAGGAAAAGGACTGTGCCCGGGGATTCGGAAGCCGAAGCTTCCAAACGGGATAAGAAGTCTCCCACAGAGGGTCCTACCGTGGGGGGTGCTGTTGCCGCACAAAGTCTGCGGGGGGATCAATTCTCCCGCGAGTCGTAAGTGACCTGAAATACTTTAATAGTGTAGATATGCCATCTTTTTCTTCTGAGAAAATAACCACCGCATATATCTTTGCAGTTCGGGCCTTAGCCCCTCTCAAAGGAGCTCGTCTTCGGGGGATCTTCTTCCAGAGATGATGGAGAGCGAAATGCCTCCTCCGGACTCCTCCGCTCCGGAAGTGGGCGACCCTGAAGTGTCGTCGCGGAGGGCCTCTCCGAGTCCGGTGAGGCCAGAAGATAATCCCATTGACCCCCGAAGCTCCCAGTGTCCGGCTCCCGAAGAGAGCAGACAAAAGAGTCCGGCACCGTCTAGTGTGCGATCGGATGTTCTGAGGGAGTTGGTGGGGCGAGCGGCCATCTCAGATGAACACCGTGTGCTGCTGAATACGGTGATGAAGAGAATCTCGTCCGCCGAAAGCGGATTGTATGAAGCTTTTATGAGTCTACTGACAGGCTTTGAGGTACGTAAAAGAATGTATGATAGTCCTGCACATGCTAGGTGTGCCCTGTGTAGATAGTAGCCCCTGAGACTCTGGTTGTCGTCAGAGACGACGACGAACAGAGGATCATATTCCTAGGTAATAACCATACTGCCTCTATGTGCAGGTGATGGAAGCTCCGGTGGCTAGCCGGACTAGCGAGTTTGCCCATTTAAAACGGCTGTTGGATGCGGCAGACGCCGACATCGAGCTTGTTAACAAAAGGCTTGACGAGGCACAGGGTAAGTGTCATTATCTGGTAAACGCCACATAGGAGGAGCAGCATGATGCCAGTATCTTTAATATGTTGTGACTGCAGATGGAGCTGCCACTGTTGACGCCTTGCGGGCAGAACTTGCCCGAGCCAAGGAACAAGCGAGGTTGGGTAATGCGGCTGCTTTGAAGGCAGCCGAAGAGTTGCGAGCCGAGAAGGCCGCGCATGGCGAGAGCCGAGATAGGATGGCCCAGATGGCCATAGAGTTAAAAGCCGCCGCCGACCATTGCTGGGTTCTTGAAAAGGAAAACCAAGCGAAGGCATCGGACCTTGAGAAGGCTGCTGCGACGAGAAAAGACCTCCGCTCTGCTATGAGGGCAAAGAAGGAGGAGCTGTGGGAAGCCGGGGATATTGTAGCTGGGAAATCCTTTATGTTGCGGAGGAAGTTCGGAGATCCACGGTATGCCCCTCAGGATCGGCTGTGGAGTTCGGAGGATGTGTACATGGATTTGTCGGCGAGCGCTGCCGATGCGGCCAAGTACTTCCAGGGTCAGACGGACTGTGAAGTAGACCAGCTGTTTTGGAGACAATTCCATTCTCCCGAACATCCGCTTTCACTGACTGACCAATTAGCTGAATGGGCCGAACTGAATAGGTTGTCCGGACTCGCCATGAGGTCTGTTGTGGATCAACTATGGCCGAAAAGGCCAAAACCGACCAGCTATTTCAGCTTGGTGCAGCAGTTCCTTGATGTGGTGCCGCGCATTAATGTGATGAAGAGGTCGGCGTGCATAGAGGGCTCATGGATGGCCTTTGCCCATGTTAAAGCATACTGGGCGGAGATGGATGCTACCGCTGTTGAAGCGCAGGATGGGCACTATTTTGAAGAAGTTCTTGAGGGTGCTCATTTGATAGAGACCTAGTGCTCAAAAAATATTATGTTTGAGTGATATGTAGTCTCATTGTAAGAGAAATGCTTGTATAAATTTTTATAAGGCTATTTTTATACTTTTGCCTGAAAGTAATATGATGCCTCCTGGGCGGCCGTTTATGTATACATGTGTATAACCTGAAAGATTGCAGTCTTCGGCTTCAACCCCCACGCATATAATGCGGAGGTGCTTGCAAAAACACGTGTTCACACTTAACCCAACGTCTTGGTCCTATTAAGGTGGTGATAGCGGAGCGAGCGAGGCAACCGGACTATAATGGTTTAGCACTTTCACTTAGCCATAGGAGTTTGACAATGGGGCTACTAGATAGCACCTGGTGGCTCCGCACTCTCCCGATCCCGGGGTGCGTACATGCCTGGCCAGAAAACGACCCTTCGTTAAGGCGGAAGAATTCTAACATTCCAATAGGTCATCAAGTGGTTGACCAGTCTCACGCTATATCATGACAGTCAGTTTTCGGCTTTCTCTACTGGGGTGCTCGTCCGGATGAACCAGGGCACAATCGCAGTAGTTCTCCTGGTGCTACCTTAGCCGGTAAAGCAGAACGTAAGGCACCAAAACACAGGAGCTGGGCAAACCCAACATTTGACCAAAGACAATGATTCGGAGCTGATGCATATAGGGCCAAACTCGCGACGCCGAACACTCCCTAAGGTATTCAGTCTTTGTGGTATAAACCGGGCCTAAATAATGGCCTTTGTACGAAGCCCCTTGTGTCCAGGTACGTGCATTGTTCTGGCGTGGCCACATGCCAAGACGTCAGCATCCTTCGGTGGATATGTATCAACAAGAGACAGTAAAAAAGGTTTACGCAGGGTCTTAATCTAAAAAGAATCCTTGGGGCGGGTCCCTGCTGCACGTCTGCGCCTGTGTCTCTGTTGTGCCATATCCTAGACGGGTGTAGCACGATGATTGTTTGTAAAAGAGAGGAATTTAGGTGAAAAAGTTGTCGTGCGAAAAGATTGTTTTGAAAGAAACCATGTATGATTCAAGATGAAAAGAAATTGCCACTTGTCTGCGCGCGTTGAGCCCCTTGTATTGACAAATAGGGGTGTGACCATGTATTCGGTATAAATAGCGGCGCCGGACTTGATTAGTTGTGTCTGAGGTCTTGACGACCTATTGGATGCTTTCGCTGGTCCGGGCGCCTTTAGTGTGCGGCTGCCAAGGCAGCCGCACTCTCTTCGGCGCGCATAGATCGCTTGATATTTCCGTTCACTGAAATGATGCCACGTGGACCGGGCATCTTGAGTGTGAGGGAGGCGTAGTGTGGTATTGCATTAAAGCGAGCGAAAGCTTCGCGTCCGAGCAGTGCTTGATAGCCACTTTGGAACGGAGCGATGTGGAAGGTTAAATGCTCGCGACGGAAGTTATCGGGGGAGCCGAATATAACTTGTAGTAGGAGGGAGCCCGTACAACGAGCCCCTGGGCCTGGCGTTACTCCTTTAAAGGTAGTATTGCTATGGCGAATTTTTGTTGGGTCTAACCCCATCCCGCGGATTGTATCCTGATATATTAGGTTTAGATTGCTGCCACCGTCCATCAAGACTCGTGTGAAGTGATATCCGCCAATTACTGGGTGTAATACCAGGGCAGCCCAACCTGCGCATCGGATACTTGCTGAGTAATCACGATGGTCGAAGGTGATCGGTTGAGACGACCAGTGGCAGGACTTCGCGGTGACAGGCACTTGGATATATTTTCCTGGGAGTGCCACGTTGTTGTTTCCCTTGATCACGTGTAACACGTTTACTGTTTTTACTTCTGGTGGAAATTTCTTTTGTTCCCCAGTGTCTTGCTTGGGAGGCTCGTCCTCGTCTTCACTTGGTGTATCCTCCCCTTTGTGTACGGCGTTGAGCTTGCCGGACTGCTTGAAGACGTAACATTCTCTATGGGTATGATTAGAAGGTTTACCAGGGGTACTATGGATCTGACATACCTGGTCTAGAATTTTGTTGAGGCTGGACAGTTCATCCCTGGTGCCTTTAGAGGGCGGCTTTTGACCTGGCCGAGAGCTTTTGAATCCGGCGTTTACTGCCGTGCTCTTCGTGCTGTCTTCTTTATTCCGGCGTTTTTTATTGTTGTTGTGCCATGATTTCCCATTTCCATCTCTAACTTCAGATGTACTGGGGTCGCTAGTGCTGCATCTGGCTAGCCAGCTGTCCTCGCCCGCACAAAAGCGGGTCATGAGGCTTGTTAATGCGGCCATCGTTCTCGGCTTGTTTTGGCCGAGGTGTTTGGCGAGCCATTCGTCCCGGACGCTATGCTTAAAAGCTGCCAAGGCTTCGGCGTCCGGACAGTCGACAATCTGGTTATTTTTAGTGAGAAACCTGTTCCAAAGCTTTCGGGCTGACTCTCCGGGCTGTTGAGTTATATGACTCAAATCGTCCGCATCCGGAGGTCGGACATAAGTCCCTTGAAAATTTGCCCGAAAGGCGTCTTCGAGCTCTTCCAACTTCCAATGGAGTTTTCGGGGAGGCCTTTAAGCCAGTGACGAGCTGGCCCTTTGAGCTTGAGGGATAAGTACTTAATGGCGTGGAGATCATCTCCTCGAGCCATATGGATATGAAGGATGTAGTCCTCAATCCAGACCCCAAGGTCTGTGGTTCCGTCGTATGTCTCTATGTTTACGGGTTTGAATCCCTCTGGGAATTCATGGTCCAGCACCTCATCGGTGAAACATAGAGGGTGTGCGGCGCCCCTGTAGCTGGGTGTACCGCGTTGTTCGGATGTTTGTTGTGTTGCATTGTATGTTGGGGCGCGCTTGCATGGTCCATAGATGGATCTTGTTGCGCCGTCCTTTGGGTGCGGGCCCTCGCATGGGTCGCGTGTTGTATTGTGAGTGGCGTTGTATGACGCTCTGTGTTGGTAGAGGGGTCGTCTATCCGGCCAGGTGGCTGCTTTGATATTTGGTTGTGGGGGGTCTGAGGCCTCCTCATCGAATTCAGGTAGCAGTTTCCGCTTTGGGTAGCTCTTGGAGGGGCGATTGTCACCGTACCTCGCTGCTGTGTTGAGTATTTTACTCCATCTGATTTGGAGTGTGTCTTGCGCAGCCTTGAGCCTTTGCTTCTGCTTTTTAAGACTCCTCGCGGTGGCAACAAGCCTTTTGCGGGCATTCTGCTGCTCCGGGTGCCTGTCCGGTGTTATGTCGTCCGAACCATTATCCTTGATACAATTTGTTTCTTCAGTTTGATTATCCGGATTGCCATTGTCCGGCAGCGGTTTGCCCTGCTCCAGCGCTGGGTCTGTGTGATCGTTATTTCAGTCGAGGTGGGATTTGGGGCGGCGCTTGCGTCGCCGCTTTGACTGCTTTTCAAGGGAACAAGCCTTCGGTGCGTCCTCCCGCTCCTCGTCGTCATCTTTTGGTGCGTCCACCATGTATACGTCATATGACGAGGTGGCTTTCCAGGGCCTAATAGGCGCTGGTTCTTCATCGTCTCCTTCATCGGCGTCCATACCACTGATGTCTTCAGAGTCGAAGTCGAGCATGTCGGTTAAATCGTCGACATTGGCTACAAAGTGGGTGGTGGGTGGGCTTTGAATTTCTTCATCGTCCGTATCCCAACCTTGCTGACCGTAGTCCGGCCAGAGCTCTCTTGATAAAGAGAGAGACTTTAGTGTCTTCGGAATATCGCCGAAAGGCAAGTGCTGAAAGATGTCCGCGGGAGTGAACTCCATGATCGGCGCCCAATCGGATTCGATCGGCAGGGGCGCGGAGGGTTCGGAGTCCGGAGAGGAGTCCAGCTCCTTGGAGTCACGAGTCTCGCGGAGTGCGGGGCTGGTGTTCGGCTCGATCACCGTTGGGATCGCAGCCCCCGAGGTGGCGTCCAACCACCCATCCTCGGTCGGCGCAGTTGGCCCCAAATTAAGGATCGAAGCCGATGCGGGTGCGGATCCAAGGTACTGTTCGGCGGCAGAGCTAGATCATGCTCGTCGTGACAGTGCGGCGCGCTCGGCAGTGGCTCGAATCCGTCGAAGATCAAGTCCCCGCGGATGTTAGCCGTGTAGTTTAAACTTCCAAATCTGACCTGACGGCCAGGGGCATAGCTTTCGATCTGCTCCAGATGGCCAAGTGAATTGGCCCGCAGTGCGAAGCCGCCAAAGACGAAGATCTGTCCAGGGAGGAAGGTCTCACCCTGGACCGCATCGCTATTGATGATCGTAGGAGCCATCAAGCCTGACGGCGACGACACAGAGGAACTCTCAATGAAAGCACCAATGTCGGTGTCAAAACCGGCGGATCTCGGGTAGGGGGTCCCGAACTATGCGTCTAGGCCGGATGGTAACAGGAGGCAAGGGACACGAAGTTTTACCCAGGTTCGGGCCCTCTTGATGGAGGTAAAACCCTACGTCCTTCTTGATTAATATTGATGATATGGGTAGTACAAGAGTAGATCTACCACGAGATCAGAGAGGCTAAACCCTAGAAGCTAGCCTATGGTATGATTGTTGTTCTGTATGTTGTCCTACGGACTAAAACCCTTCGGTTTATATAGACACCGGAGAGGGTTAGGGTTACACAAGTCGGTTACAATGGTAGGAGAACTACATATCCGTATCGCCAAGCTTGCCTTCCACGCCAAGGAAAGTCTCTTCCGGACACGGGACGAAGTCTTCAATCTTGTATCTTCATAGTCTAGGAGTCCGGCTGAAGGTATAGTCCGGCCATCCGGACACCCCCTAATCCCGGACTCCCTCAATCAGCCTTGTAGTTGAGTGAAGACCTTGTTCTGCGGAATCTCATAATCCAAGGAGCATAAGGCTTCAACTCAAACGGAGAGAGTGCAACATTTGCCAGAGTCCTCATGAAGAAATCATAGTAATTGACAGGAATGCTATGAACGATGTTGAATAGCAGATTCTTCATGATGCCAACAATTTCCTCATCAGATGAGTCGTGGCCTTTGATAGGGCTCATTGTCCTTGTCAGAATGTTATAGAATGTTCTGGGCACATAGAGTAAGTCCTTCACAAGGAATTTGGTCCTTGGGGCTTGACCGGGCTTCAGAGGCTTCATTAGAACTTGCATGTAATGAGCAGTGAATTCAGGTTCTTGGTACAGGCAGCGAGCTCCTTCACTGGGTGGACTGATGGGCAGGGCATGAAGTAATTCAGAGGTCGGTGCCTTATAGTGAGTGTTATCGGTCATCCAGTCCAAGACCCAGGTGTTGATATCTTCAGGATCACCTGTGATATGCAGTGTAGCGAAGAACTGAAGAATAAGATCTTCATTCCAATCAACAATGTCAGAGCAAAAGTTGAGGAGGCCTGCATCATGAAGCACACCGAGGATAGGAGAGAAACAAGGCAACGATTCCATGTCCACGTGAGGAATATGCTCATGGTAGAAGATTTTGTCCTTGTTGAAAAGCAATGAAGAATAGAAGTTGGCCTAGCTTGCGGTCTAGAAACGCTTCCTCCTTAGACGAGCAGAGTCATAAGGGTTATAGTCAGTGAAGAATACATGCTCGCCAAAGAAATCATCAGCCTTGAATTTTTGCTTCTTCGAGAAGGGATCCTTTGGCTTGGGGTGAGGAGTGTCAGTCAATTGCATCACTACCTCAGGGATCTCGATCTCAGGTTCCGCAGGCTGAGGAATTTCAGGTTTTTCTTCCGTGGCAGCCTGGGACTTCAATTCTTCATTGACATTTTCTTCAGCACTAGTGGCTGGAATTTCTTCATGAACAGATGGGGTTGCATGTGGTTCTTTGATACGTCTCCAACGTATCTATAATTTTTTATTGCTCCATGCTATATTATATTCTGTTTTGGACATTATTGGGATTTATTATACACTTTCATATTATTTTTGGGACTAACCTATTAACCGGAGGCCCATCCCAGAATTGCTGTTTTTTTTGCCTATTTCAGAGTTTCGCAGAAAAAGAATATCAAACGGAGTGAAACCTTTGGGAACGTGATTTTCGGAACGAACGTGATCCAGAGGACTTGGACCCTACGTCAAGAAAGCAACCAGGAAGGCACGAGGTAGGGGGTGCACCTACCCCCCAGGCGCGCCCTCCACCCTCGTGGGGCCCATGTTGCTCCACCGACGTACTTCTTCCTCCTATATATACCTACGTACCCCAAACTACCAGATACGGAGCCAAAACCCTAATTCCACCGCCGCAATCTTCTGTACCCATGAGATCCCATCTTGGGGCCTTTTCCGGAGCTCCGCCGGAGGGGGCATCGATCACGAAGGGCTTCTACATCAACACCATAGCCTCTCCGATGATGTGTGAGTAGTTTACTTCAGACCTTCGGGGCCATAGTTATCAGCTAGATGGCTTCTTCTCTCTTTTTGGATCTCAATACAATGTTCTCCCCCTCTCTTGTGGAGATCTATTCGGTGTAATCTTCTTTTGCGGTATGTTTGTTGAGACCGATGAATTGTGGGTTTATGATCAAGTTTATCTATGAACAATATTTGAATCTTGTCTGAATTCTTTTATGTATGATTGGTTATCTTTGCAAGTCTCTTCGAATTATCAGTTTGGTTTGGCCTACTAGATTGATCTTTCTTGCAATGGGAGAAGTGCTTAGCTTTGGGTTCAATCTTGCGGTGTCGTTTCCCAGTGACAGTAGGGGCAGCAAGGCACGTATTGTATTGTTGCCATCGAGGATAGGAAGATGGGGTTTATATCATATTGCATGAGTTTATCCCTCTACATAATGTCATCTTGCTTAAAGCGTTACTCTGTTCCTTTGAACTTAATACTCTAGATGCATGCTGAATAGTGGTCGATGTGTGGAGTAATAGTAGTAGATGCAGGCAGGAGTCGGTCTACTTGTCTCGGACGTGATGCCTATATACATGATCATACCTAGATATTCTCATAACTATGCTCAATTCTGTCAATTGCTCAACAGTAATTTGTTTACCCGCCATAATACTTATGCTCTCGGGAGAAGCCACTAGTGAAACCTATGGCCCCCGGGTCTATTTTCCATCATATTAATCTCCAAGCTATTTATTTTGCCGTTTTTATTTTGCTTTATTTACTTTGCATCTTTATCATAAAAATACCAAAAATATTATCTTATCATATCTATCAGATCTCACTTTCATAAGTGGCCGTGAAGGGATTGACTACCCATTTATTGTGTTGGTTGCAAGGATTTTATTTGTTTGTGTAGGTACGAGGGACTCGTGCGTGGCCTCCTACTGGATTGATACCTTGGTTCTCAAAAACTGAGGGAAATACTTACTCTACTTTGCTACATCACCCTTTCCTCTTCAAGGGAAAACCAACGCAGTGCTCAAGATGTAGCATTCTTCAGATCCCATTTGTACTTCAGTAGCTATAGGGCACTGAGGAATTTGTTGAAGCGGTGTGAACAGAGGAGAATTGGGGTGCTGACTTTCCCAAAAGTCATCATTCATCACTGGAGTAGTGCTTCCAATGTCCACATCTTCTTCTTCATCCATTTCTTCAACGTCGGCCTCTTCAGCAGTGAACTGAAGCATGGGCGATGAGATAAGTGGGGTTGAAGGGATTTCATCCACTTCAATTTCTTCATCCAACTGCTCTGACAAAGCAACAGAAGGAATGCCATCATCTGATCCGCTTGGGATCACGTATTCTTCATCAATAGGAACAAGGTCCTTTGATGGCATGGATGAGACAGGAACATCATCAATTGGATTGTCATAGGAACTTGTCAGTGGCTTCATTTTCTTCGGAGCTGAAGAATCTGATGCAGTTGATGCCTTCCTTTTCTTCATAGCTGCATGCTCTGCAGCCTTGGTCTTCTTCGCATCTGATGCAGATGGAAGGATCGGAGTTGGTGTAGGCGCAGGAGGAGCAGAGGAATTTGGTTGAATTTCTTTAGGCGTAACTGATGCAGTTGCCCTGACTTCTTCATTTTCTTCAGGCACAACACTAGTGGTTGCCCTGGCAATTTCTTCAGCAGCTGGAATGCAGTCATCAGCCCTGGAATTAGCATTTTCTTCAGCAGCCTGAGTGTCATCAGTGATGCTGGCATTTTCTTCAGTAGGCTGAGCAGATGCAGCAGCCTGAGGAATTTCTTGTT
Source organism: Triticum urartu (assembly GCF_056163025.1). Classification (NCBI taxonomy): domain Eukaryota; kingdom Viridiplantae; phylum Streptophyta; class Magnoliopsida; order Poales; family Poaceae; genus Triticum; species Triticum urartu. The sequence continues at coordinate 140,653,185 of NC_141874.1, read as the reverse complement.
GCGATTGGGCAGCAACAGTGGAGGTGAAGTTGTCAGCGAGTTTCACAAAACGAACCTTGGCTCCTAGCCAATCAGCATGGTATGCGTCAAATTCATCACTAAGTTTCTTGATCTCATACTGCATATTGACGAGTTCTTTAGTTGTCATAGAGACAACGTTTTTCTTCAGGACGCGCTCCTTTTTGTACTCCGTTTTCTTGATTTGCCTGGCCTTTTCAAATTTCCATTTCTCTTCTTGAATGAAGTGAGTCAACATATGACTTTGGCCAGGAGTCAACTTGAAATCAAGCATGGGAGTGTTGGGGTCCTTGTGCCAGAGATCAATGTAATCAAGGATCAACTTTGGATCCAAAAGCAGAGGCGCACTTGTGCCTTTGTCTCTAGCGGCCCTGACTTGTCTGTCCCTGATGATTTCGGCAAGTTCTTCATCATCAGCTTCGTCTTCATTAGACGGTACTTGAAAAGCGACCTGCTTCTTTTGAGGACTTAGTCGAGAGCATCGTCCAACAGTTGCCTTGGTCTTCAACAGAGTAGGACCAGTTGAAGAATGTAGTGGTGCTGAGGAACTAGCAGATGCTCCCGAGGCAATAGAGATGCCTGCTGTCCTTTGGCACGTGGCGAGATGCACAGGTGCTGATGATTTGGTCGGAGCAGCTGAGGACTTTGGAGGAGCAGGTGAGGGTTGAGGAATTTGCCGTGAGGGCTTTGAAGAAACTGGACGTGAGGGCATAGCCGAGGAACTTGGCCGAGAGGGCATTTGAGTAGAAGCACTTGGCTTATGAGCCGGCTTCTTTGGCATAGCCTTCTTGGGCTTACTTGCAGAGGCCTCAGCAATGGCAGCAGCAATAGAGTCTTCATTGAATTTCCTCACTGCTTCCTTAGCAATTCTGGCAAGCTTGGCCTGGCGCTTGGCCCATTCATCAGGATAATCCTCACCACGCTTGAGGCTGGTGGGATCAGCTTCTTGGCCAGGTGTCAACGGAGGTCTTGGGCATGGAGGATTAAGAGCGAATTTCTTCATATACTTGGGAGTAACATATCTGTATTCCCTCCAGTCCCGTGCCCATCGCCTCTCTATTCTTTGGATGCGCACTTTGCACTCATTCTTGGTTTCCTTTCCATGAGTGGCCTCATCAGGAGTGCAATAATCCTTGTATATGTCCTCAGGGATTTCAAATGCAGTGTTGACTTCCATCCTCTTTCCTCCCTTCTGTGGTTTCTTGCCATTTGCCGTTTTCTTCAGCTGAGGGTTTTTAACAGTTGAGTTCTCTGAAGAGGTATGCAACTTTTCTTCGAGGAACGCTGCAAATGAGTTAAGTTGATGAGAATCTAATGATTCAGCAGTGGACATGAGTACCTGTGAACAGAGTATAGGTGCGAAGAATTTGGAGAGGTCATATGCGTTCTCAGAAGTTTTTGCAAAAAGAACAAGTTTGAGGAAATTGACCAGATGAGTCTTGAAAAATTCCACTAAGCATTCTTTGACTTAGGTTCCAGAGTTGTATAGATTTGAAAATCCACACAATTGAGGAATCTTGAAGAAAAATGTTGCTTAGAGAAACAGATCAAGAACAGATGATATGTGAGGTGTTTAGTATGTGAATAGTTGAGGAATAAACACCTTTTGAAGATTTGAAGAAAACATCAGAATCAATAAGGGCAGTAAAAGTAACTTTTAATTACCCTTGAAGAAGAACACGATGAACTAGAAAGTGTAGATTTGAAGCTCATCGGTTCAGATCTTCCATGCCCTAACTTGGCTGAGGAAGACAGCTACGGCGGCGGCAGAGTGAAGAAATCCGCCTCCGACGAGGTCGAGGCAGTGAAGCTCTTCCTCACCGGCGACGATGGAGGTACCGGCGGCGCTAGGGTTGGGAAGCTCGAGCGAGGGAGTGAGATCTAGCGGAGTAAAAGTGAAGTGAGGAAGGGAGGGGTGTATTTATAGCCGAAGTGAAAAAATTGCTCGCCCGAGGAAATAGGACGAACGTGCCCCTAACCTTTCTCATTCTCTTGACATGTGTCACCCATGTATAGAGAGGTGACGATCATGTGCGATCATGGGTGAATAGATAAACATCGCATAGAATGCGGAACGGTTTGAGCGGCAAAGTCGAAAATTTAGATAAGATAGGTTTTAAAGTTTCGTTCGCAATTTCTTTAGCTGACAAGAACACAGTGAAGATTTTGAACGAGATTCAAATAGAACACACATGAAGAATTTGTGGATAGACTAGGTTGAGTTTAGCATAGAGGGGGAAAGGGTCCGATCACATTCACTTAGCAGAACAGGCAACTTGAAGAATTAGCAATAAGTGAATGTTGTAGAGGACATAAACTCATATATATATATATATATAAATGAAGAAAAACAACGGAAAGAGTGAAGACAATGCAAAGTTGAAGAACAACTGAGGAATTTCAAAGAACTGAGGAAAAACTCAATTGAAGATTTTCAACATTTTGTGGTGGCGTGACCCACCGTATAAGAATGATGATTTCAGACACTGCGTACAATTGTCGTAGGGTTCTGAGAATCAAATTCTTCGTTAATTTCTTCACACTTAGAGTGTTATTCTTCATTGATTGAAGAAAAACGTTTCTTCACGTGTTGCACATCTAAGTCATCAATTTTGCATAAGTGTTAGGATGAGTGTCCTTTTCAAAGAACATTCGAAGATTCTAGGATATTTAGCTCAGACCGCAACTTGCTAAATCTCTTCTCATCCAAGGGCTTAGTGAAGATTCAGCTAGCTGTTCTTCAGTCTTCACATGCTCAATAGAGATGTCGCCCTTCAACACATGATCGCGAAGAAAATGATGACGAATCTGAATGTGCTTTGTCTTCGAGTGCTGAACTAGGTTATGAGCAATCTTGATGACACTCTCATTGTCACAGTAGAGTGGCACATTCTTCACGTTGACGCCGTAGTCCTTGAGTGTTTGCTTCATCCATAGTAGTTGAGCACAACAAGAACCAGCAGCAATGTACTCAGCTTCAGCAGTAGACAGTGATATGCAATTCTATTTCTTTGAGGACCAACAGACCAAAGATCGTTCGAGGAAATGGCATGTGCCAGATGTTGACTTGCTGTCCACATGATCACCAGCATAGTCAGAGTCTGAAAATCCAATGAGATCAAAAGCCGAGCCCTTGGGGTACCACAATCCAAGTGTTGGTGTGTGAGCTAGATATCGAAGAATATGCTTCACAGCCTTATGGTGTGATTCCTTCGGTGTAGCTTGAAATCGGGCACACATGCAAACACTAAGCATAATATCTGGCCTAGATGCACATAAGTACAATAAAGAACTAATCATGGAGCGGTATACCTTTTGATCGAAGTCAATACCATTTTCATCAGTGCATAGATGACCATTTGTGGGCATAGGGATTTTGACTCCTTTGCAATCTTGCATGCCGAATTTCCTCAATATGCCCTTGAGGTATTTCTCCTGAGATATGAATATGCCATTGCGCTGTTGACGAATCTGAAGACCTATGAAGAATTTCAATTCTCCCATCATAGACAATTGATATTCTTCACTCATCATATAGGCAAATTCATCACTGTAACATTGGTCAGTACAGCGGAAAATGATATCATCAACATAAAATTGGCACACATACAATTCACCATCATAAGATTTAGTGAAAAGAGTTGGGTCAAGTGAACTGGGTTTGAAGCCTTTCTTCATGAGGAATTCCTTAAAAGTATCATACCACGCCCGTGGGGCCTGCTTGAGGCCATAGAGGGCCTTATTGAGTTTGAAGACTTTGTCAGGATGCTTTGGATCTTCAAAACCTGGGGGTTGAGCAACATATACTTTTTCCTCAACCTTACCATTGAGGAATGCACTTTTCACATCCATTTGATATAAGATGATATCATGATGTTTAGCATAAGCCAGTAATATGCGAATAGCCTCTGGTACCTCTTGAGCACTTGCATTGGTTTTCCCTTGAAGAGGAAAGGGTGGTGTAGCAAAGTAGTGTAAGTATTTCCCTCAGTTTTTGAGAACCAAGGTATCAATCCAGTAGGAGGCTACGCGCGAGTCCCTCATACCTACATAAAATAAATAAATCCTTGCAACCAACACGATAAGGGGTTGCCAATCCCTACACGGCCACTTATGAGAGTGAGATCTAATAGATATGACAAGATAATATTTTTGGTATTTTTATGATAAAGATGCAAAGTAAAATAAAAGGCAATGAAAATTACTAAGTATTGGAAGATTAATATGATGAAGATAGACCCGGGGACCATAGGTTTCACTAGTGGCTTCTCTCAAGAGCATAGGTATTTTACGGTGGGTGAACAAATTACTGTTGAGCAATTGACAGAATTGAGCATAGTTATGAGAATATCTAGGTATGATCATGTATATAGGCATCACGTCCAAGACAAGTAGACCGACTCCTGCCTGCATCTACTACTATTAGTCCACACATCGACCGCTATCCAGCATGCATCTAGAGTATTAAGTTCATAAGAACAGAGTAACGCCTTAAGCAAGATGACATGATGTAGAGGGATAAATTCATGCAATATGATAAAACCCCATCTTGTTATCCTCGATGGCAACAATACAATACGTGCATTGCTGCCCCTACTATCACTCTGAAAGGACACCGCAAGATTGAACCCAAAGCTAAGCACTTCTCCCATTGCAAGAAAGATCAATCTAGTAGGCCAAACCAAACTGATAATTCAAAGAGACTTGCAAAGATAACCAATCATATAAAAAGAATTCAGAGAAGATTCAAATATTTTTCATAGATAAACTTGATCATAAACCCACAATTCATCGGTCTCAACAAACACACCGCAAAAGAAGATTACATCAAATAGATCTCCACAAGAGAGGGGGAGAACTTTGTATTGAGATCCAAAAAGAGAGAAAAAGCCATCTAGCTAATAACTATGGACTGTAGGTCTGAGGTAAACTACTCACACTTCATCGGAGAGCCTATGGTGTTAATGTAGAAGCCCTCTGTGATCGATGCCCCCTCCGGCGAAGCTCCGGAACAGGCCCCAAGATGGGATCCCATGGATACAAAAAGTTACGGCGGTGGAATTAGGGTTTTGGCTCCGTATCTGATCGTTTCGGGGTACGTAGGTATATATAGGAGGAAGAAGTACGTCGGTGGAGCAACATGGGCCCCACGAGGGTGGAGGGCGCGCTTGGGGGGTAGGCGCGCCCCCTACCCCGTGGCCTCCCTGTTGGTTGCTTGACGTAGGGTCCAATCTCCTGGATCATGTTCGGTGAGAAAATCACGTTCCCAAAGGTTTCATTTTGTTTGGACTCCGTTTGATATTCCTTTTCTTCGAAACCCTAAAATAGGCAAAAAAAACAGCAATTCTGGGCTGGGCCTCCGGTTAGTAGGTTAGTCCCAAAAATAATATAAAAGTGTATAATAAATCCCAATAATGTCCAAAACAATAGATAATATATCATGGAGCAATCAAAATTTATAGATACGTTGGAGACGTATCAAGCATCCCCAAGCTTAATTCCTGCTCGTCCTCGAGTAGGTAAATGATAAAAACAGAATTTTTGATGTAGAATGCTACTTGGCATAATTTCAATGTAATTCTTCTTAATTTTGGTATGAATATTCAGATCCGAAAGATTCAAGACAAAAGTTTAATATTGACATAGAAATAATAATACTTCAAGCATACTAACTAAGCAATTATGTCTCTTCAAAATAACATGGCCAAAGAAAGTTATCCCGACAAAATCATATAGTCTGGCTATGCTCTATCTTCACCACACAAAGTATTTAAATCATGCACAACCCCGATGACAAGCCAAGCAATTGTTTCATACTTTTGACATTCTCAAAACTTTTTCAATCTTCACGCAATACATGAGCGTGAGCCATGGACATAGCACTATAGGTGGAATAGAATGGTGGTTATGGAGAGACAAAAAGGAGAAGATAGTCTCACATCAACTAGGCGTATCAGCGGGCTATGGAGATGCCCATCAATAGATATCAATGTGAGTGAGTAGGGATTGCCATGCAACGGATGCACTAGAGCTATAAGTATATGAAAGCTCAAAAAGAAACTAAGTGGGTGTGGATCCAACTTGCTTGCTCACGAAGACCTAGGGCATTTTGAGGAAGCCCATCATTGGAATATTCAAGCCAAGTTATGTAATGAGAAATTCCCACTAGTATATGAAAGTGATAACATAGGAGACTCTCTATCATGAAGATCATGCTGCTACTTTGAAGCACAAGTGCGGTAAAAGGATAGTAACATTGTCCCTTCTCTCTTTTTCTCTCATTTTTTTATTTGGGCCTTTTCTCTTCTTTTTTATGGCCTCTTTTTTTCGTCCGGAGTCTCATCCCGACTTGTGGGGGAATCATAGTCTCCATCATCCTTTCCTCACTTGGGACAATGCTCTAATAATGATGATCATCACACTTTTATTTATTTTTTACAACTCAAGAATTACAGCTCGATACTTAGAACAAAATATGACTCTATGTGAATGCCTCCGGCGGTGTACCGGGATATGCAATGACTCATGAGTGACATGTATGAAAGAATTATGAACGGTGGCTTTGCCACAAATACAATGTCAACTACATGATCATGCAAAGCAATATGGCAATGATGGAGCGTGTCATAGTAAACAGAACGGTGGAAAGTTGCATGGCAATATATCTCGGAATGGCTATGGAAATGCCATGATAGGTAGGTATGGTGGCTGTTTTGAGGAAGGTATATGGTGGGTGTATGATACCGGCGAAAGGTGCGCGGTATTAGAGAGGCTAGCAATGGTGGAAGGGTGAGAGTGTGTATGACCCATGGACTCAACATTAGTCATAAAGAACTCATATACTTATTGCAAAAATCTACAAGTTATCAAAGAAAAGTATTACGCGCATGCTCCTAGGGGGTTAGATTGGTAGGAAAAGACCATTGCTTGTCCCCGACCGCCACTCATAAGGAAGACAATCAATAAATAAATCATGCTCTGACTTCATCACATAACGGTTCAACACGAACTTTAACAGAAGTATTTCTCAAATTCACAACTACTCAACTAGCATGACTCTAATATCACCATCTCCATATCTCAAAACAATTATCAAGTATCAAACTTCTCTTAGTATTCAACACACTCATAAGAGAATTTTATTATTAATCTTGTATACCTAGCATATTAGGATTATTTAAGAAAATTACCATGCTATTTAAGACTCTCAAAATAATCTAAGTGAATCATGAGAGATCAATAGTTTCTATAAAAAAATCCACCACCGTGCTCTAAAAGATATAAGTGAATTATTAGAGCAAAACTATATAACTCAAAAGATATAAGTGAAGCACATAGAGTATTCTAATAATTTCCGAATCATGTGTGTCTCTCTCAAAAGGTGTGTAAAGCAAGGATGATTGTGGTAAACTAACAAATAAAGACTCAAGTCATACAAGACGCTCCAAGCAAAACACATATCATGTGGTGAATAAAAATATAGCTCCAAGTAAAGTTACCGATAGAAGTAGACGAAAGAGGGGCTGCCTTCTGGGGCATCCCCAAGCTTTGGCTTTTAGGTGTCCTTAGATTATCTTGGGGGTTCCATGGGCATCCCAAAGCTTAGGCTCTTGCCACTCCTTGTTCCATAATCCATCAAATCCTTACCCAAAACTTGAAAACTTCACAACACAAAACTTAAAGTAGAAAATCTCGTGAGCTCCGTTAGCGAAAGAAAACAAAAGACCACTTCAAGGTACTGTAATGAACTCATTCTTTATTTATATTGGTGTTAAACCTACTGTATTCCAACTTCTCTATGGTTTATAAACTATTTTACTAGCCATAGACTCATCAAAATAAGCAAACAACACACGAAAAACAGAATCTGTCAAAAACAGAACAATCTGTAGTAATCTGTAGTTAGCGCAAGATCTGGAACCCCAAAAATTCTAAAATAAATTTCTGGACGTGAGTAATTTATCTTTTAATCATCTGAAAAAATAATTAACTAAATAGCACTTTCCAAATAAAAATGGCATCAGTTCTTGTGAGCGCTAAAGTTAATGTTTTTACATCAAGATTAACATGACTTTCCCCAAGTCTTCCCAATGGTTCTACTTGGCACAAACAATAATTAAACACAAAAAACACAACAAAAACATAGGATAGATAAATTATTTATTACTAAAAAGGAACAAAAAGCAAGGAATAAAAATAAAATTGGGTTGCCTCCCAACAAGCGCTACCGTTTAACGCCCCTAGCTAGGCATAAAAAGCAAAGATAGTTCTAGGTATTGCCATCTTTGGTAGGCAATCCATAAGTGGCTCTCATAATATATTCATAAGGTAAATTAATTTTCTTTCTAGGAAAGTGTTCCATGCCTTTTCTTAATGGAAATTGGAATCTAATATTTCCTTCCTTCATATCAATAATTGCACCAATCGTTCTATGGAAAGGTCTACCAAGAATAATAGAACATCAAGGATTGCAATCTATATCAAGAACGGTAAAATATACGGGCACATAATTCCTATTTGCAACAATAAGAACATCATTAATTCTTCCCATAGGTTTCTTAATAGTGGAATCCGCAAGGTGCAAGTTTAGAGAGCAATCATCAAAATCACGGAAACCTAAGAAATCACACAAAGTCTTTGGAATCATGGAAACACTAGCACCAAAATCACACAAAGCATAGAATTCATGACCTTTAATTTTAATTTTAATAGTAGGTTCCCACTCATAAAAAAGTTTTCTAGGGATAGAAATTTCCAACTCAAGTTTTTCTTCATAAGATTGCATCGAAGCATCAACGATATGTTTGGTAAAAGCTTTATTTTGGCTATAAGCATGAGGAGAATTTAGCACGGATTGCAACAAGGAAATACAATCTATCAAATAGCAATTATCGTAATTAAATCCCTTGAAATCCAAAATAGTAGGTTCATTAACATCTAGAATTTTGATCTCTTCAATCCCACTTTTATCAAATTTAGCATCAAGATCTAGAACCTTTTAATTTTTAGAACGCCTTCTAGGTAAAGGTGGATTATATTCAGTCCCATCATTATCAAGATTCATATTGCAAAACAAAGATTTAATAGGGGACACATCAATAACTTTTAGATCTCATCATGGAAACTAGAAGAACACGCTCTTATAAAGGAATCTTTCTTAGCATGCATCCTAGCGGTTCTTTCTTTGCACTCATCAATGGAAATTCTCATGTCTTTGAGAGACTCATTGATATCATGCTTAGGTGTAATAGATCTATGTTTCAAAGAATCAACATCAAGAGAAATTATATCAACGTTCCTAGCCAACTCATCAATCTTAAGCAATTTCTCTCCAATCAAAGCATTGAAATTCTTTTGCGAAGTAATAAATTCTTTAATATTAGATTTCAAATCAAAGGGAATTTTATTAAAATTTCCATAAGAATTGTTGTAGGAATTACCATAATTATTAGAGGAATTACTAGGATAAGGCATAGGATTAAAGTTTCCTCTATACACGTTGTTACCAAAATTGTTCCTACCAACAAAATTCACATCCATAGATTCATTATTATTCTCAATCAAAGTAGACAAAGGCATATCATTAGGATAAGAAGAAACACTTTTATTAGCAAATAATTTCATAAGTTCATCCATATTTCCACTCAAAACATTAATTTCTTCTATCGCATGCACTTTCTTATTAGTAGATCTTTTAGTGTGCCATTGAGAATAATTAACCTTAATATTATCTAGGAGTTTAGTAGCTTCTCCTAAAGTGATTTCCATAAAAGTTCCTCCCGCGGCCGAATCTAAAAGATTTCTAGAAGCAAAATTCAATCTGGCATAAAAACTTTGTATAATCATCCACAAATTTAAACCATGAGTAGGGCAATTACGTATCATTAATTTCATCCCCTCCCAAGGTTGTGCAACATGTTCATGATCAAGTTGCTTAAAATTCATAATATCGTTTCTAAGAGAGATGATCTTAGCGGGAGGAAAATACTTAGATATAAAAGCATCTTTGCACTTATTCCAAGAATCAATACTATTTTTAGGCAAAGACGAATATCAAGCTTTACCACGATCTCTAAGCGAAAAAGGAAATAGCTTCAATTTAACAATATTGTTATCCACATCTTTCTTCTTTTGCATATCACACAAATCAACGAAGCTATTTAGATGGGTAGCGGCATCTTCACTAGGAAGGCCGGAAAACGGATCTTTCATGACAAGATTCAGCAAGGCAGGATTAATTTCACAAGATTCAGCATCGGTAAGAGGAGCAATCGGAGTGCTAATAAAATCATTGTTGTTGGTATTGGTAAGTCACACAATTTAGTGTTATCTTGAGCCATCGTGACAAGCAAGCAATCCAACACACAAGCAAACAAGAAACAGGCAAATAGAGAAAGAGAGGGAGGATAGAGAGAGAGAGAGGGCGAATAAAACGGCAAGGGTGAAGTGGGGGAGAGGAAAACGAGAGGCAAATGGAAAATAATGTAATGCGGGAGATAAGGGTTTGTGATGGGTACTTGGTATGTTGACTTTTGCGTAGACCTCCCCGGCAACGGCGCCAGAAATCCTTCTTGCTACCTCTTGAGCACTTGCATTGGTTTTCCCTTGAAGAGGAAAGGGTGGTGCAGCAAAGTAGCGTAAGTATTTCCCTCAGTTTTTGAGAACCAAGGTATCAATCCAGTAGGAGGCTACGTGCAAGTCCCTCGCACCTACACAAAACAAATAAATCCTCGCAACCAACGCGATAAGGGGTTGTCAATCCCTACACGGTCACTTACGAGAGTGAGATCTGATAGATATGATAAGGTAATATTTTTTGTATTTTTATGAGAAAGATGCAAAGTAAAATAAAAGGAAATGAAAATAACTAAGTATTGGAAGATTAATATGATGAAGATAGACCTAGGGACCATAGGTTTCACTAGTGGCTTCTCTCAAGAGCATAGGTATTTTACGTTGGGTGAACAAATTACTGTTGAGCAACTCACAGAATTGAGCATAGTTATGAGAATATCTAGGTATGATCATGTATATAGGCATCACGTCCAAGACAAGTAGACAGACTCCTGCCTGCATCTACTACTATTACTCCACACATCGACTGCTATCCAGCATGCATCTAGAGTATTAAGTTCATAAGAACAGAGTAACGCCTTAAGCAAGGTGACATGATGTAGAGGGATAAATTCATGCAATATGATAAAAAACAGCTTGTTATCCTCAATGGCAACAATACAATACGTGCCTTGATGCCCCTACTGTCACTGGGAAAGGACACCGCATGATTGAACCCAAAGCTAAGCACTTCTCCCATTGCAAGAAAGATCAATCTAGTAGGCCAAACCAAACTGATAATTCGAAGAGACTTGCAAAGATAACCAATCATACAAAAAGAATTCAGAGAAGATTCAAATATTGTTCATAGATAAACTTGATCATAAACCCACAATTCATCGGTCTCAACAAACACACCGCAAAAGAAGATTACATCGAATAGATCTCCACAAGAGAGGGGGAGAACTTTGTATTGAGATCCAAAAAGAGAGAAGAAGCCATCTAGCTAATAACTATGGACCCGTAGGTCTGAGGTAAACTACTCACACTTCATCGGAGAGGCTATGGTGTTGATGTAGAAGCCCTCCGTGATCGATGCCCCCTCCGGCGGAGCTCCGGAACAGGCCCCAAGACGGGATCTCGTGGATACAGAAAGTTACGGCGGTGGAATTAGGGTTTTGGCTTCGTATCTTATCGTTTGGGGGTACGTAGGTATATATAGGAGGAAGAAGTACGTCGGTGGAGCAACAGGGGGGCCATGAGGGTGGAGGGCGCGCCTGGGGGGGGGGTAGGCGCACCTCCCTACCTCAGGGTCTCCCTGTTGGTTGTTTGACGTAGGGTCCAAGTCTCCTGGATCATGTTTGGTGAGAAAATCACGTTCCCGAAGGTTTCATTCCGTTTGGACTCCGTTTGATATTCCTTTTCTTCGAAACCCTAAAATAGGCAAAAAAAACAGCAATTCTAGGCTGGGCCTCCGGTTAGTAGGTTAGTCCCAAAAATAATATAAAAGTGGATAATAAAGCCCAATAATGTCCAAAACAGTATATAATATAGCATGGAGCAATCAAAAATTATAGATACGTTGGAGACGTATCAGCCTCAAGTCTAGCAATAGGTGCAAAAGTTTCATCGAAATCAATTCCTTCAACCTGTGTGTAGCCTTGAGCTACAAGCTGTGCCTTATTCCTCACCACAAGGCCATTTTCACCTTGCTTGTTGCGGTAGATCCAGTTTGTGCCAATGATATTGTGCTTGAGATGATCTGGATGTTTGACGAGTTCCCAGACGTTGTTGAGCTCGAATTGATGTAATTCCTCTTGCATAGCTTGAATCCGCTCAGGCTCTAGAAATGCTTGATCTACCTTAGTGGGCTCTATGATAGAGACGAAAGCAAAGTGCCCACAAAAGTTAGATAAATGTAAAGCTCTTGAGCGTGTGAGAGGACCTGGAATGTTGATGTCGCTGATGATTTTCTCAATTTGAACTTCATTTGCAACGCGAGGATGAGCGGGTTGACATTGAGGAATTTGATCAACATTTTCTTCAGCACCATTTTCCTCAGGTGCATCAGCATGACGTTCTTCATGTTCTGGAATGACTTCTTCAGCAAATTCTTCAGTAGGAATGACATCCTTAGTAGCCTTAAACTTAATAGATTCCTCAGGAGGTATTACATCTGTCACAGGAGGTAGGTGCTCTCTTTGCGAGCCATTAGTTTCATCGAACCGCACATCTACAGTTTCAACAACCTTGTGGTGACAGGTGTTGAAGACTCTGTAGGTGTGCGAGTCCTTACCATAACCGAGCATAAAACCTTCATGTGCTTTCGGTGCAAATTTAGAACTATGATGAGGATCTCTAATCCAACATTTAGCATCGAAGACTTTGAATTAACTCACATTGGGTTTCTTGTCAGTGAGGAGTTCATCTGCGGTCTTCTTGAAGAATTTGTGAAGATATACCCTGTTGATGATGTGGCACGCAGTATCAATTGCCTCAGGCCAAAAGCAAGGAGGCGTCTTGTACTCATCAAGCATAGTGTGAGCCATCTCAACAAGAGCCATGTTCTTGCGCTCCACGACGCCATTTTGCTGAGGAGTCTAAGGAGCAGATAACTCATGAGTAATACCAAGTTCATCAAGATAGTCATCAAGACTAGTGTTCTTGAACTCAGTTCCATTATCACTTCTGATGTGCTTGATCTTCACACCAAAGTTGGTTCAAGCCCTCGAGGAAAATCGTTTGAAGACTTCCTGCAATTCAGTTTTGTAAGTGATGATATGCACCCATGTATGTCGAGAATAATCATCAACAATGACAAAGCCATATAAAGATGCAGCATTAGTAAATGTGGCATAGTGAGTAGGGCCAAAGAGATCCATGTGAAGCAATTCAAATGGTCGAGTACTAGTCATGATAGTCTTTGCTGGATGCTTGGCCTTGGTCATCTTTCCAGCTTCACATGCTCCACACAAATGGTCCTTGAGGAATTTGACATTCTCAATGCCAATGACATGCTTCTTCTTAGTGAGCGTGTGCAAATTCCTCATGCCAGCATGACCAAGTCGATGATGCCATAGCCAGCCTTCTGAAGCTTTTGCAAGTAGACATGTAGCAGGTTGTGGTCCTGTAGAGAAATCAACAATATACAAATCTCCTCTCCTAAAGCCTTCGAAAACTTTGGAATTGTCAGCTTCCATGATCACAACACAAGGATACCTGCCAAAGACAACAACCATATAAAGATCACAAAGCATTGAGACAGACATAAGGTTGAATCCTAAGGACTCGACAAGCATGACTTTGTCCATGTGTCGATCATTTGAGATTGCAACCTTACCTAGACCCAATACCTTGCTTTTGGCTTTGTCAGCGTAGGTGATATGCTTCAGATGTGATGGAGATAAAGCAGAGTCCATCAATAAGCTCATGTCACCAGTCATTTGATTTGTACACCCAGTATCAAGGACTCACTCAGTGGCTTTGGGTTGATCATCCTGCAGATGAATTAGTGCAACTTATGAACTCATATACTTCAGCAGTGAAGAATATGGTATCAATTTCATCAAGCAATAGAACAGATAAAGAAGTATAAGGACGTGAGAAATGAAAATTCATTTATTCATGATTAGCTTGCATCCTTTCAAGCATATTCAGGTCTCCAGCAAATTCTTCAGACGATTAAGTTCGTCTGGAGACCTGATCCTGCATAAGAGATTAGTTCTTTTTCTTCACCACCCACATCTGAAGGGGTGGCAAAGAGTTCATCATTCTGCGAGTTCGATAAGAGAAAGGTGGCATAGATGCCAATCCACTTTGTTTCACATAAGAGGGGTTAGGGTAAGCATAAGAGTAAGTAGAGAAATTCTTTGAGGACTTATGAACATAATGATTTGAAGAATAATGCGCATATCCATAATCCTTAAATCTTCCCTGCGAAACAGACGGGTTAGCACGATGATGTTCATATGAGGACTTTGATCCTTTTGAGGAATTTGGTCCATATGAAGAATTTGATCTGGGTTCCTATTCTTCACAGGTGGTGTCATGTGCTACCTCTTGAGCACTTGCGTTGGTTTTCCCTTGAAGAGGAAAGGGTGGTGCAGCAAGTAGCGTAAGTATTTCCCGCAGTTTTTTAGAACCAAGGTATCAATCCAGTAGGAGGCTACGTGCAAGTCCCTCGCACCTACACAAAAAAAATAAATCCTCGCAACCAACACGATAAGGGGTTGTCAATCCCTACACGGTCACTTACGAGAGTGAGATCTGATAGATATGATAAGATGATATTTTTGGTATTTTTATGATAAAGATGCAAAGTAAAATAAAAGGCAATGAAAATAACTAACTATTGGAAGATTAATATGATGAAGATAGACCCGGGGACCATAGGTTTCACTAGTGGCTTCTCTCAAGAGCATAGGTATTTTATGGTGGGTGAACAAATTACTGTTGAGCAATTGATAGAATTGAGCATAGTTATGAGAATATCTAGGTATGATCATGTATATAGGCATCACATCCAAGACAAGTAGACCGACTCCTGCCTGCATCTACTACTATTACTCCACACATCGACCGCTATCCAGCATGCATCTAGAGTATTAAGTTCATAAGAACAGAGTAACGCCTTAAGCAAGATGACATGATGTAGAGGGATAAATTCATGCAATATGATAAAAAAAAACCATCTTGTTATCCTCGATTGCAACAATACAATACGTGCCTTGCTGCCCCTACTGTCACTGGGAAAGGACACGGCAAGATTGAACCCAAAGCTAAGCACTTCTCCCATTGCAAGAAACGTCAATCTAGTAGGCCAAACCAAACTGATAATTCAAAGAGACTTGCAAATATAACTAATCATACATAAAAGAATTCAGAGAATATTCAAATATTGTTCATAGATAAACTTGATCATAAACCCACAATTCAACAGTCTCAACAAACACACCGCAAAAGAAGATTACATCGAATAGATCTCCACAAGAGAGGGGAGAACTTTGTATTGAGATCCAAAAAGAGAGAAGAAGCCATCTAGCTAATAACTACGGACCCGTAGGTTTGAGGTAAACTACTCACACTTCATTGGAGAGCCTATGGTGTTGATGTAGAAGCCCTCCGTGATCGATGCCCCCTCCGGCGAAGCTCCGGAACAGGCCTGTAGGATCGAAAGTATGTCTAGAGGGGGGTGATTAGACTACTTGACCAAATAAAAACTTAACCTTTTCCCAATTTTAGTTCTTGGCAGATTTTAGCTATTTTAGGACAAGTCAAGCAATCATCACACAATTCAAGCAAGCATGCAAAGAGTATATTGGCAGCGGAAAGTAAAGCATGCAACTTGCAAGAATGTAAAGGGAAGGGTTTGGAGAATTCAAACGCTATTGGAGACACAGATGTTTTTCCCGTGGTTCGGATAGGTGGTGCTATCCTACATCCACGTTGATGGAGACTTCAACCCACGAAGGGTAACGGTTGCGCGAGTCCACACAGGGCTCCACCCAAGGGCAACGGTTGCGCGAGTCCACACAGGGCTCCACCCACGAAGGGTCCACGAAGAAGCAACCACCCACAACGGGTCCACGAAGAAGCAACCTTGTCTATCCCACCATGGCCATCGCCCACGAAGGACTTGCCTCACTAGCGGTAGATCTTCACGAAGTAGGCGATCTCCTTGCCCTTACAAACTCCTTGGTTCAACTCCACAATCTTGTCGGAGGCTCCCAAGTGACACCTAGCCAATCTAGGAGACACCACTCTCCAAGAAGTAACAAATGGTGTGTAGGTAACGAACTCCTTGCTCTTGTGCTTCAAATGATAGTCTCCCCAACACTCAACTCTCTCTCATAGGATTTGGATTTTGTGGAAAGAAGATTTGAGTGGAAAGCAACTTGGGAAGGCTAGAGATCAAGATTCATATGGTAGGAATGGAATGTCTTGGTCTCAACACATGAGTAGGTGGTTCTCTCTCAGAACATATGAGTTGGAATGGTGTGTGTGTTCTGATGGCTCTCTCACTGAATGAGAAGAAGGTGGAGGGGTATATATAGCCTCCACACAAAATCCAACCGTTACACAGTTTTCCAATCTCGGTGGGACCGAATCAATAAACTCGGTCGGACCAAAAATGTAAACCTAGTGACCGTTAGAGATTTTCGGTGGGACTGACATGCAACTCGGTAGGACCGATATGGTTAGGGTTTGGCCATAACGTAATCTCGGTGAGACCGATTACACAAACTCGGTGAGACCGAATTTGGTAATTAGCTAACCAGAGAGTTGGTCAGGAAAACTCGGTGGGACCGATTTGCTCTTTCGGTGAGACCGAGTGGAACTCGGTGAGACCGAAAAGTTACAAAGGGGAAACACTGAGTTTACATTGCAATCTCGGTGGGACCGATTCGCTCTTTCGGTGGGACCGAAAAGTTACAAAAGGGAAACAGAGAGTTTGCAACCCCATCTCGGTGAGACCGAGATCCTTATCGGTAGAACCGAATTGCTAGGGTTTGGCAGTGGCTAATGACAAGTGAAACTCGGTGGTGCCGGATAGGAAGAATCGGTAGGACCGAGTTTGGCTTAGGGTTTAGGTCATATGTGGATATGGGAAAGTAGTTGAGGATTTTGGAGCATATCATTAAGCACATGAAGCAAGAGGCTCATTAAGCAACACCTCATCCCTCCTTAATAGTATTGGCTTTTCCTAAAGACTCAATGCGATCTTGGATCACTAATATAAAATGAAGAGTCTTGAGCTTTTGAGCTTGAGCCAATCCTTTATCCTTAGCATTTTGAGGGTTCCACTTTCACATCCATGCCATGCCAATCATTGAGCTTTCCTGAAATAATTATCTTGGAATAGTATTAGCTCAATGAGCTATATGTTGTTATGAATTACCAAAACCACCTAGGGATAGTTGCACTTTCAATCTCCCCCCTTTTGGTAATTGATGACAACATATAGATCAAAGCTTCGACAAAAGATAATAATCATGAAATATATCGTCGCTTTGAGAAGTATGTGATAAGTAAGAGCTCCCCCTAAATTTGTGCATATTTAAAATTTGCTTTGGACTGCAAATGCACAAAGAGTTAGAGTCATGGGTTACTCTTCCATGTCACATACATCTTGGTGGAGCGCTCAAAATGATAAGAATGAAATACATGCACTCATCACCAAGAATAATGAATGATCACACAAGATAGATAGGATAATGGCATTAAGCAAGCATTAAGTGTAGCTTATGATCAAACATATGATCATCAATGTCTCACAAATAATGACGTAGTATCTAGCACTCAAAAGCAGATAAGTTCGAAAAACCACCAAATAAAGCAAGAGAGAAAAGCAACACACTCTCTCTCGAAGCCTATGATCTATACATCTTCTCCCCCTTTGGCAACAAGTTACCAAAAAGTTCCTAGAAAATGCATAGCACTAGATCGACGCTCAGGCTTGATCTTCAGGTGGTGGTGGAGTCCGGAGCACTCCAAGGACGAAGCCTTCGGTAGACGTGGTCGGAGTCGAGGCTGAAGTGGATGCTGGAGCTGGTGGAACTGAGGCTGTGGCTGGTGCAGACGTTGTAGCTCTGGTGTCAGCAACTGGCAGTGCAGACGACCTCGGACCTCGTGGCACCCTCGCAAAAGCATCAGTCGTGGTCCTGCCTCTCCTCTCATTCATGTCCTCCTGGAGCTGCTCCACGGCAGTCTGTATCTCTGTCACCTTGATGTCCAAGTCATAGAACCTCTGTTCCATGATCCTCTCTAAACTCGCCTGGTTCTGAGTCAGGGTGGCTATACTCTGCTCAATCCGCAGGGTGGACGCAATCAGGTAACCAAGCTGCTCTTGTTTGGTTTTCAGGAAGTAATCAGATGCCTCCGCTTGAGTAGGCATCCTGGCAGCTTTCTCCTTCTTCGCCTTCTCCTTCTGAGCTTGTGCATGGGCAGATGATGGTTCATTCTCAGTCATAACAACTTGATTATCTTCGAAATCTGGACGGATGGGCAGGTGTTCCTTATCCAACAAATATACGCCCGTGCCCATCTTGGAGTTGATGAGCTCCTGAATCTGAGGGGCATATCCACAGCTCCTCTTCTGATCTGCCGCAGTCCTTTTGATTGTTTCCACTATGAGGCTCATGACTTTGAATTTTTGAGGCACGTCAAAGACATGAAGCAAACTGATCGCGTGACCTCTGATCATCTTGTGATCTCCAGACTTGGGCAGAAGGGTGTGCCTAAGGATCCAGTTGATCGTAGGCAATCCTGATAGCAGATAATGCACTGAGCCAAACTTGAACGTGTCAAGTGCTTCATTCGAAATCTCCTTGTACATGTTGGACATGGAGTTGTGGTCCATCTTTTTCTTGGCATAAATGTCCAAGTCATCTGCTTGCTCCTCTGGGGCATTGATCAGCTTCGCCCATTCCTCAACAGTAGAGTGGTACCTTGTACCCTCTGACATCCATGTGATCCTGCCGTCTGGATAAAAGTGTGCTATGGAGTAGAATTGCATGATTAGCTCCTCGTTCCACTTTGTGAGCTTCTGCCCAACAAAGTCTGCAACTCCACACGCACTAAAGCTGTCAAATACTCCAGGGTAGTACTCTTCATTGTCCTTGATATAGGTCCAGTCGACCCATCTCATGTCACATACAATTGGCTTCTTGTCAAGTAGCACTGTCTCATAGAAATCCTGCTGCTCCTTGGTATGAAACATGTAGTCCACTACAGTCCTTCTCCTAGAAGCATATGGATCTGCTTCTCTCCACTTCCTGAGCCCTGAGTCTCTCCTGAGCTTCATATCCTCAGCCACAGGATGAGCATCGTTGTGGTCTGGGATCTTGGGCTTGAGCTTCCGAAGGACATTTTCTTCCTCATCCTCAGCAACAGTATCAGGCACTGGGGCCTTGTTCTTCTCAGCTGCAGGAATGCTCCTTGTATTTCTCTTAGGTTTTGGCTTGGAGGCAGCTTTGGGCTTAGATGCAGTAGCCCCTGACCTTATGGCATCACCCATTAGCTTGGGTGCCTTGGGCGCTGGTGCAGCTGCATCTTCTTCCTCTTCCTCTTCAATGATGGAAGCTTTGCCAAGCACCCTAGCCACAGTCTTCTTCACCCTCTCCTTCCGTTTCTTGCCCTCAGCTGCAACTGGCTCTTGGGAAGTGGGCTTCTCAGTTGAGGCTCTAGCCTTTGACATGGGCTGCCTGCCTGCCGGCCTTTTGATTTTCAGACCTGGCTTAGTGCCTTGAGCTGGTTCAATTCTCTTGGAAGTGGCCTCTTCCTCTGCCACATAGTCCTCATCTTCAGAGTCTGAAGTTTTCTTCTTACTTTGTCTCGTGGCAGCCTTTGGCAAATTGCTAGGAGTGCTCCTGCTGCCTTCATCAGATGAACTGGAGGGACTAGTGCCCTCACTCATCACCACTTGCTGCTCTGACAGATTCTGGCTATCACTCTGGTCTGACATGCTGCAAACTGACTGCTGACCCTGTGAATAGATTATAGAGGAGATAGAGTGGATGAGCATCACAAAATGCAGATATTTTTGCAAAAAGAATGATCCAAAAACTTAGTTTTAGTTTCCCACTGAAATCATCTCGGATCTATCGATTTTCAAACTCGATGATACCGAAGCAGTTTTGGAACCTAAACTAGTGAACTCGGTAGGACCGAGTCACAGTTCGGTGGCGAGACTGCTAGGGTTTCACTGAGTTCAAAAATCGGTCACACCGATAAGTAATTCTCGGTCAGACCGAGTCTCACTTGTGCAATGGCATAAGCCAAATCGGTGGGACCGAGTTTTTCAACTCGGTGGGTCCGAGATGGTTTCGGCGGAAACCTAAACCTAGAATTTTCGAATCAAACCTAATCTATGAGCGTTTTGACTGGATAGAAGTTCATCAAACGTGGCTAGAAACAATATGATCACAATGTGCTAGGAATTAGATTGAGGAATAGCACAAAGATCAAGTCCATACCCTAGTTCGGCGGGGACTTGCTACGGCGGCAACGGCAGGGCAGAATTCCCGTTAACGGCGATGGAGACCAGCGACTGGAGGCTGCTGGCGGCGAGAAGACGATCCGGAGACCTCAAGGGCAGAGCAGGCTATCGCGCGGGCGAAGGGGTTCGGAGAAATTTCCAATTTTCCCGTGACTATATATCGCCCGACCCTGTCGGTGTGACCGAGTGGAACAACTCGGTGGCACCGAGATTCATAACTGCGTGCAGTTATTGAAACTCGGTGTGACCGAAAGGTTCAAATCGGTTGCACCGAGATCGAAAACCTAGATCAACTTAATGATCTCGGTAGGACCGAAAGTGGAGTGTCAGTCAGACCAAGAATCATAGGAGGTTTTGGAAGTTTAAGTCTATGACGAATCGGGGACTCCGAGCGCTCCTCACACAGAGTGATTCGAATCTGACTTGATCAAATTTTGTGATGCAGCATGAATATAGTTTGAGACGAGAAAAGCATAGATAGCTAGAGGAGGTTCTTAGGCATTCTTGTCCATCCACTTGGCAAAAAGAAATAAAGCCGAACAATCAAAAACAACAAGTGGATGTCCTCGAATGAGTAAAATATGGGACCAGCATGCTCACACAATAAGATGGCAAATGAAATATGTGGCAAGGCATGCACAACTAATTCTAGCATCTATCAAGCAATTTGCGATGACTAGGTCATCTATATATGAGTATATTGACTTAGGAGTCAAGTGAGAACACTTGATCATAGGTCATACTCATCGTTTAAGCTCAAGTGGGGTTACCACTTTTACATAAAGCATTGTTGTGTTCACATCTTTAGAGTTGCTTTAGCTCAAGTCTTAGAGTAAAGCTCCCCCTAGATGTGATATCCCCCCTAAGAGGGATGAACTAACCTTGGGTTTTGTCGATGATGACTTCATGTAGATATTGAAGATGTGGATGCTCAATGTTGATGTAGATCTCTTGGAGCTATCCATATGAGTGAATTGCACTTTCAATACCTACATGGGTTAGTCCCACAAGGAACAAACAAGGATATCCATAGACATAGAGTGATGCACACAAAAGATGATGTCCATGAAAACTTTTAGGTTACCTTGTCCCTTATCTTACCAACAAGAGGGTTTGTGACTCCTTGAACTAGTGCAAGATGTGGAAGTTGATTGCACTTGTTCTTGCCAAAATGATAAGAGTGAAGTATGTTGGCGGAGTCACCCTCAAGAACTCTCTAGTTCTTCTTCTTTTGGATCCACATCATCTTGATGGGAATCCTTGGAGTTGTAGTCGTACTTGATGAAGTGGAACTTGAAGTAGTCTTGGGAATCCACTTGACTAAGGTCTTAGGAGCTTCTTCAAATGCATCAATTTCCTCTTGAAGCTTGTCCTTGCCTTTTTGCTCGTAGTCTTGTGGTGGAAGATCATCTTGAGCTTGTGTCCCCTTGAAAGAAGTATACTTCTCTTGTTGAGGGACAAACTTTGTCTTGGGGTATTGATCTTCTTCCCACTCAACTCCATTGGCATTGAACTTTCGTTCAAAACCAACACCTTGATTCTTCCGGTGCATTCCTTGCTTGCGCACAATTTCCTCGAATTGCTTACTCCCGGCAAGGCTTTTGTACACTCCTTTCTCTATAATTACCTTCAATAAGCTATTTTCTTGCTCAAGTGTAACTTGGCTAAGAGAATCATTAGTGGAATCAAGAGAACTACTAGAAGCAACAATATTGGATTTAGCATGATCATTGTTACTACTAGAGGAAGAATCTTTCTTGTTAGACTTGACTTGAGGCATGTAAGTGGATAAGAGTAAACGCTTGGCAATGTAAGAAGAACTTTTCTTGCGGAGATCATCATTGATTGCCTTTAAGAACTCATGCTCTTGCTCAAGATTGAGCTTTTCAAAGCGTAGTTTCTCATGAGCTCTTAAAAGTTCTCGATGATCTTCGAAGATAGTGTCATGAGATAACTTAAGAGTTTTTAGTTCTTTAGTTAGAGCCTCAATCTTCTCCTTATCATTGTCATTCGTTTTATCTTGATTAGCATGATTAATTGGTCTTTCATCATAGTATTCATCACTAGAGTTGTCACCAAGCAAATCATCACCTAACAAGTCATCTTCATCACTATTGAAATCAACATACTCGGGGTGTGTTACCTTAGGACCTTTGGCCATGAAGCATCTTCCAATTCCTTCATTTGGTGAGTCAAATATGTCGTAGGAGTTGGTTGACACAAGTGCTAGACCGGCAACACCTTCATCTTGAGTATCTTCGCAGTCGGAGTGATAACTTCTCACGGAGTGGCTGTCGGAGTCGGAGCCGGATACCCATTCACCAACATGAGCTTGATGTCTTCGTCTTGTGTAGCTCCTTAATGATTTTTCCTTCCTTTCCGAATCCTTGCTTCTCCGTGAGTATCTTCATTCATAACGATCATCTCTACTCCTTCTCTCTCTTGGTGGTGATCCTTTGCTTCTTCTTTTTGGAGAATCTTATCTTCTCTTGTAGGGAGCCGTACACTCATTGGAATTGTGTCCGGGTCTTCCACAATTGTAACAGTTTCGCTCTCGACTAGAAGATCTTTTGTCATTGTAGGACCTTGACTTGGAGCTTCTATATTTGCTTCCACTCTTGTAGAACTTGTTGAAGTTCTTCACCATTAAGCTCAATTCTTCATTGAAGTCTTGTTTCTCACTGGATGATGTAGGGGCTTCACATGAGGCTTTATAGGCACCACTTGATTTGTTGTGAAGTTCCTCTTTATCCTTAAGTGACATCTCATGAGCAACAATTCTTCCAATCACCTCCGTTGGCTTGAGATCTTTGTAATTGGGCATCATTTGGATCAATGTGCACACGGTATCATATTTTCCATCCAAGGCTCTTAGGATCTTCTTGATGATGAATCTATCGGTCATCTCTTCAATTCCTAAGCCGGCAATCTCATTTGTGATGAGAGCAAGCCTAGAGTACATTTCAGCGGCACCTTCACCATCCTTCATCTTGAACTTGTCAAGTTGGCTTTGAATCGCATCCAACTTGGATTCCTTGACGGAGTCGGTACCTTCATGCATATCAATCAAAGTGTCCCAAATTTCCTTTGCATTCTTAAGGCGGCTGATTTTGTTGAATTCTTCGGGGCACAATCCGTTGAAGAGAATATCACAAGCTTGAGCATTGTATTGCAACATCTTCAACTCATCCCGGTAGCTTCACGGTTTGGTTCTCTCCCGTCAAAGAAGTCACCTTGCAAACCAACACACACAATAGCCCAAACAGCGGGGTTATGTCCAAGAATATGCATTTTCATTTTATGCTTCCAACTAGCAAAATTAGTACCATCGAAGTAAGGACCTCTACGGCGATAATTTCCCTCGCTAGACGCCATACTCTCCTAGGTTGTGAAACCAAGGCTATGACCACCAAAAGCTATGGAGATCAAGCAAATGGAGACCAAAGCTCTGATACCACTTGTAGGATCGAAAGTATGTCTAGAGGGGGGTGATTAGACTACTTGACCAAATAAAAACTTAACCTTTTCCCAATTTTAGTTCTTGGCAGATTTTAGCTATTTTAGGACAAGTCAAGCAATCATCACACAATTCAAGCAAGCATGCAAAGAGTATATTGGCAGCGGAAAGTAAAGCATGCAACTTGCAAGAATGTAAAGGGAAGGGTTTGGAGAATTCAAACGCTATTGGAGACACGGATGTTTTTCCCGTGGTTCGGATAGGTGGTGCTATCCTACATCCACGTTGATGGAGACTTCAACCCACGAAGGGTAACGGTTGCGCGAGTCCACACAGGGCTCCACCCAAGGGCAACGGTTGCACGAGTCCACACAGGGCTCCACCCATGAAGGGTCCACGAAGAAGCAACCACCCACAACGGGTCCACGAAGAAGCAACCTTGTCTATCCCACCATGGCCATCGCCCACGAAGGACTTGCCTCACTAGCGGTAGATCTTCACGAAGTAGGCGATCTCCTTGCCCTTACAAACTCCTTGGTTCAACTCCACAATCTTGTCGAAGGCTCCCAAGTGACACCTAGCCAATCTAGGAGACACCACTCTCCAAGAAGTAACAAATGGTGTGTAGGTAATGAACTCCTTGCTCTTGTGCTTCAAATGATAGTCTCCCCAACACTCAACTCTCTCTCATAGGATTTGGATTTGGTGGAAAGAAGATTTGAGTGGAAAGCAACTTGGGAAGGCTAGAGATCAAGATTCATATGGTAGGAATGGAATGTCTTGGTCTCAACACATGAGTAGGTGGTTCTCTCTCAGAACATATGAGTTGGAATGGTGTGTGTGTTCTGATGGCTCTCTCACTGAATGAGAAGAAGGTGGAGGGGTATATATAGCCTCCACACAAAATCCAACCATTACACAGTTTTCCAATCTCGGTGGGACCGAATCAATAAACTCGATCGGACCGAAAATGTAAACCTAGTGACCATTAGAGATTTTCGGTGGGACTGACATGCAACTCGGTAGGACCGATATGGTTAGGGTTTGGGCATAACGTAATATCGGTGAGACCGTTTACACAAACTCGGTGAGACCGAATTTGGTAATTAGCTAACCAGAGAGTTGGTCAGGCAAACTCGGTGGGACCGATTTGCTCTTTCGGTGAGACCGAGTGGAACTCGGTGAGACCGAAAAGTTACAAAGGGGAAACACTGAGTTTACATTGCAATCTCGGTGGGACCGATTCGCTCTTTCGGTGGGACCGAAAAGTTACGAAAGGGAAACAGAGAGTTTGCAACCCCATCTCGGTGAGACCGAGATCCTTATCAGTAGAACCGAATTGCTAGGGTTTGGCAGTGGCTAATGACAAGTGAAACTCGGTGGCGCCGGATAGGAAGAATCGGTAGGACCGAGTTTGGTTTAGGGTTTAGGTCATATGTGGATATGGGAAAGTAGTTGAGGATTTTGGAGCATATCATTAAGCACATGAAGCAAGAGGCTCATTAAGCAACACCTCATCCCTCCTTAATAGTATTGGCTTTTCCTAAAGACTCAATGTGATCTTGGATCACTAATATAAAATGAAGAGTCTTGAGCTTTTGAGCTTGAGCCATCCTTTGTCCTTAGCATTTTGAGGGTTCCACTTTCACATCCATGCCATGCCAATCATTGAGCTTTCCTGAAATAATTATCTTGGAATAGTATTAGCTCAATGAGCTATATGTTGTTATGAATTACCAAAACCACCTAGGGATAGTTGCACTTTCAAGGCCCCAAGATGGGATCTCATGGATACAGAAAGTTACGGCGGTGGAATTAGGGTTTTGGCTCTGTATCTGATTGTTTCGGGGTACGTAGGTATATATAGGAGGAAGAAGTACGTCGGTGGAGCAACAGGGGGCCCACGAGGGTGGAGGGCGCGCCTGGGGGGGTAGGCGCGCCCCCTACCCCATGGCCTCCCTGTTGGTTGCTTGACGTAGGGTCCAAGTCTCCTGGATCATGTTCGCTGAGAAAATCACATTCCCAAAGGTTTCATTTCGTTTGGACTCCGTTTGATATTCCTTTTCTTCGAAACCCTAAAATAGGCAAAAAAACAGTAATTCTGGGCTGGGCCTCCGGTTAGTAGGTTAGTCCCAAAAATAATATAAAAGTGTATAATAAATCCCAATAATGTCCAAAACAATAGATAATATATCATGGAGCAATCAAAATTTATAGATACGTTGGAGACGTATCAAGCATCCCCAAGCTTAATTCCTCCTCGTCCTCGAGTAGGTAAATGATAAAAACAGAATTTTTGATGTAGAATGCTACTTGGCATAATTTCAATGTAATTCTTCTTAATTGTGGTATGAATATTCAGATCTGAAAGATTCAAGACAAAAGTTTAATATTGACATAGAAATAATAATACTTCAAGCATACTAACTAAGCAATTATGTCTCTTCAAAATAACATTGCCAAAGAAAGTTATCCCGACAAAATCATATAGTCTGGCTATGCTCTATCTGTTGGGGAACGTTGCAGAAAACAAAAATTTTCCTACGGTTTCACCAAGATCCATCTATGAGTTCATCTAGCAAAGAGTGATTGGATTGCATCTACATACCTTTGTAGATGACGAGCGGAAGCGTTCAAAGAACGGGGATGAGGTAGTCGAACACGACGTGATCCAAATCACCGGAGATCCTAGCCCCGAACGGACGGCACCTCCGCATTCAACACACGTACGGTCAGCGTAACGTCTCCTTCTTCTTGATCCAGCAAGAGGGAAGGAGAGGTTGAGGAAGATGGCTCCAGCAGCAGCACGACGGCGTGGTGGTGATGGAGCTGCAGTACTCCGTCAGGGCTTCGCCAAGCGCTATGGAGGAGGAGGAGGTGTTGGAGAGGGAGAAGGAGGCAACCAAAGGCATGGATGAAAAACCCTCCTTCCCCCACTATATATAGGAGGGCCTAGGGGGGGCGCCGGTCCTAGGAGATCCAATTTCCTAGGGGGGCGGCGGCCAAGGGAGGTTTCCCTCCCCCCCCCCCAAGGCACCTAGGGGTGCCTTCCACTTGTGGGACTCTTCCCCTTGGAAACCCTAGGCGCATGGGCCCCTTGGGGCTGGTGCCCTTGGCCCGTGTAGGCCAAGGCGCACCCCCTTACAGCCCATGTGGCCCCCGGGGCAGGTGGACCCACCCGGTGGACCCCCGGGACCCTTCCGGTGGTCCCGGTACAATACCGGTGACCCCGAAACTTGTCCCGATGGCCGAAACAGCACTTCCTATATATAATTCTTTACCTCCGGACCATTCCAGAACTCCTCGTAACGTCCGGGATCTCATCCGGGACTCCGAACAAAATTCGGGTTACTGCATATACATATCCCTACAACCCTAGCGTCACCGAACCTTAAGTGTGTAGACCCTACGGGTTCGGGAGATATGTAGACATGACCGAGACGACTCTCCGGTCAATAACCAACAGCGGGATCTGGATACCCATGTTGGCTCCCACATACTCCACGATGATCTCATCGGATGAACCACGATGTCGAGGATTCAAGCAACCCCGTATACAATTCCCTTTGTCAATCGATATGTTACTTGCCCGAGATTCGATCGTCGGTATCCCAATACCTCGTTCAATCTCGTTACCGGCAAGTCACTTTACTCGTACCGTAATGCATGATCCCGTGACCAGACACTTGGTCACTTTGAGCTCATTATGATGATGCATTACCGAGTGGGCCCAGTGATACCTCTCCGTCATACGGAGTGACAAATCCTAGTCTTGATCCGTGTCAACCCAACAGACACTTTCGGAGATACCCGTAGTCTACCTTTATAGTCACCCAGTTATGTTGTGACGTTTGGTATACCCAAAGCACTCCTACGGTATCCGGGAGTTACATGATCTCATGGTCTAAGGAAAAGATACTTTGACATTGGAAAAACTCTAGCAAACGAACTATACGATCTTTAAGCTATGTTTAGGATTGGGTCTTGTCCATCACATCATTCTCCTAATGATGTGATCTCATTATCAATGACATCCAATGTCCATAGTCAGGAAACCATGACTATCTTTTGATCAACGAGCTAGTCAACTAGAGGCTTACTAGGGACATGTTGGTGTCTGTTATTCACACATGTATTACGATTTCCGGATAACACAATTATAGCATGAATAAAGACAATTATCATGAACAAGGAAATATAATAATAATGCTTTTATTATTGCCTCTAGGGCATATTTCCAACACTATCTTCACCACACAAAGTATTTAAATCATGCACAACCCCGATGACAAGCCAAGCAATTGTTTCATACTTTTGACATTCTCAAAACTTTTTCAATCTTCACGCAATACATGAGCGTGAGCCATGGACATAGCACTATAGGTGGAATAGAATGGTGGTTGTGGAGGAGACAAAAAGGAGAAGATAGTCTCACATCAACTAGGCGTATCAATGGGCTATGGAGATGCCCAACAATAGATATCAATGTGAGTGAGTAGGGATTGCCATGCAACGGATGCACTAGAGCTATAAGTATATGAAAGCTCAAAAAGAAACTAAGTGGGTGTGCATCCAACTTGCTTGCTCACAAAGACCTAGGGCATTTTGAGGAAGCCCATCATTGGAATATGCAAGCCAAGTTCTGTAATGAGAAATTCCCACTAGTATATGAAAGTGATAACATAGGAGACTCTCTATCATAGAGATCATGATGCTACTTTGAAGCACAAGTGTGGTAAAAGGATAGTAGCATTGTCCCTTCTCTCTTTTTCTCTCATTTTTTTTATTTGGGCCTTTCTCTTCTTTTTTTATGGCCTCTTTTTTTCGTCCGGAGTCTCATCCCGACTTGTGGGGGGATCATAGTCTCCATCATCCTTTCCTCACTTGGGACAATGCTCTAATAATGATGATCATCACACTTCTATTTTCTTTCAACTCAAGAATTACAACTCGATACTTAGAACAAAATATGACTCTATGTGAATGCCTCCAGCGGTGTACCGGGATATGCAATGACTCATGAGTGACATGTATGAAAGAATTATGAACGGTGGCTTTGCCACAAATACAATGTCAACTACATGATCATGCAAAGCAATATGTCAAAGATGGAGCGTGTCATAGTAAAAGGAACGGTGGAAAGTTGCATGGCAATATATCTCGGAATGGCTATGGAAATGCCATGATAGGTAGGTATGGTGGCTATTTTGAGGAAGGTATATGGTGGGTGTACGATACCGGCGAAAGGTGCGCGGTATTAGAGAGGCTAGCAATTTCGGAAGGGTGAGAGTGTGTATGATCCATGGACTTAACATTAGTCATAAAGAACTCATATACTTATTGCAAAAATATACAAGTTATCAAAGAAAAGTATTACGTGCATGCTCCTATGGGGATAGATTGGTAGGAATAGACCATCGCTCGTCCCCGACCGCCACTCATAAGGAAGACAATCAATAAATAAATCATGCTCCGACTTCATCACATAGAGGTTCACCATACGTGCATGCTACGGGAATCACAAACTTTAACAGAAGTATTTCTCAAATTCACAACTACTCAACTAGCATGACTCTAATATCA
The DNA here is from genome assembly GCF_056163025.1 of Triticum urartu. Classification (NCBI taxonomy): domain Eukaryota; kingdom Viridiplantae; phylum Streptophyta; class Magnoliopsida; order Poales; family Poaceae; genus Triticum; species Triticum urartu. The sequence goes on along the minus strand of NC_141874.1, from coordinate 140,623,576 downwards.
CCATCTCCATATCTCAAAACAATTATCAAGTATCAAACTTCTCTTAGTATTCAACACACTCATAAGAGAATTTTATTATTAATCTTGTATACCTAGCATATTAGGATTATTTAAGCAAATTACCATGCTATTTAAGACTCTTAAAATAATCTAAGTGAATCATGAGAGATCAATAGTTTCTATAAAACAAATCCACCACCGTGCTCTAAAAGATATAAGTGAAGTACTAGAGCAAAATTATATAACTCAAAAGATATAAGTGAAGCACATAGAGTATTCTAATAATCTCTGAATCATGTGTGTCTCTCTCAAAAGGTGTGTAAAGCAAGGATGAATGTGGTAAACTAACAAATAAAGACTCAAATCATACAAGACATTCCAAGCAAAACACATATCATGTGGTGAATAAAAATATAGCTCCAAGTAAAGTTACCGATAGAAGTAGACGAAAGAGGGGATGCCTTCAGGGGCATCCCCAAGCTTTGGCTTTTTGGTGTCCTTAGATTATCTTGGGGGTGCCATGGGCATACCAGAGCTTAGGATCTTGCCACTCCTTGTTCCATAATCCATCAAATCTTTACCCAAAACTTGAAAACTTCACAACACAAAACTTAAAGTAGAAAATCTCGTGAGCTCTGTTAGCGAAAGAAAACAAAAGACCATATCAAGGTACTGTAATGAACACATTCTTTATTTATATTGGTTTTAAACCTACTGTATTCCAACTTCTCTATGTGTAGGATCGAAAGTATGTCTAGAGGGGGGTGATTAGACTACTTGACCAAATAAAAATCTATCCTTTTCCCAATTTTAGTCTTTGGCAGATTTTAGCTATCTTAGCACACGTCAAGCAATCTTAACACAATTCAAGCAAGCATGCAAAGAGTCTATGAGCAGTGGAAAGTAAAGCATGCAACTTGCAAGAATGTAAAGGGAAGGGTTTGGAGAATTCAAACGCCATTGGAGACACGGATGTTTTTGTCGTGGTTCCGATAGGTGGTGCTATCGTACATCCACGTTGATGGAGACTTCAACCCACAGAGGGTAACGGTTGCGCGAGTCCATGGAGGGCTCCACCCACGAAGGGTCCACAAAGAAGAAACCTTGTCTATCCCATCATGGCCATCGCCCACGAAGGACTCGCCTCACTAGCGGTAGATCTTCACGAAGTAGGCGATCTCCTTGCCCTTACAAACTCCTTGGTTCAACTCCACAATCTTTGTCGGAGGCTCCCAAGTGATACCTAGCCAATCTAGGAGACACCACTCTCCAAGAAGTAACAAATGGTGTGTTGATGATGAACTCCTTGATCTTGTGCTTCAAATGATAGTCTCCCCAACACTCAACTCTCTCTCACAGGATATGGATTTGGTGGAAAGATGATTTGAGTGGAAAGCAACTTGGGGAAGGCTAGAGATCAAGATTCATATGGTAGGAATGGAATATCTTGGTCTCAACACAAGTGTAGGTGGTTCTCTCTTAGAAAATATAGGTTGGAAGTGTAGGTATGTTCTGATGGCTCTCTCCACAAATGAAGAGTGGGTGGAGGGGTATATAGAGCCTCCACACAAAAACTAACCGTTACACACAATTTACCATTCTCGGTGAGACCGAAGTGAAAAACTTGGTCGGACCGATTTAGTAAACCTAGTGACCGTTAGGGTTTTCGGTGGGACTGATACGCAACTCGGTAGGACCGATATGGTTAGGGTTAGGGCATAACGTAATCTCGGTGTGACCGATTACACAAACTCGGTGGGACCAATTTTGGTAATAAGCTAACCAGAGAGTTGGTCAGGTAAACTCGGTGCGACTGATTGCTCATTTCGGTGGGACCGAAATGTTACGAAAGAGAAACAGAGAGTTTGCATTGCAATCTCGGTGGGACCGATCGCTCATCTCAGTAGGACCGAAACGTTATGAAGGGAAACAGAGAGATTACATCCCCATCTCGGTGTGACCGAAATCCCTATCGGTGAGACCGATTTGCCTAGGGTTTGTGGCAGTGGCTATGACATTTGAAACTCGGTGGCGCCGAATAGAAAGAATCGGTAGGGCCGAGTTTGACTTTTGGTTTAGGTCATATGTGGATGTGGGAAGGTAGTTGAGGGTTTTGGAGCATATCACTAAGCACTATGAAGCAAGAACCTCATTAAACAACACCTCATCCCTCCTTGATAGTATTGGCTTTTCCTATAGACTCAATGTGATCTTGGATCACTAAAATATAAAATGTAGAGTCTTGAGCTTTGATCTTGAGCCAATCTTTTTGTCCTTAACATTTTGAGGGGTCCACATTCCTCATCCATGCCATGCCATTCATTGAGCTTTTCCTGAAATATTAATCTTGGAATAGCATTAGCTCAATGAGCCATATGTTGTTAGGAATTACCAAAACCACCTAGGGATAGTTGCACTTTCACTATGGTTTATAAACTATTTTACTAGCCATAGATTCATCAAAATAAGCAAACAACACACGAAAAATAGAATCTGTCAAAAACAGAACAGTCTGTAGTAATCTGTAGCTAGCGCAAGATCTGGAACCCCAAAAATTCTAAAATAAATTGCTGTAAGTGAGGAATTTATCTATTAATGATGTGCAAAAATAATTAACTAAATATAGCTTTCCAAATAAAAATGGAAGCAGTTCTCGTGAGCGCTAAAGTTTCTGTTTTTTACAGCAGGATTAACAAGACTTTCCCCAAGTCTTCCCAACGGTTCTACTTGGCACAAACACTAATTAAACACATACAAAATCACAACCAAAACATAGGCTAGATAAATTATTTATTAATAAACAAGAGCAAAAAGCAAGGAATAAAAATAAAATTGGGTTGCCTCCCAACAAGCGCTATCGTTTAACGCCCCTAGCTAGGCATAAAAAGCAAGGATAGATCTAGGTATTGTCATCTTTGGTAGGCAATCCATAAGTGGCTCTCATAATAGATTCATAAGGTAATTTAATTTTCTTTCTAGTAAATTGTTCCATGCCTTTCCTTAACGGAAATAGGAATCTAATATTTCCTTCCTTCAAATCAATAATTGCACCAATCATTCTAAGGAAAGGTCTAGCAAGAATAATATGGCATGAAGGATTGCAATCTATATCAAGAACGATAAAATCTACGGGCACAACAATAAGAACATCATTAATTCTTCCCATAGGTTTCTTAATAGTGGAATCCGCAAGGTGCAAGTTTAGAGAGCAATCATCAAAATCACGGAAACCTAACAAATCACACAAAGTCTTTGGAATCATGGAAACACTAGCACCCAAATCACACAAAGCATAGCATTCATGATCTTTAATTTTAATTTTAATAGTATGTTCCCACTCATCATAAAGTTTTCTAGGGATAGAAACTTCCAACTCAAGTTTTTCGTCATAAGATTGCATCAAAGCATCAACTATATGTTTGGTAAAAGCTTTATTTTGACTATAAGCATGAGGAGAATTTAGCACAGATTGCAACAAGGAAATACAATCTATCAAAGAGCAATTATCATAATTAAATCCCTTGAAATCCAAAATAGTAGGTTCATTAACATTTAGAGTTTTGATCTCTTCAATCCCACTTTTATCAAATTTAGCATCAAGATCTAGAAACTCCAAATTTTTAGAATGCCTTCTAGGTAAAGGTGGATCATATTCAGTCCCATCATTATCAAGATTCATATTGCAAAACAAAGATTTAATAGGGGACACGTCAATAACTTTTAGATCTTCATCTTTATTATCATGGAAACTAGAAGAACACACTCTTATAAAGGAATCTTTCTTAGCACGCATCCTAGCGGTTCTTTCTTTGCACTCATCAATGGAAATTCTTATGGCTTTGAGAGACTCATTGATATCATGCTTAGGTGGAATAAATCTAAGTTTCAAAGAATGAACATCAAGAGAAATTCTATCAACGTTCCTAGCCAACTCATGAATCTTAAGCAATTTCTCTTCAATCAAAGCATTGAAATTCTTTTGCGAAGTAATAAATTCTTTAATATTAGATTCAAAATAAGAGGGAATTTTATTAAAATTTCTATAAGAATTTTTGTAGGAATTACCATAATTATTAGAGGAATTACTAGGATAAGGCCTAGGATTAAAGTTTCCTCTATAGACATTGTTACCAAAATTGTTCCTACCAACAAAATTCACATCCATAGATTCATTATTATTCTCAATCAAAGTAGACAAAGGCATATCATTAGGATCAGAAGAAACACTTTTATTAGCAAATAATTTCATAAGTTCATCCATATTTCCACTCAAAACATTAATTTCATCTATCGCATGCACTTTCTTATTAGTAGATCTTTCAGTGTGCCATTGAGAATAATTGACCATAATATTATCTAGGAGTTTAGTAGCTTCTCCTAAAGTGATTTCCATAAAAGTACCTCCCGCGGCCGAATCTAAAAGATTTCTAGAAGCAAAATTCAATCTGGCATAAAAATTTGTATAATCATCCACAAATTTAAACCATGAGTAGGGCAATTACGTATCATTAATTTGATCCCCTCCCAAGCTTGTGGAACATGTTCATGATCAAGTTGCTTAAAATTCATAATATCGTTTCTAAGAGAGATGATCTTAGCGGGAGGAAAATACTTAGAGATAAAAGCATATTTGCACTTATTCCAATAATCAATACTATTTTTAGGCAAAGACAAAAACCAAGCTTTAGCATGATCTCTAAGCGAAAAAGGAAATAGCTTCAATTTAACAATATCGTAATCCACATATTTCTTCTTTTGCATATCACACAAATCAATGAAGCTATTTAGATGGGTAGCGGCATCTTCACTAGGAAGGCCGGAAAACGGATCTTTCATGACAAGATTCAGCAAGGCAACATTAATTTCACAAGATTCAGCATCGGTAAGAGGAGCAATCGGAGTGCTAATAAAATCATTGTTGTTGGTATTGGTAAGTCACACAATTTAGTGTTATCTTGAGCCATCGTGACAAGCAAGCAATCCAACACACAAGCAAACAAGAAACGGGCAAATAGAGAAAGAGAGGGAGGATAGAGAGAGAGGGCGAATAAAACGGCAAGGGTGAAGTGGGGGAGAGGAAAACGAGAGGCAAATGGCAAATAATGTAATGCGGGAGATAAGGGTTTGTGATGGGTACTTGGTATGTTGACTTTTGCATAGACCTCCCCGGCAACGGCGCCAGAAATCCTTCTTGCTACCTCTTGAGCACTTGTGTTGGTTTTCCCTTGAAGAGGGAAGGGTGGTGCAACAAAGTAGCATAAGTATTTCCCTCAGTTTTTGAGAACCAAGGTATCAATCCAGTAGGAGGCTACGCGCAAGTCCCTCGCACCTACACAAAACAAATAAATCCTCGCAACCAACGCGATAAGGGGTTGTCAATCCCTACACTGTCACTTACGAGAGTGAGGTCTGATAGATATGGTAAGATAATATTTTTTGTATTTTTATGATAAAGATGCAAAGTAAAATAAAAGGCAATGAAAATAACTAAGTATTGGAAGATTAATATGATGAAGATAGACCCAGGGACCATAGGTTTCACTAGTGGCTTCTCTCAAGAGCATAGGTATTTTACGGTGGGTGAACAAATTACTGTTGAGCAATTGACAGAATTGAGCATAGTTATGAGAATATCTAGGTATGATCATGTATATAGGCATCACATCTAAGACAAGTAGATCGACTCCTGCCTACATCTACTACTATTACTCCACGCATCGACCGCTATCCAGCATGCATCTAGAGTATTAAGTTCATAAGAACAGAGTAACGCCTTAAGCAAGGTGACATGATGTAGAGGGATAAATTCATGCAATATGATAAAAAAACCAGCTTGTTATCCTCGATGGCAACAATACAATACGTGCCTTGCTGCCCCTACTGCCACTGGGAAAGGACACCGCAAGATAGAACCCAAAGCTAAGCACTTCTCCCATTGCAAGAAAGATCAATCTAGTAGGCCAAACCAAACTGATAATTCGAAGAGACTTGCAAAGATAACCAATCATACATAAAAGAATTCAGAGAAGATTCAAATATTGTTCATAGATAAACTTGATCATAAACCCACAATTCATCGGTCTCAACAAACACGCCGCAAAAGAAGATTACATCGAATAGATCTCCACAAGAGAGGGGAGAACTTTGTATTGAGATCCAAAAAGAGAGAGGAAGCCATCTAGCTAATAACTACGGACCCGTAGGTTTGAGGTAAACTACTCACACTTCATCGGAAAGGCTATGGTGTTGATGTAGAAGCCCTCCGTGATCGATGCCCCCTCCGGTGGAGCTCCAGAACAGGCCCCAAGATGGGATCTCGTGGATACAGAAAGTTACGATGGTGGAATTAGGGTTTTGGCTCTGTATCTGATTGTTTGGGGGTACGTAGGTATATATATAGGAGGAAGAAGTACGTCGGTGGAGCAAAAGGGGGACCATGAGGGTGGAGGGCGCGCCTGGGGGGGGAGGGGTTAGGCGCGCCCCCTACCTCGTGGTCTCCCTGTTGGTTGCTTGACATAGGGTCCAAGTCTCCTGGATCATGTTCGGTGAGAAAATCACGTTCCCAAAGGTTTCATTCCGTTTGGACTCCGTTTGATATTCCTTCTCTTCGAAACCCTAAAATAGGCAAAAAAAATGCAATTCTGGGCTGGGCCTCCGGTTAGTAGGGTAGTCCCAAAAATAATATAAAAGTGTATAATAAAGCCCAATAATGTCCAAAACAGTAGATAATATAGCATGGAGCAATAAAAAATTATAGATACGTTGGAGACGTATCATCATGATGACATTCACCTGAAGATTTTCAAGGAACCTTTTGGGAACCCAGATTTTCTTCATAGGAGGACCGTTCCTGCATTTAGTGCCAACATATCTAGCAAATACTTCATCATTCTGTGTTTTGAACAGTTTATAATTGGAGTCAAATGACTCATCAGAAGAATATGAAGATTCACATGTAAAACTAGATAGAGTAGATGGATCCACTGAAGGTCCCTTTGCAGCAACCCATGTGGTTTTGGGATACTGCTCAAGTTTCTAGTAGGTCCCATCAGCATTGATTTTCCTCTCAAAGGCAATACCCTCTTTCCTAGGGTTCCTGTTGAGGATCTGCTTTTTAAGCACATCACAAAGAGCGTGATGCCCTTTGAGGCTTTTGTACATGCCTGTCATATACAATTCCTTCAGCCCTGCATCATTAGTGATACTAGCAATGTCCTCAGATGAGGAATTAGTGATAGCAGAGGCAGTTGAAGAATTTGCAGCAATGGAAGTATTTGAGCATTCAGGTGAAGAATTAGCAGTTTCACGTTCAATGCACTTCAAACATGGAGGAACAAATTCATCCTGAGTAGCGCTGATCTATTGAGAAAGTGATGAATCGCGCTCCTTCTGAAGATCTTCATAACTCACTCTTAACTGCTCAAGATCTTACTTTCTTTGAAGAAATTCATAAGAAAGCTTCTCATGATCAGATAAGAGAGTGTTATGATGACTTTGAAGGGTGCCAAACTTAGACTGAAGTCTCTGAAGACTATCAGCCAAAGCTTTTGACTGATCCATTTCTTCACCCAGCATATCATCGCTTTTATCCAGCATGTATTGAACTTTTTCCAAAGCTCTTTGTTTTTTAGTGGCAAGGGAAGAAAGTTTGACATAACTGGGTCCAAATTCATCACCAGATTCATCATCACTGGACTCAGATAAGTAGCATTCAGTTACCTTGGCACCTTTTGCCATAAGACATGGTGCAGAGGATGATGATTCTGGATTGAAGGTCATAGCCTTGTGCGATTCCATGAATTCTTCGAACCAGGGTTCATGGTGAGATCGATGACCTTCATAGACCTCGGAGAGTCGGTCCCAGATGAGTTTCGCATGGCTGAGATGCATAACGTTCCTAAACTGATTTTTTGACAAGCTGGAGTAGATGATGTCCTTCGCCGTGAGGTTGAGAAGTGTGTATTTGCGAATATCATCAGCCTCCGCCATCTTGCATAGGTCAGTAAGACCAATCTTGGTGACGGTCCAGAGTTCGTTGTTCATCGCCATGAGGCGCTTCTTCATCATGGCCTTCGACTTGGAATAATCATGACCATCAAAGATGGGGCAAGTCACAGTCTTCATTCATGTGGTTGACATAACTAAAACTCCAGGCGGTTAAACCAAAATCACACAGAACAAGGGAGTACCTTGCTCTGATATCAATTGAAAGTGCGTTATATCGACTAGAGGGGGGGTGAATAGGCGATTTTTATGAAATCTTCACTGAGAAATTTCAGGGTGAGGAAATTCCTGAGTGAACAACTACTTGCAGCGGAATAAGTACTCAGAAGTAAACATAACAGAACATGAGCATGGTCTTCATGATGAAATGAAAAACAAGCACATAGTATAGAAAGCATAAACACAGGATAACACAAGATGAAGACAAACAGACTGAAGAAATTGAACTGAGGAAATTGAGAAAGTCTTCAGTCAAAGTCTTCAAACAGAAATGAACAAGCTCACTACACAGAAATGAGTAAATGAAAGGGTTGAGGAAATGGAACCAGGTAGCTTGGTGAAGACAATGATTTGGTAGACCAGTTCCAACTACTGTGACAGTTGTACGTCTGGTTAGGGCGGCTAGGTATTTAAACCTGAGGACACATAGTCCCGGACACCCAGTTCTGAACACGCAGTCCAGAACACTCAATCCTCACGGTATTCCCCTTGAGCTAAGGTCACACAGACCTCGCCCAATCACTCGCGGTAAGTCTTCAGGTGACTTCCAAACCTTCAAAGACTCGGTCACTCGATGATCCACAATTTCCTCTTGGATGCTCTAGACCATGGCGCCTAACCGTCTGGAAGATGCACAGTCTTCAAAGGTAACAAGCATCGGATCCACGCAGGATAAATCTCTTCAGTGATGCTCAATCACTTGGGGTTTCTAGGTGTTTGGGTTTGGGTTTTCCTCACTTGATGATTTTCACTCAAAGTCCTCGGAGGATGGGATGCTCTCAAATGACAAGTGTCAGTTTCTCTCAGAGTAGCCAACCAGCTAGTGGTTGTAGGGGCGGCTATTTATAGCCTAGGGAGCAACCCGACATGATAAGACATAAATGCCCTTCAATGTTATGACCGTTAGGTGGGTAGATATTTTGGGACAGCTTGCACATAGCACAACAACGGTCGGATATTTGAGTATCAAATTCCTCAGGGCTATCATGTTCCTCACTGTGTAGGCAATCCGCACTGGCAAATTCCTAACTCCCAGTCAAAACAAATTTCTCAGAGACCAGAAGAACTTTGTCTCTGTCACTGAAGAAATTGACTGAGCTGTATGAGATTTCCAATGACTTCACTTGAAGGGATTGGTAGGTGTAGGATTTGAGTTGAGCATCACTTGGAAATTATTCCTTAGTATTTCCTCGACCCCCTTTAACAGTACGGTGTTTCCTATGACTCAAGAAAGAGAAAATGGAACTATGAAAACAAAAGTCTTCACGCTTCATGTTCCTCGAATGAATACCAAGTCTTCAGGATCATGCCAATTTCTTCACTTTCAAAGTCTTCAGAAATCCAAAGTCTTCAGTCGAAGAACTTCATTTTAGGGGTCGACTTTCTCTGTAAATATCAAACTCCTCATAGACTTATAGACCTGTGTACACTCACAAATGCATCAGTCCCTTAACCTATAAGTCTTCAATACAGCAAAATCACTAAGGGGCACTAGATGCACTTACAAAGAGCTTTTCAGCAAGTCCACATACTCAACCATCATTTAGTCTTTCACAATTGCTAACACTCACGCGATATTTATGAGTATGAAGTTTTAATCGGACACAGAGAAAGATAGGGGCTTATAGTTTTGCCTCCCAACCTTTTACCTCAAGGGTAATATCAACAATAATAGTTCATGAAAACTCACATCCAATTAGCTATATATATCTGGATCTTTCCAACACGTTGTGCTTGCCAAAGGATAAAATGTAAAAAGGAAAGTTGAAGATCACGGTGACTCTTATATAAAGTAATAGACAAGAATAAAAGATAGGCCCTTCGCAGTGGGAAGCAGAGGTTGTCATGTGCTTTTATGGTTGGATGCACAAAATCTTAATGCAAAAGAACGTCACTTTATATTGCCACTTGTGACATGGACCTTTATTATGTAGTCCGTCACTTTTATTTCTTCCACATCACAAGATCGTATAAAGCTTATTTTCTCCACACTAATAAGTCATACATATTTAGAGAGAAATTTTTATTGCTTGCAATGATGACAACTTACTTGAAGGATCTTACTCAATCTATAGGTAGATATGGTGGACTCTCATGGCAAAACTGGTTTTAAGGATATCTGGAAGCACAAGTAGTATCTCTACTTGGTGCAAAGAATTTGGCTAGCATGAGAGGGAAAGGCAAGCTCAACATGTTGGATGATCCAAGACAATATAATTTATTTCAGATGTAGGAAAACATAACCCATTACGTTGTCTTCCTTGTCCAACGTCAACTCTTTAGCATGTCATATTTTAATGAGTGCTCACAATCATAAAAGATGTCCAAGATAGTATATTTATATGTGAAAACCTCTCTTTCTTTATTACTTCCTATTAATTGCAACGATGACCAAACCTATGCTTGTCAACTCTCGACAACTTTTATTCATCATACTCTCTATATGTGAAGTCATTACTCTCCATAAGATCCATATGATCTCTTTATTTCTTTTTATCTTTTATTTTATTCCCTCAAGATCATAGCAAGATAATCAAGCCCTTGACTCAACACTAATCTTTATTATAAATAGCTCACGGACTCGATTACATAGAAGGATCATAAAGGAAAACTCAAAACTAAATCATACTAAAACTTTATTCTACTAGATCAAGATATAACCAAAAGGATCGAACTAAGAAAAATGGTAAAGATAAAAGTGATGGTGATACGATACTGGGGCACTCCCCCAAGCTTGGCAGTTGCCAAGGGGAGTGTCGTTACCCATGTGATTATGTCTCCTTCTTTGTTGGTGAAGAAGGTGTTGGTGATGATAGATAATCGCACATCGAGCGTAGGAGATCCTCCAATTTGCGGATAATGCCCTTGAGTGCGATGATATGCTCCTTCAACAAAATATTTTCACTTGTGAGATACTTGTTTTGAATGCGAGCTAACTCAATCATCTTGAAAGCTTCAATATCCATTGGGGTAAAGAGATAGTGATGAGGTTGAAGGATGTCTTCTTCTACTACTGTCGAAACTTGATCCCCCACGGCCTTCTTGATCCCATCATCCTTGTTGATCTCTCCGGGCTCTTCTCTCTTCAGCTCTATCTTCATTAGCCAAGCATCGTTGCCCTCATTGTTGGAAGAGGAAGGAGAAGACATGATGCTTGGCCTTGACAACCCTGACAGAAAACAGCTCGAAACAAAAAACAGAGGATATTTGCGTGATACGGTGGTCAAAACCTTCGGGAGATTATATAATGAATTTTTACCGAACAAAATAAGTATCGTGCAAGAAAACGGAGTACGGAGAGCACACGAGGTGCCCACGAGGCAGGGGGCACGCCCAGGGGCGTAGGGCGCGCCCTCCACCCTCGTGGAAGCCTCGTGTCCTTTCCGGACTACTTCTGATTTTTCTATTTTCTTAAATATTCCAAAACGGAGAAAAATTGCCATTAGAACTGTTTTGGAGTCGGTTTACTTACCGTACCACGTACCTATTCCTTTTCAGAGTCTGAAACTTTATGGAAAGTGTCCCTTATGTATTCCTCCGGGGTTACGGTTTCAATAACATTAGTTTCAACATTTATAGGAGATATGATGTTTGATTCTTTGACCGTTCACCACCCTCGAATTTGTGCCTTCGAAGTTGTTGATTTTTATAGCACCGGAACGATAGACCTCCTCGATGACGTAAGGACCTTCCCATTTAGAGAGGAGTTTTCTTGCAAAAAATGTTAAACGAGAGTTGTATAACAATACATAATCACCTACATTAAACTCACGTTTTTGTATCCTTTTGTCATGCCATCTTTTAACTTTTTTGTTAAACAGTTTGGCTTTCTTGTAAGCCTGGGTTCTCCATTCATCAAGTGAGGTAATGTCAAAAAGCCTCTTCTCACCGGCAAGTTTGAAGTCATAGTTGAGCTCTTTAATGGCCCAATATGCCTTATGTTCTAGTTCAAGAGATAAGTGACATGCCTTTCCATAAACCATTTTATACGGAGACATACCCATAGGATTTTTGTATGCAGTTCTATAGGCCCATAATGCATCATCAAGTTTCTTGGACCAATTCTTCCTAGATCTATTAACAATCTTTTGCAAAATTAATTTAAGCTCTCTATTACTCAAATCTACTTGACCACTAGATTGTGGGTGATAAGGAGATGCAATTCTATGATTAACATCATACTTAGCAAGCATTTTACGAAAGGCACCATGAATAAAATGTGAACCACCATCAGTCATTAAGTATCTAGGGACTCCAAACCTCAGAAAAATAACTTCTTTAAACATCATGTTATGATCAGCACTACTAGTTGGAATAGCTTCTACCCACTTAGTAACGTAATCAACAGCAACTAAAATATGTGTATACCCATTAGAGGAAGGAAATGGTCCCATATAATCAAAGCCCCAGACATGAAATGGTTCAATAACAAGTGAATAATTCATAGGCATTTCTTGACGTCTACTAATATTACCAATTCTTTGACATTCATCACAAGACAAGACAAACTTATGGGCATCCTTGAAGAGAGTAGGCCAATAAAAACCGGATTGCAATACCTTATGTGCAGTTCTATCTCCAGCGTGGTGTCCTCCATAAGCCTCGGAGTGACACTTGCATAGGATCCATTCCTGTTCATGCTCAGGTACACAACGTCTAGTAACACCATCCACTCCTTCTTAATAAAGATGTCGGTCATCCCAGAAGTAATGTCTTAAATCATAGAAGAACTTTTTCTTTTGCTGGTATGCGAAACTAGGTGGTATAAACTTAGCAACAATATAATTAGCATAATCGGCATACCATGGAGCAGTACGAGAAGCATTTATGACAGCTAATTGTTCATCAAGAAAGCTATCATCAATAGGTTGTGGGTCATCAAGAACATTCTCTAGCCTAGACAAGTTGTCTGCAACGGGGTTCTCAGCTCCCTTTCTATCAATAATATGCAAATCAAATTCTTGTAGCAAGAGAACCCATCTAATAAGTCTAGGTTTAGCATCCTTCTTTTCCATAAGATATTTAATAGCAGCATGATCAGTGTGAACAGTTACTTTAGAATCAACTATATAAGGTCTGAACTTATCACAAGCAAATACAACTGCTAAAAATTCGTTTTTAGTAGTAGCATAATTTCTTTGGGCACTGTCTAGAGTTTTACTAGCATATTGAATACCATTTAATTTCTTATCAACTCTTTGTCCTAGAACAGCCCCTACAGCATAATCAGTAGCATCACACATGATTTCAAATGGTAAATTACAATCAGGAGGCTGAACAATAGGTGCATAAATCAAAGATTTCTTAAGTATTTCAAATGCTTCTACACAATCATTATCAAAAAACAAAAGGAACATCTTTTTGTAAGAGATTAGTCAGAGGTCTAGAAATTTTAGAGAAGTCCTTAATGAACCTCCTGTTAAAACTGGCATGACCAAGGAAACTTCTTATACCTTTAATGTCCTTAGGACACGGCATCTTTTCAATAGCATCAACTTTAGCTTTATCAACTTCAATACCTCCTTTAGAAATTTTATGCCCCAAGACAATACCTTCATTAACCATAAAGTGGCACTTCTCCCAATTCAAGACAAGATTAGTTTCTTCACATCTCAGCAAAACTCGATCAAGGTTGCTTAAGCAATCATCAAAAGAAGTTCAGTAAACAGAGAAATCATCCATGAATACCTCAATAATCTTTGCAGAAAAGTCAGAGAATATAGCAGTCATACATCTTTGAAAAGTAGCAGGTGCAATGCATAAACCAAAAGACATACGTCTATAAGCAAAGGTACCAAAAGGGCAAGTAAAATTTGTCTTTTCTTGATCCTCTTTTGACACAGATATTTGAAAGAAACCAGAATAAGCATCTGGAAAGCAAAAATGTGTATGTTTGGATAATCTTTCTAGCATTTGATCAATAAAAGGTAAAGGGTAATGATCCTTTTTAGTAGCTTTATTTAATTTGCGGAAATCAATTACCATTCTATAACATGTAACAATTCTTTGTGGGATCAATTCATCTTTATCATTCGGAACAACAGTAATACCTCCCTTCTTAGGGACACAATGGACAGGACTTACCCATTGACTATCAGCAACGGGATAAATTATACCTGCCTCCAGAAGCTTTAGTATTTCTTTTCTTACCACTTCTTTCATATTAGGATTTAACCGTTGTTGATGATCAACAACTAGTTTAGCGTCTTTCTCCAATTTTATTTTGTGCTGACATAGAGTGGGACTAATGCCCTTAAGATCATCAAGAGTGTATCCAATAGCAGCAAGGTGCTTCTTCAGAGTTTTCAATAATTTCTCCTCTTCCTTGGCTGAAAGGTTAGCACTAATAATAATAGAATATATCTTCTTTCCATCAAGATAAGCATATTTAAGAGTATCAAGTAAAGGTTTAAGCGCAAACACATGATCACCCTTAGGTGGAGGAGGGTCCCCTAGGATTTCAACAGGCAAGTTGTGTTTCAAAATAGGTCCCTGTTTAAAGAATACTTCATCTATTTCCCTTCTTTCATTCATAAACATATCATTCTCATGGTCTAGCAAATATTGTTCTAAAGGATCATTAGGAGGCACGACAATAGAAGCAAGACCAATAATTTCATCTTTACTAGGCAATTCTTTATCATGGGGTTGTCTATGAAATTTAGCAAAATTAAACTCATGAGACATGTCCCCTAAACCAATAGTAACAACATCCTTATTGCAGTCTATCTGGGCATTAACAGTATTCAAGAAGGGTCTACCAAATATAATGGGACAAAAGTCATCTTGTGGGGAACCAAGAACAAGAAAATCAGCAAGATATTTAACTTTCCCACACAAGAATTCAACATTTCTAACAATCCCAACAGGTGAAATAGTGTCCCTATTAGCAAGCTTAATTGTAACATCAATTTCTTCTATCTCAGCAGGTGCAATATCATGCATAATTTATTTATATAAAGAATGAGGTATTGCACTTGCACTAGCACCCATATCACACAAGCCATGATAACAATGATCCCCTATCTTAACTGAAATAACATGCATGCCTACAACAGGTCTGTTTATATTTAGTATCGGGTCTAGAAATTCTAGCAGCTTCATCACAGAAGTAAATAACATGCCCATCAATATTATCGGCCAAGAGATCTTTAACCATAGCAATACTAGGTTCAACTTTAATTTGCTCAGAGGGTGTAGGTGTTCTAGTATTACTCTTATGAACCACATTTGAAGCTTTAGCATGATCCTTTATTCTAATAGGGAAAGGTGGTTTCTCAATATAAGCAGTAGGAACAACAGGATCAACATTATAAGTGATAGTCTTTTCTTCAACTTTAATAGGTGCAACTACTTTTACTTCAATGGGAGGATTATATTTAAACCACTTCTCCTTAGGGAGATCAACATGAGTAGCAAAGGATTCACAAAAAGAAGCTACTATCTCAGAGTCAAGTCCATATTTAGTGCTAAATTCATGGAAAGCATCAGTATCCATAAAAGATTTAACACAATCAAACTTAGGTGTTATACCTAAATCCTTACCTTCGTCGAGATCCCAATCTTCAGAGTTGCGTTTACTTCTTTCCAATAAATCCCATTTGAATTCAATAGTCTTCATCATAAAAGAACCAGTACAAGAAGTATCGAGCATGGAGCGATTACAGAGAGAAAGCCGAGCATAATTTTTTTGAATAATCATTTCTCTTGAGAGCTCATGATTGGGGCATGAATATAACATTGACTTAAGCCCCCCCCCCCAAGCTTGAGCGATGTTTTCTCCTTCGTGAGGCCAAAAATTATATATATATAATTATGATCACGATGAACAAGATGCATAGGATAAAACTTCTGATGAAATTCCAATTTCAATCAGTTGTAGTTCCATGATCCCATATCATCACATAGTCTAAACCATGTCAATGCCTCTCCCTTCGAAGATAAAGGGAAGACCTTCTTCTTAATAACATCCTCGGGCATACCTGCAAGCTTAAATAATCCACAAACATCATCCACATAGATTAGGTGCAAATCGGGATGTAATGTTCCATCTCCTGTAAAAGGATTAGCTAGCAGTTTCTCTATCATACCCGAAGGAATTTCAAAGTAAACATTTTCAGTAGGTTCAGTAGGTTGAGGAGCAACTATTTGCTCTACTGGTCAGGGTGAAGATACCCCGAACAAGCCCCTCAAAGGATTATGTTCCATAGTAACAAGTGACAGTAAATTTTAGCACACTATATAAATTTTTCCTTACCAAAGGCGCTTCACTCCCCGACAACGGCGCCAGAAAAGAGTATTCATGACCCACAAGTGTAGGGGATCTAGCGTAGACTTTTCGATAAGTAGGAGTGTCGAACCCAACGAGGAGCAGAAGGAAATGATAGGTGGTTTTCAGCAAGGTATTCTCTGCAAGCACTGAAATTATCGGTAACAGATAGTTTTGTGATAAGGTAATTTGTAATGGGTAACAAGTAATAAAAGTAAATAAGGTGCAGCAAGATGGCCCAATCCTTTTTGTAGCAAAGGACAAGCCTGTACAAACTCTTATATAAAGGAAAGCGCTCCCGAGGACACATGGGAATTATCGTCAAGCTAGTTTTCATCACGTTCATATGATTCGCGTTCGGTACTTTGATAATTTGATATGTGGGTGGACCGGTGGTTGGGTACTGCCCTTACTTGGACAAGCATCCCACTTATGATTAACCCCTATTGCAAGCATCCGCAACTACAACAGAAGTATCAAGGTCAACCTAACCATAGCATGAAACATATGGATCCAAATCAACCCCTTACGAAGCAACACATAAACTAGGGTTTAACCTTCTGTCACTCTAGCAACCCATCATCTACTTATTACTTCCCAATGCCTCCCTCTAGGCCCAAACAATGGTGAAGTGTCATGTAGTCGACGTTCACATGACACCACTAGAGGGATGTGCCGGGGTTTCTGATCCACGGACACCTATGGGACCGGCGGACCGGGTCCCTTTCGGTTCAGCGGGGGGCGGAGGTTGCGCAAAGAGCAGATCGAGGCGAGGCACGCGGGCGGTTGGTCGTGCGAAGAGTAAATCAAGGCGAAGCACGCGAGCGATTTACCCAGGTTCGGGCCGCACGGATGCGTAAAACCCTACTCCTGCTTTGTGGTTTGGTATTGATTTCTAGCTCGGGAGCGCGGGGTGCTACAGTACACGCCGGCGGCTAGCGAGACCGAGCGTGAGTAGTCGAACTGGCTAACCCCCCGAAGGCTCTCAAAATGGCCGACCTCCCTCTACGTTGCACACGGGCCTCCTTTTATACTCAAGGGGTTACCGACATAGAGCAACGGGGGCCAAGGGCAAAAACGGAAAGGCGCCGCAGTAGGGGCAGCTAGGTGCTGTAGCAGGCACAGCTACCTGCTACAGTGCTATCATACCTAACCCTGACGGCAGGGGACAAGGGCATTAAATGCCCGTCTGTGTCGCCTAAACAGTACCGAAAGGGGCTTGCTAGGGACGCCACCGTTTGCCTCGATGGTTATCTCGTCAGCGCCTGCTCGCCACCTTGCACCCCTAGCGGCGCGACCTCCTACCACGTGTGCTTGGGAGAGGCCCCTAGAGCGACACGTGGTGGTTGTGCTGGAGCGCGGGCTCGGAGAGGCGGTTCCCGCGGCAAGCTCCTTGCCGCGGTCGTCGTCTTGTCACGTCCGGGAGCTTGTCGCTCACCGGGTCTTGCCGGGACGCGTGGCGCGTCGCGACAGGTTTTCTTGGTACGCCTGGGTTGGCCTTCCCGGCAAGCTCCTCTTGCCGGGGTCTCGTTTCCTTCCCGGCAAGCTCCCCTTGCCGGGGCCTTGAGATGCTTTTGATAGCCTTCCCGGCAAGCTCCTCTTGCCGGGGTCTTGTCTTGGATACTTTATTCTTGAATGGTCTTCAAAGTAGCCGCGGAGGACTCTGGCGGTTACCCGGCAAGCCTTGCCGCGGGGATGCTGCGACTGCCCGTGCACAAGTTCGGGGTACTAGGGCACCCCTACCTTAGTACACCGACAGGAGCCCCCGGGCCTGGGCCAGACACGGTGCCGAGCGCTGTTGGGCCAGGCCCAAAACAGTGCACGGGCACGTGCGGCCTAGGTCACGCCGCGTATCTCTCCGCTTCCGCCGCGCACGTCCAGAACGGCACGCGTCAAACGCGGCGCCGTGGGTGACGTGGGCGGCGTGTGCGGGGCTAAGCCCCGTGAGCATGCATCGGGCCATGATGAAGGGAACGGTTCACGCCCTCCTCCCTAAACGGAGGTAGGTGTGGAGGCGTGGTGCATTTACTGAACGGGGCCGGTGCGCGGTTTCCGAGGCGCCCACTCCCCGCGATCACGGGGTGGGGCGAGGCCGCCTCATTCGTCGCCCCGGTTCCGCATCCTCGCCACGCGGCTTCCATGTGCCTGGAGTCGCGGACGGTGGAAGTGGGAAGCTGGGCCGTCGCGAGCAGAGGCAGCGGGTCGGGGCCGGCTCCTTGCCCTTCCCATGCCTTGATTCGCTGAGCGGGGCGGCTGAGCCCCCACCTCGCTCCTTTATAAGGAGCGGGAGGGGAGCACGGAAGCCCGCACTCTCCCATCTCCTCCTTCCTTTCAGCTTCATCTTCCCTTTCTCCCACCCGCCATGGAGAAAGGGAACCCTGGCCCCTCATCGGTGGCGGCAAGGGTCGCCGCCAGACAGCGCACCTCTCCCTCTCCCGCGCCCATGGTGGCAGGGCCAGCCATCAGGGGAAGAGGGAGGGGGCGAGGTCGTGGACGAGGTCGAGGACGAGGTCGAGGCGCTCGGGGAAGAGGCGGGCGAGGCGGCGCGCCAGCTTCGCCCCCGCCAGCGGTTCCTCTCCCCGCGGCGGTCCATATAGGGGACAACCCTTGCGAGTTCTTCGTCAGGCTGCGCCGGGCGCCTCATCGCCGGCTCCGGCTCCCAGCTCCGTTCGCGAGCGCGATGGAGTTGGACCCGCCCGGGACACTGAGGCTGCACATGAGGGGCTGTGGGATCAGCGGCACGCGAGTCTGCGTCGTATTCCCAGCCCCTAATGTGATGTATCTTGATCGAGGGTGGAAGATGTTCGCCCGTATCCACAGCCTGACGGGGGGGCTCACCCTCCATTTTAAGTGGATGGAGGGCGATCTCCTCTCCGTCAAGGTCTTCGGGTGCTTCGGCACTCGGGCGAAGTGCTGCGTGGACAGCTCCTCCGATAGTGAAGGCTCCTCCTCGAGCAATAGCGATGAGGAGGGGAGCGACAGCGACGATGAAGGGAGCGGGCGGCGGGATGGCGGGTCCGACTAGGTGTCGGACGCCGCTCCGCGCGGCACCCGCGACCCCATCATCCGTGTTGCCGGCTCCTTGAACTCCCCGGGGGCGTCTCCTTGGGCGGCTGGCGTAGGGAGGCTGCGGAAGGGGAAGAGGGCTGGCGGCAAGGCCGTCAGGTCGGAGTACGAGGGCGTGGTGCCCTCGACAGCATGCTGACGTCCTGCCGCCCCGTCTTCGAGCCCCGCTTCCGGCGTCGCCATCACCGTCAAGCCCTCGGTCGGCCCCCGGGATGTTCTCTTGGTGTCTTCTGGCACCTGTAGCTCGCCTAGGCGCCCCTTTTCCCCTTTTCGCCTCCTTGACCTACCTCTTGAAGAGAGGGACAGGAAAGGGATTACGGGCACCTTATCTTTTTAATTTGTAAGCCCTCGGGCCTTAGCTGCATCTAAAACTTGTAATCCTCTCTTTCATGTTTTTCATCCTCTATGGACTGTACCTGAGTGGGATGTCTTTTAATGAAAAGGGGATGTTTGCCGGGTTATTTGCCTCGCGGGTCGAACCCACGCCAAGGAGTGAATCCTTAGTACCCCTCGGACAGACATTCCCGGCAACAGGCCCTGCCGCCTTCCCACGTCGCTCGACCTTCCTCACGCCTTTGACGGAGGCGGGAACAAGGTGGGTGCGACCTCCTCGTTTCATCCCTTTGCTGTCGCGGCTACGACCAAACTAGGCCCCGGGAACGCGCTCCAGGGCCTAGAGTCGGGGGAGCACGGCAGTTTTCGGGAAGAAACGCGGTTTCGCATTCCCCAGTCCATAAGAGGATGCATGATGAGGGACAAAAGACTTATCTGATTTTGCAGCCCCCGGCAACTCTGGCTTGCCGGGAACGGATCTTGGTACCCGCAACCCTCGGCAATATTGGCTTGCCGGGGCTCAGGTGCCGGCGTGCCCTTCTTCTCCTTTTCGTCCTCAAGCGGTCTGGCCAGGATATGCGAGCCCTGCGAACGAAAGAAGAGCAAAGGGACGGACACTCGACCTCTAAGTTAGGGGTTAGTCGCTGTTAGGCACTATCAACCCTAACCAAGGACGAGACTCAACCTAGCATGCATGCTATAACCCCGGGGTGGCAGCGCTTCATTTTCTGGTGCTCAGGGTCTGCGCCTGACTCTGTACAAAGGATTACATGCAACAGCGGCAAGACTTGTACAGAAAGGTGGTTGCCGGACAGGGTCCGACAACCGCGCCTTACGGGTAAAACTTACGAAGATGCTCGATGTTCCAGGAGTTGCTCACTGGAATGCCATCTTCGGTCTCAAGGCGGACAGCGCCAGGCCTTGTGACTCGTTTCACCCGGTAAGGGCCTTCCCACTTTGGCGTCAACTTGTTGGAATTCTTGGCCGACTGAACGCGCCGAAGAACAAGGTCGCCTTCCTCGAGACTCCTGGCATTGACTCTGCGGCTGTGGTAGCGGCGCAGAGCTTGCTAGTAGCGAGCAGCTCGCACAGCATCCTAGAGACGATCTTCCTCAAGGAGCAGCGCGTCATCTTGCCGCAGCCGCTCTTGCTCAAGCTCATTGTAAGCGAGCACTCGAGGTGACCCGTATATGAGTTCCGTGGGGGTAACTGCCTATGCTCCATAGACTAGAGCAAAGGGTGTCTGTCCAGTGGCTCGATTTGGCGTCGTTCTGATCGACCAAAGAACCACCGGTAGCTCCTCGATCCAGTTTCTTCCGCACTTGTGCAGCCTGTCGAAAGTTCTGGTCTTGAGCCCGCGCAGCACCTCGGCGTTTGCCCTCTCTGCTTGACCGTTGCTTTTCGGGTGAGCAACAGAAGCGAAGCAGACCTTGGCGCCGAGATCTTGGACGTACTGCATGAAGGTGTGGCTCGTAAATTGTGTGCCGTTGTCGGTGATTATCCGGTTAGGGATCCCGAAGCGGCAAACAATCGACCTGAAGAACTTGACGGCTGACTATGCGGTCACCTTCCTCACTGATTCTACTTCCGGCCACTTTGTGAACTTGTCGATTGCGACGTACAAGTACTCAAAGCCCCCGACAGCTCGGGGGAAGGGGCCGAGGATGTCGAGCCCCCAGACCGAAAATGGCCAGGATAAAGGGATCGTCTGGAGAGCTTGAGCTGGCTGGTGTATCTGCTTGGAATGGAACTGGCACGCTTCACACTTGGTTACTTGTGCAGTTGCATCCTGGAGGGCTGTTGTCCAGAAGAAACCTTGCTGGAATGCTTTGCCGACGAGTGCTCTTGCGCCAATGTGGTGTCCACATATGCCTCCATGTATCTCTGCCAACAGCTTTTGTCCGTCTTCCCGGGGAATACACCTCAATTTCACACCGTTGAGTCTTCTTCTGTACAGTGTCTTGTCGACGAACTGGTACATACTTGACTGCCGGGCTACTCTTTCGGCTTCCTCTTGCTCTTCGGGAAGTTCTCCTGTCTGAAGGAAACGGACAATCTGCTGCGCCCACGTTGGAGCCTGTGGCTCGACAACAAGGACTAAAGGCAACTCTGCTGCCGCGGGAACATCCGCTTCTACGGCGAGAAGCTGTGTCTCTGCCGGAGCTTGACGTTCCGCGACAAGCTTGCCGGGAGCTTCAGCTTCAACGGAACAAACCCTAGGGCTTGCCGGAGCATCTTGCTCCCCGGCGCTCTTGGCGTTGATCTTGGAGATTGCTGCGGGAATATCCGCTTCTACGGCGAGAAGCTGTGTCTCTGCCGGAGCGTGACATTCCGCGACAAGCTTGCCGGGAGCTTCTGCTTCAACAGAACAAGCCCTAGGGCTTGCCGGAGCAGTCAGCTCCTCAGCGCCTTCGGTGTTGATCTTGGGGACCTTCTTGGCGGCGGCTTCGGGAAGCTCTGCCGGCAGGTAGTCCCCAAGAATCAACTTCCTCTTCTTGCTTTTTCCAGTTGATGGTGTCACGGACGGTTGGGTCAGCTTGAGCACAAAGGTCCCTGGTTCCACAGGTAGCTTAAGTGCAACGCACTTTGACAGGCCATCAGCAAGGGCATTCTGAGATCTCGGAACATGCTCCATTTGTAGGCCGTTAAAGCGCTCTTCTAGCTTTCTCACTTCGTCGACGTAAGCTTCCATCAACGGACTCTGATAATTCTTGTTTACTTGGAGGACGACAAGCTGTGAGTCACCCCTGACAATGAGCTTCTTGATCCCAAGGTCTGCCGCGATCCGGAGACCGGCAAGCAATCCCTCATACTCCGTAGTATTGTTTGTTGCTTGCTCCTTGGGAAAGTGCATCTGGACTATGTACTTGAGGTGCTCTCCGGTGGGTGCGATAAGCAGCACACCAGCACCGGCGCCTTGCAGCGAAAAGGCACCATCAAAGTACATCAGCCACTCTTTGCTTGCCTCCTTGTCGGGGATGCTCGTTTCTGGAATTTCTTCATCTGGTGTTGGCGTCCATTCTGCTATAAATTCTGCCAATGCTCTGCTTTGGATAGTTGAAGTGCTTTCAAACTTGAGACCAAAGCTTGACAGTTCCAGCGCCCACTCAACAATCCAGCCTGTCGCTTCTGGATTCTGCAGTATCATCTTCAGCGGAAAGCGAGTGACAACTGTGATCTCATGTGCTTGGAAGTAATGGTGCAGCTTTCTCGAGGCCATGAGAAGGCCGAAAAGCAATTTCTGCACACCAGAGTACCTTGACCTAGCCCCCTGCAGGAGGGAACTGACAAAGTAAACTGGGCGCTGCACCATTTTCTTCCGCGTCTCCTCATGCATCTGCGCAGATCCATCTTTGTCGGGACCAGAGCTTGTCGGGGAAGCCCCCTGCTTGTCGCTGGATGCGCTTGCCGTGGTTGCTGGCTCATCATCTGCCTCCCTCTCTGCTACCAACGCAGCACTAAGCACTTGATTGGTTGCCGCTATGTACAGCAGCAACTTCTCTTGTGGCTTAGGCGCGACAAGTATTGGAGGGGAGGACAGGTATCTCTTCAGGTCTTGCAGCGCAGCCTCCGCTTCCGAAGTCCATTTCATTGGACCTGCCTTTTTCAATAATTTGAAAAATGGCAGGGCGCGTTCAGCAGACCGAGAAATAAACCTGCTGAGAGCAGCCACGCAACCGGCAAGTTTCTGTACATCCTTGACGCGCTTTGGTGCTTCGATTTGCTCGATGGCCCTGATCTTGTCGGGGTTGGCTTCAATTCCCCGCTGAGACACGAAGAACCCGAGAAGCTTGCCGGAGGGAACTCCAAACACACACTTCTCTGGGTTGAGCTTGAGGCTGATCTTGCGCAGATTTGCAAAGGTCTCGTCCAAATCTTGAACCAGGGTTGCTCTGTCCTTGCTCTTGACCACTATATCATCCATGTAGGCTTCCACATTTCTGTGTATTTGTGGCTCAAGAGCAATATGGACTACTCTTGCAAATGTTGAACCATCATTCTTTAATCCAAAAGGCATCCGTACAAAGCAGTACGTGCCACATGGAGTAATAAATGCGGTCTTCTCCTCATCTTCTTCTGCCATGAAGATTTGATGATACCCTGAGTATGCGTCAAGAAATGAAAGCAAATCACATCCGGCTGTGGAGTCAACAATCTGGTCGATGCGCGGCAAAGGAAACGGGTCTTTGGGACAAGCTTTGTTAACATCGGTGAAATCGATACAAAGCCTCCATTTCCCGTTTGCCTTGCGCACGACTACAGGATTGGCCAACCACGTGGGATGGAGCACTCCTCTGACGAGGCCTGCTGCTTCCAGTTTCTTGATCTCTTCTGCAACGAATTCTTGGCGCTCCATTGCCTGCTTCCTGACTTTCTGCTTGACGGGCCGCGCGTGGGGAAAAACGGCAAGGTGGTGCTCAATCACTTTCCTGGGAACACCGGGGATGTCAGACGGCTGCCATGCAAACACGTCGACATTCGCCCGCAGGAAAGTAACGAGCGCGCTTTCCTATTTAGGGTCAAGCGTGGCACTGATGGTGAAGGTACCACCAGCGCCGTCCACCTCGGCGGATACCCTCTTTGTCTCTGGCGGAGCTGCCATCGTCTTCTTGCACTTGCCGGTGGAGCTCGATGGTGCGTCCTCGACGGCAGCGCAGTACTCCGAGGAGGCGCGCTTGCCGGAGTGGGCATCAGAACTCTTGCCGGGCTTGGTCCTCCTGGAGCTCGATGGTGTGTCCTCAACGGCAGCGCAACACTCCGAAGAGGTGCGCTTGCCGGAGTAGGCACCAGAACTCTTGTCGGACTTGGTCTTCTTGGTCCCGGGAGCTTCAGCGGCAAGTGGATCGCGATCTACCGTGGCTGCTTCTTCCCGGTAGATCTTGTCGGCACAGATAAGAGCATCCTTCTTGTCGCCAGGGACAGAAATGACGCTTATCGAGCCTGGCATCTTCAGCATGTTATACGCGTAGTGAGAGGCCGCCATGAACTTGGCGAGTGCTGGACGGCCAAGTATCCCATTGTAAGGCAACGGGATATCAGCAACGTCGAATGTGACCCTCTCAGTCCTGAAGTTTAACTCGCTGCCGAATGTTACCGGCAGCGTGACCTTCCCCTTCGGCTTGCTCCTTCCCGAATTGATTCCTTGGAATGTGCCGGTCTCTTCGAGCTCGCTGTCGGGGATCTGGAGTTTTCGGAGTACAGCGGAGGAGATCAGGTTTAAGCCGTCCCCGCCGTCAACTAGCATCTTGGTGACTTTGAGGTTGCGGATAGTTGGCGAAACCAACACCGGCAGACACCCGACCGCAGTTGTGCGATCGGGGTGGTCCTCAATGTCAAAGATGATAGGCGTGCTGGACCACTTCAGAAGCTTGCGCGACTCGATGGGTGGTTCTGCTGCATTGACTTCCCGCACCCACTGTTTGAGTTGGCGGTGCGAGGTATGCAGGGAAGCACCCCCGTCAACGCACAAGACCTCTGTGGCTTTCTGAAACTCCTGCTCACTGGCCTCAACGTCATCCATGTCTTCATCCTCATCGTCGTCTTCGTCCTTGTCGCGACCGCGGGAGGTCTGTCTCCTTGCCGCTGCTTGGCCTTGCCGCGGTGTCCTTCCTGGCCGGTGCGCTTCTGGCCAGGTTTCTCGGCACCCCCTTGGGCTCTCTCCTTGTCGCGCCGCTCGTACTCAGCCTTCTGTTGCTGGACAAGCTGCTCGACCTTCTTGCAGTTTTGGAGGTCGTGGCCCTTGGTGCGGTGAATCTTGCAATATTGCTTGTCAGAGCCGTCCCGCTTGTCGGCGACCGCCACGGCCTGACAGTTGGTGCACGCGGCAACTTCCTTGCCGGAGCTACCAACTGCAGCCTTCTTGGCGCCACCTCCATCGCCGGACTGCTCAACGACCAGCACCTCGTTGCCCCTCTTCTTCCTGTTGCGCCGCCGGTTTTTCTTTGCCGGGGCAGCATCCTCACTGTCAGATCCTTCCGCTCCAGTGCTTTCTCCGGGGAATTTCCTCCCCTCCTCAGCGCGTGCACACTTGTCGGCCAGGGCATAAAGCTCGCTGACGTCCTGAATCTTGCACATCGCCAACTCCTCCCGCATCCTGCGGTTACGCACATTCTGATGGAACGCGCTGATTACCGCGGCAGGGTGGATATTTGGGATGTTGTGGTGTACACGGCTGAACCTCTGGATGTACTGGCGCAGGGGCTCTCCTTCCTTCTGGACGAGCAGATGAAGATCGCTCTCTTGGCCATGAGGTTTGTGGCCGCCGGTGAAGGCACCAACAAACTGATGGCACAGGTCTGCCCAGGAGGATACGGAGTTGTCCGGCAAGTGCATGAGCCAGGACCTGACGTTGGGCTTAAGAACCAGCGGGAAGTAGTTGGCAAGGATCTTGTCGTCTCGTCCCCCAGCAGCCTGCACCGCGATGGTGTAGATGCTGAGGAACTCCGACGGATGCAACTTGCCGTCGTACTTCTCTGGTACATCTGGCTTGAAGCTCTTCGTACTGGGCCACTGGACTTGCCGCAGCTCACGAGTGAACGCAGGGCAACCTACCGGGTACGGCAAGTCGCCTGGTTCCCCTGGCGCATGCATGTCAACAGAGGGCCCAGCGCGCTGGTCTGATTGACGCCGCGCTTCTCTCCGGCGCTCGATGCGAGTACGAGCATCTTCCCACCGCCGTTCTTTAAGAACTTGGCGCTGATCACGACGAGCTCGGGGATCTGACGACGCGGTGGAGTCGCTGTCGAGGTGGATCCGGCGAGTCGGCGACCTCGGCCTTCGGGGTGGGGAGTGCACAGTAGTTGCACCCCCACCAGTCTTGTCACCACCGGCTCGTACCTGGCTGACTCGCTGCGGCTGCGACGCGCTCGGCTGCCGAGGAGTGTCGCCGTTGGCGAAGCCGATGAGACTCTGGATAGTGGCCCTCCATTCGTTGATCTTGTCCGGCGCTGGGGGGTAGTCGAGGAGCAGCTGAGCTCGCGCCAAAGCTTCGGCTGCGGTGGCGGGCGGCGGTAGCGAACGGTGCGAGGAGCGGGACATGCTCGGACTTCTAACCACGTTAGAAGGAGCAGCGTCCCGTCCAGGCGACCACGTGTCGCTCGCGCCAGCAGGTTGACGTGCATGGTGGTCCGGAGCGCTCCGAGATCCACCAGCCCGATTCAGATCCAGCGAGCGCATGGTACCGTGAGTACCATGACGCTGCCGGTCCCGCGCCTCCTGAGATGGGCGCGGTGCATGCACGGACGCCGAGGTCTTGGAGTGCGCCCGGTCGTTGTGGGAGCCGGCTACGCCGCCGATGGGCAGCGCAGCCTTGTCCTGGGACCTGGCAGCACCGCGAGTTCCCTCATCGACGCGTGTTCCTCCGCCGGCGCCTGCCCCACCGGCCGTTTGCTCCGGCGGTGGCTGGCTCGGCGCGGACGGAGCAGCTGCCTCCAAAACTTTCTTCTTCGGCGGCATGTTGACGAAGATGATGAAGATCTAGCCCGAGAGGACGCCGGATCTGATGTTGATGAAGATGAAAAAGATCTAGCTCGCAAGAACGCCGGATCTGATTCACACAACTTCGACGCCCCCTACCTGGCGCGCCAGAGATGCCGGGGTTTCTGATACACGGACACCTATGGGACCGGCGGACCGGGTCCCTTTCGGTTCGGCGGGGGGCGGAGGTTGCGCAAAGAGCAGATCGAGGCGAGGCACGCGGGCGGTTGGTCGTGCGAAGAGTAAATCGAGGCGAAGCACGCGAGCGATTTACCCAGGTTCGGGCCGCACGGATGCGTAAAACCCTACTCCTGCTTTGTGGTTTGGTATTGATTTCTAGCTCGGGAGCGCGGGGTGCTACAGTACACGCCGGCGGCTAGCGAGACCGAGCGTGAGTAGTCGAACTGGCTAACCCCCCGAAGGCTCTCAAAATGGCCGACCTCCCTCTACGTTGCACACGGGCCTCCTTTTATACTCAAGGGGTTACCGACATAGAGCAACGGGGGCCAAGGGCAAAAACGGAAAGGCGCCGCAGTAGGGGCAGCTAGGTGCTGTAGCAGGCACAGCTACCTGCTACAGTGCTATCATACCTAACCCTGACGGCAGGGGACAAGGGCATTAAATGCCCGTCTGTGTCGCCTAAACAGTACCGAAAGGGGCTTGCTAGGGACGCCACCGTTTCCCTCGATGGTTATCTCGTCAGCGCCTGCTCGCCACCTCGCACCCTTAGCGGCGCGACCTCCTGCCACGTGTGCTTGGGAGAGGCCCCCAGAGCGACACGTGGTGGTTGTGCTGGAGCGCGGGCTCGGAGAGGCGGTTCCCGCGGCAAGCTCCTCGCCGCGGTCGTCGTCTTGTCGCGTCCGGGAGCTTGTCGCTCACCGGGTCTTGCCGGGACGCGTGGCGCGTCGCGACAAGTTTTCTTGGTACGCCTGGGTTGGCCTTCCCGGTAAGCTCCTCTTGCCGGGGTCTCGTTTCCTTCCCGGCAAGCTCCCCTTGCCGGGGCCTTGAGATGCTTTTGATAGCCTTCCCGGCAAGCTCCTCTTGCCGGGGTCTTGTCTTGGATACTTTATTCTTGAATGGTCTTCAAAGTAGCCGCGGAGGACTCTGGCGCTTACCCGGCAAGCCTTGCCGCGGGGATGCTGCAACTGCCCGTGCACAAGTTCGGGGTACTAGGGCACCCCTACCTTAGTACACCGACAGGATGACAACATACATCTCATCAAAATATCGAATGAATACCAAATTCACATGACTACTTATAGCAAGACTTCTCCCATGTCCTTAGAAACAAATGTAACTACTCACAAATCATATTCATGTTCATAATCAGAGGGGTATTAATATGCATAATGGATCTGAACATATGATCTTCCACCAAATAAACCAACTAGCATCAACTACAAGGAGTAATCAACAGTACTAGCAACCCACAGGTACCAATCTGAGGCTTTGGGACAAAGATTGTATAGAAGAGATGAACTAGGGTTTGAGATGAGATGGTGCTGGTGAAGATGTTGATGGAGATTGACCCCCTCCCAATGAGAGGATCGTTGGTGATGACGATGGTGATGATTTCCCCCTCCCGGAGGGAAGTTTCCCCGGTAGAACAGCTTCGTCGGAGCCCTAGATTGGTTCCGCCTCGTGGCGGAGGAGTTTCGTCCCGACAGCTTGCTTATGATTTTTTCCTTGATAAAAGACTCCATATAGTCAAATATGGGCATCAGAGGGCCACAAGGGTGTCCACAAGGCAGGGGGTGCGCCCAGGGGGTAGGGCGCGCCCCCACCCTCATGGACGGTGGGTGGCCCCCCTCTGGTACTTCTTTCTGTTGGGGAACGTAGTAATTTCAAAATTTTCCTACACACACGCAAGATCATGGTGATGCATAGCAACGAGAGAGGAGAGTGTTGTCTACATACCCTCGTAGACCGAAAGTGGAAGCGTTAGCACAATGCGGTTGATGTAGTCATACATCTTCACGGCCCGACCGATCAAGCACCGAAACTATGGAACCTCCGAGTTCTAGCACACGTTCAGCTCGATGATGATCCCCGAACTCCGATCCAGCAGAATATCGGGGAAGAGTTCCTTCAGCACGACGGCGTGGTGATGATCTTGATGTTCTACCGTCGCAGGGCTTCGCCTAAGCACCGCTACAATATTATCGAGGAATATGGTGGAGGGGGGCACCGCACACGGCTAAGAGATCAATGATCAATTGTTGTGTCTATGGGGTGCCCCCTTGCCCCTGTATATAAAGGAGCAAGGGGGAGGAGGTGCGGCCAGGCAAGGGGCGCACCAAGAGGAGTCCTACTCCCACCGGGAGTAGGACTCCCCCCTTTTCCATGTTGGACTAGGACTTGGGGGGAAGGAGAGAAAGAGGGGAAAGTAAAGGGGGGGGCGCCGCCCCCCTCCTTGTCCAATTCGGACTTGGGGGGAGGGGCGCGCGGCTGCCCCTTGGCCTCCTCTCTACTTCCTCCACTAGGCCCATTAAGGCCCATCAGGTTACCGGGGATTCCAGTAACCTCCCGGTACTCCGGTAAAATGTCAATTTCACCCGGAACACTTCCGATGTCCAAACATAGGCTTCCAATATATCAATAATTATGTCTCGACCATTTCGAGACTCCGTCATGTCCGTGATCACATCCGGGACTCCAAACAACCTTCGGTACATCAAAACATATAAACTCATAATGAAACTGTCATCGTAAAGTTAAGCGTGCGGACCCTACGGGTTCGAGAACAATGTAGATATGACCGAGACACGTCTCCGGTCAATAACCAATAGCGGAACCTGGATGCTCATATTGGCTCCTACATATTCTACGAAAATCTTTATCGGTCAGACCGCATGACAACATACGTTGTTCCCTTTGTCATCGGTATGTTACTTGCCCGAGATTCGATCGTTGGTATCTTAATACCTAGTTCAATCTCGTTACCGGCAAGTCTCTTTACTCGTTCTGTAATACATCATCCCGCAACTAACTCATTAGCTGCAATGCTTGCAAGGCTTTAAGTGATGTGCATTACCGAGAGGGCCCAGAGATACCTCTCCGACAATCGGAGTGACAAATCCTAATCTCAAAATACGCCAACCCAACAAGTACCTTCGGAGACACCTGTAGAGCACCTTTATAATCACCCAGTTACGTTGTGACGTTTGGTAGCACACAAAGTGTTCCTCCGGTAAACGGGAGTTGCATAATCTCATAGTCATAGGAACATGTATAAGTCATGAAGAAAGCAATAGCAACAAACTAAACGATCAAGTTCTATGCTAACGGAATGGGTCAAGTCAATCACATCATTCTCCTAATGATGTGATCCCGTTAATCAAATGATAACTCATGTCTATGGTTAGGAAACATAACCATCTTTGATCAACGAGCTAGTCAATTAGAGGCATACTAGTGACACTCTGTTTGTCTATGTATTCACACATGTATTATGTTTCCGGTTAATACGATTCTAGCATGAATAATAAACATTTATCATGATACAAGGAAATAAATAATAACTTTATTATTGCCTCTAGGGCCTATTTCCTTCAGTCTCCCACTTGCACTAGAGTCAATAATCTAGATTACACAGTAATGATTCTAACACCCATGGAGCCTTGGTGTTGATCATGTTTTGCTCATGGAAGAGGCTTAGTCAGCGGGTCTGCAACATTCAGATCCGTATGTATCTTGCAAATTTCTATGTCTCCCACTTGGACTAAATCCCGAATGGAATTGAAGCGTCTCTTGATGTGCTTGGTACTCTTGTGAAATCTGGATTCCTTTACCAAGGCAATTGCACCAGTATTGTCACAAAAGATTTTCATTGGACCCGATGCACTAGGTATGACACCTAGATCGGATATGAACTCCTTTATCCAGACTCCTTCATTTGCTGCTTCCGAAGCAGCTATGTACTCCGCTTCACATGTAGATCCCGCCATGATGCTTTGTTTAGAACTACACCAACTGACAGCTGCACCGTTTAATGTAAACACGTATCCGGTTTGCGATTTAGAATTGTCCGGATCAGTGTCAAAGCTTGCATCAACGTAACCATTTACGATGAGCTCTTTGTCACCTCCATATATGATAAACATATCCTTAGTTCTTTTCAGGTACTTCAGGATGTTCTTGACCGCAGTCCAGTGATCCACTCTTGGATTACTTTGGTACCTCCCTACTAGACTTATAGCAAGGCACACATCTAGTCTGGTACACATCATTGCATACAGATAGAGCCTATGGCTGAAGCATAGGGAACATCTTTCATTTTCTCTCTATCTTCTGCAGTGGTCAGACATTGAGTCTTACTCAACTTCACACCTTGTAACACAGGCAAGAACCCTTTCTTTGCTTGATCCATTTTGAACTTCTTCAAAACTTTGTCTAGGTATGTGCTTTGTGAAAGTCCAATTAAGCGTCTTGATCTATCTCTATAGATCTTAATGCCCAATATGTAAGCAGCTTCACCGAGGTCTTTCATTGAAAAACTTTTATTCAAGTATCCCTTTATGATATCCAGAAATTCTATATTATTTCCAATCAATAATATGTCATCCACATATAATATCAGAAATGCTACAGAGCTCCCACTCACTTTCTTGTAAATACAGGCTTCTCCAAAAGTTTGTATAAAACCAAATGCTTTGATCACACTATCAAAGCGTTTATTCCAAGTTCGAGAGGCTTGCACCAGTCCATAAATGGATCGCTGGAGCTTGCACACTTTGTTAGCTCCCTTTGGATCGACAAAACCTTCTGGTTGCATCATATACAACTCTTCTTCCAGAAATCCATTCAGGAATGCAGTTTTGACATCCATTTGCCAAATTTCATAATCATAAAATGCGGCAATTGCTAACATGATTCGGACAGACTTAAGCATCGCTACGGGTGAGAAGGTCGCACCGTAGTCAATCCCTTGAACTTGTCGAAAACCTTTCACAACAAGTCGAGCTTTATAGACAGTAACATTACCGTCAGCGTCAGTCTTCTTCTTGAAGATTCATTTATTCTCAATTGCTTGCCGATCAACGGGCAAGTCAACCAAAGTCCACACTTTGTTCTCATACATGGATCCCATCTCAGATTTCATGGCTTCCAGCCATTTTGCGGAATCTGGGCTCACCATCACTTCTTCATAGTTCGTAGGTTCATCATGATCTAGTAGCATGACTTCCAGAATAGGATTACTGTACCACTCTGGTGCGGATCTTACTCTGGTTGATCTACGAGGTTCGGTAGTAACTTGATCTGAAGTTTCATGATCATTATCATTAGCTTCCTCACTAATTGGTGTAGGTGTCACAGAAACTGGTTTCTGTGATGTACTACTTTCCAATAAGGGAGCAGGTATAGATACCTCATCAAGTTCTACTTTTCTCCCACTCACTTCTTTCGAGAGAAACTCATTCTCTAGAAAAACTCCGAATTTAGCAACAAAAGTCTTGCCTTAGGATCTGTGATAGAAGGTGTACCCAACAGTCTCCTTTGGGTATCCTATGAAGACACATTTCTCCGATTTGGGTTCAAGCTTATCAGGTTGAAGCTTTTTCACATAAGCATCGCAGCCCCAAACTTTCAGAAATGACAACTTTGGTTTCTTGCCAAACCACAGTTCATAAGGCGTCATCTCAACGGATTTGATGGTGTCCTATTTAACGTGAATGCAGCCGTCTCTAAAGCATAACCCAAAAACGATAGTGGTAAATCAGTAAGAGACATCATAGATCGCACCATATCTAATAAAGTACGATTACGACGTTCGAACACACCATTACGCTGTGGTGTTCCGGGTGGCGTGAGTTGTGAAACTATTCCGCATTGTTTCAAATGTAGACCAAACTCGTAACTCAAATATTCTCCTCCACGATCAGATCATAGAAACTTTATTTTCTTGTTACGATGATTTTCAACTTCACTCTGAAATTCTTTGAACTTTTCAAATGTTTCAGACTTATGTTTCATTAAGTAGATATACCCATATCTGCTTAAATCATCTGTGAAGGTGAGAAAATAACGATATCCGCCACGAGCCGCAACATTCATTGGACCACATACATCTGTATGTATGATTTCCAACAAATCTGTTGCTCTCTCCATAGTACCGAAGAACGGCGTTTTAGTCATCTTACCCATGAGGCACAGTTCGCAAGTACCAAGTGATTCATAATCAAGTGGTTCCAAAAGTCCATCAGTATGGAGTTTCTTCATGCGCTTTACACCGATATGACCTAAACGGCAGTGCCACAAATAAGTTGCACTATCATTATCAACTCTGCATCTTTTGATTTCAACATTATGAATATGTGTATCACTACTATTGAGATTCATCAAAAATAGACCACTCTTCAAGGGTGCATGACCATAAAAGATATTACTCATATAAATAGAACAACCATTATTCTCTGATTTAAATGAATAACCGTCTTGCATCAAACAAGATCCAGATATAATGTTCATGCTCAACGCTGGCACCAAATAACAATTATTTAGATCTAATACTAATCCCGAAGGTAGATGTAGAGGTAGCGTGCTGACCGCGATCACATCGACTTTGGAACCATTTCCCACGCGCATCGTCACCTCGTCCTTAGCCAATCTTCGCTTAATCCGTAGCCCCTGTTTTGAGTTGCAAATGTTAGCAACAGAACCAGTATCAAATACCCAGGTGCTACTGCGAGCATTAGTAAGGTACACATCAATAACATGTATATCACATATACCTTTGTTCACTTTGCCATCCTTCTTATCCGCCAAATACTTGGGGCAGTTCCGCTTCCAGTGACCAGTCTGCTTGCAGTAGAAGCACTCAATATCAGGCTTAGGTCCAGACTTGGGTTTCTTCTCCTGAGCAGCAACTTGTTTGTTGTTGTTCTTGAAGTTCCCTTTCTTCTTCCCTTTGCCCTTTTTCTTGAAACTGGTGGTCTTATTGACCATCAACACTTGATGCTCCTTCTTGATTTCTACCTCCGCGGCTTTTAGCATCGCGAAGAGCTCAGGAATAGTTTTATTCATCCCTTGTATATTATAGTTCATCACGAAGCTTTTCTAGCTTGGTGGCAGTGATTGAAGAACTCTGTCAATGACACTATCAACAGGAAGATTAACCCCCAGTTGAGTCAAGTGATTATGATACCCAGACATTTTGAGTATATGTTCACTGACAGAACTATTCTCCTCCATCTTGCAGCTATAGAACTTATTGGAGACTTCATATCTCTCAATCCGGGCATTTGCTTGAAATATTAACTTCAACTCCTGGAACATCTCATATGCTCCATGATGTTCAAAACGTCGTTGAAGACCCGGTTCTAAGTCGTAAAGCATGGCACACTGAACTATCGAGTAGTCATCAGCTTTGCTCTGCCAGACGTTCATAACATCTGGTGTTGCTCCTGCAGCAGGCTTGGCACTTAGCGGTGCTTCCAGGACATAATTCTTCTGTGCAGCAATGAGGATAATCCTCAAGTTACGGACCCGGTCCGTGTAATTGCTACCATCATCTTTCAACTTTGCTTTCTCAAGGAACGCATTAAAATTCAACGGAACAACAGCATGAGCCATCTATCTACAATCAAACATAGACAAGCAAGATACTATTAGGTACTAAGTTCATGATAAATTTAAGTTCAATTAATCATATTACTTAAGAACTCCCACTTAGAAAGATATCCCTCTAATCCTCTAAGTGATCACGTGATCCAAATCAACTAAACCATGTCTGATCATCACGTGAGATGGAGTAGTATCAATGGTGAACATCAATATGTTGATCATATCTACTATATGATTCACGCTCGACCTTTCGGTCTCCGTGTTCCGAGGCCATATCTGTTATATGCTAGGCTCGTCAAGTTTAACCTAAGTATTCCGCGTGTGCAACTGTTTTGCACCCGCTGTATTTGAACGTAGAGCCTATCACACCCGATCATCACGTGGTGTCTCGGCACGAAGAACTTCCGCAACGTTGCATACTCAGGGAGAACACTTATACTTTGATAATTTAGTGAGGGATCATCTTATAATGCTACCGTCAATCAAAGCAAGATAAGATGCATAAACGATAAACATCACATGCAGTCAATATAAGTGATATGGTATGGCCATCATCATCTTGTACTTGTGATCTCCATCTTCGAAGTACCGTCATGATCACCATCGTCACCGGCACGACACCTTGATCTCCATCGTAGCATCATTGTCGTCTCGCCAATCTTATGCTTCCACGACTATCGCTACCGCTTAGTGATAAAGTAAAGCATTATAGCGTGATTGCATTGCATACAATAAAGCGACAACCATATGGCTCCTGCCAGTTGCCGATAACTCAGTTACAAAACATGATCATCTCATACAATAAAATTTAGCATCATGTCTTGACCATATCACATCACAACATGCCCTGCAAAAACAAGTTAGATGTCCTCTACTTTGTTGTTGCAAGTT
This sequence comes from Triticum urartu, assembly GCF_056163025.1. Classification (NCBI taxonomy): domain Eukaryota; kingdom Viridiplantae; phylum Streptophyta; class Magnoliopsida; order Poales; family Poaceae; genus Triticum; species Triticum urartu. The sequence goes on along the minus strand of NC_141874.1, from coordinate 140,587,755 downwards.
TTACGTGGCTACTACGGGCTTAGCAAGAACCGTTCTTATCTACGCATCAAAACCACAATGATAGTTTGTCAAGTTGGTGTTGTTTTAACCTTCGCAAGGACCAGGCGTAGCCACACTTGGTTCAACTAAAGTTGGAGAAACTGACACCCGCCAGCCACTTGTGTGCAAAGCACGTCGGTAGAACCAGTCTCGCGTAAGTGTATGCGTAATGTCGGTCCGGGCCGCTTCATCCAACAATACCGCCGAACCAAAGTATGACATGCTGGTAAGCAGTATGACTTATATCGCCCACAACTCACTTGTGTTGTACTCGTGCACAACATCAACGCATAAAACCTAGGCTCGGATGCCACTGTTGGGGAACGTAGTAATTTAAAAAAATTCCTACGCACACGCAAGATCATGGTGATGCATAGCAATGAGATAGGAGAGTGTTGTCTACGTACCCTTGTAGACCGAAAGCGGAAGCGTTAGCACAACGCGGTTGATGTAGTCGTACGTCTTCACGGCCCGACCGATCAAGCACCGAAACTACGGCACCTCCGAGTTCTAGCACACGTTCAGCTCGATGATGATCCCCGGACTCCGATCCAGCAGAATGTCGGGGAAGAATTCCGTCAGCACGACGGCGTGGTGACGATCTTGATGTTCTACCGTCGCAGGGCTTCGCCTAAGCACCGCTACAATATTATCGAGGATTATGGTGGAGGGGGGCACCGCACACGGCTAAGAGATCAATGATCAATTGTTGTATCTATGGGGTGCCCCCCTGCCCCCATATATAAAGGAGCAAGGGGGAGGAGGTGCGGCCAGGCAAGGGGCGCGCCAGGAGGAGTCCTACTCCCACCGGGAGTAGGACTCCCCCCTTTTCCATGTTGGACTAGGACTTGGGGGGAAAGAGGGGAAAGGAAAGGGGGCGCCGCCCCCCCCCCCCTCCTTGTCCAATTCAGACTGGGGCGGGAGAGGCGCACAACTGCCCCTTGGCCTCCTCTCTACTTCCTCCACTAGGCCCATTAAAGCCCATTAGGTTACAGGGGGTTCCGGTAACCTCCCGGTACTCCGGTAAAATGCCGATTTCATCCGGAACACTTCCGATGTCCAAACATAGGCTTCCAATATATCAATCTTTATGTCTCGACCATTTCGAGACTCCTCGTCATGTCCGTGATCACATCCGGGACTCCGAAAAAACTTCGGTACATCAAAACATATAAACTCATAATGAAACTGTCATCGTAACGTTAAGCGTGCGAACCCTACGGGTTCGAGAACAATGCAGACATGACCGAGACACGTCTCCGGTCAATAACTAATAGCGGAACCTGGATGCTCATATTGGCTCCTACATATTCTACGAAGATCTTTATCGGTCAGACCGCATAACAACATACGTTGTTCCCTTTGTCATCAGTATGTTACTTGCCCGAGATTCGATCGTCGGTATCTTAATACCTAGTTCAATCTCATTACCGACAAGTCTCTTTACTCGTTCTGTAATACATCATCCCGCAACTAACTCATTAGCTGCAATGCTTGCAAGGCTTTAAGTGATGTGCATTACCGAGAGGGCCCAGAGATACCTCTCTGACAATCGGAGTGACAAATCCTAATCTCGAAATACGCCAACCCAACAAGTACCTTCGAAGACACCTGTAGAGCACCTTTATAATCACCCAGTTACGTTGTGATGTTTGGTAGCACACAAAGTGTTCCTCCGGTAAACGGGAGTTGCATAATCTCATAGTCATAGGAACATGTATAAGTCATGAAGAAAGCAATAGCAACAAACTAAATGATCAAGTGCTATGCTAACAGAATGGGTCAAGTCAATCACATCATTCTCCTAATGATGTGATCCCGTTAATCAAATGAAAACCCATGTCTATGGTTAGGAAACATAACCATCTTTGATCAACGAGCTAGTCAAGTAGAGGCATACTAGTGACACTCCGTTTGTCTATGTATTCACACATGTATTATGTTTCCGGTTAATACAATTCTAGCATGAATAATAAACATTTATCATGATACAAGGAAATAAATAATAACTTTATTATTGCCTCTAGGGCATATTTCCTTCACTTTCGCCTAATATTTTTTTTATTCTGAAACGTGCTCATGTGAAGTATCAGGACTTTTGGAGATGTGCAGAATAGGTCTCTAATATTTGCTCCTTTTCCAGCCTAGAATTCCGGCTGCCGGCATTCCCCCTCTTCATGTAAACCTTGTAAAATAAGAGAGAATAGGCATAAGTATTGTGACATAATGTGTAATAACAGCCCATAATGCAATAAATATCGATATAAAAGCATGATGCAAAATGGACGTATCAACTGCCAAAATGTTTGGCGTGATTTCACCAGCCGAGATGCCCTCTCGATCCACCAATCCACCTGAAAAACAATCGTTCTTCCGTCCCCAATGGTGCATGCAGCCGAAAGCGCAAACAATGCTTGTCGCCTCCTTTTTTAGGGTAACTAGGGAATTTATTCAAAATTCAAAGCCGGAGCAATACAAGCAATGTCTGGCAAGGTCCCTAGCCACAAACAGCGACCAGAGGGAAACGCTGAAGCCGCCTTAGAAATGGCGTGAGCTTCCAAATTTGCTCCCCTACACTCATAACGAAAACTAATCTTTACAAAGTCAATCATGGACTCTATTTCATCTATAACCAAAGCGTATGAAGATAGTGTACTCCCTTTTATATCCGTCACCACTTGCATGCAGTCCGAAGCTATCATCGCATGTGTGACGTTTATATCTCTTGCCAGAGCAAGCGCCTCGCTGCATGCATGTGCTTCAAGGCTCGCTACATCCACCAGGCCATCAATGGTGACAGCTGACGCGCCAAGATAGTTGCCATCTTTGTCCCTGCAGATCGCTGCGGCCGCCCCCGTCCTGCCATTGCGAGATATGGCCCCATCAACATTAATCTTTACTTCATCTTTACCTGGTGCACTCCACCTATGAACTCGTTTCTCTGGAATTGTAGTATTGGTGGCTAGCTTCATAACTGTGGCTATGTTCAGGTCCTCCAAATAACGGTTTATGAAGCTCAAAGTAGACAAAGGGCTTTGAAATTCATCATCATGTATGGCTCTTCTCCTCGCCCCCTGGGTAACCTGAACTTGCATGTCGTGCCACGGTCTTTCAGGACCCATCCGCGCAAACCAGGCCCATCGCACCTAAGTGCCACATTAAGGAGAAAAAAGTTGTGGATCCCGAGTCCACCTAATTCCTTGGGCCGACACCCCATATCACATGCCACTTCGGCCTCCTCTTTGGCTTCTCTAAACCAGAACAATTATCTTTTATGGATGTTTATTTTATGATCTGACATTTGTTCGTAAGCTGAATTAGTACTTGCGCATGTTTGATCAGTTATCCACACAACACGTTTCCCTGGGCCCACCAGCAATCCTTCCTTTTTTTCTTTGGTTATCTTCTTCCTCTCGCCCTTCCTTCCTCTTTCCTGCATGCCTCTCTCCCTTCGTCCTTCTCTCTCTCTTTTCCCCTTCTTCCCTGTTGTTCCCTTCCACCTCCTGCGTACTAGGCCCGCAGCCACTGATACGTCCATTTTGCATCATGCTTTTATATTGATATTTATTGCATTATGGGATGTTATTACACATTATATCACAATACTTATGCCTATTCTCTCTTATTTTATAAGGTTTACATGAAGAGGGAGAATGCCGGCAGCTAGAATTCTGGACTAGAAAAGGAGCAAATATTAGAGACCTATTCTGCACAACTCCGAAAGTCCTGAAACTTCATGGAGCTTATTTTTGGAATATATAAAAAAATATTGGACGAAGAAAGTACCAGAGGGGGGCCACCAGCCAGCCACAAGGGTGGAGGGCGCGCCCCGACCTTGTGGGCCCCCGGCAGGCCTTCGGTGCCCATCTTTGGATATATGGTGTGTTTTGACCTGGAAAAAATCAAGAAGGAAGTTTTCGGGACGAAGCGCCTCCGTCTCGAGGCGGAACTTGGGCAGAACCAATCTAGAGCTCCGGTGGAGCTGTTCTACCAGGGAAACATCCCTCCGCGAGGGGGAAATCGTTGCCATCGTCATCACCATCGATCCTCTCATCGAGAGGGGGTCAATCTCCATCAACATCTTCACTAGCACCATCTCCTCTCAAACCCTAGTCCATCTCTTGTATTTGATCTTGGTCCCAAAACCTCAGATTGGTACCTGTGGATTGCTAGTAGTGTTGTTTACTCCTTGTAGTTGATGCTAGTTGGTTTATCCGGTGGAAGATTATATTTTCAGATCCTTAATGATAATTAATACTCCTCTGATTATGATTATTAATATGCTTTGTGAGTAGTTATGTTTGTTCCTGAGGACATGAGAGAAGTATTGTTATAAGTAATCATGTGAATTTGGTATTCGTTCGATATTTTGATGAGATGTATGTTGTCTCTCCTCTAGTGGTGTTATGTGAACGTCGACTACATGACACTTCACCATTATTCAGGCCTAGGGGATAGGGGAAGGCATTGGGAAGTAATAAGTAGATGATGGGTTGCTAGAGTGACAGAAGCTTAAACTCTAGTTTATATGTTGCTTTGTAAGGGGCTGATTTGGATCCATATGTTTCATGCTATGGTTAGGTTTACTTTAATACTTCTCTCATAGTTGCGGATGCTTGTGAGGGGGGAGGGTTAATCATAAGTGGGAGGCTTGTCCAAGGAAGGGCAGCACCCAAACACCGGTCCACCCACATATCAAATTATCAAAGTAACGAACGTGAATCATATGAGCATGATGAAAACTAACTTGACAACAATTCCCATGTGTCCCCGGAAGCGCTTTGCTTTATATAAGAGTTTGTCCAGGCTTGTCCTTTGCTACAAAAAGGATTGAACCACCTTGCTGCACCTTGTTTACTTTTGTTACTTGTTACCCGTTATGAATTATCTTATCACAAAACTATCTGTTACTGATAATTTCTGTGCTTGCAGAGAATACCTTGCTTAAAACCACTTGTCATTTCCTTTTGCTCCTCATTGGGTTCGACACTCTTACTTATCGAAAGGACTACGATAGATCCCCTATACTTATGGGTCATCAGCCACCCAGTGCCGCAAACCTCCACCCATTGAAGCTGCCACGGCTGTCACCGGGGTGCTGCAAGGGTGGAGACCACACGGGGGATGCTCCAACGCTGCCTAGGACAGGCGACAGGACCTAGCTACATTGTTTTGCTATGACTAGCAAGGTATTTTTCTGGAACCAGCAACATCAATTGTTGGAACCGGGGAGCTAGCATGGGGAGGGGGCATGAGAGCTACAACCTCCTACGCCGGGAGCTGCAACCACCCGCAAAATATGCTACTACCGGCAACCAAAAAAGTTACGACCGGCGAACTGATTTGTTACAACCATCGAACATGAAGCCGCAACTCGTCTGTGAGAAAGCTACTACAAGCAATGAAAAAAGCTACTTGTAGGATCGAAAGTATGTCTAGAGGGGGGTGATTAGACTACTTGACCAAATAAAAATCTAGCCTTTTCCCAATTTTAGTTCTTGGCAGATTTTAGCTATCTTAGCACAAGTCAAGCAATCTCCACACAATTCAAGCAAGCATGCAAAAGAGTATATGAGCAGCGGAAAGTAAAGCATGCAACTTGCAAGAATGTAAAGAGAAGGGTTTGGAGGATTCAAACACAATTGGAGACACAGATGTTTTTGTCGTGGTTCCGATAGGTGGTGCTATCGTACATCCATGTTGATGGAGACTTCAACCCACAGAGGGTAACGATTGCGCGAGTCCACGGAGGGCTCCACCCACGAAGGGTCCACGAAGAAGCAACCTTGTCTATTCCATCATGGCCGTCGCCCACGAAGGACTTGCCTCACTAGCGGTAGATCTTCACGAAGTAGGCGATCTCCTTGCCCTTACAAACTCCTTGGTTCAACTCCACAATTTTGTCGGAGGCTCCCAAGTGACACCTAGCCAATCTAGGAGACACCACTCTCCAAGAAGCAACAAATGGTGTGTTGATGATGAACTCCTTGCTCTTGTGCTTCAAATGATAGTCTCCCCAACACTCAACTCTCTCTCACAAGAATTTGATTTGGTGGAAAGAAGATTTGAGTGGAAAGCAACTTGGGGAAGGCTAGAGATCAAGATTCATATGGTTGGAATGGAATATCTTGACCTCAACACAAGTGTAGGTGGTTCTCTCTCAGAAAATGTGTATTGGAAGTGTAGGTATGTTCTGATGGCTCTCTCCACGAATGAAGAGTGGGTGGAGGGGTATATATAGCCTCCACACAAAATCTAACTGTTACACACAATTTGCCAAACTCGGTGGGACCGAATGGTTAAACTCGGTCGGACCGATTCAGCAAACCTAGTGACCGTTAGGATTTTCGGTGGGATTGAGATGCAACTCGGTAGGACCGATATGGTTAGGGTTAGGGCATAACGTAATCTCAGTGTGACCGATTACACAAACTCGGTGGGACCGATTTTGGTAATAAGCTAACTAGAGAGTTGGTCAGGTAAACTCGCTGGGACCGATTCGCTCATCTCGGTGAGACCGAAATGTTACAAAAGGGAAACAGAGAGTTTACATTGCAATCTCGGTGGGACCGATCGCTCATCTCGGTAAGACCGAAATGTTACGAAGGGAAACAGAGAGATTACAATCCCATCTCGGTGGGACCGAGATCCCTATCGGTGAGACCGATTTGCCTAGGGTTTGTGGCAGTGGCTATGACATTTGAAACTCGGTGGCGCCGGATAGAAAGAATCGGTGGGGCCGAGTTTTACTTTTGGTTTAGGTCATATGTGGATGTGGGAAGGTAGTTGAGGATTTTGGAGCATATCACTAAGCATTTTGAGCAAGCAAGCCATTAAGCAACACCTCATCCCTCCTTGATAGTATTGGCTTTTCCTATAGACTCAATGTGATCTTGGATCACTAAAATATAAAATGTAGAGTCTTGAGCTTCAAGCTTGATCCAAACTTTTTGTCCTTAGAATTTTGAGGGATCCACTTTCCTCATCCATGCCATGCCATTCATTGAGCTTTTCCTGAAATATTAATCTTGGAATAATGTTAGCTCAATGAACTATATGTTGTTAGGAATTACCAAAACCACCCAGGGATAGTTGCACTTTCAATCTCCCCCTTTTTGGTAATTGATGACAACATATAGATCAAAGCTTCGACAAATGATAATAAGAGTGAAAGATATTGTCGCTTTGAGAAGTATGTGAAAAGCAAGAGCTCCCCCTAAATTTGAGCATATCTTAAGATTTGCTTTGGACTGCAAATGCACAATGAGTTAGGATCATGGGTTACTCTTCCATGTCACATACATCTTGGTGGAGCACTCAAAATAATAAAGATTGAATACATGCACTCATCACCAAGCAAAGTGAATGATCATATAAGGATAAGTAAGATAATATCATCTAACAAGCATAAGTGTAGCTTATGATCAACCACATGATCATCAATGTCTCACAGATAATAGCATAGTATCTCAAGCAATCAAAAGACAAACAAAGTTCAACCACCAAAGCAAGAGAGAATAAAAAGCAACGCTCTCTCTCGAAGCCTATGATCTATACATGTTTCTCCCCCTTTGGCAACAAGTTACCAAAAAGTTCATAGAAAATGCATAGCACTAAAACGTCTCTCAAGCTTGGTCTTCAGGTGGTGGCGTAGAGATGGCTCCTTGGACGAAGACTTCAGTTGATGTGGATGGAGCTGAAGGAGTTGGTGCTGGAGCTGGTTGCACTGAAGCTGTAGCTGGTGCAGATGAAGTGGCTCTAGTGTCTGGAACGGGCACTGCAGCAGACCTCTGAGCTGTAGGCACTCTGGCAAATGCATCAGTGGTTGTCTTGCCCTTCCTCTCCTTCATATCATCTTGAAGTTGCTCCACAACAGACTGAATCTCAGTTACCTTCACATCCAAGTCATAGAATTTTTGCTCCACGATTCTTTCCAAGCTCTCCTGGTTTCGAGTCAGGGTGGACAATCCCTTCTCAATCCTCAGAGTGGATGCAATCAGGTAGCCAAGCCGATCTTGCTTGCTCTTTAGGAGATACTGAGATGCTTCTTCAGTAGTTGGCATCCTTGCAGCCTTTTCAGCTTTTGCATTCTCCTTCTTGGCGTGTGCATGCACAGAAGATGGTTCATCCTCGTTCATAACCACAATGTTGTCCTCAAAGTCTGGAAAGATAGGCATGTGCTCCTTGTCCAGTAGATATGTACCAGTGCCCATCTTGGAGTTGATTAGCCCCTGGATTTGTGGGGCATACCCACAACTCCTCTTCTGATCTGCAGCTGTCCTCTTGATAGTTTCAACTATTAGGCTCATGACTTTGAACTTCTGTGGGACATCAAAGATGTGAAGCAAGTTAATTGCATGGCCTCTGATCATCTTGTGATCACCTGACTTTGGCAAGAGAGTGTGCCTGAGGATCCAGTTGATCGTTGGCAGTCCTGACAGAAGAAAATGGACTGACCCAAACTTGAAAGTCTCAAGAGCTTTGTCTGGGATCTCTTTGTACATCTGTGACATAGAATTGTGATCCATCTTTTTCTTGGCATAAACATCCAAGTCATCTTCACTTTCCTTTGGGGCATTGATCAGATTGGCCCATTCCTCAATAGTTGATTGGTATCTTGTTCCTTCAGACATCCAAACTATTCTGCCATCTGGATAGAAATGTGTTGTGGAGTAGAATTGCATAATGAGCTCATCATTCCAGTTTGTGAGCTTCTACCCAACAAAGTCTGCAACTCCACATGCACTGAAGCTGTCATACACTCCAGGATAGTGTTCTTCATTCTCCTTCATGTAGGTCCAGTCGACCCACCTCATATCACACACTATAGGCTTCTTGTCCAACAAAATTGTCTCATAGAAATGCTGTTGTTCCTTTGTGTGGAACCTGTAATCAGCAGCAGTCCTTCTCCTGGTGGCATATGGATCTGACTCTCTCCATAGCCTCAACCCTGAGTCTCTCCTGATCTTCATGTTCTCAGCCACAGGATGAGCATCATTGTGGTCTGGAATCTTGGGTTTGAGCTTCCTCAGGACTTGTCCTTCATCATCTTCATCAGCAGCAACTTCAGGCACTAGGGCCTTGTTCTTCTCAGTAGCTAGTATACTCCTGGTATTCCTCTTAGGTGCACTATTGGGCTTGGAGGCTGCTTTGGGTGCTTCTTTGGGCTTTGATGTTGCAGCCCCTGACTTTATAGCATCACCCATCAGCTTTTGTGCCTTGGGTGCTGGTGCAGCAACCTCTTCTTCTTCCATCATGGAAGCCTTTCCAATCACTCTGGCCATGGTCTTCTTGACCCTTTCCTTCCTTTTCTTTCCTTCTGCAGCAGGCTCTTTGGGTTTGGATTCCAAAGATGCTTGAGTGGTGGCTCTGGCTTTTGACATGGGTTGTCTTCCTGCTGGCCTTTTGATCTTCATCCCTGGCTTAACTGCAGCTGAGCTGTACTACTTCTTGTGCACTTTCTTCTTTGATGTGGCATCATCCTCAGTGGCCACATAGTCTTCATCCTCAGACTCTGAAGTTTTCTTCTTCCTTGTTCTGGTGGCAGCTTTGGGCAAGTTGCTGGGAGTGCTCCTGCTTCCATCATCTGAGCTGCTAGAGGGACTAGTGCCCTCACTCATGTGAACCTACTCCTCTTCCTTGTTCTGACTGTCACTCTGATCAGACATGATGCAAACACTGACAGCAGACCCTGTGAATAGATATAGATGAGATAGAGTGGATGAGCATCACAAAATGCAGAGGTTTTTGCAAAAGAATGAGTCAAAAACTTAGTTTTAGTTTTCCACAGAAAGCATTTCGGATCAACCGATTTGTAAACTCGGTGATATCGAAGCAGCTGTTGGAACCTAAACTAGTGAACTCGGTCAGACCGAGTCACAGTTCGGTGGCACCGAGACTGCTAGGGTTTCACAAAGTCCTGAACTCGGTCACACCGATTTGCAATTCTCGGTCAGACCAAAAATTACATGTGCAATGGCCTGAGCCGAATCGGTGGTACCGAGTTCCACAACTCGGTGGGTCCAAGATGGTTTTGGCGGAAACCCAACCCTAAATTTTCAATTCACGACTAAACTACGGAGTGTTTTGACTGGATAAGATCATTTCAATCGTGGCAAGATTCATGGCAAACACAATGTGCTAGGAATCAGATAGGGATAGCACAGTGATCGAGTTCATACCCTAGTTCGGCGATGAACTCGCTACGGCGGCAACGGCGGGGATGATTCCCGTTGACGGCGGCGGAGACCAGCGGCAGGAGGCGGCTGGCGACGAGGAAGACGATCCGGAGACCCTGGAGGCAGAGCGGGCTAAGCGCGGGTGAAAAGACTTCGGAGAAATTTCCAAAAGTTTTGCCCGTGGATATATATAGCTCGACCCTGTCGGTGTGACCGAAAGGTTCAAATCGGTTGCACCGAGATTGAAAACCTAGATCGACTTAGTGATCTCGGTATGACCGAAATGGATGAATCTGTCAGACCGAAACGCACAAAGAAGTTTTGGAAGTTTAAGTCTATAACGAATCGGGGACTCCGAGTGCTCCTTGTTCTGGTGGCAGCTTTGGGCAAGTTGCTGGGAGTGCTCCTGCTTCCATCATCTGAGCTGCTAGAGGGACTAGTGCCCTCACTCATGTGAACCTACTCCTCTTCCTTGTTCTGACTGTCACTCTGATCAGACATGATGCAAACACTGACAGCAGACCCTGTGAATAGATATAGATGAGATAGAGTGGATGAGCATCACAAAATGCAGAGGTTTTTGCAAAAGAATGAGTCAAAAACTTAGTTTTAGTTTTCCACAGAAGGCATTTCGGATCAACCGATTTGTAAACTCGATGATACCGAAGCAGTTGTTGGAACCTAAACTAGTGAACTCGGTCAGACCGAGTCACAGTTCGGTGGCACCGAGACTGCTAGGGTTTCACAAAGTCCTAAACTCGGTCACACCGATTTGCAATTCTCGGTCAGACCAAAAATTACATGTGCAATGGCCTGAGCCGAATCGGTGGTACCGAGTTCCACAACTCGGTGGGTCCGAGATGGTTTCGGCGGAAACCTAACCCTAAATTTTCAATTCACGACTAAACGACGGAGTGTTTTGACTGGATAAGATCGTTTCAATCGTGGCAAGATTCATGGCAAACACAATGTGCTAGGAATCAGATAGGGATAGCACAGTGATCGAGTTCATACCCTAGTTCGGTGATGAACTCGCTACGGCGGCAACGGTGGGGATGATTCCCGTTGACGGCGGCGGAGACCAGCGGCAGGAGGCGGCTGGCGACGAGGAAGACGATCCGGAGACCCTGGAGGCAGAGCGGGCTAAACGCGGGCGAAAAGACTTCGGAGAAATTTCCAAAAGTGTTGCCCGTGGATATATATAGCTCGACCCTGTCGGTGTGACCGAAAGGTTCAAATCGGTTGCACCGAGATTGAAAACCTAGATCGACTTAGTGATCTCGGTATGACCGAAATGGATGAATCGGTCAGACCGAAACGCACAAAGAAGTTTTGGAAGTTTAAGTCTATGACGAATCGGGGACTCCGAGTGCTCCTCACGCAGAGTGGTTTGAATCTGACTTGATCAAATTTTGTGATGTAGCATGAATAGAGTTTGAGACGAGAAAAACATAGATAGCTAGAGAGGGTTCTTAGGCATTCTTGTCCATCCACTTGGCAAAAGAAAAGAAACCCAATCAATCAAAACAACAAGTGGATGTCCTCGAATGAGTAAAATATGCAATCAACATGCTCACACAATAAAATGGCAATTGAAATATGTGGCAAAATATGCACAACCAATTCTAGCATCTATCAAACAATTTGCGATGACTAGGTCATCTATATATGAGTATATTGACTTAGGAGTCAAATGAGAACATTTGATCATAGGTCATACTCATCATTTAAGCACAAGTGGGGTTAGCACTTTTACATAAAGCATTGTTGTGTTCACACCATTAGAGTTGCTTTAGCTCAATTCTTAGAGTAAAGCTCCCCCTAGATGTGAGATCCCCCCTAAGAGGGATGAACTAACCTTGGGTTTTGTCGATGATGACTTCATGTAGATGTTGAAGATGTGGATGCTCAATGTTGATGTAGATCATTTGAAGCTATCCATTGGAGTGAGTTGCACTTTCAATACCTACACGGGTTAGTCCCACAAGGAACAAACAAGGATATCTATAGACATAAAGTGATGCACACACAAGATGATGCCTATGAAAGCTTTTAGGTTACCTTGTCCCTTGCCTTACCAACAAGAGGGTTTGTGACTCCTTGAACTAGTGCAGGATGTGGAAGTTGATTGCACTTGTTCTTGCCAAGATGATAAGAGTGAAGTATGTTGGCGGAGTCACCCTCAAGAACTCTCTAGTTCTTATTCTTCGGGATCCACACCATCTTGATGGGAATCCTCGATGTTGTAGTTGTACTTGATGAAGTGGAACTTGAAGTAGTCTTGGGAACCCACTTGACCAAGGCCTTAGGAGCTTCTTCAAATGCATCAATTTCCTCTTGAAGCTTGTCCTTGCCTTTTTGCTTGTGGTCTTGTGGTGGAAGATCATCTTGAGCTTGTGTCCCTTTGAAAGAAGTAGGATCATACTTCTCTTGTTGAGGAACAAACTTCGTCTTGGGGTATTGATCTTCTTCCCACTCAACTCCATTGGCATTGAACTTTCGTTCAAAACCAACACCTTGATTCTTCCGGTGCCTTCCTTGCTTGCATACAATTTCCTCGAATTGCTTACTTCCGGCAAGGCTCTTGTAAACACCTTTCTCTATAATTCCCTTCAATAAGCTATTTTCTTGCTCAAGTGTAACTTGGCTAAGAGAATCATTAGTGGAATCAAGAGAACTACTAGAAGCAACAATATTGGATTTAGCATGATTATTGTTACTACTAGAGGAAGAATCTTTCTTGTTCTTGTTACTAGACTTGACTTGAGGCATGTAAGTGGATAAGAGTAAACGCTTGGCAATGTAAGAAGAACTTTTCTTACGAAGATCATCATTGATTGCTTTTAAGAACTCATGCTCTTGCTCAAGGTTGAGCTTTTCAAAGCGTAATTTCTCATGAGTCCTTAAAAGTTCTCGATGATCTCCTAAGATAGTTTCATGAGCTAACTTAAGAGTGTTTAGTTCTTTAGTTAGAGACTCAATCTTCTCCTTATCATTGTCATTTGTTTTATCTTGATTAGCATGATTAATTGGCATTTCATCACAGTATTCATCACTAGAGTTGTCAACAAGTAAATCATCATCACCTAACAAGTCATCTTCATCACTATTGAAATCAACATACTCGGGGTGTGATACCTTTGGGCCTTTAGCCATGAAGCATGTTCCAACTCCTTCATTTGGTGAGTCAAATATGTCGTAGGAGTTGGTTGTCACAAGTGCTAGACCGGCAACACCTTCATCTTGAGTATATTCGGAGTCGGAGTGATAGCTTCTCTCGGAGTGGTTGTCGGAGTCGGAGCCGGATACCCATTCACCAACATGAGCTTGATGTCTTTGTTTTGTGTAGCTCCTTTATGACTTGTCCTTTCTTTCTGAATCCTTGCTTCTCCGTGAGGGTCTTCGTTCATAACGATCATCTCTACTCCTTCTTTCTCTAGATGGTGATTCTTCTCTTCTACTTCTTCTCTTGGGAGAATCTTCTCTTCTCTTGTAGGGGGTCGTACACTCATTGGAATAGTGTCCGGGCCTTCCACAATTGTAGCAGTTTCGCTCTCGACTAGAAGATCTTTTGTCATTGTAGGACCTTGACTTGGAGCTTCTCTCTTTGCTTCTACTCTTGTAGAACTTGTTGAAGTTCTTCACCATTAAGCTCAATTCTTCATTAAAGGTTTGTTTCTCACTCGATGATGTGGGGGCTTCACATGAGGCTTTGTAAGCACCACTTGATTTGTTGTGAAGTTTCTCTTTATCCTTGAGTGACATCTCATGAGCAACAATTCTTCCGATGACTTCCGTTGGCTTGAGATCTTTGTAATTTGGCATCATTTGGATCAATGTGCACACGGTATCATATTTTCCATCCAAGGCTCTTAGGATCTTCTTAATGATGAATCTATCGGTCATCTCTTCACTCCCTAAGCCGGCAATCTCATTTGTGATAAGAGCAAGCCTAGAGTACATTTCAGCAACACCTTCACCATCCTTCATTTTGAACTTGTCAAGTTGACTTTGAAGCACATTCAATTTGGATTCCTTGACGGAGTCGGTACCTTCATGCATATCAATCAAAGTATCCCAAATTTCCTTTGCATTCTCAAGACGGCTGATTTTGTTGAATTCTTCGGGGCACAATCCGTTGAAGAGGATATCACAAGCTTGAGCGTTGTATTGCAGCATTTTCAACTCTTCCGCGGTGGCTTCACGGTTCGGTTCTTTCCTGTCAAAGAATTCACCTTGCAAGCCAATACACACAATAGCCCAAACGGCGGGGTTATGTCCAAGAATATGCATTTTCATCTTATGCTTCCAACTAGCAAAATTAGTGCCATCAAAGTAAGGACCTCTACAGTGATAATTTCCCTCGCTAGACGCCATACTCTCCTAGGTTGTGAAACCAAGGCTATGACCGCGAAAAGCTATGGAAATCAAAGCAAATGGAGACCAAAGCTCTGATACCACTTGTAGGATCGAAAGTATGTCTAGAGGGGGTGATTAGACTACTTGACCAAATAAAAATCTAGCCTTTTCCAATTTTAGTTCTTGGCAGATTTTAGCTATCTTAGCACAAGTCAAGCAATCTCCACACAATTCAAGCAAGCATGCAAAAGAGTATATGAGCAGCGAAAAGTAAAGCATGCAACTTGCAAGAATGTAAAGAGAAGGGTTTGGAGGATTCAAGCGCAATTGGAGACACGGATGTTTTTGTCGTGGTTCCGATAGGTGGTGCTATCGTACATCCACGTTGATGGAGACTTCAACCCACAGAGGGTAACGGTTGCGCGAGTCCACGGAGGGCTCCACCCACGAAGGGTCCACGAAGAAGCAACCTTGTCTATTCCATCACGGTCGTCGCCCACGAAGGACTTGCCTCACTAGTGGTAGATCTTCACGAAGTAGGCGATCTCCTTGCCCTTACAAACTCCTTGGTTCAACTCCACAATCTTGTCGGAAGCTCCCAAGTGACACCTAGCCAATCTAGGAGACACCACTCTCCAAGAAGTAACAAATGGTGTGTTGATGATGAACTCCTTGCTCTTTTGCTTCAAATGATAGTCTCCCCAACACTCAACTCTCTCTCACAAGAATTGGATTTGGTGGAAAGAAGATTTAAGTGGAAAGTAACTTGGGTAAGGCTAGAGATCAAGATTCATATGGTTGGAATGGAATATCTGACCTCAACACAAGTGTAGGTGGTTCTCTCTCAGAAAATGTGTATTGGAAGTGTAGGTATGTTCTGATGGCTCTCTCCACGAATGAAGAGTGGGTGGAGGGGTATATATAGCCTCCACACAAAATCTAACCGTTACACACAATTTGCCAAACTCGGTGGGACCGAATGGTTAAACTCGGTCGGACCGATTCAGCAAACCTAGTGACCGTTAGGATTTTCGGTGGGACTGGGATGCAACTCGGTAGGACCGATATGGTTAGGGTTAGGGCATAACGTAATCTCGGTGTGACCGATTACACAAACTTGGTGGGACCGATTTTGGTAATAAGCTAACCAGAGAGTTGGTCGGGTAAACTCGTTGGGACCGATTCGCTCATCTCGGTGAGACCGAAATGTTACAAAAGGGAAACAGAGAGTTTACATTGCAATCTCGGTGGGACCGATCGCTCATCTCGGTGAGACCGAAACGTTATGAAGGGAAACAGAGAGATTACAATCCCATCTCGGTGAGACCGAGATCCGTATCGGTGAGACCGATTTGCCTAGGGTTTGTGGCAGTGGCTATGACATTTGAAACTCGGTGGCGCCGGATAGAAAGAATCGGTGGGGCCGAGTTTGACTTTTGGTTTAGGTCATATGTGGATGTGGGAAGGTAGTTGAGGATTTTGGAGCATATCACTAAGCATTTTGAGCAAGCAAGCCATTAAGCAACACCTCATCCCTCCTTAATAGTATTGGCTTTTCCTATAGACTCAATGTGATCTTGCATCACTAAAATATAAAATGTAGAGTCTTGAGCTTCGAGCTCGAGCCAAACTTTTTGTCCTTAGAATTTTGAGGGATCCACTTTCCTCATCCATGCCATGCCATTCATTGAGCTTTTCCTGAAATATTAATATTGGAATAATGTTAGCTCAATGAGCTATATGTTGTTAGGAATTACCAAAACCATCCAGGGATAGTTGCACTTTCACTACGACCGGCGGACATTTTTGCTACAAACGACGATGACAGACGGCTGCAACCGTCGAACGGGAAGCTGCAACCCGCCTGTGAAAAAGCTACTATCAGCAACGGAAAAAGCTACCACCGATGGAGATTTTTGCTACAATCGGCGTTTGTGGCCGGCGGCGGCTATATCCGATGACCGAGGAAAGATGCAACCCGCAAATAAAATTGCTATAGCCGGCAAACGAAAAAGCTACGATGCGCGGCAAGCTAGGATGGCCACCACACAGAGCTGCAATGGTCACCATGTCGTTTGAGACCATGGTCGCAGCTGCGCCGAGCTGGAACCGTGGTTGCGTTTTTGCTGCATATGCAACTTGGGACTCCTTTTGCTACAAACCGCGGATTTCCCCTGATTTGCTGCATCCGCGACGACGAGCCGGCAATGACGAGACGGTTGGCGGGGGCAACGGCGCTCGGGGAGCTGGCACGATGGGCGGCGCCCTCTCCTGCAACGCACACAAATCCGGCGCGCGTCGATGGATGAGGCACCGCTGTGTGGAGCATTGGTTGTGGGGGATTAGCAGTGTTGACTGAGGTAAGAGAAGAAAGCCCCCCAGATCTAACGGCCACGTGGTCTCGCATCGAATGGTAGGCAGCGGGCCGGCCGAAAGTTGGGCCGGCGCGTCGGCGCAGAGTAGTCGCCAAGCTGAAAACCAAAGTTTCAGATTCCTCGCCTTGTCCAAGTCATGTTTTATAAAAAAGAATCGTATGATTGACATATTGCAATATAAAGAGGCCCACGTCCACACGGTGCGGTACTACTCTTGTGATTTGAGCGTTCTATTTAGCACATTCGATTAGGATGGCTAATATGTGAGCAACAATGTTGAATAATATTGGAGACAGAGAGTCACCCTGGCGTAGTCTTGTCGAAAAGTAATGACCTATGTCATTATTAACTTTGGTAGCCATACTACCTCTAGTGACAAAATTTTGGATCCATTCGTGTCATTACTCAAAGAAACCTCTCATTCCAATGGTCTGTTGGAACAACGGTCATTTGGCTTTATCATAAGTCTTTTGAAAGCCGGTCTTGAATACTACCCAACTCACATTCGTCTAGTGCATGTCAAGGACGGTTCCAGGATAACTACTCAATCGAGTATATTCCCTTCTTATATGAAAGGCGTTTGGGATGACCGAACAATATAATGGGCTACCGCGCTGAGCCTATTAGTAGGAACTTTAGTGAAAATTATGAAGTTGAGATTGAGGAGGCATATCCATGTGTATGTTGGATTCTAAAGTAGCCACAAACTGTCACAAACTTAACTCTGTATCATCGAGAGTGCAGGAATGGAAAAACCAAGCTAAATCCGTGCAAGTTTAAAGTACGCGATAATTGCCATCTCCTCCCGTGAAAGTAGAAGAAACAAGGAACGGATCAAACTGAAAGACTGCACATTTTCCTGAAACCGAGTGAAAGATGCAGACCAGAGAGCAGTCCAATCAACACCGCGCGCACCTTCTTTTCACTTGTACTCAGATGATGATGGCACCGGAGGACTGGGTACCTCAAAGCTTTCTAATACCTCCGACCTGCCGCCACTGCCGCTGCTGGCCTTCTCCTCCTCCTTGCCGAAGAGGCCGCCAAACCAGCTACCCCCACCGCTCGAGCTCGCGACGTCTGCAGGGGACACGGCTGGCCGAGGCGGGCATGGGGTCGCCGCGGTGGCCAAGCTGGGGTCATGAGCAGGGCGCGGCCGCGGCGGGGGGTTCTTGTTTGCGTCGAAGACACGATTTAGCATGAGGGCGCCGCCCTCGATGAGCGCGAGGAGACAGCCGCCATAGACCGCCCTGCGGCCTGCAACTCCGAGGCCCATGCGCAGGTGGAGGAACCCGTGCGTGGCGGCGCCGGCGACGACGGAGTTCCAGGGGTCCTCCTTCTGGCGCACGGAGACCGCGGCGCAGCTGGTGATGGAGAAGACGGTGCCCCACACGGCGAAGCTCCCGCCGATCCGCGGGGCGTTCGACCGCACGGCCTGCATGCCGCCGCTTATTCGCGCGCCATTGGGCGAGTTGTGGAGGCCCTTGAGGAGGTGGATCACAGAACCTCCCACGGCGCCCATGGCGAAAGTACCGCCGGCGTCCTCGATGATGCGGTCCGGGCACGGGTCTCTGTCCAGAAGAGGCGCCGACATGGCATCAGCTGCGTTGTAGTAGAAGTAGGGTTCGATCGATCCACTCTTTCATGAGCCGGCGGTTATGGCGTTGTGATCGGAGTTTTTTTTTAAACTTGTAGCACACTTTATATTCAACTCAAATAAGGGATACACCATAAACAAGTTCAGCTACAATAAACTGTGAAGGATCATTATCCCACAAGATTATAGAATTAGAATCGTAACAACATCTAGCTAACTTGTGTGCCACTTGGTTTGCCCCTCTTGGACAATGAGCATAGAATACTGACCCAATTCTTTGAGCTAATATAAAGCAGTCACTCAAAATCGCCGAATAAGGACCCAGAATGTCCACTTCCCCTTCATGCTAAGATAATTTCGAGAGTTTGTTTTATTGGAATCGCCAATACATCAGGAAACGGGGGGGGGGGGGGGGGGGGGGGGAAGGTTGGCATATTTGGCGAACGCTCGCCACAAGAGATGTCGTTTGCAGTTTCAGTGTATTTGAAGAAACTGGCTGGCCATTTTGCAAAACTGCCATGGCATTTCTTTAATTTTGAGTGTGAATAAGTCGTCCGACATACAACGTGGGATCAAAATCATGTGGCAGCTTAGGCGTTTGCTGGGAAAAAAACAGTTTCGATCAATTCTATTTGAACCATTGGATTCACATCCAATGGCGTGAGCCTCCGACATGCTCTGGCCTAACCGCCTGCTCCCCCCTCCCACGGCTAGCAGGCGTTGCCTAGAGCCGACTCGCAACCCTGGCCTCCCCTTGTACTCGCCCACCATCATCACCCCAGGCATCCCTCTACCCCCCCCCCTCCCCCCAAACACCACCACCACCTCGACCGGTCAACCTCAGACTCCCCTTCACCAAGGCATCGTTCGTACTCTAGGCCGCTCTCATCTGAGGCCTTGCCATCGCCTTGACGCCGCCGTCTTCATCTTTAGTGCATCACGAATAATCGGCTCTTCTTAGAAAGGTTAATGAACCATGCACAAGTGCAAGGTGTCCTCTCTCCTCTTGGAAACTAAGTCATTAAAACACCGGACTTTAGTTTATGCGAGTACGTCATAATTTTCAGCAAGCCTTTGTCTTCAGGACTGTCGTTGCTCTGTTGGATTTTTTGGTGCTGCCACTGTGTAACGCCCCGAGACCGATGTGCCAGGTGTCTTCCTGTTATTCGTTGTTGTTGCCTTGTCATTTCTTGTGTATCATGCATTGCATATCATGTCATCATGTGCATTTCATTTGCATACGTGTTCGTCTCATGCATTCGAGCATTTTCCCCGTTGTCCGTTTTGCATTCCGGCGCTTCGTTCTCCTCCGGTGGTCATTTCTACCTTTCTTTCGCGTGTGGGGATTAAACATTTCCGGATTGGACCGACACTTGCCAAGCGGCCTTGGTTTACTACCCGTAGACCGCCTGTCAAGTTTCGTACCATTTGGACTTCGTTTGATACTCCAACGGTTAACCGGGGACCGAAAAGGCCTCGTATGTGTTGCAGCCCAACACCCCTCCAATTTGGCCCAAAACCCACCTAAACCTCCTCCATCATCTAGAGCGTCCGATCACGATCACGTGGCCGAAAACCGCACCTTTTTTGGACTCTCCTAGCTCCCCCTACCTATATATATGTGGCCATCCCCGAAATTTTCGCGGATGAACCCTAGCCTCCCTCTTCCTCGCGCCGCCGGACATGTCCGCCCGGCGAACGGACGTGTCCGCCCTCACCCTCAGCCAATCAGGCCTCGCCACCTCATCAACGCCGGACCTCCTCTCTCCTCCCCGCCGCCGAAGCCCGCCGGCCCAGATCCGGCCCGCGCGGGGCCGAACCGGGCCAGATCCCGCCGCCGCCAACCGCGGGCGCCGCCCCGCCCGCGACCGCCCGTCGCCGCCACGGCGCGCCTCTCCGCCGCCTCCTCCACCGGCCATCGCCGCCGTCCGCCTCGCCGCCACCGCGCGCACCCGCCGCCGTCGAGCTCCGCGCCTCCGCCGCCCCTTCTCCAGCGAACTCGAGGAGCTCCGGTCGTCCTCGGATTCCGCGCCCGATCTGGATCCAGATCCAGATCCACCTCGCGGTTGACTTTTTCTCCCGAACCCTAACTATTTTGCATATTTCATCGTGCTATAACTCCTCATCCGTAGCTCCGTTTTGGGCATATAGCATATCAAAATGTTCATCTCAGAGAGTACATCATTTCATTCCATTGCATCATTTTCATCTGAGTTCATCTTGATGCCCAAAATTCTGTTAAAAGAGTGCTATTTGAGATAATTGTCAGATCTGCTGCTTCAAATAGATATTTGTCATTTTTGCCATGATTGTTGTGTGCATGATATGCCCATGAGCTCTACATATGTTTTGTTAAGGGTTTTTCCATCTTTCCAGAGGTGCAACCCATGTATTTTTGTGATGTGTGTGGTGACTAGCACAAGCTTGCAAAGTGAGTCACTTGGTAATGCTGATTTCAGGGACTTAGCATTTCCACTAAGACATTGACCTGTTTATCTCATATGGTCATATGTTCATATTGTTTCCTAGTGATCCGTGCCTCTTTTGAGGATAATCAGTAAGGATGTTTTGTTAATCTTGTAGTGCTCTATCCATCCATGTCTTTGTTTGCAATTATGGAGCACCCTAGCTTGAGTCAATCGAGCTCTACTTTTGTCATTTCGTGAATCTAGGCAGATTGTCTACTTGTTAGCGATTTTGCCGATGATGTTGTAGTTGATCCGTGCATGCTATGTTATTGTTCTTGCCATGTCTAGCTTGAATTTTGTGTATTATTGATGGATGTATGCTTAGTTTGTCATGACTTGCTCTGTGGTGAGTGCATCGAGCTCGTAAACATGCCTACTTGATATCTGTTTTCAGCATGCTCCAGTTTTCACTAAGTCTGAGAACTGATTATGTTTTTGCCATGTTCACATGCTTGCAAATGTATTTTCTGATCCCTTTTGGCTCAAGGTCACTAAGGGACTTTTGTTAAGCTCTTTGAGTAGATCCATGTCATGCTTTAATTTGCCATGTTCAGGTCCTGTAGCATATAGTTTTCATGCTCCGAAGAGTGCTATCTGATCTGAAATTCCAGACAAGTGTTAATTTCACTAAGTCTGAGATCTGTTCGCAAATGCATTTTTGCCATGCTTGTTTGAACCTGTTAATGGATGAATTGGCCGTAGCTCAGTGCTAGAATTTTGTTAAGCATCATGAATGCATCCCTGCCATGTATTTTGGTGCCATGTTTGGGTGATGTAGCATGTTCATCTTGTTGCATTTAGATGGCTACTTGCTGTAAATCGCAGAACGTGGTCATAATTGAATTGCTTGCCATTTCCAAACCGTAACTCCAATTCCGGCGTTCTTTATATCGTTTTCAAGCGATTTCATCTCATCTTTCCAGTGGCACACTTGGATTTCTAAGTTGAGGCTAGGTTCATGCATTCCTTGTCACATCTTGCATATGCATCCCGCATCGCATCCCGCATAGCATACCATCATTGCATCATATTGTTTGAGCTTTGCACGTGGTTGATTATATTCCGTTTGCTTGTTTGTCTTGTTTGGGTAGAGCCGGGAGACGAGTTCGCTAACGAGGAGCCCGTTGAGTTTGCTTTCGAGGATCCAGTCAACTCTGACAACTTTGCAAGCAAGATGATCATACCCTCGAAATCACTACTATCTTTGCTTTGCTAGATGCTCGCTCTTTTGCTATGCCTATGCTACGATGCCTACCACTTGCTTTCAAGCCTCCCAAATTGCCATGTCAAACCTCTAACCCACCATGTCTTAGCAAACCGTTGATTGGCTATGTTACCGCTTTGCTCAGCCCCTCTTATAGTGTTGCTAGTTGCAGGTGAAGATTGGAGACCGTTCCTTGTTGGAACATTATTTACTTGTTGGGATATCATTATATTGCCATGTTATCTTAATGCATCTATACACTTGGTAAAGGGTGGAAGGCTCGGCCTCTCGCCTAGTGTTTTGTTCCACTCTTGCCGCCCTAGTTTCCGTCATATCGGTGTTATGTTACCGGATTTTGCGTTCCTTATGCGGTTGGGTTATAATGGGAACCCCTTGATAGTTCGCCTTGATTAAAGCTTTTCCAGCAATGCCCAACCTTGGTTTTACCATTTTCCACCTAGCCTCTTTTTCCCTTGGGTTTCCGGAGCCCGAGGGTCATCTTATTTTAGCCCCCCCTGGGCCAGTGCTCCTCTGAGTGTTGGTCCAAACTAGAGTCCTGTGCAGCGCCCCCTCGGGGAAACTCGAGGTTTGGTTTTAGTTGTATGGAGCACTCATCTGAGTGTGCCCTGAGAACGAGATATGTGCAGCTCCTATCGGGATTTGTCGGCACATTCGGGCGGTGTTGCTGGATTTGTTTTAACCTGTCGAAGTGTCTTGAATTACCGAGGTACCGAGTCTGATCGGAACGTCTCGGGAGGAGGTCTATTCCTTCGCTGACCGTGAGAGCTTGTCATGGGCTAAGTTGGGACTCCCCTGTAGGGATTTGAACTTTCGAAAGCCGTGCCCGCGGTTATGGGCAGATGGGAATTTGTTAACGTCCGGTTGTAGAAAACCTGAAGTTGACCTTAATTAGAATACATCAATCGCGTGTGTAACCGTGATGGTCTCTTTCCGGCGGAGTCCGGGAAGTGAACACGGTGTTGGAGTTATGCTTGACGTAGGTTGTTCTAGGATCACTTCTTGATCATACTTTTATCGACCGTGCTTTGCCTTCTCTTCTCGCTCTCATTTGCGTATGTTAGCCACCATATATGCTAGTCGCTTGCTGCAGCTCCACATACTTTACCTTGCCTTACCTACTAAGCTTAAATAGTCTTGATCGCGAGGGTGCGAGATTGCTGAGTCCCCGTGACTCACAGATACTTCCAAAACCAGCTTGCAGGTGCCGATGAGTCCGTGCAGATGACGCAACCCAGCTCAGGAGGAGCTCGGTGAAGATCTTGTCCTTTGTGTTGATTCGTTCTAGTTGATCAGTAGTGGAGCCCAGTTGGGGTCGATCGGGGACCTTGTCGCATTTGGGGTTCTTCTTTTATTTTGGTTCCGTAGTCGGACCTTGAGTGTATTTGGATGATGTAATGCTTTATTCATGTAATTGTTTGAAGTGGCGATTGTAAGCCAACTATGTATCTTTTCCCCTATTGTATTACATGAGTTGTTTGCGAAGATTACCTCACTTGCGACATTGCTTTCAATGCGGTTATGCCTCTAAGTCGTGCTTCGACACGTGAGAGATATAACCGCATCGAGGGCGTTACACACTGGCACAAGACCAATTTGGCTAAAAGTAAGATCCTGCCTATTACTCAAGATGTGAAGATTTCGATCTATCTGATATCCAGGCAGGGCTTGGCTGCCAAACCGCGAGCTTTTCATGTACTCCCTCCGATACTTTTTAGTTTGCATATACTCTCTCCGTTCCTAAATATTTGTCTTTTTAGACATTTTAAATGACTACTACATACGGATGTATGTAGACATATTTTAGAGTGTAGATTCACTCATTTTGCTCCATATGTAGTCACTTGTTGAAATGCCTAGAAAGACAAGTATTTAGGAACGAAGGGAGTATAAGTTTGTTCAAAGTTGTTTCTACTTTGACCAAATTTATAGAAATAAGTATCAACATTCACACTGCCAAATCAACACTGTTAGATTCATCATGAGATTTAATTTTATAGTATATATATTTGGTATTGTATATATTGATATATTTTTAATATAAATTTGGTCAAACTCTGCAAAGTATGACTTACACAAATCTAATACGCAGAGTAAAAGGGACCGAATGGAGCACCTTTTTTTTTTTGAGGGAAATTGGAGCACCTATTTAGGTATGTCGTTGTGTGATAACTGAAATGGGGTGCTTTTCAGGAGCTGTTGGATAAACTAATTAACGAGTTTTTTTGACAATCAACTAATTAACGAGTTGGCTTGTTGTGGAAGGCTAAATGGATTAACTCTGTTGGCCGCCTAACTCTGGTCCGTTTTGTGACCTCGGCAATGACGATCTTCCGACTCATATGTATTGACACGCCCAAACGGATTATAAACCAGAAGATTGAAAAGCTTAGGCGTGCCTTCCATTGGACTGGTGTTGATCATGTTAGTGTGTGGGTAAGGATGTGTGTGTGATGTTCAAAGCTTCCACTGTTATTCACTCACCTTGGAGATGGCAAGGGGACTTTTTCTGGCATGATCATTGGATGCAGGGCAACGGGCCAATGATGGCTTTGTGGTGGCACCGTGGCACATCGTAGGGAGAGAAATTATAGGATTTTCAACAACCAGGATTTCACTGCATGTGATGTTCCTATATGCAGATCTGACAACATGGATAGCGGCTGACTTGAAAGGAGTTCAGTGGATGCCCTATATGCAGAATTGAGAACTTCAGGGAACGAACTGCCTCATTATAGATAACCTCCCGATCTCACGAGCCAGATGACCATAGGCTGGAAAGCGCGACCGAAGAATCCGACCGAACCACCACTCGGACCGATCCGTCGGCTAGGGCCTAGGGCACATCAGCAGTTCCACAAAACTGGTTAGCTCACCATGTTGGTACCAAACCATCGGTAAGCAATGTGCTTACTACTGCAGACATCGAAACGGGAAGGCAGAAGAAGAACCCTGATGTCACACCAGAAGCAAGACAGACAGACAGAGGCGTAATTTTAATTGAAGGCTTTTCAAGCGCAGCAGTACATCTGCACCATATGACGCTATAGGCATTATTACCGTCGCTACCACGGCAACAACAAGAACATGCAAAGTTTAAAAAGCTCGCGTACAATAGACTAATAATACAAAACCTTTTCCCAGCGACTGGTCGGCCCATAGATAACAGTACTAGAAGTTGAGCTGCGCAAGCGTCACTTCGTCTACCTCTCCTCCAAGATGAAGTAGATTGCACTCCCAGCTTCAGACTACTACCTGTGGGTCGAGCGCCGCTGCGCATCGGCGGCGCCATCAGCTACCTGCAGGAAGTAGGAACAAATTGTCACACACACTCATGGAGCATGCAAGCATGGAAAAACCGAGCTAAATCGGCGCAACAACATAATAACCAAACCACATGAACCTGCACGCTGCGCAACAAAAGCACGCCATAGTTTAACATCACATCAAACAGAGAGCACGGAACTAAAAAGCATATGACGGATATTGTCTAACATACATCTCGATAGATTAGACAAAACGATGGAGACCTTCTCTTAGTTCCATATATAATTAGAGTCATTCACTAGTAAAACGTCCAACGGAACTTGAGCAATATAGACACATGAGCATACAGAGGTGCATGACTCAGGCATTCCTGGGGCACTTGACCTTACAGCAGCTTGTTTCTTTTTAAGTTCCAAGGTGGCATCCTAAATGTACAGTTGAAGAACAAGGACCATGGATAAAGAATTGTGAAAACACTGCACTGAAATAACCGATCCCTGATAACTGGGAAAAAATAAGCTAAAATCATGTGTAGTACTTCCATATTTGCATCGAAACAGCTTGAAACCAAAATCTACTTTATATCTTCAAATCCATGGGAGCCGTATCTGCTACTTGCATAAGATTTTATTGACCCAGTAAGTACAATATGGAATTTATATATCTTATTAACAAATAACAAGTTAGGCTAGGCAGTCGAGGGGCATGTTCGGGACATGATTTCAGATGCTAAGAGGCACAATCAGTCCCTAACATCATATAAAAAGGTAAGCATGTAGCAAGATATTGGTTAAGAAAACTGCATTCACGTCAACAGGAATGTCAATTTTGTAAGCCAGATAGAACATTTTTTTCTTCTGTCTGTCAGAAGAAATAATTCAGTCCAAGTAAATGGCCAATGCAGCCCATCCATAACCAGGACTAGATAAAAAAGGAATATTTACCATGTTCCCTATCACAACGAAACACAGATTTATGAGTTCTCAAATGGAGTAGGACAACATGATAAAAGCAAACCAGGCCTAATATTCTTGACAGATTTATTCTCATGTCCATACAGAACATAACAAGCTCTAAAATAATTTTGATACATGCAAATGCTTTATTTTGAGATGTTTCATTGGCCAGAAGAACAACCAGCTTATAAAGGGACAGCCATAGAACAACTCACCACTAATAAACTAACATTGAAAGTCCACAAACCTACGTACTGAACTGAACTACTCGTAGATCACATAAAGCTATTTTACAGTCTAGAGGACATGCAGCCTTGAGAAAATGGAAGGCAGAACCTCCCACAACCCATGGCGCTGCATCATCAAAAATATGGTCTGGGCATGGGTCCGTTAATTATCTTCAGGTAGGGTCACACAACCCATGGTGAAAGGTACACATAGTATCTGTCGTGTGACCCTACCTGAAGATTTAGTGCTTTAAGTGGAAGTAGGAGGTAGAACTCAGCGGAATATAATTAACCACAAAAGCTTCCTCGGAGCTCAGAGTGATGAAATAAAACCACAGCAGCTATATACGACAATCAATCATGTTCTGTAATTGAATTCTGTAATTGGAAGCTAATAAAGCTTCTTGATTATACGGCATGGACAAGTAAATAAAGTGGCATGTTGCATTAGCAAGAAAAACTCAGCGGCAGAATCATTTAGAACAGACACCTCAATAAATCATTGCCACCTCGTCGGGTAAAGTATCAGAAACAAGGAGTGGATCGAACTTAAAAACAACACCCTTTCTGAATTAAATCCAAAATACAGATCAGAGCAGTCAAACAAACACCGCACCTTCCTTCACTTGTACTCAAACGATGGTATCGGAGGGCTGGGCGTCTCGAAGCTCTCTAATATCTCCGACATGCCAGTACTGCCGCTGGGCTTCTTCTCCTCCTTCTTGCCAAAGAGGCCGCCAAACCAGCTACCCCCACTGCTTGAGCTCGGGACCTCTGCAGGGGACACGACAGGCTGAGGCAGGCCTGGGAAGCCACCTCCTCCCGTCGAGATAGCGGCGGCCATGTTGGGATCATCAGCAGGGAGCGGCGGGAGCATCTGCGGTGCGAATCGGTTGGCCATGAGGCCGGCGCCCTCTATGAGGGCGAGGAAAAAGCCGCCCGCGAGTGCCGAGCGGCCAGAAGCTTTGATGCCCTGCCGCATGGAGAGAACCCCTCCAGTGGCGGCGCCACCTATGATGGAGTTCCAGGGGTCCTCCTTCCGGCGCACGTAGGCCGAGGTGCAGTGGAAGGTGGAAAAGAGGGTGCCCCACACAGCAAAGCTCCCCCCGAGTTGAGGGGCGTTCATGCGAGCGGCCTGCATGCCGCCAGTAATTCGCGCACCATTGGGCGAGTTACGAAGGCCCTTGAGAAAGTGATAGACAGAACCACCGACAGCACCCATGGCGAAAGCACTGCCTGCATCATCAATGATGCGGCCTGGGCACGGTTCTCTCTCGAAGAGATCTCTCTCGGAGACAGGAGCCGACATAGTATTAGCTGCGTAACCCTATCTGAAGATTCGATGCGTTGTGGTGAACTAAAATCTTCCCGGGGTTCAGAACGAGAGTATATATAACACGGTCGATCGTCCCTGATATATAAGGAGGTAATAAGGCTTCTTGATGTACACGACATGGACTCCTAACCGCGGACGGCCTCAACACCAAGTAATAAATAAGCTAAGAGAGAAACCGGATCGAACTGAGAAAACATCTGAAACTGAATCCAAAATACAGATCGGAGAGAAAAACCGCACCTTTTTTCTCACTTGTAGTCGAACGATGGTATCGGAGTGCTGGGCGTGTCAAAGCTCTCTAATATCTCCGACTTGCCGCCGCCGCCGCTGGGCTTCTTCTCCTCCTCCTTCTTGCCGAAGAGGCCGCCGAACCAACTACCCCCGCCGCTGGAGCTCCCGACCTCCACGGGGGGCACGGGTGGCTGGGGCATGCCTGGGAAGCCGCCGGCGCCTCCCCCCGCCATCGCGGCGGCCAGGTTGGGATCGTCGGTGGGGAGCGGCGGGAGGTTCTGCGGCGCGGCGAGGACGCGGTTGAGCATGAGGCCGGCGCCCTCGATGAGCGCGAGGAGGCAGCCGCCCATGAGCGCGGAGCGGCCGGCGGCGCCGGGGCCCTGGCGCATGGAGAGGAAGCCGCCCGTGGCGGCGCCGGCGATGATGGAGTTCCAGGGGTCCTCCTTCTGGCGCACGAAGACCATGGTGCAGTCGAAGGCGGAGAAGAGGCCGCCCCAGACGGCGAAGCTCCCGCCGACGCGCGGCGCGTTGAGGCGCACCTGCTGGGCCCCGCCGAGCAGGCGCTCGCCGTTGGGCGAGTTGTAGGTGCCCTTGAGGAAATGGAAGATGGAGCCGCCCACCGCCCCCATCCCGAACGCGCCGCCCACGTCGTCCAGGATGCGGTCCGGGCACGGCTCCCGCGAGGTCTCCGGCGTGCCCATCTCCTCCTCCTGCGGCGATTCGGCGGCGGGGGCGGCGGCGGCGAGGAAACCCTAGGTCCCGGGCGGCGGCTGGCGTGGGGAGGAAGAAGAAAGGGGTGGGGGAGAGATGGAAGGGAGCTCCGTCGAAACGTGGGGGAGGGGGAGCTTTTTAGCCGTGGCTGGATCTTGTGGTTTACGTGTTCCCGTCGGGTGGGGTCCGCTGTCAGAGGCCCATTCGTCTGCGTGCTCCCGCAGCTCGCCTTGCGAGGCCCGGAGATATTTTAGGGGCGGCGGCCCGGCACCGTTTTTTCTTGTCCGGTGTGTGTCACGAACTTGCGAGGCTCCTCCGTATTTTGGGTCCAATGGAATCTCGCTGTTTGGGCCGGGTACACTGTACTTATTATATAAAAGTGTTGCGTCTATAAGTAGATTTTTTTTCTCCCCTAATATAGAGGCCCATAATCTTGTAAAGGCTACCTAATTTTATTGACATGTCTTAGTCGGCACATTGGAATGGAGGGAGACTTCGACGGCGTTTCCTATTTAGCGCTTCAGGCGCCGGTTGTAGATCATTTGACAAACCGGCGCACACCCCTATCCCTTGTTAGGACGGCCCATTCCACTTTTTTTTCTGGTTTAATATGCTAAAAACATGCGTGGCTGGGATTCGAACTGGCGACCTCCAACGTATGTTTACTAACCGACCCAGCAAATGACATGTCATGATAATATATTTCCTTTTATTGTTTTGTATAGTTTCTCCAGCCGTTTTTCTTCTTCTTTTGTTGTGGGCTTTTTTTGGACCGGTTTTTTGTCTTTCTTTTTTTGTTACATTTTTCATGCTTTTTCCTTTTTTCTTTATTTTTTCCTCAAAATGTAAAAAACAAATTTGATGAACTTTTTTCACATTGATGGAAATTTTCCAATTTTTATGAACATTTTAAATAATTTGATGACCTTTTTTCCAATCGTTGAACTTTTCAAAATTGGTGAACTATTTTCAAGTTCAATGATCTTTTTTGTAATGATGAAATTTTCCAAATTTGATTTTTTTTTCAAATCGATGAACCTTTCAAAATTGGTGAACTATTTTCAAATTCAATGATCTTTTTGTAATGATGAAAATTTTCACATTTGATGTTTTTTTCAAATCCATTAACTTTTTTACCAATTTGATGATTTTTTTCAAATCGTTTTTTAATTTCATGAATATTTTCAAAATACGTGAACTTATTTGGATTCATGAATTTTTTGCGAATTTTATCATTTTGTTTTTGTTTTTTAAATGCAATTTAGCGAACCGGGGGAAATAAATGTGCAATCTACATGGATCGGCCCACTAGCGTTGGTGTGTGTGCGCCGGGGAGCTTCCTTGCTGCCTAGCACCGAATAGGAGCTCCTGACTTCGACAATATTCTTTGTTGATGGACGTGGGCATTATAAGGGGATCCCAATTAGCGCCCCGCTATGTGAAGATTTCTGGGCATGGCATTTTGAGAAGATTGTAATCTTCACCGGGCGTTCGGCTTACCAGATGCTTGCGAAAACAAAGCAACGGTGGGAGGAACGGCTAGAGGGGAGGCTAAGCTCGTCGACCGGCGATGTGGGCCACTGGAGAAATTTATGAAAATGTGTGTACCTTCGAAGCCGAAGGTGTTTCTGTGGAGGCTTGCACAATATTCACTTGTAACACGAGATGTTCTAGCTAAAGACACATGGCCAAAAGTATTACCCATGAATTATGTTTTTCGATAAAGACCTGCGAATTATGTGGCGCGGGAGATTCATGGGGCACTCGCTAATCAGTTGTGCGATGCCGAGATATGTGTGGGCACTAGGGGTGAATTGATCGTTGACCTACATTGCAATTCTTCAAAACCGACGGCTCTTCTCCTTGATGGACTCCATGACACGTGAAGAATTTACTCGAACGGTCATAACCATGTGGGCAATCTAACACGCCCAGAGGGAAGCTATTCGTGAGAATGTTTTTCAAAGCTCTTTCTCCAGCACGTCTTCGTGGATAGCTTCTTAATGGACGTCGGTTTGGCCAAGGCACCAAGGGTCCTTATATGTCTAGACAGGTGGTGGAGTGGTTTCCACCACCTTCTGGATTGGGGGGAAACTGGGTCCGAAAATAAAGAGAAATTGGGTTTCCACCTCCTGTCTTTTTTTTTTGGTCGCATTTATACCAATATAAAAAGACCCAAATAGGCAGATCCAAACCATCCCGACCATCAAATCATGTTATCTAACGGTTCAAATCGCTCCAATGTTGAGCACCAAACACGTTTAACGCTCTAATTACCCACCACTGGCATTGGTTATAAACATGTTTTGACTCAACGCTATCCCTTGAAATCTGGCATGTAATTAATATCCTACCATTTCCATGTAAAAATAATTGATATCTTACCAAATACCACCGTGCAACAGATATATCTTACCTAATATAACGTGCAACTAATATTCTATCTAATATAAACGTGCATTGCACGTACATTATTACTAGTCAACGTAAATTTCACGCCACGCCGTAGTGCCGTATCAATGTATCATTAATGTTCAAAACCAGATTTGCTCCCATGGTTTCAGAGATCCAGGCGTATCTATCTGTATCCTCGTCTCCACCGAATGCGAGGAAGACGCCAGTTTTGACTATGGAAATGCTACGCACGTACGTACGTGCCCATCGACCGAAACGAAAGAGATACGATGACGACGCATAGGCAGTGCGGCAACGTTGACCCGGCCTGGCATCGGCCGCGGGAGAGAGGCGGGCGGGCTGACCTGACACGGGAACTGTTCAACCTTTGACGAACGAGCTCCAAAAACCGCAGGCCGCTCATGGTTTCTCGATAGATCCCGCGCTCGCCCACAGAAATCGGTCGTCCGAGGCGTCGTCGCAGCCCCCTCTCCTCGCTGGACGCCGCCCCACGTACGCACGGCATGTATGTATGTATATATATCTCTGCATACAAACAACGGGCAAACCATTGGCCGGGAAGAAGAACACGAGGGAAAAGAAGATAGCAGCAGCGTCTTTCATCAGAGTTTAGATCATCGCAGAGCGCAACGCTAGGCCAGGCGACGACGACATGGGCCGTTGGTTGAAGCCAGATGTACGTGCAAGACCGTTCGATTACTTCAGAGTTATTTTTGTATCTTGCCTTAACGATCCTGGTGGTGGTGCAGGTTTACCCGCTGATCGGCGCCATGTCGCTGGTGACGGGGATGTGCGTCTTCCAGCTCACCCGGAACGTCTTCCTCAACCCGGACGTCAGGTGAGGCCTCCAAGCCGCCCCGATCGATCGATCGGATCATTTCGAATTTCGATGCATGCATGTGGTTAACCGTTTTGCTCTCTTGCTTTGTTCAGGGTGAGCAAGAGCAACCGGCAGAGCGCGGTGCCGGAGAACGAGGAGGAGGGCGAGAGGTACAGCCAGCACGCCTTCCGCCGCTTCGTCAGCGCGCACCGCCCGGAGGTCTTCCCCGCCATCAACCGCTTCTTCTCTGGGTTCAGCGCCAAGTGATGTGTCCATTGCATGTGTGTGTACGTGTGTCGCGTGTGAATATGTTGGTTCGTGATTGTGTCATTAGCGTGGAGGCGTGCCATGGATATGTGCTCCTAGACACGCCTCAGGTGAATAAATGGTGTGTTGGAAATATAAGAGCAGCTCTAGAAGAGTTGCCATAATTTGAATCGTGGTCCGCTGGCTATATGGACTGCGTTTCATAATAATTTGAATTTGAAGGCTGTCGGCTTGTGCGCAAATACAAAATCACCAAACGGCATTTTTTTTATCTGCTCTCCTGATTTTAGTTTCAATTCAAGTAGCAATTTTCTTTTGCAGCCAAACAGCTCATAATTGTCACCAAATGCGATAGACATAATTAGCAACTACTATATGTTAGTGGCCAAAAGTCGTATTATTACATATAATTTTACGACTTGAAATATCGTTAAGCGGCATTTTCAAAATATACAATGCCCCTAATCGACATTGCAAACTACTACTACCTTCACTACGCCGTTTCCACCGCCGCCTAGTCATTGTCCTCCTCATCGGTACACAGACAAACGTAGTCTGAGAGATCTCGCCTCCCGTGTCGCTCTCACGGGCGGCTCGGGAGAAACCCCAGCCGTCGCCGACAGCCACCCTCGCCTCCCCCCTCCTCCTCCTGCCGCCGCCGGAGGGCGTCCCTGGGCAAAGCCCTCGGCGCTGGCGCCGGCGGGGACGGCTCTCCCTCCTCTTCTCCAGGCGTGGCGGCGCTGGACGCTGGCCGGCGACGGGGACTCGCGGGCGGTCGGGGGCGCGCACCGGCAATGGTGGCGCAGTGCGCCGGCGCGAGCGGGGCGGAGGCGTGGGCAACTGGGTCTCCAAGGATCCGACGCCGCTCTGCCCAGGGGAGCTCCAGATCCCGCTCCCTTCGGACAGCGGCCCGTTCCCTTGGCCGGCGGTCCCTGCGGCCGCGACTGGGGGCTGGTGGCGTAGGTGGGTGTGGTGGTCAGCGCAGCGTGGTGAGCAGGCCATGGCGGTGCCTGGTGACTGTCATGCCTGGTCTGGGTGTGTAGGATCTAGAAGTAGATGTGTCTAGAGAGGGGTGATTAGACACTTTGTGCTAAAGTTGCAATTTTTTAAGCCTTTTCGATTTAAGTGGAGTTTAGGCACAATTTCAGCACACACAATACATATCAAGCAAGCAAGCAAAGAGTATATTGGTAGCGGAAAGTAAAGCATGCAACTTGCAAGAATATAGAGGGAAGGGTTTGGAGAATTCAAACGCTATTGGAGACACGGATGTTTTTCCCGTGGTTCGGATAGGTGGTGCTATCCTACATCCACGTTGATGAAGACTTCAACCCACGAAGGGTAACGGTTGCCCGAGTCCACACAGGGCTCCACCCAAGGGCAACGGTTGCGCGAGTCCACGAAGAGCTCCACCCACGAAGGGTCCACGAAGAAGCAACCACCCACAAAGGGTCCACGAAGAAACAACCTTGTCTATCCCACCATGGCCATCGCCCACGAAGGACTTGCCTCACTAGCGGTAGATCTTCACGAAGTAGGCGATCTCCTTGCCCTTACAAACTCCTTGGTTCAACTCCACAATCTTGTCGGAGGCTCCCAAGTGACACCTAGCCAATCTAGGAGACACCACTCTCCAAGAAGTAACAAATGGTGTGTAGGTAATGAACTCCTTGCTCTTGTGCTTCAAATGATAGTCTCCCCAACACTCAACTCTCTCTCATAGGATTTGGATTTGGTGGAAAAAAGATTTGAGTGGAAAGCAACTTGGGAAGGCTAGAAATCAGGATTCATATGGTAGGAATGGAATGTCTTGATCTCAACACATGAGTAGGTGGTTTTCTCTCAGAACATATGAGTAGAAATGGTGTGTGTGTTCTGGTGGCTCTCTCATCGAGTGAGAAGGAGGTGGAGGGGTATATATAGCCTCCACACAAAATCCAACCGTTACACACAATTTACCAATCTTGGTGGGACCGAATCAGAAAACTCGGTCGGACCGAAATGGTAAACCTAGTGACCGTTAGGAATTTCGGTGGGACTGACATGCAACTCGGTAGGACCGATTCGGTTAGGGTTTGGGCATAACGTAATCTCGGTGAGACCGATTACACAAACTCGGTGAGACCGAGTTTGGTAATTAGCTAACCAGAGAGTTGGTCAGGCAAACTCGGTGGGACCGATTTGCTCTTTCGGTGAGACCGAGTGGAACTTGGTGAGACCGAAAAGTTACAAAGGGGAAACACTGAGTTTACATTGCAATCTCGGTGGGACCGAGAATATTGCAATAGGTAATAGAGAGTTTGTAATCCCATCTCGGTGAGACCGAGATCCTTATCGGTAGAACCGAATTGCTAGGGTTTGGCAGTGGCTTATGACAAGTGAAACTCGGTGGCGCCGGATAGGAAAAATCGGTAGGACCGAGTTTGGCTTAGAGTTTAGGTCATATGTGGATATGGGAAAGTAGTTGAGGGTTTTGGAGCATATCATTAAGCACATGAAGCAAGAGGCTCATTAAGCAACACCTCATCCCTCCTTGATAGTATTGGCTTTTCCTATGGACTCAATGTGATCTTGGATCACTAGAATATAGAATGAAGAGTCTTGAGCTTGAAGCTTTAGCCAATCATTTGTCCTTAGCATCTAAGGAGTTCCCACAACCTTTAGTCCATGCCACTTCATTGTTGAACTTATCTGAAACATGCTAGATAGAAGTGTTAGTCCAACAAGAGATATGTTGTCATCAATTATCAAAACCACCTAGGGAGCACTTGTGCTTTCAATCTCCCCCTTTTTGGTAATTGATGGAAACATACATCAAAGGTGATAAAGATATAAAGAACAGCAAGTAAAGCTTTGGAAGAACATGTAACAAGCATAGGCTCCCCCTACATGTATGCACTCATGTAAATATGAAATATAGAGGCATGTGAGAGCATAAACATGACAGAGTAGGCAATGTGTTACATGTATCTTGGCCATATGCATCAGAGCAAAAGATTATCAAGAAAAATACCTTCATGCTCATGAGTCCTTCTTGCAAACAGTATGTACATAAGCAAGAATTCCTCATACTCATGATTTTGATGCATATACTTACCTTGTGGTCTCGAGTTGGCTTAGGATGGAATGAACCTGCACAAACAAGGTTAGATAACACAGGTACGTCCACTAGCCAGAGCAAACAAAAGAAACCACAAGAATACCAAGACTGGGATGACATGTGAAGAGTGAGTACAAGATACCACATTGGATTCAACATGTCCCCACGAATAAAGATATGCAATGAATTTGGCTGATTTATTTTCCTTTAGGTGTCTTGCTCCCCCTGAATCTTACATGGGATATTGGGAGAAGATAGGAAACAGAAAGTCAAAGCTGAATAGAACTAAATTCAAAAGACATGTGGCATCTCTCCTCTTGAACATCAAGCGTCTGGGATCCTCGAGACTTTCTCTCCCCCTTGAGGTCTCTCTCTCCCCCTTAATACTTTCTTTCTTGTAGGTTTGGTCCTTGAGACTGTTTCTCTCCCTTGATGTGATCTCTCTCCTACAAGCTTTGATGTGATCTCTCTCTCCCCCTTTGACATCAATTTCCAAGAAGGTTTTTCCTGGAATCCGCCAAATAGGTTTGGTCCTTGAGATTCAGCACAAAGCAGAGGATAAAATTGTGATGCTTGTGGAGGACAAGATTCATTGAGTGGAGCTGGATCCAAAGAAATGTAGAACAAGTGGCAAACTGTTTTTCTGATTGCAAAGTCGGTGGCACCGAGTGGCATATTTCGGTGGTACCGAAAAGATTCGGTTGGACCGAAATTTGCAAGTCGGTGAAACCGAGTTTACACATAGAAAAACACTTGTCACCTCAGCTCACTAGACAAGTAAGATCTTACAAAGATTTGCAATGAATTAGCTGAAGGATTTGTAAGAAATTTGATGCAGAAATATGCAGAACAAGAGCAAAAAGGAAAAGAGTGAAAGTTTCTAGATGAAGTGTGAGAGAGAAGGAAATAAATATGCAAGGAACAAATGCAATAACTCAGAAAAGGGACATAAGAGAACTTCATCTAGAATTGGGCGGTGACATAGTCACCTATGTTAGAGTATATTGACTTAGGAGTCAAGTGAGGAAACTTGATCATAGGTCATACTCATCATTTAAGCTCAAAATGGGGTTACCATTTTTCGTTTAAGCATCTTGATGTATTCACATCTTGTTGAGTTGCTTTGACTCATGTCTTGGAGTAAAGCTTCTCTAAGATGGAACAACATACCTTGGGTGGTGGTGTGGTTCTTGCTCATGTAGTTGAACTTGTGTGGGTGCTCAAGGTTGATGTAGCTCATCAAGAGTTGGGAGCACCACTTGGAGTTTGAGTTCATCTACCTACATGGGTTAGTTCTTGCAAGGAAGAGCACTTGTGTATCCAAAACTGACAATCATGATGCTCAACATAGAATTTGTCAAAGGATATGTTTGAATGGTTTTGTGCTTCCTTGTCTTCAACCACCATGGTGTAGAGTCTTGGTGATGTAGAGATTGCTCAAGATGTGAGTGAGTAGCAATCTCATGGAATTAGATTCAACCAAGTATCTACATGGGTTAGACAACATGCAAGGTGCAAATATATCCAAGACATAAGATAGTTATCATAAGAGATACATCATGGATTATCATAAGCTCATGTCTTGCATGTATCCAATGGAGTTTCTACTCCAAATTCGAAGCATCAATGATGTTCAATTCTCCTCTCAACCTGCAAAACACTTTCTCATCAAGCGGTTTAGTGAATATATCCGCCAATTGCTTATTGGTGCGAACATGCTTAAGATTGATGTCACCCTTAGCAACATGATCTCGAATGAAATGATGACGAACTTCAATATGCTTAGTTCGAGAATATTGTACAGGATTATGACCAATTTTGATAGCACTTTCATTATCACAAAGCAGTGGAACATGTTTCACATAAATTCCATAATCTTTAAGAGTTTGAGTCATCCAAAGTAATTGAGCGCAACATGAACCAGCGGCAATGTATTCAGCTTCGGCGGTGGATAAAGATACCGAGTTTTGTTTCTTGGAAGACCAAGATACAAGAGATCTACCAAGAAATTGACAAGTACCCGAAGTGGACTTTCTATCAACCTTGTCTCCGGCATAATCCGAGTCGGAATAGTCAACAAGATCAAAAGAGGACCTCTTAGGATACCAAATGCCAAAATTTGGTGTATGGATTAAATATCTCACTATCCTTTTCACAGCCTTAAGATGACAATCTTTAGGAGCAGCTTGATATCGTGCACACATGCATACACTTAGCATAATATCGGGACGTGAAGCACATAGGTATAACAATGAACCAATCATCGAGCGATAAACCTTTTGATCAACTGGTTCACCATCTTTGGTTAAATCATTATGTCCACTGGTAGGCATGGGTGTAGACATACCTTTGCATTCTTGCATATTG
This sequence comes from Triticum urartu, assembly GCF_056163025.1. Classification (NCBI taxonomy): domain Eukaryota; kingdom Viridiplantae; phylum Streptophyta; class Magnoliopsida; order Poales; family Poaceae; genus Triticum; species Triticum urartu. Next base: position 140,549,823 of record NC_141874.1, on the reverse strand, counting down.
AACTTCTTGAATAAGTCCTTGGTGTACTTTGTTTGAGAGACAAACGTACCTTCCTTAGTTTGCTTGACTTGCAATCCAAGAAAGAATTTGAGTTCACTCATCATAGACATCTCAAACTTCTCTGACATTAGCTTTCCAAACTTTTCACTAAAGAGAGGGTTAGTTGAACCAAATACGATGTCATCAACATAAATTTGGCATACAAAAAGTTCTCCATTAACCTTTTTAGTGAAAAGAGTATAGTCAATTTTACCAATTTCAAAACCACTTGTAGTAAGGAATTTCGTCAAGCATTTATACCATGCTCTAGGAGCTTGTTTAAGACCATAAAGAGCTTTGTGAAGTTTGTAAACATGATTTGGTTTCTTAGGATTGACAAAGCCGGGAGGCTGTTTGACATAAACTTCCTCCTCTATTTCTCCATTTAGAAAAGCACTTTTAATGTCCATTTGGTACAAGGTGATATTATGGTGATTAGCATAGGCAAGTAAGATGCGAATGGAGTCAAGTCTAGCAACGGGAGCATATGTATCACCATAGTCCATACCTTCGACTTGTGTGTATCCTTGGGCGACGAGACGTGCTTTGTTGCGGACCACTTGTCCATCTTCATCTTGCTTGTTGCGAAACACCCATTTGGTACCAATGATGTTGTGGTTGTTGTCGGGCTTCTCAACCAATGTCCAAACTTGGTTTCTCTCAAAATTATGTAGCTCTTCATGCATAGCGTTTATCCAGTCCGGATCTTCCAATGCTTCTTCAACCTTCATTGGTTCAATGCTCGAGATGAATGAATAGTTTTCACAAAAGTTAGCTAAACGAGTTTTTGAGCGAGTGATTCTCCCGGTTTTTATATCATTGAGAATTTGCTCGACGGGATGATCTTTGGCAATTCTTGCTCGAACTCGTGAGAGCTTTTGCTTGGGTCTTTGTTGAGCATCTTCTTCATCTTGTTCTTCTTCTTGGCCTTCTTCATTGTTGACGTCGTCGTTCTCTTGTCGTGGTGGAGAAGGAGGTTGTTGATGTTCGTCTTGACGTATTTCCTCGTTTTCTTCATCTTGATGTGTCCCACTTGTGGATGCTTCCGTGTCGATTCTTGGTTCACCTTGACGTGAAGTAGAAACTTCCACTTGGACGGATGAGGTACTCTCCTTCACCTCCGTTGGACGAATTTTGCCAATGGACAAGTCTCGAATTGCTTCTGAAGGATCTTTGTCTCCTACATCAATTGGCAATTGCTCTACTTGCGAGCCATTATATTCATCAAACTTCACATCTACCGTCTCTTCAACCTTTCGGGTGAAATTGTTGTAGACACGGTAAGTGTGAGAGTTTGATCCATAACCAAGTAGAAAACCTTCATGAGATTTAGGAGCAAATTTTGAACGACGATGCTTATCAAGAATGTAGCACTTGGAGCCGAATACTCGAAAGTATCCAACTTGGGGTTTGTTACCGGTGAGAAGCTCGTATGCCGTCTTGACGAGTAGCTTGTGAAGATATAAGCGATTTGTTGCGTGAAAAGCTGTCTCAACCGCTTCTGCCCAAAAGTGCTTTGGCGTCTTGTATTCATCAAGCATTGTTCTTGCCATTTCGATGAGCGTCCGGTTCTTCCTTTCAACAAATCCATTTTGTTGAGGTGTGTATGTAGCCGAGAACTCGTGTGAAATCCCTTCTTCGTCAAGAAAGGTGTCCACATTTGCGTTCTTGAACTCCGTTCCGTTGTCACTCCGAACCTTCTTGATCTTCACATCGAACTGATTTTGGGCTTTCCTAGCGAAGCTTCTGAAGATCTTCTGGACCTGCGACTTGTCATTAAGAAAGAACACCCACGTAAATCTTGAAAAATCATCAACTATAACTAGACCAAAAGAATTTCCATCGAGACTCTTGTAGGCGTTGGGACCAAAAAGATCCATGTGAAGTAGCTCGAGTGGCCTTCTTGTGGTCATGATGTTCTTCACGGGATGTCTTCCTCCAACCTGTTTACCTGCTTGACAAGCACTGCAAAGTCTATCCTTATCAAATATGACATCATTAATTCCAAGGATATGATTTCCTTTAATAAGCTTGTCAAGGTTTCTCATGCCAATGTGACCTAGTCGTCTATGCCACAACCAACCTTTTGAGGATTTAGCAACAAAGCAAGTTTTAGGTTGCGCCTTTTTAGAAAAATCGACAATGTAAAGATCACCTCTACGCATACCAGTAAAGACCATTTTATGATTGTCTCGACGAAATACTTGGCAATCTACCTCGGTAAATAGGACATTCAAACCGAAATCAGCAAGTCTAGATACTGAAAGTAAGTTGTAGCCAAGAGATTCAACGAGCATGACATTTTGAATGGAACTATCATGTGAGATGGCCACCTTACCAAGGCCAACCACTTTACCCTTTGAATTATCACCAAAGGTGACATATTTTCGAAGGCCGTTGTTTTCAGCAAGCTCACGAAACATCTCTTCATCTCCGGTCATATGATCAGTACATCCACTATCAAGAACCCATTCCTTTCCTCCTGATTCATATCCCCGAAGATTTGCCATAAGACCAAAATGTCTCATTGCATCGTCGAGATCGAAGTCACTATCATCATCATCATCATAATATTCCGGTTCATCATGATCTTGTGATTCATCATTTCCTAGAGAGGGTAATTTATCAGACAAATGATCATCAAAGTGGTCACTTTTATGAATTCTTATGGCTTTGAGTATGATATCATTAATGATTCCAACATCCCCTTTAGCATGCTTAAGATTGGCAAGTTCAAGAAGACATTTACCAAAACTAGGATCACTAGAGTTCATCTTACTCAAGGCAATGGATTTATGGAGAATTTCATCCAAAGTTTTCAAGGAATGATTGGGAAATCGTTCCTCAAGAAATTTCCATATAGTATAGGCACAATCTTGAGTAGGCAAACTAGCAATCAGATTTTTGGGCAATCCTCTAATGATGAGCTCAATAGTTCTAAGATTGCGAATCATGTCAATATCTTCATCTAGGGTAGGATGCAAGGGATCAATATGGGGTGCACAAGGGCTAGCAATATACTTGTTCAAATGATATTGATTGAAGATTACAAGCATCTCATTTTTCCACTCATGAAAGTACTTTCCATCAAGAATAGGCACTCTATGTCTAAGACTCCCTAGAGTAGACACATCCATCTTCCTCCAATGGTGATTAAACCAAGGCAATGGAGACCAAAGCTCTGATACCACTTGTAGGATCTAGAAGTAGATGTGTCTAGAGGGGGGTGATTAGACACTTTGTGCTAAAGTTGCAATTTTTTAAGCCTTTTCGATTTAAGTGGAGTTTAGGCACAATTTCAGCACACACAATACATATCAAGCAAGCAAGCAAAGAGTATATTGGCAGCGGAAAGTAAAGCATGCAACTTGCAAGAATATAGAGGGAAGGGTTTGGAGAATTCAAACGCTATTGGAGACACGGATGTTTTTCCTGTGGTTCGGATAGGTGGTGCTATCCTACATCCACGTTGATGGAAACTTCAACCCACGAAGGGTAACGGTTGCGCGAGTCCACACAGGGCTCCACCCAAGGGCAACGGTTGCGCGAGTCCACGAAGGGCTCCACCCACGAAGGGTCCACGAAGAAGCAACCACCCACAAAGGGTCCACGAAGAAGCAACCTTGTCTATCCCACCATGGCCATTGCCCACGAAGGACTTGCCTCACTAGTGATAGATCTTCACGAAGTAGGCGATCTCCTTGCCCTTACAAACTCCTTGGTTCAACTCCATAATCTTGTCGGAGGCTCCCAAGTGACACCTAGCCAATCTAGGAGACACCACTCTCCAAGAAGTAACAAATGGTGTGTAGGTAATGAACTCCTTGCTCTTGTGCTTCAAATGATAGTCTCCCCAACACTCAACTCTCTCTCATAGGATTTGGATTTGGTGGAAAAAAGATTTGAGTGGAAAGCAACTTGGGAAGGCTAGAAATCAGGATTCATATGGTAGGAATGGAATGTCTTGATCTCAACACATGAGTAGGTGGTTTTCTCTCAGAACATATGAGTAGGAATGGTGTGTGTGTTCTGGTGGCTCTCTCATCGAGTGAGAAGGAGGTGGAGGGGTATATATAGCCTCCACACAAAATCCAACCATTACACACAATTTACCAATCTCGGTGGGACCGAATCAGAAAACTCGGTCGGACCGAAATGGTAAACCTAGTGACCGTTAGGAATTTCGGTGGGACTGACATGCAACTCGGTAGGACCGATTCGGTTAGGGTTTGGGCATAACGTAATCTCGGTGAGACCGATTACACAAACTCGGTGAGACCGAGTTTGGTAATTAGCTAACCAGAGAGTTGGTCAGGCAAACTCGGTGGGACCGATTTGCTCTTTCGGTGAGACCGAGTGGAACTCGGTGAGACCGAAAAGTTACAAAGGGGAAACACTGAGTTTACATTGCAATCTCGGTGGGACCGATTGCATATCTCGGTGGGACCGAGAATATTGCAATAGGTAACAGAGAGTTTGCAATCCCATCTCGGTGAGACCGAGATCCTTATCGGTAGAACCGAATTGCTAGGGTTTGGCAGTGGCTTATGACAAGTGAAACTCGGTGGCGCCGGATAGGAAAAATTGGTAGGACCGAGTTTGGCTTAGAGTTTAGGTCATATGTGGATATGGGAAAGTAGTTGAGGGTTTTGGAGCATATCATTAAGCACATGAAGCAAGAGGCTCATTAAGCAACACCTCATCCCTCCTTGATAGTATTGGCTTTTCCTATGGACTCAATGTGATCTTGGATCACTAGAATATAAAATGAAGAGTCTTGAGCTTGAAGCTTTAGCCAATCCTTTGTCCTTAGCATCTAAGGAGTTCCCACAACCTTTAGTCCATGCCACTCCATTGTTGAACTTATCTGAAACATGCTAGATAGAAGTGTTAGTCCAACAAGAGATATGTTCTCATCAATTATCAAAACCACCTAGGGAGCACTTGTGCTTTCAGGGTGCCTCTCTTCGCCCAGATCTGGATCCTTCTAGGGCGGTGGCTCGCACGGCTGGTGCTCTCCTTGGTTGCGGCTGGGGGGTCGGTGGTGGCTGCTGCTGCTGTCGGCGGGGTAGGCGTGTGGTGGTGTGGTGTTGTGGCCGGCGGTGAGGGGTTGGGCGCAGGTGGCAGCCGAGACAGAACCAACTCTGTCTGTGTAGGTGCTCGAGGTGAGCGGCTGTGTTTGCGGATGACTCTTGCAGGACCAAGCGGGGACGCTCGCCGTGGACTGGCAGGAGAGGGGAAGGTCTAGCGCTGCCGGACTCGGTGGCCGGCGTTTGCGGAGTCGGCCGGGCTGGGATGCTTCGGGCGAAAGCCTATTGCCGACCTCGTCGGCAACGATGATGACGACGTCTCCTGGCGCCGTGTCCCTTCGTGAAGGCATCATTGGGGAGCTACCGTTGCCGGCTATTTCTCTGTGTTTCGGGCGAAAGTCTCAGATCCTTCTCTGGATCGGATGACGATGACATATTCCATGTTGTTTCCCCCTTGGGGGCGTCGTTTCAGGAACCAGGGATCCGCGGTTGGTTGTCTGATGTCTGGGCTGGAGTGTTGGTTCAGGTTGCTGGTTTGTAGGGCGGTGGCGGTGAGGTGCTCTATGATGGCGACCAGTACCTTGGTCATCCTATGCTGATGGTTGACCTCTCTTTTTGGGGCTCGTGGCAGCGGCGAGGTCTCGGTTTTCGGCACCCTTCGATGGCTTTTGAGGTTTGGTGGCCTGCGGAGTGCTATAGTTCTCTCTATTTGTGATGGTGGCCGTGGTGTGGCTCAGAGGAGGTGTAGGGCTATCTCGGCGGAAAATTGCCCTTCGGCACGGTCTGTGGCTTTCTCTGCCGCGACGTTCCTAGGCAGCAGGATGCTCTTCGATGGTGGCTACGATCTCCTAGCTCTTCAAGGTGCAGAGATCGCATGGTAGCAGGCAACTTCTTCTCTACGTCTTCTCGGTGGCGGATGTCCTTTCGACGGATCCAACAAAGCTAGTTCCCGCTCTTCTCGGTCCACTGATGGTGATGGATGCTAAGTTCTTGGTGTTGGCTGCTTGTCATAGCTCGCTTCTGGTTCTTTTTCTGTTGTTCCTTGTTCCATCTTGTATTCTGTTGTTCCTGGTTCCTTCTCCTGTGTGTCGGGTGATATCTGTTGTAACCGTCGTGTTGTATCTCAGTCTTATCTATAATGAAAATGGTTCAGGCTGGCGTAAGCCCGCCGTAGCACCGTCAAAAAAATTGTCCTCCTCATCCTCCTCGCCTGACAACCCATCGATGTAGGCAAAGTCGTCGTTCTCCTCCTCAGAGCAATGAGCAACGACCGCGAGCTGTTGCTCCTCCTCTTCGTTGCTGGTTGTGGGGCCGAAGCGCTCGTGGATGTTTATTCCAATAACCCTTCCTCTATAATCTATTTATTATTAGCATGTTCGAAAACTTTAGAAATTGTAGATCCCATATCCATGATGTTATTGTTATAACAAGGTAAAAGGAGGATAATATTGAAATATTTTTGGTATTTTGAGTTTTTTGTGAATAGCATCAAAGCAAACAAACGATATATAAAATATAACTAACAAAGATAGATAACAAGAAATCAAAGTGGTAACGGCAATGCCTTCACAAATCTTGCTTGGTCTCCTGTATGAGTTGTTGGTGACCCCCAAGTATAAGAGTGACGTGACCTAGCAATAATTATTTCACTGATTGAGAACCAAGGTTTACCGAATCAGTAGGATTATCTCTGCAAAAACTAATGGTTGGTACCTACACACAACACACAAAACAAACTTGTCCCTAATGATTCAAGAATGTTTTGTCAATCTTCTTATCTTGCTAGCTACAAGGGTAAATTATATGGTATGATAGGAATTGATAAATAGATAAAATAAATAAAAGGATACAACAAGAAAATAAAATGATAATCATGATTGAAATTAAGGAAAAAAAGACCCGGGGCCATAGATTCAATAGAGGCGTCTCTCAAAGTAGGATAAATGTGTTGTGGTGAACAAAATACAGTTTGACATTGATTAAATTATAATATTTATATTTACCACTACGAGCATTCATGACACAATCTTGTATAGGCATTAAGGCTGTGATATATAGACCATTAATCCAAATGCATATACAACTGATACTCCACTCAAAGACCGCTATCGAGCATGCATCTTGAGATATTAAGTTTGTACAAACAAAGCATTACAATAAGCATGATGACATAATATAGACAATAATTAAAACTATCATCTGACTATGATAAAGAAACCATCATTTTATCCTTAGTAGCAACAATACAATACATGTCTTGTCCCTTATTGTCACTGGGATATAGAACACCGCAAGGTTGAACTCACTGCCATACACAACCCCCTCCGAAGATCTGCGCATCAAACTTGGTCGAAGAAGACAAATAGACCCAAAAGCATATACAACTACTTAATTATGCAGCAAAGAAACCATAAGAAATTCAATATAATTCATGAACAAATCCGATCATAAAGTGCCAATTCATCACATCCCAACAAACACAACACTGATTACATCATAGGGATCCAATTGTGTGAGGCAGCTGACAGGAACTTTGTATCGAATCACAAGGGAGAGAGGATGCCATCTAACTACTGCTATGAACCCAAGGTCCTAATAAAACTACTCACACATGGTCATGGTGATAGCAAGGTTGAGGAGGATGGCTCCGGTGACGGATGCCCCTCTGGCACCTCGTCGGAACAGACCCCCAGATTGGATTTCCTTGGAAGAGGAACTTGTGGCAGCAGGGAAAAATCATGAAAAATGGTACAAAGTGTTTTGAGAGTAATAAGATTTATAGGAAAAATATGGGTGAAAGGCGTGTCGGAGGCTTGGCTGTCTAGTGGCTCCTGGCTCCTTCCAGTGCTTTCTGAAAGCTTTGTCCTCCAAAAAAATCATCAAAAATCCTGAGGGTATTTTAAGGTCTAGAGATATCGATTTTCTGTAAACCAAAAACATGTAGTAACAACAACAAGCTCTGTGCACTGAATTAATAGGTTAGTCCATGAAAATAATATAAATTTGTTATAAAAATATGTAAACATGGTATGATAATAACATAAAACGATAAAAATTATAGATACATTTGAGACGTATGAGCACGTAAACTAATGTACCCCACATGTCATTTGCACTTCTTTGTGGTTAAATCAAGTAATAGATTAAGTGCATCTTCTAAATGCTACAGATACAAGCATCACAAAAAATATGTATGCACCTTGACAAACTAAGTGTAAGGACAAAGTTGAGGATAGTCGGCATTTAGAGTTAGATGATATCTCGCGAGTTGCTATGCAGATTATTTACAGTGTATTTTGGTAAAATTTGATTATATGAATGAGTATTTAGATTAATAATGTAAGAACTACAACTTAAAGTAGCGTCTAATTGTAAAATATTTAGTAAACGTAAGTAGCACAAGATAATTAAGACATTTGAGCCTTTTTTACATCATGTTGCATGTTGAGGCAGATCATTTTCCGTATATATTTGCACGATGAAGTGACATAGTTGCATGTTGAGATAATATGTTAGTAGGGATGAGTGGGGTGTTTTGGAGCTCGGCCTCCATGGAGGCCGAAATGAATGTTTTTTTAAATTCAAACATTTCAGTTTCAAACAAATACATAAAAAAATTGTACAGAATATGAATTCGTCAAAATCGGGGTTCCTGTAGCCATCATTCCATGACAAATCCATCGGTGACCTACAAGTAGAGACCAAAAGAATAAAAAACCGGCTCAGACATTTCGTCAAACACCTAGAACACAAGGTGTATATAGGGGAGAGTTGGACGTACCAGGGCAGCGTCTAGTGGCGACGACATTGACCGGTTGCGGCACAGTTGGCGGCGGTATGGGTAGGAGCCTCCGGTGGCAAAGCCCTGAGTTGAGGATGATGGCGATGCAAAGTTGGCGGCGGAACTCCGGTGATGGTTGTGCGAACGAGGGAGAAAAAAAAGAGAAAGGGGTTGGTCGGGCAAGGAAGAAGGTGGAGATATGCGAATTGGCGCGTGCTCCTGTAGTTTGTCCGTCCTACGCAGATGCGTCCGGGCAATTAGGCGGATTTAAGGGCTCTGATTGTAGATCCTCTAACATAATAGATTTTTATATAAGTGTGGCCCACCCAACCACGCAACGCGCTCACACTCTCACACGCACTAGAAAACCCGAAGACATCCTGAAGTCGAGGTTCCACAATTTCTGCCTAGACACAAGCAATTGGATCTCTTGTACGCCAAGCTAGCGGAACAGAATCACCCGCGCTTTCTGCAATTTGGACTCTCAGCAAATCCAATGGGCCGACCTAATCGGTGATTTCGTCCGCTTTTTATTCGTTTGGGTCGGTCAGGCGAACACGAATGTCCGCTTCGGTGTTTAGGTCGGTGTATGTGCCCAACGCTTGCCCAACCCATTTTCATGGCGCCGACAAAAGAAGCTGTGCATGCATATTTCAAATGAAAACAACTTAATTAAACATTAAAGCCGGCCAGGAAGGCCGCCGAGAGTCCACGCGTCCACATTAGCATTAAAAGAAATTATAAACAACCTAACTACGAGGCGGCGCACTGCCTAGCGCGCCCTAGGCGTCGTCGTCCTCGGGGTGGGTGAGGTCGATGAGCGTCGACGCAGGGCCGGCCCAGGGGAACGCCATGTTTCAGGCGACGGCGATGTAGGCCGCGGGCAGCTGTTCCGGCGCGGGCAGTGCTGGCGCGGAGGGCTGTGCGGCCGCCTGTGCAGCCGTGGCTTGACGCGCCTCCTCCTCGAGGTCGCGCTCGAGCATCTCCTCGTACTCGCCGTGACGACGCTCCTCGGCGAGCCGTCGCTGGCGCCACATCTCGAGGTACGCCGCCTCCTGCGCCAGGGTCGCCCCCATCCAAATCGGTGGCGCGGACACCCACCCGCGCACCACTCCCGTCCAGGAGAAGTGCACGATGGGCTACGGCTCCGACTCCGGGTCGGCCTTGACGAGCCGTCGGGGAGGGGACGACAGGGCCACCGATGGCTCCACGCAATCGCCGGCCGCGGAGAGGGCGAGGGCCTGCGCCATGGCCGCCTCGTAGCGAGCCTCCTCTTCCTCCACCGCCTCCACCCTGCGCCGCTCGTCCTCCTCGCTCTCGCTGTAGACCGCCGCAAGGGACCGCCTGGTCTTCCTCCCGGACGATGAGCGAGGGCGGCGGCACGCTGCGGTCGACCTCCCGCACGCCGCGTCGCCTCGCCTCCTCGTGCTCGAAGGCAAACCACCTCACCCAGTTAGGTGATGACCCACAAGTATAGGGGATCTATCGTAGTCCTTTCGATAAGTAAGAGTGTCGAACCCAACGAGGAGCAGAAGGAAATGATAAGTGGTTTCCAGCAAGGTATTCTCTGCAAGTACTGAAATAAGTGGTAACAGATAGTTTTGTGATAGGATAATTTGTAACTAGCAACAAGTAACAAAAGTAAATAAAGTGCAGCAAGGTGGCCCAATCCTTTTGTAGCAAAGGACAAGCCTGGACAAACTCTTATATGATGTAAAGCGCTCCCGAGGACACATGGAAATATCGTCAAGCTAGTTTTCATCACGTTCATATGATTCATGTTCGGTACTTTGATAATTTGGTATGTGGGTGGACCGGTGCTTGGGTGCTGCCCTTACTTGGACAAGCATCCCACTTATGATTAACCTCTATTGCAAGCATCCGCAAATACAACAAAAGTATTAAGGTAAACCTAACCATAACATGAAACATATGGATCCAAATCAGCCCCTTACGAAGCAACACATAAACTAGGGTTTAAGCTTCTGTCACTCTAGCAACCCATCATCTACTTATTACTTCCCAATGCCTTCCTCTAGGCCCAAATAATGGTGAAGTGTCATGTAGTCGACGTTCACATAACACCACTAGAGGAGAGACAACATACATCTCATCAAAATATCGAACGAATACCAAATTCACATGACTACTAATAGCAATACTTCTCCCATGTCCTCAGGAACAAAAGTAACTACTCACAAAGCATAAACATTTTTCATAATCAGAGGGGTATTAATATGCATATAGGATCTAAACATATGATCTTCCACCAATTAAACCAACTAGCATCAACTACAAGGGATAATTAACACTACTAGCAACCTACTAGCACCAATCCTGGACTTAGAGACAAGAATTGGATACAAGAGATGAACTAGGGTTTTGAGATGAGATGGTGCCGATGAAGATGCTGATGGAGATTGCCCTCTCCCGATGAGAGGAGCGTTGGTGATGATGATGGCGATGATTTCCTCCTCCGGGAGGGAAGTTTCCCCGGCAGAACAGCTCCGCCAGAGCCCTAGATTGGTTCCGCCAAGGTTCCGCCTCATGGCGGCGGAGTTCCGTCTGAGAAGATGGCTTATGATTTTTTCCCATCAAAAGACTTCATATAGCAGAAGATGGCCACCGGAGGGCCACCAGGGGGCCCACGAGGTAGGGAGGCGCGCCCAGGGGGTAGGGCGTGCCCCCACCCTCGTGGGAAGGGTGTGGCCCCCCTGGTGAGGTTCTTGTGCTCACTATTTTTTATATATTTGGAAAACATCATCCGTGAAGTTTCAGGACTTTTGGAGCTGTGCAGAATAGGTCTCTAATATTTGCTCCTTTTCCAGCCCAGAATCCCAGCTGTCGGCATTCTCCCTTTTTATGTAAACCTTATAAAATAAGAGAGAAAATGCATAAGTATTGTGACATAATGTGTAATAATAGCCCATAATGCAATAAATATTGATATAAAATCATGATGCAAAATGGACGTATCAACTCCCCCAAGATTAGACCTCGCTTGTCCTCAAGCGAAAAGCTGAAATCGAAAAATATGTCCACATGTTTAGAGATAGATGTGTCGATAAAAATAAAATACGGACATGAGGGCATCATGATCATTCTTAGAACAGTAACTTACATAATTCTTTGTCATATAATATCTGATGCTAGAGTAATAATTCAATCACAATATCAAGTAGGAATCGTAAACTTCATTGAAAACTAACAAACTACAATCTCGGTCATTGAAGCAATTGCAATTTATCATAACATAGGAAAGAGTCAATGTATAAGAGCTTTTCAGCAAGTCCACATACTCAACTATCATATAATCTTTCACAGCTGACACTCACGCAATACTTATGGGTATGGAGTTTTAATCGGACACAGAGAAAGATAGGGGCTTATAGTTTTGCCTCCCAACGTTTTACCTCAGGGGTAATGTCAACAGTAATAGTTCATGAAAACTCACATCCAATTAGCCAGATAACCAGGATCTTTCCAACATATTGTGCTTGACAAAGGATAAAATGTAAAAAGGAAGGGTGAAGATCACCATGACTCTTATGCAATGTAGGAGATAAAAGTAAAAGATAGGCCCTTCGCAAAGGGAAGCAGAGGTTGTCATGCGCTTTTATGGTTGGATGCACAAAATCTTAATGCGAAAGAACGTCACTTTATATTGCCCCTTGTGATATGGACCTTTATTATGCAGTCTGTCGCTTTTATTACTTCCATATCACACGATCATATAAAGCTTATTTCATCCACACCAATCAATCATACATATTTAGAGAGCAATTTTTATTGCTTGCACCGATGACAACTTACTTGATGGATCTTACTCAATCCATAGGTAGGTATGGTGGACTCTTATGGAAAAACTGGTTTAAGGGTATTTGGAAGCACAAGTAGTATATCTACTTGGTGCAATGAATTTGGCTAGCATGAGGGGGAAAGGCAAGCTCATCATGTTGGAAGATCCAAGACAATATAATTTATCTCAGATGTAAGAAAACATAACCCATTATGTTGTCTTCCTTGTCCAATGTCAACTCTTTAGCATGTCATATTTTAATGAGTGCTCACAATCATAAAAGATGTCCAAGATAGTATATTTATATGTGAAGACCTCTCTTTCTTTATTACTTCCTATTAATTGCAACGATGACCAAAACTGTGTTTGTCAACCCTCAAGAACTTTTATTCATCATACTCTTTCTATGTGAGATCATTACTCTCCATAAGACTCATATGATCTCTTTGTTTCTTTTTATTTCTTTCCCTTTTCTTTTATTCCTTTAGGATCATGGCAAAATAATCAAGCCCTTGACTCAACACTAATCTTTATTATATAGCTCACGGACTCGATTACATAGAAGGATAATAAGGGAAAACTCGCAACTAGATCATACTAAGAACTTTTATTCTACTAGATCAAGATATTACCAAAAGGATCGAACTAAGAAAAACGATAAAGATAGAGTGATGGTGATACGATACCGGGGCACTCCCCCAAGCTTGGCAGTTTCCAAGTGGAGTGCCCATACCCATGTGATTATGTCTCCTTTGCTGGTGAAGAAGGTGGGGTTGTTGATGATGGATAGTCGCACATTGAGTGTAGGAGGTCTTCTAACTTGCGGATAATGCCCTTGAGTGCGATGATATGCTCCTTTAACAAAAATATTTTCACGTGTGAGATACTTATTTTGTATACGAGCCAACTCAATCATCTTGAAAGCTTCGATTTCTGTTGGGGTAAGAAGATTGTGATCAAGTTGAAGGGTGTCTTCTGTTGCTGGAACTTGGTCCTCCATGGCCTTCTTGATCCCTTCATCATTGTTGATCTCCATAGGTTCTTCTCTCTTCAGCTCTATCTTCATTAGACAAGCATCATTGCCCTCATGGTTGGAGGAGGAGGGAGACGACATAGTGCCTGGCCTTGACAACCCTGACAGAAAACAGCTCAAAACAAAGACAGGAGATTTTTGCGTGATACGGGAGTCAAAACCCCCGGGAGATTATATAATGAATTTTTACCGACCAAAATACGTGTTGTGTATGAAAACGGACTCCGGAGAGCACACGAGGTGCCCACAAGGTAGGGGGCGCGCCCAGTAGGGTAGGGCGCGCCCTCCACCCTCGTGGAGGCCTCGTGTCCTTCCCGGACTGCTGCTTATTTTTCTATTTTTCTAAATATTCCAAAACGGAGAAATATTGCCTTAAAAACTGTTTTGGAGCCGGTTTACTTACCGTACCACATACCTATTCCTTTTCGGAGTCTGAAACGTTCCGGAAAGTGTCCCTTATGAATTCCTCCGGGGTTATGGTTTCAATAACATTGGTTTCAACATTTATGGGATTACCTGAGATATAATGTTTGATTCTTTGACCGTTCACCACCTTCGGATTTGTGCCTTCAAAGTTGTTGATTTTTATGGCACCGGAACGGTAGACCTCCTCGATAACGTAAGGACCTTCCCATTTAGAGAGAAGCTTTCCTGCAAAAAATCTTAAACGAGAGTTGTATAACAATACATAATCACCTACATTAAACTCACGCTTTTGTATCCTTTTGTCATGCCATCTTTTAACTTTTTCTTTAAACAACTTGGCATTTTCGTAGGCTTGGGTTCTCCATTCATCGAGTGAGCTAATATCAAATAACCTCTTTTCACCGGCAAGTTTAAAATCATAATTAAGTTCTTTAATAGCCCAATAAGCCTTGTGTTCTAGTTCGAGAGGTAAGTGACATGCTTTTCCATAGACCATTTTATACGGAGACATACCCATAGGATTTTTATATGCAGTTCTATGGGCCCATAATGCATCATCAAGTTTCTTGGACCAATTCTTTCTAGACCTATTAACAGTCTTTTGCAAAATTAATTTGAGCTCTCTATTACTCAATTCTACTTGACCACTAGACTGAGGGTGATAAGGAGATGCAATTCTATGATTAACATCATATTTAGCAAGCATTTTACGGAAAGCACCATGAATAAAATGTGAACCACCATCAGTCATTAAATATCTAGGGACTCCAAATCTTGGAAAATAACTTCTTTAAGCATTTTAATAGAAGTGTTATGATCAGCACTACTAGTTGGAATAACTTCTACCCACTTAGTAACGCAATCAACAGCAACTAAAATATGTGTATAGCCATTAGAGAAAGGAAAAGGTCCCATATAGTCAAAGCCCCAAACATCAAATGGCTCAATAACAAGTGAATAATTCATAGGCATTTCTTGACGTCTACTAATATTACTAATTCTTTGACATTCATCACAAGATAATACAAACTTACGGGCATCCTTGAAGAGAGTAGGCCAATAAAAACCAGATTGCAGTACCTTATGTGCAGTCCTATCTCCAGCATGGTGTCCTCCATAAGCTTCGGAGTGACACTTGCGTAGGATCTGTTCCTGTTCATGCTCAGGTACACAATATCTAATAACACCATCTACTCCTTATTTATAAAGATGTGGGTCATCCCAAAAGTAATGCCTCAAATCATAGAAGAACTTTTTCTTTTGCTAGTATGTGAAACTAGGTGGTATAAACTTAGCAACAATGTAATTAGCATAATCAGCATACCATGGAGCAGTATGAGAGGCATTTATGACATTTAATTGCTCATTAGGAAAGCTATCATCAATAGGTAGTGGGTCATCAAGCACATTTTCTAACCTAGACAAGTTGTCTGCAACGGGGTTCTCAGCTCCTTTTCTATCAACAATATGCAAATCAAATTCTTGTAGTAAGAGAACCCATCTAATAAGTCTAGGTTTAGCATCTTTCTTTTCCATAAGATATTTAATAGCAGCATGATCAGTGTGAATAGTTACTTTAGAATCAACAATATAAGGTCTGAACTTATCACAAACAAATACAACTGCTAAGAATTCTTTTTCAGTAGTAGCATAATTTCTTTGAGCATTGTCTAGAGTTTTACTAGCATATTGAATAACATTCAGTTTCTTATCAACTCTTTGTCCTAGAACAACACCTACAGCATAATCACTAGCATCACACATAATTTCAAAGGGTAAATTCCAATCAGGTGGCTGAACAATAGGTGCAGAAATCAATGCTTTCTTAAGTATTTCAAATGCTTCTACACAATCATCATCAAAGACAAATGGTATATCTTTTTGTAATAAATTAGTTAGAGGCCGAGAGATTTTTGAGAAGTCCTTAATAAACCTCCTATAAAAACCGGCATGACCAAGGAAACTTCTTATACCTTTAATGTCCTTGGGACATGGCATCTTTTCAATAGCATCAACCTTGGCTTTATCAACTTCAATACCTCTTTCAGAAACTTTATGCCCCAATACAATACCTTCATTAACCATAAAGTGGCACTTTTCCCAATTTAAGACAAGATTAGTTTCTTCACATCTCTGCAAAACTCGATCAAGGTTGCTCAAGCAGTCATCAAAAGAAGATCCATAGACGAAAAAGTCGTCCATGAAAACCTCACAAATCTTTTCACAAAAGTCAGAGAATATAGCCATCATGCATCTTTGAAAGGTAGCAGGTGCATTACATATACCAAAAGGCATACGTCTATAAGCAAAAGTACCAAAAGGGCATGTAAAAGTAGTCTTTGATTGATCTTTGGCTGACACATGTATTTAAGAGAAACCAGAATAACCATCTAGAAATCAAAAATGTGTATGTTTAGTTAATCTTTCTAGCATTTGATCGATAAAAGGTAAGGGGTAATGATCTTTTTTAGTAGCCTTATTTAATTTGCGGAAATCAATTACCATCCTATAACCTGTAACAATTCTTTGAGGAATCAATTCATCTTTATCATTAGGAACAACAGTAATACCTCCCTTCTTAGGGACATAATGGACAGGGCTTACCCACTGACTATCAGCAACGGGATAAATTATACCTGCCTCAAGGAGCTTTAGTATCTCTTTTCTTACCACTTCTTTCATTTTAGGATTCAACCGGCGTTGATGATCACAAACTGGTTTGGCATCTTCTTCCAAATTAATTTTATGTTGACATAGAGTGGGACTAATGCCCTTAAGATCATCAAGAGTATACCCAATAGCAGCACGGTGCTTCTTCAGAGTTTTCAATAATCTGTCTTCCTCATGTTCTGAAAGGTTAGCACTAATAATAACAGGATATATCCTTTTCTCATCAAGATAAGCATATTTAAGAGTATCAGGTAAATGTTTAAGCTCAAACACTGGATCACCCTTGGGTGGGGGAGGATCCCCTAGGATTTCAACAGGTAAATTGTTTTTCAGCATAGGTTCCTGTTTAAAGAATACTTCATCTAATTCCCTTCTTTCATTCATAAACATGTCATCTTCATGGTCTAGCAAATATTGTTCTAAAGGATCACTAGGAGGTACGACAATGGAAGCAAGACCAATAATTTCATCCTTACTAGGTAATTCTTCTTCATGGAGTTGTCTACTAAATTTAGAGAAATTAAATTCATGAGTCATATCATCTAAACCGATAGTAACAACATCTCTTTTGCAATCTATGGTAGCATTAACAGTATTTAAGAAGGGTCTACCAAATATAATGGGACAAAAGCTATCTTGTGGGGAACCAAGAACAAGAAAATCAGCAGGATATTTAGTTTTCCCACACAAGACTTCAACATCTCTAACAATTCCCATTGGTGAAATAGTATCTCTATTGGCCAGTTTAATTGTGACATCAATATCTTCCATCTCAGCAGGTGCAATATCATGCATAACTTCTTTGTATAAGGAATAAGGTATTGCACTAACACTGGCACCCATATCACATAAGCCATGATAACAATGATCTCCTATTTTAACAGAAATAATAGGCATGCCTACTACAGGTCTAGGTTTATCTTTATCACGGGGTTTAGCAATTCTAGCAGTTTCATTACAGAAATAAATAACATGCCCATCAATATTATCAGACAAGATATCTTTAACAATAGCAATATTAGGTTCAACTTTAACTTGCTCAGGAGGTGTATATGTTTTAATATTGCTTTTACGAACCACAGTTGAAGCTTTAGCATGATCCTTTATCCTAACAGGGAAAGGTGGTTTCTGAACATAAGAAGTAGGAACAATAGGATCATTATAAGTGATAGTCTTTTCTTCAACTTTAATAGGTGCAGCTACTTTTACTTCTATGGGAGGATGATATTTAAACCACTTCTCCTTGGGGAGATCAACATAGGTAGCAAAAGATTCACAGAAAGAAGCTACTATCTCAGAGTCAAGTCCATATTTAGTGCTAAATTTACGAAAAATATCGGTATCCATAAAAGATTTAACACAATCAAAACTAGGTGTCATACCTGACTCCTTACCATTGTCGAGGTCCCAATATTCAGAGTTGCGTTTAATTCTTTCCAATAAATCCCATTTGAATTCAATAGTCTTCATCATAAAAGAGCCATCACAAGAAGTATCAAGCATGGTGCAATTGTTACCAGAAAGCCGAGCATAAAAATTTTGAATAATCATTTCTCTTGAGAGCTCATGATTGGGGCATGAATATAACATTGACTTAAGCCTCCCCCAAGCTTGAGCGATGCTTTCTCCTTCGTGAGGCCAAAAATTATATATATAATTGCGATCACGATGAACAAGATGCATAGGACAAAACTTCTGATGAAATTCCAATTTTAATCGTTTGTAATTCCAAGACCTCATATCATCACGTTGCCTATACCATGTCGATGCGTCTCCCCTCAAAGATAAGGGAAAGACCTTCTTCTTAACAAAATCTCCGGGTACACCTGCAAGCTTAAATAATCCACAAACTTGATCCACATATATCAGATGTTCATCAGGATGTTTTGTTCCATCTCCTAGAAAAGGATTAGCTAGCAGTTTTTCTATCATACCTGAAGGAACTTCAAAGCAAGAATTTTCATTTTCAGTAGGTTGAGGAGCAACTCTTTGCTCAACTGGTCAGGGTGAAGATACCTCGAACAAGCCCCTTAGAGGATTACCTTCCATGGTAACAAGTGACGGTAAATTTCAGCACACTATATAAATTTTTCCTTACCAAATTCCACCTACCAAAGGCGCTTCACTCCCCGGCAACGGCGCCAGAAAAGAGTCTTGATGACCCACAAGCATAGGGGATCTATCGTAGTCCTTTCGATAAGTAAGAGTGTCGAACCCAACGAGGAGCAGAAGGAAATGATAAGCGGTTTCCAGCAAGGTATTCTCTGCAAGTACTGAAATAAGTGGTAACAGATAGTTTTGTGATAGGATAATTTGTAACTAGCAACAAGTAACAAAAGTAAATAAAGTGCATCAAGGTGGTCCAATCCTTTTGTTGCAAAGGACAAGCCTGGACAAACTCTTATATGATGTAAAGCGCTCCCGAGGACACATGGGAATATCGTCAAGCTAGTTTTCATCACGTTCATATGATTCGCGTTCGGTACTTTGATAATTTGGTATGTGGGTGGACCGGTGCTCGGGTGCTGCCCTTACTTGGACAAGCATCCCACTTATGATTAACCTCTATTGCAAGCATCCGCAAATACAACAAAAGTATTAAGGTAAACCTAACCATGGCATGAAACATATGGATCCAAATCAGCCCCTTACGAAGCAACACATAAACTAGGGTTTAAGCTTCTGTCACTCTAGCAAACCATCATCTACTTATTACTTCCCAATGCCTTCCTCTAGGCCCAAATAATGGTGAAGTGTCATGTAGTCGACGTTCACATAACACCACTAGAGGAGAGACAACATACATCTCATCAAAATTTCGAACGAATACCAAATTCACATGACTACTAATAGCAATACTTATTCCATGTCCTCAGGAACAAAAGTAACTACTCACAAAGCATAAACCCGTTCATAATCAGAGGGGTATTAATATGCATATAGGATCTGAACATATGATCTTCCACCAATTAAACCAACTAGCATCAACTACAAGGGGTAATTAACACTACTAGCAACCTACACTACAAAAAAAAGACACATCCGTGACATTTTGGGCCGAACGAATTTTTTTTCTGTCATACATATGACACTTCTATGACGATAATTGTGACAAAACCCGGCATCATCATAGATGTGGTGGGCTCCTACTTCTACGACAAAAAATCATGACAGCAAATGGGCTTTTCATCCCGGGCGGGCCGGAGACGCAGCTGCATGACATTCTTTGGGCCGTCCATGACGGAAAAACCGTGGTAGAAGCGAGGGGGAGGAAAATTTCGGGGAGTTCCCGGTTACGGTGGGAGGTCGGGGGCCGAGCGATGCGCGTTTCTCTCGTACACGTACGCGTGTGTGTGCGAGGCGTTGGCTCTAACTGAACCCGAGCGAGGCGTTGGGCTCTAACTGAACCCGAGCGATTGCACTGCAGGCTACGCGTTACTGAACCCGAGCGATCGATCGATGGCTGTTAACTGAACCCGATCGAGCGATTCCTTGGCTACTGCTGCTAACTGAAGCCGATCGATGGGATGAATAGTGAGCGTTGCGAGGGAGGGGGGTTGGATGAACAGTGAGCGGTGGTGTTGCCTCTGGATGAACAAGACCCCGTGGTGTGGTGGAGGGCTGGATGAACAGTAGACGGTGGAGGGGTGCCCGTGGAGGGGTGGATGAACAGGACCCCGTGGTGTGGAGGGCATGATGAACAGTAGACGGTGGAGGGGTGCCCGTGGAGGGGTGGTTGAACAGGACCCCGTGGTGTGGAGGGTTGGATGAATAGTAGACGGTGGAGGGGTGGTTGAACAGTAGCCGATGGAGTAGCGCGCGGTGGAGGCTGGATGAACAGGAGCCCGTGGAGGCTGGAGGAGGTCGACGGTGGATGAACAGTAGCTCGTGGAGGCTGGAGGGGGTCGACGGTGGAGATGAACAGTATCCTGTGGAGTCCCGTTTTGCGGTACGCCACACCCCTCCCGATGAACAGGACCCCCGTTTCGATCGTAGCGCTCCAACACAAGTCCGTTTCCTCCGTTTTGCGGTACGCCACACCCCTCCCGATCAACAGGACCCCCGTTTCGATCGTAGGAGGTCCGTTTCCTCCGTTTTGCGCTACGCCACACCCCTCCCGATCAAGAGGACCCCCGTTTCGACCGTAGGAGGTCCGTTTCCTCCATTTTGCGGTATGCCACACCCCTCCCGATCAACAGGACCCCGTTTCGACCGTAGGAGGTCCGTTTCCTCGGTTGTGCGGTACGCCAGGCCTCGTTTCCATCGCCTCTTCCGTCCAAGCCCTCCCGATGAACATGACCACGCATTCCGTTCCGACCCATGAACACGACGATGACGCTGTTTCTCTGTTCCGACCCATCCATGTACACGAGCCCTCGCCGTACGTATGCGCGAGTAGGCGTTCGAGACCCCGCCCGTATGTACACATACGTGGCCGTATTTTCTTTCTTGCACCCTGGCCGCTGTACGTACGTGTACATGCTACGTGCGCGCCTCTACTACGAAACGTGCGCGCCTCTACTACGACATGTGCGCGCCTCTACATCCACCAGTATATATGTACGTACATGTTCGCGACCAGAATGACAATGCTACGTACGCTTCGACTAGGTGGGTCCCGACTGTCAGGCACTTCCTTGTGTGCGAAGGTGTAGCTAGTGGGTCCCAGCAGTCAGGGGGAAACGTTTTTTTTCGCGAAATATGGTGGCCCATCCGGTGGGTCCCTGCTGTCAAGTGGAGGAATCATTATTTTTCGCGTAATAAGGAGGCACTTCCTTGCTGCCGTCGTGGACCCAGATGTCAGCCTCTCCACATACAGTCCATGTCCGATGGAAGTCGTTCCTTGACCATGTTGACCACGCCGCGCCGAGAGCACCAGGGTGGTGGACGACGGCGAGGCCTAGGAAGGGGACGACGCGGAGCCGGTGAAGACGCGGTAGTGGATGCCCACGCGGAGAGGAGTATGAGGGTTCACTCGTTCGGCTGTGGTGTGAGGCTGCCGTCGCCGCAGGGCCTGGCCAGCGGTGGGAATAGTAGGGGGCGGTGAGGCCTCCGCTGCAGCACAGCCGGCCACGGAAGGCAGGAGCAGGCGGCACGACCGGCGCTGCTTTAGGCGGCTAGAGCAAGAAGACCAGAGGTTGAAGAAGCACTACGGCCGTTGGATGGACATCGTACGGTCACTGGAGCTAGAATCGTGCATATTGACTAAGTTGACAAAGCCCTCCGTCCCCGTCAACTTAGTAGGCCCACAAGTCAGCCTCCCAGCAAGGTGGGTCCCAGCTAGCCGGGGGAGTATTCATTTTTTGTGCATAATAAGGAGGCACTTCCGGTGGGTCTGAGCTGACATCGGGGGGAATGTTTTTTTCGCGAAATACGGTGGCCCGTCCGATGGGTCCCATCAGTCAGGGGGAGACGATTTTTTCGCAAAATACTGGTGGCCCGTCCGGTGGGTCCCTGCTGTCAGGTGGAGGAATAATTATTTTCCGCGTAATAAGGAGGCACTTCCTTGCGCCTGCCGTGGACCCAGCTGTCAGCCTCTCCACGTACAGTATTCTTCCGATGGAATTCGGTCG
Source organism: Triticum urartu (assembly GCF_056163025.1). NCBI lineage: Eukaryota > Viridiplantae > Streptophyta > Magnoliopsida > Poales > Poaceae > Triticum > Triticum urartu. The sequence continues at coordinate 140,527,472 of NC_141874.1, read as the reverse complement.
TTGACCACATTGACCACGGCGCCCCGACAGCACCACGGCGGTGGACAACGGCGAGGCCTAGGAAGGGGACGACGCGGAGCCGGGGAAGACGCGGCAGTGGATGCCCACACGAAGAGGAGTACGAGGGTTCACTGGTTTGGCTGCGCTACCGTCGTCGCAGAATAACAGGGGGTGTGGGTGAGTGGAGTGGAGGGATGGCCTGGCCAGCGGTGGGAGTAGTATGGGGGCGGTGAGGCCTCCGCGGCAGCACAGCCGGCCACGGGAGGCAGGAGCAGGTGGCACGACCGGCGCTGGTTTGGGCGGCTGGAGCAAGAAGACCAGAGGTTGAAGAAGCACTACGGCCGTTGGATGGACATCATACGGTCAGTCGAGCTAGAATCGCGCATATTGACTAAGTTGACAAAGCCCTTCGTCCCCGTCAACTTAGTAGGCCCACTATACTAGGTCCCAGCTAGCAGGGGGAGTATTCATTTTTTTCGCGTAATAAGGAGGCACTTCCTTGCGTGCGAAGATATAGCTGGTGGGTCCGAGCTGTTAGCGGCGGTAACGTTTTTTTCACGAAATACAGAGGCCGTTTCGGTGGGTCCCAGATGTCAGGTGGAGGAAATCATTATTTTGCACGTAATAAGGAGGCATTTCCTTGCGTGCGGCCATGGACCCAGCTGTCAGCCTCTCCACGTACAGTCCACTTCAGATGCATGTCGGTCGTTGACCACGCTGACCACGCCACGCCGAGAGCACCAGGGCGGGGGACGACGGCGAGGCCTATGAAGGGAACGACACGGAGGCAGGGAAGACTCGGCCGTTGTTTTTGTTTCCCACGCAGAGGGGAGTACGACTGTATGAGGGTTTACTGGTTCATCTGCCGTCGCCGGAGAATAACAGCAGGTGTGGGTGAGTAGAGGGATGGCTAGGCCAGCGATGGGAGTATGGTGGGGCGGTGAGGCCTGCGCGGCAGCACAGCCGGCCGCGGGGAGGAGGGAGCAGGCAGTCCCGCCGGCGCTTGTTTGAGCGGCTGGAGCAGGAAGAGCAGAGATTGAAGAAGCACGACGGCCGTGGGATGGACATCCAACAGTATACAGGCCATCTGTGGAAAGCCTCAAATCTGTGGAAAACAGCATACAGCCCATCTGCCATTATTTCAAATAATTTACAGCCCATTTGCTATTTCTTATGGGTTTTTTTGAGCCCATATTCTTTATGTTAGCATTACAGCCCATATTGTGGCCACGGTTAAAAAATTATACGAAATTTTGCATATGTTGGTGTAGTCTGAACTGTTTTTAATCCTGAAATTTTGAGTCACATTCAGACTGATTTTAAAAATAAATGTATATCAATATAAAATCCAATAAATTGTCCACGCATAAAAATCAATGCAATTTAAAATCTCGAAATGAAAAAAAAGATATTTGAAAATAATTGCCAGTTTGATGTGTTTTAAAAATGTACAACCCATTTCTCATTACTGACAGGCCATTTTCTCAGCCAGTCGAATGAAGCTCTCCTCGTCTTGAAAGATTTGCAGCCCAACAGGCCTGATAAAGCGACTTACTTGACAAATCACAAAAAAACTGGGCTAGCCATTTTCAGAAAGAAAAAAAAACTACTGGGCTGGTCTGTGGTAAACATAAAAGAAAAGGCTGTCTAGACAGGCTAGAGTGTCCGGCACAGCCCAGTTGACACCCTACTTCCGTCTCCAAAACAAATTAGATAAATGCCACTCCAATTATGGCGATTCATAAAAATGCCACTGCAATTTCAAACTTTGAAAAATGCCACTGCAATTTTTGCAAACTTTGAAAAACGCCACCGCAGTTTGCAAACTTTGAAAAACGTCATTCCAGACTTCGAAAAATGCCACTAGAAATGGCATGAAATGGCATTTTTCAAAGTTTGGAAATTGCAGTGGCATTTCTCGTATACACCAGATTTGGAGTGGCATTTATCAAATTAACCCAAAACAAAAATAACTGGGTGAGCTGCTGGGTCCCTGGTGTCAGCCGCTCATTGTGCAATTCTCTCGTTTATTGACTACGTTGACAATGGCATGGGACCTAGATGTCAGAAATCCACTAGGAGGAGCCATTTTTTTATTGGCTTGAAATAAGGAGGCACTTGCTTGCGTACTGCCATGACCTTGGCGGGTCCCTGCTGTCATCCTCTCCACGTACAATCATCTCCTGATTGTGTACGCGTCAACTTGCTAGGCCCACAAGTCAGCCTCTAAACCGTGGAGGACAAATACAACCCATTTAAAAAAATAACAGCCCATTCCATACGTTCAAACGGAAAGTTCAACATTCAGACCAAAGTAACAGGTCTGATCCACATATAGAGTACTGAACTTCCACGTTGACAACCATCATAGCCAAGTTAACTATCTACTCCCACTAACACTCTAATAGCGTACAAGTACTAACTTACTCTTAGCTAACTAGACGATGCCGGCCGCCATCTGCTGTCCATGCTAAACGCCAGCACCGGTGTCCTCCGCCTCGCCTCAGACTTGCCAGAGGTGCGATAGGAGGCACTTGCTTGCGTACGAGCTTGTCAGTTTCTTCAGAGGTAGGCATTTTTATTCAAAAAACTGCCACTTCGCATCTTGCGTCGCAAATAAAACTACCAGGAGCGCATTTGTAGGCTAGCTAGTGATCGATCAGTAACTTGTAAACACTGAGCGAACAGAAATAAGTAACTGTTAATGCATCTCAATGATTCACAGATCATATACAAATATGTAGCTCCAAAAGTAAAGATCAGCCACTTCGGATCTTGCGTCGCAACTGAAACTAACTAGTACGATTCCCATACATAAGATCAACATGTTAATGCATCTCAATGACTCACAGATCATATACAAATATGTAGCTCCAAAAGCAAAGATCTAGAAAAAACATCTGTTCTTCCTACTAACATGGATGCTTCTATTGGCCAACATTCAGTACAGACTGAAAGACAAATTTGTTTGTGAAGTCTACAATTCCTCTTGCAAACATAAGTGGTTTCACCAACAGCTGGAACCATGAGAATGAACCAGACACGATGGAGGAACATGCACTGCAATATGATTTGGTCTTCCCTCAATCACACTGCGAGACTATTTTCGGAATACAAACTTTAACTTAGGCAAAATGATGTCCATTGTATAATCAGACCAAAGCAATGAAGCACCTAGTGTTGGCCAATAAATAGTACAGTACTACTTTTCTGCAGTCCATGAAGTGACTATCCAATCTTTCTGTGTCTATTTTCAAATGGCACTGCATGCAGTGACTATACTATTCTCTTATGCAGTTCAACCAAAATTGCGGGCACTTTGTTGGTTTGCCAAATAGCAACGGGCAGACATCTCTATCTGCACAAATATCAAGCAGCTAGTAAACATATACCACACCTTGTATTTTCGGTTTAAACATGTCTCTTCCGCTTAGCATCTGTCATGTTCTGCACTGGACAATCTGATATAGTTATGTTTTGCCCTTGACAATTTCATACTGAATTGATTTGCTGGTTCAGAGCAGAAATATAGCGCCTATTCTTCATCAGACCAAGGATATCCATGTTCGCAGTGATGGAAGAGGTGAAATCGATACAACCGAAATTGAGCATCCAATCATTGAATCCTGTCCTGCACCTCCAATGTAGGTCCACCCTGCCAATAAATTCACATGCAAACCACTAGTATTACTATCTAATGGCAGTACAAAAAGAGTAGCAAGATAGTAGCAAACCATGTACCTTCATAATGAGCAGCTCATAGTGCCACCAATTGGATATAAAGGTTGAGAAAAAAACATGCTCCTAATGTTGAACCAGTTGGACTTTTTGTGCAGTTCCACTAAAATCGAGCATCCCTGTTTGCATAGATATTGAAAGTGTGATTGCTCTAAAAGTGGCACTAGTTGAAGCATAGACTCACAAATATAAGCATTCCAATTTCTTAATGGGAAAAGGTAGCAAGACTGTTTCTAACCACCTGTTTGAAGGAATAAATAAAGCAACATCGGCTGATGTGAGGAAGGCATACATAGTTTTTTCTAGAAAAGTGAGCCATTCCTGACCTTTCCTCTTCTTTTAAGCAAATTTTGTGCAGTTCTACTAAAATAAAATGCCATCACCGCCTTGACAATTCAGTGACACTGTACAAAAGGAAATGACTTAACATTACATTATGATGTCAGGTATGTAGTTGACAGGCATTAGAGACAAACATACAAACCTCCTCAAGAGAATAGCCGGAGGAGGAGGTGCCCACTCTTGACCTTTCCTCTTGTCTTCATAATTGTCTGTGCAGTTTAACCAAAATAAAATGACATCAGCGCCTTGGCATTTTGGTGACACTGTACAAAAAAATTAACTTATCTCATGAAAGTGAGGTATGTAATCTATAAGCATTAACAGTGCAAAAATCTGACGGGAGTAACAAGTTTCATCATTGGTATACTGGTTGTGCAACAGCATTAGAATGCCTTATAGCTGAAAAATCTTCAATACATCCACAATCAACAGCTAACCCTGAAATAATCCAGTGACATTAAATGGTATTGCTTAAATTTATGGGTGGCATTAGACCGAGAGCGGCATTAGTTAAATGTGGTATCACTTTAGCAGTAGCATTGCTTGACTTGACTGCTAGCGTTATACTAACAGCAAAAAAAAGTGGCAATAAGAGCATGGGAGGCACCAGTACGATGTACCTCCATGGGCGCAGAGTGGTGAGGGAGGTATGGTTGCCCAGAGCAACAAATATCCAGGCAGCATATGTGGATTACGGTCCCATTTTTGTTCTCTTTAGCCACCTTTTTCCTATGCGAGGACAACAAACCGATCGACCTGGTCATTCTCTATTGCGTTGTCATGCCTTTCTACCCTTCTTCAACCAAGAGACACGAGACTCGTTCCTTAGCTACTGATTTTCCCCCTTTTCAACCTAGATGCGGGTTTGATGCCTACTCTCTTGGACAGTACAGTCTCCCTTCCTTTCCTTATTCAACCCAGACATAGATTAGTCTGCATGAAGTAGGGTTTCCTTTAATAGTGCAAATTATGGTTTTCGTCTGCGTGGCTAGCAGAGTAGAGGATAGCAAATTGGGAAGATGGTGGAGTGGAAAAAGATCCACATGCAACGACGTAACAGATGGGGCAATAGAACAAGGTTATGGCTCGAAAAGAGGTAGCATACCTGAGGGTCGGCGGGAAGTGGCTTCGCTCGTGGTCGCCGTCCTCCGCACACACTACGGCAGCGAGCTTGGGGACGGAGGCCATCCCGCGCGGTCGCTAGGTCTGAGAGGACGGCATTGTCGTCAGTGCGTGACCTCGCTCGCCGACGACGAGTGCGTCAACGCTGCACGTCCTTTTCTTCCCCGGCGGATCTGTGACCACCGGTGAGGAGGGAGAGAGGGGCCGTCTTTTTAGATCTGGAGAGAGGGTGGTAGTGTGAGAAGCAAGTGGGCAGCCCTTAGCAAGAAAGCGCTGAAGCTCTAGCCTATATATATATATCTTTTTTATACTACTAGTACTGGAGGTGGGGTAGTGGTAGAGTAGTTTATATTTTCTCTGCGTACAGTACCAGTTAGTCGTGCTTCAAAACTGATCGGCACGCCATTAAAAAAATAAAGGTCGATAACTAATGCGGCACCTCGGGCCAACGCGGCCAGATCGCATTTTGCACGAGAAGTTACACACCATGTTTCGTTGACATGTGGTCCCATTCCAACATATCAGTGAGACGACAGTGAGTAGTAGGAGTATTTCCGAACGGACGTGTAGGCCGGGGCGCCTCTTCGTGAACCGTGGCAAACTCGCAACCGTCCACCGACTCTTCGCCTTTCCCTCTCGATTTGGAACTACTGTCGCACGCTCTTCCTCTCCCTCCTCCATTTTCCTTCAGCCCTTCACCCTTTCTTCTGCCATTGTTCGATCGTCTTCTCCATGGAGGGAACAGGCCAGAAATGACCTTATTATTCTTGCCCCGATCTGAAAGATGACGTGGTGGAGGAACTCACTGATCGGTGCGACGTCATCACCTCGGCTAGCATGGCAGGTTCGTTCCAGCCCATTCTCGACTCAACTAATAACATCATTGCAAGGAACCCAAGGGTCAAGGAGTGGTTTGATCTCCCCTATCTTCTTCGCCGTGACCCTGATGACTGGCGCCGGCACGACGGAGGCCTCGCCCTGTGCAAGTTGATGCCGCTTGATAATGATACGTGTGATGTTAAGATGCCATCGCTTGAGGGCAAGGCTTGGGCGGGCGCAAATGGATATTGGGTTGTTTACATTGGGTCCAACTGCAAGTGGGAACTTGTGAATGTGTACACTCGTCACCGGGTTCCACTTCCAAAAATCTCAGCACACTGCCCAGAGGTTGAGCACACCGGTAATGTACGCACGTTCAAATATGATCATGGTGACTGTCGTCTACGGAAGATAGCAATTTGTCAAGTTCCCAACCGCTCTTGGAATTACAAAAACTATGATGTTGTTGCTATCTTCGACAAGCTTGTTGCCGTCCTTGATGGTTTCACTCGATGGATATTGCTCAAAAATTAATTTCTGTACACGGATGACTACTGTGATGCAATTGAATACGAGGGCCTTGTGTTTGCTGCCACCACTCGTGGCACTGTTTTTTCATGGAATCCTCGTTGTTTCGGTATGTTTGTCTTCCACCGTAATTATAATTGTTTCATCCACATGCATGCGGGTTAGCAAGTTTCCCTTTACTAATTAACCTTCTTCTTGTGTTTCCAAGGTCCTGTGAACATCCCACCACCTATACTTGAAGATTTTTATAACCAAGGGGGAGATGACGATGGTGATGATCACGAGCATGAGGACGAGCAGCGCCGATATACTCTGTGGCGCCTGGCAACTAATTCCGATGGATCACCTCTTCTTGTGTGTATACAGCCCACTGATGATGTTACTGCTAAGGAAGCAGGTGTAGTCTCCCATGGTCGCACTCTCCGGACCTATTCCAACACCCGTTGCATAGTATTCGGGATGGATACTAGGGTGCTAGCGCCAACTCCTTCTCCCTGGCACAGAATTGATAGTCTTGGAGAAAACTCGCTCTTCCTTGGACAAAACTATCCGATGATGGTGAAAGGCGATCCAACTGCTGTTGACACATTTATGAGAAGCAACTGTGTCTATACCTTGGACATTTGGGTGGTTCCCTACCCTGGTACTGATATAGTAGGCCGCTTCAGCCTGGATGATCAGTCCTGCGTTGGTCTCCAGATCGACAACGGATGGCCCGTCCCAGAGAATCACTTGTGGTTCAAAGCAAGCGTTTCCAACACCGCGGAATGGTTGAGTTGAAGTTCATTTCATGGCTTGTTATTTGTTGTGTGGTGAAAACTTTAGTATTTATAATGTATCCTCGTTGTCGATGTGGGTTGATGACCTGTTGTACTATGTAATAAAATGATATGCCTGTGATAAACTTACTAAATTTATGAATGGCTTTCGAGTCGCTTCTCTGAGTGAGTGGTGCGATGAGGCAAAAAAATATTTTATGAATACATAATTGTACGTGCATTAGAACAGGTTATCGGATGAGGCCAATCAACAATAGTAGTACACTATTTGTACTAGCTTCACATGCTTCGCGCGTCGGGCGGGTGTTTTTACTGTAGCCATATGTTAATGTGTTCGTTGTACGTAACCAGCACCTCGAATCCTCGATATACTAGTAGTATAGTATATAGTAGGAGTAAGTAGTAGGAGTAGTAGGGTGGCATGGGCCAGAACAAGCATTCACGTCCAGGAGTACGGCACACGCCACCACCACGACATCCATCTGACACCATATTATTTCTTGGAGTCCGTGCGAGAGCAATCTCTTCAACCTCGTCATTTCTCTAACTTCAGCCATCGCGCGGCGGGCGAGGTGGGGGTTTGCCGATAGTCGGTTTCCTTAACTGCGTTCCCACTTGTAAGGCCACCTCCAACGCACGACCCCAAACGGACCTCCATTTTGCACGAACTCCAACGATAATTTTGACTACTCCTGTAGTAAGTTGGATTAGTGCCTTCTCGATGCATTCATTGTTGATCTGCGGAGGCTCGATCTTGCGTGCTTCTTTCTTCTTCGAGTGTAAAGAAGTAGACGTTGCTTCCTCACATCTAGTCTCATGTCTAGCCTCTATTCTATACTAGCTAAAAGTGATAGAACATCTACTAAATTGCGCTCTATCAATATATGGATGTACTCTTCTTCCCAATACAAAAACTTGCATCCATTCTACTCCCTCCGTTGCACAATACTACATGCCTTCTATTTGTCAAAATATATATGTATCTAGACATGTCTTAGTATATAGGTACATCCATTTTTGGACAAATGGAAGTCAAGTATTTTGGAACGGAGGGAGTACACAATAAATTTTTTAAGTTAGCACAACTAGTCTAATCCGAGAGCAGTACCGAAGATTTGGTCGGGTTCTTCCTCCTTTTGCCGACACGTGGGACATCCAGCATCCAGGTCGTGTCATGAAAGAAAATAGAGTGGTAGTTGAAGCCACGAGATGTGCATCTTGGGTTAAACTGTAAATAGAATCTTACTACTCTTGAGTAACTCCAAAAGCGGCCACCGAAGATCTTTATTGGATTTGTTTTTCATCACCAGCACGTCGAGGTGAAAGATGTGCAGGTTCAGTGGGTCCTCTTGCGTTTTCATTGACATGTGGGGCCGCATGTGAGCAAACAGACGATGGGCTCCGCGCGTCCGCTGGCTGGCTGAGAAGAGAGATAGAGGAGGGCTGAGCATGGACTGCAGGAAATTTGTTTTACGTACCTCGGTATAGGCTCGATATAGTGGGGTGGCATGGTCCATAACTAGCATTCACGTCTAGCAGTACGGCACACGCCACCCACACGAGTCCCATCCGACACCAATTTTCTTGGAGTCTATGCTACAACCATCTCTTCTCCCTCCTGTCCTCTTTTCTCAGCCATCGCCCGGTGGGCGGGGTGGGGGTTTGCCGATAGTCGGTTTGCTCAGCTGCGGTCCCACTTGTAAGTGATAATGCAACACCGCACGCATTCCCGCTTGAGCGGCGTGCCGGACCAACCGTGTGGGGGTGCGACGCGAACACGGCAGGCTTTTCCTTTTGAACCCGTAACTTGTAAAATTTGGTTCTGCTCCATGGCGGGACCGATAGATAGAAAATAACGATTTTGCCTAGAGTAATGAGAAGTTTGCTTCTGGCGCCGTTCATGCATGGAGTACGTACGAAAATTATGAAGTTGATGCAAAACGTAAGATAATTACTGTAGTATCATATACTACTACATGGATTTGACGTCCTCCTCTTGCATGTACTAGTCCTTGTGGACGATTTGCGCATAGACGTGGGTGATTATGTCGATGGTGTCTTGCTATGCCAGGCGCTGCGCGGCGAGCGTGACCTCGAGGTGGACATTCTCCGGCGCGACGGCGGGCAGTCGCAGGGCCACCAGTGCGTCGAAGAGGTTGTTACCATAGTGGCCGTTGAGTGTGGCGGGCATCGCAGAGCCTGGGCGCGTCGGCTGGAGGCTTACGTCAAAGTCGTCCGCAAGCTTCTTGACGACGGTGAACTTGTCGAGGAAACCAACGAGGACCTCGTCAAACAAGGATGCGAAGCTATCGTCCAAGCGGCCCCTCGCCCTGGAGGCCTCAAGCAATACTACCCGCCGGGCCGCAGGCCGGCGTCGTGGACCATCTGGCACAGCCGGCTGATGCTCGCGCTCATCGCCTCCATGGGTCTAGCGTAGCTTCTAGTCAACTGATCTTGCGATTCGAGTGATCACTCAGCCCTTGGCTAGCGTGCGTAGGTGCGTAGGATTTCGTACTACTCCTCGGCCCTCTACTGCACCTGCCTTTGGCTGTATGATAGGTGGGCCAGCCACCCCCTGGGGCCACGTGTCATTCACCTCCTGACCCGTCTTTCACACGCACCCTGCTGGAGTATAGTGGTTTTCTTTTTCTCTCCATATCAACCATTTTATATTGCGTACGTGCCATTCAAGAGTGAAATGATGGTTGCTTCTTCCGACTAACTTACTGTGTGATTTGACTGCTCCTTAGGGGCCCCTACACGTACTCCCCCTACGTGTATGCAACAGTCAAACGTACACATGGACGCAAAAACGCGTGCGACGCCCTAATGCATGCATGTCCGAGCACACGATGGAACACACAAGGTGACGCTCAAGTGCTCAACCTACACGTGCATGCACACACATACGCAATCAGGGTGAGCTAGTGACCGTATGAACACCGGAAAATATATATATTGAGCGCAATGAGCGTATTATGAAGTCCACTGATCGTATTTTTACTAATATACAGTGACAGACAGTGTATTTATCTTTTTTGAAATTAAGCCATGTTAACTGGAGAGGAGGCAGCATGGACTAGCATTACTTTGCTGTGTCCCGTCAACTTGCCGAACGAGGAGAAGGTTGCAGGACGGGAGAAGCTTGCGCGCGGTGGCTCACAGGACAAAGAGAAACTTTTGACTAATGCAAGCTCTCCCTTGCTCAGGCGGTGGACATGCAACAGTTAATTCGGTGTCAGATTGGCAGAAGCATACTACACTATACTACTAGGAACCGGATGGAGGAGCGTCTGCACTCTTATTATAATTTTAAAATGTGATAAAGCAATCTTCAACACATTTGGTTCTCTTTGAGGGTTCTCGCATGTGATAATGGAAGTTGATTGCATGGAACACTTGCCACAATTCTTGCTTAATTCTGGCTCATATCCTGTTACAAATAGTAACGCTCAGTAATATTTCCTCTTTTTTTGTTATTCAGCATGTAAACATGTCAGCAAACCTTGCGGCGCATCTTCGTGCGAACCATGCTTGCTGCACTTTGAATGTGGCCGAGAGCTGGCTTGATGAAACACCTCGCTTCCTACTTTTTTTGGCTTCCTAGTGACCAGTGTCTTGGCCGATCGTCCTAAGAATGCTTATATATGAATAAAGCTCTCTCATTTACCCGCAAAAAAGATTAAGCCATATTAACCGGAAAGGAGGGAGTATGGACTAGCACTACTTTTTGGTGTGTCCCGTCAACTCGCAGAATGAGGAGAAGCTTGCAGGACAAGGTGAAGCTCGCTTACGCCTTTTGACTAATGCAACCTACCCTCGGTGGACATGCATCAGCCCATTCGGTGTCAAATTGTCAGAGGCATACACTGTAGTACCCAACATGCGGAGTACCATCATTGTTCGACTTCACGAAGGGGCGAAGAGCCAAGCGCAGTACTAGTACGCGTACTTGGTTTTGCACCTTCATACTACTCCACCCTCCGTCACAGTTTACAGGGCGCGCTTCATTATGATGCATTTCTTTCAATGCATTTCCACCACCAGAGAGTCTTTAGACGCGTTTGGTTTAATGCTCAATTAATTAGGGCGTGGTAACCGCAATCAAGTCCACAATTTTCTCTCCATGTACTGTACTACTACGGAGTGCATGCATGTGTGTACCCGGGGTGGAAGCACTGCATGCATGTGTGTACGCATTATTCCCTCTAGTAATAGACGCCATGCTATAACTACCAATGCTATTTTTCAGGCCGACCGCTAGTTGCCTTGGTCCCATAGATTTTTTTTCTTTTTTCTGAAGCGCGCTGTATAAACAGTGACGGATGGAGTAGTATGAGCAGATTCAAAGAAGAGCGTATTGATGGTTGCTTCTTCAGAGCAACTTAGAGTGGGAAAGGTGGGGCTTATGATTTGACTTCTCATTACTCACTATTAATGTGGCGCAACGACCGGGCTGAGTCTCCCATGCGGTTGTGCACTACCCCCTCGGTTCTTAAATATACTCCGGAGTATTTGTCTTTCTAAAATATGTTGAAATCTCTGTTAAGACGAATAGAATATTTAGGAATGGAGGGAGTACACATACAAAGCAAAATGAGTGAATCTACACTCTAAAATATGCCTGTTTGAAATTTGTAAAAAGACAAATATTTAGGAACGAAGGAGTATAATTTCGTGCATGGTACATGGACCCGGATGATGAAGAGGCTTCTGGCAATGCTATCAAGCTTCCATCATTTGTTTACATAATTGACGTACTATACGAATAATTTTCCAGCGACATGAAATTGTACAATGGTGTGAGCTTTCAGCTTTTGTTTCGCGTGTCTTGCCATCGATGCTCTTTCGGAAACAATAAAAAACTAACTTCCTTGCTAATGCATGTCAATTATTAGCAGATCAGAGCTAATAATTACATCACAACTGAAGACAAAGTTGTGAGAAGGTGTTAAATTAAAATTGATCCATGCTTTCATTGGCAGCAACGTCCCCCCAGCTCTGTCTAAATCAACAAGGCATGTTGGGAAAAAAGTAGCTGTCTGGAGCATGCAACATTCCGATCATTTTGTGCAGTTCCACTAAAATAGAGCTGAGCGTCCCTGTTCCAAAGATATCAAGTGTGATTACGATAATAGAGGACTGCTGATGAAACAATAAACACACAAATAGAAGCCGGTCACCTTTGCGGTCTCTCTTAAGACTAACTAGTTGGAGAAGATTAGGCTCGGAGTTGGATGAGGAGGATAGAGCAAAACCAATCTCCCTTTGTGCAGTCGCACTGAAATGTAGAGACGTTGCCCGTGTGACATTTTAGTACAAGTGCACAAAACACTCTTAAGAAAAAAGTGATTTGTGCAGTTCACCAAAAGGTCGCAATAACAACAAGGTGAAATGGATAGCCCTGTTTGCAAAAAAGAGGTAGAAAGGAAACAATTACTGGCCAATAACAGTTGATGACACATGCGACGACAAAAAAGAAGCATATTCCTTGTCCTAAGGGAAGATAACAACACGGTTGTGTTTGTCTAAAACGGTGTGAGGACGAGAATGCAATATGGAAAGTACACCGGACGAGCTACATTTTGGGCAAAGAACTATGGAAGATCCACATGCAGCGACGTGGGAAAACGGGCAGTGGAGCAAGGCCGGAGGGGATACCTGGAGGTCGTCGGGATGTAACTAGGTGAGCGCTGGCGGGCAGAATCTGCGAGCAGGTGGTGTAGGCCCTGCCGCGCCGGAGCTTGGTCAGAGAGAATGGTGTGTACCGCAGATCGGGACGTGCTGCCTCAGCGACGTCGAACGGAGAAACGATGCACTTCCTTCCTTTCCCCCGGCGAACGGGATGCGGCCAAATCAGTGACCAACGGTGAGAGAGAGAGGCCACCGCACTCCCTTTCCCCCGGCGGACGGGATGCAGCCGGATCAGTGACCAACGGTGAGAGAGAGAGGCCACCGCACTCCCTTTCCCCCGGCGGATGGGATGCGGCCGGATCAGTGACCAACGGTGAGAGAGAGAGAGGCCACCGGAGCCTTGTGTGAGATACTCTGAAGAGCGGACTACCTTTTCCTCCATAAAAATCGTTTTATATTCTGTGTACGTGCCATTGAGCGCTATAACTTTATTTAAAAATAACGCGGCAACGCGTCAAGTCAAACTTTGTTTTGTGCATGCGTGGTACACGACCTCCCTAGGTAAACAACCGCTACAGGCATTCAAATTAGCACGTGGGCTGCCATTTCGTAAAGAAATGAGCTCAACCGTGTACCTGCGCGGGTGTGGCTGGGCACGAAGCGTGAGTACGTGCACGGTGCACCTATTCTCTTCTTGTATACGTACACCACCTACGTGGGGTGGTGTGAAAGAGATACAAACCTAGAGAGATATAGTGTGTGGGTTCTTGAGAGTTTTCTTTGGGGGGGGGGTCAATCAAAAAACTTAACATATGCAATGTGTGTGAAATAGAGTCCTGGATATAACATATATATAGAGGGGGCGATCCATGAGAAGAGAGTGGAGGTATCATCGGCTTGAGGTGTCTATAGAATCGAAGAGAGGGATGATGTGTGTGTGTGTGCGCGCGCGTGATCGATAAAGAGTGCCATCGAATTTGTGTGTGCCCAGTCAAAGATATAGAGTGGCTGGCCTACTGGAATGTGAGATGGGACATGTGCAGTTTGTCTTTGTGGCATGGATACCTACCTGCAGCGCTCGACTATCGGTGTGTGGTGGGGGAAGAGGGAGGCCCAATTAACTATAGAGGTACAATGGCTGGTATATGTGTGGAGGAGGAGAGAGGCCTACCTCATGTATTAAGGAGATCGATCTGCCTCATGTATTAAGGGAGATCGATCGGCATCCATGCATATGTGCAGGAGATGAATAAGGTTGGGAGAGAGACAGATCTAGAGTGTTGGAGGGGGTGGTAGTGGAGTTGCTTCTAACAAATGGTGGGATAGGCTTGCTAGACAAACGGTGGGCATGCCCGCAATATCAATAAGAGAGGAGATGGCTGCTTGTTGTCTGTGCACGTGCGTGTGAGAGACGGGTCAGGAGGCATGCACGAATGATGAGGGGGACGATGTGGTTGTGGTAAGCAGACGTAACTACATAGGAAGATCAATCGCCCTTTGTAAGAGAAAGGAGAGACATAACTTGTGAGGTACGTCGATCGATGGGGGGAGGGTTACTTAAAGTCGATCTAGGTATATGTTGGGAGATCGATCGGTATACATGCATGTGTGTGTTAGAAGCAAATGAGGCACGAGGAGAAGGATAGAGAGAGAGAGCGATGCATGTAGGAGGTGGTATGAGAGGCATACTATATCGAGGGGGAGGAGTGTGCGAGTACGAGAACGATGAAAAGAGTGGTGGGAGTGAGGCATGGACGGTGACAAGAGAAGAGGGGAAGCTTGTGTTTGTGCTAGGCACACCTGGCTAGAGAGGCATATCGATCGATGTGTGCCGTAAAGAAGGAGCTGGGGGCCTACACACACCGTGGGTGAACGACCTAAAGTGAAAGCACGAATTTGCGCGATGGAGCTAGAGAATGCTGAGGGAGGGTGAGAGGGATGCGGGCATGTGCATGCACAAGAGAAAGTTAGCGCTAGCTACAAAGATAAGAGGGTTGTGTGGGTGTAAAAGACGAATAGAGATTTATATATACTTCATTATAAAAAGCGAATTCGGATACTTGAAGAATTTATCATAGTGTTTAAAACCGACGGATGTGTGAATATATATAACGGTGATAAACATGGTGTGGTTATGAACATGGTATACTAAATTTAATATATTTTATCTCTACTCTTATAAAAACGGAGTTGTTGATGATGGTGTGCCTGCCATCCTGCATTATAGGCCGTCTGATTTATATCTGGCGGATAGCAAGGAAACTTTGATGGTTGAAGTTGGCAACAATCATGATTGTAGATTCTTATTGAAATAGAGAAATGAATTCAAATTTAGTTCGAATTGCAGCGGTAGTATAGACATTTGGAATCCACTAAAATGTTGGTATGAGTAGGTTACATGCATTATACAGCAAGCGAAAAAATTTAATCGGACATAACATGGATTCATACTCCCTCCTTCCATCTACATAGGGCGTAATGAGATTTTTAAGACCGCCTTTGACTATTGACAAGATTAATAGTACATGACATGCACAATGTGAAAATTATATCATTGAAAGAACCTTTTACAGACGAATTTAACGGTGTGCTTTGTGTAATTTGCATGTCATATATCATTGCTCTAATATTTGGTCAAAGTTAGCATCGAAAAACGCATTAGGCCCTATATAGATGGAAGGAGGGAGTAGCTTTGAATAGCATTTGTATAGTAAAACGGGGCAAGACTCTCTCTTTGTGTGGTGTGAATAGTTTTATTTTTTTCGTTTTCTTTTTGGTTGAGGGAAGTGCGAATTGATTTGGTACGTACAAGTACAATATTATGACACGTTAGGCTTGTCCCTGAAATTCAACCCGCATCTTGTTATATCCCGAAAATTCAGATATCGTGCTCCCAAAACTGGTGCCTTCACAACCCGCGCCTTGCTATCCCGAAATTACAACGCGTGCGAAAACTCCCTCCAACTGCCAAATCCCGACACGCGAAATCCCCCTTCTAACCCTGAGCCGAAAGCGCCGCTAGTTCAAATCGGTGGGGGGTACTTTTGTAACACACCCTACATTTTGGACAAGCGCGTTCCTAAGTCACGCTTCACCCCCTCCCATCACCCCCCTTTTGCCATTCGAAATCCCAGGCCGCCATAACCTCTCCGCTCCAGCCGCCAAACCCCACCCTCCTCCGTCCGCCACGTCACCGCTGCCTAGCCGGAGCTTCTTCCCCAACGGCGTCGTCCACCGCAACAACTCGACGTCCCTCGTCCACCTCCCCGGATGAGGATACGTCGTCCATCTCGCCGTCCTGCCGGTTCAGCCGCCCCGTCCTCCACCTCCAAGGAGCTGCTCCGACGATCGCCTCATCTATTGCGGCTGCTCCATCCCCACAGCGCCGCTTTAACCTGCTCCACCGGAACCGCAGCATCCTCACTGACTCCTCGGACGAAGCCGAGGCCTACTCGGCGCCACCAAAGAGGTTGTACACTCATCGCATCGCACCTTCTCCTTAAATCGACCTCCCGGCGCCGACGGTGCTCCATCCCGCACCCCCATGGAGCGGCTACCTTGAAGCCGGTGCCGCGGGCGACATCTCCACGGCCGCTCTCCCCCAGTGCGAGGCCCCTTCGGCGGTGGCGGCCATACCAGCCGGATCTGCTGCTGCTGCTCCGGCTCTCGCTCGATCGCTCGCTCGCCCAACTGCTGCTGTTGCTGCTGCTCCCCCCTCGCTCGTGTTGCTCCTCTGCTCCGATTAAGCCACACTTCAGTCGACTGAATCGACTTTTGGGTCAGTCGATTTTCAGGGGTTGGGGGGCTCGCCGGAGTTAAGGAAGAACCACCCGCAGCGGGGACGGGGGCTCGCCGGAGAGGTACCCCACTATCTATCTTAGGGTTCAGGGTGGGGGCGGGGGGCCTAGAGGGCTGGCCGGGGCGGCGATGGCGAGTTGTTTCAGGGCGGTGAGGCGGCGCTGGGGCCGGCGGTTCGGCCGGTGGTGGCTCGCGGCTCAGGGGGGTGCAGGTTGAAGATGAACTTCAGGCCCTCCCTAAACTACATGTCAAGTGCCTCTCTGCTACCATTGCGTTCAGTTTCGACAGTAGCATTCAGATTCCACAGTAAATTTCAGTTTCGACAGTTAAGTTCAGAGTCAACAGTCTTTACCTCATCTGTTGTAGTCAGGTGGTTTTTGGTGATGTTAATTTTACATCCATTTACATCATCTATTGGAAATGCTATTAGAATCCCACTTGAGATTGACGATGTATGTCTTGTGCTGCTTCAGCCTTGACGTCTTACGGCTCACCAGAGCTGCTCCAACGACAGAACGATCCATCACAACAGAGCAGTGCCTTAGACGCCGTCTACAGATTCCTCAGATCTTCCTCCACACCTCCGACAGCCACCTCTGCCTCAACTGCTTCAGCGATGAACCCAATGATGCTGAGGTCGACACGGCTACGGCAAATAGGCTGTACACTTGTTGCATCACTTATTACTATACATTCACATCGATCCATTAGGGCTATTTTGGTTCAACGGAAAAACATCAATCCATTGGTTGTTACCATCACTCTAAATTTCTGCATGCTCTCCTTACATAATCTCACCATATTTTTTGTATGCATGTCAGATATTGTACACAGTCATGCTGAACATGTAGAGAAAAAGAGAAGAGTTTTGCGTGGCAATACAATGTCATGCAGACATCGCTCCATGGTGGGTTCAATGGCAAACCCTCCCCACCCCTCTCTAGATTGTAATTCAGAGGAAGATATCTGTTCTGAGGCAGATTCGGACGCTGCTGACCACTCCTATTTACCCCCCAAGGTGTTTGCTCTACCTTGGCATGATGATGTTAGTCATATCATGCATATGTTGCCTTGCAGTGCCTACTTTTGACATCATATATGTCATTTGCTTAGTTTAGACATGTTCTGTAATGCCACATGTTTAGTTTCTATATCATATATGGGAATTATGTAGTCTCATGTCTTTTAGCCAGCCATAATATATGTGAAATGTGCAATGCCATCCTGTTTAACCAGGCATCATATATTTGAATGATATCTTGCCCATCCTTTTCTTCATTACATTTCCATTTGTCGACAATGTTTGTACATTAAACTACTCTTCCTGTGAATCAACCATTTGGGTGGGAGATGGAAAAATCTGGAGTGAAAACAAGGCCTTCAGAGCAGACAGTGCTACCTGTCAAAGCAGATCTCTTGTTGGGTCCCGATAGCTCCTCAAAGATGGATTCAGAGACAGATGACCAGTCCTATTCCCTCACTGAGGTGTATGCTCTAACTTGGCACGGTTATACTGCTCATATCATGCATACGGTTTCTTGCATTGCATAGTTTAAACATCATATACACAATATTCAACACCATGTTCTTAGTTCAGACATCATATCGAATGCCCTCTGTTTAGCATGTAAATCATATATGTGAATTAAATGATGCGATCCTGATTACTTAGATAACATGTAGGTGAATTATGTCAGGTGATCCTGTTTAGTTATTCATCATATCTTTAAATTATGTTATGCTATGCTATCCAGTTTAGATAGACATCATATATGTGAAATTATGTCATGCTATCCGTTTTAGTTAAACAATATACATGTCAACTATTTCATGCCCTCTTTTTTTCCACACTATCTATTGCATCTGTCTCTCATACAATGTCTGTACATTCAACTATGTTTCCTGTTTATCAGCCATTTGAATTGGAGCGGGTGATGCCAGTATCTAGCGGACTAAAAACACGGTCTTCAAATAAAACAGTGCTACCTCTTGGTGGAGATAGCACCCCGGTTGTACATGCACAAGAACCAGCCCTACCACACATAACCCAAACTCTCGCAGATTGTACCCCTACTACGATGGAGAGAGAACCAACTTCACCCAATCTAACCCCAACCCCAGTCGATAGTAACCCAGTTCCTGTTGACACAGCACCATCTCCACCACAGAGCTCCCAAACAAGAGCAGTTAGTAAGGCAGCTCCAGTGCCCAAAGGGCCAGTACTATCATGGCGAACCCCAACTCCACCAGTTAGTACGCCTATTCCTATGGAGGAAGCACAACCAGCTAGTCATAGTTTAGCATCTATCGCATTTAATGTTGTTAAATCGTATGTGCCTATCTTCCCATCATGGAAATATTATACTGAAGATGAAGGAAAATTCCAGTTGCAGGTGTTTGTCCAGGAGTTATGTGTAAGTAATGTTATTCATGGCAATTACTTTGCTTTGTCCCATACATCCTACCTCCATGATGGTTATAATACAACAAATTTTCCCATTTTTCTCTATAGAGAAGGACCGATTTGGAAACTCAGGATGAGGTAACCTGTGCTAATACCTCTGCTATCTTCAAGAATGCTTGGTGGCAGTATCGGAATTACCTGAAGAAAACGTACTTCACCGGCAAAGAAACTCATCAAATTCCCTTACGTTCCCGAACCAAGAATGTGGTAAGGTCTATGAGCTCATTTTCTATTTTTAAGTATTATATTCTTCGTCTTACTGTACTCTGTTCATGTAGAACAAGTGCCTAAACCTGAAGAACAACTGTTCTAATTTAAGATTCCATTGCTACCATAGGACATAGATATATGTTTGTTTGATGCTTTTATTATGTACTAGTACTTGGCAATAGAAGACTTGGTAGTTTATTCCTGTCCACCATACTAATGAACTGGTTCACCGAAATGAGTTTCATATAATAGTACATGCTAAACTTGTTATGTGTCTGCTTGTTTCTTCTTTTAGAATGCTGACAGAATATTGGGAAGAGTGCCTTATTAAGCAACGGTAAAGGAAGTAATGCAGATAAGGTTCAGGATAGTGACACATCCTGTCTTGGTTTAGTTTTGGAGTTACTGGCCACTACCGCTTGCACAAGCTATTCAAACTCACTGTCTGAATCAATTCGGTTTGTTGAGTCTCAACTACAAGCTGAAAGACATCGATCAGCTGTGCTGTGACAAGAAGCGGAAGGACTGCGGAAGTCCCTGGAGCATTCAGATGCATACTTTCTGGTGCAACAGCAAGCGTTGGAGGATTTCAGCGCCAAACAGGACAAAGCTAATCAGCTTGCTAAGCTTATTGCCAGCATGGTGGATACTCAGGATAACGTTTCTTGAGCTCCTCTGAAGTTGTTTCAGTTATGCTCTTGTTTTGCTGCCGCGTTTATTTGCACTGGTGGCCAATTTTGACGGCCAGTGTATATGATATGCTGCTTTGTTCCCTATATTTGCACTGGTGGCGAACTTTGATGCCCAGTGGATGTAATATGTGTAATAGCCGTGATAGCCTAGCGTTAGTTGCTTGCTTATTTATTTCCTTGTTGTCTTGTTTATTTGTTTGCTTGTAGTCATTGCAGTTCTTTTTCTGCGGTTAACTAGTGGCTGCAATAACCTATTTTTTAAAACTAGGCCACAATAACCATGGGCTAATATTTACTGTAGTGACACTGGGCCTCCTACGGGCCGTAGAAACAGTGGGCCTTTTACGGGCCGTAGAAGCAGTAGGCCTTCTACGGGCCGTAGAAACAATGGGCCTTCTATGGGCCATATCATCAATGGGCCTTATACGGGCTGTATGATCGATTGGCCAAACATGGGCCAATAACAGGCCGCATTATGGCCGTAAACGGTCTAGAGTTGGAATCATCCGTTCATGGGCCAACCGTAACAGGCCATCATTAATAGGCCGTATTTGATGACGCTATGAAAACGGCCCAACGTATTAACGGACCGCAAACGGGCCGACTGTAACCACGGGCTGAATTTGGCCCACAAGCAGAAAATGACAGTAACGGGCCGTAAGTAAACGAATGCTGGAAATGAGCCCAAGAATAAATGGGCTCTAAGAAGGCCGAAAGATAACATGGGCTGGAAACAGCCCAATGGAATAATGGGCCGTTAATGGGTATAAAGTGATACACTGTTCATTACGGGCCAGTTTCACCACAGGCCGTTAATGGGTGTAGTAATACACTGTTCATTATGGGCCAGTTTCACCACGGGCCGTTAATAGGCCAAGAGTTACATAGGGCCTCATATGGGCCGAAAGACGTCATGGGCCAATCATGGGCCAGAAGTGAAAACGGGCTGGAATCATATTGGATGGCCCAGATGACGCTACTGGGCCTAATTCGGATAGGGCGTAACGGGCCTTGGGTTAGTGGGCTGTAAATGGGCTATATGCGAACAAGCCGTTAACATGCTTTCCATGGGCCGGCCCGCCAGCTTTTGACCAAGTCAAATGGGCCGGCCTTTTCACAGGAATGGGCCTCTGTTGGGCCGTGCCACATGTCGATGTATCATAGGCGCCTATCTGACCAACTAACGAACTGACACGTGTTTCGTACGGCCAATAAGAACTTTACACGTGGAAATTTCCCATTGGTCGGGGCTGTTAACGGGTTATTGAATCCAAAACCCGACCCGATAGCTTAACGGCGTTCCGTTACAGTGGATGCCACGTGTCGGTCACCCTTGACGAAAGCACTTCTATGACGCACGATTTATCGTCATGGAAGTGGACACTTCTGTGATAATAATTTTGGTAATGTCATGGAACACTTCTACGATAGCACATGTATGACTATCTTGGTTCTGTCATAAATTTGTCATGGATGTACATGCATGACAAAAAAAATGACCTACTGTGACAAACACGTATCATCACGGAAGTGTATTTTTTTGTAGTGCTACTAGCACCAATCCCAGACTTAGAGACAAGAATTGGATACAAGAGATGAACTAGGGTTTTGAGATGAGATGGTGCTGATGAAGATGTTAATGGAGATTGCCCTCTCCTGATGAGAGGAGCGTTGGTGATGACGATGGCGATGATTTCCCCCTCCGGGAGGGAAGTTTCCCCGACATAACAGCTCCGCCAGAGCCCTAGATTGGTTCCGCCAAGGTTCCGCCTCATGGCGGCGGAGTTTCGTCCGAGAAGATAGCTTATGATTTTTTTTCGCATCAAAAGACTACATATAGCAGAAGATGGCCACCGGAGGGCCACCAGGGGGCCCACGAGGTAGGGGGCGCGCCCAGGGGGTAGGCCGCGCCCCCACCCTCGTGGGAAGGGTGTGGCCCCCCTGGTGAGGTTCTTGCGCTCAGTATATTTTATATATTTGGAAAACATCATCCATGAAGTTTCAGGAATTTTGGAGCTGTGCAGAATAGGTCTCTAATATTTGCTCCTTTTCCAGCCCAGAATCCCAGCTGCTGGCATTCTCCCTCTTTATGTAAACCTTGTAAAATAAGAGAGAATATGCATAAGTATTGTGACATAATGTGTAATAACAGCCCATAATGCAATAAATATTGATATAAAAGCATGATGCAAAATTGACGTATCATTAGGCGAGTCGGTGGCGTAGGTGGCGTCGCGGGCTGCTCCAGCGTCAGCATTGCCCGCCGGCGCCACACCCCCTTCGTGTGCGCCCTAGTCGACCGCGGCGCCACCCGCACTGGGATCCTCTTTGGATCCAGATGCCAGTCGTGCGGCAGGGTGACGTCGGGGTACGACAGAGGCACGCGGTGCTGCCAGTGCCACTCCGCCTGGTGCACTGGCACGCTCACTCGCAGCCTCTGCCGGCGAGACGGCGCCAGCGGAGGCGGTACGAACTCCAAGGGAAAAGGGACGGCGGGGGCCTTGCCCTTGGACTTGCTGCTGCCGGCGCCAGAGAAGAGCCCCATTTGGCTAGGGTTGGCTAGGATTTTTGCTAGGTGTTAGGGATATTACTACTAGACGTAAACCGGACAGGAGTAGCCGGATTAACTCCAAGAAGATCAGAAGCCCATGAAGACGTAAATATGGTGGCGCTTTACGAAGGCCCAAAGGCCCAAAGGCGAATTAAGGCCTGTAGATGTAAACCGACTTTCTCATGTAACTTACATTGTAAGATAGGAAGGATAGAGACCGAGCCGGACACGTTTATGATCCGGCCTCGGGACTCTGTAAACCGGCGGGCGTCAACCTGTGTATATAAAGGGACGACCCGGGAGAGGTTTAAAGACAACAGACAACAACTCGAGAGCCAGGCAAAGCGGATTCACTCCCTGGTCATCGAAACCCTAGCAATACCAACACGATTAGATGTAGGCTTTTACCTTCATCGAAGGGGCCGAACTAGTATAAAAACCTCTCGTGTCCCTTGTCCGGTTTAACCCCTTTAAGCTAACCCGTAGCGATGTATCCACGACTAAGTCCTTTCACGAGGACATATGCCATGACAAACCCACGATAGTTGGCACCCATCGTGGGGCCGTCGCGCGATGGTTTCGAGTTCTTGAAGGGCAGCTTCGAAGGACTCAAGGGATACGTTGTGGGCCGGATGACGAAGAGTCGTCGCGGCAAGCTCTACATCGACGACACAGGATGGGGTCCCGAGGCTGGTTCAATCGAATACGGGTACCGAGTCTCCTTTGGTGGGATTCACGTCTTCATCGGCAAGATCGGCGAACCGGGCCCTGAGTCGGACACATGCACCGACATCATCGAGACGGCTCAGCGTGCAAGCCCTACCCAGGTTCAGCCCGCAACAAGGCATGCTTTCGTAGGTGTCATCCATGGAGCGGAGTATGAGGGTGGACCGACAACTGATGGAGAAACCGTTGTCTGCTCTGACGACGAATCTTCAATTGGAGAGACCGAGTCGCTGTATCAACTGCAGGACGGCCGGATTAGTGGAGGTTCCGATGGCAAAAGTATTCCAGACCCCCTTGATCTGCCAAACTGGGTCGCTCTCTTCCTGGCCGGTACACAACCAGCGCAACACTCTTCTACCGTCGCCGCGATGCTCTCCGGTTCAGCAACAGCGACGCCAGCGGGAGCAGGGGGCTCCGCGCCGCCTCCGGCTCAGGTTTTGTCTGATTTGTTTGATGCTTTGGCAGCATTGATGGCTGCAGAAGTGGATGCGGCCACCCGAGATTAGCACAATGCGGAGATTGCAAAGGTAAAGGATCAGATAACTCAGGCTAAAGCGGACCTGGCAGCAGAGAACACCAGGATGGCTACAGAACGGGCTGAGTTGGAAGCTCAGGCCTACCGGCTTAGGTTGGACCAGAACGCCTCATATGAGGTCATGAGAAGGAGATACCGGTCGCACCTCCTACCGAGTTATGAGCCAAGAAATCTCTTCAACACGCCAGGAGCCGGAACCAGTAACCAGCCAGTGGTAACCCGGACGGAGGCGCCGGGAACAGGAGCGCCGGTTCAACCGCGCGCGATGAACCCGCCTCGTCAGAATAACGTTGTGCCGTAGTATGTTCCGACGCCTCCGGGGCTTACTCCAACCCGTTGGATAACATTGTGGCCGCCGCATCACGATTGGCAGCCCTCCCAACTGAGGGCGAGTCACCAGTGGCAATTGAGACATGACGGGCTAGAGAGCTTCTTCAAACAGCTTTAAACCAGCAGTAGGCTTATTCGCATAGTCGCGAGAGGATTCATTCCACCCCCCGTTCGAGTCGGAGCTACAGCAGGCACGTTGAGGATGAACCGGCCGTATCAAGCAGTGCACGTCACCGTAACTCACCGCGAGGACACAACCCGGTAGGTGGTGGTGCTAATGCGCAGGATGTGGTGGATCATGGTCGTGCACGTCAAGAAGCCGAGTTAGCAGCTCTGCACGCCGCTCGCCAACCCACTCCGGTTCGCCCTACCACCTCAGTGGAGCCCGGCGTGGTTTTCAGTTCTTTAGGGGTGCTGTGTCTTTCCCCCGCTTTACGTAATGTACGACTACCCAAGGATTTTAAAGGCCCTCGTAAGGTGCCCAATTACACCGCCGATTTGCAACCAGAGTCATGGGTTGAAAGTTATGAGATGGCAATGGAGATGTTGGATGTGGATGAAGCAGTGTGTGCTAAAAACTTGACCATGATGTTGGAGGGGACAACTCGTACTTGGTTAAAGAGCTTTCCGGCTAACTCTGTCGGATCATGGGCCGAGTTAAAACACCGGTTTATTCAGAATTTTAAAGATACTTGTAAGCAGCCTATGTCGATTGTGGACCTGGCCGCTTGTGTTCAAGAGGATGGGGAGTCCACAACCCATTGGGTGAAGCGGGTCTCAGCTATTCTGCATTCGTCGGATCGCATCAACGCGGATACAGCAGTGTTAACGTTGGAGGGCAATTGCCAGTTTCTACCGTTAAAACTAAAGTTAGGAAGGCTTAAACGCCACTACAATGACATGTCAACGCTTATGGCCGCTTTGGTTAAATATGCCGATTCAGATAGTACCAAAGACCCTGACTCGGAGGAGGACAAACCGGGGAAAGGGAAGAAGAACGGCAACACCAAGGGACAACAGCATAACCCGGCAGGTCATGGGAACAATGGTAAGCGCAAAGCAGACAATAGTTTGGACTTTGTGGCTAACACCAATGCTCGGGATAACGGTCAGCGTCGTAAGGGCACACAGCCCCAGAGGGGCGAAGGGTCAGGCCCCAATCTGGAGTGCCTGTTAAATCAACCTTGTCCAAAGCATGGATCAAAGGAGAGGCCAGCTTTACATCTTTGGAAAGATTGTTACATCATGCGAGAGTTCAAGAACTCCAATATGTTTCAGTACGACAATGGCCCGCCCGGCGGTTCAGGAGGTGGTTTTCATGGGCCGGGTTATGGAGGCAGCAACTCCGCTTCAGGATTTGAAGGCAATCAAACTGTACATAGCAATCAAGGGAACCAGGGCAATCAGGGAGGTTATAACCATCAGGGGAATCAGCAGAAGCAGCAGTCGGGTTATCAGAGCAATCCGAAGCAGTTGAATAGTGGGCAGTATCATGTCTTCACCACAAGCTTGTGCAAGCGTGATCAGAAGCTTCACAAGAGGGCCGTGAATTCTGTTGAACCGGTAGTGCCTCGGTATTTACGCTGGTCTGAGCAACCAATTTTATGTAGTCGAGAGGATCACCCACCCTGGGTTGATACTCCGGGTCATCTAGCCTTAGTGGTGGCACCTCAAGTTGGGGGCATAAGTTCACCAAAGTGCTCATGGATGGTGGAAGTAGTATCAACATCCTTTACTATGATACCTTCCGCCGTATGGGATTGACAGATAAGAATCTTAAACCATCGAACACCATTTTTCACGGTGTGTGTAACGCCCTCGATGCGGCTATAGCTCCCACGTGTCGAGGCACGACTTAGAGACATAACCGCATTGAAAGCAATGTTGCAAGTTAGGCAATCATCACAACATCCCATGTAATATAAATAGTAAAGGGGAGATACATAGTTGGCTTACACTCGCCACGTCAATCAAAGTACATAAATAGCATTACAACATCCAAACACTCATGGCCCGACTACGGCGCCAAAATAAAAGATAACCCAACATGCGACACGGTCCCAATCACCCCCAACTGGGCACCACTACTGATCATCAGGGAAAGACACGTAGTATCGTTGAGAGTCCTCGTCGAACTCCCACTTGAGCTCAAGCGCGTCACCTGGAGCGGAATCATCAGGCCCTGCATCTGGTTTGGAAGTAATATGTGAGCCACAGGGACTCAGCAATCTCGCACCCTCGCGATCAAGACTATTTAAGCTTATAGGAAAGGCAAGGTAAATATGTGGAGCTGCAGCAAGCGACTATCATATATGGTGGCTATCCTGTTCGCAAAAGAGAGCGAGAAGAGGAGGCAAAGCGCGAACGAGTAACTAGAGAGGCAACCTGCGGCAAGCATTACTCCAACACCATGTTCACTTCCTGGACTCCGCCGAGAAGAGACCATCACGGTAACTCACACGGTTGATTCATTTTAATTTAGTTAAGGTTCAAGTTATCTACAACTGGACATTAACAAATTCCCATCTGCCCATAACCGCGGGCACGGCTTTCGAAAGTTCAAATCCCTGCAGGGGAGTCCCAACTTAGCCCATGATAAGCTCTCACGGTCAACAAAGGAATAGACCTCCTCCCGAGACGTTCTGATCAGACTCGGTACCTCGGTTCTTCAAGACACTTCGACAGGTTAAAAAAAATCCAGCAACACCGCCCGAATGTGCCAACAAATCCCGATAGGAGCTGCACATATCTCTTTCTCAGGGAACACTCAGATTGTCCTAGGTACGGGTAGGCCATCCCAGAGTTGCCCCTGGTGGCCACCGGCAGCTGACAGGTGGACCAACACTCAGAGGAGCACTGGCCCGGGGGGGTTTAAAATAAGATGACCCTCGGGCTCCGGAAACCCAAGGGAAAAAGAGGCTAGGTGGAAAATGGTAAAACCAAGGTTGGGCATTGCTGGAAAAGCTTTAATCAAGACGAACTATCAAGGGGTTCCCATTATAACCCAACCGCGTAATGAACGCAAAAATCCGGGAACATAACATCGATATGACGGAAACTAGGGCGGCAAGAGTGGAACAAAACACTAGGCGAGAGGCCGAGCCTTCCACCCTTTACCAAGTATATAGATGCATTAAGATAACAAGATAATATAATGATATCCCAACAAGTAAATAAATGTTCCAACAAGGAACGGTCTCCAATCTTCACCTGCAACTAGCAACGCTATAAGAGGGGCTGAGCAAAGCGGTAACATAGACAATCAACGGTTTGCTAGGACATGGTGGGTTAGAGGTTTGACATGGCAATTTGGGAGGCATGATAAGCAAGTGGTAGGAATCGTAGCATAGGCATAGCAAAAGAGCGATCATCTAGCAAAGCAAAGATAGTAGTGATTTCGAGGGTATGATCATCTTGCCTGCAAAGTTGTCAGAGTTAACTGGATCCTCGAAAGCAAACTCAACGGTCTCCTCGTTAGCGAACTCATCTCCCGGCTCTACCCAAACAAGACAAACAAGCAACAAGGACACAATCAACCACGTGCAAAGCTCAAACAATATGATGCAAGGATGGTATGCTATGCGGGATGCGATGCGGGATGCATATGCAAGATTTGACAAGGGATGCATGAACCTGGCCTCAACATGGAAATCCAAGTGTGCCACTGGAAAGATGAGATGAAATCGCTTGAAAACGATATAAATAACGACGGAATCGGAGTTACAGTTTGGAAATGGCAAGCGATTCAAATATGATCACGTTCTGTGATTTACAGCAAGTAGCCATCTAAATGCAACAAGATGAACATGCTACAGCACTCAAACATGGCAGGTATGCATTCAAGAAGCTTAACAAAAGTCTAGCACTGAGCTACGGCCAATTCATCCATTAATAGGTTCAAACAAGCATGGCAAAAATGCATTTGACAAACAGATTTCAGACTTAGTGAAATTAACACTTGTATGGAATTTCATATCAGATAGCACACTTCGGAGCAACAAAACTACATGCTACAGGACCTTAACATGGCAAAGTAAAGCATGGCATGGAGCTACTCAAAGAGCTTAACAAAAATCCCTTAGTGACCTTGAGCCAAAAGGGATCAGAAAATACAATTGCAAGCATGTGAACATGGCAAAAACATAATCAGATCACGGATTTAGTGAAAACTGGAGCATGCTGAAACAGATATCAAGTAGGCATGTTTACGAGCTCGATGCACTCACCACAGAGCAAGTCATGACAATCTAAGCATACACCCATCAATAATACAAAAAATGCAAGCTAGACATGGCAAGAACAAAACCATAGCATGCACGGAACAACTACAACATCATCAGCAAAATCGCTAACAAGTAGACAATCTGCCCAGATTCACGAAATGACAAAAGTAGAGCTCGATTGACTGAAGCTAGGGTGCTCCATAATTGCAAACAAAGACATGTATGGATAGATCACTACAAGATTAACAAATCATCCTTACTGATCATCCTCAAAAGAGGCATGGATCACTAGGAAACAACATGAACATATGGCCATATGAGATAAACAGCTCAAGGACTTAGTGCAAATGCTAAGTCCCTGAAATCAGCATTAACAAATGCCTCACTTTGCAAGCTCGTGCTAGTCACCACACACATCACAAAAATACATGGGTTGCACCTCTGGAAAGATGGCAAAACCCTTAACAAAACATATGTAGAGCTCAGGGGCATATCATGCACACATTAATCTTGGCAAAAATGACAAATATCTAAATGAAGCAGCAGATCTGACAATTATCTCAAGTAGCACTCTTCTAACAGAATTTCGGGCATCAAGATGAACTCAAATGAAAATGATGCAATGAGATGAAATTATGTACTCTCTGAGGCGAACATTTTGATATGCTATATGCCCAAAACGGAGTTACGGATGCAAAGTTACGATGCGATGAACAAGGGCATATGAACTAGGGTTTCGGGAGAAAGTCAACCCGAAATATTTCTCAGATCCAGATCCACACGCTTTACGAGGTTCGTTGGAGGATCACTGTTCGCCGGAGGGATCGGGTCGGCACCGGACTTGCCAGGGCGGCGCGTACACCGAGGAGGTAGGAGGAGGCCGGGGCGAAGACGGCGGCGGTCGGGCGTGGCGAGGGGCGGCGAGGGGCGGCCCGGTGGCGGCGCGGCGACCGGCGGGCATCGACGGCGACCGGATGCGGCGGCTCGCCGGCGTCGAGGCGGAGGAAGGCGGCGGCTCGGGCGCCGCGGAGGAGGAGGACGAAGGCGCGCGGGCAGGGCCGGTCTCGGGCCCGGCAGGCTTCGGCGGCGACGGATGTCGGGGAGCCACGTGGTAGGTGGCGATAGGTCGGCGGCGGCGGGCGGACGCGTCCGGTTGCGGCCGAACGTGTCCGATGGCGGCGGAGCTGAGATTTTTAGGGTTTCGAGGAGGGGATCCGATATTTGGAATGAGGGGTCTATATATAGAGGTAGAGGGAGCTAGGAGTGTCCAAATGAGGTGCGGTTTTCGGCCACGCGATCGTGATCGAACGCTCTAGGTGATGGAGAAGGTTTAGGTGGGTTTTGGGCCAACTTGGAGGGGTGTTGGGCTGCAACACACATGAGGCCTTTTCGGTCCCTCGGTTAACCGTTGGTGTATCAAACGAAGTCCAAATGATACAAAACTTGACAGGCGGTCTACCGGTAGTAACCCAAGGCCGCTTGGCAAGTCTCGGTCCAATCTGGAAATGTTTAATCCCCACACACGAAAGAAAGGTAGAAATGACCACCGGAGGAGAACGAAGCGCCGGAATGCAA
Source organism: Triticum urartu (assembly GCF_056163025.1). Taxonomy (NCBI): domain Eukaryota; kingdom Viridiplantae; phylum Streptophyta; class Magnoliopsida; order Poales; family Poaceae; genus Triticum; species Triticum urartu. Next base: position 140,497,406 of record NC_141874.1, on the reverse strand, counting down.
AACGGACAACGGGGAAAATGCTCGAATGCATGAGATGAACACGTATGCAAAAGCAATGCACATGATGACATGATATGAGATGCATGACAACGACAACAACAAATGGAGACAAAAACCCGAACCCGAGAAAATAAAATAACTTAAGGCCAGAAACGACAAGAGTTGGATTACATATTGGGTAATTCACATCCGGGGTGTTACAACACTCCACCACTACGAAAGGATCTCGTCCCGAGATCTAGGACTGAAAGAACGCCGGGTACTCAGAACGGAGGTGATCCTCGCGTTCCCAGGTAGCTTCACGGTCGGAATGGTGTGACCACTTGACTTTGAGGAATTTGATTGACTTTTTGCGAGTCTTGCGTTCATTCTCTTTAAGAATAGCAACGGGGTGCTCACGATAAGAGAGATCTTCTTGGAGCTCAATGTCCTCGAAGTTGACGGTGCGGTCAGGAGTCTTGAAGCACTTTCGGAGCTGAGAGACATGGAACACATCATGAACATTTGCAAAGTTTGAAGGAAGCTCGAGTTGATAGGCGAGATCGCCTCTCTTGCTGACAATCTTGAAAGGTCCCACGTATCTGGGGGCAAGCTTCCCTTTGATACCGAAGCGACGAGTACCTTTCATTGGAGAGACGCGGAGGTAAACATGATCTTCGATCTCGAAAGCCAAATCACGGTGCTTACTATCATAGTAGCTCTTCTGGCGGGATTGGGTTGCTTTGAGGTTATCTCGAATGACTTTACACATTTCCTCTGCCTCTGTGATTAAGTCATTTTCGAGAAGCTGACGTTCGCCGGTTTCGGACCAGTTGAAAGGGGTACGGGACTTCCTGCCATACAGAATTTCAAATGGGGCCTTGCCCGAACTTGCTTGAAAACCGTTGTTGTAGGAGAATTCAGCATATGGAAGACAATCCTCCCACTTCATGCCGAAGGAGATCACACAAGCCCTGAGCATATCTTCAAGAATCTGATTGACACGCTCGACTTGACCGCTAGTTTGAGGATGGAAAGCTGTGCTGAAGCGGATGTTGGTGCCCATGGCCTTCTGAAAAGAATCCCAAAACTTGGAGGTAAAGATGTTGCCACGGTCTGAAGAGATCACTTGTGGAATACCGTGCAGAGAGACAATTCGAGAGGTATAGAGTTCCGCCAATTGAGCTGCAGTGATTGACTCTTTGATAGGCAGAAAGTGAGCCACTTTGGTGAGTTTGTCAATGACAACCAATAGAGCATCATTGCCACGCTTGGACTTTGGAAACCCAGTCACGAAGTCCATCTCAATGTGGTCAAACTTCCATTCTGGAATGGCAAGAGGTTGGAGGAGACCAGCTGGCCTTTGGTGTTCTTCCTTCACTCTTCTGCAGACATCATATTCATTCATGAATTGAGCAATCTCGTGCTTCATTTGAGTCCACCAATAAGCCTGCTTGAGGTCCTGATACATCTTCATGCTCCCAGGGTGGATGGAGAGGAGAGAATTGTGAGCCTCGTTCATGATCACTTTACAAAGTTCACCTTTGGGCACAACAATACGATCCTCGAAGAAGAGAGTATCCTTGTCATCAAGGCGGTAGCACTTGTACTTGGGTTGACTCTTGACAATCCCAATCTTCACCTTTTTCACCATAGCATCAAGAAGCTGAGCTTGGCGAATCTGGTCTTCCAAGGTAGGAGAGACTTGAAGGTTGGCGAGGAAACCTTGAGGAACAACTTGCAGATTAAGTTTGCGGAAAGCTTCACAAAGCTCGGGTTGATAAGGCTTGAGAATCAGAATGTTGCAATAAGCCTTCCTGCTCAATGCGTCAGCAATCACATTGGCCTTGCCTGGAGTATACTCGATACTCGGATTATACTCTTGAATCATTTCGACCCATCGAGTCTGCCTGAGGTTGAGATTAGGCTGAGTGAAGATGTACTTGAGACTCTTGTGGTCAGTGAAAATGTCCACTTTTCTTCCCAATAAGAGATGTCTCCAAGTCAAAAGAGCATGCACAACTGCCGCCAACTCGAGGTCATGAGTGGGGTAGTTCTACTCGTTGGGCTTCAACTGGCGAGAGGTATAAGCAACAACTTTCTTCTCTTGCATCAATACTGCGCCAAGACCTTGGAGAGAGGCATCACAAAAGACCTCGTACGGCTTGGATTCATCAGGCGGAGTCAGAACTGGAGCAGTGATCAATTTCTCTTTCAAATTGTTGAAAGCAATGTCACACTCCGGAGACCAAACGTACTTGACGTGCTTCTGGAGAAGATTTGAGAGAGGCTTCGCGATCTTAGAAAAGTTTTCAACGAATCTTCGGCAGTAGCTTGCGAGACCGAGGAAGCTACGGAGTTGCTTCACGTTCTGAGGAGGTTCCCAATTCACAATTGCAGACACCTTCTCAGGATTCACCACAATGCCCTTGGCAGAGATGATATGACCAAGATAAAGAACCTCATCGAGCCAAATTCGCACTTGGAGAACTTGGCGTAGAACTTGTGTTCCCTCAGCTTATCAAGCACCAAACGCAAGTGCTTGGCATGATCTTCCTTGTTCTTCGAGAAAACCAGAATGTCGTCGAGATAGACCAGAACGAAGTCATTGGTGTAGGCATCGAAGATGAAGTTCATCATGCGAGAGAAAGTCGGAGGAGCGTTGACGAGGCCAAAAGACATGACAGTGTATTCATATGAACCATAGCTTGTCCTGAAAGCCATCTTGGGAATATCTTGCTCACGAATTCGAATCTGATGATAACCCATACGGAGATCAATCTTGGAGAATACTTGGGCACCTTTGAGTTGTTCGAACAGCTCATTGATGTTGGGAAGTGGGTATTTGTTCTTGATGGTCTTCTTGTTCAATGGACGGTAATCAACACAAAGTCGGTCCGTTCCATCCTTCTTCTTCACAAAAAGAACACCACAACCCCACGGAGAAGAACTAGGGCGGATGAGACCCATTTTCTCTTGAATATCGAGTTGCTTCTTCAACTCCTTCAACTCTTCAGGCCCGAGCTTGTAAGGACGGTTGCACACGGGTTCCGTGCCAGGCTCAAGATCAATGACGAATTCAACTGGCCGGTGCGGAGGCATTCCTGGAAGCTCTTCTGGAAAGACGTCTTGATATTCGCAAACGACTGGAATTTGCGAGATGGCATCGAGTTCACCCTTCTCATTGAGAGAAAACAGACGGATGGTATCATCACGAGCGGCAAAGGCAATTACATCCTCAGACGAATGAGTCAATTGAATCTGCCTGGCTGCACAATCAAGCTGAGCCTTGTGCTTAGAAAGCCAATCCATTCCGAGAATAAGATCAATATCCGAGTCACCAAGAACCGTTGGAGAAGCCAGAAACTTGTAGTCACCCAAGGTGATAGTAACATCCGGAACGATGGAGTTAGCATGCATGCGCTTACTGGGAGAGACAACTGCTAACGGACTAGGCAAAACTTTCGAAACCAATTCATGCCTAGATGTAAACGGTCTCGAGATGAAACAATGCGATGCACTAGTGTTAAAAAGAACTCTTGCGGGAATATCGTTAACAGGAAAATTACCCATGATGACATCTGACGAATCCTCTGCCTGAGATGCGTTCATCAAGTTGACCTTGGCGTGCTTGGGGTTATGCTCGACCACAGCTGTACTTGCTGATCTCACAGGAGGAGGAGGAGGAAGACGCCTCTGATTGAAGCATTTGTTGGCATAGTGACCCTTCTGTTGGCACTTGTTGCACGTGACCTCTGAAAGCGGACGGTGATACGGAGCACTCGATCTTGGAGCTTGAGACGAAGTCTTGTTCTGAAAGCCAGGGTTGGGTGGGTGGGAAGATCCACTGCCACCTTTGCTCTTTTGCTGATACGGCTGACGGAACGGAGGAGGAGGAAGCCAATACTTCTGTTGCTTGGCCACTTGAGTAGAGGAAGAAGGAGTAGCATCTCTGACTCGCTTCTTGGAAGCATCACACCTCAGTTGAGCGGCCTCTTGCTTCAGTGCCATGTTGTAGAACTCATCGTATCTCAAGGGCTCAAAGAGAACAAGAGCTAGCTGGATTTCTTCTCTGAGACCACCCCTGAACTGGTATATCATGCTCTTCTCATCAGGGACGTCCTGCTTGGCAAAGTGGGCGAGCTTCTGAAACAACTTGTTGTAGTCATAGACAGACAAAGAGCCTTGCTTCAGGTTGCGGAATTCCTCACGCTTGCTTTCAACCACACTCTGAGGAATATGATGAGCTTTGAAGTCTTGACGGAATTCATCCCAGGTAATCGCACGTCCACCTCTGGAATCCTTGTACTGCTGGAACCATTCTGCAGCTTGATCTTTGAGTTGGAAGGAAGAGAACTTGACGAAGTCCTCAGGCCTGATGTTACTGCACTCGAAATGCTTGCACAGATCCACGAGCCAATCATCAACATCAGTTGCCTCAACACAATTGCTGAAAGTTTTTGGCCCATTAGCAAGGAACTGGTTGAGTGTAGCAAAGTGATTCTGATTGTTTCCTTGGTTCCCTTGGATGCCTTGATTGCGCTCTTGAAGAATTTGCATGATCAACTGTGTGTTTGCATTGGTTGCGGCCATCACAGCTTGCCATGCCTTCGGAGGAGGGGGAGGTGGTGGCGGATCCTGATTCTGATTCTGATTCTGATTGGTGCTCTTAGCGGGAGCCATCCTGAAGAGGTTGACCACCATTAGCACATAGACAGATAAATGAAGCTGAATCCAACGGAATGAAAATTGCAACATAAAGTCTTCACATCTGAACAAAATGAACGAATGCATTCCTCTTGAAATGGTCACATATCCATAAATTGAGAAGCCACTTAGAATTCAGGTAGAGAAATAAATCAATAAGGTACGGATCAAGAACGAATACTCGGTAAGAAATCCCAATCTCAAACCAAATATCCGTGGAAGAAGAACTAGAGCTACAAGAATTCCCACCTATGAAACTCCTGAACCTTTCCGGTTATGCAATCAGGTGTTGGGGATACAGGGGAAGCATAATATCTCACCCAAATCTAGCAAATCCTACATCCAGCTGTATCCATCCTTCAACACATAACCGAGAAAAACTTCGGAAACCATCTACCTCAACCTTCGAAAAGCATCCGTTATACAAGTTATGGCGATACTCCCGAACTCCCGCCCCAGTACTGGGTGGCGTCGAGGTTATCTCACCAACGAACTGCATAAAAGAGATTTTCGATGTCGGCGTACTAAACTCAGGTATTCCAGAACTGCAACGATAAAATTATGACGACAACACCTCAGAGCTCAACTCCCCGGGACACTTCCACAAAACCCCTGACAGGAGGCACCAAGACAATGTTCTCGTCATAAAACCATCGGAACGATTCCAAGATACCCGCGTGATCCTAAATTTTTTTTTAGTGAAATTTGAGAAGAGAAGAGTCAAAACTCTACGTCAGGATGCCTTACCAGAGCGATGAGGAGACTGGGAAGTAAAAAGAATTCCTAACTCTCCGATATATAATTCCTAAATGACTCAAAACATTTTTCTAGACACAACTCGGCCGCTAATAACGATCAAGCAATGGGGCTCCTAAGGTTGGGGAAGGCTCTGATTACCAACTTGTAACGCCCTCGATGCGGCTATAGCTCCCACGTGTCGAGGCACAACTTAGAGACATAACTGCATTGAAAGCAATGTCGCAAGTTAGGCAATCATCACAACATCCCATGTAATATAAATAGTAAAGGGGAGATACATAGTTGGCTTACACTCGCCACGTCAATCAAAGTACATAAATAGCATTACAACATCCAAATGCTCATGGCCCGACTACGGCGCCAAAATAAAATATAACCCAACATGCGACACGGTCCCGATCACCCCCAACTGGGCACCACTGCTGATCATCAGGGAAAGACACGTAGTATCGTTGAGAGTCCTCGTCGAACTCCCACTTGAGCTCAAGCGCGTCACCTGGAGCGGAATCATCAGGCCATGCATCTGGTTTGGAAGTAATCTGTGAGCCACAGGGACTCAGCAATCTCGCACCCTCGCGATCAAGACTATTTAAGCTTCTAGGAAAGGCAAGGTAAATATGTGGAGCTGCAGCAAGCGACTAGCATATATGGTGGCTATCCTGTTCGCAAAAGAGAGCGAGAAGAGGAGGCAAAGCGCGAACGAGTAACTAGAGAGGCAACCTGCGGCAAGCATTACTCCAACACCGTGTTCACTTCCCAGACTCCGCCGAGAAGAGACCATCACGGTAACTCACACGGTTGATTCATTTTAATTTAGTTAAGGTTCAAGTTATCTACAACCGGACATTAACAAATTCCCATCTGCCCATAACCACGGGCACGGCTTTCGAAAGTTCAAATCCCTGCAGGGGAGTCCCAACTTAGCCCATGATAAGCTCTCACGGTCAACGAAGGAATAGACCTCCTCCCGAGACGTTCCGATCAGACTCGGTACCTCGGTTCTTCAAGACACTTCGACAGGTTAAAACAAACCCAGCAACACCGCCCGAATGTGCCGACAAATCCCGATAGGAGCTGCACATATCTCTTTCTCAGGGCACACTCAGATTGTCCTAGGTACGGGTAGGCCAGCCCAGAGTTGCCCTTGGTGGCCACCGGCAGCTGACAGGTGGACCAACACTCAGAGGAGCACTGGCCCGGGGGGGTTTAAAATAAGATGACCCTCGGGCTCCGGAAACCCAAGGGAAAAATAGGCTAGGTGGCAAATGGTAAAACCAAGGTTGGGCATTGCTGGAAAAGCTTTAATCAATACGAACTATCAAGGGGTTCCCATTATAACCCAACCGCGTAAGGAACGCAAAAATCCGGGAACATAACACCAATATGACGGAAACTAGGGAGGCAAGAGTGGAACAAAACACTAGGCGAGAGGCCGAGCCTTCCACCCTTTACCAAGTATATAGATGCATTAAGATAACAAGATAATATAATGATATCCCAACAAGTAAATAAATGTTCCAACAAGGAACGGTCTCCAATCTTCACCTGCAACTAGCAACGCTATAAGAGGGGCTGACCAAAACGGTAACATAACCAATCAACGGTTTGCTAGTACATGGTGGGTTAGAGGTTTTACATGGCAATTTGGGAGGCATGATAAGCAAGTGGTAGGCATCGTATCATAGGCATAGCAAAAGAGCGATCATCTAGCAAAGCAAAGATAGTAGTGATTTCAAGGGTATGGTCATCTTGCCTGCAAAGTTGTCAGAGTTGACTGGATCCTCGAAAGCAAACTCAACGGGCTCCTCGTTAGCGAACTCGTCTCCCGGCTCTACCCAAACAAGACAAAAAAGCAACAAGGACACAATCAACCACGTGCAAAGCTCAAACAATATGATGCAAGGATGGTATGCTATGCGGGATGCGATGCGGGATGCATATGCAAGATTTGACAAGGGATGCATGAAAATGGCCTCAACTTGGAAATCCAAGTGTGACACTGGAAAGATGAGATGAAATCGCTTGAAAACGATATAAAGAACGACGGAATCGGAGTTACGGTTTGGAAATGGCAAGCGATTCAAATATGATCACGTTCTGCGATTTACAGCAAGTAGCCATCTAAATGCAACAAGATGAACATACTACAGCACTCAAACATGGCATCAAAATACATGGCAGGGATGCATTCAAGAAGCTTAACAAAAGTCTAGCACTGAGCTACGGCCAATTCATCCATTAACAAGTTCAAACAAGCATGGCAAAAATGCATTTGACAAACAGATTTCAGACTTAGTGAAATTAACACTTGTCTGGAATTTCAGATCAGATAGCACACTTCGGATCAACAAAACTACATGCTACAGGACCTGAACATGGCAAAGTAAAGCATGGCATGGAGCTACTCAAAGATTTTAACAAAAGTCCCTTAGTGACCTTGAGCCAAAAGGGATCAGAAAATACAATTGCAAGCATGTGAACATGGCAAAAACATAATTAGATCACAGACTTAGTGAAAACTGGAGCATGCTGAAACAGATATCAGGTAGGCATGTTTACGAGCTCGATGCACTCACCACAGAGAAAGTCATGACAATCTAATCATACACCCATCAATAATACACAAAATGCAAGCTAGACATGGCAAGAACAAAACCATAGCATGCACGGAACAACTACAACATCATCGGCAAAATCGCTAACAAGTAGACAATCTGCCCAGATTCACGAAATGACAAAAGTAGAGCTCGATCGACTCAAGCTAGGGTGATCCATAATTGCAAACAAAGACATGGATGGATAGAGCACTACAAGATTAACAAATCATCCTTACTGATCATCCTCAAAAGAGGCACGGATCACTAGGAAACAACATGAACATATGGCCATATGAGATAAACAGCTTAAGGACTTAGTGGAAATGCTAAGTCCCTGAAATCAGCATTAACAAATGCCTCACTTTGCAAGCTCGTGCTAGTCACCACACACATCACAAAAATACATGGGTTGCACCTCTGGAAAGATGGCAAAACCCTTAAAAAAACATATGTAGAGCTCAGGGGCATATCATACACACATTAATCATGGCAAAAAATGACAAATATCTAAATGAAGCAGCAGATCTGACAATTATCTCAAGTAGCACTCTTCTAGCAGCATTTCGGGCATCAAGATGAACTCAAATGAAAATGATGCAATGAGATGAAATGATGTACTCTCTGAGGCAAACATTTTTATATGCTATATGCCCAAAACGGAGTTACGGATGCAAAGTTACGATGCAATGAACAAGGGCATATGAACTAGGGTTTCGGGAGAAAGTCAACCCGAGATATTTCTCAGATCCAGATCCACACGCTTTACGAGGTTCGTCGGAGGATCACTGTTCACCGGAGGGCTCGGGTCGGCGCCGGCCTTCCGGGGCGGTGCGTACGCCGAGGAGGGAGGAGGAGGCCGGGGCGGAGACGGCGGCGGTCAGGCGCGGCGAGGGGCGGCGAGGAGCGGCCCGGTGGCGGCGCGGCGACCGGATGCGGCGGCTTGCCGGCGTCGAGGCGGAGGAAGGCGGCGGCTCGGGCACCGCGGAGGAGGAGGACGAAGGCGCGCGGGCAGGGCCGTTCTCGGGCCCGGCGGGCTTCGGCGGCGGCGGATGGCGGGGAGCCACGTGGCAGGCGGCGATAGGTCGGCGGCGGCGGGCGGACGCGTCCGGTTGCGGCCGGACGTGTCCGATGGCGGCGGAGCTGAGATTTTTAGGATTTCGAGGAGGGGATCCGAGATTTGGAATGAGGGGTATATATATAGAGGTAGAGGGAGCTAGGAGTGTCCAAATGAGGTGCGGTTTTTGGCCACGCGATCGTGATCGAATGCTCTAGGTGATGGAGAAGGTTTAGGTGGGTTTTGGGCCAACTTGGAGGGGTGTTGGGCTGCAACACACACGAGGCCTTTTCGGTCCCTCGGTTAACCGTTGGAGTATCAAACGAAGTCCAAATGATACGAAACTTGACAGGCGGTCTACCGGTAGTAACCCAAGGACGCTTGGCAAGTCTCGGTCCAATCCAGAAATGTTTAATCCCCACACACGAAAGAAAGGTAGAAATGACCACTGGAGGAGAACGAAGCGCCGGAATGCAAAACGGACAATGGGGAAAATGCTCGAATGCATGAGATGAACACGTATGCAAAAGCAATGCACATGATGACATGATATGAGATGCATGACAACAACAACAACAACAACACACGGAGACAAAAACCCGAACCCGAGAAATTAAAATAACTTAAGACCGGAAACGGCAAGAGTTGGATTACATATTGGGTAATTCACATCCGGGGTGTTACAGTGTGGTGCCTGGTAAGTGTGCATATCCAGTGGGCAAAATAGCCCTAGAGGTGGCTTTTGGAGATGATCATGACTCAAGGTCAGAAACATCGACTTTTGAGGTGGTGAAAATCAAGAGTCCGTATCACGCCCTGTTTGGACGACCGGCTTATGCCAAGTTCATGGCGAGGCCGTGTTATGTTTATCTGCAGCTTAAGATGCCAGGTCATAAGGGGACCATCACAGTACATGGGAGCAGGAAGATTGCTATGGAATGTGAGGAAGGTGATGCGGCTTACCTGAGTCGGTTTGTGCCACAGAAGAGCTGAAGTTTTATAAAAACAAGATTGATCCGACAGACATGACTTCTTTGAAAAAGCCAACTACAGAGCACGATCCGGCGTTGAAGTTTAAATCGGCCATAGACACTAAGATGGTTGATTTTGTTCCTGGCAATTCATCCAAGAAGTTCAGCATCAGCGCTAACCTGGATCCCAAATAGGAAAACACGCTCATCGAGTTCATCCATGAGAACCGGGACATCTTTGCATGGAAGCCTTCTGACATGCCAGGTGTACCGAGGGAACTCGCTGAGCACACACTGAATATAGATCCTAAGTTTAAACCGGTGGGCAGTTTCTCTGCCGCGTAAGGCTATTGGTGAGGAGGTAGCTCGGCTGTTGGCCGCAGGGTTTGTTGTGGAGGTTTTTCACCCTGAGTGGTTAGCTAATCCAGTGCTGGTTCTTAAGAAAAATGGCACTTGGCGTATGTGTGTGGACAACACAGATTTGAACAAAGCTTGTCCAGCAGATCCCTTTGCCCTCCCTCGCATTGATCAGATTATTGATGCTATGGCGGGTTGTGACCGTTTGTGTTTTCTGGATGCTTACTCTGGTTATCGTCAGATCAAAATGGAAGTTAAGGACCAGGAGAAGACAACTTTTATAACTCCCTTTGGAGCCTTCTGCTATGTCTCCATGCCCTTTGGGCTCAAGAGTGCCTAGGCGACTTATCAGCGATGTGTTCAGAATTGTCTTCATAAGCAGATTGGGCGCAATGTTCATGCATATGTGGATGATATTGTGGTGAAGTCCAGGAAGGAGGAAACATTGATAGATGACTTGAGGGAAACTTTTGACAACCTCCGGGTTTATAAGATGATGCTTAATCCGGACAAATGTGTCTTTGGTGTTCCAGCAGGCAAGCTCCTGGGGTTTCTGGTGTCAAATAGGGGCATTGAGGCTAATCCGGAAAAAATTTCAGCGATCACGTCTGAAAGTGCGTTATATCGACTAGAGGGGGGTGAATAGGCGATTTTTATGAAAGTCTTCAAAACGTGGAAGTTATGAAGACAAACGATAGAAATAAACCTATTACCCTGCAGCGGAAGGTAGACTACACTAGGCAAGACATAGTCAAGTATTCAATAGAGTGAAAGCACAATGACTAATAGCAGCAATGTAGTAAGGATCAGGTAGGAAGATATTATGAAGCCAAACAGAACACGCAGTCACTCAGTGAAGATAAAAGATAGTGCAATCATACAATGACTTCACAAGGAGTAACAGTACGTAAAGAGCAGGGAAGGATGAAACCAGTGACTCGTTGAAGACAATGATGTGTTGGACCAGTTCCAGTTGCTGTGACAACTGTACGTCTGGTTAGGGCGGCTAGGTATTTAAACCTGAGGACACACAGTCCCAGACACCCAGTCCTGAACATGCAGCTCAGGACACCCAGTCCTCACCATATTCCCCTTGAGCTAAGGTCACACAGACCTCGCCCAATCACTCTGGTAAGTCTTCAAGGTAGACTCCCAAACCTTCACAGACTTCGTTCACCGGCAATCCACAATGTCTCTTGGATGCTCAGAACGCGACGCCTAACCGGCTGGAGGATTCACAGTCCTCAAGTGTAATAAGTCTTCAGATCACACAGACGAGAAGACTTAAGTGATGCCCAATTCTCTTTGGCTCTGGGTGGTTAGGGCTTTATCCTCGCAAGGAATTCTCTCTCAAAGGCTTCGAGGTGGGTTTCTCTCAAACAACAAAAGCCGTACACTAACTCTGAGCAGCCAACCGTTTTTGGTTGTAGGGGGTGGGCTATTTATAGCCACTAGGCAACCCGACCTGATTTGTCCGAAATGACCTTGGGTCACTAAGGAACTGACAGTGTTCCAACGGTCAGATTTCAAACTCACACGACAACTTTACTTGGGCTACAAGCAAAGCTGACTTGTCCGACTCTGGACAAGATTCGCTCTCATAGTCTTCACTCGAAGACATAGGTTTTGGTTAGGCATCACTTCAGTCATTCTGACTGGTTCTCTTGGACCCCACTTAACAGTACGGTGGTTCCTATGACTCAACAAAGAAGAAGAAAAAGAACTACGAAAGATCTAAGTCTTCGAGCTCCATAGGCTTCATGCGATGTCTTCTCTTGTCATAGTCTTCAATGTGAATATCTTCATATACCACCTTTGACTTCAATGTCTTCATACATTTTTAGGGGTCATCTCTGGTAGGAAAACCGAATCAATGAGGGACTTCTACCTGTGTTATCCTGCAATTCTCACAAACACATTAGTCCCTCAACTAGGTTTGTCGTCAATACTCCAAAACCAACTAGGGGTGGCACTAGATGCACTTACAACGTCCCTGGCTAAACCGGCGTGTATCAATGACGTTCAACGCTTAGCCGGCCGGATTGCGGCTTTGAGCGAGTTTATCAGTCGTCTCGGGGAAAAAGCTATCCCTTTATATCAGATGCTAAAGAAAACGAATGACTTTGTCTGGAGTGATGCGGCTGATAAAGCGTTTGAGGATTTGAAGAGGCAGTTAGCTGAACCGCCTGTCCTTGCGGCCCCGGTCGATAAAGAGCCTTTACTGCTATATGTGGTTGCTAATTCCCGGGCTGTTAGTGTGGGTATTGTTGCGGAGCGCAAGGAGGCTGGAAAGGAGTATCTGGTTCAACGACCGGTTTATTATATCAGTGAGGTGCTTATCGAATCAAAGCAGAGGTATCCGCATTGGCAGAAGCTGGTGTATGGGGTGTTTATGGCAAGCCGGAAGCTCAAGCATTATTTTCAGGGCCATCCTATCACAGTGGTCAGTTCAGCCCCTCTGGGAGATATCATTCAAAACAGAGAAGCAACTGGCCGGATTGCTAAGTGAGCTATTGAGCTTGGACCTCATGGACTCAAATATACACCTCGCACAACAATCAAATCTCAAACACTCGTGGATTTCACCAATGATTGGACCGAGTTGCAGGCACCAGAGGAAAAGCCAGATAACACTTATTGAACTATTCACTTTGATGAGCCCAGGCAAAGGTGAGATATATCATAAAGACAGGTTATGAAGTACCAAGCGTATAACAAGTTATGCACTTTGTACTTGGGGGCTAATGCCTATTTACTCTATCATCAATATATTTTTCACAAGTCTCAAGTACAATGCAAGCATTATCCTTAACACTTGGGGGCTAATGTACATCTGTTCAAAGTTGACGCATTGATTCAAGACCCGATTTACCTTGCAAAGCTAAACCGGCCCTTGGGGGCTACACCGATGAAAACTACAGGAATACAATGATAAAGTACCGGTTTATTTCCAAAGATCAATTGACATATGGAGGATCAGCATGCAAGGATTAAGATATTACAAAGTCCCAGTTTATGATTGCCATCATAAACCGGCCCTTGGGGGCTACTTGGGATGATACTTTTACTTTGGATTTAAGAAAGGAAAAGTGATGAAAATACCTCATAGCGTTCCTTCATCAGGTTCACCAAACCGGCTTCATAATCACGGTTTGAGTGCAGATGGTTTAGAAAACCGGAGTGGAGTTCTTGAGCGCTGAGATGGGCGTAACTTGACAAGTCGGTGCTCCATTTACCTTTTTCCATGGCAGCACGCTCTTCCTTGGCACTATGTTTTGCCAATATAACAGGATGGCCAGGAGAGCCGTGGCTCATACCGGTAATGATAACATCGCCTTCTTTGTCTCTAGTAGTCTTTTCTGGAGTTGATGGGGTGTCAGTAGCTTTCACCGGACTAGAAGGTCTATCGTCAGCCCGGATGGGATTTGCCAGATCATCATCAGGTACATCAGTGTCAACTTCTAGTTGTTCATCGGTATTGTGATCTTGAGGGGGTGGTTCATCAAAGGTAGCTTCAGGATTTGGATTTGGACCCTCCGGTCCAGCCGTTTGCTCCGGTTCAAGAACTATCTGGTCTTCGGGCGGACTGGTCACCCGAGCCTTTTTGCTGGGTCTGGCTTTGGCTCTAAAACAGAAAAAGATGCGAAAATTAAGCATAGTATATAAAGTATGAAAACATCAAAAGAAGGGATTGAAGTATTTACCCAGCGACAGTTTTGAGAGGAGGAAGTTGGGTCGTTGTTGACTCGCCAGAGGATGAAGGAGGTGTCACCTGATAATTTGAATCGGACGGATTAAGAGGTTGTCGGAAATAGCCTGCCTTGGGATAAGAATTGTCAGAAGTGGGTGAGACCTCAGATTGGCGCTTTCGAACCGGGGTGTCAGGTAAACTGGCCGAAGTGACCTTTTGGCCGCTATGCTGGGTTGTGCGGCGAGCCTCGTGCTGCTGCGTCTTCAAAATAAATGTTGGATCCAAGTGAGCAAGAGGATGAGAAAAGCTTACTTTCCGGACCGTGCTACCTCTTGAGCTTGCGTTGGATTTCCCCGAAGAGGAAAGGATGATGCAGCAGAGTAGCGTAAGTATTTCCCTCAGTTTTTGAGAACCAAGGTATCAATCCAGTAGGAGGCCACGCTCAAGTCCCTCGTACCTGCACAAAACGATAGCTACTCGCAACCAACGCGATTAGGGGTTGTCAATCCCTTCACGGTTACTTACGAGAGTGAGATCTGATAGATATAATATTTTTGGTATTTTTGGTATAGAGATGCAAAGTGAAAAGTAAAAGGCAAAGTAAAAAAGCAAAGCAAGATTAAAGTGATGGAGATGGATATGATGAGAATAGACCCGGGGGCCATAGGTTTCACTAGTGGCTTCTCTCAAGAGCATAAGTATTCTACGGTGGGTGAACAAATTACTGTTGAGCAATTGACAGAATTGAGCATAGTTATGAGAATATCTAGGCATGATCATGTATATAGGCATCACGTCCGTGACAAGTAGACCGAAACGATTCTGCATCTACTACTATTACTCCACTGATCGACCGCTATCTAGCATGCATCTAGAGTATTAAGTTAAAAACATAGTAACGCTTTAAGGAAGATGACATGATGTAGAGAGATAAATTCATGCAATATGAAATAAACCCCATCTTTTTATCCTCGATGGCAACGATGCAATACGTGCCTTGCTACCCCTTCTGTCACTGGGAAAGGACACCACAAGATCGAACCCAAAGCTAAGCACTTCTCCCATGGCAAGAACTACCAATCTAGTTGGCCAAACCAAACGGATAATTCGAAGAGACTTGCAAAGATAACCAATCGTACATAAAAGAATTCAGAGAAGATTCAAATATTATTCATAGATAGACTTGATCATAAACCCACAATTCATCGGTCTCAACAAACACACCGCAAAAAGAAGAAGATTACATCGAATAGATCTCCACAAGAGAGGGGGAGAACTTTGTATTGAGATCCAAAAAGAGAGAAGAAGCCATCTAGCTAATAACTATGGACCTGAAGGTCTGAGGTAACTACTCACACTTCATCAGAGAGGCTATGATGATGTAGAATCTGTGATGACGGCCCTCTCCGGCAGAGCTCCGGAACAGGCCCCAAGATGGGATCTCGTGGATACGGAAAGTTGCGGCGGTGGAATTAGGTTTTTGGCTCCGTCTCTGTTCGTTTGGGGTACGTAGATATATATAGGAGGAAGAAGTACGTCGGTGGAGCTTCAGTGGGCCCATGAGGGTGGGGGCGTGCGTGGGGGTGTAGGGCGCGCCCCCTACCCTGTGCCCACCTCGAAGCTTCCTTGGTGTAGGGTCCAAGTCTCCTGGGTCATATTCGGGAAGAAAATCATGTTCCAGAAAGGTTTTTTCCATTTGGACTCCGTTTGATATTCCGTTTCTTCGAAACACTGAAATAGGCAAAAAACAGCAATTCTGGGCTGGGCCTGCGGTTAATAGGTTAGTCCCAAAAATAATATAAAAGTGGAAAATGAAGCCTAATATATTCCAAAACAATAGATAATATAGCATGGAGCAATCAAAAATTATTGATACGTTGGAGACATATCAGGCATCCCCAAGCTTAATTCCTGCTCGTCCTTGAGTAGGTAAATGATAAAAAGAGAATTTTTGATGTGGAGTGCTACTTGGCATAATTTCAATGCAAATCTTCTTAATTGTGATATGAATATTCAGATTCGAAAGATTCAAGACAAGTGTTCATGTTGACATAAAAATAATAATACTTCAAGCATACTAACAAAGCAATTATGTCTTCTCAAAATAACATGGCCAAAGAAAGTTATCCCTACAAAATCATATAGTCTGGCTATGCTCTATCTTCACCACACAAAGTATTTAAATCATGCACAACCCCAATGACAAGCCAAGCAATTGTTTCATACTCTAACTTTTTCAAAACTTTTTCAATCTTCACGCAATACATGAGCGTGAGCCATGGATATAACACTATATGTGGAATAGAATGGTGGTTGTGGAGAAGACAAAAAGAGGGGAAGATAGTGTCACATCAACTAGGCGTATCAACGGGCTATGGAGATGCCCATCAATAGATATCAATGTGAGTGAGTAGGGATTGCCATGCAACGGATGCACTAGAGCTATAAGTATATGAAAGCTCATCAAAAGAAACTAAGTGGGTGTGCATCCAACTTGCTTGCTCATGAAGACCTAGGGCATTTTGAGGAAGCCCATCATTGGAATATACAATCCAAGTTCTATAATGTAAAATTCCCACTAGTATATGAAAGTGGCATAACGAGAGACTCTCTAGCATGAAGATCATGGTGCTACTTTAAAGCACAAGTGTGGTAAAAGGATAGTAACATTGTCCCTTCTCTCTTTTTCTCTCATTTTTTTATTTTTTTATTTGGGCCTTTTCTCTTTTTTATGGCCTCTTTTCTTTCTCTCTTTTTTTGGGCTTCTTTGGCCTCTTTTATTTATTTTTCGTCCGGAGTCTCATCCCGACTTGTGGGGGAATCATAGTCTCCATCATTCTTTCCTCACTTGGGACAATGCTCTAAAAATGATGATCATCACACTTTTATTTTTCTTACAACTCAACAATTACAACTTGATACTTAGAACAAAATATGACTCTATATGAATGCCTCCAGCGGTGTACCGGGATATGCAATGAATCAAGAGTGACATGTATGAAAGAATTATGAACAGTGGCTTTGCCACAAATACGATGTCAACTACATGATCATGCTAGCAATATGACAATGATGGAGCGTGTCATGATAAACTAGATGGTGGAAAGTTGCATGGCAATATATCTCAGAATGGCTATGGAAATGCCATAATAGGTAGGTATGGTGGCTGTTTTGAGGAAGGTATATGGTGGGTGTATGATACCGGCGAAAAGTGCGGTATTAGAGAGGCTAGCAATGGTGGAAGGATGGGAAAAAGTGCATATAATCCATGGACTCAACATTAGTCATAAAGAACTCATATACTTATTGCAAAAATCTAGAAGTTATCAAAGCAAAGTATTACGCACATGCTCCTAGGGGGATAGATTGGTAGGAAAAGACCATTGCTCGTCCCCGACCGCCACTCATAAGGAAGACAATCAATAAATAAATCATGCTCCGACTTCATCACATAACGGTTCACCATACGTGCATGCTACGAGAATCACAAGCTTTAACACAAGTATTCTTTAAATTCACAACTACTCAACTAGCATGACTCTAATATTATCACCTCCATATCTCAAAACAATTATCATGCTTCAATCTTTTCTTAGTATTCAATGCACTCAAAAAAAAGTTTCACAAATCTTGAATACCAAGCATGTTATTATTAAGCAAATTACCATGCTATTAAGAGACTCTCAAAATAATTTAAGTGAAGCATGAGAGATCATTAGTTTTTTTTAAAACAAATCCACCACCGTGCTCTTAAAAGATCTAAGTGAAGCACATAGAGCAAAATTATAACGCTCAAAAGATATAAGTGAAGCACATAGAGCAAAATTACATAGTTCAAAAGATATAAGTGAAGCACATAGAGTATTCTATCAAATTTTAATTCATGTATGGCTCTCTCAAAAGGTGTGTACAGAAAGGATGATTGTGGCACACTAAAACACAAAGACACAAATAATACAAGACGCTCCAAGCAAAACACATATCATGTTGGTGAATAAAAATATAGCTCCAAGTAAATTACCGATGGAAGTGGACGAAAGAGGGGATGCCTTCTGGGGCATTCCCGAGCTTTGACTTTTTGGTGTACTTGGATTATCTTGGGGGTGCCATGGGCATCCCCAAGCTTAGGCTCTTGCCACTCCTTGTTCCATAATCCATCAAAAGAATTCACCCAAAACTTGAAAACTTCACAACACAAAACTCAATAGAAATCTCGTGAGCTCCGTTAGAGAAAGAAAACAAAAGACCACTTCAAGGTACTGTAATGAACTCATTCTTTATTTATATTGGCGTTAAACCTACTGTATTCCAACTTCTCTATGGATTATAAACTATTTTACTAACCATAGATTCATCAAAATAAGCAAACAACACACGAAAAACAGAATCTGTCAAAAACAGAACAGTCTGTAGTAATCTGTAACTAACACAAACTTCTGGAACCCCAAAAATTCTAAAATAAATTTCTGGACGTGAGGAATTTATCTATTAATCATATGAAAAAATAATTAACTAAATATCACTTTCCAAATAAAAATGACAGCAGTTCTCGTGAGCGCTAAAGTTTCTGTTTTTTACAGCAAGTTCAACAAGACTTTTCCCCAAGTCTTCCCAACGGTTCTACTTGGCACAAACACTAATTAAACACAAAAAACACAACAAAAACAGAGGCTAAATAATTTATTTATTACTAATCAGGAGAAAAAAGCAAGGAATAAAAATAAAATTGGGTTGCCTCCCAACAAGCGCTATCGTTTAACGCCCCTAGCTAGGCATAAAAGCGAGGATAGATCTAGGTATTGCCATCTTTGGTAGGCAATCCATAAGTGGCTCTCATGATAGTTTCATATGGAAATTTTATTTTCTTTCTTGGAAAGTGTTCCATGCCCTTTTTTAATGGAAATTGAAATCTAATATTCCCTTCCTTCATATCAATAATCGCACCAACCGTTCTAAGGAAAGGTCTACCAAGAATAATAGGGCAAGAAGGATTGCAATCTATATCAAGAACAATGAAATCTACGGGCACATAATTCCTATTTGCAACAATAAGAACATCATTAATCCTTCCCATATGTTTCTTAATACTAGAATCCGCAAGATGCAAGTTTAGAGAGCAATCATCAAAATTGCGGAAATCTAGCAAGTCACACAAAGTTTTGGGGATATTGAAAACACTAGCACCCAAATCACACAAAGCATAAAACTCATGATCTTTAATTTTAATTTTAATAGTTGGTTCCCACTCATCATAGATTTTTCTAGGGATAGAAACTTTCAACTCAAGTTTTTCTTCATAAGATTGCATCAAGGCATCAACAATATGTTCGGTGAAGGCTTTCTTTTGACTATAAGCATGTGGAGAATTTAGCACGAATTGCAACAAGGAAATACAATCAATTAAAGAGCAACTTTCATAATTAAATTCCTTGAAATCCAATATAGTGGGTTTAGCAACATCTAGATTTTTATTTCTTTCAATCCCACTTTCATTAATTTCATCATAAAGATCTAAATACTCCGAATTTTTAGAACGCCTTCTAGGTAAAGGAAGATCATATTCAGTTTCATCAAGATTCATATTGCAAAGCAAAGATTTAATAGGAGACACATCAATAACTTTTATATCTTCATCTTGATTTTCATAGGAATTGGAAGAACACGCTTTAATAAAGGCATCTTTGGAAGCACGCATCCTAGCGGTTCTTTCCTTGCACTCATCAATGGAAATTCTCATGGCTTTGAGAGACTCATTGATATCATGCTTAGGAGGAATAGATCTAAGCTTTAAAGGATCAACCTCAAGAGAAATTCTATCAACGTTCCTAGCCAAATCATCAACTTTAAGCAATTTCTCTTCAAGCAAAGCATTAAAATTCTTTTGTGAATTCATAAACTCTTTAAAACTATTCTCAAATTCAGAGGGCATCTTATTATAATGTCCATAAGAGTTTTTGTAGGAATTCCCATAATTATTAGAAGGATTACTAGGATATGGCCTAGGATTAAAATTCCCTCTATAAGCGTTGTTACCAAAATTATTCCTACCAACAAAATTTACATCCATAGATTCATTGTTATTCTCAATCAAAGTAGACAAAGGCATATCATTAGGATCAGAAGAAACACTCTTAGTAGCAAATAATTTCATAAGTTCATCCATCTTTCCACTCAAAACATTGATTTCTTCTATCGCATGCACTTTTTTATTAGAAGATCTTTCAGTATGCCATTGAGAATAATTAACCATAATATTATCTAGGAGTTTAGTAGCATCTCCTAAAGTGATTTCCATAAAAGTGCCTCCCGCGGCCGAATCTAAAAGATTTCTAGAAGCAAAATTCAATCCGGCATAAAAGTTTTGTATAATCATCCACAATTTCAAACCATGAGTAGGGCAATTACGTATCATTAATTTCATCCTCTCCCAAGCTTGTGCAACATGTTCATGATCAAGTTGCTTAAAGTTCATAATATCGTTTCTAAGAGAGATGATCTTAGCGGGAGGGAAATACTTAGAGATAAAAGCATCTTTGCACTTGTTCCAACAATCAATACTATTTTTAGACAAAGACGAAAACCAAGCTTTAGCACGATCTCTAACGAAAAAGGAAATAGCTTCAATTTAACGACATCATTATCGACATCTTTTTTCTTTTGCATATCACATAAATCAACGAAGCTATTCAGATGAGTAGCGGCATCTTCACTAGGAAGTCCGGCGAATTGATCTTTCATAACAAGATTCAACAAAGCAGTATTGATTTCACAAGATTCAGTATTGGCAAGAGGAGCAATCGGAGTGCTAAGGAAATCATTATTATTGGTATTGGTGAAGTCACACAATTTGGTAGTATCTTGAGCCATCGCGACAAACAAGCAATCCAACACACGAGCAAACAAAAAAGCAAGCAGAAAAGAGAGGGTGAAGGAGAAGGAGAAGGAGATTGGGAAAGAGAGGGCGAATAAAACGGCAAGGGTGAAGTGGGGGAGAGGAAAACGAGAGGCAAATGGCAAATAATGTAATGCGAGAGATAGGGATTGTGATGGGTACTTGGTATGTTGACTTTTTGCATAGACTCCCCGGCAACGGCGCCAGAAATTCTTCTTGCTACCTCTTGAGCTTGCGTTGGATTTCCTCGAAGAGGAAAGGATGATGCAGCAGAGTAGCGTAAGTATTTCCCTCGGTTTTTGAGAACCAAGGTATCAATCCAGTAGGAGGCCACGCTCAAGTCCCTCGTACCTGCACAAAACGATAGCTACTCGCAACCAACGCGATTAGGGGTTGTCAATCCCTTCACGGTTACTTACGAGAGTGAGATATGATAGATATAATATTTTTGGTATTTTTGGTATAGAGATGCAAAGTGAAAAGTAAAAGGCAAAGTAAAAAAGCAAAGCAAGATTAAAGTGATGGAGATGGATATGATGAGAATAGACCCAGGGGCCATAGGTTTCACTAGTGGCTTCTCTCAAGAGCATAAGTATTCTACGGTGGGTGAACAAATTACTGTTGAGCAATTGACAGAATTGAGCATAGTTATGAGAATATCTAGGTATGATCATGTATATAGGCATCACGTCCGTGACAAGTAGACCGAAACGATTCTGCATCTACTACTATTACTCCACTCATCGACCGCTATCCAGCATGCATCTAGAGTATTAAGTTAAAAATAGAGTAACGCTTTAAGCAAGATGACATGATGTAGAGAGATAAATTCATGCAATATGAAATAAACCCCATCTTGTTATCCTCGATGGCAATGATGCAATACGTGCCTTCCTGCCCCTTCTGTCACTGGGAAAGGACACCGCAAGATCAACCCAAAGCTAAGCACTTCTCCCATGGCAAGAACTACCAATCTAGTTGGCCAAACCAAACGGATAATTCGAAGAGACTTGCAAATATAACCAATCATACATAAAAGAATTCAGAGAAGATTCAAATATTATTCATAGATAGACTTGATCATAAACCCATAATTCATCGGTCTCAACAAACACACCGCAAAAAGAAGAAGATTAAATCGAATAGATCTCCACAAGAGAGGGGGAGAACTTTGTATTGAGATCCAAAAAGAGAGAAGAAGCCATCTAGCTAATAACTATGGACCCGAAGGTCTGAGGTAAACTACTCACACTTCATCGGAGAGGCTATGATGATGTAGAATGCCTCCGTGATGACGGCCCTCTCCGGCGGAGCTCCGGAACAGGCCCCAAGATGGGATCTTGTGGATACAGAAAGTTGCGGCGGTGGAATTAGGTTTTTGGCTCCGTCTCTGTTCGTTTGGGGGTACGTAGATATATATAGGAGGAAGAAGTACGTTGGTGGAGCTTCGGTGGACCCACGAGGGTGTAGGGCGCGCCCCCCTTCCTCGTGCCCACCTCGAAGCTTCCTTGGCGTAGGGTCCAAGTCTCCTGGGTCATATTCGGGAAGAAAATCACGTTCTAGAAAAGGTTTTTTCCGTTTGGACTCCGTTTGATATTTCGTTTCTTCAAAACACTGAAATAGGCAAAAAATAGCAATTCTGGGTTGGGCCTCCGGTTAATAGGTTAGTCCCAAAAATAATATAAAAGTGGAAAATAAAGCCCAATATAGTCCAAAACAGTAGATAATATAGCATGGAGCAATCAAAAATTATAGATACGTTGGAGACATATCAGACCGCTTGACAGATTTTTTGTGTTGGCATAGAGCCTGAACCGGAGGAGAGGATAATTACCTCTGCATCGTCAGCCTGGCTGCCCTCCACATCCTCCTGATAAGTATCATTGTCAATGAGATGCATGAAAAGGGAACCAAGTGAATCAAGTTCTACCTCAACTTCCGGTTCATCCGGGTCGTCGTCCAGTTCCGTACTGATGCGTTCATGTGCTTTCCGCTTTGTGGTTTTTTTGACGGCTTTGGTTTTAGGGCGGGCAGTTTTTGCCGCTTTCTCTTGAGGTTTCTTCTTCTAAAACGGATCATCACCCTGTTTAAAAGTAAAAAGAAGGGTATTCAAGGGTTGTACAGTCTAAAGATATCAAGGGTAAAGCGGAGGAACAATACTCACAGCAGGCAGTTTGTTCTGCGTGTAAAAGGGGTCTAGTCCGGTTTGGCGACATACAGCTTCCGATTCGTTCAATATCTTCTTGACGGCCTCAGCGACCTCTTCATCGGTTAGCTGAATGTTGGTATGACATTGGGAGTCCTCTACTTCACCAGTATACTCGCACATTAAGCCGGAGCGGCGAATTAACGGCAAGATGCTCCAAGATATCCAACAACGGACAAAGTCTACACCTGTTAAACCGTTGGCCAAGAAGGCTCTCAGCTTGGCGAGTTGAGGTGCATACGGGGCCGTTCCTGGGCACTTAGGTGTTGTGGAAGTGGATGAGTATTGGCAAGCCGGTGGGCCCGGTAACCCGGCAGAGGATTTTTGTCTTCAGGGGAGGTGTCTTTACAGTAGAACCAAGTTTGATTCCACTCTTTGGGGTGACTGTGCAGCTTGGCGTGAGGAAATTCAACCTCTTTTTTTAATGGAGACGCCACCGAGTTCAGTATTGGGTCCGTCTACAAATTCGGTGCGCCGGTTCAGATGGAAGAAATCCCGGAACAGCTCCACAGTTGGCTCTTCTTGGAGGTACGCTTCACAGAAAACTTGAAAGTTGCATATATTAGATACCGAGTTGGGTCCAATATCTTGAGGGTGGAGTTGAAAGCTGGCAAGCACATCCCGGAAAAACTTTGACCCGGGCGGTTTGAAACCATGGCCTATGTGATCAACAAACACAACTACCTCACCCTGCTTAGGGGTGGGAGGATTTTCCGGCCTAGGAACTCACCACCGGATCTCATTCTTCTTTGGTAAGGTTCCGATCTTGACCATTCCATTCAGTTGCTCCTCGATAACCCGGGAGGAAGCCCAGTTGCAGGAATAAAACTGTTTGGCCATTGCAAGTGAAAAGCTGAAAAGAAATACCGGTTTACATTTCATTCATGGTAGTGCATAAGGTGCAACGGGATAAAGAAATCCAAGTATGTAAATTTCGTAAACCGGGGGCTGATACAATGATGAATGCCAAAGCGATAAACGGAACAAAGGTATACACATACTGCTAAACCGGAGTATGGCAACGGAGATAATGGGATTGCCGGTTTACAAGGGGACTAATGGTATGTGATAGATTGCTTTCTACAAGGGTAAACCGCCTATGTGGTAAAGAAGATACAGATCTAAGGCAAGAACGACTAAATAAGGTAAAACAGGTTTCACAAGATTACATGAAAACTTTGGATCTACTTTAAGACATGAAAAGCAAAAAGATTTAGACCTAAAAATATTGGTCCCGAAGCGGTTCACAAAGGTCCAGATCAGTTTTTATGCGCATAAGGGTTTTTTGTGATAGCAGAAGATAAGGAATGTTGTAGCTGTTACACGGAATACATCAAGCTGGAGGTTTTTATCCATGGACTAAGGAGGAACAGGGAAGAACAGTGCCGGAGCTTCGATGAACAATGAAACCCTAGATAGATCTACAGAGGAGGAAAGCGAAAGACTTACAGCGGCTGTTGAAGCAGCGGAGGTACGCCGCGGCTCTCTGGTGCAACCAGGTCAATGCAGCGGCCAACGGAGAGGCGGAAGTGAAGCTCGGCGACGGCGGTGGCGCTCGGGTGCAGAGGCGTCGCGAGGAGGAAGAAGAAGCGAAGAGACGTAGGGGAAAAAAGGAAATGACCCGTGGCCCTATTTATAAGGTAAAGGGGGAGGTAACAGGCGCGAGAATCAAGGGGTCAAAATATTGGATACCTAACAGGAGCGGTCGCCTCGATTGTCGGAGGCTCATTAACTCAAGGTGAGATGTACCATTTTTAAATAACAAGATGGCGTCATGGCGATTTAACATGATCCTGGAGTATGACGTCACGACGGTTTACAAGATTAAGGTGAAGGTGAAAGGGAAGAATTTTTCTAAGTGTTGAAGATTGACATGAACAAGTTCAAATCAATCTGGGGCCTAATGTTGGTGATATTACTACTGGACGTAAACCGGCCAGGAGTAGCCGGATTAACTCCAAGAAGATCAGAAGCCCATGAAGACGTAAAAATGGTGGCGCTTTACGAAGGCCCAAAGGCCCAAAGGCGAATTAATGCCTGTAGATGTAAATCGACTTTCTCATGTAACTTACATTGTAAGATAGGAAGGATAGAGACCGAGCCGGACATGTTTATGATCCGGCCTCGGGACTCTGTAAACCGGCGGACGTCAATCTGTGTATATAAAGGAACGACCCGACAGCGGTTTAAAGACAACAGACAACAACTCGAGAGCCAGGCAAAGCGGATTCGCTCCTTGGTCATCGAAACCCTAGCAATACCAACACGACTAGACGTAGGCTTTTACCTTCATCGGAGGGGCCGAACTAGTATAAAAAACTCTCGTGTCCCTTGTCCGATTTAACCCCTTTAAGCTAACCGTAGCGATGGCTCCACGACTAAGTCCTTTCACGAGGACATCTGCCGTGACAAACCCACGACACTAGGGTTTGTCGGCGACGGGGGAGCGAGCTTGCCTAGATGTGGACGGCGAGTTTGGATGAGGACGGCTCCGCCGCACGGTCTGCTTAAAAAAGTGCGACCGCCGTCGCTGACGCGTGGACCCGTGGTCATAAATTAAGCTGACCGCGTAACAGCGGGTAGTTGAGCGGCCGCCAGGTGGAGACGTGGCGGACAGTAAGAAGGCGCGTGTGACGTCCATTGAACGTCCGCGCCGACGCATTTGGGACGCAAATTTGGGCCGCAAATGCGTCGGCGCGGACACGAAACAAATATGATTTGGATTTGGGTCGGCGCGTTGGGCCATTATTTTTACCCATGCCGACCCGAAAAAACGCGAGTAACAAACTGGGTCGCCTTATTGGAGTTGCTCTAATTGAAGCTTGTCCCAAAGCTACACGAACTGATCGAACCTCATTGGAGTTGCTCTAATAGAAGCTTGTCCCAAAGCTACACGAACTGATCGAGCTCTCTTCTCTGGGGCTACCAATTCTTCGCAAACCCCTCAGCCGCCGGCCTTTCAGTCAGCGCGCCCTGGACCCCTCTGGGACTTCCTTCGAGCAAGCAGGTAAGCATCATCGGTGCCCTAAATTTGGATACGATTCAGAACTGAGAGCGAAAGCGCATCCGTAGTCCGGCATATGCTGTCTGTCCCTGTCTGCTGCTGAAGTCCGTCCCGGTGTTAAATTTCTGTCCGCATAACCGGCCGGTGTGTCGAATTTTGTCAAGTCATATGACAAGAATTTCTATTCTTTTTTGGCTACGAATCACCAAGCTGAGAGAGACACACCTCCGTATTCTTTACCATGAATCGTCAAGAAATGTCACGAGGTTCAAACCGGGCAAAGCACTAAGGTGCACTTGACAAGAAACGGGAATGGAAACAAAAGCATGGCCACACTTTTGATGCGTGGCACCTAATGCTGACCTTTGAAAGCTGGAAGCATATTCCTGCAGGCCAAGCCGCAGGTTCTCCCCTGAATCTGCTTGCCACAGCCACATCTTCACGACCCTTCTGCAGCACACAAGAGATGCCGTGGTATGACCATCGCGCAGCCAAAAGGGACCTAATCGTCAGGATTCAGCAGCCAAGAAACAACGAGGATACAGGGTTGTTCCCTCGTTTTGCCGCATCATCATCATCATCCTTAGTCCCATGGTTCAGGTGTGATTCAGTGATGGTTCAGGTGGGATCCTTAGTCCCAAATCTGTGATCGATACTGATGGCTTTTGCTGCTATTGGGCTGCAGGGAGTTATCATGCACAGCTTAGGAAGCACAATTCTTCTTCTTCTGGTAATACTATGTGTGGTGTTGCTGTTAGAAGGGGCAGCAGCTTGCTCAGGCGGGCGATGCGAGGTCGGTCACGTTTCTATCTGTCTATCCTCCTCGCCGGCCTTGCCATGACCGTGAGATATTTCTTCTGGAGATATAATAGAGGTCTGGTCTGACGCTGGGATTTGCAGCTCGGCGACCGATGCTCGTCAGAAGCCGACTGCGGGTCCGAGCTCTACTGCTACAACTGCTGGATCGAGTTCGCCGGCAAAAGGTGCGTCCGGACGACGGTCGCCGACCCGTTCAAGATAGCTGTGAGTGGTGGACTCGTGCTACTCTGCCATTGCTCTGTTTTCTTCTACTCATCTCCATTTCTGCAACTGTTCGGTATCTAGTGCTGCTCATCTTTCATTCCTTATTAGGATACATCGTTGCCGTTCAACAAGTACGCGTTCCTGACGACGCACAACTCGTTCTCGATCCGCGGCGAGCCGTCCCACACCGGAGTCCCGCGGATCACGCTTTACAACCAGGACGATTCGGTCACCGATCAACTGAATGTCTGAATGTGACCCATCACTACTTCAAATTTGCTGGTAATTTCAGTCAGTCAGTTCTTGGATTCTGACTGAACTGCGCGGTCCGCCTTCCGCAGAACGGAGTCCGGGCGCTGATGCTAGACGTGTACGACTTCCGCGACGACATTTGGCTTTGCCACTCAAAGGGAGGGAAGTGCTTCGACTTCACGGCGTTCGTGAGTAAATTGAACTTGACTAGCGTTCTAGGACGGCATTGGAACTGAAGATTGTAGTATCATCGGTGATTCTGCAGGAGCCGGCCATCGGCACCATGATGGAGGTCGAGGCGTTCTTGTCGGCGAACCCGTCGGAGATCGTGACGCTGATCCTGGAGGACTATGTCAGCGCTGACCACGGCCTGTCCAAGCTGTTCGACAGCGCGGGCCTGACCAAGTACTGGTTCCCGGTGTCGAGCATGCCGCGGGACGGCGGCGACTGGCCTCGCGTCCGCGACATGATCAGGCGCAACCACCGCCTCCTCGTCTTCACCTCCGACGAGACGAAGCAGCGCGCCGAGGGGATCGCGTACCAGTGGAACTTCATGGTCGAAAACCAGTGTAAGATTCAGCGGTGGGAATTTCTCAGAACGAAGCCGAGATGCTGATCATGTGGTGGCGCATGCAGACGGCGATGGCGGGATGAGCTCTCGCGCGTGCCACAGGCGCGCCGAGTCCCTGGCCCTCGACAACCGGACGAGGTCGCTGGTCCTGGTGAACTACTTCCACACGGTGCCGCTCCGGGTGACGGCGTGCGTGGAGCACTCGCTGGGGCTCGCGGACGTGCTCCGGGCGTGCCACGCCGCCGCCGGCGACCGCTGGGCCAACTTCCTGGCCGTCGATTACTACAAGGTACCGCGCGCGCTACTTTGCCTGTACTAATCCGTGGAATGCCTCAAACTTGTTCGGTTTCAGAGAAGCGACGGCGGCGGCGTGTTCGAGGCCACGGACATGCTCAACGGGATGCTCATCTGCGGCCGCGACGACGTGCGCGCGTGCACGGTGAGATCTCCGTTTTTCTCCTTCCTCCGGTAAATAATCGAGTGAAAATCGTGACGAGCAGCTTTGTTTGCGTGCCTTCTTGCTGCTGCAGAAACGAACTCTGAAGGACGTGCTGTATGGCCTGCTCGGCAAGGCTGGGCTGATGCCGGGTCACGGTGGGACGACGAGGGCATGAGAAGTCGTTCGGTTCTTGTTGGTTGTGCTTGTCATGAACTCATGTCGCGTGTGCAGCAATGCGTGAGAGATTGGATTGGGTGCCAGGGAGGACGGACAGGACCAGCCTTGCTGCGCTCGTGCACCGGTGCACGCCGGCCGTGAGAGCGCAACTACTGCTGGTGGATGCTAGTACTCCATTGTACTGCTGGTACTGACACTGATATTGTCGAGAGAGAAAAGTTGTTGCTCCATGCAGACGTTGGATAGGTGCGGGTGGGATCGGGACATTCGTGGACATTTGTGGTATGGTACTGATACTGCTGGTACTGTCCAGAGAGAAAAGTTGTTGATTCATGCAGACTTGTCATTAGCCAGACTTGTTTAGCAAAAAGTAAAAGAAAGGGTTTTAGAGAAACTAGTATAAATGCCCATGCGTTGCACCGGGCAAAAAAAATCTTTAAAAACTACTTTGTCTCCCACTATGTGCCACTTTCAGTATGCTCATCGTCAACGAAGGGCGTGTGGATCTTTTTCCCCGCCGGGTCTTCTGGGTCTATTATGTTTAGGTTTCCAAGGGATCTGTCCAAATTCAACCAGTTTTTGTGGTCTTCGGAGTTTCTACATGCCATCTTATGGTCTACATCAACAATTTGTCAGCCCCTTCTTCCATGTTTGTAAGGACACGTGTTACTTAATCTTTGGCCTTAGGCCTTTTTGCAAGTAAAAGTAAAAGAAAAGGCTTTAGAGAAAGATGTTTACGAGAACAAGGAAAATTGGTCATCAGACGATTTCCTCTAAATTATACGTACATCCCGTAAAACGGCTTTTAAGAAAAGTTTTTTAGATGAGCGACTGGAGTTGCTCTAAGGCCTCACAGGACCAACGTACCAAACAGCCGACACCTTAGAAGTGTAGATCAAAATGATTCAAACTATAGACATACGAACAAATACCGGGCCAAGTCAATTCCTTCGAAGACAAACACTGATCGTATCCCATGAGATCCGCCGGAGACACACCTTCACACGTCCTCCAACTATGTTAGACACACCTTTAAGACGGGGGCTAGAGATAAAAAAAACTTCATCTTCAAGGAGCCACCGCCGCCTTCTTTCTTGAGCAAGACAAACATCTATCTATGCGTACCAATAAAGTATGATATGATGCGTTTCTCCATTTTTTGGCTTGTTCACCCACACTATAAATTTCCGGTCCTCCAAAATAATGATTTGTTTTTGTGCACAATGTTGTTACCATTCTTTTTACCCATCAATTGTTGCTTTTTCCTTCGAGCGTGCTGGCTGATATCTATTGGGCCTCACTCGTCGCTCAAACAAAGCCGGCGCAGCAACACAGTCAGGAAAAACGAGGCAAAAATAATTGTTCGAGTGTAAGACATGAACTTGTGACCTACCATCCTATTCCTAAATGTGCAGCAAAGTGAGCTAGCTATCGTGTATGCAGAAAAGATGAGGTTTCCAATTTTTGATACACTCATATTGGACGACCTTGGTCAGGCCCGCGCTGTGGAACAGCTTGGACAGTACGTGTGCGGTGTGCCATATTGGATGGATTCCCATGTACGAATCTCTATGGCTACACAAGGAGTGAACATCAGGTCGTCCTTTCAGCTATTGAACTGTCCCACCTTGCTTTCTTACACCGAATCGCATCAATTTATATATGTCTATGAATTAAAATTAATAAGCCGCCTCAAGGAGTATGTCTCATTTGGTCACAATATGAGCACACTCTTGTGTGAGGAAGGAAGAAATTAAATCCCGCTATTATGAGTTGTTGAGCACGAAGGGAAACAATTACTTGTGTGAGAAGAATGAAATAAATTCGGCAGCAAAAAGGAATAAATTAGAAGAACGAATAAATAAATTCCATTCATTAAATCCTCTTATGAGCAGGAAGGAAAAGAATTCAAAGAAGAAATAACTTCGTATTATGAGCAATTGAGCACGTAGAATTTTTTTAAGAGATATGCATTTGGCAGGAAAGAATGGAACTAGAAGGACTCTGGGATGAGAGAGAGGACCCATTAAATAAACGGGCTTGCATGCTAAAACTAACTCGACTCAGATTTAACTAAGTCTCGGTTCACCTTGCAACATTTTGTCCCATCGCTTGCAATATTTATTTCTACCGGTTGCAGCATCTGTCTTGCTAGTTGTAGCATGCCATCCCTCGTCGATTGTAGCACGTCATCTTATCACTCGCAACATCCTCCATTGAAGGTCGTAGCATTTTAGTCAGAATGGTTGCAGCATATGTTGGAGTTGCTTGTAGTACCGTTGCAATATTTTTCCTCGCCGTTTGCAACATCCAGCCGTGCCGATCGTAGCACCACAACTACGCTCACGTCACTCGACTGAGACTTCGTTAAATCTTAGTCCACCGAGTCTAGACAACCCTTAAATAAATGAGGTCATCACACACGCTAAGTAACCTACATGTACCCGCGCAAAAATAACTTGCATGTATGTTGCGTACTCCATTTCCTGATAATGTTGTTTCGAATTTCATGTGGTACATATAAATTATGCTTGGTTATGTTTATATGGAGTAAGGAATTATTTAGGGCAGTGTGGAAGTTAAGTTTTTTTCAAGGGAAGTGCGAAAGTAAAGTTAACAGTTGATTGATTTGTAGCTAATGGAAATGAACTCCGTGAATATTAATTTTCACTTTTATGCTTGATGGTTAGAACAACAAGTTTACTCCCACATTGCTTTGTCATGGAGTTATCATCATGTAATAATAATGTTACTATGGATGTGAGAGCATGTTGTGATAACCCGCAAAAAAAAGAGAGCATGTTGTGAGAAGACCAAAAATTATAATGTTGGGGAATCAGTGTTGACATCACGTATATGTAAGTTCAGGATGCTCACCTGTTTTGTTTTTTAAACTACGTTTTGTTGGCCATGGCAGAAGAACACGACACAATTCGCTACCGGAAACACGCCCAAGTTCAAGGTAGAGACGAAGAAGGTGGATGGTGACGACAATGAAGTGTATGCAACTATGTTCAGTCAAGAAGTTGATAGCCTCCATTTCAAAAGAAGAAGAAGAAGAAGAAGAAGAAGAAGAAGAAGAAGAAGAAGAAGAAGAAGAAGAAGAAGAAGTTGATATCCTCACACCTTAACATAATTTGCATTCAGAATTATAATTGTGTGCGGTCAATAAGGAAATTCACCGCCTGATTAGTGTTGAACCACGTGAAGAGGAATGTGACGGTTGCAACACATGAGGAATTACAAGTCGATGCAGGGAGGGGCTCGTGAAATCGGCATAGTAGAGTGTAATGACTTAGCTCACCGCCTCCAGATTGATCACATTTGTTGTAAATAAGTAGACAACTGACCACCATCAACGATGGTGACAAAGAGAAGAAGTGGCAATATAGATGACTTGCTAGAAGTATGTGAGAGCTAAGTTTTCTCATTGCAATGCACGAGCATCTGTGCTAGTCCCAACGAAAGCTAAAAAATTCAAAACGAAGTGTTCTCTATCGGCAAAGGCCGAGATCCATCACACCTCCATGGATTTATAGGCACAAGATACAAGGCAGACCGGCAGCAGCGGGAGGCAGGGGAAACCCTACCGCCCTGTGCGCCCGAGACACGAGCGAAGGGGTACAGGGAGTCCTATGCTAGCTGGTGACGGTACGTTAAACTTGTCTTTCAACCCCGCCCTGGCGATCACGAACGTGTAAGATGAACAAAGGGATTAAGGGAAGAATCCCCGATCGAGAAATTGAGAATCGCAGTACGATTCCTCAACGCACTCCGGCGTACGTAGGATCTCACAAAGAAACCATTTCAATAACTAGCGCGTACTACTACTACTACATCCAGCGAAGATGCCCTCTCTCGTGCACACAAGCTGCTGTAACGTACTGATTTGAAAGCTCTTCCGTGCTTTAACGTACAGAGGGGGAAAGGTGCCCTCCCTTCCCTTGTAATGTGTGATCTTCAAGTAATCGAACTGGCACTCGAGGTGCACGACGCTAAAGTTATGGGATTGTTTTAAAGTAAAATCCCCGTAGCTTTTCTCTGTACGCAAACATCCGGTAGATTTGGCACTTTTTGGTACCATTGTACTAGTAGATGAATGCCCGTGCTACGGGCGACCACTCATGCACAGTAATAATGTATTCACTGGCTATTTCAAATTATTAAGCATGCATTTGCATTATTATAAAACCTTAAATGATAATAAAGCGCACTGGAATAAATAAATGCCTAAAACATAAATCAACGCATTGAAGCTTGTTAATTTTTTTTTTACCCGGTAGCGAAAATCCCTTTAATGATAATGGTAGTTTTCTAAGGGGATAAAACAACCTGGGACGGAGCCCATTATTGAATTGAATT
Organism: Triticum urartu; assembly: GCF_056163025.1. Classification (NCBI taxonomy): domain Eukaryota; kingdom Viridiplantae; phylum Streptophyta; class Magnoliopsida; order Poales; family Poaceae; genus Triticum; species Triticum urartu. The sequence continues at coordinate 140,464,365 of NC_141874.1, read as the reverse complement.
CAATTTGGGCCCTACCGCTGTCTGTGCTCCGCTCAAATGACCGATCTGAGGGATCATCGCAACAGAAACTCAAGCAACTATTTCCCTTGATTTTTCGGATCAAACCAAACAGAGGCGGTGTCGACTGTCTATTTGCTTGTCGGCGACTACTGCGCGCTTGGAGCTTGATCTACCGCAGAGGAACGCGAGGGCCGCAACTACTTGATGACAATCGTGGAAATGGCACAGAGGCATTCATGCCATGATAGAGTTGGTGGCGAGCGTGGTGACGTGGTGAGCCACTAAAGGGAGAGCGTTGGGTCGAGGTGCGGGCAGGCGGTGCGGCAGCCCCGTCGGCCATGAGCTGATGATAGTAACAACGCATGGCATGGTGGCTATTGTCTTTTTTTTGAGGAATTGGCATGGAGGCTGCGTGGGGAGGGAAGGTTGGGCCACTAAGGTATAATGTTTTCATGTCAAACTTTAGTTTAGGAAGATGTGATTTCTTATGGGCATGAAATGCCTCCTTTTTCATGCACACAAGTACATCTAAACCATGCCCGTTGTATATTACCATGATTGCTCTCTGAAATGAAAAAATAAATTGTAGCTACAAAACAGGCGATGAATGTCGTCGCCATCACTTCCCACTCCGGCTTCGCCGACCCGACGAGGTGTCATCTTCTCTCCCTCCGTTCGAGCTAGCCAGGAGTCTGCTATGAAGGTGCTTCGTGCGTTATCTTCCACTACTCCGGCATCAGGGGGGTGCCGGCTTCCGGACTTATGGAGGCCGAAGGGCAGCCCCCTCTTTCTTCTTCTTCGACGCTGCAACAACCATCTGTGCCTTGTGGAGTCGACGGGATGGGCTTCGAGGCCGATGTTACTCCTTCACCGCTGAGGCGCAGCGGGCATCATCATGTTGGGGCTGACGGATCTGCAGTCACCGACGAGGATTCTTTGGTGAAGGCCATGCGTAGGACTGCTGCTCGCAACCTCGACTTCGAAGGTTATCCATGTTTGTACACGATGGATCCGTATGCGGTCTATCCTGCAGAAGCCGGAGGACAGGGACCTTTTTATGATGGCGTCTACACGGCTGGAGCGTACGGCCAGGGAGGTTTTCTACCCACATGGATGGCGGTGTGATTTACGGATAGGGTCTACCGCTTCCTAGGCTGGACATGATTTATTGCTTGGCTTTGTATCGAATTATTTCAATTTAGAGTGCTCTGAACTTTTTGACTGTGTGCTTCTAGCTATGTAGAGGCTGGGCTTTCTTTCAATACGATTGTATCATCACGATATATCTATTCAATGAAAAGTCCTTTATCAAAAAAAAGCTACAAAAAAGGCAACTAAATCACCGTGATTGCTTCATGAGAAATACCCGAAGGTTAAGTTATTTTTGGAAGATGTAAAATGTAAATAAATTGTCATGATTTATTGGTTTACCAAACAGAACGTAGGTTACCCCACCCGATTGATATGCATCAATTGCATTACCAATTTGATTTGAGGATAATCAGGCAAGGTAAAAAAAGACTGGATGTAGAGGTTGGGGTGAGTGTTTCGTGAACGAAAGATAAGACATACGACAAAACGTTAAGTTCTTTTTAAGTAGGCGAGATGAGATGCTGGCGCCTTGTCCACAGTAAATCAAGAACTATTTCTGTTGCCTAGGACTTTGAAGTTACTGATTAGTAATTTAAATGATGTGGCATAGAATTAAATGAAAAAAAAAGAGAGAATTGAGTATTATATTATGATACCGTATCATAATAAATACTATACTACTATGTGTCATCTATGACAATAAACAAAATTATATATGATAATACTATTATGCATTACAAAGCTAGTATCATACATTAGTATCATAGATATGATACTAATTTATGATATTACCCATTACAATCAGCCTAATCTCATAGACATGAGCTGACATCATATCATTTGTTGCTCTGGCAAGTCTGACTGATTCACCAAGGGCCACACTGAGACTGCATGCATACTGCTCACTTCCATGACAAGCAAAGGGAAAAAGGCAAAAAGGAGCAGCCCACACCGGCCGCGGCCGGTCCACTCTGTCCGGCCCAGCCGGCCCGGGCCCGCACTAAACCCCCGCCCGGCCTCCTCCATCCTTATATACCCTGTCCGTTTCCCACACCTCTCCGCACCCCGGCCGACCACCGCCTGCCCGTCCCCTGCCCGCCTCCTACCCCTCGCCGCGATGGCCGCCCCGACGACGCCGCTGCTCAAGGACGAGCTGGACATCGTCATCCCGACGATCCGCAACCTCGACTTCCTGGAGATGTGGCGGCCCTTCTTCCAGCCCTACCACCTCATCATCGTGCAGGACGGCGACCCGGCCAAGGTCATCAAGGTGCCCGAGGGCTTCGACTACGAGCTCTACAACCGCAACGACGTCAACCGCATCCTCGGCCCCAAGGCCTCCTGCATCTCCTTCAAGGACTCGGCCTGCCGCTGCTTCGGATACATGGTCTCCAAGAAGAAGTACATCTACACCATCGACGACGACTGCTTCGTGAGTGCTCTGTCTGCTCTCTCGCCGTCTCGCTTACGAAATCTTCCGATGTAGTTGTGTGATTGGGCTCGAGCGCGCTGGATCGCGTTCGAATTTGGTCGGAATTATGCAGTGTCCTGCACTGTGTGATGTTGTCACGGGACGGCAGGTGGATTTTGGTGTGGGTGAGGCTCAGATCTGGTTGGGGGGATTGAGGAGAAAGACGAGATCTATCATTAATTTCTTCGTGGGGGGTGCTGCATTACGCTGTTACTCGTGTCAGTTATGATCGCTCAGTTCGCTCGCGCGTAAAATCACGTGATTCGTAGCCCTGTGATCTCGGTATTTTTTTTTTGAGAGGAAGTGATCTGGGTAGGTAAATGCAATTTTTCACCAGATGACTGACTGATATATCTAGTTGGCACCGTATAGCGCGATGGTCGCATCTATTAGATCTAACAATGTTAGTTCAGTTTTGGATATCAGTATGAAGTACATACGGACTGAAATGAGCGAACAAACACACTAAAACGTGTCTATATACATTCAGAAAAAAGTTAAAACATCTTATATTTGTGAACGGAGGGAGTATCAAGCATTGGAGGTGGCCTTGCAGTTGGATGGGTGTGAGGTGGAGTTGAAAGCTATGGATATGTGGTGTTGGTAGTTTGTTACCCCACAATTGTTGTAGGATTAATAATTTCTCATATATATAACAATGCGACAGTACAAATTGTAAGTATCGCCTGCCGCCTTACTTTGTCACTTATGCCGATGCATCTTTTGTTTGTGTCTGAGGGTCCTCATCAGTACTTTTAGCTTTGGAATAAATGATTGTCTAACAATTTTGAAATGATTGCATCTTGTGTGGATCGATCTGGAGCCTAAAGTGATGGCATATATGGACTGAGCGATAGATGTGACTATCATTTTTCTTTAATGGGCTACATACCTTCTTCTAGTTGGATTTATCTCTAGTTATAAAACATACCTTGGCGGGAGGTGTTTGTTTTGACAGCTACCTTGACACAAGGTATGTAAAATAACAATTGTATATTCACATGAGGGTCCCACCTACTTGCTAAATAATTTTGATTTTGTTGGATCTCTGAGATGGCCTATGAAGCAGAGATCTAGTACAAAAGCAAAGTTCTAACTGTAAGAATCGGTCTCTGGCCTGCATTTGTCATTCATTTACCTAGAAAATAGTACACCATATTCTCTTTCATGGCATCACCTGCAGTCAAGGGGGTTCTGTAATAGTTTTCTGGAGTAGTTTAGTTGACAGACATGCTAGCACACACGCCATTGTTTTGGTCTCCCATTCTTAATTGGTAGGTATATTTGGTGATGCAGCAGATGCCATGCCATTAGCCCATTGCTAACCTATTATTTTCACAAAATCTCAGGTTGCTAAGGACCCATCAGGAAAGGACATCAATGCACTCGAGCAGCACATCAAGAACCTTCTGAGCCCTTCAACTCCATTTTTCTTCAATACTCTGTACGACCCTTACCGTGAGGGTGCTGATTTTGTTCGTGGGTACCCCTTCAGCCTTCGCGAGGGTGCCCCGACTGCTGTTTCTCATGGGCTTTGGCTCAACATTCCAGACTATGATGCCCCTACCCAGCTTGTCAAGCCTCGTGAGAGAAATAACAGGTGAGAATTTTACATTTGGCACTTCAATATTTTAAACAATCTCTTCTTTCTGATCTGATGTTTCTTTCTTGGGACCAGGTATGTTGATGCTGTTCTTACAATCCCGAAGGGTACCTTGTTTCCAATGTGTGGAATGAACCTCGCGTTTGACCGTGAGCTCATTGGTCCTGCAATGTACTTTGGCCTTATGGGTGATGGCCAGCCTATTGGTCGCTACGATGATATGTGGGCTGGATGGTGCACCAAGGTACATTCTGTCATTTTCTTTGAAACTGTATTGGTGTTATGTCAATGAATGCAAACTGAACATGTTGGTTGGTTGCCATGGACAATTAGTTATATCTAGTGCACTGCGGATGCTAAAAATTGTATCTAGCCTGTTTCGAATTCTTTGTACTGAACTATCTTTTCTCTGTCTACACAGGTGATTACTGATCATTTGAGCCTGGGTATTAAGACTGGTCTGCCCTACATCTGGCACAGCAAAGCAAGCAACCCGTTCGTGAACCTAAAGAAGGAATACAATGGCATCTTCTGGCAGGAGGAGCTGATCCCCTTCTTCCAGTCTGTGACTCTCTCAAAGGAGGCCACCACTGTCCAGAAGTGTTACCTTGAGCTGGCCAAGCAGGTGAGGGCGAAGCTGGGCAAGGTGGATGGCTACTTCAACAAGCTTGCTGATGCCATGGTCACATGGATCGAGGCTTGGGATGAGCTCAACCCACCAAAGGGTGCAATTACCACCACCAACGGCCCTGCTCTGAAGAGCAAGTGAGACTGTGAGAGGCAGTAGCATACATATACAGTTTGCTTGTTCGTGTGAACTATCCATACTGAAATACTCCTGTTTTGGTTAGTGCCGATGAGATGAGAAATATCACTTCGTTGTAACTTAAAAGTTTACCTTCTTCCCTGGACAACTGCCCTGGTGGTTTTAGGGAATTTACATTTTTGCTTGTGTTGGAACAGTTGTATTGTCGGAATCGGATCACCTTCAAATAGAATAAAGTTACTGGTTATGCCCATACATAGTTTCTTTGGTTTTTATTACATTACTTATAAGCCAAGAACCCTAGAGGATGTATTACTTGTTTCACGGATTAAGCATTATGTCACAGCTACATGTACGTTTCTGGAAGATTTTTTTTTTCGAAGATGTGCAATTCTGAATTCGTAATCATTCTTTAAACTCACAGATGTTCATTCTGAACTCTATCTGGGCATCTTATTTTCAGAGAAAAGGGAGCACCCCCTGGTTTCATACATCCCAGCAGCCCTCGAATGCAGGTGCACGCACAAGCATCAGAACTTTTTTTTTTTTTGCGAACACAAGCAACAGAACTAATATAGGAGTAGGTCTTAAACAGGACTTTAAAGATAGCCTAGCCAAAAAAAAAGAATTTAAAGTTATCTACAAGTCAGCTGGCTACATACAGCACAAGAAAACAGAGGCCATATAAAGATCGCCAACAGGGGCGCTTCCAGGTCGTTTGTCGGCCCACAGGCCACATTGCCACAACATGTAGCACCAGCGTCGAGGACCAGTCAGGGCGTATCTCCTTTTGGCTTGGAACTCGCTTGTGCTTTCCAGGTTTGTAAACAACTCGACAAAGCACGGCAATAAAGTGGAAATCGTGTGATTTCTTAATGACCAGGTATATACTCCACAAGGCAGCAGTGGCACACATGTTGAGAGCAGGTCTGGAAACAAGTGCCCAAAGCAGAGCAATAGGGTGGAAATCTTGTCCAGTAGCAGAGACGCAACAGCCCGTGTAAGCACAAACATGTTATTCTGAACTGTTGTCGCCGTTGAGTTTCAGAAATTTTGCCCAGTTTGGATGCAGACGTCTGTTAATAGCGCACAGAAAAGAGCATCCATGCGAACTTTAGAGATGCATGCCAGACGAGCGCCGTTGCCGGGGATCGAACCCGGGTCACCCGCGTGACAGGCGGGAATACTTACCACTATACTACAACGACTTTTGTTGTGTGCATTTGCAAAACATCTTATACATGATACGAGCACAGATCCAGATATAGATTTCCCTCCAATAATAAGCACAAGAACCGCTTGTATATATACCCAGCGTTTGCAGTTGCAGAGTATAATACCGTGGACTACCATTAAGAGAGCTTCAAAGTATAGAACAAGCAGAAAAAGGAAGAAACACGAATCGTTCACGCTGCTACGTATCATGGCACACTTCCCAGGTCCCATCGTCTCTGTGATCAGACGATCAACGCTAGTTATCGGGACAGTGTCAGAGCATCTCTAACAGACCCTTTAAAATGGGGCGGCTTATAAAATTGCAATGACTATATGGATTTAATTTTTTTTAGGCCAGACCAGAGTCTGTATAGTCGTCCGGTCCGTAAATGATTTTATAGTGGCTTGCAACCCCCCTCCCCATGGTATATCTACTGGTTTGCGGCTGGAATATGGGTCGGAACCCTATCCGCGCGCCGCCGCAAATCCAAATCCCTCCCCTAATTTCTTGCCACCGACGACCTCAATCCTCCTCGATGTGGCGCGGAATGTGGTCGGCGGGCCGTGGCGCCAGTGGCGGCGACGACCCCGAGCGGAGGCGGTGCGTCCAAGCCGACGGCGCGAGGAAAATGGTCGGCGAAAGTACACAAACCGCGGGCTCTCGCCGCCACAGTCTATCCTCCGCCGCGAGACGGAGGAGTACGATCACAGGCAGGGGCTCCTCCATCGCAAGCTGTCCTGCGGCTCCTCCTCTGCGGGCAGCTCCTTCGCTGGTGCCTCAAACTCCCGTACGCCGCTCACCCCGGTGAAAAGGGAGCCGGAGGAGCTCCTGCTGCTCCGCGCGGTGAAGATGGAGCTCGATGAGGTGGAGCTGGAGTGGCGGGGCGTTGGCGTCGTCGGGCCGGAGGATTTCCTCCCCCCGGCAATGGCCACCATCCTCGCGGGCAGTGCGCGGGAGGAGGAGGAATTGGCGCAGTGTTGCCGCCGGGAGGAGGAGGTCAATGACGTCCTGTTCGAGGAGGGCCTCGCGAGGGTGTGCAAAATCAAGGAGAAGGAGGGGGAGTGGCGCTGCGAACGCGAATCGCGGGACGCCAAGTACGTCGACCTCACCTCCGACACCAACGACGAGTAGTCCCGGCCGTCCCCACAACATCGCCACCGCACCCGCGGGGCAGACCGGTGAGCCCTATTTTGGCCAGTTTTAGGGACAGGGTAGGCCGACGCGCTTTCCGCCGCCGATGAACTATATGTATGTATAAATGATCATCTTTTGTTTGTATGTATGAATGATCATCTCTAGTGTTTCTCGTTCATTTCTCGCGTGAAACATTTTTTCAGAAGTTTACAGTTTTACATACGGTTTCTAATCGGCTGTAGACAAATTCGCCCCTTATATCACCTCCGACGCGAACTGTAGACCGCTTATAAGGGCTAGCCTTATAAGGCCAACTCCAGCGCGCGACCCCATCCCGCCCGGGTGCGTCCGTTTGTGGTAGAACAGACGAATAGCGCAACCCAACGCGCGGCTCGAAATGAATAAATATCTGGATTTCGTCCGTTTTTTGACCCATTCACGGCACAAACTTGCGCCGAATTTGGGTTGAAACGAACATTGCGCGGATGGGCTAGACGCACGCCCTTGTCCTCCCCGTGGCCTGCCTGTCAGGGACACTAGCACTTCATTCGCCTCCAACGCCTCCACCCGCTCTCCCTCGGCCCACCCTGCCGCCGGCGCCGCCATTATTCTCCGGCCGCCTCCTCACTACTCACCCCCGGCCGTCCATACCAAACCACGTCTTGACATGGCCGCCACCACGCCCGCGCTTTCATAGGAGTTTTGGCCGACGCTTGGAGGATACTACCTAGCTGATGGTATATATCCTCATTGGTCAACTTTTGTGAAGACAATCTCGAACCCCCAAGGTGAGAAGAGAAAGAGATTTGTCCAAATGCAAGAGAGTGCTAGAAAAGATGTGGAACGTGCTTTTGGTGTGCTTCAATCCCGATGGGGTATCGTCTGAACCCTGCACTGACATGGGATGAAGGGAAGCTTTGGGAGGTGATGACTGCTTGTGTGATCATGCACAACATGATCGTCAAGGACGAGCGTGATAACAACATCTTCGACCAAGGATTTAATTTTCAAGGTTAAAATGTTGAGCCCCTGCACCAAGAACCGGCCACGTTTGAACAGTTCGTTCAATTTCATCATGAACTGCGTGATTAACACACTCATTTGGATTTTCAAAATGACTTGGTTGAGCACATGTGGACTCACATTGTCAACCAATAGATGTATTGGTTCATTATTTTCATTCAAGACAATTTCGATTTAGTTGTAAAACTATTTTATTAGAGACAATTTTGATTGGGTTGTAAAACTATTTTTATTTTCAGACAAGTAATTTTTGGAGGCGCAAACTAGTTTTGAGCATTAAAATATGAATATATGGGCATTTTTAGCCGTGACAGACAGGATGGGGCCAAAGAATGCGTCCGCGCGTTAGGTACACGACCACCGCATCTCAGGACAAGTCCGGATACGATCTCATTGCTCTACCCAAACGGACAGAATCCGGGCTAAACGGACGTCCGTTTGAGGTTATGCGCTGGAGTTGGCCTAAAGGGTCTCCTAAAGATGCTCTCACTGTCTAGGTTCTATTCGGCCATGGTGGTGATGCCCTGAGCACTCAGATGGATCACCATGGAACCAGGCCAGGAAAAATACCTCCATGTTTACCTATCTGACGAATATTTTTTGTGGCACATGCAGTCGCTAAGAACTGTACCCCTGCTGGGCCAGCAGAGAAGATGATGGCAGGGCAGGAAGGAAACATATTCAATCATCAGGACATCCAATGGCGCAACCAGCTGCACTGCTGCCCGTACTTTTCGCGCAGCTAGCGCCATGACGTGACGACTGACGACTGGAGGAGGGCCTGCCGTCTGCTTTAGCACCACTGCACCAGTAGCAGTGCTAGCAGCTGCGGCTGCGTTGGCGAGATTGGAATATCGGATTGGACATGGACGGCGCCGACAGAGGGAAGACTATTCGCCCGCGGCGGGGAACAAATGGTGGTGGCCGGCCACTTGAAAGCCCCGGGGGGCCTCACGCCTGACTGATATATTTGAGTGTTTGGTTCGTGTCCTGCGCCACAGCCAACGGGAAGCTATATATAGGAACTAGATCATTAATGGCGCGCATTGCCGCGCCCGTCTAATTTTGCTCTATAATTTTTAGGGATAGGAAAAAATCTGTATATAATTGTTTACAATGCTTTGGAATGGTGTTGTGATTTCTTGCTTCTCATGCTTATCTCCTTCATTTTACAAATCATGGTATGTAATTGAAGAGAGGAATCCTACTGAATTGCAAGAAAGCAGTGTGTTGATCTTTTTTCTTAGGTCTGATGGACTTGTAGCTGGTTCATGTTTGGATCTGAGTGTATGAGTCTTAGGATGGTTGATGAATAGTTGGATACATGTTGTGATTGATCGTGACCACTTTTGCCTCCTACAAAAAGTTCTCTCACAAAGGCCCCCGTCACAAAATCTCAAAAATAGAAATATTGAGGAAAAACTAATATATTTGAGAAAATAAAATAGGCACTACAAATACTTCATAAATTTTTTACAACACATATTCTCGCCCGCAAGAGAATTTTACATTTAGCAATATTCATACCTGAAATTGGAAAATGATACTGTAGTAGTTTACCGAAAAATTGGCAATGTAGTATCTGATGGTCTAATCAATTATGAAGAAGCTAGGAAATGATCAGGTTACACTGACGAAAATGTTCAAGCCTGGAGAGCTGGAGAGTACAATCATCAGCATGCGAATTACACCGATAAAACAATAAGCTTCAGATAACAGTACATTTGGGTTCTAAACGATATGTTGATCGATCACAAAGCTAATAAATTATCAGGGTACACCGGTCAAAATGTGCAGGCGTGGTGAATTGGAGAGTATGTACTAATAAATTGCTAATATAAGCAGTGCTTCTACTAATATAATTATGAAGTGCACATGCTACCAAAATGTAAGTACACTGGAGAGATCATAAGTTTCAGACACGAGTCATTTTGTCTCGAAAAGTATCAGATAACAGCATTCTGAAGTGGTGACAAGATAAGCTTCAGATAACAAGATCGATAAAAAATCTAACAAATAATATAATGGCGTACTCACAATAATATTTGAGTCAAAGAAAACAAGATAAGCTTCAGATAACAGCATTCTGAAGTGGTGACGCGAACGCTGATCAAGAAATGAAATGGAAAATGAACAACAGAAAGCGCAAGGCATTACCTGCTTGCTCACCTTCCCAGCTGACGAATGATTTGCCGGCGATGGGTGGAATGTGCAGCGCACCCGCATGGCGAAGTCGAGCTGGATGCCTCACTTGTGGCCTTCCTGGCCTCCTGCGTCAATCCAATCGGCACATCAGATTCAGAGGCAACGGACAAAGGAAATAAGATGCAGAAGGCCAGGAATCAAGAATTGCAAGATGCAGTGGACTACCTGAATCTTCAATTGCAAGATGGAGAAGAACAGGAGTGGTGAATCATTGTACCTGCTTGCCCTTTTCTACACTCCTACCTGACTCCTCCCCGGCCACGATGGGACGCGGGCGGGCTACGTAGTCCGTGAGGTCCTTGCTCTGGTCGTCGACAGCGACGTCCTCCTCCTCGGCGATGCAGAGGCTTTCGCTGTCAATGCTACTAACCCACTCGCTGACGCGGTCGCTCAGGGAGTTGTGGCGACCCACTGGTTTGGGACCTTGGTCGGTGGCGGCGAATCGTCTGCCATCTCCTTCTTTTTCTTGCGGCCGGCCCTCGTCGTGCGTGTCCGACGTGTACCCGCCGTCGGGGGATAGAGCCGCCGCCGCGCCATGCGCCTTTGCCATCCCCTCGATAGACTGGCTGGGTGCCTCTTCCGTTCCGTTAGGGGCTATGGAGGAAGTGTAGAGGGGAGGGGGTTGGACCATACCGGCGGAGAAGCAGTCCCGCAGCATCATGTCGCGGATCGACAGCGCATCGAGGAGGGAGTAACGCCGCCGCATCGAGAGGAGGAAGGACGGCGACGCGGAGGAACAGAGGGGAACTGTTCGGTCGGGGGCTGGGCAACGTGGGCTGTTAGCGTGGGAGTGGGAATAAGTGGGCCGGCCCAATTATGTACAGGAAGAGGAGGTTGCTCCGCGGAGCAGCGGCCCGCGAGACGGCGCGCGACGCGGGCGGGCGAGGAATGACGCCCGAATTTGATCTCGATCGTAGGTTCGAGGATCCGACGACAGAGACAGTTAGATCGCTGTGGAGGCTTATAGCTGGCCTCGTTATACTGTTTCTCAATAGGAGGCGCTGCTCCTAGGGGAACATCCTCCTCTTCCGTTTCAAGTTTCAACCTTGTTCAGCGCAATACCTAGTTTTAAATAGCCGGCTATAGCTTTTTTATAGCCCCGCTATAGCCTTTTCAGTAGGGTGTCGTTAAATGGTCGTCTTCATAAATAGCTCACTATAACTGATTTGGAGGCCCGCCGCTATTTTCTATAGCGCGCTCTTTAAAACATTGCCGCAATACAACTTCCATCGTCTCAACAGCCCGCTGAAAATGTTAGCTGTTTAATCCCCGATGCATCTTCTTGTTGCTGGGTGTTAGGTTTTTTCTTTCTTTTCTTGTTTTGCTGGGTGTTAGGTTTTTTCAGTTTCTCAGAGAATAAATGCATACAATGTGAGCCTTGTTCAAGTGCATGGCCATAGATTTTGGATGTGTTTGGTTGGTTACTCGCATCGATTTTGGACACTTTGTGTCTCTGGCCCAACTCAGCCTGACCGAGTGAATGCAGGTCAAAACCAAGTTTCACATATTGTTTGTTTGTCCGCATCCTCTCTGGCTTTGACTGAGTAGAAACATCAGAATTTGTGTTTGGTTGTCTGCATGTTCTACCCTAGATGTAAAGAGTTGTTGTTTGGTTAAATACTACACATGTGATGTGATAATCTCTTCTAGAAGTGGTGAGGTTACCAATACACACACACACACACACAACAACAACAACAACAACAACAACAACGGTATATATAGCGTAACCATAACGATAACATAAACCTTAAGCATAAGCGTAAACCATAAGAATAAGCACAACCAAAACCATAAGCATAACCTTAGTCATAGCATAACCATCACCATAGCAGTTCAAACAGTATAGCATCACTACAATACCACATAGTCTTCAAAGTTGATTAACATAGCATAGATAACAATGATCCATCCTAAGCAACATCAGCAGCACCACCCTCAGCAGCAGCAACACCCTCATCAACACCTTCAACATCCATGTTGAATGCTTTGTGGTGCCGCAAGCAATTTGCCACAACCTGGTCGTTGAAGACGAGGACCCTCAAGTTCGAGCTCACCAACTTGAAGGTGACAATACTCTCGTCATGATCTCATGGGCTACACAGAAGGTGGCCCAACCCTTATCAAGGGTGAGCCTGCCATTGATCATCTTCGTGGTGACCTTCCAGGTGTTGCCGTTGTTCGTCGTCAGCCTGAACATCTCTAGGACGGGGATGAGTGATGAGTCCCTTTAGTGATCCGGTAAAGGAGCAGAAAGGTTCTCACCTTTTTCCCTAGAGGTGACCTTGAGTTATCGAACCCATGAGAGGAAGTGCGCCTTTAGCACAAGGGTTTTTAGCAAGCTTTGCAAGAGTATTAAATTACAATTTCTAACCATATCAAAATCAAGTTGCACAATCGAACACTTATAAATAGAAATAGTCATGGTTATGAGGACTTATTCTTGCAACCATTTTTTCCGAACGAGATCATGATGATATTGGTTTGTGCTCTAAAAGTCACCCGTCAAGATGTGCTTGCAACATATCGAAGTGGGGGATCTGTCCAAATTATGTCTTGACCGTCACGCGTCCTACATCAAGAGTCAGTTGTCCAACCAAAGGTCCTATCCATCGCGCGAGGTTGCCTCAGTAATTAAGATAAAATTAGCCAAAAGCATCGGGCCTTTAATGACTACACCTCTTGTATTACCAGAGATAGGACTCACGCTATCATACTAAACCTTTATGTCACTGGTGTTCGGAATAGTGTTTTACGGTCTCTCTGCCCTTAGCCTCTCCGTGGCTCGATCTCTATGATTATAGGTACCTGCAGGGACAAAGATCGTGAACGAGACAAGAGCCAACTACATAGCAATTTTATTTCACACATTCAAGACATCCGATGAGTGATATTTTTACACTCATTTACCCTTTATATAAACCGAGATATTTCATTAAAACTAAGATATTTGCTCCGATATTGCTACTAATTACTAATGAATGAAAAGAATTCCACAAATCATCTCTTTGATGTGTTTCCATAGGAAATTGGCAAAAAGGGGAACAAATCAAGTGTGAACATGGGAAGTAGTGAAGGAAGAGATAGAAGAAATCAGGAGGAGGCGCACCATAAGACACAAGACAAAAGACGTCGTTCCATATGACCGCGTCCGCTCGCATGAGCGGTCGTATGGCCTAGAAACCAAGGCATCTCGTCTAGCGGAACAACTTTTATAAAGGGGGCCATGTCGAAATGTGAATAGAACGTTCCATGATGATACATGTTTGTCCTAGTAGGTCACGTTTTCTGTCAGCATGTACATCCGTGACGATTTTATGACAGAATCAAGATAGTCATACCTGTGCTGTCGTAGAAGTGTTCCATGACAATACTCAAATTATCATCACAGAAGTGTCCCCTTCCATGATGATAAATGGCGCATCATGAAAGTGTTTTCGTCAAGAGTAACCGACACGTGGCATCCACCGTAATGGGCCGCCGATAAGCTATCGGGTGCCAGTTTGGATTCGATAACCCATTAACAGCCCGGACCAAAGGCAATTTCCATGTGTCAAATTCTCATTCACCAACGGAACCACGTGTCAGCTCGGTGTTGCGACAAATGTTAACCGTCCAATGGACGGGAGGCACTAATGAAACATTGACACGTGGAATGGCCCAACTGTGGCCCATTTAGGTTAAAAAGGCCGACCCATTTGACTTGGTCAAAAGTTAGTGGGTCGGCCCATGGAAAGCCTATTAACGGTCTGTTTGCATATAGCCCATTTACGGCCCGGTTACTCATGGCCCGTTATGGCCTTTCTGAATGCGGCCAATAGTGTCACGTGGGCTATCCAATATGATTCCAGCCCGTTGTCACTTTCGGCCCATGTATGGCCCGCGACATCTTTTGGCCCATATGAGGCCTTTTGTATCTCTGGACCCTTTAACAGCCCGTGGTGATTCTAGCCCATAATGAGCATTAAATTGCTTTGGACCCAGTAATGGCCCATGATCCAGTTAGGCCATTTTGAAACCATGTTATCTTTTTGCCTTCTAAGGGCCCATAAATTCTTGGGATCATTTCCGACCCTTGATTACTTATGGTGCGTCACTGGACTGTTCTGCTAATGGGCCAAATTCAGGCCGTGGTTACAATCGGCTCGTTTGTGGCCCGTTAACCCATTGGGTCATTTTCATCGCGTCATCTATTCCGCCCATTAACGACCCATTATATCTTTCTATAGAATTAAGCTCGTGTTATCTTGCGCTTGTTAACAACCCGCTATGGTTTAGGCCCATAAATTAATGGTTTCGATTTTGGCCCGTTTATAGCCCATACGGTCCGGTTTTGGCCCATGGATCCTATGGCATGTAGGAGGCCCATGGATCCCACGGCCCGTAGGAGGCCCATGGTTACTACAACAGATAGCAGACTCATAGTAATTGCAAGCCCATTACGGGGCCCATTATGGGCAGTGGCCCAGTCCCCTCGATGAAGGGCCCATGTCACTTTGTTCTACTACCTCCTTCCTGGTTTATTGGCCCCCTTCGCATTTTGGGCCAAAATTTGACTATTAATTTCACTAACAAGATGATATTGTATGTCACAAAAAATTATATCGTTGGATTCATGTTTGAACATAGTTTCTAATGATATTATTTTTTATGACATGCATTAAAATTTTGTTAGTTAAATTTAAGATCAAAACTTGGCATAGAATACGAAGGGGACTAATAAACCATGAGGGATGTAGTAGTTATTAATTATACACTGCTTATTTTGGCATATTTTGACCAAGTAACCTTGGGGGCGAGCCGTGCTAAGCAAATATACAACATACAAGGAAAAATGTAGCACACCGAAGCATATATTATAGGAAATTACATTCACGGGGCAATCAAAGATTGATGCTGATGCGAATAAATGAACAGAGGTTAACGATCTACAACCTCACAATCTGCAACCTCAGCACAGATGATGCCCATAAGCATCTGAGCAAGTTCTTTCTTCTTTGTTATATTGTCACTGAAATCATCGATCAGCTGTTGTTGTGCAAGAATGTGCACCTCTGATTCTTCCACTATTTCTATCATTGCTTCAGCCAGTAATTGGTTCACAAATATACATCTTTTCCATTATATTCGAGATAGAGGAAACTGAACAGATTTGGATTGTGATTTTGGCAGGCTTGTATCACTGATAGTGGAGATTGTCTCTACCACTGCATCATAACTTAAATTAGGTGGGAAACTGAACAAATTAATCAAGAGTTATTGCCATATTACCTGCAGTAGATTTATTGGAGAGAAACAACGAGGTTGCCTTGCTGTCTTGAGACTTTGTCTTCTTATCTTCAGCAGCCTGCACCAAATTAACACAATATGGCACTGATATTATTGGCCATGTCAGTTAATAGGAAAGCAACATTGGCATAATGCACGTTTGGGCAACCAGACCACACCAGCCTACACCAAATTAACACAATATGGCACTGCTATCATCGGCCAGGTAAGTTAATAGGAAGCAACATTGACATAATAAATGATTGAACAACCAGACCACACCACTTGATTTTAGTAGTGTGCAATATATGATATAGTACAATCATGCAGCTCAGTATGCAAAACTACCAAGGCAGTTTTCCTTATAAAATCTACATTAGTGCCTTAATTATACATTTTTCTACAAGTAAATTTAGATCATATAATTAGTGTAGGGTATTGAAGGTTGGATTCACACCGATGCTACTTAATAAACTACATACTGATGTAAAAATATAGTGATATACAACATGTACTTACATCAGCATTAGAGCGCATAGCATTGCTGCAACATAGTTTCCACGAACACGATCCCAGTTTAGGACGTTTTTATCATTTAAGCATATTTTCTACAAGAGAGGTGCGCAAGACACATGTAGAAAAATCTAGGTTCAAATGTGACCTGTCTGCTATAAAATTTCATTATGCGAGGTTACACACACGCTTCCTAGCAAGGAGTGGATATACTTTTGCTGGACTGCAGGGGACTGGTTCTTTGTCCACTAGAATCTGGTTATTATCTGCATGAGTTGGGTTTCTCTGTGCTGGAGCAGTTCCTAGGAGCACCGGAGTTGGGTTACTATCTCTTGGAGTATGGATCTTTTGTAAAGACCTTGTTTGTACCGCTTCAGATTTTAACAAAGCCGTCTTTCGCTTACATGGCATGTACAAGAGAATGGTGCTTCAGTTATAAAACATGCTATGGTAGAGAGATGGAATAGGTACTGAAGAATAGAAAGGCATGACATATTGACATGTACTCCCTCCATCCAGAAATAAATGGGTGTATCTGGACATATTTTAGTTCTGGATACATCCATTTTTATCCCTTTCCATGACAAGTAATCCAGACGGAGGGAGTATGATGTACAAGCTAAGGATACGATAGGACACGAGAGTAAAAGAAACACCAGTTGAATGTAAAATTGTATGATAGCTAGAATAGGTACAAAAAAACAGGAAGGCGACATATTCACATGTATGACGGGCAAACTAAGATGGCATTGTAATAAAATAGTAGAACAACACTTTGATGTAAAAAATAGTATGGTACATGGATGGAGTACATACTGATGAACAACAATGCATGAGATATTCAGAAGGATGATGTCCAAACTAAGCATATGGCATTGCGACAGAGTAGAGTGACAGTACTTGAATTTGAAAACATGTTATCATGAATGGAATAGGTACTGAAAAATAGGAAGTCATGAAATATTCACATGTATGATCAGCAGGGCATTGCAATGGAGTAGATGCATTGCAAGACATTATATGCATGGCCAAGTTAGAGCAAGGACCTTGTGGGGTGAATAGGAATCATCATCTCTCTGCAACTCTTCCGAAGAACTACATTTAACTATTCCATCATATTGGATATCCTTGACGTCGAGTTTGTTGGCCATTACATTGCTCCGCGAGTTTCTTTTCATGGATTTGTTCAGATATTCAATATCATTGTGTGCAACAATATCTAACATGCATGGAAGACAACTAGTAGTGAGATTATGTAATGAGTGTCTGTAGGAGATGACTTAAATAGTAGGAGTCGACTTAAATAGCAACAATAGGTTGATACCTCAAAAACTAAAGAGAGAGCACACATGATAGCTACAAAATATATATTGTTTCTACTCGAGATTAACTAGATGGCACACAAAAGTACTAAAGAACAACATCATAGCTAATACTAGAAAGGGTATAATCGCCAGCTTTTGGGATAGCTTTGGCCGAGGGACGATAACTATGGAACAATGATAACTCAGGCATAATCCGAAGTAAGACTCTAAGAGATCAACATGATTGTATAGTGACAAGTGATAATATATTTTCCATGCTTAGATGAATAACAGAGCCATAAATGTTGCACACAAGTAAGATGAGGGTACAACCTATCTTGCCGCCCTTAGTAAGAGTGAGCATCATCTGTAAACTCGTTGGTGGCGCCGCAGTTGTTGTGGTTGTTCATGTCGGGTAGACACATTCAAGGTAGGGTACTCTTGAGTGGGGAGTATAGCTCCCTTCTGGTGTATGCTTCCCTTGTTGGAGTAGCTCCGGTGAGAAGGATGATGTGGCTAAAGATGTAGAAAACAAAAAATGTTAAGAATAACACATATCTGTGATCTGAAGAAATACTGTAAGAGATCAACACTAAGGTAAGCGACTGTGAAGGAAATACGCCCTAGAGGCAATAATAAAGTTGTTATTTATATTTCCTTATATCATGATAAATGTTTATTATTCATGCTAGAATTGTATTAACCAAAAACTTGATACATGTGTGGATACATAGGCAAACCACAGTGTCCCTAGTAAGCCTCTACTAGACTAGCTCGTTAATCAAAGATAGTTAAGTTTCCTAACCATAGACATGTGTTGTCATTTGATGAACGGGATCACATCATTAGGAGAATGATGTGATGGACAAGACCCATCTGTTAGCTTAGCATAATGATCGTTAAGTTTTATTGCTATTGCTTTCTACATGACTTATACATATTCCTCTGACTATGAGATTATGCAACTCCCGAATACCGGAGGAACACCTTGTGTGCTATCAAACGTCACAACGTAACTGAGTGATTATAAAGATGCTCTACAAGTGTCTCCGAAGGTGTTTGTTGGGTTGGCATAGATCAAGATTAGGATTTGTCACTCCGAGTATCGGAGAGGTATCTCTGGGCCCTCTCGGTAATGCACATCATAATAAGCCTTGCAAGCAATGTGACTAATGAGTTAGTTGTGGGATGATACATTACAGAACGAGTAAAGAGACTTACCGTTAACGAGATTGAACTAGGTATGGAGATACCGACGATCGAATCTCAGGCAAGTAACATACCGATGACAAAAGGAATTACGTATGTTGTCATAAGGTTCGACCAATAAAGATTTTCGTAGAATATGTAGGAGCCAATATGGGCATCCAGATTCCGCTATTGGTTATTGACCAGAGAGGTGTCTCGGTCATGTCTACATAGTTCTCGAACCCGTAGGGTCCGCATGCTTAACGTTCGTTAACGATATAGTACTATATGAGTTATGTATGTTGGTGACCGAATGTTGTTCGGAGTCCCGGATGAGATCACAGACATGACGAGGAGCTCTGAAATGGTCCGGAGGTAAAGATTGATATATAGGATGATATGGTTCAGCAAAGGGGTGAAGCCCATGGGGCTTTAGGTCGGTGCAAAAGGAGTTTTGCGGAGGCCAAGGGGCCAAATGCCGGAGACCCCGACGTCTGGGCCAGACGCCAAGGACCATGGCATCTGGTCCTGGAAGTCCGAGAAGGACTCTTCCTTGCGGGCAAAATCGACTTTGAGGAGGCTTTTACTCCAAGTTTCGACCCCAGGGCTCAACATATAAATAGAGGGGCATGGCTAGCACCTGGAACACATCAAGAATCACCAAGCCGTGTGCCGTCAACCCTGTCCCCTCTAGTTTATCCTCCGTCATAGTTTCCGTTGTGCTTGGCGAAGCCCTGCGGAGATTGTTCTTCACCAACACCGTCACCACGCCGTCGTGCTGCCGGAACTCATCTACTACTTCGCCCGTCTTGCTGGATCAAGAAGGCAAGGATGTCATCGAGCTGAATGTGTGCTAAACGCGGAGGTGCCGTACGTTCGGTACTTGATCGGGACGGATCGTGAAGGTGTACGCGACTACATCAACCGCGTTGATAAACGCTTCTGCTTTGCGATCTTCAAGGGTATGAAGATGCTCTCCCCATCTCGTTGCTATGCATCTCCTAGATAGATCTTGCGTGAGCGTAGGAATTTTTTTGGAATTGCATGCTACGTTCCCCAATAGACTGGTCACATGTTAGTCGACTGAAAGCTAAATTGGGGTCACACACATTTTTGTGTGCACTGTCCGATCTATGTTGGATGGCTCCGTCTTGTGCCTCCCTGCTGTCACTATTTAGGATCTTCCTCGAATAACCAGCGACCACCGGCAGAGCAGCCTACCTCTGCTCTCCCTGGTTGTGGCAGCTCCGACCTCGACCCCGCCCCCGCCCCACCGCACTGATGTGGTTGCGCCACCGCCGACCATACCTCAAAGAGTCGCTGTCATCTAGATCCGACGCCAGTAGTACCTTGACCCCGCGCAACCATAAGATAGGCACCCAAGGCTGCTTACACACAAACCTGTGCCCCCGCACCCCTACGATAGACATCGAGGCATGATATGTCTCCAACTTATCTATAGTTTTTGATTGTTCCATGCTATTATAGTATCAATCTTGGATGTTTTATATGCAACTTTATGCAATTATATATATCATTTTTTGGGATTAACCTATTAACTTAGTGCTCAGTGCCAGTTGTTTTTTTGCTTGTTTTTGGCTTTTCAGAAAATCAATATCGAACAGAGTCCAAACGGAGAAAAAACTTTGGATTAATTTTTTCTGGACCAGAAGAGACCTTAGAAGGTTATGGAGAAGACCAGAAGAGCCATGAGGGAGCGACAAGCTCGGGAGGCGTGGCCTAGGGGTGGGGCGTCCCCCAGGCTTGTGGGCCCCTCATGGCACCTCTTGACCTAATTCCACCTCTATAAATACTCAAATATTCCCCTGACATCAAAGATCCACCCGAAATTCTTTTTTCGCCACGACAAGTTTTTGTTCTCATGAGATCTCATCTGGAGACCTTCTCCGGTACTCTGCCGGAGGGGGAATCGATCACGTAGGGGCTCTACATCAATGTTTCCGTCATTCTGATGATGCGTGAGTAGTTTACCACAGACCTACGGGTCCATAGCTAGTAGCTAGATGGCTTCTTCTCTCTCTTTGATCTTCAATACAATGTTCTACTTGATGTCCTTGGAGTTCTATTCGATGTAATCACTTTTTGTGGAGTGTTTGTTGGGATCCGATGAATTGTGAGTTTTTGATCAGATTATCTATGAATATTATTTGAGTCTTCTCTGAACTCTTTTAGGCATGATTATTATAGCTTTGTATTTCTCTCTGATCTATTGATTTGGTTTGGCCAAGTAGATTGATTTTTCTTGCAATGGGAGAGGTGCTTTGTGATGGGTTCGATCTTTGCGGTGCTCAATCCCAGTGACAGAAAGGGACATCACGTATTTGTATCGTTGCCATTAAGGATAAAAGGATGGGGTTTATTCATGCGTGAGTTTACTTTGTCCACACATGTCAATTTGCTTAAGGCGTTACTCTATTCTTTATGAACTTAATAGTCTAGATGCATGCTGAATAGCGGTCAATGTGTGGGGTAATAGTAGTAGATGCAGGCAGGAGTTGGTCTACCTGTCTCGGACGTGATGCCTATATACACGATCATTGCCTTGGATATCGCCATGATTATTTGCTTTTCTATCAATTGCCCAATAGTAATTTGTTTACCCACTGTATACTATTTCCAGGGGAGAAGCCTCTACTGAAAACTATGCCCCCGGGCCTACTTTTATCATAAATGAAAATCTAAAAATACCTTGCTCCAATTTTTCTTTACTTTATTTATTTTGTATTTTATTTATCTATCTACCACTACAAAATTTAATCTTGCAAATAACCGTCGAGGGATTGACAACCCCTTGTTCGTGTTGGGTGTAAGGATTTGTTATTTTGTGTGCAGGTACTGCTAACGAGGTGTTGTGTGGTTCTCCTACTTGATTGATAACCTTGATTCTTAACTAAGGGAAATAATATCTCTACTATACTGCATCATCCTCTCCCCTTCGAGGAAATCCCAACGTAGCTCACAAGTAGGAGGAAGAATTTCTGGCACCATTGTCAGGGAGACATCATCAACATCTATCAAGTACCTACGCATAAACTTTCATCTCCTTTCATTTTCATTATTCGCCATTCACCTCTTGTTTTCATCTCCCCCACTTCTAAAAAGTTTTTACAAAAATATTTTCCGTTTGCCTTTTTCGTGTTTGCCTTTTTGTTTGCTTGTTATTTTGTTTGCCTAGTCACGATGTCTCAAGAAAATACAAAATTGTGTGACTTTTCCAATACTAATAATAATGATTTTATTAGTACACCTATTGGTCCTCCCATCGCTAGTGCGGAGTCTTGTAATATTAATGTCGCTTTGCGCTTTGCTAAATCTTGTTATAAAAGAACAATTTTCCGGTAGTCTAATGAAGATGCCACATCACATCTTAACACTTTCGTTGAATTGTGTGATATGTGATAACCCACAAGTATAGGGGATCGCAACAGTTTTCGAGGGTAGAGTATTCAACCCAAATTTATTGATTTGACACAAGGGGAGCCAAAGAACATTCTCAAGTATTAGCAGCTGAGTTGTCAATTCAACCACACCTGGAAACTTAATATCTGCAGCAAAGTGTTTAGTAGCAAAGTAATATGATAGTAGTGATAACGGTAACAAAAGGTAACAGTAGTAAAAGTAATGTTTTTGGTATTTTGTAGTGATGATAGCAATAGCAACGGAAAAGTAAATAAGTGGAGAACAATATATGGAAAGCTCGTAGGCAATGGATCGGTGATGGAGAATTATGCCGGATGCGGTTCATCATGTAAAAGTCATAACCTAGGGTGACACAGAACTAGCTCTAGTTCATTGATATGACGTAGGCATGTATTCCGAATATAGTCATACGTGCTTATGGAAAAGAACTTGCATGACATCTTTTGTCCTACCCTCCCGTGGCAGCGGGGTCCTTACGGAAACTAAGGGATATTAAGGCCTCCTTTTAATAGAGAACCAGAACAAAGCATTAACACATAGTGAATACATGAACTCCTCAAACTACGGTCATCACCGGTAAGTATCCCTATTATTGTCACTTCGGGGTTAACGGATCATAACACATAATAGGTGACTATAGACTTGCAAGATATGATCAAGAACACTCATATATTGATGAAAACATAATAGGTTCAGATCTGAAATCATGGCACTCGGGCCCTAGTGACAAGCATTAAGCATAGCAAAGTCATAGCAACATCAATCTCAGAACATAGTGGACACTAGGGATCAAACCCTAACAAAACTAACTCGATTACATGATAGATCCCATCCAACCCATCACCGTCCAGCAAGCCTACGATGGAATTACTCATGCACGGCGGTGAGCATCATGAAATTGGTGATGGAGGATGGTTGATGATGACGATGGCGACGGATTCCCCTCTCCGAAGCCCCGAACGGACTCCAGATCAGCCCTCCCAAGAGGTTTTAGGGCTTGGCGGCAGCTCCGTATCGTAAAACGCGATGATTTCTTCTCTCTGATTTTTTCTCCCCGAAACACAATATATGGAGTTGGAGTTGGAGTCGGAGAGGCAACATGGGGCCCACGAGGTAGGGGGGCGCGCCCCCCACCCTCATGGAGAGGTGGTGGCCCCCTGGCCTTCATCTTTTGCAGGTATTTTTCATATTTTCTAAAAAGTTGCTCCGTGAAGTTTTAGGTCATTCCGAGAACGTTTGTTTCTGCACATAAATAACACCATGGTAATTCTGCTAAAAACAGCGTCAGTCCGGGTTAGTTCCATTCAAATCATGCAAGTTAGAGTCCAAAATAAGGGCAAAAGTGTTTGGAAAAGTAGATACGATGGAGACATATCAACTCCCCCAAGCTTAAACCTTTGCTTGTCCTCAAGCAATTCAGTTGATAAACTGAAAGTGATAAAGAAAAACTTTTACAAACTCTGTTTGCTCTTGTTGTTGTAAATATGTAAAGCCAGCATTCAAGTTTTCAGCAAAGATTATAAGTAACCACATTCACAATAACGCATAGGTCTCAAGTTTACTCATATCAATAGCATAATCAACTAGAGAACCATAATAATAAATCTCGGATGACAACACTTTCTCAAAACAATCATAATATGATATAACAAGGTGGTATCTCGCTAGCCCTTTCCGAGACTGCAAAACATAAATGCAGAGCACCTTTAAAGACCAAGGACTGACTAGACATCGTAATTCATGGTAAAAGAGATCCAGTCAAGTCACACTCAATGTAAACTAACAGTAATTAATGCAAATGACAGCGGTGCTCTCCAACTGGTGCTTTTTAATAAGAGGATGATGACTCGGCATAAAAGTAAATAGATAGGCCCTTCACAGAGGGAAGCAGGGATTTGTAGAGGTGCGAGAGCTTGGTTTTGAAACAGAGGTGAATAATATTTTGAGCGGTATACTTTCATTGTCAACATAACAACCAAGAGATGGCGATATCTTCCATGCTACACACATTATAGGCGGTTCCCAAACAAAATGGTAAAGTTTATACTCCCCCTTCCACCAACAAGCATCAATCCATGACTTGCTCGAAACAACGAGTGCCTCCAACTAACAAGAGTCCCAGGGGGAGTTTTGTTTGCAATTATTTTGATTTAGTTTGCATAAAGCATGGGACTGGGCATCCCGGTGACCAGCCATTTATCTCGTGAGTGAGGAGCGGAGTCCACTCCTCTTGAGAATAACCCGCCTAACATGGAAGATACAGACAACCCTAGTTGATACATGAGCTATTTGAGCATACAAAACAGGATATTTATTTGAAGGTTTAGAGTTTGGCACATACAAATTTACTTGGAACGGTAGGTAGATACCGTATATAGGTAGGTATAGTGGACTCATGTGGAATAACTTTGGGGTTTAAGGGATTGGATGCACAAGCAGTATTCCCGCTTAGTACAGGTGAAGGCTAGCAAAAGACTGGGAAGCGACCAGCTAGAGAGCGACAACAGTCATGAGCATGCATTAAAATTAATCAACACCGAATGCAAGCATGAGTAGGATATAATCCACCATGAACATAAATATCATGAAGGCTATGTTGATTTTGTTTCAACTACATGCGTGAACATGCGCCAAGTCAAGTCACTTAAATCATTCAGAGGAGGATACCACCCTATCATACCACATCATAACTATCTCAATAGCATGTTCGCACGCAAGGTAAACCATTATAACTCATAGCTAATCAAGCATGGCACAAGAAACTATGATCTCTAATTGTCATTGCAAACATGTTTATTCATAATAGGCTGAATCAGGAACGATGAACTAATCATATTTACAAAAACAAAAGAGGTCGAGTTCATACCAGCTTTTCTCATCACAGCCAGTCCATCATATATCATCTTAATTGCCTTTCACTTGCACGACCGAACGATGTGAATAATAATAATAGTGCACGTGCATTGGACTAAGCTGGAATCTGCAGGCATTCAATAAACAGGAGAAGACAAGGCAATATGGGCTCTTTTGTCAGATCAAAAATAATGCATATAAGAGCCACTTCAACAATTTAATCATGGTCTTCTCCTATCGACCCCCAAAGAAAAGAAAAGAAATAAAACTATTTACACGGGAAAGCTCCCAACAAGCAAAAGAAGAACATGAAATATTTTTGGGTTTTCTTTTTAATTACTACTACAAGCATGGAAATAAAGCTGATTAAAAGCTACAACTAATTTTTTGGTTTTTCTTAAGGTTTATTAAACACACAAGAAGAAAGCATAAAAAGGGAAATAAACTAGCATGGATGATACAATGACAAAGTATGAGCACCGAGATCTAGCAATGAGTGTGTGAACATAAATGTAATGTCGGTGGGAAATACGTACTCCCCCAAGCTTAGGCTTTTGGCCTAAGTTGTTCTATGGCCACGGCTGGCCTGAAGGATATCCATAATAGTAGTTGGGGTCGTACTTAGAAGAAGAAGAGGAAGACTCCGATTGCCAATGGCCGACAATCATCTCCGGATCCCACTGGTAATTGGACTGTCGTGAAGGACCAACTTGTGGTTCCGGCTCTGGCTCCACGGCTGGTGCAGGGTTCCAGTAGGTGTGAATAGCCTTCAACGGAACAAGGTACGTGCCTGAAGATAAATCAAACAAAAAAGGAGCAGGCAGGGTAATAGTCTCAGGATGATGTTTGTGAAAGAACAATTGATATTTAAGCTCTCCTTCCCTATTCTTAACAATAAAATCATGTGCCACCATACTTTTATAATCTAAATAAACACGAGGCAGCACTTTTTCTTCCTTCTCATAGTGCCTAATAGGTATGTTAAAATGTGCAGCTAGGCATGAATCATAGATGCCTCCAAAGATGGGGCCCTTTGTCCGGTGCAGACTTAACCGTTGGGCAATAATGCCGCCCATACTAACAGAGTTATCACCATATAAACCGTGGAGCAAAATAATAATATCAGGGATACTAAGGTTTCCACAGTTTCCGCGACCAATTAAGCAGCGACTAGCAAATAATGCAAAATAACGTAAAACAGGAAAATGTATGCTAGTTATTCGTGCATAGGAAACCTTCCTTGTTTCCCCTACAGTGATAGTATCAATAAACCCCTCCACATCATCGCGATGTGGCTCTTCTGTCTTGCCCTCAAAAGGGAAACCTGACAAAAATCATAAAGTGACGTATCCTTATGCTCATCATATAAATAAAACTCCACCGTAGGTGGTGAGCTCCTAGAATGGAAATGAAAGTTTTGCACAAAGATATTTGTGAGTAAGAGATACTGATCGCATTGGTCGTGGAGGAAAGCGGTAAGGCCTGCATTCTTAGCCAATTCATGAAAATCTTCATAAATCCCGTCTGCTCTCAAGAAAACCTCGGAAGGACATTCACATGCCCGAACCTCCGCGGTGCGCGGCAGATTATACTTAGGCTTCGGTGCCTTTTCCTTCGAGCTTTGGCTCGATGAGCCCCTCAAAAGTCTCCTCATCATTTTCTGAATTTTTTTGAAATTTTTAGTAACTTCAAAATAAAAGTAAACCAAACTCAATAATATTGATAACAACTACTCCTACAAGTGCCTAGGGCCTATATCATGCATCAAAACTACTTGGAACCATATAAATTTGACATGCAATCTCAAGAACAGGGTCACCTAAGCAGCAAAAATTTGCAATGAATAAAGCACTAGAACAAAAACTAATTGGACCAATGGAGGAGTCACATACCAAGGAACAATCTCCCCAAGTAGTTTTGTGAGAGGTGCTTTGAGCAAGGAGATCGAAAATGGCAGCAAAGTGAGCTAGGACTCGGGTTTGAGCTGGTTATTCGTGTTTGTGGGAGGAAGAAGGAGTGTATGGGTGAAAGGATAAGTGTAGGAGGGCCACCATGGGCCCACGAGGCAGGGGGGCGCGCCCAGGGGGTAGGGCGCGCCCTCCACCCTCGTGAGCAGGTGGTTGACCCCCTACCGTGTTCTCAGTGCCAAATATTCTCAAATATTCTAGAAAAAAATCATATTTAAATTTCAGGGCTTTTGGAGAACTTTTATTTTCGAGGTATTTTTATATTACACGGATAATCAGATAACAGACAGAAAAAATATTTATTTTTATTTTATTTAATATAAAATAACAGAAAGTAAAAGTGGGGTACAGAAGGTTGTGCCTTCTAGTTTCATCCATCTCATGATCATCAAAAGGAATCCACTAACAAGGTTGATCAAGTCTTGTTAACGAACTCATTCCGAATAACATGGAACTGGAGAAATTTCGAATAACACTATGTTACCTCAACGGGGGTATGATCATCCCCAATAATAAGAATATCATATTTCTTCTTGACAGTAGGAAGAGGAAATTCAAAACCTCCAAATATAATTGATGGAATTTTTCCAATAGAGTTGATACTATGAACTTGAGGTTGTTTCCTCGGAAAGTGTACCGTATGCTCATTACCATTAACATGAAAAGTGACATTGCCTTTAGTGCAATCAATAATAGCCCCTGTAGTATTCAAAAAGGGTCTTCCAAGAATAATAGACATACTATCATCCTTGGGAATATCAAGAATAACAAAGTCCGTTAAAATAGTAACGTTTGCAACTACAACAGGCACATCCTCACAAGTACCGACAGGTATAGCAGTTGATTTGTCAGCCATTTGCAAAGATATTTCAGTAGGTGTCAACTTATTTAAATCAAGTCTACGATATAAAGAGAGAGGCATAACACTAACACCGGCTCCAAGATCACATAAAGCAGTTTTAACATAGTTTCTTTTAATGGAGCATGGTATAGTGGGTACTCCTGGATCTTCAAGTTTCTTTGGTATTCCACCCTTAAAGTATAATTAGCAAGCATGGTGGAAATTTCGGCTTCCTGTATCTTTCTTTTATTAGTAACAATTTCTTTCATGTACTTAGCATAAGGATTCATTTTAAGCATATCAGTCAATCGCATACGCAAAAAGATAGGTCTAATCATTTCAGCAAAGCGCTCAAAATCCTCATCATCCTTTTTCTTGGATGGTTTGGGAGGAAAAGGCATGGGTTTCTGAACCCAAGGCCCTCTTTCTTTACCATGTTTCCTAGCAACAAAGTCTTTCTTATCATAACGTTGATTCTTGGATTGTGGGTTATCAAGATCAACAACAGGTTCAATTTCTATGTCATTATCATTACTAGATTGAGCATCATCATGAACATTATTATTAACATTACCACTAGTTTCAGGTTCATTACCAGATTGAGTTCCAGCATTAGAAATAGAAATATAATTTGGATTCTCAGGTATTTCAGTAACAGGTTCACTAGAAGCATGAAAAGTCCTAACATTTTTCTTTTTCTTCCTTTTAGAAGGACTAGGTGCATCTATATTATTTCTCTGAGAATCTTGCTCAATTGTCTTAGGATCGCCTTCAGGATACAAAGGTTCCTGAGTCATTCTACCAGTTCTAGTAGCCACTCTAACAACATTATCATTATCTTTACTATTCAATTCATTGAGCAAATCATTTTGAGCTTTAAGTACTTGTTCTACTTGAGTGGTAACCATAGAAGCATGTTTACTAATAAGTTTAAGTTCACCTTTGACATTAGCCATATAATCACCCAAGTGTTCAAGCATATTTGAATTGTATTTCAATTGTCTACCAAAATAAGCATTAAAATCTTCTTGCTTAGCCATAAATTTATCAAACTCATCTAAGCATGGGCTAGCAAATTTAGTAAATGGGATTTCATCTTTATCATAGATATAGAGAGAATTTACCTTTACTACCTGTGTCGGGTTATCAAGACCATGAGTTTCTTCAATAGGTAATGGATTAAGATTATATGTTTCTTCAACAGGCGGTAAAGTAAGACCATGTATTTCTTCAATAGGAGGTAAATTCTTAACATCTTCAGCTTTAATAACTTTTTCTTTCATAGATTTCTTTGCCTCTTGCATATCTCCAGGACTGAGAAATAGAATACAACTCTTCTTCGGAGTTGGTTTAGGAATAGGCTCAGGAATTGGCTCCGGAGGTGTCCAATTATTTTCACTTGTCAACATATTATTCAATAGAATTTTAGCTTCATCCGGTGTTCTTTCCCTAAAAATAGAACCAACACAACTATCCAGGTAATCTCTGGAGGCATCGGTTAGTCCATTATAAAAGATATCAAGTACTACATTTTTCTTAAGAGGATGATCAGGCAAATCATTAAGTAATTGGAGAAGTCTCCCCCAAGCTTGTGGGAGACTCTCTTCTTCAATTTGCACAAAATTATATATATCCCTTAAAGCAGCTTGTTTCTTATGAGCAGGGAAATATTTAGCAGAGAAGTAATAAATCATATCCTGGGGACTACGCACACAACCAGGATCAAGAGAATTAAACCATATCTTAGCATCACCCTTTAATGAGAACGGAGATATTTTAAGGATGTAAAAGTAACGAGTTCTCTCATCTTTACTGAACAGGGTGGCTATATCATTCAATTTAGTAAGATGTGCCACAACAGTTTCAGATTCATAGCCATGAAAAGGATCAGATTCAACCAAAGTAATTATATCAGGATCAACAGAGAATTCATAATCCTTATCAGTAACCAAGATAGGTGAAGTAGCAAAAGTAGGTCAGGTTTCATTCTAGCATTTAGAGATTGCTTACTCCATTTAGCTAATAGCCTTTTGAGTTCATTTCTATTTTTGCAAGCCAAAATAGCTAAAGAAGCTTCTTGATAAAAAACATAACCCTTAGGAATAACAAGTGATTCTTCATCATCACTTTCATCAGTATCATCAGATTCAATATTTTCAATTTCTCTAGCTCTAGCAAGTTGTTCATCAAGAAAATCACTAAGTGGCACAGTAGTATCAGGCATAGAGGTAGTTTCATCATAAGTATCATGCATAGCAGAAGTGGCATCATCAATAACATGCGACATATCAGAACGAATAGCAGAAGCAGGTGTAGGTGTCGCAAGCTTACTCAAAACAGAAGGTGAATCAAGTGCAGAGCTAAATGGCAGTTCCTTACCTCC
This sequence comes from Triticum urartu, assembly GCF_056163025.1. Lineage (NCBI taxonomy): Eukaryota > Viridiplantae > Streptophyta > Magnoliopsida > Poales > Poaceae > Triticum > Triticum urartu. Next base: position 140,434,097 of record NC_141874.1, on the reverse strand, counting down.
CCTCATAGTTAATGGATAGATCTTGGTTTTTGGATCTCTCAAGTTCTTGATAATGAGAAGAAGATATATATATCCCAAGTGACTCAAAGAATAGAGCTATGCTCCCCGGCAACGGCGCCAAAAAATAGTCTTGATAACCCACAAGTATAGGGGATCGCAACAGTTTACGAGGGTAGAGTATTCAACCCAAATTTATTGATTAGACACAAGGGGAGCCAAAGAATATTCTCAAGTATTAGCAGCTGAGTTGTCAATTCAACCACACCTGGAAACTTAATATCTGCAGCAAAGTATTTAGTAGCAAAGTAATATGATAATAGTGGTAACGGTAGCAAAAGGTAATGATAACAAAAGTAATGTTTTTGGTATTTTGTAGTGATTGTAACAATAGCAACGGAAAAGTAAATAAGTGAAAACAATATATGGAAAGCTCGTAGGCAATGGATCGGTGATGGAGAATTATGCCGGATGCGGTTCATCATGTAACAGTCATAACCTAGGGTGACACAGAACTAGCTCCAGTTCATTGATATAATGTAGGCATGTATTCCGAATATAGTCATACGTGCTTATGGAAAAGAACTTGCATGACATCTTTTGTCCTACCCTCCCTGGCAGCGGGGTCCTTACGGAAACTAAGGGATATTAAGGCCTCCTTTTAATAGAGAACCAGAACAAAGCATTAACAAATAGTGAATACATGAACTCCTCAAACTACGGTCATCACCGGTAAGTATCCCGATTATTGTCACTTCGGGGTTAACGGATCATAACACATAATAGGTGACTATAGACTTGCAAGATAGGATCAAGAACACTCATATATTGATGAAAACATAATAGGTTCAGATCTGAAATCATGGCACTCGGGCCCTAGTGACAAGCATTAAGCATAGCAAAGTCATAGCAACATCAATCTCAGAACATAGTGGACACTAGGGATCAAACCCTAATAAAACTAACTCGATTACACGATAGATCCCATCCAACCCATCACCGTCCAGCAAGCCTATGATGGAATTACTCACGCACGGCGGTGAGCATCATGAAATTGGTGATGGAGGATGGTTGATGATGACGATGGCGATGGATTCCCCTCTCCGGAGCCCCGAACGGACTCCAGATCAGCCCTTCCGAGAGGCTTTAGGGCTTGGCGGTGGCTCTGTATCGTAAAACGTGATGATTTCTTCTCTCTAATTTTTTTCTCCCCAAAACACAATATATGGAGTTGTAGTTGGAGTTGGAGAGGCAACATGGGGCCCATGAGGTAGGGGGGCGCGCCCTAGGGGGGCAGGCGCGCCCCCCACCCTCGTGGAGAGGTGGTGGCCCCCCTGGCCTTCATCTTTTGCAGGTATTTTTCATATTTTCTGAAAAGTTGCTTCGTGAAGTTTCAGGTCATTCCGAGAACGTTTGTTTCTGCACATAAATAACACCATGGTAATTCTGCTGAAAACAGCGTTAGTCCGGGTTAGTTCCATTCAAATCATGCAAGTTAGAGTCCAAAACAAGGGCAAAAGTGTTTGGAAAAGTAGATACGACGGAGACATATCAATATGCAAAAGAAAAAAGATGTGGATAATGATATTGTCAAATTATTTTTTCCTTTCTCATTACGAGATCATGCTAAAACTTGGGTTGCGTCCTTGCCACGAAATAGTATGGATTCTTGGGATAAGTGTAAGGATGCTTTTATTGCCAAGTATTTTCCTCTTGCGAAAATTATTTCTCTTAGAAATCAAATTATGAATTTCAAGCAACTTGATCATGAACATGTTTCCCAATCTTGGGAGAGGATGAAATTAACGATAAGAAACTGCCCTACTCATGGTTTGAACTTATGGATGATCATACAAAAAATTTATGCGAGATTGAACTTTGTTTCTAGAAATCTTTTAGATTCCACCACGGGCGGTACTTTTATGGAAATCACACTAGGTTAAGCCACAAAATTTCTTGATAACATTATGGCAAATTATTCACAATGGCATACCGAAAGAACCTCTACTAGTAAAAAGCTAAATTCTGTTGAAAAAATTAGTACTTTGAGTGATAAATAGACACGCTTATGAAATTGGTTTCAATTAAAGTACTCATATTGATCCTAATGATGTGCCATTGTCTACTTTAATTGAGCAAAACAATGATCCTGTAGATGTTGATTTTGTCTCCTGAAATAAATTCAATAGTAATGCTAATAGAGGTAATTTTAATTCTAGGTCATTTCCCAGAAATTCCTCTAATAATTATGGCAACTCCTATGGTAATTCTTATAATAGTAATAATAGGTTGCCCTCTGATCTTGAAGTAATATTGAAGAATTTATTAGTGCTAAAAAAGTTTTCAATACTACGATAGAAGAAAAAATGTGTAAACTTGATGGTATGTCTAGAAGCATGGATATAATCATTCATGATGTGGAAAAATCTTAAATCTAAATTTTTTTCCATCCAAGCTTGATATTTATGAATCAATTAAAGCTCTTTATGTCTCCATGGGTGAAAGTAAAGAAAGAACCTCTAGGTTGAGGGCTAAGAGAGAATTATTAGAAAAAGCAATTATGCCCGGTTTTTATCGTAGTAATGATGAAGATATTAAGATGATTGGTGTTTCTTCCATTGAATATTTATTTAGCAATGTAAAACTTGATGAAGAGGGGATTGAAGAAGAGTCAACTTTAGCTATAAGGCGTCCCCATAATTCGGAGGCTGAAAATCTCAATGAAAAAAATGATAAAAGCGGGATTGGAGAGGTAAAAACTTTAAATAGTGATGTGCCCACTCTTTTGGATTTCAAGGAATTTAATTATGATAGTTGTTATTTAATTTAGTCTATTTCTTTGTTGCAATCCATCATAAATTCAGCCAATGCTTATGAACAAAATAATGCTTTTACTAAACATATTGTAGAAGCGATGATGAAAGCTTTAGAAGAAAAGCTAGAATTGGAGATTTCAATACCTAGGAAATTATATGATGAATGGGAACCTACCATTAAAGTTAAAAATTAAAAACTACGAGTACAATGCTTTTTGTGATTTGGGTGGTAGCATTTCCACAATACCAAAATCTCTATGTGATGTGCTATGTTTTATCAATACAGAAGAATGTTCTCTTAATTTGCACTTGGCGGATTCTACTATTAAAAATCTTTGGGTAGAATAAATGATGTTCTTATTCTTGCAAATAGAATTATGTACCCATTGATCCATTGTTCTTGATATTGATTGTAATCCATCTTGTCCCATAATACTTGGTAGACCGTTCTTACGTACCATAGGTGTTATTATTGATATGAAAGAAGAGAATATAAAATTTCAATTTCCATTAAAAGGGTATGGAACGCTTCCCTAGAGAGAAAATTAGGCCACCATATGAATCCATTATAAGGGCCACCTATGGAACTAAAACTAAGGATGACAACACTTGAAATTATGCATTATGCCTAGCTAGGGGCCTAAAACAATAGCGCTAGTTGGGAGGCAACCTAATAGTTATCTTTATTTTTCTTGTTTATTTTTTTGTGCACACAATTATGCTACTGTTATGGTTGTCTTTTTGTGTTTTAATTAGTGTTTGTGCCAAGTAAAGCCTTTGGGATGATTTGGATGATAGTTGCTTTGATTCTATGAAAAATAGAAACTTTCACATCTAGTAGCAGAATTGTTAAAATTTGCCGAAGTGTGATAAAATTCTGAATTTATTTACTTATGATTTACATACAAATTTCCCACGTTTTCCTAATTGTTCAAAAAATTTGGAGTTAAAGAAGTATGGTCATTGTTTGAATTACTACAGACTGTTCTGTATTTGTCAGATTCTGTTTTCGTTGCGTTGTTTGCTTGTTTTGATAAAACTATGGATTCTATCGGGGGGTATATGCCATGGATATGTTAGAATATAGTAGGTATAATGCAATAATAAAATATGAATGGGTTGACAACAGTACCTAAAGTAGTGATTTGCTTTATTATACTAACGGATCTCACGAAGGTTTTGTTGAGTTTTGTGTGCTGAAGTTTTAAAGTTTTTGGTGAGATCACGATGGATGGAGGAATGAGGAGTGGAAAGAGTCTAAGCTTGGTGATTTCCGAGGCACCCCAAGGTAATATTCAAGGATTCCAAAAGCATCTAAGCTTGGGGATGCCTCGGAAGGCATCCCCTCTTTCTTCTACAATTCATCGGTATATTACTTGGAGCTATATTTTTATTCATCACGTGATATGAGTTTTGCTTGGAGCGTCGTGTATTATACGAGTCTTTGCTTTGTTTCCTTTTTATTTTGTCACAATCATCCTTTCTCGACACACCTATTTGATAGGGACACACATTTTTCGTGATTTGTTAGAATACTCTTTGTGCTTCACTTATATCTTTTGAGCTAGGCAGTTGCTCTAGTGCTTCACTTATATCTTTTTGAGCACGGTGGTAATTATTGAAGAAATATTTGCACTCTCATGCTTCACTTATATATTTTTGAGAGTTGATAATAATAATGGTAATTTGCACAAGATGTGAATTTAGCCCCAATGTGATGAATATTCATGAAGGATATAATAAAAACTTTCATATAGATCAATGAATATGATAAGTTTGATTCCTTGAAATAGTTTTGCGATATGAAGATGATAATATGTGAGTTATGCTAGTTAGTAATTGTGGTTTAGTAAGAATATTGATGTTAAGGTTTGTGATTCCCTTTTTATGCACGTAAAGTCAATAGTTATGCAACAAAATTATATCCTACTTATGGTGCATTATTCAGTGTTAATTATGTTCAATGCATGTTTATGACCTTTTTGTTTTTTGGTTGTCGCTTCTCAATCTATTTGCTAGCCTCCATTTGCACTAAGCGTGAATGCTTCTTGTGCATCCAACTCCTTAAGCCTAAAGTTTTGCCAAATGAGTCCACCATACCTACCTATATGCGGTATTTACATGCCGTCCTAAGTAAATTCGCATGTGCTAACTCTAATCATTCAAAAAAAATCCATTTTGTGTTCCCGTACCGCTCATGAAGTGGTAGGGGGTGGCCAATATCTTCCATGCTAGGTGGGTTATTCTCATGATGAGTGCTTATTCACTTGCAATTGCACGAGAAAGTGGCAGGTAACAGGGATGCCCAGTCCTAGAATGAGTTAAAATGAAAATGAAAAAAAAACTCCCCCTTGGAAAGTTGAAAGTTTGGAAGGCATCCATGGATACATCTAGCCATGGATCATGAAAGAATGGTGGAGGGGGAGTAAACTTTATTTTCTGTTTGAGAACCACCTATAATGTGTCTAGCATGGAAGATGTTGGGAATTCTCGGCCGTGACGTTGACAGGAAAAGCGTGCATCTCAAAATAATTTTATCTCTCCATTTTAAGCTTCGAGCTCTAACACCTCTGTGTAGGAACAAAGTATGTCTACCAGAGGGGGTGAATGGGAGTTTTAAAATTTCTTCCAGAAATCTCAAAACTCTCAGAACCCAGCAGCGGAGCAAATGAAAACAGAGTACAGCGAGCGAATACAAGCTATCGAATGGAAATTAAGAACATGCATAGAGACAAATCACATACTTGAAAACGTGCTAAAGTAACAAAGGAGAATAGAGGTACCGGTGATGCTCGATGGTGACAAGGTGTTTGGTAGACCAATTCGTCCTTCTGCACAAGGACTACGTCTGGTTGGAGGGGTTGTGACTTAACACGGAAGATAAACTCTCTTCGCCTTATTCTCCTCGACAATTGGTTCGTCAACCAATGCCGATCACTCATGGTAGATACTTGAGGTGATCTTCGAACCTTTATAGACTTCTTCTTCGACACTGGTACAACGAGGTGCTACACAGATGGTTTTTAACCCCTTTCCGCGACGACATTTGGAACCGTCACCAAGTGTGTGTGAGCGATAGGGGGTCCTTCCCACACGACTCACAAAACGTCGGGGATATGCCCTCCTGGCACACACGCTCGGCAAAATGAGGTCGTGTGCGACCGGCGAGCGATCAAATATGGTTATACGTACAGTAGTGCTAAAAAATACAATTATACAGGCGAAATCATTTCCGGTCGTAAGTACATCCCACATAGTCAATCCCCGCTAAACGTTTCCGTTCGTATATACACCCCACACAGTCGCGCCAAGGAAAATGTTTCCGTTCGTAAGTACATCACACACGATATTAACAACTTTATTGTTTGCGTTATTAAATGCATCACACACAGTTTGTGGAAGAAACTGTGTGACAAAGGTTGTCCATCATGCATAGTTTTTATGTGGTAAACGTTTGCGCAAGGTGGCCTAACGCAAATAGTTTTCAAGAGAAGGTCGTGTGTGATTGTTCATTGATCCAACATGGTTTATTCCTAGATACTATGTGTGTTGCCTGAGGTCATCGCCCACGGTATTTTCTCAATAATTGTTTGCAATAGCAAAACCCAATTAGCAGGCTAATTCGCCATTAGCAGGCTAACTACCCTATTATTAATAATCCAATTATTAATCTAATTGACATTCATATTAAGCACATAATATATTTTATTTCCATATTAAGGAAGCATGATTTCATAATTGAAATACATTAGAGTTCAACATGATATATCCAGCACTCAGCTACCCCATTACACAACTGCACCACCAGCAAGTTTCACATGCAACATGTAGAACCTTTCGAGATTAGCATCATAGACGGTACATAGAAAGATGCATCTCATCTTGAAAACTGCTGAAGCGGAAGGCGAATATTGAGCCTTCATTCATGTTGAAGGTCTTTGCAACTTTAGGCTAGTGCCCGTGGATGATTGACCGTCCGTCCTTTGTCCTCTTCAGGAACACTTCAATATTGAACCGTGGGTGTTGTATGAAAACCTTCCTCGCCTCCTGACCATAGAGGTGGTTTGAGAGGTAATCATTAGTGAACTGCTTTGGAAAGGCCTGGAAACAAGGATGTGCATAAATATCTTCTCTATATTGGAAATGGGGCAAAGGAATAAAAAAAGGCAATGTATAATAGTTAGTACCATCTTGTAGTGAACTGATGTCTTCTTCATTGTGCAGACAAAGAACTTGTTGTTTTTTGTCGCTAATTTCTTTATCCTAAAAATCTTTCCGAGTTTCTTGACTTGATTGATATTCATGGACAAGTCATTTTCCCATATGCAAAAAGGGTCGAACAGTGGGTCAAAACCTCTGACAACAGGACCTACATGTGCAAGACCAAATTGTTAAAAACCTAAATATTAGAATGGTTCCTGCAATTGCACAATAATGTGCTATTAGACAACGGACCATGCACGTGCTAACCTCGATTGTAAACCTTAGTGCTTCCCATTGTTTCCCTCAAACACATATAAGGTAGTTAGTCATCAGGTTAAGTAAGGGTTCGCATGCTATCAGTAAAATATGTTGATGAAAAATAAGCACATTGCAGATTTATCGGATTAATTCAAGCTACATGGAAATCCCATTTATCCAAACCAAGCATGATTAAGAACTAGGAAATATAGCACTTGTATATGTTTCTCATGTATTAAGTGCAGCCAAATTCGATTTATTCCTCACATGCACAACAATACAAAATTCTACCCACGACAATTGGACATTGCATTGTAGAATTGAACCAAGCAGTTAACTAAACACCACAACAAATGAACCAAACATTAACTGAGCACCACATTGCACAATATAACATACTCCTAATAGAAGATCAGACAATTAACCAAACCAAGCATGCTTAACAACTTGGAAATATAGCAATTGTATTTGTTTCTCATGTATTTACTACAGACAAATTCAATTTATTCCTCACATGGTATACAATAACAGAATGCACCCACAACAATTGAACATCACATTGCAGAATTGAACCAAACAGTTAACTAAACACCACAACAAATGAACCAAATGTTAACTGAGCACCACATTGCACAATATAACATACTCCTAATAGAAGATCAGACAATTAACCAAACCAAGCATGCTTAACAACTTGGAAATATAGCAATTGTATTTGTTTCTCATGTATTTAGTACAACCAAATTCGATTTACTTCTCACATGGGATACAACAACAGAATGCGCCCACAACTATTGAACATTGCATTGCAGAATTGAACCAAATAGTTAACTAAACACCACAACACAAATGAACCAAACATTAACTGAGCACCACATTGCACAATGTATAACCAAACCAAGCATGCTTGACAACCTGGAAATATAGCCATTGTATTCGTTTCTCATGTATTTTGTAAAGATAAATTCGATTTATTTCTCACATGGAAGACAATACAAAATTGCAGCCCGAAGAATTGAACATCACATTTGCAGAATCGAACCAAACAGTTAACTGAAGACGGCAACTAATTAACCAAACAATTAATAAGTGACCACCACACTGCACGACATATAGAACATATACACTAGAGCAACAAACTGCATGGTAAAACTAGATAGCACAGTTCACTAGAATTTGTTAAGGAAAGGCAGGAGCAGCACACGCAACGGGTAAATTGAGAATGCTTAACCGACATAGCTAGCAAATGGCAAGGTGCTCCTCCAAGATCCGAGGGTTGGCACGAATGGCAGCCATCACGACCTCATCCGCGCATGCGGCCGCAATTTGCTTCTCCGTTGCCAAATGCTCCTTGAGCTCCTGGCTATACTGCGTGCACCATGGCTTAGGGTGGCGCTTATTTGGTGGAGGGGTCGGTGATTTGGGTGGAAGGTGTCACTCCGGCGGTTGGGGCATGTGGGATGTGGAAGGAGGAGGAGGATGGGGGTTGGGTGTGGATTACCTGCCTAGATAGACAAGGCCAAGCAGCGTGAAAGAGGGTTGCCGGCGAGGTGGTGGCGCTGCAAGCAAGGAGTGAAGGTTTCAACTTGGAAAGGAAGGCGGAAACAGGGGAAATGTGACTTTTGGTAAGGGGAAGGGGAAGGGGAGGTAGATATTTCCGTGGAAGCCGAAAATTTGGAATCGCTTCAGCAAAAAAACTGGTGCGAAACGTACCATCAGACACGGTCCCTTATTCAGAATTGTGTATGATATGTGAACATCACAAACGATTCAAATAGCTTAACCCGTGTGTGATGAGTTTGAACGTCAAATTTTTTGGTTCGAATTTCCCTGTTGTCGGTGCAACAAACCCTGGGTCTGTTGCCTAGACTGTGCACAGGCACGGGAACGAGATTGAAGCACCAACCCAAGTCAGAGTACAAGAAACCAAGAGATTCGAAGGACTAACATGCAGATCAGAAGGACCAAGAACGAGCCAAGGAATTAGGATATCGTCAAGAGAAGAAGCCTCCCTTGCCGGGCAGGCGAGCCCGGCAAGGGGCAAGGCCACCCCAGAAACTGACAGCCAAAACACCCCGGCAGGGCCTGCCGGGGTTCACGGAGGCAAAACCACCTCGCCAACCACTCTATCACGACCCACGTCGTCGATCAGCGCGGTGTCAAGCTGCAAAGTGATTAAGTGGCAGCCATTTGCCACATGGCGGCCATTTCCTACAGGAGAAACCCGCAGATGACACCCGTCCTGCAACGTGTTAAGAGAACACGCGCGGAGCTGGCAAGATAGCCCGGCAAGCCCTGTCGGGCAACCAACGATGTGACGTTAAGCGGTGCATTTAATGCGCCCTGTCAGTCCGCAGAGTTAGGTATGATAGTATTGTTTGCTATCTTATCAGTGTGTAATGACTACTTTGCCACTGTGGTTACCCCTTGACCTATAAAAGGAGGCCCATGGCAACCGTAGAAAGGGTTAGAAGGTTGGATAACTCACACCTCCATACGCGCGTAGTTGTTGCTGCCTGAGGCAACCCTTGCCGGGCAAGTGTACTACGTAGCACCACCACCTTTCCACCATCAATCCACCAAAGCAGGAGCAGGGTTTTACGCCTCGCGGTGGCCCGAACATGGGTAAATTGCCCGTGAGATCTCTGCCGTGCTGCCCCACGCTCGTCTGCTCTTTGTGCAACGCGTCGCCCCCCTGCCGAATCAACAAGGGACCTCCTGGTCCCATAGGTGGCCGTGGTTTCCCGCGACATATTTGGCGCGCCAGGTAGGGGGCTCGCTTGCACGAACCTGAAGGCGTACGCAGCGCGTCGACCTCATCACCATCGTCATCTTCAATGACGCCATCAACCATGGCGCCCAAGAAGAAGCCCGGTCCTTCAGCTCACCCGTCCACCTCGAAGGCTCCGCCACCCACGGCCTCCAATGCTGTGAGGGGTGCGGAAGCGCGCGAGGACGCGAACGCTGCTGGGGAAGTGGTCGGAGCAGGCGACGCTATCGCCACTTCCCGCGTAGCCGACACAGGAGCAGGAGGGTACCGGCGGAGGGCAGCATCAACAACACTCCGACGGTCATGCTCTGCAAGGTACATGTGAGGGGGTCACTCCATCTGCACCCCTCTCCCCCACCGACGGGCACAGCTACAACAACGGCGCTCGGACCGGGGCGAACTGTCGCCCTCTGGCCGCCCCACCACAGGTGCGGTCGCAGCGCGTGCACCTCCCCCAGGATAGGCCAACCAAGCCGTTGCGCTCGACGGAGCCACTGGCCCTCGAGCGCCTTCGCCACACCACATCCAGGTGGTTGCCCCGCAGCGACAATAGGGGCGCTGCGTTACCACCACTGGTACCATCAGGAGCCGAGCAACGGTACAGTTGGCTTCGTCATCATCCCTGCCAAGTACATCTTCGGAGTCCATGGTGCGAGCTCAGCTGCTTCTGAGGTTTCCACCAGCGGCCAAGCAGAAGGACGAGTGGCATGCCACCATCCAAAGTCTGCTCGGTTTCGCCGAAGCTAGGGGCTTACGGTGAGTTGGCTCGCCGCGACCTCTCCAAGCGACAACGACAGCTCGTGCTATTGACCGCACAAAAGGGGCCATCCCCATGGTGCAATCCCCGCCACGGCAGCTAGTATGAGCATGGTAGAATCAAGACCCCGACGACGTCTCAATGGCCTCTTCTGACCCTCGAGCACGTCTAGGCCAACATCGAGCCCCGGAGGATAGGTGGAGAGGAGACGCGCGCGTCGTCGAGCAATGCCGCGACGACCTCCACCGGACTGACGGGTACGATGGCCTCAACGTCAATGAGCCTGCGCTCGGTGTTGGCGGGTGCCTACCTTTCGAGGTTGGCTGCCCTGCCTTTACACGAGAGCTGCAGCAAGTCCATTGGCCGTCCGTTCGCACGTTCAAGCCAGAGATACCTGAGAAATACGACGGGAGGCTGAACCCGGCAGAGTTCCTGAGCATCTACACCATCACTGTTCAGGCTGCCGGAGGAAGAGATGAGAAGGTGCTCGCCAACTACTTCCCTTTGGCTCTCAAGTCCAATGTGAGGTCTTGGCTGATGCACCTACCGGAGAACTCCATTTCATCATGGGATGACCTGTGCCATGAGTTCATTGGTGCTTTCACTGGCGGTCATCAAGAACCGGGCAGGCCCAGTGATTTACAACTTCTCCAACAGAAGGAACGAGAAATCCTCTGTAAGTATTTACAGATATTCAGCAAAGTCCATAGAAATATCCCAAGTATCCATCCGGCAGCGGTAATAGCCGCATTCCATTCCAATGTGTGCAAGCATCGTATTCGTTCCAAGATGAACGTGTGGTTGCCCAAGACTATGAAGGATCTTTACACACTAGTGGATAAGTGTGCCTAGATGGAAGAGGGAAGGAAGTTTCCTGGAGAGGAAGATTGCACCAATGTTGATTCAGAGGACACAGATGAATCAACTAGTTAGAAGAAGAGCAAGAAGCGCAGTAAGAAGCGGAGAGATATCGATAAGGGAGTGATGACTATTGAAGGTTCTGGTATGCCTAGTACCGGCAAGAAGGCCAAAGCTGAGGCCCCCGGCAAGGAAGCTGCCACGTGCACTAATTGCCGGGAAGCTTCTGCCGCTGAGAAATCTGGGAAGGGTGATGGGCCATACTGCAAGATTCATTGGACCAAGGGCCACGACCTTCAAGAGTGTCATCAGGTAGAGCAGCTTGTCAAGAAACAGAGAGCAGCGTATGAGAAGTAACATAAGGAAAAGGGTCAGAATGTTGCTGGCGGTAAGGGTTGGGGCGGTGAAGTAGACCGCTCCGGCAAACCCTTTCAGAACCAAGGAAAGCCCGCCAGGGGTCGAGAGAAGGAAACCTGTGATGATGAGAGTGATGGAGGGGATGAAGAGGAAACCAGTGAGCAGGAATTTCAGAAGTCCACTGACGCCCTGTGCATTGACGGAGGTGCATCTCTACACGCCTCTCACCGCTAGCTCAAACGGTGGGCAAGAGAGGTCAATGCCGTGGAACCAGCGCGAGAGGCCCGGAAACCGCTCAAATGGTCCCGTACGCCCATCATCTTCGACTAAGAGGACCATCCTGGCCGTACCACTGTGATAGGATGTTTGCCGTTGTTGGTCTCTCCAACAATCCGCAACCTCATGGTCTCAAAGATGCTGGTGGATGATACGTCTCCAACGTATCTATAATTTTTGATTGCTTCATGCTATATTATCTACTGTTTTGGACATTATTGGGATTTATTATCCACTTTTATATTATTTTTGGGACTAACCTATTAACCGGAGGCCCAGCCCAGAATTGCTGTTTTTTGCCTGTTTTAGGGTTTCGAAGAAAAGGAATATCAAACGGAGTCCAAACGGAATGAAACCTTCGGGAACGTGATTTTCTCATCGAATACAACTCAGGAGACTTGGACCCTACGTCAAGACACGTAACAGGAGGCCACGAGGTAGGGGGGCGCGCCTACCCTCTCAGGCGCGCCCTCCATCCTCGTGGGCCCCTTGTTGCTCCACCGACGTACTTCTTCCTCCTATATATACCCACGTACCCCAAACGATCAGATACGAAGCCAAAACCCTAATTCCACCGCCGTAACTTTCTGTATCCATGAGATCCCATCTTGGGGCCTGTTCTGGAGCTCCGCCGAAGGGGACATCGATCATGGAGGGCTTCTTCACCAACACCATAGCCCCTCCGATGAAGTGTGAGTAGTTTACCTCAGACCTACGGGTCCATAGTTAGTAGCTAGATGGCTTCTTCTCTCTTTTTGGATCTCAATACAATGTTCTCCCCCTCTCTTGTGGAGATCTATTCGAAGTAATCTTCTTTTTGCGGTGTGTTTGTTGAGATCGATGAATTGTGGGTTTATGATCAAGTCTGTCTATGAATAATATTTGAATCTTATCTGAATTCTTTTATGTATGATTGGTTATCTTTGCAAGTCTCTTCGAATTATCAGTTTGGTTTGGCCTACTAGATTGATCTTTCTTGCAATGGGAGAAGTGCTTAGCTTTGGGTTCAATCTTGCGGTGTCCTTTCCCGGTGACAGTAAGGGCAGCAAAGCACGTATTGTATTGTTGCCATCGAGGATAACAAGATGGGGTTTTCTTCATATTGCATGACTCTATCCCTCTACATCATGTCATCTTGCTTAAGGCGTTACTCCGTTTTCATGAACTTAATACTCTAGATGCATGCTGGATAGTGGTCGATGAGTGGAGTAATAGTAGTAGATGCAGGCAGGAGTCGGTCTACTTGTCTCGGACGTGATGCCTATATACATGATCATACGTAGATATTCTCATAACTATGCTCAATTCTGTCAATTGCTCAACAGTAATTTGTTCACCCACCGTAGAATACTTTTGCTCTCGAGAGAAGCCACTAGTGAAACCTATGGCCCCCGGGTCTATCTTTATCATATCAATCTCCTACTACTTAGTTATTTACTTTGCCTTTATTTTACTTTGCATCTTTATCATAAAAATACCAAAAATATTATCTTATCATATCTATCAGATCTCACTCTCGTAAGTGGCCCTATAGGGAGTGACAACCCTTATTTGCGTTGCTTGCGAGGATTTATTTGTTTTGTGTAGGTGCGAGGGACTCGCGTGTAGCCTCCTACTGGATTGATACCTTGGTTGTCAAAAACTGAGGGAAATACTTACGCTACTTTCCTGCATCATCCCTTCCTCTCCGGGGAAAACCAACGCAGTGCTAAAAGAGGTAACAAGAAGGATTTCTGGCGCCGTTGCCGGGGAGGTCTACGCAAAAGTCAACATACCAAGTACCCATCACATACCCTTATCTCCCGCATTACATTATTTGCCATTTGCCTCTCGTTTTCCTCTCCCCCACTTCACCCTTGCCGTTTTATTTGCCCTGTCTCTCTATCCTCCCTCTATTTGCCTCTTTTTGCCCACTTGCTTTTTGTTTGCTTGTGTGTTAGTTTGCTTGCTTGTCGTTATGGATTGTTCTTTACCTTCTGCCTCTATGTCTGAAATTGGGGATACTATTGTCGATAATAATTTTGATGCTCCTACTAAAGAACCCACTATCTCACATATAAAAAGATTCCGTGTTGGTAGTGGTAATATTATTGGAAAAGGAGTTATTCAAGATTTCTTTACTTGTGCCGGTGCTTTACCCTCTATGGGTAGTTCTATCCTTCATAGAACTAGTAGTCTTGCAGACACTATTGCCATGCTTATAGTTGAACTTGAAAGGCAATTCATGCACATGCATCCTTCCATACAAAGGCTTTTCCTAGAATTTTCTAATATTGAGCATTCTTCTGTTAAGCATGCCGTTACTTTTTTTTGGGCTCATGAGTTTTGATTCATAATAAATTATAGGGTGGACGCTTGCCGTCCTCCCGTAGAGGCCATCCTCTTTGATCAAGAAGAATTAATGCGTTTTCAATCTCTAGACTATGTTGCTTTCAATGAAAATCTTAGAAAAAGGGTGCCTACCAATGTTTTAGTTGATAGAATTTCTGAACTTAATGATGATTTGGCTATTCGAAATAATGAATTGGGATATTCTCTTGAATATAGGCTCACAAAGTTCTGTCAAAAGAATGCTTATAATGATGAATTGGTTCTGCAATATGAAGGACCGAAGGAGGAACCTATACCTCCCAAGGTTGATCTTGGAGAATTTTGTCGCAATAAATTTAGCCCTTTTGATTACTTTTGCTTGCCTCAAAGAAAACTTGCTGCTGAACGTAGAGAATATTAAATGAGTTTTAATAATCTATCTTACTATTATGGCAATACCTAGATCTATTCTTGCTTGTTATGCCTAGCTAGGGGCGTTAAACGATAGCGCTTGTTGGGAGGCAACCCAATTTTATTTTTATTTATTGATTTTTGCTCCTGTTTAGTAATAAATAAATAAATTATCTAGCCTCTGTTTTGGTTGTGTTTTTTGTGTTTAATTAGAGTTTGTGCCAAGTAGAACCACTGGGAAGACTTGGGGAAAGTCTTGTTGAACTTGCTGTAAAAAACAGAAACTTTACCGCTCACGAGAACTGCTGTAATTTTTATTTGGAAAGTGATATTTAGTTAATTCTTTTTGCAGATTATTAATAGATAAATTCCTCAAGTCCAGCAATTTATTTTAGAATTTTTGGGGTTCCAGATCTTGCGCTAGCTACAGATTACTACAGACTGTTCTGTTTTTGACAGATTCTGTTTTTCGTGTGTTGTTTGCTTATTTTGATGAATCTATGGCTAGTAAAATAGTTTATAAACCATAGAGAAGTTGGAATAAAGTATGTATAACACCCATATAAATAAATAATGAGTTCATTACAGTACCTTGAAGTGATCTTTTGTTTTCTTTCGCTAACGGAGCCCACTAGATTTTCTACTTTAAGTTTTGCGTTGTGAAGTTTTCAAGTTTTGGGTAAAGATTTGATGGATTATGGAACAAGGAGTGGAAAGAGCCTAAGCTTGGGGATGCCCATGGCACCCCCAAGATAATATAAGGCACATAAAAGCCAAATCTTGGGGATGCCCCGGAAGGCATCCCCTCTTTTGTCTACTTCTATCGGTAACTTTACTTGGAGCTATATTTTTATTCGCCACATGATATGTGTTTTGCTTGGAGTGTCTTGTATTATTTGAGTCTTTGCTTGTTAGTTTACCACAATCATCCTTGCTGTACACACCTTTTGAGAGAGCCATACATGATTTGTAATTTGTTAGAATACTCTATGTGCTTCGCTTATATCTTTTGAGTTATATAATTTTGCTCTAGTGCTTCACTTATATCTTTTAGAGCACGGTGGTGGATTTTGTTTTATAGAAACTATTGATCTCTCATGCTTCACTTAGATTATTTTGAGAGTCTTAATATCATGGTAATTTGCTTAAAATCCTAATATGCTTGGTATGCAAGATTAATAATAAAACTTTCTTATGAGTGTGTTGAATACTAAGAGAAGTTTGATGCTTGATGATTGTTTTGAGACATGGAGGTAATAATATCAAAGTTGTGCTAGTTGAGTAGTTGTGAAATTGAGAAATACTTGTGTTGAGGTTTTCAAGTCCCGTAGCATGCACGTATGGTAAACGTTATGCAACAAATTTGAAACATGAGGTGTTATTTGATTGTCTTCCTTATGAGTGGCGGTCGGGGACGAGTGATGGTCTTTTCCTACCAATCTATCCCCCTAGGAGCATGCGCGTAGTACCGAGGTTTTTGATGACTTGTAGATTTTTGCAATAAGTATGTGAGTTCTTTATGACTAATGTTGAGGCCATGGATTATACGCACTCTCACCCTTCCATCCTTGCTAGCCTCTTCGGTACCGTGCATTGCCCTTTCTCACATTGAGAGTTGGCGCAAACTTCGCCGGTGCATCCAAACCCCATGATATGATACGCTCTTTCACACATAAACCTCCTTATATCTTCCTCAAAACATCCACCATACCTACCTATTATGGCATTTCCATAGCCATTCCGAGATATATTGCCATGCAACTTTCCACCGTTCCGTTCATCATGACAGATTCATCATTGTCATATTGCTTAGCATGGTCATGTAGTTGACATAGTATTTGTGGCAAAGCCACCATTCATAATTCTTTCATACATGTCACTCTTGGTCTATTGCATATCCCGGTACACCGCCGGAGGCATTCATATAGAGTCATCTTTGTTCTAGTATCGAGTTGTAATCATTGAGTTGTAAATAAATAGAAGCGTGATGATCATCATTTTCTAGAGCATTGTCCCAAGTGAGGAATAATAAAAAAAGAGAAGGCCCAAAAAAAGAGAAAGGCCATAAAAAAAATAAAAGGCCCAAAGAAAAAAATGAGAGAAAAAGAGAGAAGGGACAATGTTAATATCCTTTGCCACACTTGTGCTTCAAAGTAGCACCATGATTTTCATAGTAGAGAGTCTCTCATGTTATCACTTTCATATACTAGTGGGAATTTTTCATTATAGAACTTGGCTTGTATATTCCAACAATGGGCCTCCTCAAGTGCCCTAGGTCTTTGTGAGCAAGCAAGTTGGATGCACACCCACTAGTTTCTTTTGTTGAGCTTTCATACATTTATAGCTCTAGTGCATCCGTTGCATGGCAATCCCTACTCCTTGCATTAACATCAATCGGTGGGCATCTCCATAGCCCATTGATTAGCCTCGTTGATGTGAGACTTCCTCCCTTTTTGTCTTCTCCACATAACCCCCTCATTATATTCTATTCCACCTATAGTGCTATGTCCATGGCTCGCGCTCATATATTGCGTGAAAGTTTATAGGTTTGAGATTACTAAAGTATGAAACAATTGCTTGGCTTGTCATCGGGGTTGTGCATGATGATAGCATTCTTGTGTGACGAAAATGAAACATGACTAAACCATATGATTTTGTAGGGATGAACTTTTTTTGGCCATGTTATTTTGAGAAGACATAATTGCTTAGTTAGTATGCTTGAAGTATTATCATTTTTATGTCAATATGAACTTTTGTCTTGAATCTTTCGGATCTGAATATTCATACCACAATTAAGAAGAATTACAATAAAATTATGCCAAGTAGCACTCCGCATCCAAAATTCTATTTTTATCATTTACCTACTCGAGGACGAGCAGGAATTAAGCTTGGGGATGCTTGATACGTCTCCAACGTATCTATAATTTTTGATTGCTTCATGCTATATTATCTACTGTTTTGGACATTATTGGGCTTTATTATCACTTTTACATTATTTTTGGAACTAACCTATTAACCGGAGGCCCAGCCCAGAATTGCTGTTTTTTTTGCCTGTTTTAGGGTTTCGAAGAAAAGGAATATCAAACGGAGTCCAAACGGAATGAAACCTTCGGGAACGTGATTTTCTCATCGAATACAACTCAGGAGACTTGGACCATACGTCAAGACACGTAACAGGAGGCCACGAGGTAGGGGGCGCGCCTACCCCCACAGGCGCGCCCTCCACCCTTGTGGGCCCCCTGTTGCTCCACCGACGTACTTCTTCCTCCTATATATACCCACGTACCCCAAACGACCAGATACAAAGCCAAAACCCTAATTCCACCGCCGTAACTTTCTGTATCCACGAGATCCCATCTTGGGGCCTGTTCCGGAGCTCCGCCGGAGGGGGCATCGATCACGGAGGGCTTCTTCATCAACACCGTAGCCCCTCCGATGAAGTGTGAGTAGTTTACCTCAGACCTACGGGTCCATAGTTAGTAGCTAGATGGCTTCTTCTCTCTTTTTGGATCTCAATACAATGTTCTCCCCCTCTCTTGTGGAGATCTATTCGATGTAATCTTCTTTTTGCGGTGTGTTTGTTGAGACCGATGAATTGTGGGTTTATGATCAAGTCTATCTATGAATAATATTTGAATCTTCTCTGAATTATTTTATGTATGATTGGTTATCTTTGCAAGTCTCTTCGAATTATCATTTTGGTTTGGCCTACTAGATTGATCTTCCTTGCAATGGGAGAAGTGCTTAGCTTTGGGTTCAATCTTGCAGTGTCTTTTCCCGGTGACACTAAGGGCAGCAAGGCACGTATTGTATTGTTGCCATTGA
This sequence comes from Triticum urartu, assembly GCF_056163025.1. Classification (NCBI taxonomy): domain Eukaryota; kingdom Viridiplantae; phylum Streptophyta; class Magnoliopsida; order Poales; family Poaceae; genus Triticum; species Triticum urartu. Next base: position 140,415,259 of record NC_141874.1, on the reverse strand, counting down.
GGATATCAAGATGGGGTTTTATTCATATTGCATGAGTCTACCCCTCTACATCATGTCATCTTGCTTAAGGCGTTACTCTGTTTTTAACTTAATACTCTAGATGCATGCTGGATAGCGGTTGATGAGTGGAGTAATAGTAGTAGATGCAGGCAGGAGTCGGTCTACTTGTCTCGGACGTGATGCCTATATACATGATCATACCTAGGTATTCTCATAACTATGCTCAATTCTGTCAATTGCTCAATAGTAATTTCTTCACCCACCGTAGAATACTTTTGCTCTCGAGAGAAGCCACTAGTGAAACCTATGGCCCCGGGTCTATCTTTATCATATCAATCTCCTCCTACTTAGTTATTTACTTTGCTATTTACTTTGCCTTTATTTTACTTTGCATCTTTATCATAAAAATACCAAAAATATTATCTTATCATATCTATCAGATCTCACTCTCGTAAGTGGCCCTATAGGGATTGACAACCCCTATTTGCGTTGGTTGCGAGGATTTATTTGTTTTGTGCAGGTGCGAGGGACTCGCGCGTAGCCTCCTACTGGATTGATACCTTGGTTCTCAAAAACTGAGGGAAATACTTACGCTACTTTGCTGCATCATCCCTTCCTCTTCGGGGAAAACCAACGCAGTGCTAAAAGAGGTAGCAGTGGACAGCGGGGCCAGGCTGAATCTGATTTCCTTGGCAGTTATCAATAAGCTTCAGATAGGAGAAGAAGAGCTAGAGGTTACCAGTATGTTTCAAGGAGTTAATCCTAGCAGGAGCCGTCCTAAGGGAAAGATCACGTTGCCGGTAACATTTCGGGGAGAGCTAAACTACTAGACTGAGAGGATTGTGTTTGATCTGGTTGATCTCCCCCTGCCCTACAATGGGATTCTTGGACGCCCAGCTCTGGCTAAGTTCATGGCGGCATCCCACTATGCCTACAACACTTTGAAGATGCCTGGGCCACTGGGAGTCATCACTATCCCATCAGATGAGAAGGATGCAATCATTTGTGTGGACAAGATGTACCGGGACGCGGTCGCGGCAGAGGCAGCGGCGGCTCCCGCAAGGAAAGTAATGAAAATAAGAGAGACTGTAGGGACTCCGACAAAGAGTCCGGGAGCATGGCCCCACCGAGTGCACGACACCCGTTGACGACGTGCCGGGCTGTTCTAACAGCAAGAGATCCAAGGTGGCTGCACCCCAAGAGAAGAAGGTCCCGGCAGGGCTGGATGGCATTGATGGTACTTTTACTATCAGCGCCACCCTCAATGACAAATAGGAAAGCGCTCTTGTTGCCTTCCTGCGGGCAAATATCGACGTGTTTGCCTGGCAACCATCTAATATCCCCGGTGTTCCTAGGGAGGTAATCGAGCACCACCTTGTTGTCTACCCACATGCCCGACTTGTCAAGCAGAAAGTCTGGAAGCAGGCCTTGGAGAGACAGCAGTTTATTGCAGAAGATATCAAGAAGCTTGAGGCAACTGGTTTGGTCAGAGGAGTATTGCACCCCACGTGGTTGGCAAATCCAGTGTTAGTCCAGAAAACTAACGGGAAGTGGAGGCTTTGCATAGATTTCACAGATCTCAACAAGGCCTGCCCGAAAGACACATTTCCCTTCCCGCGCATCGACCAAATTGTGGATTGCACTTCGGGTTGTGATTTGCACACTTTTTGGACGCATACTCTGGGTATCACCAAATCTTCATGTCCAAGGAAGATTAAGAGAAGACGTCGTTTATCGCTCCTTGTGGTACGTACTGCTTTGTCCGCATGCCATTTGGATTAAAGAGTGTCGGGTCCACTTTTGCAAGGGCAATCCAGATTGGTTTTGAGCCACAGTTGCATAGAAACATAGAAGCCTACATGGATGATATAGTGGTCAAGACCAAGGATAAGGCCATCCTTATTTAGGATTTGGAAGAGACATTTGATAACCTGTGCAAGATCAATCTAATGATCAACCTGGAGAAGTGTGTATTTGGTGTTCCCTCTAGCAAGTTGCTTGGTTTCTTTGTATCCCACCGCGGGGTCGAAGCCAACCCTGACAAGATCAAGGTCATCGAGTAGAACCAGGCACCAAGGACAGTTAAGGATGTGAGGCACCTGACAGGATGTGTTGCCGCACTAAGCAGATTCATTTCCAAGTCTGCCGAGCGCGCCCTGCCATTCTTCAAAATTTTCAAGAAGGCCGGCCCTATGAAGTGGACCCCAGAAGCAGATGTAGCTTTGCAAGAGTTGAAAGCTTACTTGTCCTCTGTGCCTACCTTGGTTGCTCCCAAACCCCAGGAGCCGTTGTTGCTATACTTGGCGACAACCAACCAAGTGGTCAGTGCGGCCCTGGTAGCGCAGTGAGAAGAGGATGAGGCAGAAAGTGAACAGAGATTGGCAGAATCAGAGAAGGATCATGGCAGAAATGAGCACGACAACAAGAGCAACCCCAAGGACGCGGCAAGGAAGAAAGTGGTGTAGTGATACGTCTCCAACGTATCTATAATTTTTGATTGTTCCATGCTATTATATTATCTATTTTGGATGTTTAATGGGCTTTAATATGCTCTTTTATATTATTTTTTGGACTAACCTATTAACCGGAGACCCAGTGCCGGTTTCTTTTTTTGCCTATTTCAGTGTTTCGCAGAAAAAGAATACCAAACAGAATGAAACCATCGCAATGATCTTTCTTAGACCAAAATAAAACCAGAAGACTTGGAGTTGAAGTCTAGAATTCCATGAGGCGGCCACGAGGCAGGAGGGCGTGCCCAGGGGGGGTAGGCGCGCCCCCACCCTCATGGGCCCCATGGAGCTTCACCTACGTACTTATTTGGCCTATATATACCCTTATACCCTAGAAACATCAGGGGGAGCCACGAAACCACTTTTCCACCGCCGCAACCTTCTGTACCTGTGAGATCCCATCTTGGGGCCTTTTCCGGCGATCTGCCGGAGGGGGAATCGATCACGAAGGGATTCTACATCAACACCATAGCCTCTCCGATGAAGCGTGAGTATTTTACCATAGACCTTCGGGTCCATGGTTATTAGCTAGATGGCTTCTTCTCTCTCTTTGATTCTCAATACAAAGTTCTCCTCGATGTTCTTGGAGATCTATTCGATGTAATACTCTTTTGCGGTGTGTTTGCCGAGATCCGATGAATTGTGGGTTTATGAACTTGATTATCTATGAATATTATTTGGTTCTTCTCTGAATTCTTATATGCATGATTTGATATCTTTGGCCTACTAGATTGATATTTCTTGCAATGGGAGAAGTGCTTAGCTTTGGGTTCAATCTTGCGGTGTCCTTTCCCAGTGACAGTAGGGGCAGCAAGGCATGTTTTATATTGTATTGTTGCCATCGAAGATAAAAAGATGGGGTTTATGTCATATTGCTTGAGTTTATCCCTCTACATCATGTCATCTTGCTTAATGCATTACTCTGTTCTTATGAACTTAATACTCTAGATGCATGCTGGATAGCGGTCGATGTGTGGAGTAATAGTAGTAGATGCAGAATCATTTCGATCTACTTGACACGAACGTGAAGCCTATATTCATGATCATTGCCTTAGATATCTTCATAACTATGCACTTTTCTATCAATTGCTCGGCAGTAATTTGTTCACCCACCGTAATACATGCTATCATGAGACAAGCCACTAGTGAAACCTATGGCCCCCGGGTCTCTTTCTTATTATATTGCATCTCTTTTATTATCGCATCTCGTTTACTATTTTGCAATCTTTACTTTCCAATATATACAACAAAATACCAAAAATATTTATCTTACTATCTCTATCAGATCTCACTTTCGCAAGTGACCGTGAAGGGATTGGCAACCCCTTTATCACATTGGTTGCGAGGTTCTTGATTGTTTGTGCAGGTACTAGGTGACTTGTGCGTTGTCTCCTACTAGATTGATACCTTGGTTCTCAAAAACTGAGGGAAATACTTACGCTACTTTGCTGCATCGCCCTTTCCTCTTCAAGGGAAAACCAACGCATGCTCAAAAGGTAGCAAGAAGGATTTCTGGCGCCGTTGCCGGGGAGATCTATGCCAAGTCAAGACATACCAAGTACCCATCATAAACTTTTCTCCCTCGCATTGCATTATTTGCCATTTGCCTCTCATTTTCCTCTCCCCCACTTCACCTTTGCCACTTTATTCGCCCCTCTTTCGTTTGTCTCTTTTCGCTTGCTTCTTGTGTGCTTGTGTGTTGGATTGATTGTTTGTCACGATGGCTCAAGATAATACTAAATTTTGTGACTTTTCCAATACCAACAACAATGATTTTATTAGCACTCCGATTGCTCCTACTAACGATGCTGAATCTTGTGAAATTAATACCGCTTTGTTGAATCTTGTTATGAAAGATCAATTTTCTGGCCTTCCTAGTGAAGATGCCGCTACCCATCTAAACAACTTTATTGATTTGTGTGATATGCAAAAGAAGAAAGATGTGGATAATAATATTGTTAAATCGAAGCTATTTCCGTTTTCGCTTAGAGATCGTGCTAAAACTTGGTTCTCTTTGCCTAAAAGTAGTACCGATCCATGAAATAAGTGCAAAGATGCTTTTATCTCTAAGTATTTTCCTCATGCTAAAATTATCTCCCTTAGGAACGATATTATGAATTTTAAGCAACTTGATCATGATCATGTTGCAGAAGCTTGGGAGAGGATGAAATTAATGATACATAATCGCCCTACTCATGGTTTGAATTTATGGATGATTATACACAAAATTTATGCCAGATTGAATTTTGCTTCTAGAAATCTTTTAGATTTGGCCGCGGGAGGCACTTTTATGGAAATCACTTTAGGAGAAGCTACTAAACTCCTAGACAATATTATGGTTAATTATTCTCAATGGCACATTGAAAGATCCACTAGTAAAAAAGTTCATGCAATTGAAGAGATTAATGTTTTAAGTGGAAAGATGGATGAACTTATGAAATTGTTTGCTAATAAAAGTGTTTCTTCCGATCCTAATGATATGCCTTTGTCCACTTTGATTGAGAATAATAAGGAATCTATGGATGTGAATTTTGTTGGTAGGAACAATTTTGGTAACAACGCGTATAGAGGAAACTTTAATTCTAGGCCGTTTCCTCTAATAATTATGGTAATTCCTACAAAAAATCTTATGGAAATTTTGATAAGATGCACTATGATTTTGAGATTAGTGTTAAAGAATTTATGAGTTCGCAAAAGAATTTGAATGCTTTGGTTGAAGAAAAATTCCTTAAGATTGATGAGTTGGCTAGGAACGTGGATATAATTTCTCTTGATGTTGATTCTTTGAAACTTAGATCTGTTCCACCTAAGCATGAAATCAATGAGTCTCTCAAGGCCATGAGAATTTCCATTGATGAGTGCAAAGAAAGAACTGCCAGGATGCGTGCTAAAAAAGATTTCTTTGTGAAAGCGTGTTCTTCTAGTTTTCATGATAAAAATGATGAAGATCTAAAAGTGATTGATGTGTCTCCTATTAAATCTTTGTTTTCCAATATGAATCTTGATAAAGATGGGACTGGAGATGAGTCAACTTTACCTAAAAGGCGTCCCAATGATTCAGAGTTTTTAGATCTTGATGCAAAAATTAATAAAAGTGGGATTGAAGAGGTCAAAACTTTACATAGCAATGAACCCACTATTTTGGATTTCAAGGAATTTAATTATGATAATTGATCTTTGATAGATTGTATTTCCTTGTTGCAATCCGTTTTAAATTCTCCTCATGCTTATGATCAAAATAAAGCTTTTACTAAACATATCGTTGATGCTTTAATGCAATCCCATGAAGAAAAGCTTGAACTAGAAGTTTCTATCCCTAGAAAACTTTATGATGAGTGGGAACCTACTATTGAAATTAAGATTAAAGATTATGAATGCTATGCTCAATGTGATTTGGGTGCTAGTGTTTCCACGATTCATCCTTGTCCCGCGTAACCACGAGGGATCAATATTTAAAGTGGGCAGAGCCGAAATATGGCGAATTGCCGAGACCGGATACCTATCCGGCACACCGAAGAAGGCTTCTGGAGAGTGGAATTTTGAGTGGTTCTACATTGAGGACTGATGCGTCCATTTTGCATCATGCTTTTATATCGATATTTATTGCATTATGGGCTGTTATTACACTTTATGTCACAATACTTATGCCTATTCTCTCTTATTTTACAAGGTTTACATAAGGAGGGAGAATGCCGGCAGCTGGGATTCTAGGCTGGAAAAGGAGCAAAAATTAGAGACCTATTCTGCACAGCTCCAAAAGTCCTGAAACTTCACAGAAGCTATTTTTAGAATATATAAAAAATACTGAGCGCAAGAAGTACCAGAGGGGGGCCACTCACCAGCCATGAGGGTGGGGGCCAGCCCTACCCCCCTGGGCGCGCCCCCTGCCTCATGGGCCCCATGGTGGCCCTCCGATGCCCATCTTCTGCTATATGGAGTCTTTCGTTGAGGAAAAAATCATAAGCAAGCTTTCGGTACGACACTCCGCCGCCACATGGCGGAACCTTGGCGGAACCAATCTAGGGCTCTGGCGGAGCTGTTCTGCCGGGGAAACTTCCCTCTGGGTGGGGGAAATCATCACCATCGTCATCACCAACGATCCTCTCATCAGGAGGGGGTCAATCTCCATCAACATCTTCACCAGCACCATCTCCTCTCAAACCCTAGTTCATCTCTTGTATCCAATTCTTGTCTCTAAGTCTAGGATTGGTACCTGTAGGTTGCTAGTAGTGTTGATTACTCCTTGTAGTTGATGCTAGTTGGTTTACTTGGTGGAAGATCATATGTTCAGAACCTATATGCGCATTAATACCCATCTGATTATGAACATTAATATGCTTTGTGAGTAGTTACGTTTGTTCCTGAGGACATGGAGAAGTATTGCTATTAGTAGTCATGTGAATTTGGAATTCGTTCGATATTTCGATGAGATGTATGTTGTCTCTCCTCTAGTGGTGTTATGTGAACATCGACTACATGACACTTCACCATTATTTGGGCCTAGAGGAAGGCATTGGGAAGTAATAAGTAGATACTGGGTTGCTAGAGTGACAGAAGCTTAAACCCTAGTTTATGTGTTGCTTCGTAAGGGGCTGATTTGGATCCATATGTTTCATGCTATGGTTAGGTTTACCTTAATACTTTTGTTGTAGTTGCGGATGCTTGCAATAGAGGTTAATCATAAGTGGGATGCTTATCCAAGTAAGGACAGTACCCAAGCACCGGTCCACCCACATATCAGATTATCAAAGTACCGAACGCGAATCATATGAACGTGATGAAAACTAGCTTGACGATAATTCCCATGTGTCCTCGGGAGCGCTTTCTTCTATATAAGAGTTTGTCCAGGCTTGTTCTTTGCTACAAAAAGGATTGGGCCACCTTGCTGCACTTTATTTACTTTTGTTACTTGTTGCTTGTTACAAATTATCTTATCACAAAACTATCTATTACCTATAATTTCAGTGCTTGCAGAGAATAACCTTACTGAAAACCGCTTATCATTTCCTTCTGCTCCTCGTTGGGTTCGACACTCTTACTTATCTAAAGGACTACGATAGATCCCCTATACTTGTGGGTCATCAAGACTCTTCTCTGGCACCGTTGTCGGGGGAGTGAAGCGCCTTTGGTAGGTGGAATTTGGTAAGGAAAAGTTTATATAATGTGCTGAAATTTACTATCACTTGTTACTATGGAAAGTAATCCTTTGAGGGGCTTGTTCGGGGTATCTTCACCCCAACCAGTAGAGCAAAGAGTTGCTCCTCAACCTACTGAACCTACTGAAAATGAAAATGTCTACTTTGAAATTCCTTCGGGTATGATAGAAAAACTGCTAGCTAATCCTTTTGCAGGAGATGGAACATTACATCCTAATGAGCACCTAATATATGTGGATGAAGTTTGTGGATTATTTAAGCTTGCAGGTATGCCCGATGATGTTATCAAGAAGAAGGTCTTCCCTTTATCTTTGAAGGGAGATGCACTAACATGGTATAGGCTATGTGATGATATGGGATCATGGAACTACAAATGATTGAAATTGGAATTTCATCAGAAGTTTTATCCTATGCATCTGGTTCATCGTGATCGTAATTATATATATAATTTTTGGCCTCGCAAAGGAGAAAGCATCGCTCAAGCTTGGGGAGGCTTAAATCAATCTTATATTCACGCCCCAATCATGAGCTCTCAAGAGAAATGATTATCCAAAATTTTTATGCTCGGCTTTTTGATAACAATCGCACCATGCTTGATACTTCTTGTGCTAGCTCTTTTATGATGAAGACTATTGAATTCATATGGGATTTATTGGAAAGAATTAAACGCAACTCTGAAGATTGGGATCTCGACGAAGGTAAGGAGTCAGGTATGACACCTAAGTTTGATTGTGTTAAATATTTTATGGATACCGATGTTTTCCGTAAATTTAGCACTAAATATGGACTTGACTTCGAGATAGTTGCTTCTTTCTGTGAATCTTTTGCTACTCATGTTGATCTCCCTTAGGAGAAGTGTTTTAAATATCATCCTCCCATTGAAGTAAAAGTAGCCGCACCTATTAAAGTTGAAGAAAAGACTATCACTTATAATGATCCTATTATTCCTACTGCTTATGTTGAGAAACCACATTTTCCTGCTAGGATAAAAGATCATGCTAAAGCTTCAACCGTGGTTCGTAAAAGCAATATTAGAACCCATACACCTCCTGAGCAAGTTAAAGTTGAACCTAATATTGCTATTGTTAAGGATCTCTTGGCTGATAATATTGATGGGCATGTTATTTATTTCTATGATGAAACTGCTAGAATTGCTAAACCTTGTGCTAAAGATAAACATAGACCTGTGGTAGGCACGCCTGTTATTTCTGTTAAAATAGGAGATCATTGTTATGATGGCTTGTGTGATATGGGTGCCAGTGCTAGTGCAATACCTATTGACTTATACAAAGAGATTATGCCTGATATTGCACTTGTTGAGTTAGAAGATATTGATGTCACAATTAAACTTGCCAATAGAGATACTATTTCACCAATTGGGATTGTTAGAGATGTTGAAGTCTTGTGTGGGAAAACTAAATATCCTGCTGATTTTCTTGTTCTTGGTTCCCCACAAGATAGCTTTTGTCCCATTATATTTGGTAGACCCTTCTTAAACACTGTTAATGCTAGGATAGACTGCAAAAAGGATGTTGTTACTATTGGTTTAGGTGATATGTCTCATGAGTTCAAATTTTCTAAATTTCGTAGACAACACCGTGAAGAGGAACTGCCTAGTAAAGATGAAATTATTGGTCTTGCTTCTATTGCCGTACCTCCTAGTGATCCTTTAGAACAATATTTGCTAGACCATGAAAATGATATGTTTATGAATGAAAGAAGGGAAATAGATGAAGTGTTCTTTAAACAGGGACCTATTCTGAAACACAACTTGCCTGTTGAAATCTTAGGGGATCCTCCTCCACCCAAGGGTGATCCCATGTTTGAGCTTAAACCATTGCCTAATACTCTTAAATATGCTTATCTTGATGAAAAGAAGATATATCCTGTTATTATTAGTGCTAACCTTTCAGAGAAGGAGGAAGAAAAATTATTGAAAACTCTGAAGAAGCACCGTGCTGCTATTGGATATACTCTTGATGATCTTAAGGGCATTAGTCCCACTCTATGTCAACACAAAATAAATTTGAAGAAAGATTGCAAACCAGTTATTGATCACCAACGACGGCTGAATCCTAAGATGAAAGAAGTGGTAAGGAAAGAAATATTAAAGCTCCTTGAGGCAGGTATAATTTATCCCGTTGCTGATAGTCAGTGGGTAAGTCCTGTCCATTGTGTTCCTAAGAAGGGAGGTATTATTGTCGTTCCTAATGATAAAGATGAATTGATTCCGCAAAGAATTATTACAGGTTATCGGATGGTAATTGATTTCCACAAATTAAATAAGGCCACTAAAAAAGATCATTACCCCTTACCTTTCATTGATCAAATGCTAGAAAGATTATCCAAACATACACATTTTTGCTTTCTAGATGGTTATTCTGGTTTCTCTCAAATACCTGTGTCAGCTAATGATCAATCAAAGACCACTTTTACTTGCCCTTTTGGTACTTTTGCTTATAGACGTATGCCTTTTGGTTTATGTAATACACCTGCTACCTTTCAAAGATGCATGATGGCTATATTCTCTGACTTTTGTGAAAAGATTTGTGAGGTTTTCATCGACGATTTCTCCGTTTATGGATCCTCTTTTGATGATTGCTTAACCAACCTTGATCAAGTTTTGCAGAAATGTGAAGAAACTAACCTTGTCTTGAATTGGGAGAAGTGCCACTTTATGGTTAATGAAGGTATTGTCTTGGGGCACAAATTTCTGAAAGGGGCATTGAAGTTGATAAAGCTAAAGTTGATGCTATTGAAAAGATGCCGTGTCCCAAGGACATGAAAGGTATAAGAAGTTTTCTGGGTCACACCGGTTTTTATAGGAGGTTCATTAAGGACTCCTCAAAAATTTCCCGGCCTTTGGCTAATTTATTACAAAAAGATATACCATTCGTCTTTGATGATGATTGTGTAGAAGCATTTGAAATACTTAAGAAAGCATTGATCTCTGCACCTATTGTTCAGCCACCTGATTGGAATTTACCTTTTGAAATTATGTGTGATGCTAGTGATTATGCTGTAGGTGCTGTTCTAGGGCAAAGAGTTGATAAGAAATTAAATGTTATTCAATATGCTAGTAAAACTCTAGACAATGCCCAAAGAAATTATGCTACTGCCGAAAAAGAATTCTTAGCAGTTGTATTTGCTTGTGATAAGTTCAGACCTTATATTGTTGATTCTAAAGTAACTATTCACACGGATCATGATGTTATTAAATATCTTATGGAAAAGAAAGATGCTAAACCTAGACTTATTAGATGGGTTCTCTTGCTACAAGAATTTGATTTTGCATATTATTGATAGAAAGGGAGCTGAGAACCCCGTTGCAGATAACTTGTCTAGGTTAGAAGATGTTCTTGATGACCCACTACCTATTGATGATAGCTTTCCTGATGAACAATTAAATGTCATAAATGCTTCTCATACTGCTCCATGGTATGCTGATTATGCTAATTACATTGTTGATAAATTTATACCACCTAGTTTCACATACCAGCAAAAGAAAAAAAATCTATGATTTAAGACATTACTGTTGGGATGACCCACATCTTTATAAAGAAGGAGTAGATGGTGTTATTAGGCGTTGTGTACCTGAGCATGAACAGGAACAGATCCAACACAAGTGTCACTCCGAATCTTATGGAGGACACCACGCTGGAGATAGAACTGCACATAAGGTATTGCAATCCGGTTTTTATTGGCCTACTCTCTTCAAGGATGCCCGTAAGTTTGTCTTATCTTGTGATGAATGTCAAAGAATTGGTAATATTAGTAGACGTCAAGAAATGCCTATGAATTATTCACTTGTTATTGAACCATTTGATGTTTGGGGCTTTGATTATATGGGACCTTTTCCTGCCTCTAATGGGTATACACATATTTTAGTTGCTGTTGATTACGTTACTAAGTGGGTAGAAGCTATTCCAACTAGTAGTGCTGATCATAACACCTCTATTAAGATGCTTAAAGAAGTCATTTTTCCGAGGTTTGGAGTCCCTAGATATTTAATGACTGATGGTGGTTCACATTTTATTCATGGTGCTTTCCGTAAAATGCTTGCTAAGTATGATGTCAATCATAGAATTGCATCTCCTTATCACCCACAGTCTAGTGGTCAAGTAGAATTGAGTAATAGAGAACTCAAATTAATTTTGCAAAAGAATGTTAATAGATCTAGAAAGAATTGGTCCAAGAAACTTGATGATGCATTATGGGCCTATAGAACTGCATATAAAAATCCTATGGGTATGTCTCCATATAAAATGGTTTATGGAAAAGCATGTCACTTACCTATCAAACTAGAACATAAGGCTTATTGGGCTATTAAAGAGCTCAATTATGATTTCAAACTTGCCGGTGAGAAAAGGTTATTTGACATTAGCTCACTTGATGAATGGAGAACCCAAGCCTATGAGAATGCCAAATTGTTTAAATAAAAAGTTAAAAGATGGCATGACAAAATGATACAATAGCGCGAGTTTAATGTAGGTGATTATGTATTGCTATACAACTCTCGTTTAAGATTTTTTGCAGGAAAACTTCTCTCTAAATGGGAAGGTCCTTACGTTATCGAGGAGGTCTATCGTTCCGGTGCCATAAAAATCAACAACTTCGAAGGCACAAATCTGAAGGTGGTGAACGGTCAAAGAGTCAAACATTATATCTCAGGTAATCCTACAAATGTTGAAACCAATGTTATTGAAACCGTAACCCCGGAGGAATACATAAGGGACACTTTCCGTAATGTTTCAGACTCCGAAAAGGAATAGGTATGTGGTACGGTAAGTAAACCGACTCCAAAATAGTTCTAATGGCAATTTTTCTCTGTTTTGGAATATTTAGAAAAATAGAAATATAAGAAGCAGTCCGGGATGGACACGAGGGCTCCACGAGGGTGGAGGGCGCGCCCTACCCCCCTGAGCGCGCCCCTGCCTCGTGGGAACCTCGTGCGATCTCCGGACTCCGTTTTCTTGCACGTTACATATTTTGGTCGGTAAAAATTCATTATATAATCTCCCGAAGGTTTTGACTCCTGTATCACGCAATTGTCCTCTGTTCTTGTTTCGAGCTGTTTTTCTGACAGATCTAGATCATCATGACGTCTCCAAGTGCCCCCAAGGACAAGTTTTTCGAGAAGGTCATCAACCCCTACCACGCGGAAGTGCTGCAACACCCTCAAACCATTGAGATGCATGAGGGGGTGCTGCACATCCGCGATATTGAGGGACCAAGGAGGACCGGAAGCGTGGAGACAAGGCTCGAGGCAATGGAGCAACAAGTTTTCAAGTGCCAGGAGATGGTGGAACATGGACTCAACGCCAACCATATGATGATCATGGAGTTCACCAACAACCACAAGCTGGATGCCGAGAACATTGGGGAGACCATCTTCAAGCTTCACGAGAAGAACGAGCACCTCCAAGCCCAAATCTATGACCTGCAAAACCAAAACTATGAGTATGAATATAGATTCAAGAGGGTGAGTTTGGCTGTAGATTTGAGGATCCCGGAGACTCGTTCATCCTTATATGATGGTGAGCCTACGCCTTGGAAGATGGACGACAAGCCTACTTCATCATCACTACCATCTTCTTCACCAACAAAGGAGACATAATCATATGGGTATGGACAGTCCCCTTGGCAACTGCCAAGCTTGGGGGAGTGCCCCTGTATCGTATCACCATCACATCTCTATCTTTATCGTTTTTCTTAGTCTCATCCTTTTAGTAATATCTTGATCTAGTAGAATAAAGTTTTTGGTATGATCTAGTTTTGAGTTTTGCTTTATGATCCCTCTATGTAATCGAGTACGTGAGCTATATAATAAAGACTAGTGTTGAGTCAAGGGCTTGATTATCTTGCTATGATCTTGAGTGAATAAAACAAAAGAGAAGAAATAAAAAGAAACAAAGAGATCATATGGATCTTATGGAGATTAATGGGCTCACATATAAAGAGTATGATGAATAAAAGTTGTTGAGAGTTGACAAACATAGTTTTGGTCATCGTTGCAATTAATAGGAAGTAATAAAGAAAGAGAGGTCTTCACATATAAATACACTATCTTGGACATCTTTTATGATTGTGAGCACTCATTAAAATATGACATGCTAAAGAGTTGACATTGGACAAGGAAGACAACGTAATGGGTTATCTTTTCTTATATCTGAGATAAATTATATTGTCATGGATCATCCAACATGATTGAGCTTGCCTTTCCCCCTCATGCTAGCCAAATTCTTTGCACCAAGTAGACTAAACACACTTTTGCCATGAGAGACCACCATATCTACCTATGGATTGAGTAAGATCCTTCAAGTAAGTTGTCACCGGTGCAAGCAATAAAAATTGCTCTCTAAATATGTATGATTGATTGGTGTGGAGGAAATAAGCTTTATACGATCTTGTGATGTGGAAGAAATAAAAGCGACGGACTACATAATAAAGGTCTATATCACAAGTGGCAATATAAAGTGACGTTCTTTCGCATTACGATTTTGTGCATCCAACCATAAAAGGACATGACAACCTCTACTTCCCTCTGCGAAGGGCCTATCTTTTACTTTTATCTCCTACCTTACATAAGAGTCATGGTGATCTTCACCTTTCCTTTTACATTTTATCATTTGGCAAGCACAATATGTTGGAAAGATCCTGATATATATAGCTAATTGGATGTGAGTCTTCATGAACAATTATTGTTGACATAACCCTTGAGGTAAAATGTTGGGAGGCAAAATTATAAGCCCCTATCTTTCTCTGTGTCCGATTAAAACTTCATACCCATAAATATTGTGTGAGTGTTAGCAATTGTGAAAGACTAAAAGATTGTTGAGTATGTGGACTTGCTAAAAAGCTCTTATATTGACTCTTTCTTATGTTATGATAAATTGCAATTGCCTCAATGACTGAGATTAGAGTTTGTTGGTTCTCAATGAAGTTTATGATTCATACTTGAAATTGTGATTGAATTGTTACTCTAGCATAAGAGATCATATGACAATATATATATATATATATGTTGCTGTTCTAAGAATGATCATGATGCCCTCATGTCCGTATTTTATTTTTATCGACACCTCTATCTCTAAACATGTGAACATATTTTTCGATTTCGGCTTTTGCTTGAGGACAAGCGAGGCCTAAGCTTGGGGGAGTTGATACGTCCATTTTGCATCATGCTTTTATATCGATATTTATTACATTATGGGCTGCTATTACACATTATGTTAAAATACTTATGCCTATTCTCTCTTATTTTACAAGGTTTACGTAAAGAGGGAGAATGCCGGCAGCTGGGATTCTGGGCTGGAAAAGGAGCAAATATTATAGACCTATTCAGCACAGCTCCAAAAGTCCTGAAACTTCACGGAAGCTATTTTAAGAATATATAAAAAATACCGACTGCAAGAAGTACCAGAGGGGGGCCACTCACCAGCCACGAGGGTGGGGGGCGCGCCCTACCCCCTGGGCGCGCCCCCTGCCTCGTGGACCCCCTGGTGGCCCTCTGATGCCCATCTTCTGCTATATGGAGTCTTTCGTTGAGAAAAAAAAATCATAATCAAGCTTTCGGGACGAGACTCCGCCGCCACGAGGCGGGACCTTGGCGGAACCAATCTAGGGCTCTAGCGGAGCTGTTCGGCCGGGGAAACTTCCCTCCGGGAGGTGGAAATCATCACCATCGTCATCACCAACAATCCTCTCATCGGGAGGGGGTCGATCTCCATCAACGTCTTCACCAGCACCATCTCCTCTCAAACCCTAGTTCATCTCTTGTATCCAATTCTTGTCTCTAAGTCTGGGATTGGTACCTGTAGGTTGCTAGTAGTGTTGATTACTCCTTGTAGTTGATGCTAGTTGGTTTACTTGGTGGAAGATCATATGTTCAAATCCTATATGAACATTAATACCCCTCTGATTATGAACATGAATATGCGTTGTGAGTAATTACGCTTGTTCCCGAGGACATGGGAGAAGTCTTGCTATTAGTAGTCATGTGAATTTGGTATTCGTTCGATATTTTGATGAGATGTATGTTGTCTCTGCTCTAGTGGTGTAATGTTTTCGACTACATGACACTTCACCATTATTTGGGCCTAGAGGAAGGCATTGGGAAGTAATAAGTAGATAATGGGTTGCTAGAGTGACAGAAGCTTAAACCCTAGTTTATGCGTTGCTTCGTAAGGGGCTGATTTGGATCCATATGTTTCATGCTATGGTTAGGTTTACCTTAATACTTTTGTTGTAGTTGTGGATGCTTGCAATAGAGATTAATCATAAGTGGGATGATTGTCCAAGTAAGGATAGTACCCAAGCACCGGTCCACCCACATGTCAGATTATCAAAGTACCGTACGTGAATCATATGAACGTGATGAAAACTAGCTTGACGATAATTCCCATGTGTCCTCGGGAGCGCTTTCTTCTATATAAGAGTTTGTCCAGGCTTGTCCTTTGCTACAAAAAGGATTGGGACACCTTGCTGCACATTATTTACTTTTGTTACTTGTTGTTCGTTACAAATTATCTTATCACAAAACTATCTATTACCTATAATTTCAATGCTTGCAGAGAATACCTTGCTGAAAACCACTTATCATATCCTTCTGCTCCTCGTTGAGTTCGACACTCTTACTTATCGAAAGGACTACAATAGATCCCCTATACTTGTGGGTCATCAAGGACATCGTACTTCCAGACCCAGCCCAGAGGGGTCTTCCTGAGTTCACAAGTGCTCCTTTAAAGAAACGCCACAGCTGGCGCCCTCGGAGCCTCGAGGAAGAAGATAGTGCGGAGGTTCGCCAACTCCTGAGCAAGATAAGGATGCTCGCCCAGTTCGGATACACGATAGTCGAAGTAATGGCGACCTCCATAGTGTGGGGGGTCCAGCCACTCCAATACAGAGGACTTCCCATGTGGCACTACAACGGGGAAGATGACGCCTCCCGCTGCGGCAGGAAAGGTCCAGACACCCCTGCCGCCCTGGCCAAAATATTGGCCGAACTGTTCAAAGGGGAGGAAGAGGAGTTCTTGCGCATCAAGCACAGGGAAGGATACTCTATGTATAGTCCTCCTAGCTGGGTAAGCCCCCAACCCCTCTACTCTACTAATTCTACTCCCTGAGCTATGTTCAACGAGCATTAACCCATCCATTTATAACAGCACTGGCAAAAGACTTCCGAGGGGCTTTACAGCCCCGCCCCGCAGCCCAAGGGCCACAATCGGGACCTTGACCCCGGATCCGAAGAGGATCTGGATATATTTGTGGTGCTCGAGAATGGGGTGTTTTTGTCACATCCCTAGCTAGTCACTGCTTGTCCTTGCATCAATCATCTTGCATCTTGTTTAAATTCATGAAAGTTGAATTGGGGAAAGTGGAAAGCCTCAGAAACCATTTCTAAAAATGATCAACTTTAAAAAAATTGCTTCAAATAAACCCAAGAAAATGTTCCTGTTAAGCTATAAAAATATTGGCAAGAGGTAAAATTCAAACCAATATTTTTGAAGTTTCGGAAATGTTTATTTTGGACATTTGAGTGAATTCAATAATTAATTGCATTGGATTTATATTTGTTATATATTGAATATAACTCCAATAATTCTGAAAGTTTGTGAGTGGCTTTGAATACTTTGTATGAAGCCACATAAATATTTTCAGAAGCTACAAAAATGATTTGGGTTAGAAACTAAATCAAAACAGAGTTAAAGAAAATAGAAAACTTAAAGAATTAGAAAGAGAGAGAGAGAGAGAGAGAGAAAAGCCACCTGGGCCACTTACCTAGCACCTACCACAGCCCACCGTGCGGCCCAGCCCACCACCGCCTCCTCCCCTGTCGTCTTCCTCCTCTGCCAGGAGGATGAGCGCGTGCCTGACGCGCGCCGGCACGCGCCGACCACCTCCTGCTTCCCTGCTCGCCGCTGGAGGCACCGAGGGCGCCGCGCACTCCCCGCGACCTCTGCATCTCTCCCCTCTCACTCTCTCTCGTGCTTCTCCCCTCCTCTGCTCTCTCTCCCTCTCACGCCCGAGCACAACCGTCACCGCCGCTCGTCGTTGTCGCGACCACCGCCTCCTCCTCGCCTCACTGACCTGTCCACAAGCCCCGCCACCGTCGCCTACGCCTCTTCGTTGAGCCACATGACGCGGGAAGCCCTAGAGAGCTGCCATCGCTGTCTTCTTCACCTCCGGCCGCCGGAGATCGCCTTCGCTGCCCCGTCGACCTCAGCGCGTCCCCAAGCCCGCTGAGCATCTCGTCGCACCCGCCATGAGCTCCTGCTCCTGCTCCCCCTCTCCATTTTCCCCTCATGCACCGTAGCCATCGCCTCGCCTGCAACCGAACGCGCCGCCGCAAACCTCGTCGCCGGCGCCACTCCGGCCACTCCCCGGCTGCGCCACCACCACGGTTGGATGCGGACGAGCGTCCGCATCCCGTAGCTGTGCTTCGCGCGCCAAACGGTGCTCTGTAGGCGAATCCCGCAGCGCACCGCCGTGTCTGGACTCACCGGCGGCTAAACGCCGGCGATCGCTGACCCGTTGACTGGCGTGGGTTGACCCCACTACCCGGTTTGACCTCCCCCTCTCTCTCACTGACTTGCGGGCCCCGCCTGACTAATTACTCTAGTTAGCACTAATTAACTAGTTAGGTTAGTTACTACAGTCACTGACTAGTGGGTCCTGCCCAGTTAGTTAGGTCTAACTAACTTAGTTAGTTGACCGGGTCACTGACCATTGGGTCCCACTGGTCAGGTTTGACCTGGTTGACGCCTATTGACTGCTGACGTCACCCTGACGTAGTGCTGACGCAATAATGTAATTTCTGGTTTAAAAACAATTCTGGACATTCCTGAAATTGCTTTAAACTTCAAAAATTCATAGTAATTCAACCATACTCAGATGAAGATAATTCATATATGAAAAATTATCAGAAAAATATAATCTGTCCATCTGTACCATTTTCATGCATGACATACCAACTTATACCTACTGTATAAGTGAAAACATGATAATTGCATTTTAAGTGCTTAATATGGAGCTTGCATATGAACCTTTGGTTCATATGGACTTCCTCTAAATTGTTGCTAGATGCATTAGCACAAATCATAACATCATTGCCATGTCACATTCATGCATCATATTGTGCATTGCATTGATTGTGTTCTTCCTTGTTTGCCAGTATTTGTTCCCTCTCGATAGACGTGCTCCAACGATGAGTTCGATGACACCGATGAAGAGTTATACTATCTTCAGAAGTGCCAGGCAAGAAAAACCCCCTTGTTCATTCCGATACAATCCCACTCTCTCGCTCCTGCTCTCTTTTACTGCATTAGGACAATAACGATTCAACTGTTACATGCTGCGGTAGTTGAACCCCTTTCCTATGCATGACCTGTCATTGCCACAGTAAATAGATGGAACCCACTAGCATGAGTAGGGGTTGTTTGAGACCTGATGTGCCAACTCATTCATGCTTGTTTGTCATGCGTGCTATTGCTTAGAGTTGTGTCAGGTCTGATTCATCGGGGATGAATTGGAAAGTTGTGAACATGCTCTACTGTGTGTGAGCTAAGTGTGTTGAACATGATTTGGTAAAGGTATTGATGAGAGGCCATGTAGGAGTACATGGTGGGTTGTTTCATTGGAACCGTCCTTAAGCACCGAGATATGTATGTGTGATTTAAGAACCAGTTACTACCATGCATTGGGATCCTTAATTGACCCTCTCGGCTTCTTAACCACCCTAGTACTTTGTCCAGGAGTTTCAACTAGTTTTTGGTGTTTGTAGGATATGTGTTAGCGGCCGTGCGTAGTGCTGACTATGATGCGGTAGATACACCGGGGCCGGGCATGCCGGGCGCCCATTTGGTGTCTCGGAACCCTGTACACATCGCTCGGGGCCATATGTGGAAACCTCGGCCGGACTCCCTGCAGATGGAACCTGGATAAGCGATAGACCTGGACTAGAGACTTGAGTGTTTAGGTAGGCCATGGCCAACACCCTCGTTGGGCTTCCGCTTGAAGGTTGCTGAGTACATGTCGTGTAAACAGCGGTAAGTGGTGAGAGCGTGTGTGAAGAAGTACACCCCTGCAGGGTTAACATCATCTATTTGAATAGCCGCGTCCGCGGTAAAGGACTACTTGGTTGCCTGTACAGTTCATAGACAAGTGAAAGTGGATACTCTAAAATGCGCAAGATAAGTGTGAGTGATATGGATGGCGTTCTCGTAGGGAGACGGGAGCGAATCCATAGTGATGTATTGATTGGTGAATATGTGGACTCCTGTGCACCACCTCAAAAGAGTTACTTGCGGTAGTAGTTCAGGTTAGCCACTGAGTCAAAGCTGGCTTGCTGCAGTTAAACCCCACCATCCCTATGTTGATAATGATGCATATGTAGTTAGTTCTGATGTAAGTCTTGCTGGGTACATTTGTACTCACATTTGCTTATTTTATGTTTTTGCAGAGAGACTTCAGTCTCGCTAGTAGTTCCGTGTGGACTTTGACGTTTAGCTTGATACCTCAGCTATGATCTTGTGCCCTCGGCAGGATATGGTAGATAGTCAGGCTTCTAAGCCTTCTTCATTTGTAGATCTCTATACTCAGACAAGTTAAGCCTGCTTGTTGCCTGCATGCTCTGTAGGTTGGGTCATGAGACCCATGTTTGCAATACTTGGCTCCTCGGAGCCTAATGAATAAATACTTTGAGTCGTAGAGTCTTGTTGTGATGCCATGTTGTATTTGCACATATCGAACATATTGTGTGTATGATTGAAATGCTTGGTATGTGTGGGATCCGACAACCTAGTTGTTTATCCTTGGTAGCCTCTCTTATGGGGAAATGTAGTCTGGTGCTTCCATTGAGCCTTGGTAGTCTGCTACAGCCCGGTTTACCGAAGTCCTGCTAGCCCAGTACTACTACTCTAGAACACTTAGACTGGCCGACATGTGATTCACTTCGTTCCTGTGTCTGTCCCTTCAGGGAAATGTCACACGCTGACTTCTGGAGTCCTGCTAACCTGCTATAGCCCGGGTTCCCGGAGCCCTGTTAGCCCAGTTGCTACAGCCTGGATTCACACGCTGATGACTGACATGTTCGATGTTGTTTCATGGATGCCTGTCCCCGTAAGTTAGTGCCACTTTGGTTCACGACTAGTCATGTCGGCCCGGGTTCTCTGTCATATGGATGCTAGCGACACTATCATATACGTGAGCCAAAAGGCGCAAACGGTCCTGGGCCAGGTAAGGTGGCACCCGTGGGAATACCGTGCATGAGGCCGCAAAGTGATATGACGTGTTACATGCTAGATAGGTGTGACTTAGGATCAGGGTCCTGGCAGTTTTACCAAACGAGCTATGATGACACATAAGTAGCCATCATCACTGATTATCCCGGTCCGCTCCCCGCTTCACACATAAGTAATCCGGAGATACCTTGTCCAAGAGAGTTTTCTCATTCTTCCTCACCCACCGCACTGTCCTGTGCTCAAAAGGGGAGGCGTTCGGCACGTCATGCTGCCCTAGGGGCATCGCCAAAGAGAGCGGCCCCCACACCGGGCAAGCCTTCGGTGAGGAAGGCAAACGAAGATACGGCCGAGCCTTCATCAAAGAGGTATGGATTTGCACGTATGCACCTTGGCAGTCACATCCAACTGTGACCTTTCAGTTTATCCTGTATCAGGAAAAAGGTGTGCCGGACTATATCCGGGGGTCTGGCCGGTCATACTTCCCACAGCCAGGATCCAGATCCTGCCGTAAAGACGGGGGCTGATGCGGGGGTAACGCCGGACTGTCCTCCAACCAAGGATTTGGATGATGCATCCATCACTAACTCGGAAGTGGAAGGGCGCCATGAATCATCAGCGCTGAAGGGTCGTTTTACAAGACCCCGACTTTTCAGAAGAGGCCTTTAACACCTTCAGCTCGGCTGATGCATACATCTGAGCTGCTCGAGATGGGCTTAATAGAGCTACAAAGGAGCATTTAAAAGATGTGCGGGTAACTTTACTTTGTCCGAATATGATAACCATATGCCAGTAGCCCCCGAGACTTAAAGCAGTTGGTACAACTGATTTAAGTATCGTTGTATAACCAGGTTCTTACGGAGAAGAACGACCTGCTAGCCCAGGAGCTAGAAAAGTGTCAGACGCAGCTAACTGCTGCCCGTGCCGAACCCGAGAAATCCAAGAAGGCGTCTCCTAGTAATGTTTCCCTCCATCGAGAAAACCTAATGGTATACTGATAATGCTAATACGGTTGCTCACCTCTTATTAGGATCATTAGGTCAACTGCAAGAACAACTGAAAGCTGCCCAAGGCGGAGAACGAGAAGCCAAGAAACTGCTAGCCACGGGCGAGCCTGTGCTCACAAAAGTCATGCTAGAGAAGAACAAGCTCCAGGATTCGAATACCCTATTGGGCGAGGATTCGAAAGATGTACGGGCCCAACTGGCTGACTCCGTGAAGGGGAATAAAAGGCTGCACGGCGGCATATTCAGTATGCGGCCGAATTTACCTTATAATAGTTCGAAGATGAAAGGAACTGACAAAGTTATGTTTGCAGGTATGCTGACAGGCCGTCCTGAAGAGGAGATGTCCGGATGCTCGGATGATCTGCTGCATGGGCTGTCGCAAATGCACGAGCAAGCTCGGTAGGCAATGCGGAGTGTTGCTAAGGCCTTATGACCATCCGCCTCCCCTCTAGGAAGTATGGAGGAGCTTGTAGAGCTATTAAAGGGAGCGCAGTGACGTATCCGATTATGGAAAATATCGGCCTGCCGGGAGGGTGCGCGAGAGGCCTGGGCCATGGTGAAAACACGGTATACCAAGCTTGATCCGAATCACATGGCCTGGGTCGGACCTTTGGTGTCAGATGGGAAAGAAGTGCCCATTAATTTGGTATATGACCAAGTAGCAGTAGCTGCCAAATATTCCCAACAGGATTGTAAGTTAGACAGCCTGTTGGATGGTATAGAGGAGGAACTTTATGAGTCTAAGTGACTATGTACTTTCCTTGATATATGTAAATCCTAGCTGAATTGTAAAACGATTGTCATGGCAGATCTTTTCGCTTCAACCTTGGGAACCAAAGGTGCGGAGTGTTTCCGAATACTAGTGCGGCAGAATAGACCCGGGTATGCATGGAAACGAGGCGTAGGGGTCATAGTTGCTTGAACAGACAAGTTGTATCCGGCTAGTTATGCTATATTACATTAAAGTTGTAAGAAACATCTTCCACAGAGAATAGTTCCGTTAAGGGTTCCTTTCCTTGGGTGTGCATGCGTTAATGGGAATGTCCAAACTGTGATTGAAAAATCATAGTATGCGTGACTTCTGGGGGTTCACAATGGAGTGAATGCGAAAAAACATCTTTAATCCACCGACCGAATATTCCCTTAAGAATGCTAGCTTTTGGCTTCACCCAGTCTGAGGTACACATCCGGATGACCCGGCAGTAACAATCACAAAGGTGCTCCCTTTATGCCCTAGCCGAACTAACGGGAAGGTAGGGCATAAGCACAGGAGCCAGGGAACCCAGCTTGGCCAAAACTTAAGTCATATCGATGCATATAATGGCAAAGAAAAGGTACATATGGGAAAAAGCATATGTATTGAGCTTGATGCTCCGGGAATAATAGCAAGCTTCTATATAAGAAGCCCCCCAGGTATAATGGACGTACATATTTGAAGATGTGTGCGTCAGGGGTGCGCGGTCTAACCGCACGAAAGCTTTAACGCTAGAGAGAAAAAACAAAAAGAGAGAAAAGGTGAAGGAGGCAATGGGGGGAAGGGGACGAACAAAGAGTTCGGCTCTAGGCATAGAACCATCGGAGTCTGGCTGCATTCCAGGGGTTCGGCTCTAGGCGATTGTCTGACGCATTACCCAGGCGGTACGCTCCTCCGGTAAGAACTTCGCCGATGATGAAGGGACCCTCCCACTTGGGCTTGAGTTTGTCCTTTTTCTTCTCTGGCATGCGTAGAACAAGTTCTCCAACATTATAAGTCTTGGCCCGCACTTCTCTGCTTTGATACCTGCGAGCCTGCTGTTGATAAAATGCGGAATGGGCTTTTGCGACGTCGCGCTCTTCCTCCAGGACATCTAAGCTGTCCTACCGATCATGCTCGGCCTCTCTCTCTTCGTACATGCGCACTCGAGGTGAGTCATGAATAATGTGGCAGGGTAACACTTCCTCTGCGCCATACACCACGAAGAAAGGTGTGTATCTGGTAGTGCGATTGGGCGTGGTCCGTAGCCCCCAGAATACGGAGTCGAGCTCCTCAACCCAGTGCTTGTCTGATTCTTTCAAAGACCGCACTAGTCTAGGCTTGATGCCGCTCATAATAAGACCATTGGCTCGTTCGACTTGACTGTTTGTCTGCGGATGATAGACAGAGGCGTAATCGAGTTTGATGCCCAGATTAATGAACCAGGTTTTCACTTCGTCGGCTGTGAAGTTGGAGCCGTTATCAGTGATGATGCTGTGTGGAACACCATAACGGTGGCGACGCTGGATATGAATTCTATCACCGGCCTGGACTCGGCCGTTTTAACTGGTTTGGCCTCTATCCACTTAGTGAATTTATCCACCATCACCAGAAGATATTTTTTCTTATGGCTTCCTCCTTTAAGGGGTCCAACCATATCTAGTCCCCAGACCGCAAAAGGCCAAGTGATGGGGATTGCTTGTAGGCCTGTGGGGGCATATGGCTTTGGTTGGCGAAGAGTTGGCATCCGACGCAACGTTGGACAAGGTCCTGTGCATCTGCTCGGGCCGTCGACCAATAAAACCCTATACGGAAGGCCTTTCTAACAAGGGCCCGAGCTGTGGCATGGTGCCCACCGAGACCGGCGTGAATCTCAGCCAGGAGCTGCCGCCACTCCTCCTCGGAGATACATCTTTGAAGGACTCCGGTAGCGCTTTTCTTATAAAGCTCTCTGTCGCGAACCTTGTAAGCCTTCGAACGCCGGACAATGTGGAGGGCCTCATTCTGATCCTCGGGAAGTTCCTTCCTATTGAGGTAGGACAAGAAGGGTTCGGTCCATGGGGCAATGACTGCCATAATGAGATGGGCCGACAGTGTTATTTTGGTGGCTGAGCCTTCGATGATATCGGTGGGTTCGGAATCTGGGGTTGTGTTCGGATCCAGACTAGTGTTGCCGCTTTCCCCCTGCCACACCACAGATGGCTTAAAAGCCTTTCCAAAAAGATATTAGGTGGGACGGGGTCGTGCTTAGCACCGATACGAGCAAGAACGTCCGCCGCTTGATTACTTTCTCAGGCCATGTGATGGAACTCGAGCCCCTCGAACCGAGTCGACATTTTTAGGACGACATTAGGATAAGCTGCCATCTTCGGATCTTTGGCATCAAAGTCTCCATTTATTTGAGATATTGCCAGGTTTGAGTCCGCGCGCACTTCCAGGCGCTGTATGCCCATGGAGACAGCCATTCGGAGACCATGCAATAAGGCCTCGTATTCGGCTGCGTTGTTGGAGTCTGTTATAGTATTTGGAGTACGTACTTAACGGCGTCTCCAGTTGGGGACGTTAAAACGACGCCCGCTCCTAGCGCTTCTAGCATTTTGGAGCCATCAAAATACATAACCCAATTGGAATATGTGCTGTACTCTTTGGGGAGTTCGGCCTCTGTCCATTCGGTGACGAAGTCAGCTAGTACTTGGGATTTAATAGCTCGGCGTGGTTTGTATGTAATATCAAATGGAAGGAGCTCAATGGCCCATTTGGCAATCTTTATTGGAGATGATGAAGCCCAGCAGCTTTCCCGCGGGGACGCCAAACCACACTTTTCCGGATTAAGCTTAATGTCATATGCGCGGAGGTTGTCAAATGTGAGACGTAGGTCGTCTATTAGTGTTTCGACGTGCCTTGTCTTGTTTACGATGTCGTCCACATAGGCTTCAATTGTCTTTCCGATATGTTTCTCCAGGCATGTTTGGATCATGCGTTGGTAGGTGGCGCTGGCGTTCTTGAGCCCGAAGGGCATGGTGTTGAAGCAGAATGGCCCATATGGGGTGATGAATGCTGTTGCAGCTTGGTCGGACTCCTTCATTTTGATTTGATGGTATCCGGAATATGCATTGAGGAAACACGGTGAGTCGTGTCCTGCGGTAGCATCAATGATTTGATCAATGCGGGGGAGGGGAAAGGGATCCTTAGGGCAAGCCTTATTGAGGTCTTTAAAATCGACGCACAGGCGCTAGGATTTATCCTTCTTTGGTACCATCACCAGGTTTGCCAGCCAGTCCGGATGTTTTATTTCTCTAATGAATCCGGCCTCGATTAGCTTTGCTAGCTCTTCTCCCATGGCTTGATGTTTGGGTTCAGAAAAGCACCGCAGTGTTTGTTTGACCAGTTTGTATCCCATTAATACGTTGAGGCTGTGTTCGGCCAGCTTGCGTGGGATTCCTGGCATGTCAGAAGGGTGCCAGGCAAATATATCCCAGTTTTCGCAAAGAAAATCCTGTAGCGCGGCGTCGACCGTGGGGTCTAGCTGTGCCCCAATAGATGCTGTCTTCTTGGGGTCCGTTGGATGGACCTGGAATTTGACCATTTCTTCCGCTGGCTTGAAGGAGGTGGGTTTGGGGCGTTTGTCTAAGATCACATCGTCCCTGTCCACCATGGAGCGCAGTGCGGTTAATTCTTCGGCCGCGAGGGCTTCAAATAATGCCTCAAGGGCCAGGGATGTGGTTTTGTTTTCGGCATGGAGTGCTATGTCCGGATCACTAGCGAAGTGATTATGCCGTTGGGCCCGGGCATCTTAAGCTTCATGTACCCGTAATGAGGTACATCTTAGAAGCGTGTAAATGCCTCTCACCCCAAGAGGGCGTGATATCCACTGTTGCAAGGGGCCTCTTGGAAGGTTATTTCTTCGAACCGATAATTCTTCGGCATGCCGAATACCACGTCGAGTGTTATTTTTCCCGCACGCCGCGCCTGCCAACTGGGAATGATTCCTCGGAAGGTCGTGCTGCTTTGCTCGATGCGGCTCCTGTCTATTCCCATTTTGTGGAGTGTATCTTCATAGATGAGGTTTAGTCCGCTACCGCCGTCCATGAGAACCTTGGTGATCCGAAAGCCGTCCATGATTGGACTGAGGACCAAGGTGGCTGGTGCTTAGACTGTCGTGTATTTTGGTTCGTCATCGACACTAAAAGTTATAGCCGTGTCGTTCCAAGGATTTATTACTGCTATTTGACAGACTTCGGCGAGTCCTCGGAGTGCCCTTTTGCGCCTATTGTTTTGAGGCGAATATCTCGAAGATCGTCAGTACTTTGGGGTCGTCGTCTTCTAGGGGGTGTTGTTCTGGGGTATTCTTGGTGAGGATATCCTCGCCGTTCTTGGCCACTTGCCGGAGTATCCAACATGCTGTAAGGCTATGTGTTGGTATGTTATCTGGTGTTGCGTGTATTTTGCATGGCCCATCGAGCCATCCTTCCAGAACGGTTCCGCGCCTCGTACTGGACTTGCATTTCTTTACTATTGGATCGGGCGTGTTACAAGGGTGCGCCCTTTTCACCTGAATGAGGGGTTGAGTGGGGACCGATGGTTCCCAACGGCCTGCCTAAGTTTTCCAGGCACTTTCCATTGTGCTATACTCTGTACGATAGTTGCCAAGTCAGCGAACTGTAGTATGCAATGGCGGTTGATGGCGTTGAGGATTCCTTCGTCCATGCAGTTGTTGCGGAACGCTGAGATTGCTTCCTCGTCGCGACAATCTTTAATCTTGTCTTTGACAAGAAGGAATCTGGCCCAGAAGTGGTGGTCCGTTTCCTGAGACTGCTGTTGTATGCTCATGAGAGCACTTATATTTGGGTGGGTGGTTTTAAATCTGAGCCCTGACCCAAATTTGGATCCGGAGTCTGAAGGACTTCCGAACTTAACAGATCGGGCTCCGGGATATCCACTGATTTCTTAGGCTCGTCGTCCGATTCTATGTTCGGAGGGCAGGATGCATCTCCTCGTAGGTGGGTGTCTGGCTCTTCAAAGCCAGAGGTCCGGACATAGTCCGTCCTTAGTATGGAGGAAGAGTTGTTGTCTTGCTCCTTGACTACCACTATCCGGTGGGTGATCGGTGGAGATTTGATTTCTCTCTGATCAGGTTTAAGCCTAATTCGATCGTAGTCTGTAGCGACCCGAGGGTGGCAATGCGATCTAGGAGCTTGTTTAAAGACGAAAGCTCCGCTGGATCCATCTGCTTGGAGTGTTCGGAGTCGATACGAAGGGGATTTTCGATGACCCGGGAGGTCGTCGTCGGTTGAACGACCGAACAGGCGGTCATGGTAAAGCCGCCCAGCCGGAGGGTTTGGCATGGGGCCAGTGCTCCTCCGGCGGTGATATTGTCCTTGAGAACAAGGCGAGCCAGCGATCCTGTCGTCGACGTCACAGTGGAACTCTCAATGAAAGCACCAATGTCGGTGTCAAAACCGGCGGATCTCGGGTAGGGGGTCCCGAATTGTGCGTCTAAGGTCGATGGTAAGAGGAGACATGGGACACGATGTTTACCCAGGTTCGGGCCCTCTCTATGGAGGTAATACCCTACGTCCTGCTTGATTGATCTTGATGAATATGAGTATTACAAGAGCTGATCTACCACGAGATCGATATGGCTAAACCCTAAAAGCCTAGCCTGTATGACTATGGTAATGATTGTCGCCCCTCCGGACTAAGTCCTCCGGTTTATATAGACACTGGGAGGATCTAGGGTTACACAAGGTCGATCGGTCACAAAGAAAGGAATCTACTTATTTGATCGCCAAGCTTGCCTTCCATGCCAAGGAGAGTCCCATCTGGACACGAGTGTAGTCTTCGGTTTTCGTATCTTCATAGCCCATCAGTCCGGCCCATGGCTAACAGACCGGAAGCCCGAGGACCCCTTAGCCCAGGACTCCCTCACCTGCCCAACTGGTTGAGCTAGCAGCTGCATGGGAGTGGTGATGGAGTCTTGGCAGACGTGGGCCTGGCTGCGGCCCCGTAGATGTCCTCGGCAAAGGTCTTGCCGGGGACCCGACAAGGGTCTCGCTGTGGCACCGTGGTCGTCCCCGGCAAGGATCTTGTCGGGGGCCTTGTGGATTTCCTTGGCAAGGATCTCTCCAAGGATCATCGTCTTCTCGTTCTCATCTGATCTTGTGTATTTATGATCTTCACAAAGATCTGCATGCCGCCATGGAGGTGCCTCCTGAGCCTTGGGTTTGATGTGGCTGATGGCGTCGGAGACCCATGGTCTCAAGGGTGGCGCACTCTGCTGGCATCAGGCAAGTTTCCCCGGCAAGGATCTTGTCGGGGCTGCGGAAGCCGCCCGGCAAGGGTCTTGTCGGGGGAGTCCACCTCGCCCTCTTTCTCTCTTTGCGCCCTTGGTCTTGGCGTTGCTCTGGCCGTCTTGCGTTCCAGCATCCCTCCTCTGCCCTGCTTAGTGCGGCCGTGGGTGCGTCTCTGACTACCCGTGCACAAGTAAAGGGGTGCAAAAAGGAGAGCCCCTACTTTTGTACACCGACAACGCAGTTATAAATACTACTACTCCAAGATGACTGCACATTCCTCCTCAACTCCTCATCCACAAAAAGTCAAAAACAAACAAGTCATTCATCATCGTTCCCTTGCATCCGCCATGTCCATCGTGAGTTCTGGGTCGAGAGATTGCCACCAAGGAGAGGCGAGCCTGGAAGCGGAAGTACGAGAGATGTCCCGCCTCACCGCGAAAGCAGCCAACATGTCCCAGCGCACGGCCATAGCAGCAGAGAGGTCCCGCCACGCCGCCGAAGCAACACAGAGGACCCGCCGCGCCGTCGATGCAGCAGACTGGTCCGACCGCGCCACGGAAGCAGAAGAGATGTCCCGCCTCACCGCGAATGCAATAGAGATTTCCTCCCATGCTGTGGTGGCTTGGGAAAATGTCTCGCGGGAAGGCGACGACTCTTACAGGCGCATGCGTGCCCTCGCCCTTATGCAGATGGATCAAATCTGCAGGTGGGCGAGGTTGCAAGATGACCTGAGAGCCTCGTTTGAACAGTCTATCGACTAAATGAGAGTAATGCGAAGCTCTGGGCCGAGTGCGACCTGCTGAGGGTGAAGATCGTTGGAAGTACGGAGCAGCAGGAGCAGACCACTGCCTTGTTGAAGAGGACCAGCGTCATCATCGAGAAACTTATGTATGAGAATGCCATGCTACGCATCGAGCGCATAAGGCTGGTGGAGGAATCCGTGGATGCTCTCAAGCAGCATCTTGAGGACAAGAAAGAGCTCGTCGCCACTCGCTGCGGAGACTAGTTCCCGTGGCCTACAGCAACGCATCAAGAAAGTAGAGATCAGCGAGCCAGATCGTTGTCTTCCTTCTTCTTTTGCCCTTGTGTATTTCGGGCGTTGCCGCATGTGGCTTTTTTTAATTATGTTTCTAAATACGCAAGACAATTTTATCCAATGTAATAGTCCTTATATTCATCATTCTTGCTATAAGTCGCAGTCGATGCTATATAGGTCCGTCGGATCTTACATCAAGATCCGTGCAAAACTTTCTTTTCAGATTTTCATTTTTCTCTCTTAAATCTCAGTCTAGTGAGACATATAGCCACACTGTAGAACAGGTGCTCGGGCGCCATTAATGGAGACGTTGGGAGGGAGGTGCGCGGCGGGTAGCATTCAAAGGGCTCTCCTCCCGATGAGTATGCGCAGGGGTCTGATCGCACGCCTCCCGTACTCAAATAGCAACCCCGCACGGCACCTCCTAGCCAATAAAAAATGGGGACGCGTGGCCGCATGTAATTGGTAAGTCAAACGCCCACGGTTTCAATAATACTTGTGTTTCTGATCTGTAACATGACAGCACTTGTTCCAAAATGACTTTGTTGATTGTTAATGTGCGCGCCTTCGCAAATCAGACAGAAAAATTACCACAGCATGTTGGTGCCATGTCATGAGACCATGCCAAGTTTCATGATTTTTAGGTGTGTTTTGGAGTTAAAGGAATTAAAAAACCAAGTTTCTCAATCTTTCCTGCCGAGCCACGACGCCCAGATGTTTGAATTTCACTCACATCTCTTGCATGGGACCTAGAAATTCACCCAAGTACACACATGTGATTTTTCAAACAACTTTGGTGCACTGGAGCCTGTGCTTGTAGTTCAAATTTGAATTATGCACGTTAAATGCCCAGAAACTCAATTAACGTATAAAAAGGTCAAATGAACCCGGAATAATTCCAAAATTTAGCATGATACTTCTATTTGGTCTAATCTGGCTGTGTAAAAAAAATTAAGGCGGGAGAGGGCAGTGTACGTATGCCAATTTGCAGACGGAGGTGACACGTTCCCTCTCGGAACCATGAGCCTTCTTGAGGGAAGGTCTGGTTTGCAAGAAGCTTATGATACGTCTCCTTCGTATCTATAATTTTTTATTGTTCCATGCCAATATTATACAACTTTCATATACTTTTGGCAACTTTTTATACTATTTTTGGGACTAACATATTGATCTAGTGCCCAGTGCCAGTTCCTGTTTGTTGCATGTTTTTTGTTTCGCAGAAAATCCATATCAAACGGAGTCCAAACATGATAAAAATTGACGGAGATTTTTTTTGGAATATATGTGATTTTTGGGAAGAAGAATCAACACGAGACGATGCCCGAGGGGGCCACGAGGCAGGGGGCGCGCCCCTGGCCCTCGTGGCCACCCCGTAAGGTAGTTTGTGCCCTTCTTTCGCCACAAGAAAGCCAATATCCGGATAGAAATCGTGTTAAAATTTCAGCCCAATCGGAGTTACGGATCTCCGGGAATATAAGAAACGGTGAAAGGCCAGAATCTGAAATGCAGAAACAGAGAGAGACAGAAAGACAGATCCAATATCGGAGGGGCTCTCGCCCCTCCGCCGCCATGGAGGCCATGTCCCAGAGGGGAAACCCTTCTCCCATCTAGGGAGAGGTTTAAGGAAAAAGAAGAAGAAGGGGGGCTCTCTCCCCTCTCTTCCGGTGGCGTCGGAACGCCGCCTGGGCCATCATCATCACCGCAATATAGACCAACACCTCCGTCATCTTCACCAACATCTTCATCACCTTCCCCCATCTATCTACAGCGGTCCACTCTCCCGCAACCCGTTGTACCCTCTACTTGAAACATGGTGCTTTATGCTTCATATTATTATCCAATGATGTGTTGCCATCCTATGATGTCTGAGTAGATTTTCGTTATCCTATCGGTAATTGGTGAATTGCTATGATTGGTTTAATTTTCTTGTGGTTATGTTGTTGTCCTTTGGTGCCCATCATATGAGCGCGCGCGTGGATCACACCATAGGGTTAGTTGTATGTTGATAGGACTATGTATTGGAGGGCAAGAGTGATAGAAATTTCAACCTAGCATAGAAATTGATGCATACGGGATTGAAGGGACCAATATATCTTAATGCTATGGTTGGGTTTTACCTTAATGAACGTTAGTAGTTGCGGATGCTTGCTAATAGTTCCAATCATAAGTGCAAAGAATTCCAAGTCAGGGTTGACATGCTAGCAGTGGCCTCTCCCACATAAAACTTGCTATTGGTCTAGTAAAGTAGTCAATTGCTTACGGACAATTTCGCAACTCCTACCACCACTTTTCCACACTCGCTATACTAACTTTATTGCTTCTTTACCTAAAACAGCCCCTAGTTTTTATTTACGTGCTCTTTATATTCTTGTAAACCTATCCCGTTACACCTACAAAGTACTTCTAGTTTCATACTTGTTCTAGGTAAAGCGAACGTTAAGCGTGCGTAGAGTTGTATCGGTTGTTGATATAACTTGTGGGAATATTTGTTCTACCTTTAGCTCCTCATTGTGTTCGACAGTCTTACTTATCGAAAAAGGCTACAATTGATCCCCTATACTTGTCGGTTATCAGCTTACACCAAAGCTTGTCCCAATTCGGCCAAAAAAATTACCGCAACATGGAGACAGATCCAATCTCGGAGGGGCTCTCGCCCCTCCGCTGCCATGGAGGCCATGGCCCAGAGGGGAAACCCTTCTCCCATCTAGGGATAATGTCAAGGAAGAAGAAGAAGAAGGGGGGCTCTCCCCCTCTCTTCCGGTGGCGTCGGAACACCGTCGGGGCAATCATCGTCACCTCAATCTACACCAACACCTCCGTCATCTTCATCACCTTCTCCATCTATCTACAGCGGTCCACTCTCTCACAACCCGCTGTACCCTCTACTTGAAACATGGTGCTTTATGCTTCATATTATTATCCAATGATGTGTTGCCATCCTATGATGTCTGAGTAGATTTTCGTTGTCCTATCAGTAATTGGTGAATTTTTATGATTGGTTTAATTTTCTTGTGGTTATGTTGCTGTCCTTTGGTGCCCATCATATGAGCGCGCACATGGATCACACCATAGGGTTAGTTGTATGTGATAGGACTATGTATTGGAGGGCAAGAGTGACAGAAACTTCAACCTAGCATAGAAATTGATGCATACCGGATTGAAGGGGGGCCAATGTATCTTAATGCTATGGTTGGGTTTTACCTTAATGAACGTTAGTAGTTGCAGATGCTTGCTAATGGTTCCAATAATAAGTGCATAGAATTCCAAGTCAGGGATGACATGCTAGCAGTGGCCTCAGCCACATAAAACTTGCTATCGGTCTAGTAAAGTAGTCAATTGCTTAGGGACAATTTTGCAACTCCTACCACCACTTTTCCACACTCTCTACACTAACTTTATTGCTTCTTTACCTAAAACAGCCCCTAGTTTTTATTTACGTTCTCTTTATATTCTTGCAAACCTATCCCGTTACACCTACAAAGTACTTCTAGTACTTCTAGTTTCATACTTGTTCTAGGTAAAGCAAACGTTAAGCGTGCGTAGAGTTGTATCGATGGTCGATAGAACTTGTGGGAATATTTGTTCTACCTTTAGCTCCTCATTGGGTTCGACAGTCTTACTTATCGAAAGAGGCTACAATTGATCCCCTATACTTGTGGGTTATCAAGACCTTTTTCTGGCGCCGTTGCCGGGGAGTTATAGCGTGGGGTGAATATTCTCGTCTGTGCTTGTTTGTTTTATCACTAAGTAATTTTTATTTTCTATTCTAAGTTGTTCTCTATCTTTAGTTATGGATATGGAACACGAAATACCAAAAAAATTGGTTTACCTGCTACTCATGGAGATGGGCAACCTCCTAAAACCCTCGATGCTCATTATGTGAAAGATATTATGCACTACTTTAATAATCCTGAGAAAACCCCATTCAATTATGTAATGGGAGACACGTTGGATCAACATGAATACTTTAGGGATTATTTCTTGACTCAAAAAGGGAAATTATTATGGGATCCAATTTATATGTTGCATTGGTATGCTCGGCAACTATGCTTGAGATATGATTATACTTGTTGCTCTAGGATGAAGGCTCCACACCTTCCCTTTTCATGCAACTTTAATGATAATGAAACCTTAGCTTCTTATGCTAATAGTATATATGATTACTATGATGTGGAACGAATAAAACAATTTGTTGCTTTTAAGGGTGCTTGTGAAATTGAATTTTTGTTTAAAGAGTTTGTAGATTTTGATGATTCAGTTTATAGACCTGAAAATTTAGATATCCTTAAATATTGCTATGAGAATTATAAATACAATTATGATATTGATGAATTTATTGAGAAAGTTTCCGCTGTCTGAGAAGAGACTAATATTTTGCAGGAGTCTATGGAAGAAGAAATTGATGAAACTATGAGCTCATTGGATGAAAAAGATGATGAGGAGAGCGAAGAACAAAAGGAGGAAGAGCGGATTAGCTATCCGTGCCCACCTTCTAATGAGAGTAACTCTTCAACTCATACATTGTTTAATTTCCCTTTGAATTTACCGAAGGATGAATGCTATGATGATTGTTATGATCCCGTTGATTCTTTTGAAATATCCCTTTTTGATGATGCTTGCTATGCTTGTGGCCAAGATGCCAATATGAATTATGCTTATGGAGATGAACTTTCTATAGTTCCTTATGTTAAACATGAAATTGTTGCTATTGCACCCACGCATGATAGTCCTATTATCTTTTTGAATTCTCCCAACTACATTATATCGAAGAAGTTTGCCCTTATTAAGGATTATATTGATGGGTTGCGTTTCACTACTACACATGATGATTTTGATAGATATAATATGCATGTGCTCACTGCTCCTACTTGCAATTATTATGAGAGAGGAACTACATCTCCGCCTCTACGTGTTTCCAATATAATAAAATTGCAAGAAATTGTTTATACCATGCATTGGCCTTTACTATGTGTGCATGAATTGTTCTTTTATGACATGCCGATGCATAGGAAGAGAGTTAGACTTCGTTGTTGCATGATATATGTTACTTTGTGCTCACTACTAAATCACAAATCATTGTTAATTAAAATTGGCTTTGATATACCTTGGGATCCGAGTGGATCACTTGAGCACTATATGCCTAGCTTAATGGCTTTAAAGAAAGCGCTACCAGGGAGACAACCCGGAAGTTTTAGAGAGCCATTTATTTCTGTTGTGTGCTTTTATAATGTTTAAAAACAAGAATAATGTGCCAAGATTTGCCTTTAGGATGTTTACAGTGCTCATTGGTTTGTGCGGTGCAAAACAGAAACTTTGGCTGTAGTGCGCGATTTTACATTTTTTTTGCCGGAACGTCGAACGGTTCTGAAACTTTTTGCACTGTCTTTATATACAAATTGTTTATTTTTCCTATTATTCAGAATATTTGGAGTCCTAGAAGTATGGTGAATGTTCAAATTACTACAGACTGTCCTGTTTAAGACAGATTCTGTTTTTGATGCATAGTTTGCTTGTTTTGATGAAACTGTCGATTTCTATCAGTGGATTAAGCCATGGAAAAGTTATATTACAGTAGCTACAGTGCAAAAACAAAATATGAATTGGTTTGCAACAGTACTTAGAGTAGTGATTTTCTTTATTATACTAACGGATCTTATCGAGCTTTCTGTTGAGTTTTGTGTGGATGAAGTGTTTGAAGATCGAGGAGGTCTCGATGTGAGGAGAAGGAGTAGAGGCAAGAGCTCAAGATTGGGGATGCCCAAGGCACCCCAAGTAAATATTCAAGTATACTCAAGCTTCTAAGCTTGGGGATGCCCTAGAAAGCATCCCATCTTTCTTCAACAAGTATCAATATGTTTTTGGATTCGTTTCATTCATGTGATATGTGCACATCTTGGAGCGTCTTTTGCATTTAGTTTTCACTTTTATTTGATGCACCATGTTGGTATGAGATCGTCCATGGTTTATTTATAGAATGCTCATTGCACTTCACTTATATCTTCTGAGTATGGCTTTATAGAATGCTTCATGTGCTTCACTTATATCATTTGAAGTTTGGATTGCCTGTTTCTCTTCACATAGAAAACCGCCATTAGTAGAATGCTCTTTTGCTTCACTTATATTTGTTAGAGCATGGGCATATCTTTTGTAGAAAGAATTAAACTCTCTTGCTTAACTTATATCTATTTAGAGAGATGACAGGAATTAGTCATTCACATGGTTAGTCATAAAATCCTACATAAAACTTGTAGATCACTGAATATGATATGTTTGATTCCTTGCAATAGTTTTGTGATATAAAGATGGTGATATTGGAGTCATGCTAGTGGGTAGTTGTGGATTGTAGAATTACCTGTGCTGAAGTTTGTGATTCCCGAAGCATGCACATATGGTGAACCGTCATGTAACGAAGTTGGAGCATGAGGTATTTATTGATTGTCTTCCTTATGAGTGGCGGTCGGGGACGAGCGATGGTCTTTTCCTACCAATCTATCCCCCTAGGAGCATGCGCGTATTACTTTGTTTCGATGACTAATAGATTTTTGCAATAAGTATGTGAGTTCTTTATGACTAACACTACAAAAAAAAGACACATCCGTGACATTTTGGGCCGAACGAATTTCTTTCCTGTCATACATATGACACTTCTATGATGATAATTGTGACAAAACCCGGTATTATCATAGATGTGGTGGGATCCTACTTCTATGACAAAAAATCATGACATAAAATGGGCTTTTCATCCTGGGCGGGCCGGAGACGCAGCTGCAAGACATTCTTTGGGCCGTCCATGACGGGAAAAAACATGGTAGAAGCAAGGGGGAGGAAAATTTCGGGGAGTTCCCGGTTACGGTGGGAGGTCGGGGGCCGAGCGATGCGCGTTTCTCTTGTACACGTAGGCACATGTGTGCGAGGCGTTGGCTCTAACTGAACCCGAGCGAGGTGTTGGGCTCTAACTGAACCCGAGCGAGGTGTTGGGCTCTAACTGAACCCGAGCGATTGCACTGCAGGCTACGCGTTACCGAACCCGAGCGATCGATCGATGGCTGTTAACTGAACCCGATCGAGTGATTCCTTCGCTACTGCTGCTAACTGAAGCCGATCGATGCTGCCTCTGGGATGAATAGTGAGTGTTGCGGGGGGGGGGGGGGTTGGATGAACAGGACCCCGTGGTGTGGTGGAGGGCTGGATGAACAGTAGACGGTGGAGGGGTGCCCTTGGAGGGGTGGTGGAGCATGACCCTGTGGTGTGGAGGGCTGGATGAACAGTAGACGATGGAGGGGTGGTTGAACAGTAGACGGTGGAGTAGCGCGCGGTGGAGGCTGGATGAACGGGAGCCCGTGGAGGCTGGAGGAGGTCGATGGTAGCCCGTGGAGGCCGGAGGAGGTCGACGGTGGAGATGAACAGTATCTCGTGGAGTCCCGTTTTGCGGTACGCCACACCCCTCTTGATGAATAGGACCCCCGTTTCGACCGTAGCGCTCCAACACAAGTCCGTTTCGTCCGTTTTGCGGCACGCCACACCCCTCCCGATCAACAGGACCCCCGTTTCGACCGTAGGAGGTCCGTTTCGTCCGTTTTGCGGTACGCCAGACCCCTCCCGATGAACAGGATCCCGTTTCGAACGTGGCCGGTCGAACACAAGGCCGTTTCCTTCGTTGTGCGGTACGCCAGGCCTCGTTTCCATCGCCTGTTCCGTCCAAGCCCTCCCGATGAACACGACCACGCATTTCATTCTGACCCAGTCGGTTGGCTCCCACGCGTTCCGTTGCCTCCCAATGAACACGACGCATTCCGTTGCCTCCCGATGAACACGACGCATTCCGTTGCCTTCCCATGAACATGACGACGATGCTGTTTCTCCGTTCTGACCCAGCCATGTCAACGAGGCCTGGCCGTATGTATGCGCGAGTAGGCGTTCAAGACCCCGCCCGTATGTACACATACGTGGCCGTATTTTCTTTCTTGCACCCTGGCCGCTGTACGTACGTGTACATGCTACGTGCGCGCCTCTACTATGACACGTGCGCGCCTCTACATCCACTAGTATATATGTACGTACACGTTCGCGGCCAGAATGACAACGCTATGTACGCTTCGACCAGGTGGGTCCCGACTGTCAGGCACTCCTTGCGTGTGAAGATGTAGCTGGTGGGTCCCAACAATCAAGGGGGCGAATCGTTTTGTTTTTTTGCCCGGTCGCACTTCCTTGCGTGCGAAGGTGTAGCTGGTGGGTCCCAGCAGTCAGGGGGGAAACGTTTTTTTTGCGAATTATGGTGGCCCGTCCGGTGGGTCCCCGCTGTCAGGTGGAGGAATAATTATTTTGCGCGTAATAAGGAGGCACTTCCTTGTTGCGGCCATGGACCCAGCTGTCAGCGTCTCCACGCACAGTACTCTTCCGATGGAAGTCGGCCGTTGACCACATTGACCACGCTGTGCCGAGAGCACAACGGCGGTGGACGACGACGAGGCCTAGGAAGGGGACGATACGGAGGCAGGGAAGACTCGGCAGTTGTTTCCCACGCGGAGGGGAGTACGACTGTATGAGGGTTTACTGGTTCGTCTGCCGTCGCCGGAGAATAACAGCAGGTGTGGGTGAGTAGAGGGATGGCTAGGCCAGCAATGGGAGTACGGTGGGGCGGTGAGGCCTGCGCGGCAGCACAGCCGACCGCGGGGAGGAGGGAGCAGGCAGTCCCGCCGGCGCTTGTTTGAGTGGCTGGAGCAGGAAGAGCAGAGATTGAAGAAGCACGACGACCGTTGGATGGACATCCAACAGTCAGTGCTTGTGCGTCAACCTTTTTTTAGGAAAGCCTCAAATCTGTGGAAAACAGCATACAACCCATCTGCCATTATTTCTAATAATTTACATCCCATTTGCTAATTCTTAAGGTTTTTTTGGATCCCATATTCTTTTTGTTAGCATTACAGCCCATATTGTGGCTACGGTTAAAAAATTATACGAAATTTTGCATATTTCGGTGTGGTCCGAACTGTTTTTAATCCCGAAATTTCGACTCACATTCAAACTGATTTTAAAAATAAATGTATATCAATATAAAATCCAACAAATTATCCACGCATAAAAATTAATGTAATTTAAAATCTTGAAATGAAAAAAAGATATTTGAAACTAATTGCCGGTTTGATGTGTTTTAAAAATGTACAACCCATTTCTCATTACCGATGGGCCATTTTCTCGGCCAGCCGAATGAAAGCTCTCCTTGTCTTGAAAGATTTGCAGCCCAACAGGCCTGACAAAGCGACTTACTTGGCAAATCACAAAAAAACTGGGCTGTGGCCGTGGACCCAGCTGTCAGCCTCTCCACGTACAGTACTCTTCGCATGGAAGTCGTTCCTTGACCACGTTGACCACGCCGTGCGGAGAGCACCACGGCGGTGGACGACGGTGAGGCCTAGGAAGGGGACGACGCGGAGCCGGGGAAGATGCGGCAGTGGAAGCCCGCATGGAGAGGAGTACGAGGGTTCACTGGTTCGGCTGCGGTGTGAGGCTGCCGTCGCCGTAGGGCCTGGCCAGCTGTGGGAATAGTAGGGGGTGGTGAGGCCTCTGCAGCAGCACAGCCGACCATGAGAGGCAGGAGCATGCGGCACGACCGGCGCTGCTTTGGGCGGCTGGAGCAAGAAGACCAGAGGTTGAAGAAGCACTATGGCCGTTGGATGGACATCGTATGGTCACTGGAGCTAGAATCGTTCATATTTACTAAGTTGACAAAGCCCTTTGTCCCCGTCAACTTAGTAGGCCCACAAGTCAGGCTCCCACCAAGGTGGGTCCCAGCTAGCCAAGGGAGTATTCATTTTTTGTGCGTAATAAGGAGGCACTTCCGATGGGTCCGAGCTGGCAGCGGGGGGAACATTTTTTTCGCGAAATACGATGGCTCGTTCGGTGGGTCCCAGCAGTCAGGGGGAAACGATTTTTTCGCAAAATACTAGTGGCCCGTCCGGTGGGTCCCTGCTGTCAGGGGGAGGAATAATTATTTTCCGCGTAATAAGGAGGCACTTCCTTGCGGCTGCCGTGGACCCAGCTGTCAGCCTCTCCACGTACAGTGCTCTTCCGATGGAAGTCGGTCGTTGACCACATTGACCACGCCGCACCGAGAGCACCACGGCGGTGGACGACGGCGAGGCCTAGGAAGGGGACGACGCGGAGCCAGGCAAGACGCGGCAGTGGATGCCCACGCGGAGAGGAGTACGAGCGTTCACTGGTTCGGCTGCGGTGTGAGGCTGCCGTCGCCGTAGAATAACAGGGGGTGTGGGTGAGTGGAGGGATGACCTGGCTAGTGGTGGGAGTAGTATGGGGGCGGTGAGGACTCCATGGTAGCACAGTCAGCCACGGGAGGCAGGAGCAGGCGGCACGACCGGCACTGCTTTGGGCGGCTGGAGCAAGAAGACCAGAGGTTGAAGAAGCACTAAGGCCGTTGGATGGACATCATACGGTCACTGGAGTATTGAGTAAGTTGACAAAGTCCTCCGTCCCCGTCAACTTAGTAGGCCCACAAGTCAGCCCAACAATATGGTGGGTCCCAGCTAGCAGGCGGGTATTCATTTTTTTGGGCGTAATAAGGAGGCACTTCCTTGCGTGCGAAGATATAGCTGGTGGGTCCGACCTGTTAGTGGGGGGAACGTTTTTTTCGCGAAATACAGAGGCCCTTCCT
Source organism: Triticum urartu (assembly GCF_056163025.1). Classification (NCBI taxonomy): domain Eukaryota; kingdom Viridiplantae; phylum Streptophyta; class Magnoliopsida; order Poales; family Poaceae; genus Triticum; species Triticum urartu. The sequence continues at coordinate 140,374,617 of NC_141874.1, read as the reverse complement.
GTGGGTCCTAGCTGTCAGGTGGAGGAATCATTATTTAGCGCGTAATAAGGAGGCATTTCCTTGCGTGCGGCTGTGGACCCAGCTATCAGCCTCTCCACGTACAGTCCACTTCTGATGGATGTCGTTCATTGACCACGTTGACCAGGCCGCGCCGAGAGCACCAGGGCAGTGGACGACGGCGAGGCCTAGGAAGGGAACGACATGGAGCCAGGGAATACTCGGCAGTTGTTTCCCACGCGAAGGAGTACGAGGGTTTACTGGTTCGTCTGCCGTCGCTGGAGAATAACAGCATGTGTGGGTGAGTAGAGGGATGGCTAGGCCTGCGATGGGAGTACGGTGGGGCCGTGAGGCCTGCGCGGTAGCATAGCCGGCCACGGGACGAGGGAGTAGGCAGTCCCGCCGGCGCTTGGTTGAGCGGCTAGAGCATGAAGAGCAGAGATTGAAGAAGCACGACGGCCATTGGATGGACATCCAACAGTCACTGCTCTCATGTGATGACTAAGTTGACAGGGCGTTGCGTGTGCGTCAACCTTTTTTTATGAAAGCATACACATCAACCTGTAGTAGGCGCACAAGTCAGCCTCAAATCTGTGGAAAACATCATACAACCCATCTGCCATTATTTCTAATAATGTACAGCCCATTTGCTAATTCTTAAGAATTTTTTGGAGCCCATCTTCTTTTTGTTAGCATTACACCCCATATTGTGGCCACGGTTAAAAAGTATACGAAATTTTGCATATTTCGGTGCGGTCAACTGTTTTTAATCCAGAAATATCGATTCACATTCAAACTATTTTGAAAAATAATTTATAAAATATAAAATCCAAATAATTGTCCACGCATAAAAATCAATGGAATTTAAGATCTTGTAATGAAAAAAATTGAAACTAATTCCCGGTTTGATGTGTTTTAAAAATGTACAGCCCATTTCTGGGCAAACCGAATGAAACTCTTCTCTTCTTGAAAGATTTGCAGCCCAGAAGGGCCGATAAAGCAAGTAGGCCTTGTTTGGGTATTTCTTAAAAAAATAGAACTGGGCTAGCCATTTTCAGCAAGAAAAAAACACAACTGGGCTCAGGATGTGGTAAAACATAAATAAAACCCTGGCTAGACGGGCCGCAGCCCCCGCACAGCCCCATTGTTACCCTGATCCGTCGCTACAACTAGTATAAATAACAACTGCTTCTTCCTCAAAAAAATGCGCAACTTGCTGGGTCCCTGGTGTTAGCCGCTCGTAGTGTAATTCTCGTTTATTGACTACGTTGACAATGGCGTGAGCCCCAGATGTCCAACCATTAGGAGGAACCATATTTTTGGGCTTGTACTATAGAGGCACTTGCTTGCGTACTGCCATGACGCTAGTGGGTCCCTACTGTCATCCTCTCCATGTACAGTCATCTCCTTGTTCCTCTCGGTTGTTGACGATGTTGACAACGCAAGAGGGCGGTGCACCGCGCACGGCGAGCAAACCAAGGCCGCAAGGCGGAGGACGACGACGAGGCCTCAGACAGAACGAACAGGAGCCATTGAAGATGCGCCGGTCCAGTCGCAGGCGGAGGGGAGTACGAGGATTGACTGGTTCGGGCGCGGGTGCGTGTTGGGGCTGACGTCGCCGGAGAATAACAGGACGTGTGGGGGAATAGAGGGAGGGATTGGCAAATGTTGGAGGGTATGTACGGTAGGGCGGCGGAGGCGCAACCAACCATGGGAGGCGGGAGCAGGCGGAGCCGACGGGGTGGTTTGGTTTGTGCGGCTGGAGGAAGAAGAAGACAAGAGATAGAAGACACATGACATATGTTGGATGTCAATCCAACGGCTGGTAGGCAGAATCGTTTGTTGACTGGCTAGTAAGTCGACACCACCTTGGATAGGCTATTTCCTCGCGGGTCCCAAATGTAAGAATCCTAATCTTTCACGGTCATGCAGCCTTTCCTATGAAAATTTACAGCCCATTTGATGTGCTAGTTTGAAATAAGTTTGTGGGTGCTGGTGGGGGCTAATCACTTGGCTTCTGTAATGCACAGTGAGCTCAAGCAGCCGGCGAGAGTGATGTTATTTCCCTTGGTTGGGATTTGTTACAATATTTCACTCTAAATTAAATGAATGGCAAGCCATTTGCCTTGTTTCAAAGAAAATATGACAGTCACAGCCGAGTTGAAAAGGGCAGGAACATCTAACTCCAGCTTACAAACTGTACAAAAGCACGAGGGTTGCTTGTTCATCAGGTTTACAAAAAAACCAGATTGAAAAGGGCAACATAATCTAACTCCAGCACTGTTTTCGGCAGTCACAGTCAAATGGATCGGTCAGGTCCATAGAATGAACATCCTGGGTCGTAAAATTTACTGGATTATGACGACAATATGTTGTAAATAGAAGCCCGGCACGTTCAGAAGCTCTTTTGCCCACCTGAAACTCCTTTTTTGCTCTTCGACATACCCATCTGTCAATTCAGTAAATATATGGGCTTTTGAATTGATTTTACTATTTACTAGTGTGGATGGGCTATTTTGTCTTCGGCCCAGAGAAACTATTACTACTTACAGTGGAGACACTCTACAACTACCCAGAAAAACAATTACTACTGGTACAGTGGAAACACTCTACCGCTTCTGGCTCCTCCTAGGTCATTGAAACGTCTCCCTCTACTGAATGCCGTTATACTTTTGGTCACCGACATGCAGGCCATGCAACACGCGGGCCCAAATGCCATCCACCAAATTAGAAGGCAGTATGCAGGCGGAGAGTCACCCCGGTCGTAGCGCGGCAGTAACGAGCCCTCGTATCACAAAACCCCACCTCCCCGCAGTCTAAGTTTGACGGACGAAGCAACCATCATTTCACTCTTCGCCGAATCCCCTTCTCCCTCACCATCTTCAAGAAAGGAAACACTCGCATCTGCCACTGTTCTTCTCTCCGAACGAAGGGAAGGTAAGCGGATCCGTGATGTTGGTATATTTTCGTTCAGAGAAAAAAAGAACTTTTGCAAAGCAGTAACCGATCCTCACTCTCTTTTTTGTTTCATTGTCATTGTGATTGCGTTTTCCTTTCAGTGGTCTTCTAGTATTCGTCAGTTTCATGGTTGACCAAGGAGAACCAGGAAAAGATCTGCCGATATTGGAGCAGACGCGAGAGGCTGATCCCCACGAGACAGAGAGCTCCAAGAAGATGGAGGCAACCACCGAGCCGACCCCAGATACGCTCATGGCCACTACTGAGATGGTCAACACCCTGTTTGAGGTTACAACCCCCGTGGCACTGCAGGAGCAGTTTTCCCCCTTCGAGGATGTGTCCCCCCCCGCTGAGCTGCCCAAGGTGATTTCCTTCTTTGCCGATCTCGATTGTGGTTTTTCATCTAAGTATGTGGTGATTTTTTTAGAAAAGGAAGTATGTGGTGATTAATAATGCAAAATTTTATTAGCTTCGATACCATGCTATACATAGTGGTTCAGATAACTTGTGTTTCTTATACTGAAAAGTAATTCAGAATTTGTTTCTGTTTCAATTAGAGCCCTGATGTAGACAAGGATTGTGTGGTTGTACATGTCACTAGCTATGAGGCGGACGACCTGAATATACGCACTGGGAAAACAGAGTTCTTAGGCCGTTGGATCCTGGAAGCCATTTGCGGTTATACCAATGAAGAGTTGTATTCCAGCCTCACTATTGTCAGGCGTGTTGTCGAGGGTGTACTGAAGCACAAGAAGTTCAAAGCTACTCCTTCGTTTGTGAGGCATACTGTTCTTGTCAAGCTTACGCAGGAAGATGACATGGCATGCCTCCACAAACAAGTTTATCAGTGGCAAGGCCACAAGGTTGTCTTCGTGAAGGTTCACAGGATTGAGCTGCTGCGGGACGTCCTCGATGATGTTCATGGCAAGGTCCGTCTTGTGTCCAGCCCAAATTAGATCGAGGCATGAAATAGTTGCCCCAGCTAGTGTTTAATAGTAGTTTGGATTGTGTCTAATTATCCGAACCTTGCCTGTTATCGACCCCTATGGGGCTAGTACTCTGTTTGAATCCGTCTATGGGAACTGCTGCTACTTTTGTGTGCCCGTGAATCATGTGAGAACCATCATAATTGTTGCCGAAACAGATGCGTCCTCACTAGTTTTTTCATGAATATGGCATGGTAAGACATAAGTTGTCATGGTTTATCATACAAGCAGTGTGTGTTTTGATGAAATAGAGCACTCGTTCGAGAACCATGCACCAACGTATACATAAGTTCTTGTAAACAATGTTGGTGCTACCCCACTTGTAAGCAGTTGTGCAAAACATGACACATTGGCTCAGCTCGCTTCAACACTAGGCTATCGACCAGCTAAGAATCAACAATTTGCTGTCCGACGTATAGGCAACTATGTATCTTGTTACAGTGGTTCATGCAGTTAATTGAGGCCACAATGTAATAAATTCCAAACGTTCACACGCTAGTCCAGCGCTCATGTGCAACACTCACATTAAACTCGTCTTCATAAAAACCTTGAAAAGCATAAGTTAAGCAATTTTATACATCTCAATGATTCATAGAACATAACAAACATATACTAGTTCACAGCAAAAGACAAAGTTGTGAGAAGGTTTACAAATCAGGAAAAAACAAGCAAGGCTTCTCTGAGCAAAGGGCCTCCCGGCAGGCTTAAATTTCCTGGAGTTCACTCTGGTTTTTTCTTGTTGCCACCATTCAGGGTTAGGTTCTATCATTCCAGAATAACCAATTATAATTGTGGTCTTAGCTGGAATGCTGAACTGAACCATGCAGTGTACTGACCAGCTAAAATGCTTGTGCATTCCACTAAATTTAAGCACCGCTATTTGCAGAAATAAGCAAACCACAATGCCTCTTGTCCGCGCACCTGTCCAAAAAACCACCGTGCCGCCATGCCAGCTAGTCCTCGATCCATGGATGAACTGGTAGAAAGTGCATTCCGGACTAGGATGCAGTTGTTTTCGCTCGTCGCTGCACTGCAATCAGGAAGTAAAACGTACGAATCAGCTTCTTTTAGATTGCGTTGGTCATTCTACCTTAGTTACTACCAATGTAGGGATACCTTGAGGATGGGAGGTTAGACGACGGCAACGAGGGATAGCCATCTCATTTTGCGCAGTTGTACTAAAACTGAGGTGTGTGCTTTTGATTGCGTGGATAGAAACGATACGGAGACAGACATCCCGAAACGATATGGAGACAGACATCCCTGTTTGCGCAAATACGAAATACAGTTATTTAAACAGTGACATATATTACTACTTTCCCCCGTTTCCTCTTAGAACCAAGTCCTAGATTCATGTTACAGGTTTCCCACTTTCTTCCCTATTTGAACCAACGCTTTGAGTCGACAATATGAACTAGCTTTACTTCTAATAATAGTAGAAGTCTAGGTAGCTTTGGAACAGCAGACGGAAGTAGAAAAGGATCCACACGAAGGGAGCTGGGGCAGTAGAGCAAGGCAGGTTTCGAAGGAATATATACCTGAGGGTCGTCGGCATGTGGCAAAGACGGCGTTGGGAGGCCGCATCTTGGCCACAATACCGCAGGGAGGAAGAAGGGGTCGGAAGCCCTCCCGAGCCGGCGCTCTCTCGGAGAGAACGGCACGGCCGCCGATCAGGACACGCAGGCAGCCGTTGGTCTCCTCCCTCGCTGCCGACGACAGCGTGAACGATGCACCTACACCCCTACCCCGGTCGAGGTTGTCCAGCTGGATTTGTGACCAGCCGTGAGCTGAGAGGGAGTGTGGCCACCTATGTGTTGCTTAGATCTAGAGAGCATGAGAGAGTGAACGAGAGGAACCTAGTAAAGCAAGCGCTAAGGCTCCTGCTTTTATATATAGTGGAGTGATTTTTTTGTACCAGCTTCAAAAAATGCGCTCCTACGTGTACCCGCGAGTGGGTGTGAGAGAACTAGTGCGTGCGTGCACCGCTTCTCTTCACGAGAATACAATATACTATGCCCAAAGAACGTTCGCCACAAGAGTAATAGTATAAGTGTGTGACGTGTGAGCTAAAATAAAATGTGCGCGCCATCTTTTGTTTTTTAGAAGTTCTGAGGGTAGGGTGTGAAGAGCACATATGCGCGTGACGTGTACCTGCAGATAGATGGTGGGTGCGACGTGCGAGTCCACGAGAGGACTCGGGAGAGTCGTGACTGGTGAGGGTGCGTGTGCATGAGAGAGAGGGGGGCACGTATCAATGTAATGCATGTGTCCATAAATCATTATCCGACAAACGTTCGCCACAAGCCTTTTCCTGACAAACGCTGTAAGAACCGTTAGATCGGCATCTGACAGTGTCAGTTTTGCCATGTCATTTAACAGAACAGCCACTCCTCCTACACACAAATCTTCCACGTGAGTGTTAGCAACTGCCGTATGCTCCCTCCATTCCGAAATGCAGTGCATATAGATTTATTGAAAATTCGAACCTCGCAAACTTTTACCGAGTTTTCGTGTACCAAATTGCACATGTAGAATACCATGTATATATCATTTCATTCATCTTCGAGAGGTAACTATAAAGATGGGTGAGGAGTCTACAAAGAAAGACCATCGTATCACCTGCAGCAATTTCAAGCATCCTTTAGTGTCGAGGAATATCATAGGAACTCTATATGATATGATTTTTATAGGATTTTTTCCTTTAGAGCCAATTGGTTCATAGGAATAGATTCATATACTCCACATTTCAAAGGAAATAAACATGATATCATTTTTATAGCTTTAGAGCCACTTGGTTCATATGAATGGATTCCTATACTCCCTTAATTTCAAAGGAAAATAAACATTAGCGTATATTCAATAGAAAAGTTCCGATGATATGAACCAAATTACATCTCTTTTCTAATCCCTCCTCATAGGAATTGAGATACATGTCATCTCTAGATTCAATAGAAAAGTTCCTATGATGTGAACCAAATGACATCTCTTTTCCAATCCCTACTCATAGGAATTGAGATGCTCCATGTCATCTCTTTCCCTACAACTTCCATGTATACATCTTCTATTCCTAAATAGATAGTATAACCCACTAGTAGCTTTTTTCCAAAACATGCAACTATGGCACAAGAACTATATAGTGTGCCAATAACTTTGAAAGATGGTCGCTGGATGAAGCTAACCCGACAGTGCATGGATAGGCAAATCCGAGCACTACTGGCCGTTGGATATCATCAAAATTCCACCAGATCTACCACATGTACAATTTAGAAGACTCCATGGTTGAACTTAAGCATAATGCACAAACCTCAAAACACAAGCACTTCTCCTTTGTTCTAGAATCTTCTGTATCATAATTGATTATTTTTTCTAAATGAATTGCCATTATTTGTTTTTTACTTTATGATTTACAGTGCACAACCCCATGAATCTTAACATTTTTATAAAACTAATTGATTTTGAATGAGATGAACTATAAGAACTAAACGAACATCTACATCATGCATATATGACTCAAAGCTTTACATGCTATAGTGTGTATTTATTCATAATTTGGTTTCAAAATCTCATGCGTTCAATACATGTGTACCTTACTAGTTTTGAGTAGAGTAGCAAATTTCATGCGGCCCCGGGTATATCAAAATGCAGGGCCCATGCATCATTGCCTTTCGGTCGAACCTACGTCCACAATTTTTTGTACGTACTATATCTCCACTGGTCCCCGAACCCAAAATGCTGCCTCGTTCCCATAAAACAAAGCGGCCCACACATGTTTAAGGCGTCAACTTGAACCCGTTTACTACGATGTGGCCCCGCACGCCGTAGTACTCCTACAAACCCTACCGCCGCACTCATCATCGGTTTTCTTCAAGAGGACAAGGGAGAAGCCGATTTGTAGTGGAGGCGCTTTAAAAAAAGGATCTGTAGTGGAGACCCCTACCCTAGGTGCCCTAGGTAGCTGCTGCAAGCATCATTGTTTTCTCTTTTATTTATGCTCTTGCGCCCTAGAGTGAAATGATGGTTGCTTCGTCCGTCCAGCTTAATGCGGGAAAGGTGGGGCTTTGTGATTTGACCCCTCATCGCTCATTTTCTACTACTGCGGCGGTACGACCGGGGTGCCTCCAATTCCAACCGCTGCTCCGAACTGTAATTTGGTGCATCGCACGTGGAACAAGACGGTGGATGAGCCACATGTCGGCCAAAGGGGTCCTATTAAGTGTGTCGGCATTTCGTGTGCGGACTGACCCTGCTTGAGTTGCTACGCCAACACGACAGGAGCAGCCTACCACTTGGTTTTGCTCCTTGGTGAATCCCGACTATATTGATCTAAAAAGATACATGCTGAACTACCCTCTCCGTCTTGGTTTTTTTATTTTTAGGCGTCTCGGTTTATAGGGCCTGCACGTAGTTCTAGGTCATCCATTTGACTAACTAAATATGAGTTACTATGTCACAAAAAGTATATCATTAGATTCTTAAGCGGATGTAGTTGTATTTAAAAGTCGAGGGCGGGGCTTTTCCTGCGTGGTAGGCGGGGCAGTTCCGCCTAGTCGGTTCGACAAAGACGCGAGAAGACGAGGGAGTAGGCTGCTGCAAACGTAGGGCTATGTGATTTGATAGCGAGTTACTGCTGGACAGGTGGGGCCCCGTGATTTGACTTGCCATTATCATTTTAACTGCGTCGCTACAACCGGCGTGAGTCTCCCGATTCCTGACCACCTCCATTATGAAGAAAGAGATAGAGAGGAGTCAAAAAAATACACTTATAGCCAACCTTATAGCCAACCTTGTTGTAGTATGAGTGACTAAGTGATGACTATGTATGACATGCCAACATCAGATTGCCTAATGCACCGTGTTAAATCTCCAAGGGCACGACCGCGTGAGCGACGCGACGGTCATGGTAGGCGCGACCATGATACGGGCTGCTGGCAGCCCTTGGATCTGAGATCAAATGGTTGCATGCTAAATTGCTGAAAATTTGCAGAATAACCCTCCAGGATAGGATATTCACCCATAGGTCTAGAATCACGCCATGTAACCATTTGATCTCAGATCCAAGGGCTCTCGGAAGCCCGTATCATGGGAGAACGGAAAGCCACTACCCTGCCATTCGCACGCTGGCAGTTCGCTCCTACTCGTCCCTGCACGTCCTTCAATACTATGGCGGTTCGCTCCTAGTCGTCGCGTCCATTCACATTATGGCAGTTCCACTAATCCTAACCCTCCTCCCAAATCCATGGCGTCCCAAATCTCCACGATCGGTGGTGAGTACAAGGTTAGAACCATCACTGGCGATGAGTTCGACATCATCTACACCCGTTCTTCCGTGACGGTGAAAGGATGCCTTTCTCGCTTCAGACGCATGTTTGAAAACTCAGATGATGAGTGGGTCGCTGGGCTAGATGTTGAGTACACCACAGTCCTGGGACTAGAGAAGGATCTAAAGGGCGAACTTCCTCAAGGACAAAACAATGAAATTTGTTACTGTAGACTTTAAGAACGACAGGGATGTCCTGCGTTGGATAGGTCTCGTTGTAGGCAACCCCTTCGACCTCTAGAAGAATCGGCTGGTGTCCTCTCGTCAGCCTTCAATGCTGACCCTGGAAGGAGCCATGGTTCATCCTTCGTACGGTAAACTGGAGAAACCTCCATACACGTTTCATCGTCATGCATGGCAGCGGAATGTACTAGATATAGACCACATCCACTAGGCTGCAATGGATGGCTACCTTTGCTTCAATATCTACAAGGGTTGGATGAAGAGCAACAACCAAGTGTGCGGTTCAAGCAAAGAAGTATCGGCCAAGAAGGAGAGGGATAAGGACGAAGTCGAGGACGTGGACGAGGACTCCGAGTAAGGTGGTAGTGTCGTTGCTCATGGTGGTTCTAAAATTCTAATGTAGTGTCTACTGGATTAGTTGCATAGTTTAATTTCAGGTGTGCTTAGTTTAATTTGAGGGGTGTGTTATGCTGAGCCCCCAGCAGAACTATGGTATGTTTCTTCTTGTTACTTTAACTCTTCAGTATGTACATACTACTAGTATTTCTTTAATATAATTTAGCACCCCAATTAAGCACGTACTAGCTTTTTTAATAGTACTATATGCATAATTTGGCGACAAGCGCTCTCTATATGTACCACCTTTTTTTTAATTTCAATTTTTGCTCCATGGCGCAATCCATCAATAGTACTACTGTACAAAAGTATACATTTTTTAAAAGGCTAGAGTACTGTTCATCACATATATAGCCAGTTAAATTCTCAACCTAGAATGACGTGCATGCCATGTAGTAAACCGGTATGGAGGAACTATAGTAAAAATGAGGTGATTTTACCGAGCAATCGGCGGGGGAGCATGGCCTGTCATGCGGTCCCACGTGTCATGATGTACCAAGGCGATGCGCATGTCCCTCTTGAGGAAGAAGCAATACTACATGGTTTGAGATGATGGCGAACCGAAGTGTGAAATAATGGTCGTTTCGTCCGTCTGGGAAGGTGCGGCATTGTGATTTGACGTCTCATTGCTCATTACTACTACTGGGCCGGTACAAGTGGGGTGCGTCCCCCTGCTGTTCTGCACTGTTATTTGGTGCTTGACACGTCGACCCGGTTGCTATATGTCCCACATGTCGGCGACAGGAAGTACAGAATTCATGAAAGGGAGCGTCGACGGAGGAGTATACTACAGAATTCATGAAAGGGAGCGACTTAGTTTTGGAAAAATCTGTTTTACGGAGTACGTACCCACTAGGGTTTATAGGGCTTATCTAAAAAACATTCGTTTTTCCGTTTGATAAGTCTCAATTCTACTATACTAGTAGTAGTACCATTACATGTTGGATTTTGAGGTGCGTTAGATCACCCGACGCAAGCAGTGTCAAGAGGAAACTAACCAATGCATGTACAAGTTCATGGAAATTAGTGGTCATTCATGCTTTCGTTCTAATTAATGCCTCGGTAAACATAACTTCTTGAGAAAAACGAGCGTACTAATTACTTGTGAAAACTACAAAATTAATTCGACCACTCACCGTCTACCTTGGTTGGAGAGATTTTGAAATTGAGCCATAAACTGGAAAGGAGGGAGTAGTAACTTTTGTCTCGATTACTATTTGTGGCCTTGTATAGATGCAAAATGTATTTTTGTATAGTGGCCTTGTATAAGTAAATGGAGGGAGTACTAACCAAAGTACGTAGTAGGGACGAGGAGTAAACGGAGGGAGTAGTAAAATTTTCTCCTCGTGCTGCAAGCCACCGTGCGCGTGGGCGAGGGAGCAGGCGTAAAGGCGTACAGTAGTAGTAGTAGTACTACTACTACTCGTAAGCAAGCTTCACCTCATCCTGCGAGCCACCGCGCCCATGGGCGGGGGAGATAGCGTACTAAGCAAGCTTCTCCTTGTTCTGCGAGTTGACGGGACACATTAAAAGTACTCCAGTGTATAGAGCCTTGCTTCTAAGGTAGGCCCCACATGGTTTGCCTCTTTTTTTAATTTAACATAACGCGTCAAGTCGCAATTTGTTTGTTCACCCGTGGTAGATGATCCTCCCTCCACCAAGTGGACAACTAGTACACGTGCCAAATTACCACGTGGGCTGCCTTTTTCGTACAGAAATGAGCTCCACCGTGTACCCGCGCGGGTGTGGTTGGGAAAGAGACGGGAGTACGTGCGCCGTGCGTGCACCTCTTCTCTTCATGCACGTCCCCCACCTACGTGGGTGTGTGTGAGAGAGATACAAACCTAGACATAATGCGCCGTCCATCCCCATGCCTCCACCTAGTCCGACCACCACGCCCCACTCCTCCTCACCTTATCTCTCATCTTTCTCCCTCCATTTTTATATACAAGGGGCCACTATCAAAATTACAATTTGCAGATATACAAGGCCACTAACACTAATCGATGAAATATTAATGGTGTTTGCCTCGTGGTACTAGCAAAGGAGGACATTAATTATCCCTTGCATGCATGCAGGAGTTTGTAAAAAATGCATCTTGATGTTCCATGCAATGCACGGGCTTCTTGCTAGTCCATGAAAACAACACATGACAAAATTCCACGGTGAACGAGGGATTTGAATCTGTTGGGAGGGGCTGTTTGGATCTTACCCGGGGTAGCCAAAATATTGGCGACCCTTTTGTCCACCGGTGCCTTTGCCACCGATGAACGAGGAATGGCTCAGGTGCGCACGTTGGAGACGAGCTTGCACGAGCTGTGTTTTTTGTCCCACAACGCCGCCCGAGCCACCCGTAGACCGACCGGCGACCCGCAAATTACGCCATCCAACCGTAGCCGCACACATTATGACAGCAACTCAACCAACTGGACGAAATTCATGCAAACACGTAGACAAATTGATATTTCATATAAACAACGACGGAAATCATATAAAATACCGGATTTTCATACAAACATGACGGATTTCATTACATTCAAATGAACTACGCGGTGCTAGTTCTGGACAACACATGTATATAATACCTGGCCTAAATGGTCGCCCACCGATCGATTTGTGTTCCTCATGTCCGGCAGCACGATCACCGAACTGCCGGCAGCCCCGGAGGTATATGCTTCAGCGCAAAGGACAACTCGCTTCCCCACTTCCCAACTGATATCATTGGCTGGTGCCGAAGATGATGGTGGCCGGCACCGGTTCGAGTTCATCACCGGCCACTACTTCGCCATGGCCGGCACCGGCTCGAGTTCATCCTAACATTCCCCTCTTTCGTGGAGCCCATGCAGGGTCAATGAAGGTCCTCACAACAAAAGAATCCGGCAAGACACCTGCTGTGTATGCCGGCGTCGCCTCCGCAGTGGCCTTCATGGGACCCAAGCGGCGGCGGCCTCCCGTGTTCTACTTCTCCTCGATGATGGCGGCGGACGCGGAGGCGCTGGCCACCGACTCGTCGCTCTCCGTGCACCCGGCTTCTATCGCTGCTTGCATGGCGCGGCCACCGGCATGGGAGTCTCGGCCACAGAAACGGGAGACGCGGTACGAGGCGGCGGCATGGACGACAGCAACGATGCCCGTGCGCCGCTCCTCGTCGACCTGGCCTGGAGCGGCGAGTTGCTGAACCACGCGCCGGCTTGGGGCGGCAACTGGCTCCGTCGGGCGAGGGGAGGGAGGTGGATCAGCGAGCTGCATAGCTCGTATCCGTTGGGCTACCCAGCCGGCTGGGATGCGGAATAACTACTCTTCGTAAGCCATTGTAAGAGTGGACAAAATGGTGGAGGATATAGGGGAGCGGTGGAGGTGTGCGATTCTTGGCCGGCGTTTGGCCTCGTTTAAATTGGAGATTAAATAGACGGCGGACGGGAGGAGCTCGGCCGGCATTGCGTTTAATGCCGGCCCGTTCATGAACGGACGTGCGTCCAGAGTGCGTTTCTCGGCTTCCACATGGGCGGGTTTCATGGAGGCGTTTGAATGCGGCACGGAGGCGTGTTCAGCCGGGCGTACCGCGAGTGGCGCCCTCGACTCTGACCTAGGACACCACGCCGTTATTCCACTGACGTGTGGGCTCTTTGGGTGCATGGCCTGCATGTCAGTGACCCAACGCAGGAAGCACACAATAGAGGAAGCTCTGGTGGGCCAGGGCGGTCAAAAGCGGGCATTTAATAAACCGATGATTGTTCATTGAGTGTGACGTCATCTTTTTCATGTAGATAAGCCTACTATGTTGATAGCCCGTTCGATACGTTGTGATTCATAAAGACCGCTGCAAACATCAATGTTCTGCTTATCACAGATAAGATTGATTAATACCCATAACAATCCATGTCCTTAACAAAGGGTGCATGCACGTATAGGTTGAGCGTGTGTCTTGCATTGTGTACTGTGTGCATGTAGGCGTGTGAGTGTTGCGTGCGTGCAAGGGTACGTTTCAGTGTTGCATGCATGGGTGCGTACGTGCGTGTGTTCGTGAGTGCATGTGTACGTGTCAGTGTTGCATGCCAGAATGCGTGCGTGTGTACGTGTTAGTGTTGCACGCCTACATGCGTGCGTGCATGTGTACGTGCGGGGTGAGGCTACACGTCAGTCGCCTGACTTTTTCATCTCCGGTCATTAGATTTTCCAGCCGTTGGATACGAAATCAAGGGCCTCCAGTTTATCATCAAACTCCACCCCCCTGAGCTGGCAACCACCACCGGCCGAACCGCGAGCCCCCGCCGCCCGCGGCCGGTCCGCCCTCCCCGAAACCACTCCCCACCGCCGGTCCGCCGCCGCACCGGCCATCCCTCTAGCCCCCCCGCCAAGCTTTTTCTCTGGGGATCCCCACCCCACCGCCCAATGAACGCCCCCAACCGCCGGTGACTGCCAACCAGAAGTCTCACGACTTCGAATACCCACTGACCACTAATTTATTACCGTTTCTGTCCTTCATATACGCGCTGACGGGTGGGCCCTATGGCAATGTGCACTGCTGAATGTGGACCATTTGACTGGTTAATTGATCGTGTTATCAACAAATTACGGAGCTGTATGGTGAGCCAGTGACCGTATGATCACCCTAAAATGTACTCCTATTTTATTAACACAATACAGACTCAAACTACCATTTCTTTCTTTCATATACAGGCTGACAGGTGGGCCCCACGGTTATGCGCCCCGATGGTACAACACTAGTTGCGCCGCATGGAACGTTTGACTGGTCAATTGATTGTGTCATCAACAAAATACGGAGTTGTACGGGTGAGCCAGTGACCGTATAATCATGATATGTATTTGTTTAACACGGTACAGACGCAAGGGCTCATATATACGCGCAAGCACTCACCGCTATAAGCGCACACACGCGAACCCTACCCCTATGAGCACCTTCGAGAGAGTGGGCCAACATATATGATCTTGAGATTTTACGAAGTCACCATAGGTGCCTCGTAGTCGAGTGGAACGTCTCCTCCCACTGAACGTACATCGCCGGAAAATACTAAAATTAACACAAGATAAATGCGAGCACCGGGACTTTAACCTAGGTGGGCTCGAGAAACCACTGTCCTCTAACCATCCAAGCACATGTTGGTTAGGACAAGAAAGTGTATGTGGTGACCGTGATGAGCTTATTCTAAAGTCCGGTGACCATATCGTGCTTTCGCTTCAAATACAATGACCGTAAGTGTCGTCAACAAAATACGAAGCACGCATCAAATGCAAAGTCCGTCAGTGTCATCAACAAAATATGGAGACGTATCATGAGCTAGATACCGTTGTACTATTGTATATGCTTATTTTCTTAGTGGTCAATTGCGTGTGTGGTGTGGTGGGAACATCATTTCTAGTTGTGGTGGGTCAACATGAACACTCATGGGTCGGTTCCATCCCGCGCCACATATAGGTTGGACCGAGACGTGTTATACGAAGACCCATGTGGAGGACTCGGCATACAACACGAAGTTACCAGAGTCACGGAGGACTCTATCCCCACTGGTGATAAGCCGACTAAATATGATTTGTAACCCTAGGCCCTTAGTATGTTATACAAGCTTGGGGGCTAGTTCGTTGATAGTATACACACACGCACAATGCCTGGTATTCACGTGTACTTTGTACACACCCCTATCCCTAATATACAGTACCAGGAGTAGGCTCTTTCTTCAACTGCAAGGGTCTGATCCGAACTAGGGTAAAACTTTGCTTCGTATTACCATCCAGCCTAACAGCCAGGGATATCCTACTGAATGATATGATGAAATCATATCTGCCAACTACTAAGAGAGAGGTGTGTCGGGGGGGGCAATGTGTGCGAGAGAGGCCTAAAGATAATGTGCGTGCGGGAGACACGTACGCACATATATGTGCGTATAGAGAGCTAGTAGAGACCGTGCATGTGTATATATATATGCATGTGAGAGAAATAGTGTTTTCCAACTGAGATTAGTGAAAAGAGTGGTACATAGTAGTCAGAAAGAGAGAGAGAAACAGAGAGAGCATGTGCGTGAGACACCCCGACACCCTGAGAGATATTGTGAGCAAGTGTGAAAGAGAAATGCCGATGCATATAAAGTGTGTGCACTTATGCGTTAGATAGAGAGATATATAACGCGTTTGTGAGAACGGGGCGAGGCATAGTGCATCTACGTGTAAAAGGCGGTTCTACGCATTAAATTAAAATATAAATGGCATTATTATTTTTGGATGAGATCATGAATTTTGCAAATTGCGTATGGACGAAAATCGGTCTAGCAGACACCCATACTCTATTGAATTCTAGCATGTGCATGTGTTTATTTCATATTATCGATCCATAGAGTGAAAGCGGTTTGAAATACAGGAAATGGATGCTTTTGCAATTCATATATAAACATTAATTAGTGCACTCCATGTTGTTAGTGTGAAGCACTTTATACATTTGTCAGTTGCATGGATACATTCCAAATTGCTAGCTACAAAATAGAATACATGTCGAATTCAACATAAAGGGGGTTTCGAAGATTCGAATTCATCGGAAGTGCATTCATCTATTTGAACCCGAGATGATGGCATTTGTAAATCAGATGTAAAAGGGGGCATCAATCTTTGTTGTGAGTTTGAACATGTTATATATATTCATACGGATATCTAACTTTTTTTTTGCAACCAAGGAGATTATATCTGGAACCATGCATGAACTGAGGTAAGTTGCAATTTTTTTAATATATACTCGTGTACAATGTATATTCAAATGTACCCCCTCCATTCCAAAATAATTGTAGCTTTAGGATTTTCAAGAGTAAAGATTTGTGAAGTTTGACAAATCCTGAAAGTTCAATTCAAGAGAACTGAAAATGTTAATGCTTCTGCTCCCAAATATAGAATGAAGCGCCAAATAGGCCTATGGTCACCCGAAACCGCGCGAGACTAATGTTTTGGTGGTAGGAAATTAATGTCCTGACTCTGGCCCGTGTAGCCTATCGGTCCGATGTCCAAAGGTCTAAACCGGGGAAGTTTGTAAGTTCACCAAGATGCCAGTTTCAACCGCCTCCGAGAAGCATTCATACGCCGTGGGCGCCTACCCATGCGCTCGGTCGAAATCTATCCCGCCCACATTTGGGACACCTGACATGACTGTCCTACCCCCAACCCGCAATATGTCCGAAATTTTAGATGGGGGCAAAGTTTGTAACTTTCCCCAAATTTCAAACAAGTGCGTCTCAAACCGAAACATGGTTCTCCCTTAGTTCCCCGCCTCCCTCCGTTTCCCCATTCATACTCCATGGGCGCGAAAATGCCCTCTCCACCAGCCGCGAAACCCCAGCCTCCTCCGTCCTCCACCCCATAGCGGCCAATCCACCGCCGCCCTCCTCCATCACGCCGGAGCCGGTACCCCAACGTCGTCGTCCAACGCAACCGCAACCGCAACCGCAACGCCCTCAAGGACTTAGCAGCTGAAGCCGAGGCAGAGCTGCCTCCATGACACTGACGCCGACGTGCGTCGTACCAGAACCACTCCGACCACGCCGTCCTGCGCCTCACTGCTGCGGCTCTAATGTCGCAACCGTCCACGGCACCGGAGCTATTCCCACTACGCCGTTGTTCGCCGCCTCGGATCTGCTTCCCCGCCGCCGACAGACGTCCACCACACCACACTCAATAACTTGGCCATGGGTTCGTCCAAGGCTGCACCGTCCTCCACAACTTCTGGTTTCTGGCGAACAACAAGAAGATCATCGGAAAAACAGAAGGAGGAGACAACACTGCCAGCAGAAAGAGGTACTCCTCTTCCCTTATTCGTGCAAATCTTACGTCTCCGCTCACACCGTATTCATCCCACAAAATAAACTAGTTGAGCACTTCTTACTGCATCTTCTTCGTGATACTAAATGCACAAGGTTTCCTCCCTTTTACTATTTTCACCTTTTCTAGAGGTTAGTAGCCCGCTTGGATTTCAATTCAGGGTCAGTCGAACCGCAATTAAAAGAAGCAGCACCCGCTTAGGTGCGCAGAGCACCTAGTCCTCCTGTTCCTCGGGGAAGCGGCGCATCGGTGTCTATCATAGGGGTGTGGGGCGCAGGAGCTGCTTGCGCCCGATCTGGAGGTCGGCGGGGCTTGAATGGATGGCCGGGGGGGTGCGGTGAGGTCGAGGGGAGGGCGCAGGCAGGGGAGGAATACTGGGCCGGTGGTCGCTGGCGTTTCAAGGAAGATCGTCAACACTGACTGGATGGAGGTAGATGAAGGCGATCTGCCTGTTCTTTTACATCGGACGGTGCAGAAAAAATGGACTGGCCTATTTGGTTTCAGTCGACTGTTATTTTCATAGAATCTTGTAGTAATTTAGTGTGCCATGCATGTTGTAGAGCTATCATATGTCTCCCGTCATTTATTTCTCACCAACCTGCTATCTGCTACCTTTACACTGTACTAATTGTGCACACACTTCACCCATACTTACACTATTGTTTTTTTATGCATGGGTATTTCAGACTCTGACGCAGTGTTGATGAATGCAGAAAAGAAAAGACAGAAGTCGCTCCAGTGTAATTCAAAGATAAGCACTAAGCGTTTCAGCGCTCTAATGGGTGCAGTGTCAGCAGTTGGAGACAGTAAACGTAGCTCTGCAGTTGATGATCTCAATTGCCACACACAACCATCCTAGGTGCTTACTTTAACTTCGCGCTGTCAAATGTGGTTGCATATTTCATATGGTGTCTAGCTTGTATTGCTTCCAATTTGGTTAAATTGCATCTGCTTACTTTACACATTATAACTTTGATAATGACATGCCTTCCTGTTTTTGATACATACTACATATGTCTATTAACCATGTTCGTACATCAAACTAATGCTCTTTTGTATCCCTCGTCAATCACTTATGATGAGACAGTCACCCGAGTGGGTTACTGTGAGACGCCCTACTCATTTAAAGAGTGCAGTGTCATCCTCCCCACATGATTCTCAAGAAACAGCAAGGCTAAATGAAGATAGTCAACGTAGCTCTCTAGTTGATCACCGCAATTCCTCCACACCACCATCAGGTGCTTGCTCTTACTTGGCAGTGTGATATGTGGTTGCATGTTGCATATGGTGTCTACCTTGTAATGCTTCTAATTAGGGTAAATTGCATCTGCTTAGTTAACACATTATACCTGTGAATATGACATGCCTTCCTGTTTTTGGTACATACTACATCTTTCTATTAATCATGTTCTTACATCAAACTACTTTTCTTGTGTATCCCTCATCAATGCTCCTAATTTGTTAAATTGCATCTCCTTAGCTTACACATTATAAATGTGAATATGACACGCCTTCCTGTTTTTGGTACATACTACATCTGCCTATCACACCATGTTCTTACATCAAACTACTGTTCTTGTGTATCTTGCGTCTATCGCTTATGATGAGACAGTCACGCGCGTGGGTTAATATGAGACGCAATACTCTTATAAAGAATGCAATTTCATCCTCTCCACATGATTCTCAAGAAACAACAAGCCTAAATGAAGATATTGAACGTAGCTCTGTACCTGAAGACCGCACTTCCCCTACACCACCATCACAGGTGCTTGCTCTAGCTTCGTAGTGTGATATGTGGTTGCGTGTTGCATACGGTGTCTAGCTTGTAATTCTCCTAATTAGTGTAAACTGCATTTTCTTAGCTCACACATGATACATGTGAATATGACACGCTTTCCTGTTTTTGGTACATACTATATCTGTCTATCACACCATGTTCTTACATGAAACTACTCTTCTTGTGAATCCTGCATCAGTCACTTATGATGGGACACCTTTAAGTTGGTAGTGTGATATTGGTTTGCGTCTTGAATATGATTTCTAGCATGTATTGCTTCTAGTTTGATGAACGCCACCTATGACGAGACAGTTTTAACTTGGCAGAGTGATATTGATTGCACCTTCCATATGGTGTCTTGCAGTATTTCTAATTTGTTGAAGTGTCTTCTGCTTAGTTACTACATCATAGGTGTGAATATGTCAAGCCGTCCATTTTTTCGTACATATTCCATCCTCGTATCATGAGTTTGCCTTTCATCAGAGTAGTGTTCGTCAGTAACATGCATGAATGAGTTCTGAAGAGCGAATGATATTCCTTTTTCTTGTTGGTATGACCTCACAATGCAAAATCAATAAAGCTGAAGGTAATTGGCAAGGCATTGGATGATGGTGGTCCTTCCGAGCAACTGAAACAGAGGTTCTCTATAGATTCTACTCCGCCATCCTCCCAACAAGATTTGCAAGACAACGCAAGGCTAGACAGTCAACGTAGCTGTGTTGATGATGAGCACATCTCCCCTACTCTACCATCACAGGTGCTTGCTCTAACTTGGCACTATTATATGTGGTTGCATGTTGCGTATGATGTCTAGCTTGTATTGCTTCTAACTTTGTTGAATTGCATCTGCTTACTTTACACATAATGCCTGTGAATATGACATGTGTTCCTGTTTCTACATCAGACTACTATTCTTGCATATCCCGCATCAGTCACTTATGATAAGGCACCTTTAAGTCGCCACTTCGATATTGGTTGTGTCTTGCATATGATTTCTAGCATGTACTGCTTCTAATTTGTTGAAACACCATACAGTTTGAACTTGGCAGAGTGATATTCGTTGCATCTTTCATATGGTGTCTAGCTTGCAGTGCTTCTAATTTGTTGAAATGCCTTCTGCTTAGTTACCACATCATAGGTGTGAATATGTCACACCATCCTGTTTTTCATACATATTCCATCCTCGCATCATGTGTTTGCCTTTCATCCGAGTAGTGTTCGTCAGTATCATGCATGAATGAGTTCTGAAGAGCGAGTTTTATTCCTTTTTCTTATCGGTTTGACTTCACAATGCAAAATCATTATAGCTGAAGGAAATTAGTTCGGCAGTGGATGATGGTGGTCCTTCGGAGCAACTCAAACATGGGGTCTCTACAGATTCTACTCCACCATCCTCCCAACAAGATTCACAAGACAACACAAGGCTGGACAGTCAACGTAGCTGTGTAGATGATGAGCTCATCTCCCCTACTCCACCATCACAGGTGCTTGCTCTAACTTGACACTATTATATGTGGTTGCATGTTGCATATGATGTCTAGCTTGTATTGCTTCTAACTTGAATTGCATCTGCTTACTTTACACATAATGCCTGTGAATATGACACGTGTTCCTGTTTCTAGAACATACGTGTACATGATGAGCACATCTCCCCTACTCCACCATCACAGGTGCTTGCTCTTACTTGGAACTGTTATACGTGGTTGCGTTTTCCGTATGATGTCTAGTTTGTATTGCTTCTGATTATGTTGAATTGCACCTGCGTAGCTTACAACTTATACCTGCGACGATCACTTACCCATAAGACACATTTAACTTGGGACTATGATGTAGGTTGCATCTTGCATTGTCTTCTAGCTTGTACTGCTTCTAATTTCTTGAAATGGCACTTACGACGAGACACTTTTTACCTGATAGAGTGATATTGGTTGCATGTTCATATGGTGCCTAGGTTTCATTTCTTCTAATTTTGTTGAAATGCCTTCCGCTTACTGTTTTTTCATACATATTCCATCCTCCTATCGTATGTGTGAATATGAAACGCTGTCTTTTTTGTATATATTCCATCCTCCTATCCTGCGCTTGCCTTACATCAAAGTAGTGTTCGTCTGTATCATGCATCAACCAGTTATGCAGAGCTAATTTTATTCATCTTCTTGTGGTTTTGACTTCATAAGGCAATATCAGAAAATAGGAAGGAAAAGCATAAGTTAGGGGATGTTGGTGGTCCTCCGCACCGACGCAAACAGAGACTCTCTAGATTTGCCACTGCTACTGCTAATGAAGTTGAAGTCCCAAGTCTACATGATGAGTTCATCTCCCGTACTCCACCATCGTAGGTGCTTGCTCTAAGTTGACAGTGTGATAATTGGTTTCATGTTGCATATGTTGTCAAGATCAGATGAACCTCATGAGCATCAACACCAAGACGGTACCTGACCGAGTCAAGTTGCAGTTGCATGCTCCTTTATATGTACTCTCACAGTTTGATGTACACTAACCCTTTCCATATTCGTTGTTGAACTAGCACCACGGCGCAAGCGGAAACAGACATCTGGGATAATTCTTGACAGATTAACAAAATCTAAAGGAGGAAGAATGGAGATCCATTTTGAGGTAGGTTTAAAAAGGCCACGTGATGCTATAGAGTCAGCCAAGTTAGTATCAGAGGCAACAGTTGCCGTTAGGTGTCATGCACGTATCCTCCCAACGTGGATCCAGTATAGGAATGAGAAAGACAATACCCAGTTTAACACCTTCCTTGACCATTTATCCGTAAGTAATGTTATTCATCGCAATTAGTAATATTGTCATGCTCTGTCCCATACTTTCTAGCTTCCTCCTAATAAGACTCACATTCTTTTTCAACAGATGAGGTTCAAGTTGGATCCGAAAGATGATGCAACTAAACAAGCATGCACTCATGTTTTTCAGTCTGCTCCGCGACAGTATCGGTACCACCTTAGAAAATCTCACTTTGAAGACAAGGCTAACAATGGAATTGCCCAAACATCTCTAGTGGAATATATTACAGATGAAGACTAGACAACCCTCATTAAACACTAGTCTGATCCAAAGTATCAAGTAGGATATATGTATTTGATCAGACCACATATTGAACTTCTATTTATGTATGTGCCTTACAAGTGTATCTTCTTCTAGGCTAACTGTTTGAAGAACAAAACCAACCGTTCTAAAGTGAAATTCCAACAGACAACAAGATCTCGTAGCTATATTGCACACTGCGAGGCTCTTGTAAATAGCTGCTACTTCCTTCTTTTTTTGTGCCATATTATCGTATCTATATTGACTTGTTACAAATACAGAGGAAAGCCCGTGCGGACCAAAAAGAACCTGAACCGAATGCAGTGCAAATCTTCAAGGATTTCCACACCAGCAAGATGAAGGGCATGAGCACACCAGTTCAAGTCGCTGTTGCAAGTCCTTACTCCTCCTGCCTTGAACTGATTGGTACTGTGATGTGTTCATTTAACTACTTGGTTTGTAGCCAATGTTAGTTACTCTGTTCACTTTTATTCATAGTTGTCTTAACGTATCATTTCAGCTTACAAGGTTTAAAAGAGATGAAGGATATTCTTTTGGTCTTGATCTGTAATCTAGTTGTTATGTTCACGTGCGCACACAATGATAAAATAGCCTGTTTGTTTTATATCTGTTTGCCCATGATATGAATGATGTCATACTATGTTCATCCTACTTTAAACCATGTCTCTTTATCCTTAGATGTCAACGAATGTGAGGAAATAGACAATACAGTAGGCATGCTACATGGACATATGTTCTGAAAGTGATTTTATTATGTAGTTGGCACTACAATACATGCTAATGTATTACAATAGTTCACCAAAATAAGTTATGTATAAACGTTTAACCTACTTTGTTTGTTTTTGTCTCATTAGTAACTTATCTGGTACACTAAGCTACAAGTTCAAACTTTCAGGAAGATATGGAACAAATGATTGAACAGCCAAAACCACCTAAAGGTGACGAGGCTACTACAGGCACAATGTCCCCCTTGCTGCAGTGCGTCAGTATCTCTTCACTAACAGTGCAAAAAGCACCTTCCTGCATAATTCTGGGTTGGTTGTCAAGGTAACCTCGTCCAAATTGCCTACTGAACAAAATCTTCCTGCTAGACAGAGTGATATATCTGTGCTCCAGACACAAGTCCAATCCCTAATGGACGTTGTTTCGGAAGCAAGAATAGTGGTTAAGAAATTTCGTCAAGATATGAATGGTTTTGAAACCAGACTATCAGACATTCGCTTCGTTGTTCAAGAGCAATGGCGGAAAAAAGTTGGAGATCGTGCTGCTCCATCAGATTCTACAGCCCGAAACATTAGCACTCAGGTCAAATGATCTGTGCTTCTATACATCTCATGGTGCTTTTATTTGGAAGGACTGTAAACTTTATGCCAACAGGCCTTTTGTTGTATGGTTGGAATTTATTTTGTTGTGATACACCATTTATGATGCTGCCTTAGGCTGCAGTAATTACGACGCTATTTTTGTATAGTGTAGGTTTATCTTAGTAATGTATTCGACTGAAAGCTTCATAGGAGCCCAACATGCCAACATTCGTCATGCCCATTCCAACTGGGCTAAAAACGATTACAGGCCGAAATTGGCATGTAGCCCACTAAAAATATCCGGGCCTAAATCAGCAGACGCTTTCATATTTTTTTGGTAGGCCTGTTCCCATAGTGGGCCTTTAACAGGCCTAAACATAATTTGGGCCCTCAGTAAAAATAGGCCGTTTACAGGTGTGAATATCTCGAGCCCATAAAAAACATGGGCCTTTAATAGACCGAAAGTGAGATTGGGCCCTGATTGTGCCAAATAACCCACTAGACTTAGCAAGCCGAAATGGTGGCCCATTTACGATGCGGATCTTTGACAGGCCGAAATTCGGACGGGCCGTAAATGCGCTGACCTAATACACGGGCCTTTAACAGGCCAGAACTTCGGTCGGGCTAGATTATCGTCATTTTTATATGGGCCGTTAATGGGCCCGATATGACGTTGGGCCACATATGGCCCATGGTTTATGTCCGGCGTTAACATGCCGAAAATGACAACAGGCCGAAAGTGGCCCAAAGCTATAGTGGGCCTCTAACAGGCCGAATCTTAGACATGGCCGAATATGACCCAAATCCTTCACGATCGTTTACGGGCCGAAAGTTTTGATGGCCTGTAAATGGGCCCAAATGAAGCCGAACCTTTAACAGGTCGGAAATACACCGGGCCGTAATTCGGCCCAATTACTTAGCGGACTGTTAACGGGCCAGAAGTGACCATGGGCTGCGTTGATGACAAGTTTAGGACAGGCCGTTGATGGGCCGATTTGATAGAGAATGTTGGGCCTTTAGCTGGGCCGGCCCATTATGGTCTGCAGAATCTTGTGGGCCTTTAGCTGAGCCGGCCCATTGTGGTCCGCAAAATCTTGTGGGCCTTTAGCTGGGCTGGTCCATTATGGTCTGCAAAATTGTGTGGGCCTTTAGCTGGGCCGGCCCATTATGGTCCGCTAAATCTTATGGGCCTTCGGTTGGGCCGTCCCATTTAAACTTTGTGGGCCACTTTTGGGCCGGTCCACGTGTCAACATATCATAGGCCCATCTCGACCGTTGGATGAGTGACACCTGTGCCAACGCGGAGCTGACACGTGGATCCGTCAGCCAATGAGAATTTTAAACGTGGAAAATCGGCATTGGTCGTGGCTGTGAACGGGTTATCGGATCCAAAATCCAACCCGATTGCTTAACGGCGTTCCGTTATGGTGGATGCCACGTGTCGGTCACCCTTGACGAAAGCACTTCTGTGACGCGCGATTTATCGTCATGGAAGTGGAGACTTCCGTGATGATAATTTTGGCAATGTCATGGAACACTTCTACGACAGCACATGTATGACTATCTTGATTCTGTCATAAATTTGTCCTGGATGTACATGCATGACAGAAAACGTGACCTACTGTGAAAAACATGTATCATCACGGAAGTGTATTTTTCTGTAGTGTAATGTTGAGTCCATCAATTATACGCACTCTCACCCTTCCATCATTGCTAGCCTCTTCGGTACCGTGCATTGCCCATTCTCACCTCGAGAGTTGGTTCAAACTTCACCGGTGTATCCAAATCCTGTGATATGATATGCTCTATCACACATAAGCCTCCTTATATCTTCCTCAAAACAGCCACCATACCTACCTATCATGGCATTTCCCTAGCCATTCTGAGATATATTGCCATGCAACTTCCATCATCTTCATATACATGACTTGATCATCATTGTCATATTGCTTTGCATGATCATAAGATAGCTAGCATGATGTTTTCATGGCTTACCCGTTTTTTGATATCATTACTACGCTAGATCATTGCACATCCCGGTACACCGCCAGAGGCATTCATATAGAGTCATATTTTGTTCTACTATCGTGTTGTAATATTGAGTTGTAAGTAAATAAAAGTGTGACGATCATCATTATTAGAACATTGTCCCATGTGAGGTTATCAAAACAAAAGTGGCCAAAGAAGCCCCAAAAAAGAGAGAGAGGCCAAAGAAGCCTACAAAAAAAGAAAAAAAGAAAAAAAGAGAAAAAATAAAAAAAATTGAGAGAAAAGAGAGAAGGGACAATGTTACTATCCTTTTGCCACACTTGTGCTTCAGAGTAGCACCATGTTCTTCATATAGAGAGTCTCTTGAGTAATCACTTTCATATACTAGTGGGAATTTTCATTATAGAACTTGGCTTCTATATTCCAACGATGGGCTTCCTCAAATGCCGTAGGTCTTGATGAGCAAGCAAGTTGGATGCACACCCACTTAGTTTCAGTTTGAGATTTCATACACTTATAGCTCTTAGTGCATCATT
Organism: Triticum urartu; assembly: GCF_056163025.1. NCBI lineage: Eukaryota > Viridiplantae > Streptophyta > Magnoliopsida > Poales > Poaceae > Triticum > Triticum urartu. The sequence goes on along the minus strand of NC_141874.1, from coordinate 140,348,293 downwards.
TGCATGGCAATCCCTACTCCTTGCATTGACATCAATTGATGGGCATCTCCATAGCCCGTTGATTAGCCGCGTCGATGTGAGACTTTCTCCCCTTTGGTATTCTCCACACAACCTCCACCATCATATTCTATTCCACCTATAGTGCTATGTCCATGGCGCACGCTCATGTATTGCGTGGAAGTTGAAAATGTTTGAGAACATCAAAAGTATGAAACAATTGCTTGGCTTGTCATTGGGGTTGTGCATGATTTGAATATTTTGTGTGGTGAAGATGGAGCATAGCCAGACCATATGATTTTGTAGGGATAACTTTCTTTGGCCATGTTATTTTGAAAAGACATGATTGCCTTATTAGTATGCTTGAAGTATTATTGTCTTAATGTCAAATGATAGACTATTTCTTTGAATCACTCGTGTCTTAATATTCATGGCATGATTAGATTACATGATCAAGATTATGCTAGGTAGCATTCGACATCAAAAATTATCTTTTTTTATCATTTACCTACTCGAGCACGAGCAGCAATTAAGCTTGAGGATGCTGATACATCTCCGTCGTATCTATAATTTTTTATTGTTCCATGCCAATATTATACAACTTTCATATACTTTTGGCAACTTTTTGTGCCCAGTGCCAGTTCCTGTTTGTTGCATGTTTTTTGTTTCGCGGAAAGTCCATATCAAACGGAGTCCAAACAAGATAAAAACTGACGGAGATTTTTTTGGAATATATGTGATTTTTGGGAAGAAGAATCAACACGAGACGATACCCGAGGGGGCCACGAGGTTGGGGGCGCGCCCCTGGCCCTCGTGGCCACCCCGTAAGGCAGTTGGTGCCCTTCTTTTGCCACAAGAAAGCCAATATCCGGATAGAAATCATGTTAAAATTCTAGCCCAATCGGAGTTATGGATCTCCGGGAATATAAGAAACGGTGAAAGGCCAGAATCTGAAATGCAGAAACAGAGAGAGACAGAAAGACAGATCCAATATCGGAGGGGCTCTCGCCCCTCCTCCGCCATGGAGGCCATGTCCCAGAGGGGAAACCCTTCTCCCATCTAGGGAGAAGTTTAAGGAAAAAGAAGAAGAAGGGGGGCTCTCTCCCCCTCTCTTCCGGTGGTGTCGGAACGCCGCCTGGGCCATCATCGTCACCGCAATATAGACCAACACCTCCGTCATCTTCACCAACATCTTCATCACCTTCCCCCATCTATCTACAGCGGTCCACTCTCCCGCAACCCATTGTACCCTCTACTTGAAACATGGTGCTTTATGCTTCATATTATTATCCAATGATGTGTTGCCATCCTATGATGTCTGAGTAGATTTTCGTTATCCTATCGGTAATTGGTGAATTGCTATGATTGGTTTAATATTCTTGTGGTTATGTTGTTGTCCTTTGGTGCCCATCATATGAGCGCGCGCGTGGATCACACCATAGGGTTAGTTGTATGTTGATAGGACTATGTATTGGAGGGCAAGAGTGATAGAAATTTCAACCTAGCATAGAAATTGATGCATACGGGATTGAAGGGACCAATATATCTTAATGCTATGGTTGGGTTTTACCTTAATGAACGTTAGTAGTTGCGGATGCTTGCTAATAGTTCCAATCATAAGTGCAAAGAATTCCAAGTCAGGGTTGACATGCTAGCAGTGGCCTCTCCCACATAAAACTTGCTATTCGTCTAGTAAAGTAGTCCATTGCTTACGGACAATTTCGCAACTCCTACCACCACTTTTCCACACTCGCTATACTAACTTTATTGCTTCTTTACCTAAAACAGCCCCTAGTTTTTATTTACGTGCTCTTTATATTCTTGTAAACCTATCCCGTTACACCTACAAAGTACTTCTAGTTTCATACTTGTTCTAGGTAAAGCGAACATTAAGCGTGCGTAGAGTTGTATCGGTGGTTGATAGAACTTGTGGGAATATTTGTTCTACCTTTAGCTCCTCGTTGTGTTCGACACTCTTACTTATCGAAAAAGGCTACAATTGATCCCCTATACTTGTCGGTTATCAGCTTACACCAAAGCTTGTCCCAATTCGGCCAAAAAAATTACCGCAACATGTTTGTGCCATGTCATAACACCATGCCAAGTTTCATGATTTTCAGGCGTGTTTTGGAATTACAGGAATTAAAAAACCAAGTTTCTCAATCTTTTCGGCCAAGCCACGATGCTCAGATGTTTGAATTTCACTCTCATCTCTTGCATGGGACCTAGAAATTCACCCAAGGACACACATGTGATTTTTCAAACAACTTTGGTGCATTGGAGCCTGTGCTTGTAGTTCAAATTTGAATTATGCACATTAAATGCACAAAAACTCAATTAATATATAAAAAAGGCCAAACGAACCTAGAATAATTATAAAATTTAGCATGGCACTTCTATTTGGTCTAATCTGGGTGTGTGAAAAATTAAGGCGGGAGAAGGCAGTGTACGTATGTCGTTTTGCACACGGAGGTGACACGTTCCCCCTCGGAACCACGAGCCTTCTTGAGGGAAGCTCCGGTTTGCAAGAAGCTTATACCAAAGCTTGTCCCAATTCGGCCAAAGAAATTACCGCAACATGTTGGTGCCATATGTCATGACACCATGCCAAGTTTCATGATTTTCAGGCGTGCTTTGGATTTACAGGAATTAAAAAACCAAGTTTCTCAATCTTTCCGGCCGAGCCACGACACCCAGATGTTTGAATTTCACTCCCATCTCTTGCAAGGGACCAAGAAATTCACCCAAGGACACACATGTGATTTTTCAAACAAATTTGGTGCATTGGAGCACGTGCTTGTGGTTCAAATTTGAATTATGCGCATTAAATGCGCATAAACTCAATTAATGTATAAAAAGGCCAAACGAAACCGGAATAATTCCGAAATTTAGCACAATACTTCTATTTGGTCTAATCTGCGTGTGTAAAAAAATAAGGCAGGAGAAGGCAGTGTATGTATGGCCTTTTGCATAGGGAGGTGACACGTTCCCTCTTGGAACCACGAGCCTTCTTGAGGGAAGCTCCGGTTTGCAAGAAGCTTACACCAAATCTTGTCCCAATTCAGCCAAAGAAATTACCGTAGCATGTTGGTGCCATGTCATGACACCATGCCAAGTTTCATGATTTTCAGGCATGTTTTGGAATTACAAGAATTAAAAAACCAAGTTTCTCAATCTTTTCGGCCGAGCCACGATGCACAGATGTTTGAATTTCACTCCCATCTCTTGCATGGGACCTAGAAATTCACCCAAGGACACACATGTGATTTTTCAAACAACTTTGGTGCACTGGAGCCTGTGCTTGTAGTTCAAATTTGAATTATGCACATTAAATGCCTAGAAACTCAATTAATATATAAAAAGGCCAAACGAACCCGGAATAATTCCAAAATTTAGCATGGTACTTCTATTTGGTCTAATCTGGCTGTGTAAAAAAATTAAGGCGGGAGAAGGTAGTGTACGTATGTCGTTTCGCAGACGGAGGTGACACATTTACTCTCGGAACCACGAGCCTTCTTGAGGGAAGCTCCGGTTTGCAAGAAGCTTACACCAAAGCTTGTCCCAATTCGGCCAAAGAAATTACGGCAGCATGTTGGTGCCATGTCATGACACCATGCCAAGTTTCATGATTTTCAAGCGTGTTTTGGATTTACAGGAATTAAAAACCAAGTTTCTCAATCTTTTCGGCCGAGCCACGACGCCAATATGTTTGAATTTCACTCCCTTCTCTTGCATGGGACCTAGAAATTCACCCAAGGACACACATGTGATTTTTCAAACAACTTTGGTGCATTGGAGCACGTGCTTGTAGTTCAAATTTGAATTATGCACATTAAATGTGGAGAAACCCAATTAATATATAAAAAAGGCCTAACGAACACGGAATAATTCCAAAATTTAGCACGATACTTCTATTTGGTGTAATCTACCAGTGTACAAAAATTAAGGCGGGAGAAGGCGGTGTACGTATGTCGTTTCGCACACGGAGGTGACACGTTCCATCTCGGAACCAGGAGCCTTCTTGAGAGAAGCTCCGGTTTGCAAGTAGCTTACACCAAAGCTTGTCGCAATTCGGCCAAAAAATTTACCGCAACTTGTTGGTGCCATGTCATGACATCATGCCAAGTTTCATGTTTTTCAGGAGTGTTTTGGAATTACAGGAATTAAAAACCAAGTTTCTCAATCTTTCCGTCTGAGCCACGATGCCCAGATGTTTGAATTTCACTCCCATGTCTTGCATGTGACCTAGAAATTCACCCAAGGACACACATGTGATTTTTCAAACAACGTTGGTGCACTAGAGCATGTGCTTGTAGTTCAAATTTGAATTATGCACATTAAATGCCAAAAAACTCAATTAATGTATAAAAAAGGCCAAACGAACATGGAATAATTCCAAAATTTAGCACGATACTTCTATTTGGTCTAATCTACCAGCGTACAAAAATTAAGGTGGGAGAAAGCAGTGTACGTATGTCGTTTTGCACACGGAGGTGACATGTTCCCTCTCGGAACCACGAGCCTTCTTGAGGGAAGCTCCGGTTTGCAATAAGCTTACACCAAAGCTTGTCCCAATTCGGCCAAAAATTTACTGCAGCTTGTTGGTGCCATGTCATGACACCATGCCAAGTTTCATGATTTTCAGCCGTGTTTTGGATTTACAAGAATTAAAAAACCAAGTTTCTCAATCATTCCGGCCGAGCCACGATGCGCAGATGTTTGAATTTTATTCCCATTTCTTGCATGGGACCTATAAATTCACCCAAAGACACACATGTGATTTTTCAGCAATCTTTGGTGCATCGGAGCATGTGGTTGTAGTTCAAATTTGAATTATGCACATTAAATGCCTAGAAACTCAATTAATACATAAAAATGCCAAAAAAACCTGAAATAATTCCAAATTTAAACACGACACTCATGTACTAGTTGCATGTTCACTGTACGTAAATGTTCTAGCAATTCAAACACCATCCTTTCCCTCCGTAACACCATTTTGTCTTTCAAAACACAATGAAAAAAATCAGGTATACCACAAACAGTTTACTAGAAAGAATCGTGTGGGATGCGATATAGAATATCTTTGGGCACCATCTTGTATGGCTTACGCAGGAAGCTTCGTCGTCTACAGTCCACCATCCCCGCTTGAACAACACTTGCGTGCCAGTTTCTCGTGGCACCGAGCGAATTTTTTTTGCCACCATGGAAATATCTGTCTCCCCGCCCCTCCCTCCTACCAAAAGCCACATTTCCACTCTTCCTCCTTGCTTTCCAACTTCAAACCTGTAACTTCCCAAATTTTCAATTTGGAATGTTATACACTAGATCATCATTGCATATCATATTTTATTGCATTTTGGTTGATCCTAGGAAATTCTACGCAACTCAAGGACCCTTGGAGAGAGTTGGGGATTTCGTTATTTTCATATTTGAGTATTCTCAAATTCTGAAAATAGGATCATTTGATTTTATTTATTTTATCTTCAATTATTTATATTACAAAAATATGGGAGAGGGAATAAAATGACTTTCCCAAAATAAAGAAATATTGAGGATATAATAAAAAAATCAAATAAGATTTTATTTTGGTTTTATTTGCTATTTTTTTTGAATTAGGAAAAAATGCGCGTTTTTCAAAATTGCATTTAGGCCCCAAATAAATGTTCATCCTGTGCGGCTTGATTTTAGAAGCCGGGAAAATTTTATTTCAGGATTTTTGGAGTCAGTTTAGTATTCCTTTTGTTTTTCCGTCGGTTTTGTTCGTTTTTTTAGTTTCGGTTTTTTAAATAGATCGGTTTTTTCGCTTTGTTTAATTAGCGAGCTTTCGTCCGTTCGTTCGTCTTAACAAACGTTCGTCGTTTTTCTTTTTTCTCGCATTAAATCCGCGACTTATCTGATCGCGATTCCTGATCCGATTTTCGTTTTAGTCTAACTTTTCGCTCATTTATCGGAATCAGGCGATCAAGCGCCTGGAGTTTTGTCTCGAAACCCTCTTTCCGTTTAACCAACTCAAGCAAGTTTTTGCCAATGTAAAAATTGCCCTAGATCCAGAATAGTAAACGAAGCCTGTTTCTTTTGTCGTTTGTCTTTGGTTGCTTCGTTCGATTTGATTCTTTTTGCCAACCGGAGTTCTTAAGTTGAACTTTTTGGTTAGATCTTTTATTCGAGTTTTACATGTGCATTAGTTGAGTACTTATTGTATGCTTGTTTGTTTGCGATAGAGTACCCGGAGTGCGCCGCTTGCTACTTCGAATCGCTAGGTTTTGCGGATCATCAGCAAGGCAAGTAACACTTTGATCATACTTCCAATTACCCAGTTTTATTGCATTAGATCAATCCTCACACATTGCATGATTAGGATCTAATTAAATTGTGGGCTTGGGAAGTAGTTGAGGTAGTACCTATTACCTGTTATTATCAAACCTTTGGGAGTTACTCCTACGTTTGCATATTGTGCCAGGCTATGCTAGTAGACGTGGATTGGGTGAGTGTATTCATGACAGATGTGAGATTGTTAAATTAATGGTTTATCTAAGGTGGCAACTTAAATACACATCTGGGTAGATTGAGGCACCTGGGTATTCCAGCGATTGCCTGTTTTTTTATGGACCGCCACCTAGGCTCAAAGGGATCATGAGATTATTCATGCTAGAAACTTTCATGTGCAGCCACATGCTACTATGGGCTCTAGCATAGTTGATTAAGTTGTGCGAACTCTTACAGTGGTAGACTAGCAGATGTAGGGGAAAGTAGGTGTAATAGTCTACCCGATTGTAAGGTGCTAGCGCTTCTGAAAGACTATGTCTCGGTCATCCGTTTCTCAAACACCATGTAGTGCGAGAAATCAAACGGAGGCGATCGAGTCTTGTGGGGAAAAGTGCGCAAACCTCTGCAGAGTGTATAAACTAATCATGGTTAGCCATGTCCCCGGTTATGGACATCTTGAGTATCTAGTACTTGGATTATCATGTGAATCTCATCATGTTACTCTAAAATTAATTTTGTTGGGTTTTGTTTAATGATGATGCTTAATTGGGATTGAGAATGCTGTCAACCATTCTCAATGTTTAACAACTACCATGATAGTTAAATAAAATTTATTCCTTTGCAGTAGGGAAAATTTGGCTTTACGCAAAACTGTAACCATAGAGCTTTCCACCAGCCAAATATGCATATAGAATAGCCTATTTCATTCCATTACTCTCTATGTGTTACTTTGCCAGCATATTCCATGTGCTGACCCGTTTCGGGCTGCAACGTTAATGTTGCAGACTTTTCAGACGACGATTAAGGTGCTTTTAGGTCGTGGTTCTATACTCAGTGATGCCGTTGGAGTTGATGGACTCACTTATCTTCCAAGCCTTCCGTTGTTATCGTTATTAGATGGCCTTAAGCCATATTTATTGTAATAAGTTCTCTTTTGAGACACTCGATGTAATAAGTGTGTGATTGCTACTCTATTATAAATCCTTCAAGTACTGTGCGGTGTCAGCATTACTGATCCAGGGATGACACCTGAGTACAGAGATTGGACCGTTTGAGGTTTGGTCGCTACAAGGTGGTATCAGAGCACACGCTGACTGTAGGACACGACCACTAAGCTAAAAGACCTAGATCACTACTCACTCTCTTCTCTTTCTGACTTCTCATCTTTTCTACTCTTTTAGGATGGCAGATGCAAGGAACAAGTTCACGCAACCGGATGAAGATACACCCTTTGGACGTCACTTGAAGGAAGTCACTAGATACCTGAACATGGGAGTACCAAGCTTCACCGAGACCTACAACGCCACTTTACCGGAAGAAGAGCGCTGGATGATTCAAGTTCAAGTTCTAGGAAGGACGTTCATGCCAGTCACTGAGCCCATAGAGTTTTCTTTTGTTGCACCAACTTGGGATCTAGGAAAGAGCATGGCAGATCTTGGAGAAGTCTACCGCAATGATCTCAAGGATACGTTCTACCAGATTTATGGGCGCCGAGATGAGCACTGGGAGATGATCAGCACCAGGAAGGATAGATCAATTGCAGCTTTTATCCAGGAGTTAAACCAGCACATTCGACGTCAGGAGAACCAGATGTGCGCCGACATGATAGATCCGAAGAAGGCAAAGACAAGAATCAAGGAACTGGAGGAAGAACTCAAGGCTACACGTGAAGATTATGAAGAGGAAATTGAAGTACTAGTGGAGAAAAATGACGATCTGATCAAGAAGATTGGAATATTTATGGGAGGCCCTACACTGGTAGAAGAAGATGAGGAACCCAAGGAGATTCGCCCAGAAGACTACATCATCATCGACGACACCGACTTGGATCCAGATGATAGCGATGATGATTATGTTGATGAAGCTGGAGCTGATATCATGGAGTCTGCAACCAAAGAATATTTCTAGTAGACCACCAAATCAGTAGTAGTATTCCACCATGTAAATATAGTAGTCCGAGCACTTTTGCGATAGTTAGATCGATTGTATGCCCTTGATTGATTGATTGAATGAAGTGAATTGTTTGCTTTTGCCTCATGTGCATATGGGTAGTGTTTTCTCTTTAGACCCCCTCTATTCTTAAATCTCATCTTTTCTAAACCCTCAGATGCCTCCGAGACATGACCCCGGATTTACCTTCCCACCGGAGCTCACTCAGTTGATCCAGCAGCAGAACACATTGATGCAGTTGCTAGTCCAGAACCAGAATCAGGGGAACAACAACAACAACCCACCACCACCACCTGTTGATCATTTAGCCCGTTTTCTTAGGCTGAATCCGCTGGTGTTTTCCAGTAGCACCGAGCCGATAGTAGCAGATGATTGGCTCCGTAAGACTGCTAGGGAGTTGACCACAGCAGGATGCACAGATGCGGAAAAGGTGAAGTTTGCCGCACATCAGCTTGAAGGACCTGCAACATCATGGTGGGAGAATTTCATAGCCACTTTCCCTGTCGACACTGTCACGTGGGACCAGTTTCAGCAGGCTTTTCGTACTACCCATGTTTCGGTAGGAGCTATGGCCATGAAGAAGCGAGAGTTTCACAACTTGCGCCAAGGAGGACGGACAGTTGGCCAGTATGTGGAGGACTTTAGTAAGCTAGCACGTTACGCCCCAGATGACGTTGCTACGGATGCAGCTAAGCAGGAGAAGTTTCTAGAAGGACTAAATGATGAGTTGAGCATGCAGTTGATGGTAGGAAACTTCAACAACTACCAGGAGTTGGTAGATCGTGCTCTTATGATTGAAGGGAAGCAGCAGCAGATTGAGAATCGCAAGAGGAAGTATGGACAATGGAAGCACGATTCAGGAGCTCAGCAGAAGCCACGTTTTACCCCTAGACCAGGAGGACATTTTAAGCATACCCATGGAGGAGGTAGCTCGCACAATCACAATGGCACCAAGAATGGTAATAGGAATGGAGGAAGCAACGGTCAGAACCGCACCAACCCATCGACCCCAGCCAAGAGAGACCTGAGCCAAGTCACTTGTTTTAAGTGCCAGAAGACCGGACATTATGCCAATGAATGTCCTGAATCCCAGAATGGAAATGGCAATGGAAGCTCTGGGAAGAAGCCGAACCCTTTCAACAGGGGACATGTGAACCCTGTTAACATGGAGGAGGTTGAAAAGCAGCCCGATGCAGTAATCGGTAAGTTTTTGTTTAAGTCATTTACTGCACTCGTTCTTTTCGGTACTGGTGCATCGCATTCATACATATCAAGGGGATTTGTGGATAAGTATAATCTGCCCACCAAAGTTCTTAGAACACCTATGTTAGTAAGCTCACCAGGAGCGGAGTATATGGCTAGCCAAGGATGTTTTCAAGTGCCATTGAGTATTGGTAGGCATGTGTTTCCCTCGGATTTAATCATTTTGGAATCACAAGCATTGGATGTAATTCTGGGGATGGATTGGCTGTCGATGTATGGAGGAAACATAGATTGCACCAGTAAGACGATCTTGCTTACCACCCCAGAAGGGAGAAGGATCAAGTGTGTATCCCGGCATGTGCCGAAGAGGACTCAAGTAAATTGTCTAACAAGAGTTGTGCAGGAGGAAGTACCAGTAGTGAAGGATTTCCCTGATGTATTTCCAGAAGAGTTGCCAGGCATGCCACCGGATAGAGATATTGAGTTTTGATTGAGCTTTTGCCAGGCACAGGGACAATATCAAAGAGACCATATAGGATGCCCACAAAGGATTTGGTGGAGATTAAGAAGCAGATTAAGGAGTTACTGGATAAAGGATATATTCGCCCAAGTTCTTCGCCTTGGGGATCGCCAGTACTTCTAGTGGAGAAGAAGGATGGATCGTTAAGGATGGTTGTTGATTATCGAGGATTAAATGAAGTAACCATCAAGAACAAATACCCACTACCGATGATCAATGATCTGTTTGATCGATTGCAAGGAGCTAAGGTATTTTCCAAGATCGATCTGCGACCAGGATACCACCAGTTGAAGATTCGAGAACAGGATATACCTAAGACGGCTTTTACCACCAGGTATGGGCTATACGAGTATACCGTTATGTCATTTGGTCTGACTAACGCACCTGCATATTTTATGAACATGATGAACAAAGCGTTTATGGAGTTTTTGGATAAGTTCGTCGTAGTGTTCATTGATGATATCCTTGTTTACTCGAAGAATGAAGAGGAGCATAAGGAGCATTTGCGTTTGGTACTTGGTAAGCTCAGAGAACATCAGTTATATGCCAAGTTTAGCAAATGTGAGTTTTGGTTAAAAGAAGTTGGATTTCTCGAACACGTTATATCTGGAGAAGGTATAGCAGTAGATCCCACTAAGGTTGATACTGTGACAAATTGGGAAGCCCCAACAATAGTTGGAGAGATCCGGAGTTTTCTTGGACTCGCAGGATACTACCGGAGATTCATTGAGAATTTCTCAAAGATTGCGAAGCCTATGCCGGAGTTGTTGAAAAAGGATACCAAGTTCATATGGACTGAGGAATGTGAGGCCAGTTTCTAGGAGTTGAAGAAACGTTTGGTTACATCACCTATATTGATTTTGCCAGATCAGACCAACGATTATGAGGTGTATTGCGACGCTTCACGTCGAGGACTTGGAGCAGTGCTTATGCAGGAAGGAAGAGTTGTTTCATATGCCTCACGACAGCTCAAACCTCATGAGTTGAATTATGCTATGCATGATTTGGAGTTAGCAGCCATAGTGCATGCATTGAAGACATGGAGACAGTTCCTCATTGGAAACCATTGTGAGGTGTACACGGATCACAAGAATTTGAAGTATATTTTCACGCAGAAGGAGTTGAATCTCAGGCAAAGGAGATGGTTGGAGCTCATCAAGGATTATGATATGAAATTGCATTATCACCCCGGAAAGGCTAATGTAGTAGCTGATGCGTTGAGCCGTAAAAGCCTTGTCAACACACTAATCACGGGAGATTTACCAAGGGAGTTAGCCGAAAATCTTCGTGAGCTATGTTTGGAGATAGTTCCGAGAGGCCATGTAGCAGCATTGGAGATTCAGTCTACTTTGATGGATAAGATCAGAGAAGCCCAAAAGACCGACAAGGAGATTGCCTCTATAAAAGAGAAAATGAGCAAAGGAAAAGCTAAGGGATTTCGTGAGGATGAGCATGATACCTTATGGTTTGAAGACCGTGTTTATGTGCCAAATGATTCGGAGATCAAGAAGTTAATTTTGCAAGAGGCCCATGATTCACCATATTCGATTCACCCAGGAAATACCAAAATGTATTTGGTTTTGAAGGACACCTTCTGGTGGACCAGAATGAAGAAGGATATTGCGGAGTATGTAGCAGTTTGTGATGTATGTCAGAGAGTAAAGGCAGAGCATCAGAAGCCACCCGGATTGCTACATCCATTGCCGATACCCGAATGGAAGTGGGATAAGTTAGGCATGGATTTTATTATAGGATTTCCCAGAACACGTTCTGGCTATGACTCGATATGGGTTGTAGTCAATCGTTTGACAAAGGTAGCTCATTTCATTCCAGTGAAGACCACCTATACCAGTGCAAAGTTGGCAAAGATATACATGACCAGAATCATATGTCTGCATGGAGTTCCAAGGAATATAGTATCAGATAGAGGAACCCAATTTACCTCAAAGTTCTGGAATTAGTTGCATGAAACTTTGGGTACCAGACTAGAGTTTAGTACAGTTTTCCACCGCAGACAGATGGACAGACCGAGAGAGTCAATCAGATTTTGGAGGATATGCCGAGAGCTTGTGCGCTAGATTACGGATCTAGTTGGGACGAGAATTTGCCATATGCAGAGTTCTCTTACAACAACAATTATCAATCCAGTTTGAAGATGGCCCCTTTCGAAGCCTTGTACGGAAGGAGGTGCAGGACCCCATTGACTTGGGATGAAGTTGGAGACCGCCAGTTGTTTGGACCGGATCTGATAAAGGAGTCTGAACAGAAAGTGAAACTGATTCGCGATAGGCTCAAGGTAGCTCAATCCAGGCAGAAGAGTTATGCAGATTCTAAACGCAAGGAGACAGTTTACGAAGTCGGAGACCGAGTTTATCTTCGAGTATCTCCACTTCGAGGAGTTAAGCGCTTTGGAGTTAAGGGAAAGTTAGCGCCACGTTTTGTAGGCCCATTCAAAGTTTTGGAGCGTATGGGAGAAGTAGCCTATAAGTTGGAATTGCCCGAAGGATAGTCAGGAGTTCAGGACGTGTTCCACGTTTCCCAGTTGAAGAAGTGCCATGCAGAGATGGCTGATATACCGCTGACTGATACGGTGCCACTAGAAGCAATTCAGTTGGACAGTGGTTTGACCTATGAGGAGAAACCAGTCAAGATTCTAGAGTATGCCCGTCGACTCACCCGCAGCAAGGTTATCAAGTTTTGCAAAGTTTAGTGGAGCCACCACACGGAGAATGAAGCCACCTGGGAGCGAGAGGAAGAATTGCTGAAGGACCACCCTCACCTATTTTCTAGCCAACCCGAATCTCGAGGGCGAGATTCATCTTAAGGGGGGTAGGTTTGTAACACCCAAATTTTCAATTTGGAATTTTATAAACTAGATCATCATTGCATATCATATTTTATTGCATTTTGGTTGATCCTAGAAAATTCTACGCAACTCAAGGACCCTTGGAGAGAGTTGGGGATTTCGTTATTTTCATATTGGAGTTTTCTCAAATTCTGAAAATAGGATCATTTGATTTGATTTATTTTATCTTCAATTATTTCTATTACAAATATATGAGAGAGGGAATAAAATGACTTTCCCAAAATAAAGAAATATTGAGGATTTAATAAAAAAATCAAATAAGAGTTTATTTTGGTTTTATTTAATATTTTTTTTGAATTAGGGAAAATGCGTGTTTTTCAAAATTGCATTTAGGCCCCAAATAAATGTTCACCCTGTGCGGCTTGATTTTAGAAGCCGGGGAAAATTTATTTCGGGATTTTTGGAGTCCGTTTAGTATTCCTTTTGTTTTTTTTCTGAGCGTAATTATTCAAAAAAAGAGTCCGAATCGACCTTGGGCCGTAACCGGCCAGGACTCCGCCTGGCCGGGCCTTCAAATAGCGTCGCCGAGGCCCGAGGCCAGCCCAGCCGCGCCCTGCCCCCGAAACCCTAACCCTAGGTCGCCGCCGCCGCCGCCACACCGCCGCCGCCGCCACACCGCCGCCGCCGCCTCGCCCGCCGCCGCGCCGCCTCGCCGCCCGCGCCCCTCGCCGCCACCCGCACCTTCCCGCCTCGCCGCCGCCGCCAGACCGCCGCTGCGCCGCCTCGCCGGACCGCTGGAGACGCTGCCGCCGGAGGTAGTTTTTCGCCACCGGTTTTTTTGAAAACCGATCGGTTTTGTTCAGTTTTTTTAGTTTCAGTTTTTTTAAATAGATCGGTTTTCCGGTTTATTTAATTAGCGAGCATTCGTCCGTTCGTTCATCTTAACGAACGTTCGTCATTTTTCTTTTTTCTCGGATTAAATCCGCAATTTATCTGATCGCGATTCCTGATTCGATTTTCGTTTTAGTCTAACTTTTCGCTCGTTTATCGGAATCAGGCGATTAAAGCGCCTGGAGTTTCGTATCTAAACCCTCTTTCCGTTTAACTAACTCAAACAAGTTTTTTCCACTGTAAAAATTGACCCATATCCAGAATAGTAAACGAAGCCTGTTTCTTTTGCCGTTTGTCTTTCATTGCTTCGTTCGATTTGATTCTTTTTGCCAACCGGAGTTCTTAAGTTGGACTTTCTGGTTAGATATTTTATTTGAGTTTTACCTGTGCATTAGTTGAGTACTTATTGTATGCTTGTTTGTTTGCGATAGAGTACCCGGAGTGCGCCACTTGCTACTTCGAATCGGTAGGTTTTGCGGATCATCAGCAAGGCAAGTAACACTTTGATCATACTTCCAATTACCCAGTTTTATTGCATTAGATCAATCCTCACACATTGCATGATTAGGACCTAATTAAATTGTGGGCTTGGGAAGTAGTTGAGGTAGTACCTATTACCTGTTATTATCAAACCTTTGGGAGTTACTCCTACGTTTGCATATTGTGCCAGGCTATGCTAGTAGACGTGGATTGGGTGAGTGTATCCATGACAGATGTGAGATTGTTAAATTAATGGTTTATCTAAGGTGGCAACTTAAATACACATCTGGGTGGATTGAGGCACCTGGGTATTCCAGCGATTGCCTGTTTTTTTATAGACCGCCACCTAGGCTCAAAGGGATCATGAGATTATTCATGCTAGAAACTTCCGTGTGCAGCCACAAGCTACTATGGGCTCTAGCATAGTTGATTAAGTTGTGCGAACTCTTACAGTGGTAGACTAGTAGATGTAGGGGAAAGTAGGTGTAACGGTCTACCTAATCGTAAGGTGCTAGCGCTTCTGAAAGACTATGTCTCGGTCATCCGTTTCTCAAACACCATGTAGTGCGAGAAATCAAACGGAGGCGATCGAGTCTTGTGGGGAAAAGTGCGCAAATCTCTGCAGAGTGTATAAACTAATCATGGTTAGCCATGTCCCCGGTTATGGACATCTTGAGTATCTAGTACTTGGATTATCATGTGAATCTCATCATGTTACTCTAAAATTAATTTTGTTGGGTTTTGTTTAATGATGATGCTTAATTGGGATTGAGAATGTTGTCAACCATTATCAATGTTTAACAACTACCATGATAGTTAAATAAAATTTATTCCTTTGCAGTAGGGAAAAATTGGCTTTATGCAAAACTGTAACCATAGAGCTTTCCACCAGCCAAATATGCATATAGAATAGCCTATTTCATTCCATTACTCTCTATGTGTTACTTTGCCAGCATATTCCATGTGCTAACCCGTTTCGGGCTGCAATGTTAATGTTGCAGACTTTTCAGACGACGATTAAGGTGCTTTTAGGTCGTGGTTCTATACTTAGTGATGCCGTTGGAGTTGATGGACTCACTTATCTTCCAAGCCTTCCGCTGTTATCGTTATTAGATGGCCTTAAGCCATATTTATTGTAATAAGTTCTCTTTTGAGACACTCGATGTAATAAGTGTGTGATTGCTACTCTGTTATAAATCCTTTAAGTACTGTGTGGTGTCAGCATTACTGATCCAGGGATGACACCTGAGCACAGAGATTGGACCGTTTTAGGTCTGGTCGCTACAAAACTTTCACTGCTGCTTACTGGCAGCTCAGCCTCCTAGCCGGCGACCCTTCTTCTTGCAGCGCCGCCTCCTCACCGGCTACCCTTCTTCTTGCAGCGCCGCCTCCTCGCCGGTGACCCTTCTTCTTGTAGCGCCGCCTCCTCGCCGGCGATCCTTCTTCTTGCAACGCCACCTCCTCGCCGGGGACCCTTCTTCTTGCCACGCGGCCTCCTCACCATCGATCCTTCTTCTTGCTGTGCGGTTTTCTTGCCGCCGACCCTTCTTCTTGCTGCACGGCCTCGTCGATATGGTCAGGTAATCTACACCCCACCCTACCATCCTCCTCCTTTCCCGTCCCACATGCCCCGACTGACGGAGCGACACCTTCCACCGAAATCACTGCCCCCTCCTCCAATTAAGCGTCGCCCACATCCATTTTACCTGCAGTATAACATGGAGCTAAGTAGCATGCGGCCGCACACGCGAACGAGGTCTCTATGGCTGCCATGTGTGTCGACCGCCAGATCTTGGAGGAGCACCTCGTCTTCGAGGCCACCGTCGACACCGCCACATGGTTATCTACTTTAAAATATAGTTCGTGATGTTTCCTCGAGGCCACCGCCAGTGCCTTCTAGTGATTTGTCCTCTGTAATGTTAATATGCAATCTGATGTTCAGTTAACAGTTTGGTCCTCTGAAATGTAATGTTCAGTTAACACTTTGGTCCAACAATTACTACATTTTGTAGTACTGTTCTCATGCATTCTTTGTTTTGTTAACTGTCTTATCTTCCAATACATGTTTCTATTCTGCAATGTTGTGCTTAGTTAACTATTTTGGTTCATTTGGTCTGCTATCCATTTAACTGTTGGTTCAATTCTGCAATTTGATTTTCTTTTGCTGTGGGTACAATTTTGTATTGTTATGCATGTGACACCAATCGAATTTGGTTGTACTCAATACATATTCTACTGATAGTATGGAAACTCTCAGTTAACCTAATCAAGATCTTCCTTAGGTGTGTTGCAGGGAAACAATGGGAGACACTGCGGTTTACCATCGAGGTTTGTTCAAGCAGGGTCCTTTGGGTAATAGCACATTATTGTGCAGTTGCAGGAATCATTCTAATATTTAGGTTTCTTACAATTTGGTCTTGCACATGTAGGTCCTGCTGTGAGAGGCTTATATCCACTGTTCGACCCATTTTGCATATGGGGAAATGAGATGTCCATGAATATTAGTCAAGTCAAGAAACTCAGAAAGATTGTTAGGATGAAGAAACTTGCGACAAATAACAGCAAGATCTTTGATTGCACAATGAAGAAGACATCGGTCAACTATAGGATGGTACCAACTCTTTTACCTTGTTTTTACCCCTTGCGCCATTTCAAAATTTACAACAAAGATTTATGCATAGCTTTGTTTTCAGTACTTTTCAAAGCAGTTCACCGATGATTACCTCTCAAACCACCTGCATGGTCAAGAGGCGAGGAAGGTATTCATTCAACACCCACGGTACAATATTGAAGTCTTGCTGAAGAGGACAAAGGTTGGGCGGGCAATTATCCATAGCTACTGGCCTAAAGTTGCAAGGACATTCAACATCACTGAAGGCTCAATATTTGTCTTCCGCTTCTGCAGTTTCCCAGATGAGATTCATCTGTCTATTTACCGTGTATGATGCTACTTTCCAAAGGTTTTTGATGCTGCATGTGAAACTTGGTGCTATTGTGTAATGGAGTAACTGAGTGCCGAAGCTATTTGATGTAATTCGATTATGAAATCCTGGTTGCTTTTATAGGATATGAAATATCTGGCGTGTTTTATAAGAAATATCAGTTTGATTAGTACATGGATTATCAATAATAGGATAATTACCCTGCTTATTGGGGTTTTCTATTGCAGACGGTTACTCAGACAACACCGTGGGCGATGAACTCAAACAACCCGCATGGTTTCTAGAAAGTAGGCGTGTTCGATCAACTAACAATCACACATGGCTTCCGACAGTGAACTGTTTGCTTTAGGCCACCTTGCACAAACGTTTCCACACAAAGAACTATGTGTGATATACATAACTACAGAAATGTTTTTCTAGGATTCACTGTGTGGGATGTACATACCTACGAAAATGATTTTCTAGGATTCACCGTGTGGGATGTACATACCTACGGAAATGATTTTCTAGGATTCACCATGTGGGATGTACATACCTACGGAAATGATTTTCTCGGATTACCGTGTGGGATGTACATACCTACAGAAATGATTAGGTTTCGATGCCTTGCCCGATCGCACACGGCCCCAGCCTGGGTCCCAGGAGGGCCTATCCCTGACGATTTATGGGTCGTGTGGGAAGGACACCCTATCGCACACACTCAGTTGGCGACGGTTCCAAATGCCGTCGTGGAAAGGGGTTAAAAACCGTTTGTTTAGGACATCACTGTACCAGTGACATGATATGTGTTTTGCTTGGAGCGTCTTGTATGATTTGAGTCTTTTCTTTTTAGTTTACCTCAATCATCCTTGCTGCACACACCCTTTGGGAGAGACACGCATGAATCAAATTTTATTAGAATACTCTATGTGCTTCACTTATATCTTTTGAGCTATACAATTTTGCTCTAGTGCTTCACTTATATCTTTTTAGAGCACGGTGGTGGCTTTATTTTATAGAAATTATTGATCTCTCATGCTTCACTTATATTATTTTGAGAATCTTTTAGAACATCAAGGTAATTTGTTTTGGTTATAAAATTAGTCCTAATATGATGGGCATCCAAAATGGGTACAACGATTTTTTTTCATATAAAGTGTGTTTAATAGTAGGAGAAGTTTGATACTTGATGATTGTTTTGAGACATGAGGATGGTGATATTAGAGTCATGCTAGTTGAGTAATTGTGGATTTGAGAAATACTTGTGTTGAGGTTTGCATGTCCCGTAGCATGCACGTATGGTAACCGTTGTGTAACAAATTTGAAGCATGAGGTATTTCTTTGATTGTCTTCCGTATGAGTGGCGGTCGAGGACGAGCGATGGTCTTTTCCTACCAATCTATCCCCCTAGGATCATGCACGTAGTGCTTGGTTTTTGATGAATTGTAGATTTTTGCAATAAGTATGTGAGTTCTTTATGACTAATGTTGAGTCCATGGATTATACGCACTCTCACCCTTCCACCATTGCTAGCCTCTCTAGTACCCCGGAACTTTCGCCGGTACCATAAACCCACCATTTACCTTCCTCAAAACAGCCACCATACCTACCTATTATGACATTTCCATAGCCATTCCGAGATATATTGCCATGCAACTTTCCACCATTCCGTTTATTATTACACGCTCCATCATTGTCATATTGCCTTGCATGATCATGTAGTTGACATCGTATTTGTGGCAAAGCCATCGCTCATAATTTTTCATACATGTCATTCTTGATTCATTACACATCCCGGTACACCACCGAAGGCACGCATATAGAGTCATATTTTGTTCTAAGTATCGAGTTGTAATTTTTGAGTTATAAATAAATATAAGTGTGATGATCATGATTGTTAGAGCATTGTCCCATGTGAGGAAATAAAAAATGAGAAAGGCCAAATAAAAAAAGGGAAGAAAAAGAAGAGAAAAAAATGAGAGAAAAAGATAGAAGGGACAATGCTACTATCCTTTTTCCACACTTGTGCTTCAAAGTAGCACCATGATCGTCATGATAGAAAGTCTCTTATTTTGTCACTTTCATATACTAGTGGGAAATTTTCATTATAGAACTTGGATTGTATATTCCAATGATGGGCTTCCTCAAATTCCCTAGGTCTTTGTGAGCAAGTAAGTTGGATGCACACCCACTTAGTTTCTTTTATTGAGCTTTCATGAATTTATAGCTCTAGTGCATCCGTTGCATGGCAATCCCTACTCACTCACATTGACATCTATTGATGGGCATATCCATAGCCCATTGATACGCCTAGTTGATGTGAGACCATCTTCCTCCATTTTGTCTTCTCCACAACCACCACTCTATTCCACCTATAGTGCTATGTCCATGGCTCACGCTCATGTATTGCGTGAAAGTTGAAAATGTTTGAGATTACTAAAGTATGAAACAATTGCTTGGCTTGTCATCGGGGTTGTGCATGATTTGAATATTTTGTGTGACGAAGATGCAGCATAACCAAACTATATGATTTTGAAGGGATGAACTTTCTTTGGCCATGTTATTTTGAGAGGACATAATTACTTTGTTAGTATGCTTGATATATTATTATTTTTATGTCAATATTAAACTTTTGTCTTGAATCTTTTGGATCTGAACATTCATGCCGCAATAAAGAAAATTACATTGATAAATATGTTAGGTAGCATTCCACATCAAAAATTCTATTTTTATCATTTACCTACTCGTGGACCAGTAGGAATTAAGCTTGGGGAGGCTTGATATGTCTCCAACGTATCTATCATTTTTTATTGTTCCATGCTATTATATTATCTATTTTGGATGTTTAATGGGCTTTAATGTGCTCTTTTATATTATTTTTGGGACTAACCTACTAACCAGAAGCCCAGTGCCAGTTTTTTTTTGCCTATTTCAGTGTTTCGCAGAACAGGAATACCAAACGGAATCCAAACAGAATGAAACCTTCGCGATGATCTTTATTGGACCGAAAACAAACCAGAAGACTTGGAGTTGAAGTCTGGAACTCCGTGAGGTGGCCACAAGGTAGGAGGGCGCACTCCCACCCTCGTGGGCCCCACAGAGCTCCACTGACGTACTTCTTTTGCCTATATATTCCCTTATACCCTAGAAACATCAGGGGAGCCACGAAACCACTTCTCCACCGCCACAACCTTCTGTACCCGTGAGATCCCATCTTGGGGCCTTTTTCGGCGATCTGCCGGAGGGGGAATCGATCACGAAGGGCTTCTACATCAACACCACAGCCTCTCCGATGAAGCGTGAGTAGTTTACCATAGACCTTCGGGTCCATAGTTATTAGCTAGATGGCTTCTTCTCTCTCTTTGATCTTCAATACAAAGTTCTCCTCGATGTTCTTGGAGATCTATTCGATGTAATACTCTTTTGCGGTATGTTTGCCAAGATCCGATGAATTGTGGGTTTATGAACTCGATTATCTATGAATATTATTTGGTTCTTCTCTAAATTCTTATATGCATGATTTGATATCTTTGCAAGTCTCTTCGAATTATCGGTTTAGTTTGGCCTACTAGATTGATCTTTCTTGCAATGGGAGAAGTGCTTAGCTTTAGGTTCAATCTTGCGGTGTCCTTTCCCAGTGACAGTAGGGGCAGCAAGGCACGTATTGTATTGTTGCCATCGAGGATAAAAAGAGGGGTTTATGTCATATTGCTTGAGTTTATCCCTCTACATCATGTTATCTTGCTTAATGCATTACTCTGTTCTTATGAACTTAATACTTAGATGCATGCTAGATAGCGGTCGATGTGTGGAGTAATAGTAGTAGATGCAGAATCGTTTCGATCTACTTGACACGGACGTGATGCCTATATTCATGATCATTGCCTTAGATATCTTCGTAACTATGCACTTTTCTATCAATTGCTCGGCAGTAATGTGTTCACCCACCATAATACATGCTATCATGAGAGAAGCCACTAGTGAAACCTATGGCCCCCGGGTCTCTTTCTTATTATATTGCATCTCTTTTATTATCACATCTCGTTTACTATTTTGCAATCTTTACTTTCCAATATATACAACAAAATACCAATAATATTAATCTTACGATCTCGATCAGATCTCACTTTCCCAAGTGACCGTGAAGGGATTGATAACCCCTTTATCGCGTTGGTTGCGAGGTTCTTGATTATTTGTGCAGGTACTAGGTGACTTGTATGTTGTCACCTACTAGATTGACACCTTGGTTCTCAAAAACTAAGGGAAATACTTACGCTACTTTGTTGCATCACCCTTTCCTCTTCAAGGGAAAACCAATGCATGCTCAAGAGGCAACATGCATCACCTAGTGTACTTCGTCAGTTCCTTGTTACACAGGGCCAGATCGCGGTACTCTGGTGTGCAGAAGTTGATCTTTGGTCTCATCATGGACTCAAGGAAACTTCGCCACTACTTCCAAGACCATGAGATCACGGTTGTTACTCGTTTTCCGTTGCAAAGGATACTTCGAAACCCTGAGGCTATCGGCAGAATAGTGGAGTGGGCTTTGGAGTTATCCAGCTTTGGTTTGAAGTTTGAGAGCACATCAATTATTCAGAGCAAGGCGTTGGCAGAGTTTATTGCAGAATGGACGCCAACCCCAGATGAGGAGCTGACAGAGACTGTTATCCCCGGCAAGGAATCGCCCCAAGAATGGATTATGTATTTTGATTGTGCTTTTTCCCTACAAGGTGCAGGACCTGACGTGCTTCTTGTCGCCCCCTCCAGGGAGCACTAGAAGTGCGTCATGCAAATGCATTTTGCCCGGGAAGAAGCAACCAACAATACACCTGAGTATGAAGGGCTTCTTGCCGGGCTTAGGATTGCAGTTGAATTGGGAATTAAGAAGCTGATCATTCGAGGAGATTCATAGCTTGTGGTGAGACAAGTCAACAAAGATTATCAAAGTCCATTGATGGAGGCATATGTTGATGAAGTGAGGAGATTAGAGCAGCGCTTTGACGGATTGCAAACAGAGAACGTACCCCGTGCGGAAAACAACATAGCTGATCATCTGTCAAAGTGTGTTGCGTAGAAGCTTGTTGTGGAACCAGGGAAATTTGTTCTCCATCTCACTCAGCCCTCCGTATCCGCAGCGACAATGGCCCGGAAGAGGAGTAAGTTGGACCACAGTAAGCCTCTCCCGGTAGAGTCGTCCGCTCCTGACAGAGACCCTGCCAGAAACAACTCCTCACAGCCTACTGGACCACCCCCTCCAGCCGGGCCTATGGACTACGCGAACGAGGCTGGTGCTCCCGCAGCAGAGGAGGTGCCGCTAGTCCTCATTGCCGAGCCCCAGGCTCCAACTTGGGAAAGGCACATTGTCCACTTCCTTCAAACCGGAGAGCTTCCCGGCGACCAAGATGAAGCTGAAAAGGTAACCCGAAGGGCCAGTATGTATCAGTCTGTCGATGACACTCTATACAGAAGCAGGCCCAATGGTGTGAAATTGAAGTGTGCTTGCCGGGAAGAAGGAAAGGAACTGTTGGCTAAGATTCCCAGAGGAATGTGTGGCTCCGACATTGGATCAAGGGCATTGGTTGGGAAAGCATTCCGGCAAGGATTCTATTGGCCCATAGCCCTCCAAGATGCGGTCGAGCTAGTCACGAAATGTGAAGCCTGCCAGTTCCATTCCAAGAAAAGCACCTGCCTGCCCAAGCTCCTCAAACAATCCCTCTATCATGGCCATTTTCGGTCTGGGCGCTCGATATCCTCGGCCTCTTCCCCCGAGCAATCAGGGGCTTTGAATTCTTGTTCGTTGCCATCGACAAGTTTACAAAGTGGCTGGAAGTGACTACCGTGAGAAACGTGACTGCTCAGTCAACTATCAAGTTCTTGAAAGAACTGGTGTGCTGTTTTGGGGTTCCGGCAAGGATCATCACCGACAACGGCACCAGTTCACGACCCGTGCCTTCATGCAATATGTTCATGCCCTTGGATGCAAGATCTCATTTGCCTCTGTGGCACACCCCCGGAGCAATGGACAAGCTAAGAGGGCGAGCACTGAAGTGTTGCATGGACTCAAGACAAGAAATTTTGATACGCTGCAGAAGCACGGCATGCGGTGGATCGAGGAGCTGTCAGTAGTTCTTTGGTCCCTCAGAACGACACCAAACCGAGCTATCGGGCAGACTCCCTTCTCCCTGGTCTACGGGGCAGAAGCAGTTATCCCCACAGAACTCATTTACGGGTCGGCTCGAGTGCTTGCCTACGATGAAGTAGCATAAGATCAGCACCGGCGTGACGACGCTGTGCTAGTTGAGGAGAACCGTCTCCAGGCTGCTACGTGTACTGCACGCTACCAGCAAGCCCTGCGTTGCTGTCATAGCCATAGGGTTCATGCCCGGTGTTTTGACGAAGGTGACCTTGTCCTTAGGCGTGTTCAGTCCGCCAAGGGTACACACAAGTTGTCATCGAAGTGGGAAGGCCCTTATCGGGTAGTACGAGTCACTAGACCTGGCGCAGTCCGTCTGGAGACCGAAGATGGCACTCAATTGCAAAACTCATGGAATATTGAGCATCTTCGCAAGTTCTACCTGTAAGGCGCGGCTGTCGGGCCCTCCCCGGCAGCCACCCTTTTGTACATGCCTTGCCTCAGCTGCATGTAACCCCTTTTACAAAGCCGGGGCGATGACCCCGTGAAAGAGAAAATAAAAAAGTGTTGTGGGGGCCCCCCGACAAAGATTGCATGCATGCATGAGCATTCCAGGATCACTGCATAAGCACTTCATGAGCATTTGCATATGCATATAGATAGGATCGCATCCTTCATTCTCATCTGCATGAAGTTATAGGTTCCTGCCGCACACTTGGCTTCGACAAGAGTTGAGAAGATTGCCCGGCACAGAGATCCCCGACAAGCCAAGTAGATAAGTTCCAACTCCTGTCCATCAGTGTTCTGTAAAGCTACAACTTTGCATAGGAAAGCCTCGCCTCTCTTTTGAGACTTAGGTGCTCCCATCCATGACTTGAACGTTGCTTCGGTCAGGATGTCGCGGTGACCTTTGGTAAAAAGGAGTTGGCGGGGGACTGGTCCCTCTATCTGTTCCCCGATAGACGCGCTCTCCGGCAGACAATAAGGGTACCGGCAAGATAGCTTGCCGGGGGAAAACTCGTTTATTTATATTAAAGAGTCATCTCAGCTCTGCATGGACATACACATGCACAGGTTCCCGACAAGGCTCATCTTTTTCATTAATATGCTAATACAAGTACAAGCCTTACAGAACACAGACATGGACTCAAGAGATTACATTATTTGAATTAAAAATTTGGCAAGTGCTGACAGATTTAAGATTGAAAAAAGATAAGTGCCCCGTAATCCCCTCTTTTCGTTTTCCCTCCTTCAGCACTGCGGCGGAAGGATGAAAAGACGAGAAAAGGAGCACCCAAGCAGGAGCCCACCCCAGTCCCGTCAGGACGCGCTTGACGCGGCCTGACAAGACCGGGAGTGGCGAGGCTGTGAAGGAGGAGTACAGAGGACGGGGTAGCGCCCTCAGGTCGCCTCCTCTAGAGCTAACAAGAAGCCTTGGCTTGAGCACCGGTGGAGTCATCCACCAAATCTCAGCCAAAAGACCGCTGGAGGCGAGGAGAAGGCGCCAAGAGAACATCCCTCCCCGGCTATCACCCTAGGAGGCTGGTGACGATGATGCCGGGGAGGGAGGGGAAGAGAGGAAAGACAAGGCGGCAGGTCGCCCGTCGGAGGCGAAGGCATCCACACCATCGTACTCTGACCTGACCCCCTCCCACCCGCCTTCTCCATCTTCCCTCGTTTTCTCCTCACCGCTGCTACTCCCGAGAAGCACCAAGACTCCTGTCCGGCACCTTCCCCGGGAGATGGCGAGCGGCCAAGACGGCCAGGGAGCTGTAGGCACACCGCTACCCACCTTGGCTGGCAGGAAGGCGCGCCTCTTGTCGACATCAGCCCCAAGGCCTCCGGGAGGGGCCGTGCTGGGATTACCAACGATCTCCGGCCCCGTCTCTCGGCCAAGCCTTGGAAGAGCCCAGAGATTCATCACACCAAGGACCAGGCTCACTCCCCGAGCATCAACACCAGCATGTAGCGGCATTAGCCCCGGCCAATTTCTCGGGGCTGGCCCCAGGATCTTCCCTTCGACATAACTGGTAAAAGATAAGAAGAAGAGGAATGCGAAGATGAATGGCTCCGCCCTCCTCTGCCCTCCCTTTTATAGGCAGGGCGAGGAGGGGGGCTGCTCCATCGACGGGCGACCGCCGCCCTCCTCCGCCAATTCAAGATGACCGGGCCCTCACCTTGACGCTCCTTTGTGCCACGCGCCTCCATTACCTACTCTGCGCTATGCATGCATCATACATGGCCAAGGATAAGAGCGTGGTGGGAAGAGTGAATTGGCCGTTTCTACCCCGTGCGTTAAAGTCATTCACGGGACATTACTGCAGTGGCCCCACCAGTATTGGCTTTACACGACGCACGGAGAAACCAGAAACTTGCCCGGAATCAAGGCTAATGAAGAAGCAAAGAAGACTTCAAGAGACCAGCCTCTTCAGCAACCCTCGCATGTGCACTTATTAGGCCCTACCCCGACGTCGCTCAGCAGCGCGTTCGGGGGTAGGCCCAGGGGCTTCTGTCGGTGCAACAAACCCTGGGTCTGTTGCCCAGACTGTGCTTAGGAAGGGAACGAGATTGAAGCACTAGCCCAAGTAAGAGTACAAGAAACCAAGAGACTCGATGGACAAACATGTAGATCAGAAGGACCAAGAACGAGCCAAGGAATCAGGATATCGTCAAGAGAAGAAGCCTCCCTTGCCGGGCAGCCGAGCCCGACAAGTGGCAAGGCCACCGCAGAAACTGACATCCAGGACACCCCGGCAGGGCGTGCCAGGGTTCACGGAGGCAAAACCACCACGCAAACCACTCTAAACCCACGTCGTCGATCAGTGCAGCGTCAAGCTGCAAAGTGATTAAGTGGCAGTCATACGCCATATGGCAGCCATTTCCTAAGGGATAAACCCGCGGATGGCACCCGTCCTGCAACGTGTGAAGAGAACAGGCGCGAATCTGGCAGGATAGCCCGGCAAGCCCTGCCGGGCAACCAACGACGTGACGTTAAGAGGTGCATTTAATGTGCCCTGTCAGCTGATATGTCTCCAATGTATCTATAATTTTTGATTGTTCCATGCTATTTTATTATCAATCTTGGATGTTTTATAATCATTTTAGAGTCATTTTATATCATTTTTTGGTACTAACCTATTGACATAGTGCCAAGTGCCAGTTCCTGTTTTTCCCGTGTTTTTTACATTGCATAAAATCAATATCAGACGGAGTCAAATTGCCACGAAACTTTACGGAGATTTTTTATGGACCAGAAGAAAGATGTTGGGCCCTGGTTGCACCTGGGGGAGTCCCGAGGAGGGGACAACCCAACAGGGCACGCCAGGAGGCCCAGGCGCGCCCTGGTGGGTTGTGCCCACCTCGGGTGCCCCCGGACCACCTCTTTGCTCTATAAATACCCCCAAAATACTAGAACCCTAGAGCAGCCGACGAAATATTCATCCAGCCGCCGTAGAGTCCAGAACCACCAGATCCAATCTAGACACCATCTCGGATGGGGTTCACCACCTCCATTGGTGCCTCTCCGATGATGCGTGAGTAGTTATTTGTAGACCTTCAGGTCCATAGTTAGTAGGTAGATGGCTTTCTCTCTCTCACTCAATTCTCAATACAATGGTCTCTTGGAGATCCATATGATGTAACTCTTTTTGCGGTGTGTTTGTTGGGATCTGATGAACTTTGATTTTATGATCAGTCATATCTTTTTACATCCATGAAATTGATATGAGTTTCTTTGATCTCTTATAGCCTCGTATTTCTTCTCCGATATTTGGGTTTTGTTTGGCCAACTTGATATATTTATCTTGCAATGGGAAGAGGTGCCCGGTAGTGGGTTCGACCTTACGATGCTTGATCCCAGTGACAGAAAGGGAACCGACACGTATGTATCGTGGCTACTAAGGATAAAAAGATGAGATCTATATCTACGCAATAGATAAACAGATATTGTCTACATCATGTCATCGTTCTTATTGCATTACTCTGTTTTTCCATGAACTTAATACACTAGATGCATGCTGGATAGCGGTCGATGTGTGGAGTAATAGTAGTAGATGCAGGCAGGAGTCAGTCAACTAATCTTGGATGTGATGTCTATGTAATGATCATTGCCTGGATATCATCATAATTATTTGAGGTTCTATCAATTTCCCAACAGTAATTTGTTTACCCACTGTTTGCTATCTTTCTCGAGAGAAGCCACTAGTGATACCTACGGCCCCTGGGTCTTCTTTATCACATACTTGCTTGCGATCTACTTTTCCCTTGCATTTTTATTCAAATCTATTAAACCAAAAATACTTTGCTGCAATTTATTTATTTACGATCTATTATTTCAATCTACTACAATTTCTGGCATCGTTACCCGAAAGGTATTGACAACCCCTTTAACACGTCGGGTTGCGAGGTGTTGTTATTTGTGTGCAGGTGTTGTTTATGTTGTGTTGCTTGGTTCTCCTACTGGTTCGATAACCTTGGTTTCATCATTGAGGGAAATACCTACCTTCGCTGTACTACATCATCCCTTCCTCTTTGTGGAAATATCGACGTAGTCCTAGCAGACTGGAGTTTTCTGGCGCTATAGTCAGGGAGCAGTCAAAAGGAATTTATGGTGCCGTTGCCGGGGAGGATCTTCAATATAACCAGGTTCCTCATCAGAAATCTCATCTCCTCGCAATTTACATTATTTGCCATTTTCCTCTCGTTTTCCTCTCCCGCACTTCACAAAAATTTGCCATTTTATTTGCCCCTCGTTTTTGATCGCCGTTTTCTCACCTTGTCCGATCTCAAAAGAGCTAAGGGTTTTCTCCCTAGTCTTAATGATTTGGATAGCCCCTCTGTCCTCTCTAAGCTCATAAATAATGATGCTATGGTCTACCGGGGCTGTTAAGGAAAATCTTAACCATTGTGATGAAGATGATCCTGGAATTTTTCGTATTTACTTGATGAATCTTTGAAAGATGCTTGGGATAGGTTGTTGAGAATTCGAGCTAGCTATGTGCCCCAATATCAGATAGAGATATACTTGAAAAGTTTTTATGATGGTTTACCTTCTTCCTTCAAGCAAGTTTTAGATTTTGTATTTGAAAATGGTTTTCTTGAAGGGGATGCCATTGATACTTATGAAAAGATGAAAGCCATATTTGGGCACCCTAAAGGAGAAATTTTGAATCAACTACTCTTATGTGCTTTTATCAAAATGAAATAATTAAAGAGATGAAGGCTAGTTTAGATACGAATTTTCGCAACATGATTAATCTTTCTTCCGCTATCAATGGCCATGTGCTTTCACAAGATAGAAAATTAAATGCCATTGATAGAAAATTTTCCCTTTTCTTTCCAAGTAACAAGGATGACAAAACTTTGATCCTTACTTTATGCCTAGCTAAGGGCGTAAAACTATAGCGCTTGTTGGGAGGCAACCCAATGAATAAATTTTATTTTTTCTTTTTTCTTTCTGTTCTTGAGTGTTAGCACAATTATGCTACTGATATGATTGTGTCTTTTATGTTTTAATTAGTGTTGGTGCCAAGTAAAACCTTTAGGATCTTCTTGGGTGATAGTTGTTTGATCTTGCTGAGAAAACAGAAACTTTTACGCTCACGAAATTAATTTTCATTTTTTTACCAGAGAGCGATAAAATACCCATTCCACTTGAAGTAGATCAATATACAAATTTCTCAGATTGTCCTAATTTTTCAGAATTTTTAGAGTTACAAAAGTATTCGAAATAGTCAGATTGCTTTAGACAGTTCTGTTTTGACAGATTGTGTTTTCTTTGTGTTGTGTGCTTATTTTGATGGCTCTATGGTTTTCTTTGATGAGTTTTTGCCATAGAAAAGTTGGAATACAGTAGATATAATACAAAAATAAAATATGAATTGGTTTGATACAGTAATTATGGTAGTGATTTATTATTCTTATACTAACGGATCTCATGAAGGTTTTGTTGAGTTTTGTGTGATTGAAGTTTTCTATTTTTTGGTTATCTTACGATGGATGAAAGAAGGATAGAAGAGCCTAAGCTTGGGGTTGCACCGACATCCCAAGCTATTATCGAAGAATGAGCAACCAACTAAGCTTGGGGATGCCCCCGAGTGGCATCCCCTCTTTCTTCTAACGACCATCGGTATTTTACTTGAAACTATATTTTTATTCGTCACATGATATGTGTTTTGCTTGGAGCGTCTTGTATGACACGAGTCTTTGCTTGTTTTATTTTGTGTTTTAAGTCATCAACCCTTGCTGGGCACACCTATTTGAGAGAGCCAAAATTATGTCATGACTTGTTAAAATTGCTCTGAATGCTTCACTTAAATCTTTTATGAGCTAGGACTTGCTCTAGTGCTTCACTTATATCTTTTTGAGCATGGTGTGCTTAGTATTTTTGAATAAATGCTCTCTTGCTTCACTTATATTTATTTGAGAGTTAGTAAATTTTTGAAGAAATTCTCTCTTGCTTCACTTAAATTAATTTGAGAGAAAGAGAAAATTATTATGCTCATGATTTTCACTTATATTTGTTTGAGCTTATGAAAAGCAACATGTGAAAATTAGTCCCAAAGTGATAGATATCCAGGAAGGATAAAGAAAAAAATTCATGAAGATCATTGGACAAAATAAACTTGATTCTTAGGAATAGTTTTGAGATATGATGATGTGATATGTGAGTTATGTTGATGAGTAATTGTGCTCTAGTAGGAATATTGGTGTTAAGGTTTGTGATTCCCGAAGCATGCACGTATAGTCTCTCGTTATGTTATGACGTTGGGGCATGATTTATTTTTGATTGTCTTCCTTATGAGTGGCGGTCGGGGACGAGCCATGGTCTTTTCCTACCAATCTATCCCCCTAGGGGCACGCGTAATAGTACTTTGCTTCGAGGGCTAATAAACTTTTGCAATAAGTATATGAGGTCTTTATGATTAATGTGAGTCCATGGATTATACACACTCTTACCTTTCCGCAATTTGCTAGCCTCTATGGTACCGGGCATTGCCCTTTCTCACATGGAGACGTGGTGCAAACTTCGCAAGTGCATCCAAACCCCGTAATATGATACGCTCTATCACACATAAGCCTTATTATATCTTCCTCAAAACAGCCACCATACCTACCTATTATGGTTTTTCCATGGCCATTCCGAGATATATTGCCATGCAACTTCCACCGCTTCCGTTTGATGACTTGAGCATTCATTATCATATTGCTTTGCATGATCATATATCTGACATAGTGTTTGTGGCTCAGCCACCTTTCATCATTTTTCATACATGTTACACTAGATCATGGCACATCCTGGTACATGCCAGAGTCATTTATATAGTCATACTTTGTCATAGGTATTGAGTTGTAATTTTTATTTCTTTTGATTTATAAGTAAATAGAAGTGTGATGATCATCATTAATCATTTTTAGAGCAGTGCCCCAGTGAGGAAAGGATGATGGAGACTATGATTCCCCCACAAGTCGGGATGAGACTCCGGATAATGAGAGAGAGAAAAACAGAAAGAAAAAAAGGAAAAAGGAAAAAAGGGAAAAGAAAGAAATAAAAATAAAAATAAATAAACAAAGAGAGAAGGGGCATTGTTAGTATCCTTCACCACGGTTGTGCTTCAAAGCAGCACCATGTTTTTCATATGGAGAGTCTCCTATGTTGTCACTTTCATATACTTGTGGGAATTTTTCATTATAGGATTAGATGCACACCCACATAGTTACTTATTGAGCTTTCATACACTTATAGCTCTTAGTGCATTCGTTGCATGGCAATTCCTACTCCTCACATTGATATCGATTGATGGGCATCTCCATAGCCCATTGGTTAGCCGCATCGATGTGAGAGTTTCTACTTTTTGTCTTCTTTATATTTACCCCTATCATCATACTCTATTGCACCCGTAGTGCTATATCCATGGCTTGCGCGAGGGTTGAAAAAGCTGAACCGTGTTAAAAAGTATGAACCAATTGCTCGACTTGTCATCGGGGTTGTGCATGATAAATAATTTGTGTTAAGAAGACCGATCATGACAAGACTATATGATTTTGTAGGTATAACTTATTTTAGCATTGATATTTTGAAAGACATGGTTGCTTGTTGATATGCTTGAGTATCTAAATTATTATGTCAAAACTAGACTATTGCTTTGAATCACATAGAAAGTCCAAATGTCCATGCTATAAAGAAAAGAATATGATATCACATGTTAAACAACATTCCACATCAAAAATTCTGTTTTTATCACTTACCTACTCGAGGACGTGTAGGAGTTAAGCTTGGGGATGCTGATACGTCTCCAACGTATCTACAATTTTTGATTGTTCCATGCTGTTTTATTATCAATCTTGGATGTTTTATAATCATTTTATATCATTTTTTGGTACTAACCTATAACGCCCTTGATGCGGCTATATCTCCTACGTGTCGAAGCACGACTTAGAGGCATAACCGCATTGAAAGCTATGTCGCAAGTGAGGTAATCTTCACAACAACCCATGTAAATAAATAAAGGGGAAAATATACATAGTTGGCTTACACTCGCCACATGACACAAATACATGAATAACATTACATTCATCCAATACACTTATGGTCCGACTACGGTACCAAAATAAAGATCAACCCCCAAACGCGACAAAGTCCCCGATCGCCCCAACTGGGCACCACTACTGATCATCTGGGAAAGACACATAGTAACGGCGAGAGTCTTCGTCGAACTCCCACTTGAGCTCGGTCATATCATTTGGAATGGTATCATCGGTCCCTGCATCTGGTTTTGGAAGTAAACTGTGAGTCACGGGTACTCAACAATCTCACACCCTCGCGATCAAGACTATTTAAGCTTATAGGTAAGGCAAGTTATGAAGTGGAGCTGCAGCAAGCGACTAGCATATATGGTGGCTAACCTATTCGCAAAAGAGAGCGAGAAGAGAAGCAAAAGCACGGTCGAACAACTATGATCAAGAAGTGATCCTAGAACAACCTACGTCAAGCATTACCCCAACACCATGTTCACTTCACGGACTCCGCCGAGTAGAGACCATCACGGTTACACACGCGGTTGGTGCATTTTAATTAAGTTGAGTTTCATGTTATCTACAACCGAACATTAACAAATTCCCATCGGCTTTCGAAAGTTCAAATCCCTGTAGGGGAGTCCCAACTTAGCCCATCACAAGCTCTCACGGTCAATGAAGGATATTCCTTCTCCCAAGACAATCCGATCAGACTCGGCATCCCGGTTACAAGACATCCTCGACAATGGTAAAACAAGTCCAGCAACACCGCCCGAATGTGCTGACAAATCCCGATAGGAGCTGCACATATCTTGTTCTCAGGGCACACTTAGATGAGCCAGACGTCGGGTAGGCCAGCCCAGAGTTGCCCCTGGTAGCCCCGGACATCGCTCAGTTGGACCAACACTTAGAGAAGCACTGGCCCCGGGGGGGGGGTTAAAATAAAGACGACCCTTGAGTCTGCGAAACCCAAGGGAAAAAGGCTAGGTGGCGAATGGTAAAACCAAAGTTGGGCATTGCTAGAAGAGTTTTATTCAAGGCGAACTGTCAAGGGGTTCCCATTATAACCCAACCGTGTAAGGAACGCAAAATCCGGGAACATAACACCGATATGACGGAAACTAGGGCGGCAAGAGTGGAACAAAACACCAGGCATAAGGCCGAGCCTTCCACCCTTTACCAAGTATATAGGTGCATTCAGATAAACAAGATAATATTGTGATATCCCAACAATAAACAATGTTCCAAAAAGGAACGATCTCCAATCTTCACCTGCAACTAGCAACGCTATAAGAGGGGCTGAGCAAAGCGGTAACATAGCCAAACAATGGTTTGCTAGGACATGGTGGGTTAGAGGTTTGACATGGCAATTTGGGAGGCATGATAAGCAAGTGGTAGGTATCGTAGCATAGGCATAGCAAAAGAGCGAGCATCTAGCAAGCAAAGATAGAAGTGATTTCAAGGGTATGGTCATCTTGCCTGCAAAGATTTCAAAGTTGCCTTGATCCTCGAAAGCAAACTCAACGGGCTCCTCGTTCGTGAACTCGTCTCCTGGCTCTACCCAAACAAGAACAACAAGCAAAAGGTAACACAATCAACCACGTGCAATGCTCAAGCAACATGATGCAAACATGGTATGATATGCGGGATGCGGTATGTGATGCATATGCAAGATTTGGAAAGGAATGATTGAACCTTGCCTCAACTTGGAAAACAAATAGTGCCACTGGAAAGGTGAGGTGATTTCGGTCGAAATCGATATAAAGATCACCGGAATCGGATGCACGGTTTGGAAATGGCAAGCAAAACAAATACGGCACCGGTCTGCAATAAACAGCAAGTGACCAACTAAATGCATCAAGATAAATATGCTATAACACTCAATAATGGCAACAAAATACATGGCAGGGATCCACTCATGATGCTTGACAAAAGATGAACACTGATCTACGGCTAAATCATCCATTAAGAGGTTCAAACAAGCATGGCAAAAGTGCAAATGATAACAGGTTTCAGACTTAGTGAAATTAACACAAGTCTGGAATTTATCATTAGGAAGCAAACTTTAGAGCATGAAAACTACATTCTACAGGAACTTAACATGGCAAATCAAGGCATGGCATGAAGCTACTCAAAGAACTTAACAAAATTCCATTAGTGACCTTGAGCCAAAAGGGATCAGAAAATACAATTGCAAGCATGTGAACATGGCAAAAACATAAACATATTCAGACTTGGTGAAAAACTGGAGCATGCAAAACAGTTAACGAGTAGGCATGTTTACGAGCTCGATGCACTCACTATAGAGCATGGCATGACAAACTAAGCACACATCCATCAAGAAAACACGGCATAGAAGCTATACATGGCAAGAACAACAACATAGCATGCACGGATCAATAGCAACATCCTCGGCAAAATCGCTAAACATGTCAACAGTCTGCCAGGATCATTTTATAGCAAAAGTAGAGCTCGATTGACTCAAGCTAGGCTGATCCATAATTGCCAACAAAGTCATGGATGGATAGAGCACAACAATATTAACAAAACATCCTTACTGATCATCCTCAAAAGAGGCATGGATCACTAGGAAACAACATGAACATATGGCATAAAAACAATATCAGGACAAGGACTTCGTGAAATTCTAAGTCCCTGAAATCAGCATCAACGATTACGCTACTTTACAAGCTTGTGCTAGTCACCACAAATATCACAAAAATACATGGCATAAACCCCTGTAAATATGGCATGGAATTTAACAAAACACATGTAGAGCTCAGGATCATAGCATGCACACATTAATCATGGCAAAAATGACAAAGGGCCATTTGCTGAAACAGATCTGACAAATTCCTCACATAGCCCTCTTCCAATAGCATTTAGGGCATCAAGATGAGCTCAAATGAAAATGATGCAATGAGATGAAATGATGTACTCGTCGAGACGGACATTTTGATATGCTACACGCATGAATCAGAGCTACGATGAGGGAGTTATGATGCTGTGAACATGAGCAAAAATTATAGAGCGAGAGGGAAAGTCAACCCTAGTTAGGGTTTACTGTAGCAGCGTGGATCCAGATCCGATCGGGATCTCGCTGGAAATGGAGGTTGCGGTGGCCGGAGATGCTGCGAAGCTCACCGGAGACGCTGTCGACGTGGAGAAGAGGACCGGCCGGAGCTGGGGAAGACTCTGGCGACGGAGGGCGGCGAGGCGCAGCGGTCGTCGGCGTCGGGGACGCGGCTGCGAGGCGCGGCGCGCGCCGGCGTGCAGGAGGCGGCAGGGCGGAGCTACTCCGGCGCTAGTGATGCGTTGCGGCGGCGCAGATCGGAGGTAGGCGGCAGGGCAGAGCGGCAGGAGGGAGACGACCCGGGCGGCGGCGGCGGTGACCCGGGCCTCGGGGGCCCAGCGCGGGCTCGGCGGGCCTCGCGCAGGAGCGGCCGGCGGTGCCACGTGGCGCTACGCCACTGGTGCGGGGCGGTGGCATGATTTCGTCCGCCCGGGACGGACGTATCCGGCGGCGGCGCGAGGAGATTTTTAGGGTTAGGGCGGAGAGAATACCCGGGATTTTCGGGGAGAGATCTATTTATAGAGGTAGAGGGAGCTAGGAAGCTCGAAATGAGGTGCGGTTTTCGGCCACGTGATCGTGATCGAACGCTCTAGATGATGGAAGGAGTTTAGGTGGGTTTTGGGCCAGTGGAGAGGTGTTGGGCTGCAACACACACGAGGCCTTCTCGGTCCCTCGGTTAACCGTTGGAGTATCAAACGAAGTCCAAATGGCACGAAACTTGACAGGCGGTCTACCGGTAGTAAACCAAGGCCGCATGACAAGTCTCGGTCCAATCCGAAAAAGTTTAACGCCCACACACGAAAAGAGGTAGAAAGGACCACCGGAGGACATAGGAGCGCCGGAATGCAAAATGGACAACGGGGAAAATGCTCGGATGCATGAGACGAACACGTATGCAAATGAAATGCACATGATGGCATGATATGAGATGCATGACAAAGATAAGAACACGCAGAGACAAAAACCCGACAACGAGGAAATAAAATAACTTAGGCCGGAAACAACAAGAGTCGGAGTACAAATAAGGTAAATTACATCCGGGGTGCTACAACACTCCACCACTACGAAAGGATATCGTCCCGAGATCTAGGACTGGAAAAACTCCGGGTACTCAAAACGGAGGTGATCCTCGCGTTCCCAGGTGGCTTCACAGTCGGAATGATGTGACCACTTGACTTTGAGGAATTTTATTGAATTGTTGCGAGTCTTGCGCTCACTTTCTTCAAGAATAGCAACGGGGCGCTCATGATAAGAAAGGTCTTCTTGGAGATCAATGTCTTCGAAGTTGACGGTGCGGTCAGGGGTCTTGAAGCACTTGCGGAGCTGAGAGACATGGAACACGTCGTCCACATTTGCAAAGTTTGAGGGAAGCTCGAGTTGATAGGCGATATCGCCTCTCTTGCTGACGATCTTGAAAGGACCCACGTATCTAGGGGCAAGCTTCCCTTTGATACCGAAGCGACGAGTACCTTTCATTGGAGAGACGCAGAGGTAAACATGGTCTCCGATCTCGAAAGCCAAATCACGATGCTTACTATCATAGTAGCTCTTCTGGCGCGATTGCGCTGCTTTGAGGTTATCACGAATGACTTTGCATATCTCCTCTGCCTCTGTGATGAAGTCATTTCCAAGAAGTTGACGTTCACCAGTCTCTTACTAGTTAAGAGGAGTACGACACTTCCTGCCATAGAGAATTTCAAATGGGGCCTTGCCCGAACTCGCTTGAAAGTTGTTGTTGTAGGAAAACTCGGCATATGGGAGACAATCTTCCCACTTCATACCGAAAGATATAACGCAAGCCATGAGCATATCTTCAAGAATCTGATTGACACGCTCGACTTGGCCACTAGTTTGGGGATGAAAAGCTGTGCTGAAACGGATGTTGGTGCCCATGGCCTTCTGAAAAGAATCCCAAAACTTGTAGTTGAAGGAGCTGAAGAAACAACTCGATATTCAAGATCTAATGGGTCTCATCCGACCTAGTTCTTCTCCGTGGGGTTGTGGAGTTCTTTTTGTGAAGAAGAAGGATGGAACGGACCAACTCTATGTTGACTACCGTGCATTGAACAAGAGGACCATAAAGAACAAGCACCCACTTCCCAACATCAACGAGCTGTTCGAACAACTCAAAGGTGCTCAAGTATTCTCCAAGCTTGATCTCCGTATGGGCTATCACCAGCTTCGCATTCGTGAACAAGATATCCCCAAGACAGCATTCAGCACAAGCTATGGTTCATATGAATACACTGTCATGTCTTTTGGCCTCGTTAATGCTCCGCCAACATTCTCTCGAATGATGAACTTCATCTTCAACCCCTACACAAATGACTTTGTCTTGGTCTACCTCGATGACATTTTGGTCTTTTCCAAGAACAAGGAAGATCATGCCAAGCACTTGCGTTTGGTGCTGGATAAGCTCAGAGAACATCAGTTCTACGCCAAGTTTTCAAAATGTGAGTTTTGGCTCGATGAGGTTCTCTATCTTGGGCATATCATCTCTGCCAAGGGCATAGCGGTGAATCCTGAGAAGGTGTCAGCAATTGTGAATTGGGAACCACCTCAGAACGTGAAGCAACTCCGCAGCTTCCTTGGTCTTGCAAGCTATTGTCGAAGGTTCGTTGAGAACTTCTCTAAGATCGCAAAGCCGCTTTCCAACCTTCTCCAGAAGCACGCGAAGTACGTTTGGTATCCTGAATGTGACATCGCTTTCAACACCCTGAAAGAGAAGTTAGTCAATGCTCCAGTTCTGACTCCTCCTGATGAATCCAAACCGTTCGAGGTCTTCTGTGATGCCGCTCTTCAAGGTCTTGGTGCAGTGTTGATGCAAGAGAAGAAAGTTATGGCCTATACTTCTCGCCAGTTGAAGCCCAATGAAAAGAACTACCCCACTCACGACCTCGAGTTGGCGGCAGTTGTGCATGCTCTTTTGACTTGGAGACATCTCTTATTGGGAAGAAAAGTGGACATCTTCACTGACCACAAGAGTCTCAAGTACATCTTCACTCAGCCTAATCTCAAACTCAGGCAGACTCGTTGGGTCGAAATGATTCAAGATTATAATCCGAGCATCGAATATACTCCAGGCAAGGCCAATGTAATTGCTGACGCATTGAGAAGGAAGGCTTACTGCAACAGTCTGATTCTCAAGCCTTACCAACCCGAGCTTTGTGAAGCTTTCCACAAACTCAACCTGCAAGTTGTTCCTCAAGGTTTCCTCGCCAACCTCCAAGTCTCTCCTACTTTGGAAGATCAGATTCGCGAGGCTCAACTTCTTGATGCTATGGTGAAGAAGGTGAAGATTGGGATTGCCAAGAGTCAACCCAAGTACAAGTGCTATCACCTTGATGACAAGGATACTCTATTCTTCGAGGATCACATTGTTGTGCCTAAAGGTGATCTTCGTAAAGTCATTATGAACGAGCCTCACAATTCACTCCTCTCTATCCACCCTGGAAGTACAAAGATGTACCAGGACCTCAAGCAGTCATATTGGTGGACTTGAATGAAGCGCGAGATTGCTCAGTTTGTCATACCAATGACCGAGCTCAAGTGGGAGTTCGACGAAGACTCTCGCTATTACTATGTGTCTTTCCCAGATGATCAGTAGTGGTGCCCAGTTGGGGCGATCGGGGAGTTTGTCGCATTTGGGGGTTGATCTTTATTTTGGTACCATAGTCGGACCATGAGTGTATTGGATGAATGTAATGTTATTCATGTATTTGTGTGACGTGGCGAGTGTAAGCCAACTATGTATCTTTTCCCCTTTATTTATTTACATGGGTTGTTGTGAAGATTACCTCACTTGCGACATAGCTTTCAATGCGGTTATGCCTCTAAGTCGTGCTTCAACACATAGGAGATATAGCCGCATCGAGGGCATCACATAACCTGTTGACATAGTACGAAGTGGCAGTTCCTGTATTTTCCGTGTTTTTTACATCGCAGAAAATCAATATCAGACGGAGTCCAAATGCCATGAAACTTTACGGAGATTTTTTATGGACTAGAAGGAACATGTTGGGCTCTGGTTGCACCTGAGGGGAGTCCGGAGGAAGGGACAACCCACCAGGGCGCGCCAGGAGGCCCAGGCGCGCCCTGGTGGGTTGTGCCCACCTCGGGTGCCCCCTGGACCGCCTCTTTGCTCTATAAATACCCAAAAAATACCAGAACCCTAGAGGAGTCGACGAAATATTCATCCAGCCGCCGTAGAGTCCAGAACCACCAAATCCAATCTAGACACCATTTCGGATGGGGTTCACCACCTCCATTGGTGCCTCTCCAATGATGCATGAGTAGTTCTTTGTAGACCTTTGGGTCCATAGTTAGTAGCTAGATGGCTTTCTCTCTCTCTCTCTCTGAATTGTCAATACAATGGTCTCTTGGAGATCCATATGATGTAACTCTTTTTGCGGTGTGTTTGTTGGGATTTGATGAACTTTGAGTTTATGATTAGTCATATCTTTTTATATCCATGAAAGTTATTTGAGTATCTTTGATCTCTTATATGCATGATCTCTTATAGCCTCATATTTCTTCTCCGATATTTGGGTTTTGTTTGGCAACTTGATCTATTTATCTTGCAATGGGAAGAGGTTCCCGGTAGTGGGTTCGATCTTACGGTGCTTGATCCCAGTGACAGAAAGGGAACCGACACGTATGTATCATTGCTACTAAAAATAAAAAGATGGGATCTATATCTACGCAATAGATAACACGGGAAAGCTCCCAACAAGCAAAAGAAGAACAGGAAATCTTTTTGGGTTTTCTTTTTAATTACTACTACAAGCATGGAAAGTAAACTAATTAAAAGCTACAACTAATTTTTTGGTTTTTCTTAAGGTTTATTAAACACACAAGAAGAAAGCACAAAAAGGGAAATAAACTAGCATGGATGATACAATGAAAAAGTATGAGCACCGACATCTAGCAATGAGTGTGTAAACATGAATGTAATGTCGGTGAGAAATACGTACTCCCCCAAGCTTAGGCTTTTGGCCTAAGTTGGTCTATGGCCACGACTGGCCTGGCGGATATCCATAATAATAGTCGGGGTCGTACTGAGATGCAGCGGCTATCGCCTCCTGAGCTGCAGCGTGGCAACGTGCGGCCTCCGCCCTCCTTTCGTACTCATCTGCCTCCTCTCTGGTAATAACATATCTTCCTTTTGCCAGATAGTCAAAGAAGGCAGGAGCAGGGAGAGTAATACGGACAGCACGGCGTCTGTCAAAGATTAAGCGATACTGGAGAGGTGATTCATTCCTCTCGACAAACTGGCGGTGAACCATAGCCTCACAATCCAAATAAGCAGGTGGCAACTCAATATCATCTTCATGTATGGCTATACCAAGAAAATTAGCTATGTGGGTTGCATAAATTCCACCAAAGAAATCTCCATTAAATCTATTAAGATGCAACCTACGTGCAACAATGGCTCCCAAATTATAAGATTTATCTCCTAACACAGCACTCCTAAGAATACTGAGGTCAGGGACACACATGTGACATGCCTTATCTTTACCATTAATGCATCTACCTATGAAGAGAGCAAAATAATGTATAGCAGCACTACTGGAATCTGGAACTTTGCCATCTACCATGGCAGATGGCAAAGGCATGGTCGGCGGATGGCAAAGGCTTTTCCATCTGCCAGCAGATGGCAAACAGTTTGTCTGAAACCATGCCGGCAAAGGCTTCTTTGCCGTTTGCTGGCTGATGGAAAAGAGCCTGTGCCTTTGCCATCAGCTGGCAGATGGCAAAGCCTCTTAACGGGGTTAGCCCCGTTAGAAGGCTAACGACATACTTTGCCGTCTGCCAGCAGAAGGAAAAGGCTGCACGCTGTTTGCCGTCTGCCAGCAGATGGCAAAGGCTGCATGCTTTGCCGTCTGCCAGCAGATGGCAAAGAGCTTTGCCATCTGCTGGCAGATGGCAAAGAGCCCAAATAGGCCAGCCCAAATTTTACATGTAGATGACACGTGGCCTCTTTGCCATCTGCCAGCTGATGGCAAAGCTCTTTGCCATCTGCCAGCTGATGGCAAAGTGACTATATTGCCCCATTTAATTTTGTTTTTCTTATATCAGTTCATTTTCACAGAAAATCAAACACAAATATATTTATATGACCAATATAGCATATTCAACACATATTACCAATAGTCATGAACACATATATATCCAACACATGTTACCAATAGTAGCAAGTTTCATCCGTACATATACATAGTTTCATCAATATTACACAGTTTCATCCATAGGTAGCAAGTTTCACAAGGTCAAAACAAAAACTAAATACAAGCACTCCATCAACCCAAGCTTCCGTGATCTTAAGAAAATCTGTAAAATGGGAAAGAAGAAAGTTAGAAGAAGAAGATTATTATGATGCGGAAATATGCATGGATTGTCAAAACCTGCATTATCCTACTATCACTAGTACAACAAAGCTACAGGTTGGCATAGTTCATGAACCATGTACATCATGACAAATACAATATCATCCAATGCTCGACTATGAACAAAATTGAACAATTACACCTCACAAAGGCGGAGCATAGAACCAACAAGCAAGTAGGAGGGGTATAAGAGGACGTGAGGAGCTCACCGGAGGGGGTTCTAGCCTAGGCCGAGCTTCATCACCATGGATGCGGCTAGGGGAATCAGACGAGCCTACCATCATAGGAGCAGCAGCACCACCACCGCCAAAACTGGAATGGCCGGAGCGAATCGCCATCATATGGGTCACCACCACCGAATGATCTTGCAAGGTGTAAAGTCTCCACATTTCAGTATAAACCAGTGGCGTCAAGAAACAAGCAGTAGCATTCTAGTAACTGATGATTAGTAGACAAAAATAGGAAATAGATCGCACCAGTAGCAAAGTCCACTGCCGCAAGTCCTAAACATTTCATTCAGATCATATATGAAACTCACTAGTTTCTCCATTCTGAAAGCTGGGACGATAGATGCCTTCAAGTCTGCGAGTGCAAAGAGCGAGGTGGGGATCAGTAAATATCAAGGATGTTGTTGTTCTGGGTTAAGCTAAGTAAAAAATCAAGGGCATACCAGATTCAAGTCAACAAAAATTAACATGTGTACATCTTGCGTAGACTATCATCATTTATGAAAGAAATACAAAACAAAATATGCAAAAGCTGTACAATGGTTAAGTGCTCACATTTAAATGCTCAAGATGCAGAACGCTTATTTACAATAGTTTAGGTTTTTAAATTTGTCATCTTGAAGCATCACACTAGCAAATGACATGAAAGATCACAGGAAATAACACTGTCCCTGATCAAGTATACTCTAAGCATCAAAAAAGTCAAACAAGCTCATTGTGCATTTTCTTTTTCAGCATGAGACACAATAAAATGTCTAGAAAATCTATTGAATGGCATCAGTCCCAAATTCTATCTGGTGTGCTAGTAAATCTGGACGATTGATGAACATCAAACATATCAAGAAAAACAGTACACAAGGCATCAACCTAATTTCAACAAGCAAATCTATTATATAATTAAGACAAGAGACAAATAAGGCATCACATTGATCCACATATGCTAATATTATTTCCACCATTTGATTAAAATAATGATGGCTGAGATTTAAAAGATTTTATGTAACATCCTAACGTGTATCTACCACGATATTGCACCGTCACGTATAAACATATATGTGGTACATGTGCGCGAGAAAAAAGGTCAGCACGATCGTGGTCTATGTAGAGTCCATGAAGGATTCAAATAGAAACTATACCAAATGTGTGTACGTTGGACTCTAGAACGGATTCTAAGGTCACCGGAGCGTTACATGTACACGGGGTGCATGCATGTAATTACTGTCTGCTAATTAAATGAAAAATAATACTACGGCCGAGGCATATGCATGTAGTGGTAATCAAATGGACCCCACTGCTACTAGATGGTTAAGCTAGCTGTCATCCGGCCGGCCGGCCGAGGCATATGCATGCAGAATAGCCCTGCCTATGGAGACATGACCTAACACCTGGTAACTTAAGTTGAAAAATAAATTTAAATAACCACTATATTTTCTCAAAAGACCAGGTTGAGGCCTTACTCTATGGCGCCGATAATCTAAACGACCTAGATCGACCACTCACATATTAGGTGATCAACGGACCATGCCTCGCATGATACATCAAAATACTGGAATTATATAGACTTTACAAAAAATATATTATTAAACAATATTACTCCCTCAGATCTGTCACTGTGTTAGTACATCTTTACAAAAAATATATGATTAAACAATATCAAAATAATTTATGACACGCTTAAATCAATAATTAATATACAACTCTTATTAGGTGGATAGGAAGTACATGCCTATTTTATGTAAAACGTATATTCTAATTTATTTATGAAATATAAAATACGAAATGAGAGCAAGTGCATGCAATTGGGTTTCTGTACTTTGTCCAACAAGCAAAAATGAATACATAATTATGTTTCCTAACTTGGACAAAGAAACACTAGAAATTTTATTAAGATGAGCATGTGTGAAAGCTTTGGAACATAGAATTGCGCTAAGTGAGGAAACAATGCAATTTAACCAATGTAATTTTTTTGCGGGAGCAACCAAAGTCTTACGAGAAAGATAACATGCAGCATATTCAGATACTAGGGCGTGTGGAGTAGTGGAAGAGAGTGAATAGTGCGTATAGTTTTGCATATTCAGCCACCAACGTCAATACCATCAGCTCACTGTTATCACACATGATCCAAAGTAAGAACATTCGTGAAAAAATTCATCAAGAGGAAATTGTATATCTCAAGATGTACATGATGAACATGGTTATATCATTAACACAAGCACAATGGTATCTAGCAAGCATGGAATCAAATACAGAATTCATGGACCTGATGATATGGGCAAGAGAAAATAGTTGATATATGCTAGCACGTTATGTGTGAAGGCGCACGTATCACAAAAATAACTAAAAATGATATCATAGGCACACCAGCAAATTTTGCAAGCAGTAAACTAGGTAAATTTTGAATCTTTTCAGATCTGTAACTAATTATGGGATTTATCAAAACAAAGAAAGAAAGACAAGATTTTTAAGAGAGTATGTTAGGAATATTTAATAAACACCAGCGGCAATTACATTGCCTGGATCGCCAACCCACATAGATAACTAGAGTAAGATGAACATATGGGACTCATCTTCATACATTGTGTTGCGCAAATCAATAGTCA
This sequence comes from Triticum urartu, assembly GCF_056163025.1. Classification (NCBI taxonomy): domain Eukaryota; kingdom Viridiplantae; phylum Streptophyta; class Magnoliopsida; order Poales; family Poaceae; genus Triticum; species Triticum urartu. The sequence continues at coordinate 140,304,106 of NC_141874.1, read as the reverse complement.
TGACTACAATATCACCAACAATGGAGCATGCAAAGCAAAGCTAAATCTTACTCTTTCACAAAATTTCATTAAAAATACCCCAATGGACTGGGACAAGTGTAACTAAGAATGTTTGAAGAATATGGAATGAAACACAATACATTGGTGTTCTGCAGTCACATACCAAGCTCCTTATGAGCAAATACTAATAGAAAAAATAATATCAAAATAAATTAATGTTTGCTAAAGCATACATACCGGCCACACCCTGTCAATGTTTCTTTACTGGTTAATATAGGTGTGATAATGTGCCAAATAATTGATTGCAAAAATTGCATGGATGCAATGGGAAAATAACATGCTGAGGAACAACATGAAAAAAAGTTTTAGCATGGCAAACTTTGTCCATATGTTTTGGTATATTAATTTCTATGTGTACCTAAATCGCATGCTAACATTAATGAGAAAATTGAATAAATATAAAAGGAAACAAGTATAGCACAATGAAAATCTAGCCGCGCAAATGCGCGGGACACACTGCTAGTTAACTCAATTTAAAGAGATAGATGACAGCTAAAAACTAACACTGAATCTATAAGGTTCAGTACAACGGAGTTGGGGCAGAGCCATTGTACAATACTGTATCGAGGCAGCAACCTAATTTCAGTAAGCAAATTAACTGAATTGAAAGAGATAAATCTTGTTTGCTTCTTGGCACCCCACACTCTACTCCACTACAGATGTACCCGAACTAATTTGCAATCAACCCTGAATAGTAAGTAGAGTAGATTTCAGAAATCTGGAACTAAACTAACCTAATTAATCATAACAAGGTGGCATGCATAGTAATCTAGAACTAAACTAAGAACTTTGAATTAAAAGAGGAGAAGCAAAGGTTCAGGAATTAGTTGCTCCCCTGCCGACACATTGGTTGTTGAGGTTGAGGAGGTTGTGTCCATGGCCACACCATCGACCTGAGCTGCAACCCAGCATCCACCGCAGACCCGTCTTTGCGCTCGAAAGAGACGACCGCTTCAGACCCCTCCTAGCTCCCCTCCGACGGTGGTCTCCTCCTTGTTCATCTGCCTTGCTATGGCTTCAGGGTGGCAGGCCAGGCCGTCCCTTGTCACTGGGCGTCGTCGTCCATGGCCAGATCTAGCCACTCCATGTCGTTCGGGCAGGGGAGGAAGTGGCCATCCTGTCCATGGCGTCCCGGTGCTCGAGCAACGACGGATCAGAGAGTTAGAGGGGACGTGGTAAAGAAGATAAGGAAGGAGGGATGTGGCAAGGGAAGAGAGGGGATCTGACTCACCGGAGCAACGCTGGAGCCACACCAGCTACGCGGTAGCCCAAACCCTAGTGAATCGGTGTTTTTCGAATGTAACTCATCCCTTGGCAGAATATTGCTGTCATATTCACAACGGAAGAGTTCCTGTCCAGCTGACAATGCAGATGATGAAGATGCTGATAAGCAGATCAGCAGTATTCTGCATTTTTTACCTGGCTCGTATCAATTCATGTTAATTGCATTCAGCTAGAAAGTAGAGTACAATCCTGATAATTACATTCAGCTACTGAAATAAGGTAAGACAATATTCTGCCAATCATCACCCACTGGTAAACGATGATCTCAACAAGGTAAGACTACAGACAATGAACTCAAAGAGATGTATGTAACTAGCAGCTGTGCACTCACCTGCCATTCCATGAATAACCTGCAACTACTCTCACCCACTGGTCAATATTCCAACTAATACTATGAAGCCTCAGCTTACAAGAACACATTTGAGTTTAAGGTGATTGGTTATATCTCCGTGATCATGTTCATTCTGAAAAGCTTTATTCCATAGCATGACCCAATAAACAAATGTATGTCAGTTTAAGGAATAGAGAGGTCCTATATCATGGGAAAACAAAGCATGTGAGCATCAGCATACACACTGCCTACAAGCACATGCCCACAGCCCCGTGGCAACAATCGTTCAGTTTGCTCTAGTGCAACCAAAGAGGCGAAGAGCACCAAATACAGTTTACGGTGAAAAGACTTATCTATCATCTCCAGTTTCATATCACAAACACACATACTGGATCAACTAATCTGGATCATGAACTTACTTTTGCACCTTATTTCAAAAATTCTGTAGCAAATGGTCAGTAACTTCACCTTTACTTCTCCAATTGTGTTGTCACACAACAGGCCTGGTTCTGTCCTCCTTGAGAATGAACAGGGAATCGCGCAAAGAGGGAGCCCCGCTCGTCTACGGGGACAAGCGCAGAGGTGGCCCTGGCTGGGGCGATGGCGGGGGTCGGGACGGACGAGGCCCGCGCCGGGCCCCGCTGGACTATCCCGCCGTCATCGTCGGAGTAGAATGAGGAGGCAGCCTTGGATGAGGCGAGGAGGGCGGCGAGCGGGGAGGAGGCCGTTGCGCCCTGAGTGCGGCCGCGGCGGCAGATGTGGCGGCGGCGAGCGTTCACGAGCTGGAGAGGATGGAGTGGCGGCGAGATTGCATCTAGGGGCGGCAACGTTGGAGTGGGATGGGATAGGGTTTGGGTGGTTGGGCTGCCCGGAGGGTGGGGGTTCTTTTTCTTTCTTTCTCTTTTTTTGTTTAGATAAATGGGATGGATGGATGGATGGATGGATGCCATGTCATCAATCCATGACACAAACATTTCAACCAATGAGAACAAAAATAACCCCACAGTTTTTTATCTGGAAAAAAATAACCCCATCTCTTTGCCATCTGCTAGCAGATGGCAAAGAATCTTTGCCGTCTGCTGGCAGATGGCAAAGAGGTGGGGCTGGTACGCCGTTACACTCTTAACGGCCACATGATTTGCCAACCTCTTTGCCATCTGCTGGCAGATGGCAAAGATTATTTGCCATCCACTAGCAGATGGCAAAGAATTGGCTGATGGCAATCATATTCTTTGCCGTTTGTCAGTTCTTTGCCATCTGTTTTTTATAAGCAGATGGCAAAGACATTCTTTTCCATCAGCTGGCAGATGGCAAAGAGCTGGCTAATGGCAAATTCCCTGTTTCCAGTAGTGTAGGAAAGTGAATGCTCCCTATGGTAGCTTGTGTTATATCTCTAGATTCCCCCATAGTTATACTAGCAAGAAAATCTCTAAATTCAGATTTGCGAGGTTCCCTGACACTGCCCCATTGTGGAAGTTTGCAAGCAGTGGTAAAATCCTCTAAGTCCATAGTGTAAGAATTTTCATAAAGATCAAACATGACAGTTGGAGAATTACGTGAAGATGAAAATTCAAACCTCCTCACAAAGAAACTAGCGAGATAGTGATACTAGCTGCACTTCTCTTCCTCGAAGCTCACAAGATCAGTGTTATGCAAATATGCGTTAAATTCTTCCTTAATTCCCACACGATCCATAAAGTTTTCTGAAGGCCATTCACAAGGACGCACTAGAGCGTCTCTTGGTGGCTCTTCATCAACATCACACATTGCAATCCTGGGTCCTTGCTTCCTTGAAGAACCACCTTGGTACATTTTCCTAAGCATATTTCTTTCTCTGATTTTTTTTTGAAATTTTTAGTAACTTCAAAATAAAAGTAAACCAAACTCAACAAAATTGATAGCAACTACTCCTACAAGTGCCTGGAGCCTATATCATGCATCAAAACTACTTTTGACCATATAAATTTGACATGCAAGCTCAAGAACAGGGTCACCTAAGCAGCACAAATTTGCAATGAATAAAGCACTAGAACAAAAACTAATTGGACCAATGGAGGAGTCACATACCAAGGAACAATCTCCCCAAGCAGTTTTATGAGAGGTGCTTTGAGCAATGAGATCGAAAATGGCAACAAAATGAGCTTGGACTCAGGTTTGAGCTGGATATTCGTGTTTGTGGGAGGAAGGAGTGTGTGGGTGCAGGAATAAGTGGAGGAGGGCCACCGTGGGCCCACGAGGCAGGGGGCGCACCCTCCACCCTCGTGGCCAGGTGGATGCCCCCCTACTGTGTTCTCGGTGCCAAATATTCTCAAATATTCCAGAAAAAATCATATTTAAATTTCAGGGCATTTGGAGAACTTTTATTTTCGGGGTATTTTTATATTGCACGGATAGTTTACATAACAGACAGAAAAATTCTATTTTCATTTTATTTAATATAAATAACAGAAAGTAAAAGGAGGGTACAGAGAGTTGTGCTTTCTAACTTCATCCATCTCATGATCATCAAAAGGAAACCACTAACAAGGTTGATCAAGTCTTGTTAACGAACTCATTCCGAATAACATGGAACCGGAGAAATTTCGAATAACACTATGTTATCTCAACGGGAATATGCACATCCCCAATAATAAGAATATCATATTTCTTCTTGACAGTAGGAAGAGGAAATTCAAAACCTCCAAATATAAGTGATGCAATTTTTCCAATAGAGTTGATACTACGAACTTGAGGTTGTTTCCTCGGAAAGTGTACCGTATGCTCATTACCATTAACATGAAAAGTGACATTGCCTTGAGTGCAATCAATAACGTCCCTTGCAGTATTTAGAAAGGGTCTTCCAAGAATAATAGACATACTATCATCCTCGGGAATATCAAGAATAACAAAGTCTGTTAAAATAGTAATGTTTGCAACTACAACAGGCACATCCTCACAAATACCGATAGGTATAGCATTTGATTTATCAGCCATTTGCAAAGATATTTCAGTAGGTGTCAACTTATTCAAATCAAGTCTATGATATAAAGAGAGAGGCATAACACTAACACCGGCTCCAAGATCACATAAAGAAGTTTTAACATAGTTTCTTTTAATGGAGCATGGTATAGTGGGTACTGCTGGATCTCCTAGTTTCTTAGGTATTCCACGTTTAAAACTATAATTAGCAAGCATGGTGGAAATTTCAGCTTCCGGTATCTTTCTCTTATTTGTAACAATTTCTTTCATATACTTAGCATAAGGATTCATTTTAAGCATACCAGTTAATCGCATACGCAAAAATATAGGTCTAATCATTTCAGCAAAGCGCTCAAAATCCTCATCGTCCTTTTTCTTGGATGGTTTTGGAGGAAACAACATGGATTTCTGAACCCATGGTTCTCTTTCTTTACCATGTTTCCTAGCAACAAAGTCATTCTTATCATAACATTGATTCTTCGATTGTGGGTTATCAAGATCAACAGCAGGTTCAATTTCTATATCATTATTATTACTAGGTTGAGCATCATCATAACATTATCATTAACATTATCACTAGTTTCAGGTTCATTACCAGATTGTGTTTCAGCATCAGAAATAGAAATATCATTTGGATTCTCATGTGGTTGAGCAATAGGTTCACTAGAAGCATGCAAAGTCCTATCATTTTTCTTTTTCTTCCTTTTAGAAGGACTAGGTGCATCTATATTATTTCTCTAAGAATCTTGCTCAATTCTCTTAGGGTGGCCTTCAGGATACAAAGGTTCCTGAGTCATTCTACCACCTCTAGTCATGACTCTAACAACATTATCATTTTTCTTATTATTCAATTCATTGAGCAAGTCATTTTGAGCTTTAAGTACTTGTTCTACTTGAGTGGTAACCATAGAAGCATGTTTACTAATAAGTTTAATTTCACCTTTGACATTAGCCATATAATCACCCAAGTGTTCAAGCATATTTGAATTGTATTTCAATTATCTACCAAAATAAGAATTGAAGTCTTCTTGCTTAACCATAAATTTATCAAACTCGTCTAAGCATGGGCTAGCAAACTTAGTAAATGGGATTTTAGCTTTATCATATCTATAGAGAGAATTTACATTTACTACCTGTGTCGGGTTATCAAGACCATGAGTTTCTTCAATAGGTAATGGATTAAGATCATATGTTTCTTCCACAGGCGGTAAATTAAGACCATGTATTTCTTCAATAGGAGGTAAATTCTTAACATCTTCAGCTTTAATACCTTTTTCTTTCATAGATTTCTTTACCTCTTGCATATCTTCAGGACTGAGAAATAGAACACCTCTCTTCTTCGGAGTTGGTTTAGGAATAGGCTCAGGAAGTGTCCAATTATTTTCATTTGTCAACATATTATTCAATAGAATTTCAGCTTCATCCGGTGTTCTTTCCCTGAAAACAGAACCAGCACAACTATCCAGGTAATCTCTGGAAGCATCGGTTAGTCCATTATAAAAGATATCAAGTATTTTATTTTTCTTAATAGGATGATCAGGCAAAGCATTAAGTAACTTGAGAAGCCTCCCCCAAGCTTGTGGGAGACTCTCTTCTTCAATTTGCACAAAATTATATATATATATATATATATCCCTTAAGGCAGCTTGTTTCTTATGAGCAGGGAAATATTTAGGAGAGAAGTAATAAATCATATCCTGGGGACTACAGACACAACCAGGATCAAGAGAATTAAACCATATCTTAGCATCACCCTTTAATGAGAACGGAAATATTTTAAGGATATAAAAGTAACGAGTTCTCTCATCATTTGTGAACAGGGTGGCTATATCATTTAATTTAGTAAGATGTGCCACAGCAGTTTCAGATTCATAGCCATGAAAAGGATCAGATTCAACCAAAGTAATTATATCAGGATCAACAGAGAATTCATAATCCTTATCAGTAACACAGATAGGTGAAGTAGCAAAAGCAGGGTCAGGTTTCATTCTAGCATTAAGAGATTGCTTCTTCCATTTAGCTAATAACCTCTTAATTTTGTATCTATCTTTGCAAGCTAAAATAGCTAAAGCAGCTTCTTTTTCAAAAACATAATCCTCAGGAATAACAGGTGATTCATATTCATTAGAGGGAGAGTCTTCATCATCACTTTCATCAATATTATCAGATTCAATATTTTCACTCTCTCTAACCCTAGCAAGTTGTTCATCAAGAAATTCACCAAGTGGCACAGTACTATCAAGCATAGAAGTACTTTCATCATAAGTATCATGCATAGCAGAAGTGGCATCATCAATAACATGCGACATATCAGAACGAAGAGCAGAAGCAGGTTTAGGTGTCACAAGCTTACTCAAAACAGAAGGTGAATCAAGTGCAGAGCTAGATGGCAGTTCCTTACCTCCCCTCATAGTTGAGGGATAAATCTTGGTTTTTGGATCTCTCAAGTTCTTCATAATGATAAGCAGATATAAATCCCAAGTGACTCAAAGAATAGAGCTATGCTCCCCGGCAACAGCGCCAGAAAATAGTCTTGATAACCCACAAGTATAGGGGATCGCAACAGTTTTCGAGGGTAGAGTATTCAACCCAAATTTATTGATTCGACACATGTGGAGCCAAAGAATATTCTCAAGTATTAGTAGTTGAGTTGTTAGTTCAACCACACCTGGAAACTTAATATCTGCAGCAAAGTGTTTAGTAGCAAAGTAATATGATAGTAGTGGTAACGGTAGCAAAAGGTAATGATAGCAAAAGTAATGTTTTGGTATTTTGTAGTGATGATAGCAATAGCAACGGAAAAGTAAATAAGCGAAGAACAATATATGGAAAGCTCGTAGGCAATGGATCGGTGATAGAGAATTATGTCGGATGCGGTTCATCATGTAACAATCATAACCTAGGGTGACACAAAACTAGCTCCAGTTCATCAATGTAATGTAGGAATGTATTCCGGATATAGTCATACGTGCTTATGGAAAAGAATTTGCATGACATCTTTTGTCCTACCCTCCCGTGGCAGCGGGGTCCTAGCGGAGACTAAGGGATATTAAGGCCTCCTTTTCATAGAGTACCGGACCAAAGCATTAACACATAATGAATACATGAACTCCTCAAACTATGGTCATCACCGGCAAGTATCCCGATTATTGTCACTTCGGGGTTAACGGATCATAACACATAATAGGTGACTATAGACTTGCAAGATAGGATCAAGAACTCTCATATATTGATGAAAACATAATAGGTTTAGATCTGAAACCATGGCACTCGGGCCCTAGTGACAAGCATTAAGCATAGCAAAGTCATAGCAACATCAATCTCAGAACATAGTCGATACTAGGGATCAAACCCTAACAAAACTAACTCGATTACATGATAAATCTCATCCAACCCATCACCGTCCAGCAAGCCTATGATGGAATTACACACGCACGGCGGTGAGCATCATGAAATTGGTGATGGAGGATGGTTGATGATGACGATGGCGACGGATTCCCCTCTCCGGAGCCCCGAACGGACTCTAGATCAGCCCTCCTGAGAGGTTTTAGGGCTTGGCGGCGGCTTCGTATCATAAAACGCGATGAATCCTTCTCTCTGAAACCAAATATATAGAGTTGGAGTTGAGGTCGGAGGAGCTCCAGGGGGCCCACGAGGTAGGGGGGTGCGCCCTAGGGGGGCAGGCGCGCCCCCCACCCTCGTGGACAGGTGGTGGGCCCCCTAGTCTTCATCTTTTGCAAGGATTATTTATTATTTCCAAATAGACATTCCGTGAAGTTTGAGGTCATTCCGAGAACTTTTGTTTCTGCACATAAATAATACCATGGCAATTCTGTTGAAAACAGCGTCAGTCCGGGTTAGTTCCATTCAAATCATGCAAAGTTAGAGTCCAAAACAAGGGCAAAAGTGTTTGGAAAAGTAGATACAACGGAGACATATCACCGAACTAGCAAGGGGCCTCCTGGTCCCATAGGTGGATGCGGTTTCCCGTGACACCTCGTTACAGTGGTCATCCACGTAATTGCATAATTTCGGTACACAAAGGAGACTACAGCACACCCACACTTCTTAATCGAGCAAATTCAGCAATTAAACAGAGCTTGCTGGCCTAAACATTGCTCTAACAAATTAAAGACCGGCGCTCTTAATTAAACAAAACAAAGAGTACTACTATGGCTGGTGCTCGTCGATCTCCATCGCCTCCTCCATGTCCAGCTCACGCCCGATGGTCTCCTGGGGAAGGGGCTCCATGGCATCCATCGCACCATACTAGGCAAGCATCTCGCCATCCGCGTCCGCCATCTCTTTGGAAAAGGCCGCCACGAGCTGGGCGTAGGCGACCGTGATCTGGTCTTGGACGGGCTCCGTTGTTGCAAGGTATGCGGTGGAGGAACAAACGGATGCTCGAACGCTCTTGGTGATTGCCAATTCTTCGACCATGGGTTGCCGACCGTTGTCGGAGAAGCTTCGTTCAATTTGTGCCGTGACGGCCACGAGCTGGGCGTGGGCGGCCTCAACATGGTCGTGGGCGGCCTCCATCAGGGCTAAGGCTGCCGCTGCGGAACGGACAGCTGTTGTGCCGGTTTCGCCAGTTGCTATCCCCGAGGCAGATGTTGCTGCCACCACCTGATTAGCAACAACGGCAGTTTAGGCTGCCTTGGCCACCCGGTCGTAGATTCCGGCCGCGCTCATGCACCTTGTTAGCACGCGCATGGTGGCTGCGGCCGCGCTCTCGCCGGAGTGGGCCGCCGAAGTTTCCCTCATGACGCGGGTCCACGTGCCCATCTTTCAGCGGCGACGGTTGAATAGTGAAATGATATTTGGGGAGCGAGCTAGTGTGCTTGACAGACCGGCTGTGGACTATAGCCGACGCACTTTCTCGTGTAAGCCATAGGCATACTATACACCGACGGTGCTCCAGGATATTTTGTACGGCATCTCACATAGTTGGTGATAATAAACTGTGTGGGATCTACTTGATTTTTCATCTTGATTTGAATTACATAATGGGGTCACAACGGCAATGGACGGTGTTTGAATTGCTAGACCTTTTATCTGAAGTGAACATGCAACTATATGTGTGTCATAAAATTTTTGGAATTATTCAGGATTCGTTTAGAAATTTTATACATTAAATTGGTTTTCTAGCCATTTTAGGTGCACAATTTAAAATTAAAGCACATGCACATGCTCTGGTGCACCAACATGGGTTGTAAAATCATATATGTGTCCATGGGTTTATGCTTATGTCCCATGCAAGAAATGGGGATGAATTTCGAACACCATGGCACCGTGGCTCTCTGACAAATGTTGAGGTAATTGCTTTTGTAATCTACTATATCCAAAACTAGTCTAAAATTCATGAAACTAGGCATGCTATCATGGAGCGGCATCAACATGTCATGGTAAAAAATTTCTCCCATTTGGGGCAGGTCTGGGTATATGCATCTCACAAACCAGAGCTTCTCACAACAAGCATGATGGTTTCGGTAGGGAACGTCACACCTTTGGGGACGAAATGATATCCATTGCCTCTTATTACTTTCAAAAATTTTCGTGTGTCAACAAAGAACAACAAGAGTGTTGTGTAAATTTTGGAATTTTTCGGGTTCGTTTGGTCAATTTTATGCATTAATTGAGTTTTCAATGCATTTATGTGCATAATTCAAATTTAAACTACATGCACATGCTCTAATGCATATAAATTGGTTGAAAATTAAAATTTGTGTCCTTGGTTGCATGCTAAGGTCCCATGCAAGAAATGGGAATGAATGTCAAACACCCTGCCACCGTCACTTGGACGCAAACATTGAGATACCTGGTTTTTAAATTCTTGTAAATCCAAAACTCGTCTGAAATTCATGAAACTTGGCATGCTATCATGGAGCGGCATCAACATGCCGTGGTAAATTTTTATCCCATTTGGGGCAGGTTTGGGTATATGCTTCTGACAAACCAGAGCTTCTCACAACAAGCATGATGGTTTCGGTAGGGAACGTCCAACCTTTGGGGATGAAACGATATCCATTGCCTCCTATTGCTTTCAAAAATTTCTTGTGTCAACACAGAACAACAGGAGTGTTGTGTCAATTTTTGGGATTTTTCGGGGTTCGTTTGGACATTTTTATGCATTAATTGAGTTTTCAATGCATTTATGTGCATAATTCAAATTTGAACTACATGCACATGCATATAAATTGGTTAAAAATTCAAATATGTGTCCTTGGGTGCATGCTTAGGTCCCATGCAAGAAATGGGAATGAATGTCAAACACCCTGCCACCGTCACTCGGCCGCAAACATTGGGATACCTAGTTTTAAAATTCTAGTAAATGCAAAGCTCGTCTAAAATTCATAAAACTTGGTATGCTATCATGGAGCAGCATCAACATGCCATGGTAAATTTTTTGCCCATTTGGGGCAGGTTTGGGTATAAGTTTCTCACAAACTAAAGCTTCTCACAACAAGCCTGATGGTTTCGGTAGGGAACATGCCACCTTTGGGGACGAAACGATATCCGCTGCCTCTTATTGCTTTCAAAAAATTTCTAGTGTCAACATAGAACAATAGGAGTGTTGTGTTAAATATTGGAATTTTTCGGGGTTCGATTGGACATTTTTATACATTAACCGGGTTTTCTAGGTATTTTATGTGTATAATTCAAATTTAAACTACATGCACATGCTCTAATGCATATAGATTGGTTGAAAATTCAAATCTGTGTCCTTGGCTGCACGCTTAGGTCCCATGCAAGAAATGGGAAAGAATGTCAAACACCCTACCACCGTCACTCGGCCGCAAACATTGAGATACCTGGTTTTTAAATTCTAGTAAATCCAAAACACGTCCGAAATTCACGAAACTTGGCATGCTATCATGGAGCGGCATCAACATGATGTGGTAAATTTTTTGTCCCATTTGGGGCAGGTTTGGGTATATGTTTCTCACAAACCAGAGCTTCTCACAACAAGCATGATGGTTTCGGTAGGGAACGTCCAACCTTTGGGGACGAAACGGTATCAATTGCCTCTTATTGCTTTCAAAAAATTTCTCGTGTCAACATAGAACAACAAGAGTGTTGTGTCATTTTTTGGGATTTTTCGGGGTTCGTTTGGACATTTTATGCGTTAATTGAGTTTTCAATGCATTTATGTGCATAATTCAAACTTGAACTACATGCACATGCTCTAATGCATATAAATTGGTTGAAAATTCAAATATGTGTCCTTGGGTGCATGCTTAGGTCCCATGCAAGAAATGGGAATGAATGTCAAACACCCTGCCACCGTCACTCGACCGCAAACATTGAGATACCTGGTTTTTAAATTCTAGTAAATCCAAAACTTGTCTGAAATTCATCAAACTTGGTATGCTATCATGGAGCGGCATCAACATGCTATGGTAAATTTTTTGTCCCATTTGGGCAGGTTTGGGTATAAGTTTCTCACAAACCATAGCTTCTCACAACAAGCCTGATGGTTTCGGTAGGGAACGTGCCACCTTTGGGGGCGAAATGATTTCCGCTACCTTTTATTGCTTTCAAAAAATTTCTTGGGTTTAATACTGTATCTCGATCATATGAATATAAATTCGTAGTATGACTGAATGAAAGATATGGTTTGAGCGAACTTGCATTTTTCTCTCTTAATGTACAGACTTATCAAACGATTTTCTTTTGAAAAAATGTCAATGGGTTTTAAATATAAAACACGCATCGCAAACGTTTTAGTTAGAACACCCGTATGCAAACCGACAGCTTCCCCAAGAAGCCGGGAAAAATGTGCCGATCAGGATTTGTGCAGCTCTTGATCGCAAACGTTTTAGATAGAACAGCCGTATGCAAAGTGAGAGCAGGATTTCTGCATCTCTTCAACGCAAACGGTTCTTTTGGATGACCCGTGTGCAACCACTTACAAAGAATTTGGTAAGATTTGCATCTGTCATACTGGGATGTTGCCATTTTTCAAACTAGAAAGATTGACATTTGTTGATCTAGTAACATTGCCATTTGTCAACCTTGCAACACTGCGATTTGTCAAAATATGAATCTAACAATCACTAGCAGTATCTAATTTATTCAACTAAAATTCAGTAATTAAGCATAGATTTTAGTCATAGATTAAGCAGTCATTCTTTATATAAACAGTTCAACTCGATTGCTGAACCGACCAAACTTTTCACCAATTGTTGCCAACCACGTACTGAAATAGCTAGTTCTACTTTATATACTAACTAATTTTAAGTACGTTGTACAGTTTCACCACATCTATAGTCAGATGAACTGAACAAAATAGCCCTTAAATACTACTACAACTTGGGGGAGTTGATACGTCCATTTTGCATCATGTTTTCTTACTGTTATTTATGTTGTTTTTATCCATAATAATGCTTTTTGGAGTAATTATAATGCCTTTTCTCTCGTAATATGCAAGGTACACACAAAGACGGAGAATTCTGGCAGCTGGAAATTTGGACCTGGAAAAGCTACGTCAGGCTACCTATTCTGCACAACTCCAAATAATCTGAAACTTCACGAAGAATTTTCATGGAATATTTGAGGAGTATTGGAGCAAATAACTACCAGAGGGGGCCCACTAGATGGGCACAACCCACCTGGGCGCGCCAGGGAGCCTAGGCGCGCCCTGGTGGGTTGTGCTCACCCAAGCCCACCTCCGGTGCCTATCTTCTGATATATATAAGTTTTTGACCTAGAACTTGGGCAGGAGCACTTTTGCACTCCGGTGGTGTGATTTTGCCAAGGGAACTTCCCTCTCGGAGGGGGAACTCATCGTCATCATGATCACCAACAAATTTCCCATCTTGGGGAGGGCAATCTCCATCAACATCTTCAACGGCACCATCTCCTCTCAAACCCTAGTTCATCTCTTGTGTTCAATCTTGTAACCGAAACTATAGATTGGTGCTTGTGGGTGACTAGTAGTGTTGATTACATCTTGTAGTTAATTACTATATGGTTTATCTGGTGGAAGATTATATGTTCAGATCCAATATGCTATTTAATACCCCTATGATCTTGAGCACGATTATCATTTGTGAGTAGTTAATTTTGTTCTTGAGGTCACGGGAGAAATCATGTTGCATGTAATCATGTGAACTTGATATGTGTTCGATAGTTTGAAAGTATGTATGTTGTGATTCCCTTAGTGGTGTCATGTGAACATCGACTACATGATACTTCACCATATTTGGGCCTAAGGGAATGCATTGTGGAGTAGCAATTAGATGATGGATTGCGAGAGTGACAGAAGCTTAAACCCCAGTTTATGCGCTATTCCATAAGGGACCGATTGGATCCAAAAGTTTAATGCTATGGTTAGAATTTATTCTTAATACTTTTCTTGTAGTTGTGGATGCTTGCGGGAGGGTTAATCATAAGTAGGAGATTTGTTCAAGTAAGAACAGCACCTAAGCATCGGTCGACCCACATATCAAATTATCAAAGTACCGAACACGAATTAAGCCAACATGATGAAAGTGACAAGATGAAAATCCCGTGTACCCTCAAGAACGCTTTGCTTATCATAAGAGACCGTTTTGGCCTGTCCTTTGCGTCAAAAGGATTGGGGGAGGCTTAAGTCAATGTTATATTCCAGCGGGATCTTATGGAAAGAATTATATATATAATTTTTGGCCTCGTGAAGGAGAAAGTATCGCTCTAGCTTGGGGGAGGATTAAGTCAGTGTTATATTCCCCAATCATGAGCTCTCAAGAGAAATTATTATCCAGAAATTTTATGCTCGGCTTTCTCGTAATGATCAAACCATGCTTCATACTTCTTGTGCTGGTTCTTTTATGAAGAAGACTATTGAATTCCAGTGGGATCTTTTGGAAAGATTTAACGCAACTCTAAAGATTGGGAACTCGACAAAGGTAAAGAGTCAGTTATTAAACTCAAGTATGATTGTGTTAAATCTTTTATGGATACCGATGCTTTTCAAAAGTTTAGCACTGAATATGGACTTGACTCTGAGATAGTAGCCTCCTTTTGTGAATCATTTGCTACTCATGTTGATCTCCCTAAAGAGAAGTGGTTATAATATCACCCACCTATTAAAAAAGAAATCAAAGAACCGATACTAGTTAAAGAAGAAACTATACTTTATAATGTTGATCCAGCTGTTCCTACTACTTATATTGAGAAACCACCTTTCCCTATTAGGATAAAGGAACATGCTAAAGTTTCAACTGTGGTCAACAAAAGCTATATTAGAACACCTAAACCTAATGAACAAATTAAAGTTGAACCTAGTATTGCTATGGTTAAAGATCTCTTGGAAGAAGAAATGGATGGGCATGTTATTTACTTTTGTGAAGAAGTTGCTAGAATTTCCAAACCTAAAAAGGATAAACATAGACCTATGCTACCTCTTGAGCATGCATTGGTTTTCCCTTGAAGAGGAAAGGGTGATGTAGCAAAGTAGCGTAAGTATTTCCATCAGTTTTTGAGAACCAAGGTATCAATCCATTAGGAGACTACACACAAGTCACCTAGTACCTGCACAAACAATCAAGAACCTCGCAACCAACGCGATAAAGGGGTTGTCAATCCCTTCACGGTCACTAACGAAAGTGAGATCTGATAAAGATAATAAGATAAATATTTTTGGTATTTTTGTTGTATAGATTGAAAAGTAAAGATTGCAAAATAAAATAAATTGTAAACTAGAATTGTAGATTGGAAACTTATATGATATAAATTGACCTAGGGACCATAGGTTTCATTAGTGGCTTCTCTCATGATAGCAAGTATTATGGTGGGTGAACAAATTACTGCCGAGCAATTGATAGAAAAGCGCATCGTTATGAAAATACCTAGGCATGATTATGAAATATAGGCATCACGTCCATGTTAAGTAGACCGAAACGATTTTGCATCTACTACTATTACTCCACACATCGACCGCTATCCAACATGCATCTAGAGTATTAAGTTCATAAGAACAGACTAATGCTTTAGGCAAGATGACATGATGTAGAGGGATAAACTCAAGCAATATAATATAAACCCCATCTTTTTATCCTCGATGGCAACAATACAATATGTGCCTTGCTGCCCCTACTGTCACTGGGAAAGGACAACAGAAGATTGAACCCAAAGCTAAGCACTTCTCCCATTGCAAGAAAGATCAATCTAGTAGGCCAAAATAGACCGATAATTTGAAGAGACTTGCAAACATATCAAATCATGCATATAATAATTAAGAGAAGAACCAAATATTGTTCATAGATAAACTTGATCATAAATCCACAATTCATAGGATCTCGACAAACACACCATAAAAGAATATTACATTGAATAGATCTCCAAGAATATCGAGGAGAACTTTGTATTGAGAACCAAAGAGAGAGAAGAAGCCATCTAGCTAATAACTATGGACCTGAAGGTCTGTGGTAAACTACTCACACATCATCGGAGAGGCTATGGTGTTGATGTAGAAGCCCTCAGTGATCGAATCCCCCTCCGGCAGTTCGCCGAAAAAGGCCCCTAGATGGGATCTCACGGGTACAGAAGGTTGCGGTGGTGGAAAAGTGGTTTCGTGGCTGCTCTAGATCTTTTTAGGGTATAAGAGTATATATATAGGCGAAAGAAGTACGTCGGTGGAGCTACGAGGGGCCCACGAGGGTGGGGGCGCGCCTACCCCCCTTGGAGCGCCCTCCTACCTCCTGGCCTCCTCGTTGCGTCTCTGACTTCCACTCCAAGTCTCCTGGATTGCGTTTGTTCCAACAAAGATCCTCGCGAAGGTTTCATTCCGTTTGGATTCTGTTTGATATTCCTTTTCTACGAAACACTGAAATAGGCAAAAAAATAGAAAGTGGCACTGGGCCTCCGGTTAATAGGCTAGTCCCAAAAATAATATAAAAGTGCATATTAAAGCCCATTAAACATCCAAAACAGATAATGTAATAGCATGGAACAGTAAAAAATTATAGATACATTGGAGACGTATCAACATCCCCAAGCTTAATTCTTCCTCGTCCTCTAGTAGGTAAATGATAAAAACAGATTTTTTGATGTGGAATGCTTCCTAACATAATTTTCAGTGTAATTTTCTTTGTTGTGACATGAATATTTAGATCCGAAAGATTCAAGATAAAAGTTTAATATTGACATAAAAATAATAATACTTCAAGCATACTGACCAAGAAATTATGTCTTCTCGAAATAACATAGCCAAAGAAAGCTCATCCCTACAAAATCACAAAGTTTGGCCATGCTTCATTTTTGTCACACAAAATGCTCCTATCATGCACAACCCCGATGACAAGCCAAGCAATTGTTTCATACTTTAGTATTCTCAAACTTTTTCAACTTTCACGCAATACAGGAGCGCGAGCCAGGGACACAGCACTATAGGTGGAATAGAATACGATGATGGATGTTGTGTGGAGAAGACAAAAAAGGGGAAAGTCTCACATCGACACGGCTAATCAACGGGCTATGGAGATGTAACACCCTCGATGCGACTACAGCTCCCATGTGTCGAGGCACGACTTAGAGACATAATCGCATTGAAGGCATATGTCGCAAGTTAGGCAATCTTCACAACATCCCATGTAATATATAGATAATAAAAGGGGAGATAACATAGTTGGCTTACACTCACCACGTCAATCAAGTACATAAATAACATTACATCATTCAAACACTCATGGCCCGACTACGGCGCCAAAATAAAAGATAACCCAACATGCGACACAGTCCCGATCACCCCTAACTGGGCACCACTACTGATCATCAGGAAAAGAAACATAGTATCGTTGAGAGTCTTTGTCGAACTCGCACTTGAGCTCGAGCGCGTCACCTGGAGCGGAATCATCAGGCCCTGCATCTGGTGTAGTAGTAATCTGTGAGCCACAGGGACTCAGCAATCTCGCACCCTCGCGATCAAGACTATTTAAGCTTATAGGTAAGGCAAGGTAAATATGTGGAGCTGCAGCAAGCGACTAGCAAATATGGTGGCTATCCTGTTCGCAAAAGAGAGCAAGAAGAGGAGGCAAAGCGCGAGCGAGAAACTAGAGGACAACCTGCGCAAACATTACTCCAACACCGTGTCCACTTCCCGGACTCCGCCGAGAAGAGGCCATCACGGTAACACACTGAGTTGAATCATTTTTATTAAGTTAAGGTTCAAGTTATCTACAACCAGACATTAACAAATTCCCATCTGCCCATAACCGTGGGCACGGCTTTCGAAAGTTCAAATCCCTGCAGGGGAGTCCCAACTTAGCCCATGACAAGCTCTCACGGTCAACGAAGGAATAGACCTCCTCCCAAGACGTTCCGATCAGACTCGGTATCTCGGTTCTTCAAGACACTTCGACTGGTTAAAACAAGACTAGCAACACCGCCCGAATGTGCCGACAAATCCCGATAGAAGCTGCACATATCTCGTTCTCAGGGCACACTCAGATTGTCTTAGGTACGGGTAGGCCAGCCCAGAGTTGCCCCTGGTGGCCACCGGCAGCTGACAGGTGGACCAACACTCAGAGGAGCACTGGCCCGGGGGGGGGGGGTATAAAATAAGATGACCCTTGGGCTCCGGAAACCCAAGGGAAAAAGAGGCTAGGTGGTAAATGGTAAAACCAAGTTTGGGCATTGCTGGAAAAGCTTTAATCAAGGAGAACTATCAAGGGGTTCCCATTATAACCCAACCGCGTAAGGAACGCAAAATCCGGGAACATAACACCAATATGACGGAAACTAGGGCGGCAAGAGTGGAACAAAACACTAGGCGAGAGCCCGAGCCTTCCACCCTTTACCAAGTATATAGATGCATTAAGATAACATGGCAATATAATGATATCCCAACAAGTAAATAATGTTCCAACAAAGAACGGTCTCCAATCTTCACCTGCAACTAGCAACGCTATGAGAGGGGCTGAGCAAAGCGGTAACATAGCCAATCAACGGTTTGCTAGGACATGGTGGGTTAGAGGTTTGACATGGCAATTTGGGATGCTTGAAAGCAAGTGGTAGACATCGTAGCATTGGCATAGCAAAAGAGCGAGCATCTAGCAAAGCAAAGATAGTAGTGATTTCGAGGGTATGATCATCTTGCCGGCAAAGTTGTCAGACTTGACTGGATCCTTGAAAGCAAACTCAACGGGCTCCTCGTTAGCGAACTTGTATCCCGGCTCTACCCAAACAAGACAAACAAGCAACAAGGACACAATCAACCACATGCAAGGATCGAACAATATGATGCAAGGATGGTATGCTATGCGGGATGCGATGCGGGATATATATGCAAGATTTGACAAGGGATGCATGAACCTGGCCTCAACATGGAAATCCTAGTGTGCCACGGGAAAGGTGAGATGAAATCGCTTGAAAACGATATAAAGATCGCCAGAATCGGAGTTACGGTTTGGAAAAGGCAAGCAATTCAAATATGACCACGTTCTGCGATTTACAGCAAGTAGCCATCTAAATGCAATGAGATGAACATGCTACAACACTCAAACATGGCAGAAATGCATTCATGATGCTTAACAAAAGTCTAGCACTGAGCTACAGCCAATTCATCTATTAACAGGTTCAAACAAGCATGGCAAAAATGCATATGACAAACAAATTTCAGACTTAGTGAAATTAACACTTGTCTGGAATTTCAGATCAGATAGCACTCTTCGGAGCAACAAAACTACATGCTACAGGACCTGAACATGGCAAAGTAAAGCATGGCATGGAGCTACTCAAAGAGCTTAACAAAAGTCCCTTAGTGACCTTGAGCCAAAAGGGATCAGAAAATACAATTCCAAGCATGTGAACATGGCAAAAACATAATCAGTTCTCAGACTTAGTGAAAACTGGAGCATGCTGAAAATAAATATCAAGTAGGCATGTTTACGAGCTCGATGCACTCACTACAGAGCATGTCATGATAAACTAAGCATACATCCATCAAGAATACACAAAATGCAAGCTAGACATGGCAAGAACAATAGCATAGCATGCACGGATCAACTACAACATCATCGGCAAAATCGCTAATAAGTAGACAATCTGCCCAGATTCACGAAGTAGCAAAAGTAGAGCTCGATTGACTCAAGCTGGGGTGCTCCATAATTGCAACCGAAGACATGGATGTATAGAGCACTACAAGATTAACAAAACATCCTTACTGATCATCCTCAAAAGAGGCATGGATCACTAGGAAACAACATGAACATATGGCCATATAAAATAAACAGCTCAAGGACATAGTGGAAATGCTAAGTCCCTAAAATCAGCATTACCAAGTGCCTCACTTGGCAAGCTTGTTCTAGTCACCACACACATCACAAAAATACATGGGTTTCACCTCTGGAAAGATGGCAAAACCCTTAACAAAACATATGTAGAACTCAGGGGCATAACATGCACACAATAATCATGGAAAAAATGACAAATATCTAAATGGAGTAGCAGATCTGACAATTATCTCAAGTAGCACTCTTCTAACAGTATTTCAGGCATCAATATGAACTCAAATGAAAATAATGCAATGAGATGAAATGATGTACTCTCTTAGGTGAACATTTTGATATGATATATGCCAAAAACGGAGCTACGGATGAGGAGTTACAGCACGATGAACATAGCAAAAAAAATTAGGGTTAGGGAGAAAGTCAACCGAGTTTTGGATCTCAGATCCAGGTCGGGATTCGGGCTAGATTTACGAGGTTCGCCGGAGCTGTGGGAGACGGTGGCCGGACTTGACGCTTGGAGGATCCGGCGACGAGGGGAGGAGGAGGCTGGAGCCGGCGGTGGCGTTGGCGGCGCCGGGAGGCGGCGGCCGGCGGTGAGGCGGCGACCAGCGGGCCAGGCGGCGCGTCGGGCGGGCGCGCAGCGGCCGGCGTCGAGTGGCGGGGCGGCGCGGCGACCGGAGTGGCCGGGCGCGTGGAAGACGCGGGCGGCGCCGGCTGGGGCGGCTCGGCCCAGTCGGGCGGCGGGTGGGCCGGCCACGGGCCTTGCGGGCCCGCGCGGCGCGGCGATGTGGGCACGGGCTGTGGCGAACAGGGTGGCGACACGTGGCGGCGGCGGGGCTGGGCGGACACGTCCGACGCCGGCGGACGCTGTCCGGCGCGCGGAGGGAGATTTCTAGGGTTAGGGTAGGAGGGGATCTGGGATTTTTTGAGAGGGGATCTATATATAGGCTTATAGGGACCTAGGAGAGTCCAAATGAGGTGCGGTTTTCGGCCACGCGATCGTGATCGAACGCTCTAGATGATGGAGCAGGTCTTGGTGGGTTTTGGACCAAATTGGAGGGGTGTTGGGCTGCAACACACACGAGGCCTTTTCGGTCCCTCGGTTAACCGTTGGAGTATCAAACGAAGTCCAAATGACACGAAACTTGACAGGCGGTCTACCAGTAGTAAAACAAGGCCGCTTGGCAAGTCTCGGTCCAATCCGGAAATGTTTAATCCCCACACATGAAAGAAAGGTAGAAATGACCACCGGAGGAGAACGAAGCGCCGGAATGCAAAACGGACAACGGGGAAAATGCTCGAATGCATGAGATGAACACGTATGGAAATGCAATGCACATGATGACATGATATGAGATGCATGACAACGATAACAACACACGGAGACAAAGACCCAAACCTGAGAAAATAAAATAACTTAATGCGGGACACGGCAAGAGTTGGAATACAAATAGGGAAAGTCATATCTGGGGTGTTACAACACTCCACCACTACGAAAGGATCTCGTCCCGAGATCTAGGACTGAAAGAACGCCGGGTACTCAGAACGGAGGTGATCCTCGTGTTCCCAGGTAGCTTCACGGTCGGAATGGTGTGACCACTTGACTTTGAGGAATTTGATTGACTTGTTGCGAGTCTTGCGTTCAGTCTCTTCAAGAATAGCAACTGGGTGCTCACGATATGAAAGATCTTCTTGGAGTTCAATGTCCTCGAAGTTGACGGTGCGGTTAGGAGTCTTGAAGCACTTTCGAAGCTGAGAGACATGGAATACATCATGAACATTTGCAAAGTTTGAAGGAAGCTCGAGTTGATAGGCGAGATCGCCTCTCTTGCTGACAATCTTGAAAGGTCCCACGTATCTAGGGGCAAGCTTCCCTTTGATACCGAAGCGACGAGTACCTTTCATAGGAGAGACGCGGAGGTAAACATGATCTCCGATCTCGAAAGCCAAATCACGGTGCTTACTGTCATAATAGCTCTTCTGGCGGGATTGGGCTGCTTTGAGGTTATCTCGAATGACTTTGCACATTTCCTCTGCCTCTGTGATTAAGTCGTTTCCCAAAAGCTGACGTTCACCGGTTTCGGACCAGTTGGGAGGGGTACGGCACTTCCTGCCATACAGAATTTCAAATGGGGCCTTGCCTGAACTTGCTTGAAAACTGTTGTTGTAGGAGAATTCAGCATAAGGAAGACAATCCTCCCACTTCATGCTGAAGGAGATCACACAAGCCCTGAGCATATCTTCAAGAATCTGATTGACATGCTCGACTTGACCGCTAGTTTGAGGATGGAAAGCTGTGCTGAAGAGGATGTTGGTGCCCATGGCCTTCTGAAAAGAATCCCAAAACTTGGAGGTAAAGATGCTGCCATGGTCTGAAGAGATCACTTGTGGAATACTGTGCAGAGAGACAATTCGAGAGGTATAGAGTTTCGCCAATTGAGCTGCAGTGATTGACTCTTTGATAGGCAGAAAGTGAGCCACTTTGGTGAGTTTGTCGATGACAACGAATATAGCATCAGTGTCACGCTTGGACTTTGGAAACCCAGTCACGAAGTCCATCTCAATGTGGTCAAACTTCCATTCTAGAATGGCAAGAGGTTGGAGGAGACCAGCTGGCCTTTGGTGTTCTGCCTTCACTCTTCTGCAGACATCACACTCATTCACGAATTGAGCAATCTCGCGCTTCATTCGAGTCCACCAATAAGCCTGCTTAAGGTCCTGATACATCTTCATGCTCCCAGGGTGGATGGAGAGGAGAGAATTGTGAGCCTCGTTCATGATCACTTTACGGAGGTCACCTTTGGGTACAACAATACGATCCTCGAAGAAGAGAGTATCCTTGTCATCAAGGCGGTAGCATTTGTACTTGGGTTGACTCTTGGCAATCCCAATCTTCACCTTTTTCACCATAGCATCAAGAAGCTGGGCTTGGCGAATCTGGTCTTCCAAGGTAGGAGAGACTTGAAGGTTGTCGAGGAAACCTTGAGGAACAACTTGCAGATTAAGTTTGCGGAAAGCTTCACAAAGCTCGGGTTGATAAGGCTTGAGAATTAGACTGTTGCAGTAAGCTTTCCTGCTCAATGCGTCAGCAATCACATTGGCCTTGCCTGGAGTATACTCGATACTCAGATTATACTCTTGAATCATTTCGACCCATCGAGTTTGCCTGAGGTTGAGATTAGGCTGAGTGAAGATGTACTTGAGACTCTTGTGATCAATGAAAATGTCCACTTTTCTTCCCAATAAGAGATGTCTCCAAGTCAAAAGAGCATGCACAACTGCTGCCAACTCGAGATCATGAGTGGGGTAGTTCTTCTCATTGGGCTTCAACTGGCGAGAGGTATAAGCAACAACTTTCTTCTCTTGCATCAACACTGCGCCAAGACCTTGAAGAGAGGCATCACAAAAGACCTCGTACGGCTTGGATTCATCAGGCGGAGTCAGAACTGGAGCAGTGATCAATTTCTCTTTCAAAGTGTTGAAAGCAATGTCACACTCCGGAGACCAAACGTACTTGACGTGCTTCTGGAGAAGATTTGAGAGAGGCTTCGCGATCTTAGAAAAGTTTTCAACGAATCTTCGGCAGTAGCTTGCGAGACCGAGGAAGCTACGGAGTTGCTTCACGTTCTGAGGAGGTTCGCAATTCACAATTGCAGACACCTTCTCAGGATTCACCGCAATGCCCTTGGCAGAGATGATATGACCAAGATAAAGAACCTCATCGAGCCAAAATTCGCACTTGGAGAACTTGGCGTAGAACTGGTGTTCTCTGAGCTTATCGAGTACCCAACGCAAGTGCTTGGCATGATCTTCCTTGTTCTTCGAGAAAACCAGAATGTCGTCGAGATAGACCAAAACAAAGTCATTGGTGTAGGCGTTGAAGATGAAGTTCATCATGCGAGAGAAAGTCGGAGGAGCGTTGACGAGGCCAAAAGACATGACAGTGTATTCATATGAACCATAGCTTGTCCTGAAAGCCGCCTTGGGAATATCTTGCTCACGGATTCGAATCTGATGATAACCCATACGGAGATCAAGCTTGGAGAATACTTGGGCACCTTTGAGTTGTTCGAACAGCTCGTTGATGTTGGGAAGTGGGTATTTGTTCTTGATGGTCTTCTTGTTCAATGGACAGTAATCAACACAGAGTCGGTCCGTTCCATCCTTCTTCTTCACAAAAAGAACACCACAACCCCATGGAGAAGAACTAGGCCGGATGAGACCCATTCTTTCTTGAATATCGAGTTGCTTCTTTAGCTCCTTCAACTCTTCAGGTCCGAGCTTGTAAGGATGCTTGCACACAGGTTCCGTACCGGGCTCAAGATCAATAACAAATTCAACTGGCCGGTGCGGAGGCATTCCTGGAAGCTCTTCTGGAAAGACGTCTTGATAATCGCAAACGACTGGAATTTGCGAGATGGCATCGAGTTCACCCTTCTCATTGAGAGAAAACAGATGGATGGTATCATCATGAGCGGCAAACACAATTACATCCTCAGACGAATGAGTCAATTGAATCTGCCTGGCTGCACAATCAAGCTGAGCCTTGTGCTTAGAAAGCCAATCCATCCTGAGAATAAGATCAATATCTGAGTCACCAAGAATCGTAGGAGAAGATAGAAACTTGTAGTCTCCCAAAGTGATAGTAACATCTGGAGCAATGGAGTTAGCATGCATGCGCCTACCGGGAGATACAACTGCTAATGGACTAGGCAAAATTTGCAAAGCTAAACCATGCTTAGATGAAAACGGTCTCGAGATGAAACAAAGCGATGCACCCGTGTTAAAAAGAACTTTTGCAGGAATATCGTTAATTGTAAAGTTACCCATAATGACATCTGATGAGTCCTCTACCTGAGCTGCATTCATCAAGTTGACCTTAGCGTGCTTGGGGTTATGCTTGACCACAGCTGTACTTGCCGATCTGACAGGAGGAGGAGGAGGGAGGCGCCTCTGATTGAAACATTTGTTGGCATAGTGACCCTTCTATTGGCACTTGTTGCACGTGACCTCTGAAAGCGTACGGTGATACGGAGCACTCGATCTTGGAGCTTGAGACGAAGTCTTGTTCTGAAAGCCAGGGTTGGGTGGGTGGTAAGATCCACTGTCACCTTTGCTCTTCTGCTGATATGGCTGACGGAACGGAGGAGGAGGAAGCCAATACTTCTGCTGCTTGGCCACTTGAGTAGAGGAAGAAGGAGTAACATCTCTGACTCGCTTCTTGGAAGCATCACACCTCAGTTGAGCAGCCTCTTGCTTCAACGCCATGTTGTAGAACTCATCGTATCTCAAGGGCTCGAAGAGAACAAGAGCTAGCTGAATTTCTTCTCTGAGACCACCACTGAACTGGTATATCATGCTCTTCTCATCAGGTACGTCCTGCTTGGCAAAGCGGGCGAGCTTCTGAAACAACTTGTTGTAGTCATAGACAGACAAAGAGCCTTGCTTCAGGTTGCGGAATTCCTCACGCTTGCTTTCAACCATGCTCTGAGGGATATGGTGAGCTCGGAAATCTTGACGGAATTCATCCCAGGTAATTACACGTCCACCTCTGGAATCCTTGTACTGCTGGAACCATTCTGCGGCTTGATCTTTGAGTTGGAAGGAAGCGAACTTGACAAAGTCCTCAGGCCTGACGTTACTGCACTCAAAATGCTTGCAGAGATCCACAAGCCAATCGTCAGCATCGGTTGCCTCAACACAATTGCTGAAAGTCTTTGGCCCGTTAGCAAGGAACTGGTTGAGTGTAGCAAAGTGATTCTGATTGTTGCCTTGGTTCCCTTGGTTGCCTTGATTACTCTCTTGAAGAATTTGCATGATCAACTGTGTGTTTGCATTGGTTGCGGCCATCACAGCTTGCCATGCCTCCGGAGGAGGTGGAGGTGGTGGCGGATCAGGATTCAGAGTCGTGCGCGTTGGAGGAGCCATCTTGAAGAGGTTGACCACCGTTAGCACATAGACAGATAAAATGAAGCTGAATCCAACGGAATGAAAATTGCAACATAAAGTCTTCACATCCGAACAAAATGCACGAATGCATTCCTCTTGAAATGGTCACATATCCATAAATTGAGAAGCCACTTAGAATTTAGGTAGAGAAATAAATCAACAAGGTACGGATCAAGAACGAATAATCGGTAAGAAATCCCAATCTCAAACCAAATATCCGTGGAAGAAGAACTAGAGCTACAAGAATTCCCACCTATGAAACTC
Source organism: Triticum urartu (assembly GCF_056163025.1). Classification (NCBI taxonomy): domain Eukaryota; kingdom Viridiplantae; phylum Streptophyta; class Magnoliopsida; order Poales; family Poaceae; genus Triticum; species Triticum urartu. The sequence goes on along the minus strand of NC_141874.1, from coordinate 140,278,048 downwards.
CCGAACCTTTCCAGTTATGCAATCAGGTGTTGGGGATACAGGGGAAGCATAATATCTCACCCAAATCTAGCAAATCCTACATCCAGCTGTATCCATCCTTCAACACATAACCGAGAAAAACTTCAAAAACCATCTACCTCAACCTTCGAAAAGCATCCGTTATACAAGTTATGGCGATACTCCCGAACTCCCGCCCTAGTACTGGGTGGCGTCGAGGTTATCTCACCAACGAACTGCATAAAAGAGATTTTCAATGTCGGCGTACTAGACTCAGGGATTCCAGAACTGCAACGATAAAATTATGACGACAACACCTCAGAGCTCAACTCCCCGGGACACTTCCACAAAACCCCTGACAGGAGGCACCAAGACAACGTTCTCATCATAAAACCATCAGAACGATTCCAAGATACCCACGTGATCCTAATTTTTTTTGTGAAATTTGAGAAGAGAAGAGTCAAAACTCTACGTCAGGATGCCTTACCAGAGCGATGAGGAGACTGGGAAGTAAAAAAGAATTCCTAAACTCTCTGATATATAATTCCTAAATGACTCAAAACATTTTTCTAGACACAACTCGGCCGCTAAAAATGATCAAGCAATGGGGCTCCTAAGGTCGGGGAAGGCTCTGATTACCAACTTGTAACACCCTCGATGCGACTATAGCTCCCACTTGTCAAGGCATGACTTAGAGACATAATCGCATTGAAGGCATATGTCGCAAGTTAGGCAATCTTCACAACATCCCATGTAATATATAGATAATAAAAGGGGAGATAACATAGTTGGCTTACACTCACCACGTCAATCAAGTACATAAATAACATTACATCATTCAAACACTCATGGCCCAACTACGGCGCCAAAATAAAAGAAAACCCAACATGTGACACGGTCCCGATCACCCCCAACTGGGCACCACTACTGATCATCAGGAAAAGAAACATAGTATCGTTGAGAGTCTTCGTCGAACTCCCACTTGAGCTCGAGCGCGTCACCTGGAGCGGAATCATCAGGCCCTGCATCTGGTGTAATAGTAATCTGTGAGCCACAGGGACTCAGCAATCTCGCACCCTTGCGATCAAGACAATTTAAGCTTATAGGTAAGGCAAGGTAAATATGTGGAGCTGCAGCAAGCGACTAGCAAATATGGTGGCTATCCTGTTCGCAAAAGAGAGCGAGAAGAGGAGGCAAAGCGCGAGCGAGAAACTAGAGGACAACCTACGCAAACATTACTCCAACGCCGTGTCCACTTCCCAGACTCCGCCGCGAAGAGGCCATCACGGTAACACACTCAGTTGATTAATTTTAATTAAGTTAAGGTTCAAGTTATCTACAACCGGACATTAACAAATTCCCATCTGCCCATAACCGCGGGCATGGCTTTCGAAAGTTCAAATCCCTGCAGGGGAGTCCCAACTTAGCCCATGACAAGCTCTCACGGTCAACAAAGGAATAGACGTCCTCCCAAGACGTTCCGATCAGACTCGGTATCTCGGTTCTTCAAGACACTTCGACAGGTTAAAACAAGACCAGCAACACCGCCCGAATGTGACGACAAATCCCGATAGGAGCTGCACATATCTCGTTCTCAGGGCATACTCAGATTGTCTTAGGTACGGGTAGGCCAGCCCAGAGTTGCCCCTGGTGTCCACCGGCAGCTGACAGGTGGACCATCACTCAGAGGAGCACTGGCCCGGGGGGGGGGGGGGTTAAAATAAGATGACCCTTGGGCTCCGGAAACCCAAGGGAAAAAGAGGCTAGGTGGCAAATGGTAAAACCAAGGTTGGGTATTGCTGGAAAAGCTTTAATCAAGGCGAACTATCAAGGGGTTCCCATTATAACCCAACCGCGTAAGGAACGCAAAATCCGGGAACATAACACCGATATGACGGAAACTAGGGCGGCAAGAGTGGAACAAAACACTAGGTGAGAGGCCGAGCCTTCCACCCTTTACCAAGTATATATATGCATTAAGATAACATGGCAATATAATGATATCCCAACAAGTAAATAATGTTCCAACAAGGAACGGTCTCCAATCTTCACCTGCAACTAGCAACGCTATAAGAGGGGCTGAGCAAAGCGGTAACATAGCCAATCAACGGTTTGCTAGGACATGGTGGGTTAGAGGTTTGACATGGAAATTTGGGAGGCTTTAAAGCAAGTGGTAGGCATCATAGCATTGGCATAGCAAAAGAGCGAGCATCTAGCAAAGCAAAGATAGTAGTGATTTCGAGGGTATGATCATCTTGCCTGCAAAGTTGTCAGAGTTGACTGGATCCTCGAAAGAAAACTCAATGGGCTCCTCGTTAGCGAACTCGTCTCCCGGCTCTATCCAAAAAAGACAAACAAGCAACAATGACACAATCAACCACGTGCAAGGATCAAACAATATGATGCAAGGATGGTATGCTATGCGGGATGCGATGCGGGATGTATATGCAAGATTTGACAAGGGATGCATGAACCTGGCCTCAACTTGGAAATCCAAGTGTGCCACTGGAAAGGTGAGATGAAATCGCTTGAGAACGATATAAAGATCGCCGGAATCGGAGTTACGGTTTGGAAAAGGCAAGCAATTCAAATATGACCACGTTCTGCGATTTACAGCAAGTAGCCATCTAAATGCAACGAGATGAACATACTACCGCACTCAAACATGGCATAAAAATACATGTCAGGGATGCATTCATGATTCTTAACAAAAGTCTAGCACTGAGCTACGGCCAATTCATCCATTAACAGGTTCAAACAAGCATGGCAAAAATGCATATGACAAACAGATTTCAGACTTAGTGAAATTAACACTTGTCTGGAATTTCAGATCAGATAGCACTCTTCGGAGCAACAAAACTATATGCTACAGGACCCGAACATGGCAAAGTAAAGCATGGCATGGAGCTACTCAAAGAGCTTAACAAAAGTCCCTTAGTGACCTTGAGCCAAAAGGTATCAGAAAATACATTTGCAAGCATGTGAACATGGCAAAAACATAATCAGTTCTCAGACTTGGTGAAAACTGGAGCATGCTGAAAACAGATATCAAGTAGGCATGTTTACGAGCTCGATGCACTCACTACAGAGCATTTCATGATAAACTAAGCATATATCCATCAATAATACACAAAATGCAAGCTAGACATGGTAAGAACAATAGCATAGCATGCACAGATCAACTACAACATCATCGGCAAAATCGCTAACAAGTAGACAATCTGCCCAGATTCACGAAGTAGCAAAAGTAGAGCTCGATTGACTCAAGCTAGGGTGCTCCATAATTGCAACCAAAGACATGGATGGATAGAGCACTACAAGATTAACAAAACATCCTTAGTGATCATCCTCAAAAGAGACACGGATCACTAGAAAACTACATGAACATATGGCCATATAAAATAAACAGCTCAAGGACTTGGTGGAAATGCTAAGTCCCTGAAATCAGCATTACCAAGTGCCTCACTTGGCAAGCTTGTTCTAGTCACCACACACATCACAAAAATACATGGGTTGCACCTCTGGAAAGATGGCAAAACCCTTAACAAAACATATGTAGAACTTAGGGGCATAACATGCACACAATAATCATGGCAAAAATGACAAATATCTAAATGGAGTAGCAGATCTGACAATTATCTCAAGTAGCACTCTTCTAACAGCATTTCGGGCATCAAGATGAACTCAAATGAAAATGATGCAATGAGATGAAATGATGTACTCTCTGAGATGAACATTTTGATATGCTATATGCCCAAAACGGAGCTACGGATGAGGAGTTACGGCATGATGAACATAGCAAAAAAAATTAGGGTTAGGGAGAAAGTCAACCGAGTTTTGGATCTCAGATCCAGGTCGGGATCCGGGCGCGATTTACGAGGTTCGCCGGAGCTGTGGGAGACGGCGGCCGGACTTGACGCTTGGAGGATCCGGCGACGAGGGGAGGAGGAGGCCGGAGCCGGCGGTGGCGATGGCGGTGTCGGGAGGCGGCGGACGGCGGTGAGGCGGCGGCCGGCGAGCGAGGCAGCGCGTCAGGCGGGCGCGCGGCAGCCGGCGTCGAGTGGCAGGGCGGCGCGGCGGCCGGAGTGGCCGGGCGCGTGGAAGACGCGGGCGGCGCCGGCTGGGGCGGCTCGGCCCAGTCGGGCGGCAAGAGGGCTGGCCACGGGCCTTGCGGGCCCGCGCGGCACGGTGATGTGGGCACGGGCTGTGGCGAACAGGGTGGCGACACGTGGCGGCGGCGGGGCTAGGCGGACACGTCCGACACCGGCGGACGCTGTCCGGCGCGCGGAGGGGATTTCTAGGGTTAGGGTAGGAGGGGATCCGGGATTTTCGAGAGGGGATCTATATATATGCATATAGGGAGCTTGGAGAGTCCAAATGAGGTGCGGTTTTCGGCCACGCGATCGTGATCGAACGCTCTAGATGATGGAGCAGGTCTTGGTGGGTTTTGGGCCAAATTGGAGGGGTGTTGGGCTGAAGGAAATATGCCCTAGAGGCAATAATAAAGTTATTATTTATTTCCTTATATCATGATAAAAGTTTATTATTCATGCTAGAATTGTATTAACTGGAAACATAATACATGTGTGAATACATAGACAAACAGAGTGTCGCTAGTATGCCTCTACTTGAATAGCTTGTTAATCAAAGATGGTTATGTTTCCTAACCATGGACAAAGAGTTGTCATTTGATTAACGGGATCACATCATTAGTTGAATGATCTGATTGACATGACCCATTCCATTAGCTTAGCACCCGATCGTTTAGTATGTTGCTATTGCTTTCTTCATGACTTATACATGTTCCTATGACTATGAGATTATGCAACTCCCGTTTGCCAAAGGAACACTTTGTGTACTACCAAACATCACAACGTAACTGGGTGATTATAAAGGAGCTCTACAGGTGTCTCCAAAGGTACATGTTGGGTTGGCGTATTTCGAGATTAGGATTTGTCACTCCGATTGTCGGAGAGGTATCTCTGGGCCCTCTCAGTAATGCACATCACTTAAGCCTTGCAAGCATTGCAACTAATGAGTTAGTTGCGGGATGATGTATTACGGAACGAGTAAAGAGACTTGCCGGTAACGAGATTGAACTAGGTATGGGATACCGACGATCGAATCTCGGACAAGTAACATACCGATGACAAAGGGAACAACGTATGTTGTTATGCGGTCTGACCGATAAAAGATCTTCGTAGAATATGTAGGAGCCAATATGAGCATCCAGGTTCTGCTATTGGTTATTGACCGGAGACGTGTCTCGGTCATGTCTACACTGTTCTCGAACCCGTAGGGTCCGCACGCTTAAGGTTACGATGACAGTTATATTATGAGTTTATGCATTTTGATGTACCGAACATTGTTCGGAGTCCCGGATGTGATCATGGACATGACGAGGAGTCTCGAAATGGTCGAGACATAAAGATTGATATATTGGAAGCCTATGTTTGGATATCGGAAGTGTTTCGGGTGAAATCGGGATTTTACCGGAGTACCTGGAGGTTACCGGAACCCCCGGGAAGTATATGGGCCTTAGTGGGCCTTAGTGGAAGAGAGGAGAGGTGGCCAGAGATGGGCCGCGTGCCCCTCCCCCCCTTGGTCCGAATAGGACAAGGAGAGGGGGCCGGCCCCCCTTCCTCCTCTCTCTCTCCTCTTTTCCCTCCTCCGCGAATCCTATTCCAACTAGGAAAGGGGGGGAGTCCTACTCCCGGAAGGAGTTGGACTCCTCCTAGCGCGCCACCTCTTGGCTGGCCAGCCCCCCCTTTGAGCCTTTATATACGGAGGCACGGGGCACCCCTAGAGACACAAGTTGATCCACGTGATCATATTCTTAGCCGTGTGGGGTGCCCCCTTCCACCATAGTCCTCGATAATATTGTAGCGGTGCTTAGGAGAAGCCCTGCGACGGTAGAACATCAAGATCGTCACCACGCCGTCGTGCTGATGGAACTCTTCCCCGAAACTTTGCTGGATTGGAGTCCGGGGATCGTCATCGAGCTGAACGTGTGCTAGAACTCGGAGGTGCCGTAGTTTCGGTGCTTGATCGGTCGGGCCGTGGAGACGTACGACTACATCAACCAAGTTAACGCTTCCGTTGTCGATCTACAAAGGTACGTAGATCACACTCTCCCCCTCTTGTTGCTATGCATCACCATGATCTTGCGTGTGCGTAGGAATTTTTTTGAAATTACTACGAAACCCAACAGTGGCATCCGAGCCTAGGTTTTATGTGTTGATGTTATATGCATGAGTAGAACACAAGTGAGTTGTGGGCGATATAAGTCATACTGCTTACCAGCATGTCATACTTTGGTTCGGCGGTATTGTTGGACGAAGCGGCCCGGACCGACATTATGCGTACGCTTACGCGAGACCGGTTCTCCCGACGTGCTTTGCACAAAGGTGGCTAGCGGGTGACAGTTTCTCCAACTTTAGTTGAACCGAGTGTGGCTATGCCCGGTCCTTGCGAAGGTTAAAACAGCACCAACTTGACAAACTATCGTTGTGGTTTTGATGCGTAGGTAAGATTGGTTCTTTCTTAAGCCCGTAGCAGCCACGTAAAACTTGCAACAACAAAGTAGAGGACATCTAACTTGTTTTTGCAGGGCATGTTGTGATGTGATATGGTCAAGACATGATGCTAAATTTTATTGTATGAGATGATCATGTTTTGTAACCGAGTTATCGGCAACTGGCAGGAGCCATATGGTTGTCGCTTTATTGTATGCAATGCAATCACGCTGTAATGCTTTACTTTATCACTAAGCGGTAGCGATAGTCGTGGAAGCATAAGATTGGAGAGACGACAACGATGCTACGATGGAGATCAAGGTGTCGCGCCGGTGACGATGGTGATCACGACGGTGCTTCGGAGATGGAGATCACAAGCACAAGATGATGATGGCCATATCATATCACTTATATTGATTGCATGTGATGTTTATCTTTTATGCATCTTATCTTGCTTTGATTGACAGTAGCATTATAAGATGATCTCTCAGTAATTATCAAGAAGTGTTCTCCCTGAGTATGCACCGTTGCGAAAGTTCTTCGTGCTAAGACACCACGTGATGATTGGGTGTGATAGGCTCTACGTTCAAATACAACGGGTGCAAAACAGTTGCACACGCGGAATACTCAGGTTATACTTGATGAGCCAAGCATATACAGATATGGCCTCGGAACACAGAGACCGAAAGGTCGAGCATGAATCATATAGTAGATATGATCAACATAGCGATGTTCACCAATGAAACTACTCCATCTCACGTGATGATCGAACATGGTTTAGTTGATTTGGATCACGTAATCACTTAGAGGATTAGAGGGATGTCTATCTAAGTGGGAGTTCTTAAGTAATATTATTAAATTGAACTTAAATTTATCATGAACTTAGTCCTGGTAGTATTTTGCAAATTATGTTATAGATCAATAGCTCGCGTTGTTGCTTCCCTGTGTTTATTTTGATATGTTCCTAGAGAAAATTGTGTTGAAAGATGTTAGTAGCAATGATGCGGATTGGATCCGTGATCTGAGGTTTATCCTCATTGCTGCACAGAAGAATTATGTCCTTGATGCACCGCTAGGTGACAGACCTATTGCAGGAGCAGATGCAGACGTTATGAACGTTTGGCTAGCTCAATATGATGACTGCTTGATAGTTTAGTGCACCATACTTAAATGGATTAGAATCGGGACTTCAAAGACGTTTTGAACGTCATGAACCATATGAGATGTTCCAGGAGTTGAAGTTAATATTTCAAGAAAATACCCGAGTTGAGAGATATGAAGTCTCCAACAAGTTCTATAGCTAAAAGATGGAGGAGAATCGCTCAACTAGTGAGCATGTGCTCAGATTGTCTGGGTACTACAATCGCTTGAATCAAGTGGGAGTTAATCTTCCAGATAAGATAGTGATTGACAGAATTCTCTAGTCACCATCACCAAGTTAGTAGAACTTCGTGATGAACTATAATATGCAAGGGATAACGGAAACAACTCCCAAGCTCTTCGTGATATCAACGAAGGTAGAAATCAAGAAAAACATCAAGTGTTGATGGTTGACAAGACCACTAGTTTCAAGAAAAGGGCAAAGGGAAGAAGGGGAACTTCAAGAAGAACGGCAAGCAAGTTGCTGCTCAAGTGAAGAAGCCCAAGTCTGATCCTAAGCCTGAGACTAAGTGCTTCTACTGCAAAGGGACTGATCACTGGAAGCAGAACTACCCCAAGTGATTGGCAGATAAGAAGGATGGCAAAGTGAACATAAGTATATTTGATATACATGTTATTGATGTGTACTTTACTAGTGTTTATAGCAACCCCTCAGTAATAGATACTAGTTCAGTTGCTAAGATTAGTAACTCGAAACGGGAGTTGCAGAATAAACAAAGACTAGTTAAGGGTGAAGTGACGATGTGTGTTGGAAGTGGTTCCAAGATTGATATGATCATCATCGCACACTCCCTATACTTTTGGGATTAGTGTTGAACCTAAATAAGTGTTATTTGGTGTTTGCGTTGAGCATGAATATGATTTGATCATGTTTATTGTAATACGGTTATTCATTTAAGTAAAAGAATAAATTGTTGTTCTATTTACATGAATAAAACCTTATATGGTTACACACCGAATGAAAATAGTTCATTGGATCTTGATCGTAGTAATACACATAATCATAATATTGAAACCAAAAGATGCAAAGTTAATAATGAGAGTGCAACTTATTTGTGGCACTGCTGTTTAGGTCATATTGGTGTAAAGCGCATGAAGAAACTCCATGCTGATGGGCTTTTGGAATCACTTGATTATGAATCAGTTGATGCTTGCGAACCATGCCTTATGGGCAAGATGACTAAGACTCCGTTCTTCGGAACAATGGAGCGAGCAACAAATTTGTTGGAAATCATACATACTGCTGTATGTGGTCCGATGAATATTGAGACTCGCGACAGGTATCATTATTTTCTGATCTTCACAGATGATTTGAGCAGATATGAGTATATCTACTTGATGAAACATAAGTCTGAAACATTTGAAAAGTTCAAAGAATTTCATAGTGAAGTGGAAAATCAACATAACAAGAAAATAAAGTTTCTATGATCTGATCGTGGAGAAGAGTATTTGAGTTATGAGTTTGGTCTTCAGTTAAAACAATATGAAATAGTTTCACTACTCACGCCACCTGGAACACCACAGCATAATGGTGTGTCCGAACGTCATAACCGTACTTTATTAGATATGGTGCGACCTATGATGTCTTTTACCGATCTACCACTATCATTTTGGGGTTATGCGTTAAAGACAGCTGCATTCACGTTTGAAAGGGCACCATCTAAGTCCGTTGAGACGACACAATCTGGACTGTGGTTTGGCAAGAAACCAAAGTTGTCGTTTCTTAAAGTTTGGGATTGTGATGCTTATATGAAAAAGTTTCATCCTGATAAGCTCAAACCCAAATCGGAGAAATATGTCTTCATAGGATACCCAAAGGAGACTATTGGGTACACCTTCTATCACAGATCCGAAGGCAAGACATTCGTTGCTAAGAATGGATCCTTTCCAGAGAAGGAGTTTCTCTCGAAAGAAGTGAGTGGGAGGAAAGTAGAAAACTTGATAAGGTAATTGTACCATCTCCCTTATTGGAAAGTAGTTCATCACAGAAATCTGTTCTTGTGACTACTACACCAATTAGTGAGGAAGCTAATGATGATGATCATGTAACTTCAGATCAAGTTACTACCGAATCTCGTAGGTAAACCAGAGTGAGATCCGCACCAGAGTGGTATGGTAATCCTGTTCTGGAAGTCATGTTACTAGACCATGACGAACTTGCGAACTATGAAGAAGCGATGGTGAGCCCAGATTCCGAAATGGCTTGAGGCCATGAAATCTGAAATGGGATCCATGTATGAGCACAAAGTATGGACTTTGGTTGACTTGCCCGATGATCAGCAAGCCATAGAAAATAAATGGATCTTCAAGAGGAAGATGGACGCTGATAGTAGTGTTACTATCTACAAAGCTAGAATTGTCGCAAAAGGTTTTCGACAAAGTTCAAGGTGTTAACTACGATGAGATTTTCTCACTCATATCGATGCTTAAAAGTCTGTCCAAATCATGTTAGCAATTGCCGCATTTTATGAAATCTGGCAAATGGATAACAAAACTGCAATCCTTAATGGATTTCTTAAAGAAAGAGTTGTATATGATGCAACCAGAAGGTTTTGTCAATCCTAAAGGTGCTAGCAAAATAAGCAAGCTCCAGCGATCCATCTATGGACTGGTGCAAGCATCTCGGAGTTGGAATAAACACTTTGATAGTATGATCAAAGCATATAGATTTATATAGACTTGCGATGAAGCCTGTATTTACAAGAAAGTGAGTGGGAGCACTACAACATTTCTAATAAGTATATGTGAATGACATATTGTTGATCGGAAATAATGTAAAATTATTCTGCAAAGCATAAAGGAGTGTTTGAAAGGAGTTTTTCAAAGAAAGACCTCGGTGAAGCTGCTTACATATTGAGCATCAAGATCTATAGAGAGAGATCAAGACACTTGATAAGTTTTTTTTCAATGAGTACATACCTTGACAAGATTTTGAAGTAGTTCAAAATGGAACAGTCATAGAAAGGGTTCTTACCTGTGTTACAAGGTATGAAATTGAGTAAGACTCAAAACCCGACCACGACAGAAGATAGAAAGAGAATGAAAGTCATTCCCTATGCCTCAGCCATAGGTTCTATAAAGTATGCCATGCTGTGTACCAGATCTATTGTATACCCTACACTGATTTTGGCAAGGGAGTACAATAGTGATCTAGGAGTAGATCACTGGACAGCGGTCAAAATTATCCTTAGTGGAGTAAGGATATGTTTCTCGATTATGGAGGTGACAAAAGGTTCGTCGTAAAGAGTTACATCGATGCAAGTTTTGACACTGATCTAGATAACTTTAAGTCTCAATCTGGATACATATTGAAAGTGGGAGCAATTAGCTAGAGTAGCTCCATGCAGAGCATTGTTGACATAGATATTTGCAAAATACATACGGATCTGAATATGGTAGACCCGTTGACTAAAATTCTCTCACAAGCAAAACATGATCACACCTTAGTACTCTTTGGGTGTTAATGACATAGCGATGTGAACTAGATTACTGAATCTAGTAAACCCTTTGGGTGTTGGTCACATGGCGATGTGAACTATGGGTGTTAATCACATGATGATGTGAACTATCGATGTTAATCACATGGTGATGTGATCTAGATTATTGACTCTAGTGCAAGTGGGAGACTGAAGGAAATATGCCCTAGAGGCAATAATAAAGTTATTATTTATTTCCTTATATCATGATAAAAGTTTATTATTCATGCTAGAATTGTATTAACCGGAAACATAATACATGTGTGAATACATAGACAAACAGAGTGTCACTAGTATGCCTCTACTTAACTAGCTCGTTAATCAAAGATGGTTATGTTTCCTAACCATGGACAAAGAGTTGTCATTTGATTAACGGGATCACATCATTAGTTGAATGATCTAATTGACATGACCCATTCCATTAGATTAGCACCCGATCGTTTAGTATGTTGCTATTGCTTTCTTCATGACTTATACATGTTCCTATGACTATGAGATTATGCAACTCCCGTTTGCCGGAGGAACACTTTGTGTGCTACCAAACGTCACAACATAACTGGGTGATTATAAAGGAGCTCTACAGGTGTCTCCAAAGGTACATGTTGGGTTGGCGTATTTCGAGATTAGGATTTGTCACTCCGATTGTCGGAGAGGTATCTCTGGGCCCTCTCGGTAATGCACATCACTTAAGCCTTGCAAGGATTGCAACTAATGAGTTAGTTGCGGGATGATGTATTACGGAACGAGTAAAGAGACTTGCCGGTAAAGAGATTGAACTAGGTATGGGATACCAACGATCGAATCTCGGGCAAGTAACATACCGATGACAAAGGGAACAACGTATGTTGTTATGCGGTCTGACCGATAAAAGATCTTCGTAGAATATGTAGGAGCCAATATGAGCATCCAGGTTCCGCTGTTGGTTATTGACCAGAGACGTGTCTTGGTCATGTCTACATTGTTCTCGAACCCGTAGGGTCCGCACGCTTAAGGTTACGATGACAGTTATATTATGAGTTTATGCATTTTGATGTACCGAAGGTTGTTCGGAGTCCCGGATGTGATCACGGACATGACGAGGAGTCTCGAAATGGTCGAGACATAAAGATTGATATATTGGAAGCCTATGTTTGGATATCGGAAGTGTTCCGGGTGAAATCGGGATTTTACCGGAGTACCGGGAGGTTACCGAAACCCCCCGGGAAGTATATGGGCCTTAGTGGGCCTTAGTGGAAGAGAGGAGAGGTGGCCAGAGATGGGCCGCGCGCCCCTCCCCCCCTTGGTCCAAATAGGACAAGGAGAGGGGGCCGGCCCCCCTTCCTCCTCTCTCTCCTCTTTTCCCCCCTCCGTGAATCCTATTCCAATTAGGAAAGGGGGGGAGTCCTACTCCCGGAAGGAGTAGGACTCCTCCTGGCGCGCCACCTCTTGGCCGGCCAGCCACCCCCCTTTGAGCCTTTATATACGGAGGCACGGGGCACCCCTAGAGACACAAGTTGATCTACGTGATCATATTCTTAGCCGTGTGCGGTGCCCCCTTCCACCATAGTCCTCGATAATATTGTAGCGGTGCTTAGGCGAAGCCCTGCGATGGTACAACATCAAGATCGTCACCACACCGTCGTGCTGACGGAACTCTTCCCCGACACTTTGCTGGATCGGAGTCCGGGGATCGTCATCGAGCTGAACGTGTGCTAGAACTCGGAGGTGCCGTAGTTTCGGTGCTTGATCGGTCGGGTCGTGGAGACGTACGACTACATCAACCAAGTTAACGCTTCCGTTGTCGATCTACAAGGGTACATAGATCACACTCTCCGCCTCTCGTTGCTATGCATCACCATGATCTTGCATGTGCGTAGGAATTTTTTTGAAATTACTACGAAACCCAACATAGGCTGCAACACACACGAGGCCTTTTCGGTCCCTCGGTTAACCGTTGGAGTATCAAACGAAGTCCAAATGATACGAAACTTGACAGGCGGTCTACCGGTAGTAAAACAAGGCCGCTTGGCAAGTCTCAGTCCAATCCGGAAATGTTTAATCCCCACACACGAAAGAAAGGAAGGAATGACCACCGGAGGAGAACGAAGCGTCGGAATGCAAAATGGACAACGGGGAAAATGCTCGAATGCATGAGATGAACACGTATGCAAATGCAATGCACATGATGACATGATATGAGATGCATGACAACGATAACAACACACGGAGACAAAGACCCGAACCCGAGAAAATAAAATAACTTAACGCCAGAAATGGCAAGAGTTGGAATACAAATAGGGAAAGTCTTATCCGGGGTGTTACAGGAGATGCCCATCAACTAATGTCAATGCGAGGAGTAGGGATTGACATGCAATGGATGCACTAGAGCTATAAATGTATGAAAGCTAAACAAAAGATACTAAGTGGGTGTGCATCCAAGTTGCTTGATCACGAAGACCTAGGGCATTTTGAGGAAGCCCATTGTTGGAATATACAAGCCAAGTTCTATAATGAAAACTCCCACTAGTATATGAAATTGACAAAATAAGAGACTCTCTATCATGAAGATCATGGTGCTACTTTGAAGCACAAGTGTGGAAAAGGATAGTAACATTGTCCCTTCTATCTTTTGCCTCATTTTTGGGTCTTCTCTTTTTTATTTGGCCTTTCTCTCTTTTTTTCACACGGGACAATGCTCTAATAATGATGATCATCACACTTCTATTTATTTACAACTCAAAAAATACAACTCGATACTAGAAGAAAATATGACTCTATATGAATGCCTCCGGCGGTGAACCGGGATGTGCAATGATTCATGAGTGACATGTATAAAAAATTATGAGCGGTGGCTTTGCCACAAATACGATGTCAACTACATGATCATGCAAGGCAATATGACAATGATGAAGTGTGTCATAATAAACGGAATGGTGGAAAGTTGCATGGCAATATATCTCGAAATGGCTATGGAAATGCCATAATAGGTAGGTATGGTGGCTGTTTTGAGGAAGATATAAGGAGGCTTATGTGTGATAGAGCATATCATATCACAGGATTTGGATACATCGGATGTGGGGTTCCGGCAAACCCTTAAGGTTTGAACACTGGGGGTGCGCGCGAAGTCTCTTCCTCCCACCGATCAACGCCCTAGCTCGCTAAGATCTTGCGGACGAACTCGACGAACTCACAACAAAGAAAGACACATGATTTATACTGGTTCAGGACACCGTTGTGGTGTAACACCCTATTGTAGTGTGGTGTTGGTGGATTGCCTCTTGGGCTGATGATGAACAATACAAGGGGAAGAACAACCTCCCAAGGTTGAGGTGTTCTTATGCGTGGCTAACTTGTGTGGGTGAGAGAGCGATCTAAGATGCCGACCTCTCGCCCCCGATGGTGGCTAGTCCTACTTATAGAGGCCCTGGTCCTCTTCCCAAATATTGAGCGGGAAGGGAGCCAACAACGTCGGGCTAATTTGAAGGGGGACAGCTAGTACAAGCCATCCTGACAAAAGGTGGTCTGCGCCTGCGAAAGGCTCTGGTGGTGACGCCGTCTTTGGCTCCACGATGACCTCCGTCTTGCCGTCCTTCTGGTCTTGGTCTTGTTGCACCAAAATGGCAACCTTTGCCTGATGCCTTGGTACTCCTTGCCTGTGCTAGTTTCCTTAGCACCAAAGAGGAAACAAGGACGATGTGCACACTTGCGCCCGCCTGGTGTCGATCGTCATGGCTCACGTCAAGAGAGCCTCGTGAGGTTCGCCTCGCCTTGATATCTCCACTCCTAGTGAGCCTGCCTGACGAGGCCACTCCAGAAGAGGTCTCGTGTAGTCCGCCTCGCGAGGCTTGGCCCCTCGCGAGGGTCTTGTGTGCCTTGTTGGTGATGATGGGCCGTACGACCTGCTGGCTCAGCCACACCGTGGGCCGCAGGCAGGCAAGTCTGGGGACCCCCGTTCCCAGGACGCCGACAGTAGCCCCCAGGCTCAAGGTGCGCTCGGGCTTGGCTTCACGGCGAAGCCAAGGGCCAAGCACGGAGCACCGCGGGACCCCAAAGCCTACGTCCTTAGTTGACGCGTGGCGGTTGATTGGTCGTGGGCATCTCCGCTTCCCCACACTGCCTCGGCGACTGCACGACTTGACGAGTCCCTGCGCCATGCAAGGCAAACCATCATTACCTGCGGTCGTGGGAGGTGCTGGTTGGCCTTCTCTTGCTATAAATGGGGTGGGGGCAGAGCCCCCGTCGCCCATCTCTTCCTTGCTTGCTGCTTCTTCTTCTTCGCTCCACTGCTAGCATGAATGGCGCCTATCAGAAGGTTCTCTGCCGAAGAAAAGGGGAAAGCCCCCCGGGAAGTCCCAAAGCAACTCCCGCCGAAGAAGAGGTCGATCCACCGCCGTGAAGAAGCGTCGATGCAGGTGGTGGCGAGGCCTTGGTGCGAGCGGCCTCCTCCAGGGTATCCGCTACCCCTGTATGCCCAAGCCGAGGGCTCAGGAGGGCGGGGCGACGAGCAGCGACGCCGGCGCCGCGCTCGGGGTCGCCACGCCACGGCGACGCGCGCCGTTGCCCCCGGAATCCATGCCGCGGACTCCTAGCGTGAGTTGGTGCTGTGGGCGCCGATGCCGCCAAGCTCTTGGATTCGCTTCCCACGGTTCTTCTCCGACGTGATGCCGCCGAGGGGGCCTCTCGAGCTCTGGTTGCAGCATGCCGACTGCGGCGCTCCTTCGACTGGAGTGGAGATCGAAGCGGTCCCCTCCGGCAAGATCTTCATGACCCGCAGCTGGGGCGAGATCGCGTGGGTCTGTCGCACGAGGGGCGCCCTCGCGATCCATCTTGAGTACGACGGCATCTCCATGCTCTTCTTCAAGGTCTTCGATGCCGAGGGCCGCCGCCTGGAGTGCTGCTCCGGAGAGGGGAGCGAGGCTGATGCGCGCTCCGCTCGCGACCACTCCAGCAGCAGCAGCCCTTGGGAGTCCAGCAGCTCTCCTGAGCTCTACGAGACTCCGGAGACGAGAGATGACAGCTACGTGCCCCCGAGCTCTCGCCGTGCTCGGAGCAGTTGTCGGTGTCAAAACTGGCGGATCTCGGGTAGGGGGTCCCGAACTGTGTGTCTAGGCCGGATGGTAGCAGGAGGCAGGGAACAATTTGTTTTACCCAGGTTCGGGCCCTCTCGATGGAGGTAATACCCTACTCCTGCTTGATTAATATTGATGATATGGGTAGTACATGAGTAGATCTACCACGAGATCAAGGAGGCTAAACCCTAGAAGCTAGCCTATGGTATGATTGTTGTGTATGGAGTTGATTGTCTATCGACTAGCCTGGCCTTGATTTATATAATGCACAGGAGGCCTAGGATAACAAGAGTCCTAGACGAATACACCGGTGGGGAGAAGTCCTTGTCTTGATCGCCAAGTCTTGTGGAATCTTCCTTGTATGCGGCAGCCGTCCGAACTGGCCCATGAGTATACGGCCACGGGGGTGCTCGGCCCAATCTAATAGATCGGGAGACGACGTGGTGAGTACCCCCTAGTCCAGGACACCGTTAGTAGCCCCCTGAACCGGTCTTCAAGTTAGGGACGCTCCTCGATTCTTCCGAACTATTCTTCATCTTTGGTTGCCGGTCTTGAAAACTGGTTCAAAAAATCTTCTTTATCTTCGATCTTGAGGATCGCCAAAATGCATTCGACGAGTTTACACGTCGGGTATCCGAGGAGCCCCTTTAAGTTTCCGGCCTTTATCAATGCCTAGTTTATTTTTATGCCACACCTCGGGTTTGAAGTTGTTCCCGGGAGGCAGGGTCCTCTTGCGTCCGAGCTCCAACGCCGGACTGCATTCGAGGTATCTTTTGCAGCCAAGCACCAACGCCGGACCGCTTCCCAGCTCTAGCACCAGAATGTATCCGAGCTCCAACGCCGGACTGTATATCCGAGCTCCAACGCCGAAATATATCCGAGCTCCAACGCCGGACTGTGTCCGGGCTCCAATGCCGGACTATATCCGAGGTGTCATATCACCTTGGTTCAAAAAAGTTGAAGGAGTTTAGCCGAGCTTAATGCCGGAAATGCCCTCTATGGAGCCAGCCACTAGCGCCCGAGCTTTATGCCGGACTGCTTCCGAGGTGGTGCACCACCCCGACTATGGGCCGATTTTTTGTCAACATTTTTTATTGGTGCAATTTATTCTCTGCTGAGATATATAGCCAGTAGCCCTCAAGGTGTGTATCGGTCTAAAACCCGAGATGCACATGAAGGATGACATAAGACAGCTGATCCCAGTAGCCGCTGAGACTCAGGTTGATTTGCAAAATCGGCCTGAGGATCAAGTCCTAGCTCGGCAGAATACTTCGGGACACAAAACCGGCATGCTCAGTCCTCAAGACTCAGGTTGGGTGCGGCCGACCAACCTGAGGATCAAAATCTCCTCGGAAACTATATTGCACATAAAATTTTCTGCATTGGACAAGCAATGCAGTAGCCCCCGAGACACTGGTCGGGTGGCAATGCCAGATCAGGGGATCGATGTGCCCCTTTAATATTTGTAGATAATAAGCCCGAAGCCCAGTAGCCCCCGAGCCTTAATGCGGGCACGGGTGGCCGAATTAAGGATCAATATCCATAGTAAAATCACAAATTATGTGTAATGACTCGATGTATCCAAGTACTTTACGTCATTAATGCTCGGATCCGCATTGTACAAAACTTTGTTGACCGACCATTGGCTTCCACATCCTTGGCCAGTAGCCGAGGAGTGTTTGTCCAACTTTATAAAGCCTTTATGAGGGCAAAGATTTACGACAAACAAGGCAATCTGGCCATACGGTTTTATAAACAAAGGTACACGGAGAGATATGTTATATTACTGTTTAACAGAAGAAATGTATTCCAAAGAAAATAGTCCCGCTATCGGTTCCTTTCTTTGGGTTGTCATGCTAAGCATGATCATGAAACCTCGGCTCGAATGTAAGAGCAAAATATCGAGGATTTAGTTTGGGAGGCCAGTTAATAGCCCCCGGTAGTGTTCGGCGACAGTCGAGGTCAAGCCATAAACACTTCGGCCAATGTTATGAATGGCCCGTCATAGTCATCGGATCGCTGACCAGTTTACGCTTATTGTGACAGTCAGTTTTCGGCTTTCTCCACTAAGGTGCTTAACCATGTGAGCTGGAAGCACAATCGCAGTGGTTCTCCCTTTGCACGCCTAGCCGAACAAAACGGAACGTAGGAAGCAAGTGCAGGAGCCGGCAACCCAACTATTGACCGAAGACACAATTCGAAACCGATGCATATATAGCAATATCTGAGAATGTTTTTGCTGAATCCCTAAAGGTGTCCGGCGTTGCACTGCGAGACTACTGCTGAAAAAGCACAAATAGTTTAAAAGTGCCAAAAAAGCTTGGAAAACCAAGAAACGTCAGTAAAAACATGACATCCAAACAATATCAAGTGTTCGGTGCCAATCCGAAAATTGGTCTTAGGAAAAAAAGTGCTTTTGTCGTGCTTTAACATTACACATCCGATCTCAAGACTTCAAGCGGGTCAGCCTATGGCTGGCTATTGACCACACACTCACGTCGAAAAAGGAGCGATAGAAAAAGACTTTGCAACGACCAAGAAGAAAACACATTTACTATAAAATAGCTCATATAAATTTAAGAGCCCCCAAGTGACTTGGGTGAAAGAATGATTTCATGTACCGAAGTACCTATATCATATCTATGTTCAACCGAACTTTAAACGCGTCTTAACCGACCGTCAGCTTCTCCCTCTTCGGTCAAGGACCGAAAAGTGTTATGTACTCCATCGGTCGAGAATATCAACGGTGTTTCCAATAACCAGGCAATCAGGCCATAAGGTTGTAACAGACAAAGCGCGCTCAGGGAACTTATGCTATATTACTGCGAAGAGTAAGAAGCATCTTCGAAGAAAATAGTACCCCCACCGATACCTTTCTTCGGTGCTCCTTGTTATTATGAGACTTGTGCAATAGATTTTTTGTACTCATGAGTTCCGTTGTGTGCTGACCATCATTGAATAACTATAAGAGCGCTAGCTTTCGGCTTCACCCAGTCTGAGGTCCGGCTCGGGTGACCCGATCGTGACAATCGCAGAGGTGCTCCCTTTACTCCCTAGCCGAACAATCGGGAACGTACGGGTAAACACAGGAGCGAGGCAACCCAGCTTGCAAATCGCTTAAGTCAATGTGGTGCATATTGTGGCGTAATACACGAACAAGGAACGAAGCCGTACAAGTATAATCATATGCAACAGGAAAAGCTTCATAAAGGAAGCCCCCAAGTAAACGGGGTATTTGAATTTATGCGTCACAAAAAAAGTTTGGACAAGGAAATTTTTTACAAGCAACTTTTTTCCAAAAAAGTATAATGCTTGGTCAAACCGAACGCAAGTTAGAAATTAAAGCTTTGAGCATGAAAGCGACTTAGCTGGTTAATGTGTTCGATATTGATGACGCGGTCTGAGCTTGATGCGGGGCAAGGTTCCATCCTCCAAGCTGGTCCCGATGTGGCGGAGCGGAGAGCTCGACACGCCGAAGTGGTGACATAGCACGATCAATGCAGACCGGCAGAGTGACGCCGAAGTCCCCGGATCATTTTCCTGTGCACAAAAAATAGTGCAAACCGGAGATAATAGTAATAATGATAATTAAAAAAATGTTGCATAATAAATAATTTATGCAAAGTGAGGAAGAGAAGAAATATGGCCTGGCGCCGAAGTCAATGTCGATGCAGGGCGTCGGCGTGATGCAGTAAAGGCGTGGCAAAGCCTGAATTCACAGGTCGGTCCAAGCTCCGGATGCGGCATTCGCCGGACTATGTACGGAAACTGATCGAACCACCACGCGACCGTCGTTAATGCGGTTACCATTTGATAGACCTGTGTACATATCATGGATAAACCAGAGTAATAATTCCTTGGGAAAAATAAACCCAAACAAGCAAAAAATACTGGGATTAATAGCACCTGGTTTATTTGTTGTAGCAATCCGAAGGAAGGTGATTCCCAAAATTGGGACTCGCTCCGCACACCCATTGCCTGATGGGCGATAAAACGACGGCATGGCAATGCTGGTAAAGGTTAACTCGCCGAGGCAAAGCCCTCGGCCCAGCTAACATGATGGAGCTGGTCGGCTAGTCACGCCGAAGTGTCCGAAGTAGGTTGATGAAGAGATAGTGAAGCCCCCGGTCCAGCCGAGATGTCGAAGTAGGTCGGCGTGATGGACACCAGCTTGAAGAAGCAATAGTGCGGCCCTGTCGATGCAGGTCATGACGTGGTCGATGCCGGCTTGATGAAGCGACCGTGCGGCGATGCCGGTATGCCCGCTCCTTGTAATCCGTGGGGCGGCGATGTTGATGATGATTTATCCTTCGCGATGCCGGACTCTTGTTCGGCTTGCCGAGATGATGATCCGAAGAAGTTGAGCTCGGCTAAAGTGATGACGTGTCTAGCGCAGGTTGGCAGCCGTGGAGTGATATTGCCGGACTGGTTCGACACCAGCATGATGTTGAAGATCATGTTCAAAAGATCTTAAAGTTAGTGGGGTGTGTTCGGGAACAAAACACAATACCCCATACAAAACTTCCTTCAAAAGGGATATCCGAAATCCTGTTCATAAAAAAGATGAACTCGGGTCGGATTCGTTTTCGCGCAGAAAACAGATCCGAAAAGTGATGCACTAATCGGAAGGTTCCCGGAGTTTGGACGGTCGGATCGAGCCAAAATTTCGAGAGGTGGTAGATATAAGAATTCCGCAGCCGATCAACGATTGGATCTTCCACAGGACGTCCGAGCTAGAAGGTGGACACCACGCCCTAAACTCATCCAAATTCCCGTCCAGATTTGACAGGGCTCCGGTATATCGTGGATTGCCAGAGATTCCTCCATCGGAACTCGACGAAATTTTCCAGGGTTGTTGTAGACTCAATTCCGCACAATTCCACCAAAGCGATCGTCAAAGTGATACTCGAGGAGGTGGTGGTGGCAGATACGAGTTCGCCGTCCAGAAAAACAGCACGGTCGCTTGAGGGCAATGTTGACGTTGAGCCCCCGAGCTTCATAGATGATTCCTCCATGATCTTGATAGAGATCGGAGTTGATGTTTGATGAAGGCCCTCGTCCGGACATGGTGATCTGAACACGGGGCGCAATTCTTGGTCGAACTAAGGTGACCAGTCGAGCTGGTGACGAAGATGCCGAAGTCGCAGTTGATCTGCAGGCAAGCCATTGATCCTTTTGTCGATCACACAGCGGAGCTCTCAATGAAAGCACCAATGTCGGTGTCAAAACCGGCGGATCTCGGGTAGGGGGTCCCGAACTGTGCGTCTAGGCCGGATGGTAACAGGAGGCAGGGAACACTTTGTTTTACCCAGGTTCGGGCCCTCTTGATGGAGGTAATACCCTACTCCTGCTTGATTAATATTGATGATATGGGTAGTACAAGAGTAGATCTACCACGAGATCAAGGAGGCTAAACCCTAGAAGCTAGCCTATGGTATGATTGTTGTGTATGGAGTTGATTGTCTATCGACTAGCCTGGCCTCGGTTTATATAATGCACCGGAGGCCTAGGATAACAAGAGTCCTAGCCGAATATGCTGGTGGGGAGAAGTCCTTGTCTTGATCGCCAAGTCTTGTGGAATCTTCCTTGTATGCGGCAGCCGTCAGAACTGGCCCATGAGTATACGGTCACGGGGGTCCTCGGCCCAATCTAATAGATCGGGAGACGACGTGGTGAGTACCCCCTAGTCCAGGACACCGTCAGCAGTGTTGCCGCATCTGGCCGCCGCCGCCGCTGATCTGGATGGGGTTGGCGCCGGCCTCCCGTGGCCCACTATTGATGATGGCGTCTGCCATGGGGGGGTAGATAGGATCCTCCTCAGTTTTAGCTTTTATTTCCTGCAAAGAATCATGAAGCGCCCCGTGGGGGCATGTAAGGGTCTGTAATGTCTTTTGTGCTTTTCTTCCCTATTATGAAGATTCGATGAACTTAAGGCTTGGTCCCCCTTTCTTTCCTCGCAATAGCTTGTTGCTCTACGCCGACAGGTCCCGGTCCCCAGGCAGGCTACAGCCGTCGCTGGTATGCCAGGTCGCGTGCCGTGGTCAAGGCCAGGAGGTGTGTGGCCCGAGGTCCAGTAAGAGCCCCTGAGGCGCGAGGCTCAGGAGGTCCCCCTTAGCGCTCAAGCGGCCATGGTTAGGGAAGAAAGGGAGTTGACATGGCCGCAACGGGATTGTGGCAAGGCGTGAGTGTCCATAAGGCCCAGACATTTAGCCGATCCGAGGGCGAGACTTATCTTGACAACTTCATCACGATTCCTGACGTTGCGCTAGGGCTGCGCGCCATCTTGTGCGGCATAGCCGGGCTGGCCCATACAAGCTTCCCTCCTCCCATGCTCTCCTTAGTGCTCTGCGTCCTCAGGTCCCGGCCCTCGAGCGAGCTCAGCCGCTGCTGGTATGCCAGGTCGTGATGCCATGGTCAAGGCTAGGGGGTGAGGGCTGGAGAGCCAGTAAGAGCTCCTGAGTCGCGATGCTCAGGAGCCCCCCTTTTAACGCGCAAGCGAATTGCACGAGAGAAAAGGAGACTCGCGGTGTCGCCTGCTATACTTCCCGCGGGGTCCCTGTGAACATGCACAAGAAGAACAGGGTTTGCAGTTGCAGCCGTCAGCCTGCCGCTGGTTGGTCCGGATGAAATGAAGGCATCAAGGGCCTGGTGAGGTGACATGCGCGGGGCATGCCGCGAGCCAGAGTTTGACCGCTCAGGTTTATCGACGTGCCAGGGACGGACCCATGCACCAGCGCCGTGCCTGTGAGGAGGCCTCGTGGGAGGCGATGATCGAGCAGATCATGACTGTAGGCAGGTTAAGAAGGAAGGCAAATCAGCTTGGGTAAATGCAGGAAGATACATGCCACTGGGTCCGGCCTGAGCGGCTTGGGGATGATGCAGCCCGAGGGGCGCCCCCAGCAAGGTAAGTTAAAGACATAAGCAAATGGGATACATGCCGTTGGGACGGACCCACACGGCCTGGGAATGATGCATCCCAAGGGCAGCTCCCAGCTTAACGAGCTTGGAAGATGTCACCTGGTTCTTTAGATGAAGCAGAGTTGGTGCAGCTGAAGGCTTGCGTCGAAGAAACGACTCCTCATGAGCCACTGGAGCCCTGAGCCTCGGGAGGTTCTGGGGGCTCAGGAGACTCCCTGAAGACCATCTCCGTTCCCTCCAGGACGACGCGGTGCCTGGCCTCTTGAGCCGCCAGGTCACGCCGCATGGCGCGCTGATAGGCCAATGCCGCGCTCGGCAAGCCGAGGGGCATGCGAACGTAGCTGTGTGGCGGGCCTCCGCAACGGCCCACACATGAAGGCCAGAAGCGCTCATGAGACGCGGCCTTGTTGAGCCCTGGAATGTCGATGCAGACATGCAGCTCGGCACCCTCGCCTGGGTGGTGAGCCGCGCCCTGTGAGCGGCTATCGCCGCACATGGCTCTTGCGTCTTGCAGTTCCTGTGTGGTCTTGGCGATGAACTCCTGAGTGGTGGGAATCCCTTGCCCTATGTTCTCCTATGGAAAATGTGTCGCGTAGCACGCCTCCAAGTGGTGCCCAAGCACCTCCCTCGTGAGGTGGGCAAGGTCTGAGGCCCTCCAGAAGAGAGCTCCCGAGCCCTGCTCAAGGAGGGCGTCGGGCGTGCCTTCCTATGTGATGGAGGGAGGCGCCCCTGGGACGGACGCTGATCCTGACGAGGATCCTGCCATGATGCCATCCTCCTAAGGTCCTGCGCGGCGCAGCTGTTTCTTCTTGGGGATGGCCTCCAGAGGACCCTCACTTCTGCTGTCAGGGTCGTCGATTGCTGCAGCTTGGAAGGCGCGCTCGAGGGAGCACACCGCATCCCTTTCTTCACACGGGACCGTGATGACCCCACCACTTCCAGGCATCTTGAGGACGTTGCAGCCGTGTTGGGTGACCGCCATGAACTTCGCCAGGGCCGGATACCCAAGGATGGCATTGTACGGCAGGCGGATGTGCGCGATGTTGAAGTCGATGAGCTCAGTGCGGTAGTTGTCGCGTGTGCTGAAGGTGACAGGCAGGCCGACCTACCCTATCGGTGTGGTCGAGCCGTCGGTCACTCCCGAGAAAGGTTTGGTAGGCTGGAGCTGCTCATACGGCACTTCGAGGTTGTCGAAAGTGTCAACGGATAGGACATTGAGTCCTGCACCGCCATTTATGAGAGTCTTGGTAACCTGCACATTGCTGATGACCGGGGAACACAACATCGGGAGGACGCTAGCGGTGGCCGCGCACTTGAGATGATCTGCCGAGTTGAAAGTGATGGCACACTGGGACCACTTGAGCGGGGGCGCGACCTCAAGCTTGGGGAGCGCCGTGTTCACCTTGCGAGCGAATCGTTAGAAGACGCGCTGAGAGGCTGGGGCCTGGGTGGCGCCCAAGATGCAGGCGACTGCATGCGGCTCCTGGAAGCCCCCAGCCCCCTCGTCCTAATGATGGTCGTCGTTCCTTCTTGGTGGCGGCAGTGGAGGAAGACCTGTGTTGCCTTGGGGGCGATCCTCACGAGGATGGTCCCTCCAGGGCCCCTCGCGAGGATGGTCCTACCGGCGGTCCTCACGAGGTCTGTCGCGCCATTCCTAGCGCGGGCCGCGGTCGTCCCAGCGTCCGCCTCCTCGTCCTCCTCCACAGCCGTAGCCCCGGTCGCCGCGCTCGGGGCGTCGACCGTAGCGTCCCTCGCGTAGGGCTCGGAGCTCTTGGCAGCCACTGGTGTTGTGGGAGTTCAGGTTGTGGAAGGCGCAGAACGGTCGGCTGTTCTTGGATGACTCGGGCTGATCTCTGCCCCATTTGGTGTCGGGCTCCGCAGCTAGCACTACCGCTTCCTTGCGCTTCACGTCCTTCGCCTTGGCTTTCTTCTCCTCTGTGCCTGCGGCTGGCAGCTTAAGGAAGGAAAGGCGCCCCTCCTCAGCTCTTGCGCACTTGGTCGCCAGGTTGAACAACTCCTGAGACGTGCAGAGCTCCTCATGGATGGCGAGCTCTTCCTTCATCTTGACATCATGGACGCCGTCGAAGAATGCAGAGATGATGGCCTCATCCGTGACCTTGGGGATCTTGAGGCGGGTGTTGTTGAAGCGTTGGATGTACTTCTGGAGGGTCTCCCCTGGTTGTTGCTTGATGCGGTGCAGATCGGTCGCGGCCGGCGGGAGGTCGCGAGTGCCTTGGAAGTTGGCGATGAAGCGGTCGCGCATCTCGTCCAAGGAGGAGATCGAGCCGTGCTGCAAGTTCAGGAGCCAGGTGTGGGGCCCATCCTTGAGAGCCATGGGAAACCAGTTCGCCATGACTTTCTCGTCGTCGTTGGCTGTTTCAATGCTCAGCTCGTAGAGCTGCAGGAACTCTGCGGGGTCGGCGGCGCGGTCGTAGCGAGGAGGCAGATCCGGCTTGAACTTGCCTGGCGAGGCGACGCTGCGGAGCTCGGGGGTGAAGGCGCGGCAGCCGGCCGTGGTTACTGGGGCCCGCCTCAGAGGTGGAGCTTGGTCTTGTCGAGGTCCGCGCGGCGCCACCGCAAGCGGCGCGCGGTCTTGACGAGGCGGCGCGGGAAGCGCGGGTGCAGCTTCTCACGGCCGTGGGATTTCTTGGCAGCTTCTCTCTTCGCGCGCGGGCACCGGTCATGGCGGATCGCATTGCGGGGCCGCACGCCTTGGTGCCAAGGCGCCGTCTTTGGGCTGGGTTGGTGGAGGTGCGCCTCGGGCCTCATCGCCCATGGCTGGCTGAGGGTGAGGCCGAGAGAGGGACGACACCATGGAGCCCCCTGCGGCGCGAACGAGCTCGGTGATGCGGTCGAGCCACTCCTTGTAGAGGTCGTCGACTGGGCGGTAGCGCAGGAGCTCGTTTGCAGCGACAGGTGCAGCCCATGCCTCCATGGGAGTGCGGTGTGCGTGAGACTAAGAACCGGCTGGGGCCAGCGATGGAGTGGCGGTGTGGCCATCCTACCGCACCGAAGGATGCAGCGAAGATGCTTGCTGCTCGTTCCCCACCGGGCCGGTGGCAGCGTTGGCGGTGGGGGGCAGAGAACGACATGGTGGCCCGCCGATGGGAGCTGTCTGAGCAACGCTGGTGGTGAGAGCAGCCCGACGCTCAGCTCGAGCGCGGCGAGCGTCCGCCATGGAGACGATGGAGCGATGGAGAGATGAACTAACGGAAGGAAAGCTTCGGTGCACCCCTACCTAGCGCGCAAAATGTCGGATGTGGGGTTCCAGCAAACCCTTAAGGTTCGAACACTGGGGTGCGCGTGAAGTCTCTTCCTCCCACCTATCTACGCCCTAGCTCGCTAAGATCTCGCGGACGAACTCAACGAACTCGCAACACAGAAAGACACAGGATTTATACTGGTTCGGGCCACCGTTGTGGTGTAACACCATACTCTAGTGTGGTGGTGGTGGATTGCCTCTTGGGCTGATGATGAACAATACAAGGGGAAGAACAGCCTCTTGAGGTTGAGGTGTTCTTGTGCATGGCTAACTTGTGTGGGTGAGAGAGTGATCTAAGATGCCGACCTCTCGCCCCCGATGGTGGCTAGTCCTACTAATAGAGGCCCCGGTCCTCTTCCCAAATATTGAGCGGGAAGGGAGCCAACAACGGCGGGCTAATTTGAAGGGGAACAACTAGTATAAGCCATCCTGATAAAAGGTGGTCTGCGCCTCTGAAAGGCTCTGGTGGTGACGCGGTCTTGGGCTCCCGTCTTGCCATCCTTCTGGTCTTGGTCTTGTTGCACCAAAATGGCAACCTTTTCCTGATGGCTCAGTACTCCTTGCCTGCGCTAGTTTCCTTGACACCAAAGAGGAAACAAGGACGCTGCGCGTGCTGGCTCCCGCTTGGTGTTGATCGTCATGGCTCATGCCACGAGAGCCTCGTGAGGTTCGCCTCGCCTTGATATCTCCGCTCCTTGTGAGCTTGCCTGACTAGGACACTCCAGAAGAGGTCTCGTGTAGTCCGCCTCGCGAGGCTTGGCCCCTCGCGAGGGTCTTGGGTGCCTTGTTGGTGAAGATGGGCCATATGGCCTGCTGGCTCAGCCACGCCGCAGGCCGCAGGTAGGCAAGTCTGGGGACCCCCGTTCCCAGGATGCCGACATATATGTGATAGAGCATATCATATCACGGGGTTTGGATGCACCGACGAAGTTTGCACCAACTCTCGAGGTGAGAAAGGGCAATGCATGGTACCGAAGAGGCTAGCAATGATGGAAGGGTGAGAGTGCGTATAATCCATGGACTCGACATTAGTCATCAAAGAACTCACATAATTATTGCAAAAATCTAGCAGTCATCAAAACCAAGCACTACGCGCATGCTCCTAGTGTTGGGGAACACAGTAGTTTCAAAAAATTTCCTATGCACACGCAAGATCCATCTAGTTGATGCATAGAAATGAGAGGGGATAGAGTGTTGTCTACATACCCTCGTAGACCGTAAGCGGAAGCGTTATGACAACGTGGTTGATGTAGTCGTACGTCTTCACGATTCGACCGATCCTAGAACCGAAGGTACAGCACCTCCGCGATCTGCACACGTTCAGCTCGGTGACGTCCAACGAAATCTAGATCCAGCTGAGGTCGAGGGAGAGTTTCATCAGCATGACGGCGTGATGACGGTGATGTTGAAGTTACCGACGCAGGGCTTCACCTAAGCACTACAACAATATGACCGAGGTGGAAATCTGTGGTAGGGGCACCGCACACGGCTAAACAGTCAACTTGTGTGTTCTAGGGTACCCCTGCCCCCGTATATAAAGGAGCAAGGGAGGAGGCCGGCCGGCCGTTGTGGCGCCCAAGGAGAGGAGGAATCCTCCTCCTAGTAGGAGTAGGATTCATCCTTTCCTAGTCCTACTAGGAGGGGGAAGGAAGGAGTGGGAGAGGGGAAGGAAAAGGCGGGCGCCGCCCCCCTCCTAGTCCAATTCGGACTCAAGGGGGAGGGGTGCATGGCCTGCCCTGGCATCCCCTCCATCTCTCCACTAAGGCCCATCTAGGCCCATTAGTTCCCCGGGGGGTTCCGGTAACCCTCTAGCACTCCGGTTTTATCCTAAACCACCCGGAACACTTCCGGTGTCCGAATATAGCCGTCCAGTATATCAATCTTTATGTCTCGACCATTTCGAGACTCCTCGTGATGTCCGTGATCACATCCGGGACTCCGAACAACCTTCGGTACATCAAAACACATAAACTCATAATACCGATCGTCACCGAACGTTAAGTGTGCGGACCGTACGGGTTCGAGAACTATGTAGACATGACCGAGACTCATCTCTGGTCAATAACCAATAGCGGAAACTGGATGCTCATATTGGTTCCTACATATTCTACGAAGATCTTTATCGGTCAAACCGCATAACAACATACGTTGTTCCCTTTATCATCGGTATGTTACTCGCCCGAGATTCGATCGTCGGTATCTCAATACCTAGTTCAGTATCGTTACCAGTAAGTCTCTTTACTCATTCCGTAATGCAACATCCCGTAACTAACTCATTAGTCACATTACTTGCAAGGCTTATAGTGATGTGCATTACCAAGAGGGCCTAGAGATACCTCTCCGATACACAGAGTGACAAATCCTAATCTTGATCTATGCCAACTCAACAAACACCATCGGAGACACCTGTAGAGCATCTTTATAGTCACCCAGTTACGTTGTGACGTTTGATAGCACACTAAGTGTTCCTCCAGTATTTGGGAGTTGCATAATCTCATAGTCATAGGAACATGTATAAGTTTTGGAGAAAGCAATAGCAGTAAACTAAACGATCATTGTGCTAAGCTAATGGATGGGTCAAGTCAATCACATCATTCTCTAATGATGTGATCCCGTTCATCAAAAGAAAACTCTTGTCCATGGCTAGGAAACTTGACCATCTTTGATTAACGAGCTAGTCAAGTAGAGGAATACTAGTGACACTCAGTTTGTCTATGTATTCACACATGTACTAAGTTTCCGGTTAATACACTTCTAGCATGAATAATAAACATTTATCATGATATAAGGAAATAAATAATAACTTTATTATTGCCTCTAGGGCATATTTCCTTCACCTAGGGGGATAGGTTGCTAAGAAAAGACCATCACTCATCCCCGACCGCCACTCATAAGGAGGACAATCAAAGAAACACCTCATGCTTCAAATTTGTTACACAACGGTTACCATATGTGCATGCTATGGGACTTGCAAACCTCAACACAAGTATTTCTAGAATTCACAAATACTCAACTAGCATGACTCTAATATCACCATCTTCATATATCAAAACAATCATCAATTATCAAACTTCTCATAGTATTCAATGCACTCTATATGAAAGTTTTTATTATACCCATCTTGGATGCCTATCATATTAGGACTAATTTCATAACCAAAGCAAATTACCATGCCGTTCTAAAAGACTCTCAAAATAATATGAGTGAAGCATGAGAGATCAATATTTCTATAAAATAAAACCACCACCGTGCTCTAAAAAGATATAAGTGAGAACTAGAGCAAAATTATCTAGCTCAAAAGATATAAGTGAAGCACATAGAGTATTCTAATAAATTCCGATTCATGTGTGTCTCTTCCAAAAGGTGTGTACAACAATGATGATTGTGGTAAACTAAATAGCAAATACTCAAATCATACAAGACTCTTGTTGAGGATATGACTACCAGGAATGACCCGCCCAGGAGCTTCAATCAGAGGCTTTTCGGCTCACGATGGATCTGAACGCATCAAACGAGGTCATGAGGAGAAGGCACCAGAAGACTCAATCACGTCTGCCTCTGACTTACTGTCCTAGGAACATCTTCCACACACCCGGGGCCGTTCCCAGTAACCCGCCGGAGGCAAACCGGATTACAACACCCGGGGCTGGGGCACCGGTTCAGCCGCGGGCTACGGAACCCCCTCGTATGAATACTGCTCCGCCTCATTGTACCCCAACATCACCGGGTCATTTTTCTAACCCTTTGGAGAATCTAATCGCTCCATAGGCACGTTTGGCGGCTCTCTCGATGGAAGGTGACTCTCCGACGGTGATCGAAACGCGAAGGGTCCGAGAACTTCTTCAGACAGCTCTTGCGCAGCAGGAGCCATACTCTTACAGTCGAGACAGGATTCATTCAACCCCTCGCCCAAGCCGAAGCCCATGCTATAGCAGGCATATGGATTCAGCAGCCGTGTCAAGCAATGCCCAGTGCCGTAACCAGCCGCGTGATGTCTACTACACAACCTTCTTCTTGTAGACGTTGTTGGGCCTCCAAGTGCAGAGGTTTGTAGGACAGTAGCAAATTTCCCTCAAGTGGATGACCTAAGGTTTATCAATCCGTAGGAGGCATAGGATGAAGATGGTCTCTCTCAAGCAACCCTGCAACCAAATAACAAAGAGTCTCTTGTGTCCCCAACACACCCAATACAATGGTAAACTGTATAGGTGCACTAGTTCGACGAAGAGATGGTGATACAAGTGGTATACGGATAGTAGATAAAGGTATTTGTAATCTGAAATTATAAAAACAGCAAGGTAACTAATGATAAAAGTGAGCGTAAACGGTATTGCAATGCGTTGAAACAAGGCCTAGGGTTCATACTTTCGCTAGCGTAAGTTCCCTCAACAATAATATCATAATTGGATAACATAACTATCCCTCAACATGCAACAAAGAGTCACTCCAAAGTCACTAATAGCGGAGAACGAACGAAGAGATTATGGTAGGGTATGAAACCACCTCAAAGTTATTCTTTCCAATCAATCTGTTGGGATATTCCTATAAGTTTCACAAACAGCCCTAGAGTTCATACTAGAATAACACCTTAAGACACAAATCAACCAAAACCCTAATTTCACCTAGATACTCCAATGTCACCTCAATTATCCCTGGGTATGATTATACGATATGCATCACACAGTCTCAGATTCATCTATTCGACCAACACATAGAACCTCAAAGAGTGCCCCAAAGTTTCTACCGGAGAATCACGATGAAAACGTGTGCCAGCCCCTATGCATAGGTTCATGGGCGGAACCCGCAAGTTGATCACCAAAACATACATCAAGTGAATCACGTGGTATCCCATTGTCACCACAGATACGCACGGCAAGACATACATCAAGTGTTGTCAAATCTTTAAAGACTCAATCCGATAAGATAACTCCAAAGGGGAAACTCAATTCATTACAAGAGAGTAGAGGGGGAGGAGAAACATAAGATCCAACTATAATAGCAAAGCTCGCGATACATCAAGATCGTGCCAAATCAAGAACACGAGAGAGAGAGAGATCAAACACATAGCTACTGGTACATACCCTCAGCCCCGAGGGAGAACTACTCCCTCCTTGTCATGGAGAGGACCGGGATGATGAAGATGGCCACCGGCGATGGATTCCCCCTCCGGCATGGTGCCAGAACGGGTCTAGATTGGCTTTCGGTGGCTACGGAGGCTCCTGGCAGTGGAACTCCCGATCTATTGTGCTACCTTGAATTTTTAGGGTATATGGAGATATATAGGCGGAAGAAATATGTCAGGGGGCCACGAGGGGCCCACAAGGGTGGAGGGCGCGCCCTAGGGGGGTGGGCGTGCCCCCCTACCTCATGGCCTCCTCGAAGGTCCCCTGACGTGCACTCCAAGTCTTCTGGGCTTCTTTCCTTCAAAAAATGAGTTCCGTGAAGTTTCAGGTCAATTGGACTCCGTTTGATTTTCCTTTTCTTCAAAACCCTAAAACAAGGTAAAAAACAGAAACTAACACTAGGCTCTGGGTTAATAGGTTAGTCCCAAAAATGTTATAAAAGTGTATAATAAAGCCCATAAACATCCAAAACAGTAGATAATATAGCATGGAGCAACCAAAACTTATAGATAAGTTGGAAACGTATCACCGTGCAGGCATGACCCAGCGCGTATTGGAGTTCTTAACTTGGTTGACCAAGATAGGATCCGCCAAGAGGCTGAGCGGGTGGTTCAACAGGCAGCCGAGCAGGCGGCTCACCAAGCTTTTCCGGTTTATCCAACGACCTCTGTTGAAGCAGGTGTGACCACGAGTACTGGAGGTGTGCCTTGCTTGGTGCCGGCTCTGCGTAATGAGCGCTTGCCAAAGGATTTTAAGGGGCCTCGTAAGGTGCCTAATTAAACAGCTGACTTACAGCCCGGGGCATGGATTGAAAGTTACGAGATGGCCATGGAGTTATTGGAGGTCAGTGACACAGTGATGGCCAAGTACTTCACCATGATGTTGGATGGAACAGCTCGCACTTGGTTGAAGGGGTTGCCACCCAATTCCATCGGCTCATGGGCATAGTTAAAAGCCCGGTTTATTCAGAACTTCAAAGATACGTGCAAGAAACCCATGTCGATTGTGGACTTAACTAATTGCAAGCAAGAGGAAAGTGAATCCACGACCCATTGGGTGCGCCGGGTGAAGGAAATAATACATTCATTTCATAAGATGGATGCCGGCTCCACGGTCTTAATGTTGTAGAAAAATTGCCGTTTTGAACCTCTAAAACAGAAGCTGGGGTGTCTCAAGCGCGATTGTAATGACATGGGCCAGCTGATGGTGGCTCTCGTCAAATACGCCGACTCTGATAGTACCAAGGCTCCCGCGTCTGACGAAGAGAAGACATGGAAGGGAAAGAAGAACGGCAACGGTAAGCGCCACCAGCATAACCCGGCAAATCAAGGAGGTAATAATAAACGTAAGGCTGATGGTAGTCTGGAGTTTGTGGCTAACACCAACGCACAGGGCAATAATCAGCCATAAGGGGAGGCCACCCCCACGGTCCGGCAGGTCTGGTCCCACTCTTGAGCAGCTGTTAAATGGGCCTTGTCCAAGGCACGGTACTCAGCAGAAACCAGCCACTCACTTATGGAAGGACTGTACGATCATGAAGGCTTTCAAGAATTCTAACATGTTCGACGGCAATCATGGACCGGGCGGCGGATCAGGCGGTGGAGGCTTTCATGGCCCGGGCGGCGGCTCAAGCGGTGGCGGCTTTCATGGCCTGGTCCCTCAAGGCAATCAAGGCGGCTATAATCAGCAATCTGGCCAAGGTAGTCAGCAGCAACAATCCGGGTATCAGAGTAACCCAAAGCAGCAGAACAGTGGGCAGTATCACGTATTCACCAACAGTTTATGTAAAAGGGAGCAAAAACTTCATAAGAGAGCTGTGAACGCTGTTGAACCGGCGGTTCCACGATATTTGAGATGGTCTGAAGAGCCTATTTTGTGGAGTAGGGAAGATCACCCTCCCCGGGTTGATAATCCGGGTCACCTGGCTTTGGTGGTGGCACCTCAGGTTGGTGGATATAAATTCACAAAAGTGCTTGAGGGAGTCCTGGATTAGGGGGTCTCCGAACAGCCGGACTATCTCCATTGGCCCGACTGTTAGACTATGAAGATACAAGATTGAACACTTCGTCTCGTGTCCGGATGGGACTCTACTTGGCGTGGAAGGAAAGCTAGGCAATACGGATATGGATATCTCCTCCTTTGTAACCGACCTTGTGTAACCCTAACCCTCTCCGGTGTCTATATAAACCGAAGGGTTTTAGTCCGTAGGACAACAATCATAACATACAAACATACCATAGGCTAGCTTCTAGGGTTTAGCCTCTCTGATCTCGTGGTAGATCTACTCTTGTACTACCCATATCATCAATATTAATCAAGCATGACGTAGGGTTTTACCTCCATCAAGAGGGCCCGAACCTGGGTAAAACATCGTGTCCCCTGCCTCCTGTTACCATCCGGCCTAGATGGACAGTTCGGGACCCCCTACCCGAGATCTGCCGGTTTTAACACCGACATTGGTGCTTTCATTGAGAGTTCCTCTGTGTCGTCGCTGTTAGGCTTGATGGCTCCTACTATCATCGATAGCGATGCGGTCCAGGGTGAGACTTTTCTTCCCGGACAGATCTTCGTATTCGGCGGCTTTGCACTGCGGGCTAATTCGCTTGGCCATCTGGAGCAAATTGAAAGCTATGCCCCCTGGCCATCAGGTCAGACTTGGAAGTTTGAACTACACGGCTGACATCCGCGGAGACTTGATCTTCGACGGATTCGAGCCACAGCCGGGCGCGCCGCACTGTCGCGATGGGTATGACCTAGCTCTGCCGCCGAACAGTACCCCAGAGGCCGCGCCTGCATCAGCTCCGACCCTTAGCTCGGAGCCAACTGCGCCAATCGAGGACGGGTGGTTAGACACCACCTCGGGGGCTGCAGTCTCAACAGTGATCGAGCCAAACACCAGCATAATCCTCCGCGTAGCCCATTACTCCAAGGTGCCGGACTCTTTTTCTGACTCCGAACCGCCAGTGCCCCTGCCAATCGAATCCGATTGGGCGCCGATCATGGAATTCACCGCCGCAGATATCTTTCAGCACTCGCCCTTCGGCGACATTCTTAATTCACTAAGGTCTCTCTCTTTGTCAGGAGAGCCCTAGCCGGATTATGGCCAATAGGATTGGGATGCGGACGACGAAGAAATTCGACGCCCACCCACCACCCACTTAATAGCCACTGTCGATGACTCAACCGACATGCTCGACTTCGACTCCGAAGACATCGACGATATGGACGACGATGCGGGAGGCGAAGAGGAACCACCGCCCATAGGGCGCTGGACGTCCACCTCATCATATGACGTATACATGGTGGATACACCAAAAGAAGACGACGACGAGGAACGGAAGGACGCACCGAAGGCTTGTTCCCTCAAGAAGTAGTCAAAGCGGCGGCGCAAGCGCCACCCCAAATCCCGCCTCGGTAGAAATAACGATCATACAGACCCAGCGTTGGAGCAGGGCGAACCACTGCCGGACTGCGGCAATACGGAGAATCAAACCAAACAAACTAATTTTGTCAAAGATAATAGTCCGGATGACATAACACCGGACAGGCACCCGGAGCAGGAGAATGCCCATCAAAGGCTTGTTGCCACCACGAGGAGTCTGAAAAAGCAGAAGCAAAGGCTCAAGGCTGCGCAGGATACACTCCAAATCAGATGGAGTAAAGTACTCAACACAGCAGCGAAGTACGGCGACAATCGCCCCACCAAGAGCTACCCAAAGCGGAAGTTGCTACCTGAATTCGATGAGGAGGCCTCAGACCCCCCACAACCAAAAATCAAAACAGCCACCTGCCGGATAGAGACCTCACGGCCAACATCGAGCGGCAAACAACGCCACTCACAAGCCAATACATGATCCACGCGAGGGCTCGCACCAAAAGGACGGCGCAACCAGATCCATCTATGGACCACGCAAGCGCTCCCTAGCATATGATGTAACACAACAAACATCCGAACAACGCGGTACACCCAGATACAGGGGTGCCGCACACCCCCTATGTTTCACTAACGAGGTGCTAGACCATGAATTTTCAGAGGGATTCAAACCCGTAAACATAGAGGCATACGACGGAACAACAGACCCTGGGGTCTGGATCGAGGACTATATCCTCCATATCCATATGGCTCGAGGAGATGACCTCCACGCCATCAAGTACTTAGCGCTCAAGCTCAAAGGGCCAGCTCATCACTGGCTCAAAAGCCTCCCCGAAAACTCCATTGGAAGCTGGGAAGAGCTCGAAGACACTTTTCGGGCAAATTTTCAAGGGACTTATGTCCGACCTCCGGACGCGGATGATTTGAGTCATATAATTCAACAGCCCGGAGAGTCAGCCCGAAAACTTTGGAATAGGTTTCTTACTAAAATAACCAAATTGTCGACTGTCCGGACGGCGAAGCCTTGGCAACTTTTAAGCATAGCGTCCATGACGAATGGCTTGCCAAACACCTCGGCCAAGAAAAGCCGAGAACAATGGCAGCATTAACAAGCCTCATGACCCGCTTTTGCGCGGGTGAGGACAGCTGGCTAGCCAGATGCAGCACTAGCGGCCCTAGTACATCTGAAGTTAGAGATGGAAACGGGAAATCACGGCGCAAGAGCAATAACAATCGCCGGAATAAAGAAGACATCACGAAGAGCACGACAGTAAACGCTGGATTCAAAAGCTCTCGGCCAGGTCAGCAAAGCCCGCCCTCTAAAGGCGCCAGAGACGAGCTGTCTAGCCTAAACAAAATTCTGGACCAAATATGTCAGATCCATAGCACCCCTGGTAAACCCGCTAATCATACCCATAGAGAATGTTGGGTCTTCAAGCAGTCCGGCAAGCTCAACGCCGTACACAAGGGGGATGATACACCAAGCGAAGACGAGGATGAGCCTCTCAAGCAAGACACCGGGGAACAAAATAAATTTCCACCAGAAGTCGAAATAGTAAACGTGTTACACGTGATCAAGGGAAGAAACAAAACGGCACTCCCAGAAAAATATGCCCAAGGGCCTATCACCGCGGAGTCCTGCCACTGGTCGTCTCAACCGATCACTTTTGACCATCATGATTACTCAGCAAGTATCTGACATGCAGGATGGGCTGCCCTGGTATTAGACCCAATAATTGACGGATACCACTTCACACGAGTCCTGATGGACGGTGGAAGTAGTCTAAACCTGATATACCAGGACACAATCCGCGAAATGGGGACAGACCCAACAAAAATTTGCCAAGCAATACTACCTTTAAAGGAGTAATGCCAGGCCTAGGGGCTCATTGCACGGGCTCCCTGCTACTAAAGGTTATATTCGGCTTCCCCAATAACTTCCGTAGCGAACATTTAACCTTCCACATCGCTCCATTCCAAAGTGGCTATCAAGCACTACTCAGACGTGAAGCTTTCGTTCGCTTTAATGCCATACCGCAGTATGCTTCCCTCACACTGAAGATGCCCGGCCCATGTGGCATCATTACAGTGAACGGAAGTATTAAGCGATCTTTGCACGCCGAAGAGAGTGCGGCTGCCTTGGCAGCCACACACTAAAAACGGCCTGACCAACTAAAGCATTTATCAGGTCGTCAAGACCTCGGACACGGTTAGACGAGTCCGGCGCAGCTATATGTAATTCACACCGGATCAATGGTCGCACCCCTATTACAAATACAAGGGGCTCAACGTGCGCAGACAAGAGGCAATTTTTACTCATTTTGAATTATACAGTTTCTTTAAAAACTATCTTTTTGCACGACAACTTTTTCACCTAAGTTCCTCTCTTTTACAGATGATCATCGTGCTACACCCGTCCAGGATACGGCACAATGGAGACACAGGCGCAGACGTGCAGCAGGGACCCACTCCAAGGATTCTTTTTAGATTAAGACCCTGCGTAAACCTTTTTTACTGTCTCTTGTTGATACATATCCACCGAATTCTCAGCATAGTTGAGAAGGATGCTGACGTCTTGGCATGTGGCCATGTCAGAATAATGCACGTACCTGGACACAAGGGGCTTCTTACAAAGGGCACTATTTAGGCCCGGTTTATACCATAAAGACCGAATACCTTAGGGAGTGTTCGGCGTCGCGAGTTTGGCCTTATATGCATCAGCTCCGAATCATTGTCTTTGGTCAAATGTTGGGTTTGCCCGGCTCCTGTGTTTTGGTGCCTTACGTTCTGCTTTATCGGCTAAGGTAGCACCAGGAGAACAACTGCGATTGTGCCCTGGTTCATCCGGACGAGCACCTTAGTAGAGAAAGCCGAAAACTGACTGTCATGATATAGCGTGAGACTGGTCAACCACTCGATGACCTATCGGAATGATAGAATTCCTCCGCCTTAACAAAGGGCCGTTTTCCGGCCAGGCATGTATGTACCCCGCGATCAGGAGAGTGCGGAGCCACCAGGGGCTATCTAGTAGCCCCACTGTCAAACTCCTATGGCTAAGTGAAAGTGTTAAAGCATTATAGTCCAGTTGCCTTGTTCGCTACGCTATCACCTCCTTAATAGGACCAAGACGTTGGGTTAAGTGTGAACACGCGTTTTGTGCGAGCACCTCCGCATTATATGCGTGGGGGTTGAAGCCGACGGCTGCAATCTTTCAGGTTATACACATGTATACATAAACGGCCGCACAGGATGCATCATACTACTTTCAGTCAAAAGTATAAACATAGCCTTATAAAAACTTCATAAAAGCATTGTGTTTACAATGAGAATACATATCACTCAAACATAATATTCTTCAAGCACTGGGCCTCTATCAAACGAGCACCCTCGAGAACCTCCTCAAAATAATGCTCGGCAGCCACTTGACCTATGGCCGAACCCTGCGCCGCAACAGTGGTAGCGTCCATCTCCGCCCAATATGATTTAACACGGGCAAGGGCCATCCACGAGCCTTCTATGCACGCCGACCTCTTCATCGCATTAATGCGCGTCACCGCACCAAGGAACTGCTGCACTAAGCTAAAATAGTTGTTCGGCTTTGGCTTTTCCAGCCATAGTTGATCCACAACAGACCTCATGGCGAGTCCGGACGACCTATTCAGTTCGGCCCATTCGGCTAGCTGGTCAGTCAATGAAAGCGGATGCTGTGGAACATGGAATTGCGACCAGAACAATTTGTCCACTTCACGATCTGTCTGACCTTGGAAGTACTTGGCCGCATCGGCAGCGCTCGCCGCCAAATCCATATACACATCTGCTGAACTCCATAGCCGATCCAGAGGGGCATACCGTGGATCTCCGAACTTCCTCCGTAACATGAAGGGTTTCCCATCCGCAATATCCCCGGCTTCCCGCAGCTCCTCCTTCTTCGCTCTCATAGCAGAACGGGTGCCTTTGTCTGCCGCTGTGGCCTTCTCAAGGTCCGTTGCCTTCGCTTGGTTTTCTTTTTCAAGGACCCGGCAACGGTCGGCAGTGTCTTTTAATTCTACGGCGATCTTGGCCATCTTCTCTTGGCTCTCGCAATGTGCGGCCTTCTCGGCTTTCAACTCTTTGGCCGCCTTCAAAGCAGCCGCATTACTAATCCTCGCTTGTTCATTGGCTCGGGCAAGTTCTACCCGCAAAGTTTCCACGGTGGCAGCTCCATCTGTAGTCACAACATATTAAAGATACTAGCATCATGCTGCTCTTACTATGTGGCGTTCACCAGATAATAACACTTACCCTCTGCCTCATCAAGCCTCTTGTTAACAAGATCGATGTCGGCGTCTGCCGCATCCAGTTGCCGTTTTAATTTGGCAAACTCACTAGTCCGGCTAGCCACCGGAGCTTCCACCACCTGCACATAGGGGTAGTCTGGTTATTGCCTGGGAATATGATCCTCTGTTCGCCGCCGTTCTCGACGACAACCAGAGTCTCAGGGGCCACTATCTACATAGGGCACACCTAACATGTGCAGTACTATCACATATTATCTCATGTACCTCAAAGCCTGTCAGTAGACTCATAAAAGCTTCAAGTAATCCAGTTTCGGCGGATGAGATTCTCTCCATCACCGTACTCATCAGCATATGGTGTTCTTCTGAGATGGCCGCTCGCCCCACCAACTCCCTCAGAACGTCCGACCGCACACCAGACGGTGCCGGACTCTTTTGTCTGCTCTCTTCGGGAGCCGGACGCTGGGGGCTTCGAGGGTCTATGGGATTATCTTCTAGCCTCACCGGATCTGGAGAGGCCCTCCGTGACGACACTTTGGGGTCGCCCGCTTCTTGAGCGGAGGAGTCCGGGGGAGGCGTTTCGCTCTCCATCATCTCTGGAAGAAGATCCCCCGAAGACGAGCTCAGCTGAGAGGGGCTAAGGCCCGAACTACAAGATATATGTGGTGGTTATTTTCTCAGAAAAAAGATAGCATACCTTTACTATTAAAGTATTTTGGATCACTTACGACTTGTTGGAGGGTTGATCCCCCCGCAGACTTTGTGCGGCAAAAGCACCCCCCGAGGCAGGACCCTCTGTGGGAGACTTCTCCCGTTTGGAGGCTTCGGCTTCCGGATCCTCGGAAGCAGTCCTTTTCCTCCCCCGGTTGTCCTCCTTCGTGGAGACTCTCATTCCCTCGGTTGGAACGGGCAGCGATGGGGGCCCGCGTCCGCCCGTATTATCCCCCCCGGTATCTTCCTTTAAGGGCTCCGGGCAAGGTGCGACCTCGAGCATCTTTTCCAATTCCGGATTTTCCAAACCCTTAGGGAGGGGGGCCAAACACCAAATCATCTTTGGCTTTGTTAGCTAGTCCTGGTCAAAAAGCAAACTCTCAGAAATAACTTCGTGACGAATAAAAGACAGTGTGTTCGGCCAGGGGATTTCTTACTTGTTCGGCGGCGCGGTTACTACTCAGGCCCACGTCCTCGGTAATATCCGGACACTCTACTTGAGGTCCGAAGAATGACTTGTACATCTCCTCACCCGTCAGGCCGAGGAAACTTTGAATGGCACGTGGTCCCTCTTGGTTGAACTCCCACAAGCGAAGGGGCCGGCGTTTGCAAGGCTGGACTTGACGAACCAGCATAACTTGTATTACCACAGTCAAATTAAAATCTCCCTCGAAGAGATCTCGGATGCGGCTTTGCAGTATAGGCACGTCCTTAGCTGGACCCCATCTCAGACCTCTGCTAATCCATGACATCAGTTGTGGTGGGGGGCCTGAGTGGAAAGCGGGGGCAGCCGCCCACTTGGCACTTCTGGGAGCTGTGACGTAAAACCACTCCCGCTGCCATAATTCGGACACCTCTGGAAAGGAACCTTTCGGCCATGGAGCTCCTACCATCTTGCCTATTGATGCACCTCCGCATGCTGCATGTTGCCCCTCGATCATCTTTGGCTTCACTTCAAAGGTCTTGAGCCACAAGCCAAAGTGAGGGGTAATGCGGAGGAAGGCCTCACACACGACAATAAATGTCAAGATGTGGAGAAAGGAGTCCGGGGCTAGATCATGGAAATCTAGCCCGTAATAGAACATCAAACCCCTGACGAAGGGATCCAGAGTGAGTCCTAGGCCATGGAGGAAGTGGGAGACGAACACGACGTTCTCGTTAGGTTCGGGAGTAGGGACGACCTGCCCTCGAGCAGGAAGCCGATGAAACCTCGGCGGTCAGGTATCTGGCCTCCCTCAACTTCTTGATGTCCTCTTCTGTCACGGAGGAGGGCATCCATCGGCCTTGAAGGCTGGATCCAGACATGATTGAAGATCCGGAGCACCTAACTTGGGCTTTGGGTGTTAGAACTCGTGGCGGGGGAAGGGTTCGATTGAGCACGAGAGGGAAAAAGCGAAAACCTTGTCCCTTTATAAAGAGGGTGAATATCAAGCGTCCTCTCCGTAGCCGTTTAGAACTTGCCTATAATCTAGGAGTCCTGGACACGGTTGGGTTACCCACGACCGCATTAATGAGAATCCCGTAATTGGGGGAACACGATCTCCGCTTCGATAAGACGTGTCAAGAAACCGCCTCGCGTTATGTGTGGAGCTGGTTAAAAGAAACGGTTCAAATAATCACCGGGCCATGACATAACGTCGTGCTGCGAAATTCTTCTGTGATGTATTCGGAGAAGGAACCTACCTTGCAATGCTGAAGACAATACTGCGCGCCGGACTCATCGTCATTGAAGCCTGGTTCAGGGGCTACTGAGGGAGTCTTGGATTAGGGGGTCTCCGGACAGCCGGACTATCTCCATTGGCTGGACTGTTAGGCTATAAAGACACAAGATTGAAGACTTCGTCTCGTGTCCGGATGGGACTCTACTTGGCGTGGAAGGCAAGCTAGGCAATACGGATATGGATATCTCCTCCTTTGTAACCGACCTTGTGTAACCCTAACCCTCTCCGGTGTCTATATAAACCGAAGGGTTTTAGTCCGTAGGACAACAATCATAACATACAATCATACCATAGGCTAGCTTCTAGGGTTTAGCCTCTCTGATCTCGTGGTAGATCTACTCTTGTACTACCCATATCATCAATAGTAATCAAGCAGGACGTAGGGTTTTACCTCCATCAAGAGGGCCCGAACCTGGGTAAAACATCATGTCCCCTACCTCCTATTACCATCCGGCCTAGACGCATAGTTCGGGACCCCCTACCCGAGATCTGCCGGTTTTGACACCGACAGTGCTCATGGACGGGGGCAGTAGCATCAACATTCTGTATTACGAAACTTTCCGACGCATGGGGTTGACTAATAAGAGTCTTAAGACGTCCAACACTCTTTTCCATGGAGTAGTGGCTGGTAAGTCGGCATATCAAGTTGGTAAGACTGAACTGGAAGTAGCCTTTGGAGATGAGCATGATTTTAGGGCAGAGAAGTTAAATTTTGAAGTGGTCAAAATCAAAAGCCCATATCATGCTCTGTTTGGATGGCCGGCTTATGCTAAGTTCATGGCACGACCGTGTTATGTTTATTTGCAACTTAAAATGCCGGGTTATAAGAGCACCATCACAGTGCATGGAAGTCGAAAGATAACCTTGGAATGTGAAGAAGGTGATGCTGCTTACGCAGAATCTGTTTGTGCAACAGAGGAATTGAATTTCTACAAGGATAATGTTGACCCGGCGGATATGACGGCTTTGAAAAAACTGACTACGGAGCATGTGCCGATGATGAAATTTAAGTCGGCCGATGACACCAAGCTTGTTGATTTTGTTCCAGGTGACTCATCCAAGTAGTTCAGTATCAGTGCCAATCTGGATGCCAAATAGGAAAGCACGCTCATCGAGTTCATCTGTGAGAACCGGGACATCTTTGCATGGAAACCTTCTGACATGCCGGTTGTACCGAGAGAACTCACTGAGCACACTCTCAATATTGATCTGAAATT
Organism: Triticum urartu; assembly: GCF_056163025.1. Lineage (NCBI taxonomy): Eukaryota > Viridiplantae > Streptophyta > Magnoliopsida > Poales > Poaceae > Triticum > Triticum urartu. The sequence goes on along the minus strand of NC_141874.1, from coordinate 140,235,252 downwards.
CAAGCCGGTTAGACAGTTTCTTCGATGGTTTAATGAGGAAAGGCGGAAAGCTATTGGTGAGGAGGTAGCCCGGCTCTTGGTGGCCGGGTTTAGTGTTGAAGTTTTTCACCCAGAGTGCTTGGCTAATCCGGTGCTTGTGCTAAAAAAGAACGGCAGTTGGCGTATGTGTGTGGACTACACAGATTTAAACAAGGCTTGTCTGGCTGATCCTTTTGCTCTCCCTCATATTGATCAAATCATTGATGCTACGACGGGTTGTGAGCGTTTGAGTTTTTTGGACGCTTATTCTGGCTATCATCAGATCAAGATGGCAGTTAAGGACCAGGAGAAGACGTCTTTCATTACCCCGTTTAGAGCCTTCTGCTATGTGTCTATGCCTTTTGGGCTTAAGAGTGCCCAGGCGACTTATGAGCGGTGTGTGCAGAACTATCTTCATAATCAGATTAAGCGTAATGTTTATGCCTATGTGGACGATATAGTGGTGAAATCCAGAGAGAAGGAAACTCTGGTAGATGGTCTGAAGGAAACCTTTGATAACCTCCAGGTCTACAAGATGATGCTTAACCCAGCCAAGTGCGTTTTTGCAGTCCCAGCTGGCAAGCTTTTGGTTTTTTTGGTGTCTAACAGAGGCATTGAGGCTAACTCGAGGAAAATCAAGGCGATTATGTCTTTGGCTAAGCCGGCGTGCATCAATGAAGTTTAGCGGCTGGCGGGTCGTGTTGCAGCTTTAATACGGTTAGGTGAGAAGGCTATGCCGTTGTATCAAATGATGAAGAAGACAGATGATTTTTTCTAGAGTGATGCTGCTAACTCTGCCTTTGAAGATCTGAAAAGACAGCTCGCTGAGCCGCCGGTTCTTGCTGCTCCCATTGAGAATGAGCCACTGTTGCTATATGTGGCCGCTAACACACGTTCTATTAGTGTGGCCATTGTTGTAGAGCGCAAGGAGGCTGGCAAGGAATATCCGGTTCAATGGTCGGTTTACTACGTCAGTGAGGTGCTCATTGAGTCCAAGCAGAGATATCCACATTGGCAGAAGCTTGTTTATGGGGTGTTCATGGCAAGCTGGAAGCTTAAGCATTACTTTCAGGGTCATCCTATCACTTTGGTTAGCTCCGCTCCCTTAGGAGATATTATTCAAAATAGAGAAGCCACGGGACGAGTCGCCAAGTGGGCCATTGAACTTGGGTCTCATGGTTTAAAGTATGTGCCACGTACTACCATCAAATCTCAAGCACTGGTGGACTTTGTTAACGATTGGACGAAGTTGCAGATACCTGAAGAGAAGCCAGACAACACATATTGGACAATTCATTTTGATGGGTCCAGACAATTGGAAGGCTTGGGGGCTGAAGTTGTTTTAACTTCTCCTCGAGGTGACAAATTTTGTTATGTGTTGCGATTGATGTTTCCTTGTACTAACAACACAGCTGAGTATGAGGCCTTACTCCATGGTCTTCGAATGGCTAAATAAATGAGTTTAAGTCGGTAAAGGTGCCTTGTCGACTCAGATTTGGTGGCTCGGCAAGTATCAGGCAAGTGGGATTCCAAGGATCCTCTCATGGAGGCTTATCGCCGTGAGGTTGACGCTGTTGCTGGACACTTCAAGGGTTATCAAGTGGAGCACATTGACCGCAGAAAGAACGAAGCGGCCGACGCTTTAAGTCGGTTGGGATCTCAGCGTAAGACGGTGCCGCCTAACACTTTTTTAGATGTTCTGTATAACCCTTCTGTCAAGTTGCCTATAGAGGAAGACTTGGCTGTTCCAAACCCGGAAGCACAATTGGTGGCGGCTCTTCATGTCATTCCAGATTGGACAGTGCCGTATTTGGCTTATATGCACTACAAAAAAAGACACATCCGTGACATTTTGGGCCGAACGAAAAAAATTTCTGTCATACATATGACACTTCTATGACGATAATTGTGACAAAACCCGGTATCATCATAGATGTGGTGGGCTCCTACTTCTATGAAAAAAAATCATGACAGGAACTAGGCTTTTCATCCTGGGTGGGCCGGAGACGCAGCTGCATGACATTCTTTGGGCCGTCCATGACGGAAAAAACTGTGGTAGAAGCGAGGGGGAGGAAAATTTTGGCGAGTTCCCGGTCACGGTGGGAGGTCGAGGGCCGAGCGATGCGCGTTCTCTCGTACACGTACGCGCGTGTGTGCGAGGCGTTGGCTCTAACTGAACCCGAGCGAGGCTTTGGGCTCTAACTGAACCCGAGCGATTACACTGCAGGCTACGAGTTACTGAACCCGAGCGATCGATCGATGGCTGTTAACTGAACCCGATCGAGCGATTCCTTCGCTACTGCTGCAAACTGAAGCCGATCGATGCTGCCTCTGGGGTGAACAGTGAGCGTTGCGGGGGGGGGGGGGGGGGTTGGTTGAAAAGTGAGCGGTGGCGTTGCCTCTGGATGAACAGGACCGCGTGGTGTGGTGGAGGGCTGGATGAACAGTAGACGGTGGAGGGGTGCCCGTGAAGGGGTGGTTGAACAGTAGCCGGTGGAGTAGTGCGCGGTGGAGGCTGGATGAACAGGAGCCCGTTTTGACCGTAGGAGGTCTGTTTCGTTTGTTTTGCGGTACGCCACACCCCTCCCTATGAACCGGACCCCCGTTTCGACCGTAGGAGGTCCGTTTCCTCCATTTTGCGTTACGCCAGACCCCTCCCGATCAACAGGACCCCGTTCCGAACGTAGGAGGTCTGTTTCCTCCGTTGTGCGATACGCCGGGCCTCATTTCCATCGCCTATTCCGTCCAAGCCCTCCCGATGAACACGACCATGCATTTCGTTCCGACCCAGCCGGTTGGCTCCCACACATTCCGTTGCCTCCCGATGAACACGACGCATTCTGTTGCCTCCCCATGAACACGACGCATTCCGTTTCCTCCCCATGAACACGACGACGATACTGTTTCTCCGTTCCGACCCAGCCATGTACACGAGCCCTGGCCGTACGTATGCGCGAGTAGGCGTTCGAGACCCCGCCCATATGTACACATACGTGGCCGTATTTTCTTTCTTGCACCCTGGCCGCTGTACGTACGTGTACATGCTACGTGCGTGCCTCTACTACGACACGTACATGCCTCTACTACGATACGTGCGCGCCTCTACATCCACCAGTATATATGTACGTACACGTTCACGACCAGAATGATAACGCTACGTACGCTTCTACCAGGTAGGTCCCGACTGTCAGGCATTTCCTTGCTTGCGAAGATGTAGATGGTGGGTCCCAGCTGTCAGGGGGCGTGTCGGTGTCAAAACTGGCAGATCTCGGGTAGGGGGTCCCAAACTGTGCGTCTAGGCCGGATGGTAACAGGAGTCAGGGGACACAATGTTTTACCCAGGTTCGGGCCCTCTAGATGGAGGTAAAACCCTACGTCCCGCTTGATTAATATTGATGATATGGGTAGTACAAGAGTAGATCTACCACGAGATCAGAGAGGCTAAACCATAGAAGCTAGCCTATGGTACGATTTTTGTTATGGTTGTTGATGTCCTACGGACTAAAACCGTTCGGTTTATATAGACACCGGAGAGGGTTAGGGTTACATAAGGTCGTTTACAAAGGAGGAGATATCCATATACGTATTGCCTAGCTTGCCTTCCACGCCAAGTAGAGTCCCATCCGGACACGAGACGAAGTCTTCAATCTTGTATCTTCATAGTCTAATAGTGAGGCCAATGGAGATAGTCCGGCTGTCCGGAGACCCCCTAATCCAGCACTCCCTCAATAGCCCCTGAACCAGGCTTTATTGACGATGAGTTCGGCGTGCAGTATTGTCTTCGGCATTGCAAGGCGGGTTCCTTCTCCGAATATACCGCAGAAGAATTTGAATACAAGGATAGTGTCCGACCCTGCAAAATAAGTTCCACATTCCACCGTAGAGAGAATAATATTTTCGCAGATCTAATTTGCTGGCTTGTTTTGGCAGCATGACGTTATGTCATGGCCCGGTGATTATTCGAACCATTTCTTTTAACTAGCCACGCACATAACGCGAGGCAGTTTTTCGGCACGTCTTGTCAAAGGAGAGATCGTGTCCCCTTATTACGGGATTCTCATCAATACGGGCGTGGGTAACCCAACCGCGCCATCAATTGCGGTGCTTGGGGGATAAGCGAGTTTTACCAGGCAAGTGGGGACGCTTAGTTTCATCCGCCCATATAAAGGGATAAGGATTCACCTTTCTATCCACGCCTTCTTCCTCCTCTGCTCATCCGTTTTCGCACACTCAAGCTCTAGGGCCCAAGTCCGCACTTCCCACCTCGACCTTCTCCAATTATGTCCGGAGTGGGAGGCAAGTGGATGGTCTCCTCCATCACGGAGGGAGACATCAAGAAACTAAGGAGAGCCAAATACCTGCCCAACAACATTGCGCACCGGCTCCCAGATGAGGGGCAGCTCATCTCCACCCCCAGGCCCCATGAGAGGGTAGTATTCCTCACCCATTTCCTCCGTGGACTGGGGTTCCCACTCCATCCCTTCGTCCGGGGGCTCATGTTTTATTGCGGCCTGGATTTCCACGATCTGGCCCCAAACTTCATCCTCAACATCTCGGCGTTTATCGTCGTGTGCGAGGCCTTCCTCCGCATCAAGCCCCACTTCGGCTTATGGCTGAAGACCTTCAATGTGAAGCCGAAGGTGGTGGGCGGCCGCCAGGCGGAGTGCGGAGGCGCCATGGTGGGAAAGATGCCCAACATAACATGGCTCGAGGGCTCCTTTGTGGAAACCATAAAGGGGTGGCAGTCAGGGTGGTTCTATATCACCGAGCCGCGCGACCCTGCATGGGCAGCGCCCCCCGAGTTCTGATCTGGCATCCCCACGTGGCTCACCTCCTGGAAAGAGAAGGGCATGTCCTGTGTAATTCAAAAGAGCTGACCGGACTCAAACATGTATTCAAAACATGGTGGACAAGAAGCTCAAGCTTGTCAACATAGTCGAAGTTATGCTCATCCGCCGGATACTCCCGTGCCAACAACGGGAGTTCAACATGTGGGAGTTCAATCCGGCGCAGCACCAAACTCTGAATAGGCTCTTCGACATGACTCATGAAGATGCTTGGAGGGTGCTGTTCAAAAGTGCCGAGGTCCCCCCTATTACTGAGGATCACGGATTCAGCGCGAACCGCCAAGCCAGTGCGGTAAGCTGCTTTACCTTTCACAGGATAATCATTTTTTATATAGATTACCTCTATGCGGGATCTAAACTCCCGTACCTTTGACAGGACTGGCAGGAGATGGCCGGACAGATCGACTGTCCGGCTCCTTTGCCTGAAGGCCCCGCAGACGCTCTTCTGGCGAAGATGCTGACTCCGGACCCTTATAAGGTGCCGGAGAAGACCAAGAAGGCCAAGGGAACCCGAAAGAGTTCCCGACGCCAGGCGTCATCGGACTCACCGTCCGATGACTCTGCGGCACACTCTTCCCCTGAAGACGAGGAAGAGGAAGAAGAAGACGCTCCCCACCGATTGGGGGAGACAAGAAAAGGAAGGCCGCCCCAACTGGGGAGACCGGAGGGTCCAAGAAGGGAAGGACTCTCCTTCCGGACAGTTCCACCGCCGCCAACGAAGGCGAAGACGAGTGGTTGCCCAGGGTCAAGCCCCCGGGGAGATCGTAAGTATTCGGATACCAGAGTAACTCATAGGATTCCTTTGTCGCACTGCTTTCCCTAATCGCCGAACATAATTATGCAGGTCGCCCCGAGCCAATATCGAGGTATCATCAGACAGCTCCCTGGGCTCGACGGGCATGGATAGCGATCCAGTCCCGACCGCCACTTCCCCTCATCCTGCCGACGACGCCGAGGTGTTGTCTCAAGAGGCACCAGATCGAGGGGAGACAGTCCCGGAGGCGCCTCAAGGAGACCTTCCGGACTCCGGGAGCCGAGGGGATGGGGCCCCTGAGAGCTCCGAGTTCGGCCCTCAGCCGAACACCGCGCCGGACCCTCCAGCAGTTCCGGGCTCGGGCAGGCGGCCTCCTTCTAAGAGGGGAAAGACGCCTGTGCCGGTGACCTCTGTCCATCCAGAGGCGCCGGACAATCTGCTGGAAGTGCTTCGCAGCGCTTTCATCGACTAGGAGCACCGCACTATCATGAGTGCGGTGATCCAGAAGGTTCAGTCCGCCAAGAGCGGATTGACTGAAGCCTGTGCCAGCCTTCTAACAGGCTTCGAGGTAAGTGTTTTAAAATGTAGTAGAAATATTACCACATAGATAGTAGCCCCTGATGCTCTGTTCGGTGTTCACAGAGAAAAGCCAAATAGAGGATCCAATAATATCGCCGGAGTCTAACGTAAGTATGTCAATATGCGTATGCAGGCTTTGCTGCTGGCGTCCGCCGCACTGACTGCGGAGGTCGCCGTAATGAAGCAGGACCTTGAGGGGTCTAGGAAAGATCTCGGCCTTGCCAAGAGGCAGCTCGAGGAGAGCAGGGGTAAGTAATACCCTATCTATAGAAATGTATATGGAAAAAAGGACGCGATTGCAAAATGACAGGATCATTGTATGTTTGCTAGGGGCCACGACCGAGGTGGTGACCCTGAAGCAAGCGCTAACCAAGGCCGAAGATACAGCGGCCAAGGAGCGCACCGAGCGAGAGAAGCACGAGGCTCGGGTGGGCGAGGTGCAGCAAGAGCTCCAGGCTCTTGTGAAAAAGCACGAGGCGTTGGAGCTTGACTTGAAGACGCGAGAGTCTGAGCTTGCCACGGCCCTTGAGAGCGCAAAGAGTGCCAAGGCCGAAGCACAAAAGGCCTCCAAGAGATCAACACGATGAAGAAGATAGCGGCGGGTAAGGCTTTCAATATGCAAAGCAAGCATGTAAAAGTTAATTACCGATTACTTACCCGAATCCGGAGCTCTCCAGGAGCATTCGCAGATCTGCCCCGTAGTGTGTCCGATGCCGCACAATTTTACCAAGCCGAGGACGGAAGCTCGACGGAGAAGCTGTTCTGGTCTCAGTATGCTGAGGCCGAACATCCGGTGCCAATGAGCGACCAGCTGAAGCAGATGGTCGAGCTACATAAGGTGGCCGATCAGGCCATGAAGAGCTTTATAGTCCGGCTGTGGCCTGGCGACGCTCTTCTGAACAGCTTCTTCGGCCTGGTGAGGCAGCTTGTGGATGCGTGCCCACGGCTAGAGGTCCTCAAGCGATCCGTCTGCATTGAAGGTGCACGCCGGGCTTCCGCCCGTGTGAAATTATAGTGGGTCAAGCTAGATGCCGTGAAGCTGATCAAGGATGGGCCGCTAGAGGGCAAGGAGCACTGCCACCCTGATATGTTCTGCCGGGTGCCCGTCTTATCACGGATGAGAGTTCAAAAGATGTAATATTTGAGTAAACTCACTCATTTTATCCTGTATTTACGAAAACATGTTTCATATGCGCTATGCAACGCTAGTCCTCGGCTTCTGCCCCCATGCCGCGAGTGCTGGGGTGTTCGGGATAAACCTGAGCACTCTTGTTCCCATATTTGGGTCCTTCGAGGGTGGTGCTCGGCACAACGAACAAGGCAACCGGACTAATAATGCTTTATCACTCTCACTTAGCCATAGAATTCTATAATTTTAAATTTCGGCGAAGCCCCTGGTATTCGGAAGGCCGAATTCGAGGCGCGATACACGCCTGTAAGACGGACAGGGCCGGCCCCTCGCCCTAAGCGGCATAAGTCTTTAGGGACTCGAAAAACCTCGCCGAACAGCGACCAGTCTCTCGCCTTATCATGACATTCAGTTTTAGCTTTCTCTACTGAGGTGCTAAGCCCGGCAGAACTGGGGCATAATCGCAGTAGTTCTCCTAGCGCTACCTTAGCCGATAGAGCGGAACGTAAGGTACCAAAACATAGGAGCCGGGCAAACCCAACATTTCACCAAAGACATGATTCGGAGATGATGCATATAATGCTATAAGTTTGGGGTGCCGCACTTGTGAAAGTGTTCAGACTTTTCACACCGCATTGTGGGGTACGTAAGCCCCTGGTGTATTTGCCGTACCAGAGTGTACGGTTGCAAGGCGTCATTAATGAACACATAGATATATATATAACAAGAATGCAATAATAGTTGTAATGTCATGCATTGTTTATTAAAAAATTGCGTTAAAGCAGAGTGATACAGATAGTGCGATAAGCAAAGAGTAGGACTATGTCCCTTCCAAGGGCAAGCTAAGGAATGATATTAAATTGAATATTTCACTCGTTACGGTAATCAACCTGGGAATTCCGTGGTATAACGTAGCTGTCTGCCTCCTTGGTTGCTGCATCATGTGTTCGGCAACAGTGCTGCCGAACAGTGTTTCCAGAGATTAAGGTCCTGAAAGAAAAAGAAAAATAACCAAACGGGAAGCCCCTAGTGCGGTTTAGGCCGCGTTTTGGGGCATGCCGTAGTTGTGCCCCGTCCCCACCTGTGCCTATGGTATTTTTAATGCGTAATTATGTACGCGCCGCACGAGTTTCGCCGCTGGGCTGGGATTGGGGTGGCCGCCGTATTGCTACGCGAGCTCATATTGCCCCAGGCGGTCTATTTGCCGATTGCCCCGAGCGCGCTTGAAGGTGTCCGGGCTTTGAAGCACTGAGCTGGTTGATTGCCTTGAGAGGCTGCTTTGCGCTTCTGTTGCGAGGGCCGCGGTGTGCTCCTCTGTTCGGAGAGAGCACTCTGTGTTTCCATTGACTGTAATAACTCCGCGAGGTGCTGGCATCTTGAGCTTGAGGTATGCATAATGCGGTACCGCAATGAATCTAGCGAATGCGGTTCGCCTGAGCAGCACGTGATAACCACTACGGAACGGGACTATATCGAAGATTAACTCTTCGCTTCGGAAATTATCCGGGGATCCGAAGACCACTTCCAATGTAATTGAGCCCGTGCAATGGGCCTCTACACCTGGAATGACGCCCTTAAAGGTCGTTTTCGTGGGTTTGATCCTTGAGGGGTCTATACCCATTTTGTGCACTGTGTCCTGATAAAGCAGGTTCAGGCTGCTGCCGCCGTCCATAAGGACTCGAGTGAGGTGAAATCCGTCGATGATTGGGTCTAGGAACAGTGCGGCGAATCCTCCATGACGGATACTAGTGGGGTGGTCCCTACGATCGAAGGTGATCGGACAGGAGGACCAAGGGTTGAACTTTGGGGTGACTGGCTCCAATGCATATCGTCCCTGAGCGCACGCTTCCGCTCCATCTTGGGGATGTGAGTTGCGTATATCATGTTCATCGTCCGCACTTGCGGGGGAAACCTCTTCTGTCCTCCAGTGTGCGGCTGCCGGGGCTCCTCCTCGTCATCGCTATGCGGCCCCTTGTCCTTGATTTCGGCAATTAACTTGCCGGCCTGCTTGAACACCCAACAATCCCTGTTGGTGTGATTGGCTAGCTTGTCCGGGGTGCCGTCTATTTGACACGAGCGATCGAGTATACGGTCCAAGCTGGACGGACCTGGCGTACTTTGTTTGAATGGCGTTTTCTGCTGACCGGGTTTAGAGCCTTTGAACCCAGCATTGACTGCTGTGCCCTTAGTATTTTCGCTGTTAATGCGGCGCTTATACTTGTTGCGACGTGACCTGCTATTGCCGTCCTTGGTATCTGAGGTACCATGGTTCTTTGATATGTTATTACTGCGAGCCAGCCAGCTGTCTTGTCCCGCACAAAAGCGGGTCATGAGCGTCATGAGAGCTGCCATAGATTTCGGCTTTTCCTGACCAAGGTGCCGGGCTAGCCACTCGTCTCGGATGTTGTGCTTGAAAGCCTCTAAGGCCTCCGCATCCGGACAGTCGACGATTTTATTTTTCTTTGTAAGGAACCGAGTCTAGAATTGCCTGGCCGACTCTTCTGGCTGCTGAATTATGTGGCTCAAGTCATCGGCGTCTAGTGGTCGCACATAAGTGCCCTGAAATTTGTCGAGGAATGCGGCTTCCAGATCTTCCCAACGGCTAATGGAGTCCGCTGGCAAGCTGTTAAGCCAATGCCACGCTGGTCCTTTGAGCTTTAGTGGGAGGTATTTGATGGCGTGTAAGTCATCGCCACAGGCCATGTGGATGTGGAGGAGGAAATCCTCAATCCATACTACGGGATCTGTTGTGCCGTCGTATGATTCAATATTTACAGGTTTGAAACCTTCTGGGAATTGATGTTCCATTACTTCGTTTGTGAAGCATAAGGGGTGTGTGGCGCCTCTGTATTGGGCTATATCGCGACGCAACTCGAATGGGTCTTGCCCGCTGTGTTCGGCCCGGCCGGATTTGCCTCTGTATCCGGTGTGACGTTTGTCGTCTCGCAGAGTGGTGCGCCCTCGTGATCCGTAGATCGATCCTGAATGCTTTTCCTTGTCCTCCAATATGTCTCGCAGGTCTGGCATATGTCCCCATGCCTTTTTATTTGAATGGCATTGGGGTCGAGGCTGAGCTTTTGGCTGGGATGCCTCTCTATCGCGGCCACGAGGTGGCCGATCAGCCGTATCATATGCTTCTTCCTCCAGTCGGGGTAGTAACCTACACCTTGGGTAACTCTTGGAGGGGCGCTCGAGTTTATATTCCTTGGCCGCGAGGACTTCAGTCCATTTGTCAGCTAGCAGATCTTGATCAGCTTAAAGCTGCTGCTGCTTTTTCTTTAGGCTATTTGCCGTGGACATAAGCAGGCGCTTGAAGCGCTCTTATTCGACGGGATCCTCTGGGACGGCGAACTCATCGTCTCCGAGGCTTGCCTCGTCTTCGGAGGGGGGGATGTAATTGTCATCCTCCTCCTCTCTGTCTGCCGCTCTCTCAGGAGAGCTGGCTCCTCCATCCTCCTGCTCTAAATCTTGCTGGAGGGGTTTGTTGTTTTCTTCGGCACTATCCGGAGTGTTATTATCTCCTGTGCCGGTATCACCACTTTTGCTTTGGCGGGACTTAGAGCGGCGCCGCTGACATCGGCGTTTGGATTGCTTCTTGGAGGGGTCATCCTCCGCTATCCCGTCGCCATTGCCTTCTTTGGGTGTATCCACCATGTATATGTCATATGACGAGGTGGCTTTCCAGTGCCCTATAGGTGCTGGTTCATGTTCGTCTCCTACATCGTCGTCCATACCGTCGATGTCTTCGGAGTCGACGTCGAGCTTGTCGGTTAAATCATCGACAGTGGCTACGAAGTGGGTGGTGGGTGGGCGTCGAATTTCTTCGTCGTCCGCATCCCAATCCTGTTGGCCATAATCTGGCCAGGGCTCTCCTAACAAAGAGAGAGACCTTAGTGAATTCAGAATGTTGCCGAAGGGCGAGTGCTGAAAGATATCCGCGGTGGTGAATTCCATGATCGGCGCCCAATCGGATTCGATTGGCAAGGGCGCGGGCGGTTCGGAGTCAGAAAAAGAGTCCAGCATCTTGGAGTCACGGGCTGCGCAGAGGATTATGCTGGTGCTCGGCTCGATCGCCGTTGAGACTGCAGCCCCTGAGGCGGTGTCTAACCACCCGTCCTCGATTGGCGCAGTTGGCTCCGAACTAAGGGTCAGAGCTGATGCGGGCGCGGCCTCTAGGGTACTGTTCGGCGGCAGAGCTACTTCATACCCATCGCGATAGTGCGGCGCGCCCGGCTATGGCTCGAATTCGTCGAAGATCAAGTCTCCGCGGATGTCGGTCGTGTAGTTCAAACTTCCAAATCTGACCTGATGGCCAGGGGCGTAGCTTTCAATCTGCTCCAGATGGCCAAGCGAATTAGCCCGCAGTGCAAAGCCGCCGAATACGAAGATCTATCCGGGGAGAAAAGTCTCACCCTGGACCGCATCGCTATCGATGATAGTAGGAGCCATCAAGCCTAACAGCGATGACACAGAGGAACTCTCAATGAAAGCACCAATGTTGGTGTCAAAACCGGCGGATCTCGGGTAGGGGGTCCCGAACTGTGCGTCTAGGCCGAATAGTAACAGGAGGCAGGGGACACGATGTTTTACCTAGGTTCGGGCCCTCTTGATGGAGGTAAAACCCTACGTCCTGCTTGATTAATATTGATGATATGGGTACTACAAGAGTAGATCTACCATGAGATCAGAGAGGCTAAACCATAGAAGCTAGCCTATGGCATGATTGTTGTTATGGTTGTTGATGTCCTATGGACTAAAACCCTTCGGTTTATATAGACACCGGAGAGGGTTAGGGTTACATAAGGTCAGTTTCAAAGGAGGAGATATCCATATACGTATTGCCTAGCTTGCCTTCCATGCCAAGTAGAGTCCCATCTGTACACGAGACGAAGTCTTCAATCTTGTATCTTCATAGTCTAACAGTCCGACCAATGGAGAAAGTCCGGCTGTCCGGAGACCCCCTAATCCAGGACTCCCTCAGGGCGAATCATTTTTTTTTTGCCCGGACGCACTTCCTTGCGTGCGAAGATGTAGCTGGTGGGTCCAAGCAGTCAGGGGAAAACGTTTTTTTCGAGAAATATGGTGGGCCCGTCCGGTGGGTCCCCGCTGTCAGGTGGAGGAATAATTATTTAGCACGTAATAAGGAGGCACTTCCTTACTGCGGGCGTGGACCCAGCTGTCAGCCTCTCCACGTACAGTCCATGTCTGATGGAAGCCGTTCCTTGACCACGTTGACCACACCGCGCCGAGAGCACCAGGGCGGTGGACGAAGGCGAGGCCTAGGAAGGGGACGACGCGGAGCCGGGGAAGACGCGGCAGTGGATGCCCACGCATAGAGGAGTACGAGGGTTCACTTGTTCGCTGTGGTGTGAGGCTGCCGTCGCCGCAGAATAACAGGGGGTGTGCGTGAGTAGAGGGATGGCCTGGCCAGCGGTGGGAGTAGTAGGGGGCGGTGAGGCCTCCGCCGCATCGCAACCGGCCACGGGAGGCAGGAGCGCGAGGCATGACCGGCGCTAGTTTGGGCAGCTAGAGCAAGAAGACCAGAGGTTGAAGAAGCACTACAGCTGTTGCATGGACATCGTACGGTCACTGGAGCTAGAATCGTGCATATTGACTAAGTTGACAAAGCCCTCCGTCCCCGTCAACTTTTTAGGCCCACAAGTCAGCCTGCCACTATACTGGGTCCCAGCTAACAGGGGGAGTATTCATTTTTTTGTGCATAATAAGGAGGCACTTCTTTGCGTGCGAAGATATAGCTGGTGGGTCCGAGCTGTCAGCGGCGGTAATGTTTTTTTCGCGAAATACAGAGGCCCTTTCAGTGGGTCCCTGATGTCAGGTGGAGGAATCATTATTTTGCGCGTAATAAGGAGGCATTTCCTTGCGTGCGGCCGTGGACCCAGTTGTCGGCCTCTCCACGTACAGTCCACTTCAGATGCATGTCGGTCGTTGATCACGTTGACCAGGCCGCGTCGAGAGCACCAGGGCGATGGACGATCGCGAGGCCTAGGAAGGGAACGACATGAAGGCAAGGAAGACTCGACAGTTGTTTCCCACGCGGAGGGGAGTACGACTGTACGAGTGTTTACTGGTTCGTCTGCCATCGCCGGAGAATAACAGCAGATGTGGTTGAGTAGAGGGATGGCTAGGCCAGCGACGGGAGTACGGTGGGGCGGTGAGGCCTGCGTGGCAGCACAGCTGGCCGCGGGGAGGAGGGAGCAGGCAGTCCCGCCGGCTCTTGTTTGAGCGGCTGGAGCAGGAAGAGCAGAGATTGAAGAAGCACGACGACCGTTCATTGGACATCCAACAGTCACTGCTTGTGCGTCAACCTTTTTTTTAGGAAAGCCTCAAATCTATGGAAAACAGCATACAACCCATCTGCCATTATTTCTAATAATTTACAGCCCATTTGCTAATTCTTAAGGTTTTTTTTGGAGCCCATATTCCTTTTGTTAGCATTACAACCCATATTGTGGCCATGGTTAAAAAATATATGAAATTTTGCATATTTCGGTGTGGTCCGAACTGTTTTTAATCCCGAAATTTCGACTCACATTCAAAATGATTTTAAAAATAAATGTATATTAATATAAAATCCAACAAATTCTCCACGCATAAAAATTAATGTAATTTAAAACCTCAAAATGAAAAAAAAAAGATATTTGAAACTAATTGCCGGTTTGATGTTTTTTAAAAATGTACATCCCATTTCTCATTACTGATAGGCCATTTTCTCGGCCAGCCGAATGAAGCTCTCCTCGTCTTGAAAGATTTGCAGCCCAATAGGCCTCACAAAGCGACTTACTTGGCAAATCACAAAAAACTGGGCTGTGGCCGTGGACCCAGCTGACAGCCTCTCCACGTACAGTACTCTTCCGATGGAAGTCGGTCTTTGACCACATTGACCACGCCGCGCCGAGAGCACCAAGGCGGTGGATGACGGCAAGGCCTAGGAAGGGGATGACACGGAGCCGGGGAAGACGCGGCAGTGGATGCCCACGTGGAGAGGAGTATGAGGGTTCACTGGTTTGGCTACGGTGTGAGGCTGCCGTCACCGCAGAATAACAGGGGGTGTGGGTGAGTAGAGGGATACCCTGGGCCAGCGGTGGGAGTAGTAGGGGCGGTGAGGCCTCCGTGGCATCACAGCCGGCCACGAGAGGCAGGAGCACGCGGCACGACCGGCGGTACTTTGGGCGGCTGGAGCAAGACGACCAAAGGTTAAGAAGCACTACGGCCGTTGGATGGACATCGTACGGTCACTGGAGCTAGAATCATTCATATTGACTAAGTTGACAAAGCCCTCCGTCCTCGTCAACTTAGTAGGCCCACAAGTCAGCCACCCACTATGGTGGGTCCCAGCTAGCAGGGGGTATTCATTTTTTGGTGCGTAATAAGGAGGCACTTCCTTGCGTGCGAAGATATAGCTAGTGGGTCCGACCTGTCAGCAGGGGGAACGTTTTTTCACGAAATACAAAAGCCCTTCCCACGTACAGTGCGTAATAAGGAGGAACTTTCCTTACCTGTGACCATGGACCTCGTGGGGCCCAACTGTCAGGCTCTCCACATACAGTCCTCTTCCGATGACTCTCGTATGTTGACCATGCCACACCGAGCGCACCGACGCGGCGGACGACGGCGAGGCCCCGGACTGGAACGACCCAGAGATGGGGAAGACGCAGAAGTGGAGTCACAGACGGAGAGGAGTGGGAAACTTGACTGGTTCGGTGCGGGGTGGGCCTACACTCGGCAGGGATAACATGAGGTGCGGAGTGGAGGGATGGCCTGGCCATCGGCGGGGTAGCATTTCGCTGAGGAGCCCAAAACAACACCGCTGGACGCCGAAGGCTGGAGCAGGTGGTTCCGACAGCGCTGGGGGAAGAAGACGAGAGATTGAAGAAGAATGTCAGCCATTGGATGTAAATCCAATGCCTTCTTAGGCTTCGACCTACTGGCCCACATGTCAGCCAGTCCATTTGTTGTTTAGTCCATTTGGTGGGCTGGTTGAAACAATGATGTAGCATCTATGAAGCCCGTTTAAATCCCATTTGCATTTTTCTCGAAATCCGCAGACTTGCTGGGCTGGGTGAAAATATCATGTTGGGCTAGACGTACAAATGTTATAAAAGCATAAACACATGATTGCACGTCAGTAAAATCTTTGCAAGCTTATGTACGCAATCACTAGGAGTTAACTTGCCAAGTTATATATTAACAATTATTATTATTTTGTAAGAACTTTCAACTTAAGAAATAAAATATCATTTTAATTTGATGAGTTAATAGTACGTGGGGTATTATTATTTTTTAGGCTAGACGTGGGACAGTTGAGTTGGTTCTAGGGGAAAGTACTGGGAGAAAACTCAGTTTACATCAAAAAAGAAAGTGGGAGAAAATTCAGAGACCTGCTGGGTCCACCTGAGGAGGGGAATATGTTGGGAGGAAGGAGATTCAAAGCACGACAGCCGAGTGAACTAATTTTTTTTATGGACAAGTGAACTAGTTTACATACATAAGCAAATAGCCACTAAAAAAGCAATCAGGTTAATGGGTTCTTAAAAGAAATATTTCAGACAAAACAGATAATTACGACACATAGGCTAATGCATGAAACACTCAGATGATAAAGGTGCTTATAAACAGATAAAGTACAACATTTATACCTTCCTGGCACGCTTGATCATGACGCTGCGGCTGTCCATGTACTCGTCGGTTACGGGAAGCAGACACACCCACATGTCCAAGATCTGCCTGTACATGTCGTAGCATGCGTATGCGTCCTTGGCCGCGTAGGTTATGTAGGCTAGATTCAGAGGTACCTCCCACGTGTTCAGGTCGTCTTCTTTCATGTTGGCGTATCATGGATGATGGTCTCAGCGAGGTCAACCACAGAGTCCTTCTCCTGACCGTTGCTGATGATCTTGTATTGCTTCTGGATGTCGACATGCTTGTTGCACTAGATGGCCGAATCGTCGCATTCTTCCTTCTCTCCACCGTAGAGAAGGTGCAGTCGACGCTGCCGATGAAACGAGCGAATGCTCCAGAACCTGGTGTAGCCATAGGACTAAGGCGAGGCAGAGCTTCACCGAGTCCGTATCGTTTGTGTACATGACATTCAACTTGGTGCAGCCATAGGACTAAACGGCGAACTCAAAGGGGAACTCCTTGCTGAAGTCCATATCCATCAGGCTCACCCCTCGGATCGCCATTGGAGTCTCTTCGAGTGAACGAGTGTGTAGGCGGCGGCAGCAGTTCATTTTTCAGCTCTTGGGGAACTGGATTCAACAGTAAGCTGAGTGTGTACAGGCGACAACAGTTACTACCCCTCCCTCGTCCGCTGCACACCCGGCAGAAGATGCACCCTCGGCCACACGTCGGTTCACGAGCGGGTCTGTATTGGTACTGTAATAACATGGGTTAGTGGTCACTTTACTTAAATTTAATGAGCTTTAATAAAAATTTATACATAAACAAGCAATGCACTCGCTCATTCTATCAGTGCCACAGGATCAACATGCATAGCAATTAGAATTATTATTCTCAGGACGCACACGATCAACACATTTTTCGCACTTTCACAAAGATAATACTACCAAGTTTGAACTGTTTGTTATGGTTGTTGTCCTCTGCATCATCATGTCATGTTTCCCAGCTTGCAAGATTCAGAACCAACAAATAAGATCCAAATAATAAGTATAACAAAGATGCCTACACATCTCATTGATTCCCACCTTGCAAGATTCAGAACCAACAAATAAGATCCAAATAATAAGTACAACAAAGATGCCTACACATCTCCTTCATTCCCAACTTGCAAGATTCAGAACCAACAAATAAGATTCAAATAATAAGTACAACAAAGATGCCTACACATCTCACTGATTCCCAGCTTGCAAGATTCAGAACCAACCCATTAGAGCCTTTTGATAAAGTGAATATCGGGATTAAATCCATCTTGGCTGGCCATGTCATAAAATCGAAGAACTTGGCGAATGCTCATCTGTAGTTGAGTATTCCTGTTTGCACAACATGTTTGCACAGCACAAACAAGGAGACATGAGAGCATGATTTTGCTTTAATAGCGGCCTCCTTGAACTCAACCTCCAGCTCTACTTGGATGAGGTCCGCCTGGAGTTCCATGATTCAATTCATGCGCGTTTTTCTGCAGTTCACCTGAAATGAAGCAAAGATTGCATCATTCAGCTAGCAAGAAGTACTTGCTCTTGTGAGCTGGCAGGTTCTTCTTTAGTAGTTGCACTAAAATTGAGGAACATTAAGGTTGTCTGTCCGGCTCATGTAAGGTGCAACTATAATTTTCTTATCCTTTTGTGCAGTTCCACTAAAATAAAGTGCCATTGTGGTGACAGTGACGGCTCCATCTTGCAAAGGCAAATAAAATGTTGCACGAGATTACCAGCAGAACTTGACGGACATTTTGGAAACTCCAATCACCATTTTGTGCAGTTCCACAAAAATTGAGAGATGTTTCCCACGTGACATTTTAGTTGAACTGCACAAAACACTCATTCCAAAAAAAGTGTTTTGTGCAGTTCACCAAAAGGTCACAATAGCAACAAGGTGAAATGGATATCCCTATCTGCACAAAAAGATAGAAAGTAAATAGTTGCTAGTCAATAAGAATATACAAAACATATACAAAATGAAAAGAAGCATCTTAATTATGTTCATGGCAATCACGCAAGGACATTAGAAATTTTAAAACATCAGCAATGCTTCATGTTACCAGAAGCATTACGATCAACAATGAGATTCCTCAAATATGGGATTACTTTAATGGTGGCATTGCTTGTTTACCAGACACAGTAAATTAGCAGCAGCTAAAGAGTTAGTTTAAGGGCATGGGACCGTGGGGACACCAGGACACTCAGCAGCGTCAAGGAGAAACTTACTTATCATACTGGGGAAAATAGCAGGAGTGCCATTTGTAACAGAGTTTAATTGCATCTTATCACTAGAGGCATTAGATTAACAATAATACTGGTTAGACATGTCCCTAAGGTAACAGTGTGATCGCTTCATTTTACATGCGCCCTTACATTAACAATAGCAAAAGGTTGGTATAAGGACATGCAATAGTGGACACATCAGCACAATGTACCTACAAGGAGGCATAAAGTGGTGATGCCGAGTTTGTTCATGCTATGTGAGGGCAGCAAACCTAATCCTGGAGACCTTGTACTATGTGAGGGCAGCAAATCTAATCCCGGAGACCTTTTAGTATGTGAGGGCAGAAAATCTAATCCTGGAGACCTTTTACTATGTGAGGGCAACAAATCTAATCCTGGAGACCTTTTTCTATGTGAGGGCAGCAAATCTAATCCTGAGACCTTTTACTATGTGAGGGCAGCAAATCTAATCCTGAGACCTTTTACTATGTGAGGGCAGCAAATTTAATCCGGGAGACCTTTTACTATGTGATGGCAGCAAATCTAATCCTAGACATACTCTGTTGACTTATCCACCAGCCGCCACTTTCTATCCTTTTTTCAACCAATAATAGATATGTTCCTTATCCAGTTTGTACTGCGCTTTCCCATTATTTCCCTTTTCAACCAAGAGACCGGTTGGGTATCCCGTCTCTACTACTTTCACCATATTATTTCCTCTTTGAATCAAGTCCTAGATTCATGCTACAACTTTCCCCCCTTTCTTCGTTGTTTGAACAAAGCCCTAGATTCGAATGCATGAAGTAGCTTTACCTCTAATAATACTAAAAATTTAGGTGGCTTTGGAAGAGCTGATGTGATTAGAAAAAGATGCACATGCAGACACGTGGGGAGCTGGGGCAGTAGAGCAAGGCCGCTTTCGAAGAACTTATACCTGAGGGTCGCCGGGATGTCGGCGGCAGCAGGTCGGATCTGCGGACAATACGGCATGGGAGGAAGAAGGGTCGGAGGACCTCCCGAGCCGGCGCTGTGTCGGAGAGAACGGCACGGGCAGAGGATCGGGCCCCTCCGGCAGCTGTGGGTTTCCTCCCTCGGCGGCGATGACCGTGTGAATGATGCACCTTTTAGTCCTCTACACACACCGGCCGAAGGGATCCGGCCGGATCTGTGATCAGCGGTGAGCAGAGAGAAAACATCGCTACCGCTGTCTTGTTTATATCTGGAGAGGATGAGAGAATGAAGAGAGCAACCCTAGTAAAGCAAGCGCTTAGGCCCCTGCGTCCATATATAGTGGAGTGATTATCTTTTTTCTCTCCACAACAAGCATTTCAATTTGTGTACGTGGCATTAAAGAAAAGAAACTCTCTATTTAAGGTGACTATTGTACGACTCCTACTTACTACTAGTAGTACTACAGTATTGTTCACTTGTGCTCCCCACCCCTCCGTTCATTGAACAACCCCACGGGTGAATAAACATACAGTAAGTACTGTATTTATATAGAACGAACAAGCTTGAACTATTTTCGCGTAGTTAAAAGTTGAGGGCGGAGCTTTTCCCGGGTAGTACGCGCGGCAGTTTTCGGGTAGGCGGTTTGACAGAGAGGCGAGGAGGGTGAGCGAGTGGGGCTGTGCGATTTGATGGTGCATTACTGCTGGAAAGACTTGTGATATGACCACTCACTATAGTCATGAATTACTAGCGCTCCGACCGGGGTGATGCCCCCCTTCTGTTCCGTGCTCTAATCTGGTGCATGACATGTCGACCCGGATGCTGGCTCTCCCACATGTTGGAGTAGTAAGAAGGAGCAAAGAATGATGCGGTATATACTAGTACTATACTACTCCCTCCGTTCCTAAATATAAGTCTTTGAAGAGATTTCACTATGGACCACATACGGAGAAAAATGAGTGAATCTACACATAAAATGCATCTATATACATCCGTATGTGGTCCACGGTGAAATATCTATGAAGACTTATATTTAGGAACGGAGGGAGTACTACTCAGGTCGGAGGAGTGCGAACCACGGCAGCCCAGTGAACCAAAAGTGCGAACCCCGGTAGCCTAGTGAACCAGCAGTAGAAAACAATGTGGTGATATGGCCATAAAAAACAATGTGCTACGGTCCACACTGTAGCATGTACAGTAACACTCCTATTTGTTTGGATCCCTGAGTTAGAGCTAGTTTGGGTTGAAATAGCCTCGAATTATCGAAACAAGAGGGGTTAGTTTGAGCTAGTTTGCTTTAACCCAGCTAAAAAAACTAGCCCGGTGGAGAGGTTCTAATTGGGTTAGTTATCCTCGGGCCCACTAAAAGAGAACTAAAAAGCATGTCCTCGTTAGCGAGCAACCGTGCGCATGGGTGAGGGAGAAGGCGTGTAGTAAAATCAAGCTTCTCCTCGTTGTACGAGTTGACGCGACACATTATAGCACTGGCCCCACATGCTTGCCTCTAAACTTGCCTGAAAGACCCGCAGTATACAATATATTTGTTGCAACCTCTAACATTTACCCACCACAAATTAAAATATATGTGGCCGTATGCATCGTTCTGATGCAGAGGACGAGGAGTCCCCCCTTTTCGAAAAAAACAAATTAAAATATATATTCCTGTCTTGACCAGATGAGCGTGCAAACTACAATCACCAGGGTGTCAGGTAGGGCCAGAAGACTATTTTAATTTTTTTTAACTTCGAGACAGCCACATAGCATGGAGCCGACCCCAACAATTTTAAGCTTACATGCATGGTACGCGCTATCCTAGACTACTCTACACATGAAACTGCCACATGAGTGTCCGGGCTGCGCTTGGCTCTTTGCCTCTTTGGGAAGTCAAACAATGATGGAGTACTACTGCACTAGAGGAGTACTACAGTACACTTCTGGCCATCTGACACCGATTGAACTGCTGCATGTCCACCACGTGCGGGAGGGAGAGCGTGTAGCGAAAGCTTCTCCTAGTCTTTCCAGCCACCACGCTCATGGGCGAGGGAGGGACGCTCCTGCCTTTGCGTGTATGTTAGGTGGGCCCGACAGGTGTGTGGCCAACCTGTCAAACAGCCAAAGGCAGGTGCAGTTAAGTCCGCGAGGGAGAGGATAATCAAACTTCTCGTTGATGTACGAGTTGACGCGACACATCAAAGCACTACACTCGATATATTTCAATAATTTGCGTTTACCGATGCATTAATTACAACGCATGCATGCATGCTGTCACTCTCCTTTTGATACTTGCATGTGTTGATTTAATGCACCTTGAAGTAGTATAAAATATATGATGGTAAAGCTTTGTAATACCCCAGCCCAAGTCGAGAGATGGTTGTGCACGAGGAGGGTAAGATCATGCAGACCGAACAATACCCGGTGATGGAGCTCTCTAAGGTCTCGATGGACCTCACCGTGCTCCACTGCCCCTTGTGCCTCCGCCCCTTGACGCCTCCAGTGTATGAGGTTCGAATACAACTCGTCCGTTTGGCTGATTGAGCAAGGTGCAGGTTTCTTGATTGATGTGTTGTTCGATTGATTTCTGAAGTGCAAGGGAGGGCAACTAGCCTGCGTGGACTGCCACGCCAAGCGCCCCGGGAACCAGCGGAAGTGCTAGAAGTGCGAGCGCGGCGGTGGCTTCGACGTTTGGAACATGGCGGTGGACTCCATCCTTTCGTCAGTGAGGGTGGAGGGCCCGCACAAAGGCTGTGGGCTCTACGTCACTTACCACAAGCTCGCCGATCACCAGAGCGTGTGCCCACTCGCGCCCTGCAAATCCCCGTGCTCGTCTGTGGCTACGAAGGCCCGCCGTCGGTGCTCTACCACCACATCAGTACCGCGCATCGCATGCACGTGCACAGGATCCAGTACGGCAAGGTGCTCTAGCTGCAAGTGCCACTGTCAGAGCCACGGCTCTTGCTATACACGGAGGAGGACCGCCGTGCATTTTTCTTAGTCAGCGGCGTGCTCGAGATTGGCGCGCCTATCGCCGTGTCAGTCGTCTGCATCAGAGCAGGGGCGTCCCCACTACCGCACTACGTGGCCAAGCTATGGGCGAACGGCCCGCCGGGGGAGCCCAAAGGCACGACCGACGCCGTCAAGGTGGAAATGGAGGTGACAAGTAGCAAGGATCCCGACGACGTCGACGTGCAGGAGCTGACCTTCTTGACAGTTCCGCCCAAGCTACTGGCCGGGGCTAAGCTTGTGTCCCTCCACATTCAGATTGACAAGCTCACTTCCTAAATGTTTCTACAGTGCCTTCTGTTTATTTTAGTAATATGCTAATATAGGGATTACCTTAGTCTACTTTAGCTTAAGAAATGGTGGGTTTTGGTGGCGATGCAGCAATTACTTCGACATCAAATCAGTAATTTCCAACAGTCGAACGGATATTTTGTGTCTGTTGGATATAAAGTTCCTTTGGGTAAGAAGTACTACTTATCATCAAAATGGATAAAAGGAGATGTATGTAGACGTATTTTAGTTCTAGATACGTCCCTTTTTATCCATTTTGATGACAAGCACTCCCTCCGTTCCATAATACATGCCTTCCATTTGTCAAAATATAGATGTATCTAGACATGTTTTAGTATATAGGTACATCCATGATAGAGCCAATCGGATGGTTGAGAACACTGCAATTCGTAGCTACAGATGCGTGTGTGACTCCCAGATGCAGAGGCCGGGGGTCATCATCCTCCTTTTCGAGAAAAAAGCAGACGTGTGTGTGAGAGGACGAGTGCGTGCGTGCACCTCTTCTCTTCCTGTATAACGTACTACTAAACTCAGAGTACAAGTTTTTGTGGGTGGCACGATGGTGCGTGCGAGAAGTCCCGAGAGATAGGTTTAATGCGTCTGAAAAAAAGACTAGCCTAGAGCTCGCCACGCGGCTATTCCTGTCGAACGCCCCATTAACCGTAAGATATGTATACGACGGTGCTAGTTATTGCACGTACACAACAGCACTCCCTCCTTTCTGGTTTATAGGGCTTAATTCAAAAATCTCACCAACCAAGATGGTGAGTGGTGGAATATTTTTTGTAGTTTGCAAAAGCACCTAATTAATGCTCTTTTTTTCTCAAAAAAGTATGTTTATCAATGCATTAATTGCAATGCATGCATGCATAAAGTACATGCATTGGTCAATTTTCTCTTATTACTTGCATGCAATGATTTAATGCACCTTGGAATCTGAACATGTGTTGGGGAACAACCAAATTGAGCCTTATAAAATGGAAAAACCAAAATTTTGAGATAAGCCCTATAAAACCGAAAAGGAGGGAGTAGAAAAAGAAGTACTCCATCCGGGAATAGTGCTGCACTTCGAAACTAGAACCGTCAATAAATTTTGAGCTTGCATCTCGTCACATTCCAAATTACTCCATGCTATATTGAATTGCAAACCTTTTCACACCGATGACAACCTAAACGGTTTCCCACATAGGAGCGCATTAGTACCATGCTATATTGAATTGCAAACCTGTTCACACTGATCACAACCTAAACGGTTTCCCACTTAGGAGCGTATTAGTACTCGGTTATAAATACTAGTATGCCAAGATGACTGCACATTCCTCCTCAACTCCTCATCCACAAAAAAACAAGTCATTTAGCATCCTTCCCTTGCGTCTGCCATGGCTAGCGTGAGTTCTGGGTCGAGACATTGCCACCAGGGAGAGGCGAGCATGGAAGCGGAAGCACGAGAGATGTCCCGCCTCGCTGTGAGAGTAGCCGACATGTCCCGCCACGCGAAAGTAGCAGCACGGAGGTCCTGCCACGCTGTCGATGCTGCAGACTGGTTCGGCCACACCGTGGAAGGAGCAGAGATGTCCCGCCATGCCACGAATGCAGCAAAGATGTCCCGCCGTGCCGCGGAGGCCTGGGAAAATTTCTCGTGGGCAGGCGACGACTGTTACAGGCGCATGCATGCGATTGTCCATAGCCAGATGGATCAGATATCCGGCTGGGCAAGGTTGCAGGACGACATGAAAGCCTCGTTTGAACAGGCTACCGACGTCATCTGGCACCTAAGGTAGGGCAATGAGAGGCTCTCGGCCGAGCGCGACCTGCTGAGGGAGAAGATCGTCCGAAGTGCAGACCAGTAGGAGGAGACAAGTGCCTTGTTGAAGAGGACTGGCGTCATCATCAAGAAACTTATGGACGAGAATGACATGCTCCACAACGAGCGCCAAAGGCTGGTGGAGGAATCCGTGGATGTTCACAAGCAGCGTCTTGAGGACACGAGACAGCTCATCGCCGCTTGCCGCGGAGACTAGTTCCCGCAGCCTGCAACAACGCATCAAGATAGTAGAGATCAACGAGCCAGATCCTTGTCTTCCTTCTTCTTTTGCCCTTGTGTATTTCGGGCGTAGCCGCATGTTTTTAATTATCTTTCTAATTATGTAAGACACTTAATCGTCCTTATCTTTCCGTGGAAGATCAATGTTGCAAGGCTGGAATGAAGAAAACTCTTGCTGTGGCAACCCTGGCGTTGCTGTTCTTGTAGTTGCTGCTGGGCCTCCTTCAGTTTCCTGGTTTCTTTTGATGTAATAATCGGTTTAGGATGTGGATTGTGTCATCGGTTGTGAAATGTTGAGTTCTAGCACGGATGTTTGGCCTTTGTTGGCCTCTTGGGATGTTGCGATTTCAATCTGGTAGCTTTTAGTCCTTCGTGTTAGGCTGGAGTTGTGCTGAACTTCTTGCGAATTGTGGTGGTTTTCAGTAATGAAAATTGGAAGGGGCAAGCCCTTCTTTGATCAAGAAAAATTAATCGTCCTTATATATTCATCAGTCTTACTATAAGTCGCAGTAGATGCTATATAGGTCCGTCGGATCTTACATCAAGATCCGTGCTTTCAGATTTTCTTTTTTCTCTCTTAAATCTCAGTCGAGTGAGACATAGCCATGCCATTAAACAGAGGCTCGAGCGCCATTAATGGAGACCTTGGGAGAGAGGTGGACGGCAGATGGAGGTCAAAGGGCTCTCCTCCCGATAAGCACGCGCAGGGGTCTGATCGCACACCTCTTGTACCCAAATAGCTACCCTGCACGGCGCCTCCTAGCTAATAAAAAATGGGGACGCGTGGCGGCACGTAAATGGTACTAGTAAGTAGAACACCCACGGTTTCAATAATACTTGTGTTTCCGATTGTAACATGACAACACTTATTCCAAAATGACATTGTTGATTATTAATGTGTGCGCCTTCGCAAATCGGACTGCAAATTTACCACAGCATGTTGGTGCCATGTCATGGCACCAAGCCAAGTTTCATTATTTTCATGCATGTTTTGGATTTACATGAATTAAAAAACTAAGTTTCTCAATGTTTCCAACCCAGCCACGACGCCCAGAATTTTGAATTTCATTCCCATTTCTTGCATGGAACCTAGAAATTTACCCGAGGACACACATGTGATTTTTCAACCAACTTTGGTGCACTGGAACATGTGCTTGTATTTCAAATTTGAAATATGCACACAAAGGTGACACGTTCCCTCCCAGAACCACGAGCCTTCTTGAGAGAAGCTCCGATTTGCAAGAAGCTTATACCAAAATTTGTTCCTATTTGGCCATTTTTTTTACCACGGCATGGTACTATCATGACATGACACCATGCCAAGTTTCATGATTTTAAAACCAAGTTTCGCAATGTTCTCGACCGAGCCACGATGCCCAAATGTTTGAATTTTGTTCTCATTTTTTGCATGGGACCTACTCCCTCCTTCCATCTATATAGGGCCTAATGTGTTTTTCAAGACAACCTTTGACTATTGATAAGATTAATAGCACATGAGATGTATACTATGAAAATTATATTATTGGAAGCTCCTTTGACATTCAAATTTGAAGGTATGCTTTGTGTAAGTTGCATGTCATATATTATTGCTCTAATGTTTGGTCAAAGTTAGCCTCGAAAAACACATTAGGACCTATATAGATGGGAGGAGGGAGTAGAAATTCACCCGAGGACACAAATGTGATTTTTCAACCAACTTTGGTGCACAGGAGCATGTGCTTGTAGTTCAAATTTGATTTATGCACATTAAATGACGAAAGACTCAATTAATGTGTAAATAAGGCCAAATGAAGCCGGAATAATTCCAAAATTTAACAGGGCACTCATGTAGTTCTATGTTGCCTTTGTAAATAAACTCAAGGGGGACAACGTATATCGTTTCGCACTCAAAGGTGGCACGTTCCTTCTCAGAACCACGAGCATTCGTGAGAGAAGCTTCGGTTTGCAAGAAGCTTATACCAAAATATATTCCTATTCGGCCAATTTTTTTACCACAACATGGTAGTACCATGACATGACATCCATGCCAAGTTTCATGATTTTCAGACATGTTTTGGATTTACAAGAATTTTAAAACCAAGTTTCTCAATGTTCTCGTGCGAGCCACGATGCCAAGATGTTTTAAGTTTATTCTCATTTCTTGCATGGGACCTAGAAATTCACCTGAGGACACAAATGTGATTTTTCAACCAACTTTGGTGCACGAGAGCATGTGCTTGTAGTTCAAATTTGACTTATGCACATTAAATGACCAGAAACTCAATTAATGTATAAAAAACGACAAACGAACCCGAAATAATTCCAAAATTTAACAGGGCACTAATATAGTTCTATGTTGCCTTTGTTAAGAAACTCAAGGGGGGCAGCGTATATCGTTTCACACTCAAAGGTGGCACGTTCCCTCTTAGAACCACGAGCTTCCAAATCGGCCCAATTTTTTACCACAACATGTTAGTGCCATGACATGACACCATGTCAAGTTTCATGATTTCCAGGAAAGTTTTGGATTTACATGAATTTAAAATCAAAGTTTCTCGATGTTCTCGGCCGAGTCATGACGCCCAGATGTTTGAATTTCATTCTCATTTCTTCCATGGGACCTAGAAATTCAACCAAGGACACACATGTGATTTTTCAACCCACTTTGGTGCACCGGTGCATGTGCATGCAATTCATATTTAGATTATGCACATTAAAAGTCCAGAAACTCAATTAATGTACAAAAAGGCCAAATGAACCCGAAATAATTCCAAAATTTAATAGGGCACTCATATAGTTCTATGTTGCCTCTGTAAATAAAATCAGGGGGGAGGCAGCGTGTATCGTTTCGCACACAAAGGTGACACGTTCCCTCTTGGAACCACGAGGCTTGTTGAGAGAATCTCCGGTTTTGCAAGAGGCTTATACCAAAACTTGTCCCAATTCAGCCAAAAATTATACGTATGAAAACAGGGTTTAGATTATCCCAAACATCTCGCTACCTAAACCAATAATGTACTATGATTTGAATTCAACATAAAATGGATACAAATTTTTGAATTGCAGAGCGTATGGTACATGTAGTTCATAGTGAAATATGATTACTGCTATATGTATGTTTTTTGTTATCAAGATAATATTTAAATTATTGTATAACTTGACAACAATCGTATTCATATAAGGAAAATTGATTCAAATTTAGTCCATATGGTAGACGACAATATATATGTTCACATGGTGGAGTAAAATGTTCATATATGATGGAAGATCAAAATGTACGACTACATCAATTATAAACCGCAAGGTCATCTAACGATATATTCGAATTCAACATAACGTGGATTCAAAAATTGAAATTCGAGATCATGGCATCTGTAATCATATAAAAAGGGACATTACTCTTTCTTTGGTGGGAATTGATTTGTTTTTTGTTGTTGTTGAGGGAAGTGCGAGTCGATTTGGTACTGTGCAGGGTAATCTTGTTCTCCCGATTTTTTTTACATTTTTCTTGTAGTTTTTTCAATGGCATCTATAGCAATATAGTAAAAGGGGACATGACTCTCTTGTGTCTTGTATGAATTGCTTTTTTACACATTAAGTTTGTTCTGCCGAACAAGGAATCCGCACCTTGTTATCCCGAAATTTTCAAGCTTGAGTATCTTTTGTCTCACCTGCTTTGAAACTCCCGCTTCTTCAACCCGCGCTGCGCCTTGTTATCCCGAAATTTGGATGCGCGCGAGAACTCCCTCCTCATCCGAAATCGCTCCCGCAGCCCAGACACGCGAAATGCCCCTTCTACCCCTCAGCCGGAAATGAAGCTCCATGTCTTGGTGTCAAAACCGGTGGGGGTACGCTGGTAACTTACCCTACATTTCGGAGAAGCGCGTCCCTAAGCTTGGATCCCCACCCCCTTCACCCCCCATTCGTACACCGAGGTCGCCAAAACCCGCGAAACCACACGCTCCTCCGTCGGCCTCCCGACCGTTGCCCAGCCGGAGACTCTTCCCCGACTACGTCGTCCACCACAACAGCTCACCGTCCCTCACCCACCGCACCGGATGAGGATCCGTTGTCGATCTCGTCGTCCCGCCAGATCAGCCGCCCTGTCCTCCACCTCCAAGGAGCTGCCCCGATGTTCGCCTCGTCTATCCCGCCACCTCAATCCCCACAACACTGTATTGACCTGCCCCACCGGAACCGCAGCACCCTCACCAATTCCTCCGATGAAGCCGAGGCCAACTCGGCGCCACCAAGGAGGTTCTGCACTCACCGCTGCATTTTATCTTTTATTCGATCTCACGGGGCTGCCGGTGCTCGATACCGAGCAGACATGGCGTGTCGCCATTGACGGTGCCGTCGCCGGCCACATCATCCACGGCGTCTATCCCCCATGTCGTTGCTTCCTCGGCGGTGACTTACACAACGGCACTAGCTGCAGTTGCTCCGGCTCTCGCTCGCGTTGCGGCTTTGTTCTTGCTGTCGGTCGCACTACTGGACTGCTCCTGCTTTCGTTCATGCCGCTGCTCTGCTCTTGCTCCCGCTTGCACTACTGCTGCTGCCCGACCTCCGGCAGCTACAGGAGTTGCTGCTTTAGCACTCGCTCACGGTGCTACTGCACGACTTGCTCTTTGCTAGTGCGTTCCCTGCTCGAGCGTCTGCTGATTTAGATCACTGCTTCTCTGCTACTAGTGCTTGAACGCCCTAAACATCTATTGCAATGCTCTATTACTAGTTCAATCAGTTTCGATAGTAAACATCAGTTTCGATTGTGAAGTTCATTTTCTTCAGTTAAGTTCAGAGTGAACAGTACTTACAGCATCTGTAGGAGCGGCCGTGGCGCGGCTGATGCGTTTTACATCTAGCACTTTCTGGTGATGTATTTTACATCATCTATTGCAGATGATATTAGGGTCCCACTTCAGATTAATGTTGTCTATCTTGTCATGCTTCAGCCTCGTCACCGTACACCTTAGCGGAGCTGCTCCAATGATGGAACCGTCCATCACAGCGGAGCAGTACCCTTGGCGCCATTTCTAGAGGCCTCGGATCTTCTTCCCTGCCTCCGACAGTCACACCAGCATCATCACCATCCTCCACGTCCAACCCAATGATGCTGAGGTCCACAAGGCTATGCCAAAGAGGTTGTACACTCGTCGCATCACTTTATTTCTCCATTCCTCTATTCTTCCAATTCATGTGAGCCAAACACCCAGGTTGACTGAAATCCTATGTTTCCAAATGCTCTGTTTTGCACGTGCATTCCTATCCTATTCCTGTTTTTTCCTATCCCTGCATTTATAGAATCCTCCAATTCTAAGGAGCCCTTACAGATTTACTTCATTTTCAGATAGGCGTCAAAGAAAACTCTGTGTGTTATGTCCTGCTCCTGCCGTGCCGTCATCCACCCCACCTGAGGTGCACCATCGACAGAAGCATTCACTGCAGCAGAGATCGCCCCTGCAGACTTCCTTTCGCCGCCTCAGATCATCTTCCCTGTTGCCGGCAGCCACGCCAACTGCAATACCATCATCGATTGAGCAGATGAACCTGAGGACTACACAGTTCCGGAAGAGAGGTCGCAGTCTTTCGTGTTTGCTTACGTTATACATCGGTTATTATTACCTGCTACTTTATCGTTCAATCTTGAGTTTTGAATTTCCCATGGGTCTCATATTGAGCTAGCAACGAATAATATCTGTCTACTATCTGGTTCATCTGGGGTCTTCTATGTGGTTCATGTTGGGTGGGAAACAAACAATAGATGATCCATTGTCTATCTTTTTAAACTGAAGCTATAATCTACCTGCTATCATTAGTTTTGGATCCATCCACTCGTTTGCTACCATCAGTCTTGATTTTTGCATGCACCCCTTAGGCCTTACAAAATCTAAATACTTTTTTTTATTATGCATGTCAGATATTGTACACAATCGTACTGAACATGTAGAGAAAAAGAGAAGACCGTTGTGTGCGAATATAATGTCATGCAGACGCCGCTCCATGGTGGGTGAAGTGCCCCCCCTCCTGCATTTCCAGATTGTATTCCAGAGGAATATAACTTTTCAGATGGATATTCAGAAGGAGGCGACCACGCCTGTTTACCACCTGAGGTGTTTGCTCTAACCTGGCATGCTGATGTTGGTCATATCATACATATGGCGCCTTGCATTGCCTACATTATACATCTTATATGTCATCAGGTTAGTTTAGATTTGCTTTGTGTGAATGCCACATGTTTGGTTTCGATATCATACTCCCACCATTCCTAAATATTTGTCTTTTTACAGATTTCAACAAGTGACTACATACGGAACAAAATGAGTGAATCTACACTCTAAAATATGTCTATATACATCCGTATGTGGTAGTCCATTTGAAATCTCTAAAAAGACAAATATTTAGGAATGGAGGGAGTATACGTGAATCATGCAATGCCATCCTGTTTAGACAGTCATCGTATATGTGAATTGTATCGTGCCATATTTTTTCCATAATTTATTCCATTTGTCAACAATGTTTATATATTTATCTACTCTTCCTGTGCATCAGCCATTTGAGTCGGTCATGGGAAAATCTGGAGTGAAAACAAGGTCTTCTGAGCAGTCAGTGCTACCTGTCGATGTAAATTTCTTGCTGGTTACAGATAGCTCCTCGGAGGAGGATTCGGAGAGAGATGACCAGTTGTATCCCCCCCCCCCCGAGGTGCATGCTCTAACTTGGTTGGGTTATATTGCTCATATCATGCATATGGTGTCTTGCATTGCCATGCCATCTTCTTAGATTAGACATGCTTTGTGTGAATTCCTCCTATTTGCTTTCTATATCAGATATGTGAATTATGCAATGCCATGTTTTTCAGCCAGTTATCATATATGTGAATTATGCACCACCATGGTGCTAGGCATCATATATGTGAATTATCTCATGCCATTTTTTTCATTACGTATTCCATTTGTCGACAATCTGTGTATATTGAACTACTCTTCATGTGTATCAGCCATTTGAGCCGGTTATGGAAAAATCTGGAGTGAAAACAAGGTCTTCAGAGCAGGCAATGGTACCTGTTGAAGCATATATCTCGATGGTTACAGGGAGCTCCTCATAGGAGGATTCAGAGACAGATGGCCAGTCCTATATCCCACCTGAGGTGTATGCTCTAAGTTGCAATGTTTATATTTCTCATATGATGCATATGGTGTCTTGCATTGCTTAGTTTAGACATCATATGCACAATATTGAATTCTATCTGCTTTGTTTAGAGATCATACATGCGAGTGCCAGCTTCTTAGTATATGAATCAATTATGTCAATTATATCATGCCATCCTATATACTTAGACAACATGTATGTGAATTATTTCATCCCAACCTATTTTAGAAAGACATCATATAGTTTTGTCATGTCATCCTGTTTAGGTACTCATCATATATTGAATTATGCCATTATATCCTGTTAAGTTATCCATCATATATCTGAAACTGTGTGATGCTATCTTGTTTAGTTGGGCATCATATATGTGAAATTGTGTCATGCTGTCCTATTTGGTTAGACAACATATATGTGAATTACCACATCTGTCTATCATACAATGTCTGTACGTTCAATTTCTTTTCTTGTTTATCAACCATTTGAATTGGAGGGGGTGATGGCAGTATCTAACGGAGCAAAAACCCGTTCTTCACAAAAGGCAGTGCTACCCGTCGATGCAGATAGAACCATGGTTGTACTGGCCCACAAACTAGCCCCACCACACATAATCGAGACTCTTCCAGATTGCACACTTACACCGTTGGGTAGAGAACCAGCTACAACCCATCTAACCACAACCCCGGCGGATAGTAACCCACTTATAGTTGACAAAGCACCATGTCCACCACAGAGTACCCGTACACGAGGAGCTTGTAAAGCTACTGCAGTGCCCAAAGCACGAAGACCACCACAGCTAACCCAAAATCCACGTTTAAAGCAGAAGAGCAACTGTTCTTAGGTCAGATTCCGTAGCTATGGTCCATACTCCTTTGCTGTTGCATCACTGTATTTACTCATACCAACTACTTTCGAATTTGAAGGATCCAATTGAAACTCCAACGGCGCAACGGGTATGTTTTAAACCTATTTCTTTAACTGGATTGCTGTTCTAACTTCTTGCTCTATGTTGATTTCAGTTTAAGTTATATAAACAGTTATGTTCTCATGTGATGCACATTACAAGTGCTGCCAATGCTGTGTAGTTTCTCACACTTATATTCTGTCTATGTTGTTGTGTCTTAAAAATATATGAGTTGAACTGTGTCTCTATGTTGATTAGGGAACATAAACTAGAATGATATGGACAATACAGTGACCAAAGTACATAGATATATGTTTGTTTCATGTTGTTATCCTGCCCACCTTACTACTGAACTGGTTTACCAAAATGAGTTTCGTATACTACAAGCTAAACCTGTGATGTGTCTGCTTGTTTCTCTTGTAGTATGCAAACAAAATATTGGAGAAGAGCACCCCACTATACAATGGTAGACAAAGTAATGCAGATAAGGTTCAAGATAGTGAGACAACCCTGTTGGTCTCCAAGAAAGGTGATAAGAACAATCTTGTAGACAGTGAGAAAACCCCACACTCCTGCGTTGATGTAGTGTTTGATTTACTGGCCAGTACCGCTGGCACAAGCTCTTCGAACTCGCTGCCTGACTCACTTCTGCTTCTTCAGTCTCAGCTACAAGCTGAAAGGCATCAGTCAGTTGTGCTGCGGCAAGAAGCCGAAGGACTGAGGAAGTCTCTGCAGAATTCAGATGCGTACTTTCTTGTGGAACAGCAAGCGCTGGAGGATTTAAGTGCCAAACAAGAGAAAGTTAATAAGCTTGCTAAGCATCTTGCCAGCATTATGGGTACCCAGGATATTGTTTCTTGAACTCTTC
The DNA here is from genome assembly GCF_056163025.1 of Triticum urartu. Lineage (NCBI taxonomy): Eukaryota > Viridiplantae > Streptophyta > Magnoliopsida > Poales > Poaceae > Triticum > Triticum urartu. Next base: position 140,201,841 of record NC_141874.1, on the reverse strand, counting down.
TGAAGTGGGTTCAGTTCTGGACTAGTTTTGCTATGGCGTTTATATGCTGCTTTGTTCCATATATTTGCACTGGTGGCGAACTTTGATGCCCAGTGGATGTAATATGTGTAATAGCCGCGATAGCCTAGCATAAGTTGTTTGGTTATTTATTTCCTTGTTGTCTTGTTTATTTGCTTGCTTGTAGTCAGTGCAGTTCTTTTTCCGCGGTTTGCTAGTGGCTGCAATAACCTATTTTTGAAAACTAGGCCACAATAACCATGGGTTAATATTTACTATAGTGACACTGAGCCTCCTACGGGCTGTAGAAACAGTGGGCCTTCTACGGGCCATAGAAACAGTAGGCCTTCTACGGGCCGTAGAAACAATGGGCCTTCTACGGGCCATAGGAACAATGGGCCTTCTACGGGCCGTATCATCAATGGGCCTTATACGGGCCGTATGATCGATTGGCCAAACATGGGCCAATAACAGGCCGCATTATGGCCGTAAACGGGCTAGAGTTGGAATCGTCAGTTCATGGGCCGACCATAACGGGCCATCGTTAATAGGCCGTATTTGATGATGCTATGAAAACGGCCCAACTTATTAACGGACCACAAACGGGCCGACTGTAACCATGGGCTGAATTTGGCCCACAAGCAGAAAATGACAGTAACGGGTCGTAAGTAAACGAATGCTGGAAATGAGCCCAAGAATAAATGGGCTCTGAGAAGGCCGAAAGATAACATGGGCTGGAAACGGCCCAACAGAATAACGAGCCGTTAATGGGTGTAAAGTGATACACTGTTCATCACGGGCCAGTTTCACCACGGGCCGTTAATAGGCCAAGAGTTACATAGGGCCTCATATGGGCCGAAAGACGTGTCATGGGCCATACATGGGCCAGAAGTGAAAACGGGCTGGAATCATATTGGATGGCCCAGATGACGCTACTGGGCTTAATTCGGATAGGGCGTAACGGGCCTTGGGTTAGCGGGCTGTAAATGGGCTATATGCGAACATGCCGTTAGCAGGATTTCCATGGGCCGGCCCGCCACCTTTTGACCAAGTCAAACGGGCCGGCCTTTTCATAGGAATGGGCCTTTGTTGGGCCATGCCACGTGTCGACGTATCATAGGCGCCTTCTGTCCAATGAGTGGATGACATCTGTCCCAACGATGAGCCGACACGTGTTTCCTCCAGCCAATGATGATTTTACACGTGGAAAATCCCCATTGGTCGGGGCTGTTAACGGGTTATCGGATCCAAAACCTGACCCGATAGCTTAACGGTGTTCTGTTACAGTGGATGCCACGTGTCGGTCACCCTTGACGAAAGCACTTCTATGACGCGCGATTTATCGTCATGGAAGTGCACACTTCCGTGATAATAATTTTGGTAATGTCATGGAACACTTCTACGACAACACAGGTATGACTATCTTGATTCTGTCATAAAATCTTCATGGATGTACATGCATGACAAAAAACGCGACCTACTATGACAAAAACGTATCATCATGGAAGTGTTTTTTTGTAGTGTAATAGAGGATGTTGATGCTACTGCCTCCGTCCATGAGCACCTTAGTGAACTTATATCCACCAACCTGGGGTGCCACCACCAAGGCCAAGTGACCCGGATTATCAACCCGGGGAGGGTGATCTTCCCTACTCCACACAATAGGCTGTTCTGACCATCTCAAATAACGTGGAATCGCCGGCTCAACAGCATTTACAGCCCTCTTATGAAGTTTATGGTCCCTCTTGCATAAACTAGTGGTAAATACGTGGTACTGCCCACTATTCAATTGTTTTGGGTTACTCTGATACCAGGATCGTTGTTGCTGTTGCTGCTGATTACTTTGGCCGGGTTGCTGATTATAGCCACCCTGGTTACCCGGATGGCCCTGACCGTGAAAACTGCCTCCGCTTGAACCGGCGCCCGGGCCATGAAAACCGCCTCCGCCTGAACCGCCGCCAGGTCCGTGGCTACCATCAAACATGTTGGAATTTTTAAATGCCTTCATGATCGTACAGTCCTTCCACAGATGGGTAGCCGGCTTCTCCCGGGTGTCGTGTCTTGGACAAGGTTCATTCAGTAGTTGCTCGAGGGTGGGACCTGACCCGCTTGACCGGGGAGGTGGCCTACCCTTGCGCCGTTGGTTGTTGCCCTGTGCATTGGTGTTAGCCACAAACTCGTGAGCCTTACATTTCTTACCTCCTTGATTTGCCGGGTTATGCTGGTGACCCTTGCCGTTGCCGTTCTTCTTCCCGTTCCCTGTTTTTTCTTCATCGGACGCGGGATCCTTGGTACTGTCAGAATCAACATATTTGACCAGGGCCGCCATCAATTGGCCCATGTCATTACAATCACGCTTGAGCCACCCCAGCTTCTGTTTCAGAGGTTCAAAACGGCAATTTTTCTCCAACATTAAGACCGCAGAGCCGGCATCCATCTTATTAGATGAATGTATTATCTCCTTGACCTGACGCACCCAATGGGTCGTGGACTCACCTTCTTCTTGCTTACAATTAGTCAGGTCCACGATTGACATAGGTTGTTTACATGTGTCCTTGAAGTTCTGAATGAACTGGGCTTTTAACTCTGCCCATGAGCCGATGGAGTTGGGTGGCAACCCTTTCAACCAAGTGTGAGTTGTTCCATCCAACATCATAGTGAAATACTTAGCCATTGCTACATCGCTGACCTCCAACAGCTCCATCGCCATCTCATAACTTTCAATCCATGCCCCAGGCTGCAAGTCGGCCGTGTAATTAGGCACCTTACGAGGCCCTTTAAAGTCTTTTGGCAAGCACTCATTACGTAGATCCGGCATCAGGCAAGGGACACCTCCCGTTCTTGTGGCCACTCCTGCCTCAACAAAGGTTGTTGGATAAACCGGAAAAGCCTGATGAGCCGCCTGCTCAGCTGCCAGTTGAACTGCCCGCTCGGCCTCTTGACGGATCTCTCCTGATCCACCAAGTTTACGGCTCCATCTTGCGCTGGCTCATGCCTGCGTAGTTGGTTACGGCGTTGAGCATTGCTTGACATAGCGGCTGAGTCCATATGCCTGCTATAGCTCGGGCTCCGGCTTGGGCGAGGGGTTGAATGGATCCTGTCTCGACTATAAGAGTATGCATCCTGTTGTGCCAGAGCCATCTGAAGAAGTTCTCTCACCCTTCGTGTCTCAATTGCTGTCGGAGAGTCACTTTCCATCGAGAGAGCCGCCAAACGAGCTGACGCAGCGATGAGATTCTCCAAAGGGTTAGAAAAGTGACCCGGTGGTATTGGTGTGTAATGAGGCAGAGCAGTATTCATACGGGGTGGCTCCATGGCCCGTGGTTGAACCGGCGCCCCAGCCCCGGGTGTCGTGATCCGGTTTGCCTCCGGCGGGTTATTTGGACCAGCCTCGGGTGTGTGGAAGAGGTTCCTAGGATCGTAAGTCAGAGGCAGACGTGACTAAGTTTTCTGGTGCCTTCTCCTCATGACCTCGTTTGATGCGTTCAGATCCACCGAAAGCCGGAAAGTCTCCGCTTGAAGCTGCTGAGCACGAGCATCCAGAGCCGCCCGTTCTGCAGCCATCCTGACCTCTTCTGCTCCTAAGTTTTCTTTGGCCCGCGCCACCTCTTCGCATAGTCGTGACACCTCCGCGTCATGTTGAGCTTTATCCGCCGGCTCAACCACAACAGTCAACAGGGCCGTCATCCTATCCATGAGGTCCATCAGTACCTAAGCCGGTGTGCGTGCGGGGTCTCCTGACCCGGCCACTGCTGATCTGGTGGTTATCGCTGCTGCTGCTGTGGAATTATGACCTGGTTGAGTGCCAGCCATGAAGACTCCGGCTCGATTCAGTGGCTTAGAGAGGTCCGGAATACCGCTGCCATCGGAACAGCCCCCAAGCATGCCATCTTGTAGCTGATACAAAGAATCTATCTCGCCCGAGGACGACTCACCGTCAGAACAGATGGCCGTCTCACCGCCATCCACTGATCCTTCAAAGAATTCACCTCCATGGATGCAACCCACGAAGGCATGCCTCACGGCAGGTTGAGCCCGGACGGATCTCGCGCGCTGAGCCGTCTCGATGAGGTTGGTGCAGACGTCTGGCTCAGGGCCCGACTCGTCGATCCGGCCGATGAAGACATGGATACTGCCAAAGGGGACCCGGTACCCGTACTCAATTGAGCCGGCCTCGGGGCCCCATCCTTCGTCGTCGATGTAGAGCATGCCGCGACAACTTTTGTTCATCCGGCCCATAGCATATCCCTTGAGCCCTTCGAAGCTACCCTTCAAGAACTCAAATCCATCGTGCGGTGGCCCCACGGTGGGCGCCAACTGTCGTGGAATTATCACAGTAGATGTCCTAGAGAAAGGACTTAGTCATAGGGCCATCGCAACTAGGAAGCTTAAAGGGGTTAATCGGGACAAAGGACACGAGAGGTTTATACTGGTTCGGTGATAACCCACAAGTATAGGGGATCGCCAGTTTTCGAGGGTAGAGTATTCAACCCAAATTTATTCATTCGACACAAGGGGAGCCAAAGAATATTCTCAAGTATTAGCAGCTGAGTTGTCAATTCAACCACACCTGGAAACTTAATATCTGCAGCAAAGTGTTTAGTAGCAAAGTAATATGATAGTAGTGATAACGGTAACAAAAGGTAACAGTAGTAAAAGTAATGTTTTAGTTATTTTGTAGTGATGATAGCAATAGCAACGGAAAAGTAAATAAGTGGAGAACAATATATGGAAAGCTCGTAGGCAATGGATCGGTGATGGAGAATTATGCCGGATGCGGTTCATCATGTATTCCGAATATAGTCATATGTGCTTACGAAAAAGAACCTGCATGACATCTTTTGTCCTACCCTCCCGTGGCAGCGGGGTCCTTACGGAAACTAAGGGATATTAAGGCCTCCTTTTAATAGAGAACCGGAACAAAGCATTAACAAATAGTGAATACATGAACTCCTCAAACTACGGTCATCACTGGTAAGTATCCCGATTATTGTCACTTCGGGGTTAACGGATCATAACACATAATAGGTGACTATAGACTTGCAAGATAGGATCGAGAACACTCATATATTGATGAAAACATAATAGGTTCAGCTCTGAAATCATGGCACTCGGGCCCTAGTGACAAGCATTAAGCATAGCAAAGTCATAGCAACATTAATCTCAGAACATAGTGGACACTAGGGATCAAACCCTAACAAAACTAACTCGATTACATGATAGATCCCATCCAACCCATCACCGTCCAGCAAGCCTACGATGGAATTACTCACGCACGGCGGTGAGCATCATGAAGTTGGTGATGGAGAATCGTTGATGATGACGATGGCGACGGATTCCCCTCTCCGGAGCCCCGAACGGACTCCTGATCAGCCCTCTCGAGAGGTTTTAGGGCTTGGAGGCGGCTCCGTATCATAAAACACGATGATTTCTTCTCCCTGATTTTTTTCTCCCCGAAACTCAATATATGGAGTTGGAGTCGGAGAGGCAACAGGGGGCCCACAAGGTAGGGGACGCGCCCTAGGGGGGCAGGCGCGCCCCCCACCCTTGTGGAGAGGTGGTGGACCCCCTGGCCTTCATCTTTTGCAGGTATTTTTCTTATTTTCGGAAAAGTGGCTCCATGAAGTTTCAGGTCATTCCGAGAACGTTTGTTTCTGCACATAAATAACACCATGGTAATTCTACTGAAAACAACTCCAGTCCAGGTTAGTGTCATTCAAATCATGCAAGTTAGAGACCAAAACAAGGGCAAAAGTGTTTGGAAAAGTAGATACGACGAAGACATATCAACTCCCCAAAGCTTAAATCTTTGGTTGTCCTCAAGCAATTCAGTTGATAAACTGAAAGTGATAAAGAAAAACTTTTACAAACTCTGTTTGCTCTTGTTGTTGTAAATATGTAAAGCCAGCATTCAAGTTTTCAGCAAAGATTATAACTGACCACATTCGCAATAACGCATAGGTCTCAAGTTTACTCATATCAATAGCATAATCAACTAGCGAGCCATAATAATAAATCTTGGATGACAACACTTTTTCAAAACAATCATAATATGATATAACAAGATGGTATCTCGCTAGCCCTTTCTGAGACCGCAAAACATAAATGCAGAGCACCTTTAAAGACCAAGGACTGACTAGACACTGTAATTCATGGTAAAAGAGATCCAGTCAAGTCATACTCAATGTAAACTAACAGTAATGAATGCAAATGACAGCGGTGCTCTCCAACTGGTGCTTTTTAATAAGAGGATGAAGACTCAGCATAAAAGTAAATAGATAGTCCCTTCGCAAAGGGAAGCAGGGATTTGTAGAGGTGCCAAAGCTCGGTTTTGAAAGAGAGGTGAATAATATTTTGAGCGGTATACTTTCATTGTCAACATAACAACCAAGAGATGGCGATATCTTCCATGCTACACACATTATAGGCGGTTCCCAAACAGAATGGTAAAGTTTATACTCCCCCTTCCACCAACGAGTGCCTCCAACTAACAAGAGTCCCAGTGGGAGTTTTGTTTGCAATTATTTTGATTTAGTTTGCATAAAGCATGGGACTGGGCATCCCGGTGACCAGCCATTTATCTCGTGAGTGAGGAGCGGAGTCCACTCCTCTTGAGAATAACCCGCCTAACATGGAAGATACAGACAACCCTAGTTGATACATGATCTATTCGAGCATACAAAACAGGATATTTATTTGAAGGTTTAGAGTTTGGCACATACAAATTTACTTGGAACGGCAGGTAGATACCGTATATAGGTAGGTATCATGGACTCATGTGGAATAACTTTGGGGTTTAAGGAGTTTGGATGCACAAGCAGTATTCCCGCTTGGTACAGGTGAAGGCTAGCAAAAGACTGGGAAGCGACCAGCTAGAGAGCGACAACAGTCATGAACATGCATTAAAATTAATCAACACCGAATGCAAGCATGAGTAGGATATAATCCACCATGAACATAAATATCATGAAGGCTATGTTGATTTTGTTTCAACTACATGCATGAACATGTGCCAAGTCAAGTCACTTAAATCATTGAGAGGATGATACCACCCTATCATACCACATCATAACCATTTTAATAGCATGTAGGCACGCAAGGTAAACCATTATAACTCATAGCTAATCAAGCATGTCATAAGAAACTATGATCTCTAGTTGTCATTGCAAACATGCTTATTCATAATAGGCTGAATCAGGAACGATGAACTAATCATATTTACAAAAACAAAGGAGGTTGAGTTCATACCAACTTTTCTCATCTCAGCCAGTCCATCATATATCATCATAATTGCCTTTCACTTGCACGATCGAATGATGTGAATAATAATAATAGTGCATGTGCATTGGACTAAGCTGGAATCTGCAAGCATTCAATAAATAGGAGAAGACAAGGCAATATGGGCTCTTTTGTCAGATCAACAATAATGCATATAAGAGCCACTTCAACAATTTAATTATGGTCTTCTCCTATCGACCCCCAAAGAAAAGAAAAGAAATAAAACTATTTACACGGAAAAGCTCCCAACAAGCAAAAGAAGAACAGGAAATATTTTTGGGTTTTCTTTTTAATTACTACTACAAGCATGGAAGTAAACTAATTAAAAGCTACAACTAATTTTTTGATTTTTCTTAAGGTTTATTAAACACACAAGAAGAAAGCATAAAAAGGAAAATAAACTAGCATGGATGATACAATGAAAAAGTATGAGCACCGACATCTAGCAATGAGTGTGTGAACATAAATGTAATGTCGGTGGGAAATACGTACTCCCCCAAGCTTAGGCTTTTGACCTAAGTTGGTCTATGGCCATGGCTGGCCTGGCGGATATCGATAATAGTAGCTGGGGTCGTACTACGATGCAGCAGCTATCGCCTGTTGAGCTGCTGCGTGGCGACAAGCGGCCTCCTCTCTCCTCTCGTACTCATCTGCCTCCTCTCTGGTAATAGTATATCTTCCTCTTGCCTGATAATCAAAGAAGGCAGGAGCAGGGAGAGTAATATGGACAGCACGGCATCTGTCAAAGATTAGTCGATACTGGAGAGGTGATCCGTTCCTCTCGACAAACTGGTGTTGAACCATAGCATTAAAATCTAGATAAGCAGGAGGTAATTCAATATCATCTTCGCGTATGGCTACACCAAGAAAATTAGCTCTGCGGGTTGAATAAATTCCATCAAAGAAATCTCCATTAAATCTATTAAGATGTAACCTATGTGCAACAATGGCTCCCAAATTATAAGATTTGTCTCCTAACACAGCACTTCAAAGAATACTGAGGTTAGGGACACACATGTGACATGCCTCATCTTTACCATTAATGCATCTACCTATGAAGAGAGCAAAATTATGTATAGTAGGAAAGTGAATGCTCCCTATGGTAGCTTCTGTAATATCTCTAGATTCTCCCACAGTTATGCTTGGCAAGAAAATCTCTAAATTCAGATTTGCGAGGATCCCTTATACTACCCCATTGTGGAAGTTTGCAAGCAGTGGTAAAATCCTCTAAGTCCATAGTGTAAGATTTATCATAAAGATCAAACAGAACGGTTGGAGAATTACGTGAAGTTGAAAATTCAAACCTCCTCACAAAGGTACTGGTGAGGTTGTGATACTGGCTGCACTTATCTTCCTCGAAGCTCACAAAATCAGCGTTACGCAAATATGCATTGGATTCTTCCTTAATTCCCGCTCGAACCATAAAGTTCTCAAAAGGCCATTCACAAGGACGCACTCGAGCGTCTCTTGGTGGCTCGTCATCAGCATCACGCATTGCAAGCCTGGGTCCTTGCTTCCTTGAAGAACCACTTTGGAACATTTTCCTAAGCATATTTCGTCCACTGAAACATTCTGAAATTTTTTAGTAACTTCAAAATAAAGGTAAACCAAACTCAGTAATATTGGTAGCAACTACTCCTACAAGTTCCTAGGGCCTATATCATGCATCAAAACTACTTGGAACCATATAAATTTGACATGCAAGCTCAAGAACAGGGTCACCTAAGCAGCAAAAATTTGCAATGAATAAAGCACTAGAACAAAAACTAATTGGACCAATGTAGGAGTCACATACCAAGGAACAATCTCCCCAAGCAGTTTTGTGAGAGGTGCTTTGAGCAAGGAGATCGAAAATGGCAGCAAGATGAGCTAGAACTCGTGCTTGAGCTGGATATTCGTGTTTGCAGGAGGAAGATGAAGTGTGTGGGTGCAGGAATAAGTGGAGGAGGGCCACCATGGGCCCACGAGGCAGGGGGGCGCGCCTTCCACCCTCGTGGGCAGGTGGTTGACCCCCCTGTTGTGTTTTCAGTGCCAAATATTCTCAAATATTCCAAAAAAAAATCATATTTAAATTTCAGGGCATTTGGAGAACTTTTATTTTCAAGGTATTTTTATATTGCACGGATAATCAGATAACAAACAGAAAAAATATTTGTTCTTATTTTATTTAATATAAATAATAGAAAGTAAAAGTGGGGTACAGAAGGTTTTACCTTCTAGTTTCATCCACCTCATGATCATCAAAAGGAATCCACTAACAAGGTTGATCAAGTCTTGTTAATGAACTCATTCCGAATAACATGGAACCGGAGAAATTTCGAATAACACTATGTTACCTCAACGGGGATATGCACATCCCCAATAATAAGAATATCATATTTCTTCTTGACAGTAGGAAGAGGAAATTCAAAACCACCAAATATAATCGATGGCATTTTTCCAATAGAGTTGATACTATGAACTTGAGGTTGTTTCCTTGGAAACTGTATCGTATGCTCATTACCATTAACATCAAAAGTGGCATTGCCTTTAGTGCAATCAATAACAGCCCCTGCAGTATTCAAAAAGGGTCTTCCAAGAATAATAGACATACTACCGTCCTCGGGAATATCAAGAATAACAAAGTCCGTTAAAATAGTAACGTTTGCAACTACGACAAGCACATCCTCACAAATACCGACAGGTATAGCAGTTGATTTATCAGCCATTTGCAAAGATATTTCAGTAGGTGTCAACTTATTCAAATCAAGTCTACGATATAAAGAGAGAGGCATAACATTAACACTGGCTCCAAGATCACATAAAGATGTTTTAACATAGTTTCTTTTAATGGAGCATGGTATAGTGGGTACTCCTGGATCTCCAAGTTTCTTTGGTACTCCACCCTTAAAAGTATAATTAGCAAGCATGGTGGAAATTTCAGCTTCCGGTATCTTTCTTTTATTTGTAATAATATCTTTCATGTACTTAGCATAAGGATTGGTTTTGAGCATATCAGTTAATCGCATACGCAAAAAGATAGGTCTAATCATTTCAGTAAAGCGCTCAAAATCCTCATCATCCTTTTTCTTGGATGGGTTGGGAGGAAAAGGCATGGGTTTTTGAACCCAAGGCTCTCTTTCTTTACCATGTTTCCTAGCAACAATGTCTTTCTTATCATAACTTCTTTGACTGTGGGTTATCAAGATCAACAGCAGGTTCAATTTCTATATCATTATCATTACTAGGTTGAGCATCATCATGAACATTATTATTAGCATTATCACTAGTTTCAGGTTCATTACCAGATTGAATTTCAGTATCAGAAAATAGAAATATCATTTGGATTCTCAGGTGTTTCAACAATAGGATCACTAGAAGCATGCAAAGTCCTATCATTTTTTTTCTTTTTTAAAAGAACTAGGTATATCTATGTTATTTCTCTGAGAATCTTGCTCAATTCTCTTAGGGTGGCCTTCAGGATACAAAGGTTCCTGAGTCATTCTACCAGTTCTAGTAGCCACTCTAACAACATTATCATTATCTTTACTATTCAATTCATTGAGCAAATCATTTTGAGCTTTAAGTACTTGTTCTACTTGAGTGGTAACCATAGAAGCTTGTTTACTAATAAGTTTAAGCTCACCTTTAACATTAGCCATATAATCACCCAAGTGTTCAAGCATATTTGAATTGTATTTCAATTGTCTGCCAAAATAAGCATTAAAGTTTTCTTGCTTAGCCATAAATTTATCAAACTCATCTAAGCATGGGCTAGCAAATTATTAAATGGGATTTCAGCTTTATCATATCTATAGAGAGAATTTACCTTTACTACCTGTGTCAGGTTATCAAGACCACGAGTTACTTCAATAGGTAAAGGATTAAGATTATATGTTTCTTTTTCTTTCATAGATTTCTTTGCCTCTTGCATATCTTCAGGACTGAGAAATAGAATACCCCTCTTCGGAGTTTGCTTGGGAATAGGCTCAGGAATTGGCTCCGGAGGTGTCCAATTAATTTCATTTGTCAACATATTATTCAATAGAATTTCAGCTTCATCTGGTGTTCTTTCCCTGAAAACAGAACCAGCACAACTATCCAGGTAATCTCTGGAGGCATCGGTTAGTCCATTATAAAAGATATCAAGAATTTCATTTTTCTTAAGAGGATGATCACACAAAGCATTAAGTAATTGGAGAAGCGTCCCCAAGCTTGTGGGAGACTCTCTTCTTCTATTTGCACAAAATTATATATATCCCTTAAAGTAGCTTGTTTCTTATGAGTAGGGAAATATTTAGAAGAGAAGTAATAAATCATATCCTGGGGACTACGCACACAACCAGGATCAAGAGAATTAAACCATATCTTAGCATCACCTTTTAATGAGAATGGAAATATTTCAAGGATATAAAAGTAACGAGTTCTCTCATCTTTAGTGAACAGGGTGGCTATATCATTCAATTTAGTAAGATGTGCCAAAACAGTTTCAGATTCATAACCATGAAAAGGATCAGATTCAACCAAAGTAATCATATCAGGATCAACAGAGAATTCATAATCCTTATCAGTAACAAAGATAGGTGAAGTAGTAAAAGCAGGGTCAGGTTTCATTCTAGCATTTAGAGATTGCTTACTCCATTTAGCTAATAACCTTTTGAGTTCATTTCTATTTTTGCAAGCTAAAATAGCTGAAGAAGCTTCTTGATCAAAAACATAACCCTTAGGAATAACAAGTGATTCTTCATCATAACTTTCATCAGTATTTTCAATCTCTCTAGCCCTAGCAAGTTGTTCATCAAGAAAATCACTAAGCGGCACAGTAGTATCAGGCATAGAGGTAGTTTCATCATAAATATCATGCATAGCAGAAGTGGCATCATCAATAACATGCGACATATCAGAACGAATAGCAAAAGCAGGTGTAGGTGTCGCAAGCTTACTCATAACAGAAGGTGAATCAAGTGCAGGGCTAGATGGCAGTTCCTTACCTCCCCTCGTAGTTGAGGGATAGATCTTGGTTTTTGGATCTCTCAAGTTCTTCATAATGATAAGCGGATATATATCCCAAGTGACTCAAAGAATAGAGCTATGCTCCTCGGCAACGGCGCCAGAAAATAGTCTTGATAACCCACAAGTATAGGGGATCGCGACAGTTTTTGAGGGTAGAGTATTCAACCCAAATTTATTGATTCGACACAAGGGGAGCCAAAGAATATTCTCAAGTATTAGCAGCTAAGTTGTCAATTCAACCACACCTGGAAACTTAATATCTGCAGCAAAGTGTTTAGTAGCAAAGTAATATGATAGTGGTGATAACGGTAGCAAAAGGTAACAATAGTAAAAGTAATGTTTTTGGTATTTTGTCGTGATGATAGCAATAGCAACGGAAAAGTAAATAAGCGAAGAACAATATATGAAAAGCTCGTAGGCAATGGATCGGTGATAGAGAATTATGCCGGATGCGGTTCATCATGTAAAAGTCATAACCTAGGGTGACACGGAACTAGCTCCAGTTCATTGATATAATGTAGGCATGTATGCCGAATATAGTCCTACGTGCTTATGGAAAAGAACTTGCATAACATCTTTTGTCGTACCCTCCCGTGGCAGCGGGGTCCTTATGGAATCTAAGGGATATTAAGGCCTCCTTTTAATAGAGAACCGGAATAGAGCATTAACACATAGTGAATACATGAACTCCTCAAACTACGGTCATCACCGGTAAGTGTCCCGATTATTGTCACTTCAGGGTTAACGGATCATAGCACATAATAGGTGACTATACAGTTGCAAGATAGGATCAAGAACACTCATATATTGATGAAAACATAATAGGTTCAGATCTGAAATCATGGCACTCGGGCCCTAGTGACAGGCATTAAGCATAGCAAAGTCATAGCAACATCAATCTCAGAACATAGTGGAGACTAGGGATCATACCCTAACAAAACTAACTCGATTACATGATAGATCCCATCCAACCCATCACCGTCCAGCAAGCCTATGATGGAATTACTCACGCACGGCGGTGAGCATCATGAAATTGGTGATGGAGGATGGTTGATTATGACGATGGCGATGGATTCCCCTCTCCGGAGCCCCGAACGGACTCCAGATCAGCCCTCCCGGGAGGTTTTAGGGCTTGGCGGTGGCTCCGTATCGTAAAGCGCGATGATTTCCTCTCCCTTATTTTTTTCTCTCCAAAACTCAATATATGGAGTTGGAGTTGGAGTCGGAGAGGCAACAGGGGGCCCACGAGGTAGGGGGCGCGCCCCCCACCCTCGTTGAGAGGTGGTGGGCCCCCTGGCCTTCATCTTTTGCAGGTATTTTTTTTATTTTCTGAAAAGTGGCTCCGTGAAGTTTCAGGTCATTCCGAGAACGTTTGTTTTTGCACATAAATAACACCATGGTAATTCTGCTGAAAACTGCGTCAGTCCGGGTTAGTTCCATTCAAATCATGCAAGTTAGTGTCCAAAACAAGGGCAAAAGTGTTTGAAAAAGTAGATACGACGGAGACGTATCATTCGGCCCCTTACCGTGAAGGTAAAGCCTAGTCCAGTTTGTTTTTGTATTTCTAGGTTTCGATGACCAAGGAGTGAATCCGCTAGCTTGGCTATCGATCTACCGTCTCTTTTCCTAAGCCGCCACTGTGTCGTCCCCTTATATACACGGGTTGACGCCTGGCGGCCTACAGAGTCCCGGCCAGCTCATAAAACGTATCCGGCTCGGTGACTTCTTTTATATGCCTTTCTTTACAAGTCTTTCTTTACATATGGCGGTTTACAATATTGGGCCTTAAGCCGTCTCTGGGATTAGGCCTTCTACAAGTCTTAATAAACTATCACCTTGAACGTTTACTGGGCTTCTTCTCGTAACCCGCCATTGGGGTTGACCCGGCCCCTCCTGGGCGGGTCATACCTGGTAGCTATATCCCCAACAAGAATGGTTGTTGATTATCGGGCTTTGAATGAAGTGACGATCAAGAACAAGTACCCACTACCGATGATCAACGATCTATTTGACCAGTTGCAAGGAGCTACAGTATTCTCCAAGATTGATCTTCGATCAGGATACCACCAGTTCAAGATTCGAGAACAGGATATACCTAAGATAGCTTTTACCACAAGGTATGGGCTATATGAGTACACGGTCATGTAATTTGGACTAACTAATGCCCCTGCCTATTTTATGAGTATGATGAACAAGGTATTCATGGAGTTTTTGGATAAGTTTGTTATGGTGTTCATTGATGATATTTTGGTGTACTCAAAGAATAAAGAGGAACACAAGGAACACTTGCGCTTAGTTCTCGAGAAGCTCAAGGAACACCACTTGTATGCCAAGTTTAGCAAGTGTGAGTTTTGGTTGAAGGAAGTTGGATTTCTTGGACATGTTATATCAGGAGAAGGTATAGCCGTGGACCCTACCAAGGTTCAGTCGGTCACTGAGTGGTTGGCACCCACCTCAGTTGGAGAGATCCGCAGTTTTCTGGGACTCACAGGATATTATAGGAGGTTCATTGAGAATTTTCTCAAGATTGCAAAACCCATGATGGAGTTGTTGAATAAGGACACCAAATTCAAATGGACCGAGGATTGTAAGGCCAGTTTTCAGGAGTTGAAGAGACGTTTGGCTACAGCCCCAATGCTGATTCTTCCGGATATACGCAAGGATTTCCAAGTGTATTGCGACGCTTCTCGCTTGGGACATGGAGGTTTACTTATGCAAGACGGAAGAGTTGTTTCATATGCCTCACGGCAGCTATGACCTCACGAGTTCAATTATGCCACACATGATTTGGATTTAGCAGCCGTAGTGCATGCGCTCAAGACCTGGAGACATTTTCTGATTGGAAACCGATGTGATGTGTACACGAATCACAAGAGTTTGAAGTACATTTTCACGCAGAAGAAGTCGAATCACAGGCTGAGAAGATGGTTGGAGCTAATAAAGGATTACGATATGAAGTTGCATTATCATCCCGGAAAGGCCAATGTCGTAGCAGATGCTTTGAGCCGCAAGAGTTATGCCAATACCCTCGTAAGTGGAGGATTACCACATGAGTTAGTTGACGATCTCAAGGAACTTCGTTTGGAGATAGTTCCAAGAGGTTTTGTTGCAGCAATGGAGGTTCAGTCTACCTTATTGGGAAATATTCAAGAAGCTGAGAAGGATGATAAGGAAATTGCTGAAATAAAGGAGAAGATGAGCAAAGGAAAAGCCAAAGGTTTTCGTGAGGATGAGCACAAAACTTTATGGTTTGAGGATCGTGTATATGTGCCCAATAATACGGAGATCAGGAAGTTAATACTTCAGGAAGCCCATGACTTGCCATACTCGATTCACCCCAAAAACACCCAGATGTATTTGGATTTGAAGGAATGTTTCTGGTGGACAGGTATGAAGAAGGATATTTGTCGGATCACGGGTTCCGGCAAAACCCATAAGGTTCGAACAATAGGGTGCGCGCGAAGATCTCCTCGCTATCAATCCACGTCCTAACTTAGCTAAGATCTCACGAACTAACTCGACGAACTCGCAACACAAAGGACACAAGATTTATACTAGTTCGGGCCACCGTTGTGGTGTAATACCCTACTCCAGTGTGGTGGTGGATTGCCTCTTGGGCTGATGATGAACAGTACAAGGGGAAGAAGAGTCTCCTGAGGTTGAGGTGTTCTTATGCTTGGTGAACTTGTGTGTGTGTGAAGATCTGGTCCAAGATCCTCTTTTTCTAGCTACGATGGTGGCTAGTTCTATTTATAGTGGCCTTGGTCCTCTCCCCAAATATTGAGCGGGAAGGGAGCCAACAACGACCAATTTGAAAGGGGACAACTAGTACAAGCTATCCTCACAAAAGCAGTCTTTGCCTGCAAAAGGCTCTGGTGGTGATGGCGTCATGGGCTCCACGGTGACCTCCGTCTTGCCGTCCTTCTAGTCTTGGTCTCATTGCACCAATATGGAAACCTTTGCTTGATACCTCGGTACTCCGGGCCTGCGCTTGCCCCCTTAGCACCAAAGAGGAAACAAGGACGCTGCGCGCGCTGGCGCCCGCCTGGCGCCCGCCTGGTCTCGATCGTCATGGCTCACATCATGAGAACCTCGCGAGGTTTGCCTGGCCTTGAACTCTCCGCCCCTCACGAACCATCCTGGTGAGGCCGTTCCTGAGGAGGTCTTGTGTCGTCCGCCTCACGAGGCTTGGCCCCTCGCGAGGGTCTTGATTCCTTGTCGATGAAGATGGGCTGTACAGGCTTGCTAGCAAAGCCATGCCATGGGCTGCAGGCAGGCAATTGTGGGGACCCCCATTCCCAAAACGCCGACAGTTGCCCCCGGGCCCAAGGCACGCTCGGGCTTGGCTTCGAGGCAAAGCCAAAGGTCAAGCGCGGGGCACCGCGGGCCCCAAATAGCATGCGGCCTTGGTCGACGCGTGGCGGTTGATTGGACGTGGGCGTCTCCGCTTCCCCATGCTGCCTTGGTACCCGCCTGGCTAAACGGCCACCGCGGTTTACATGGTTATTCTTCCATCGCTTGCGCCACTCTCCTCCAATTCCTCTGCTTCCCCCAGACTCTGCTCCTCTTTCCAATCTGACCTTAGCTCTGCTCGCCCCATCGCCATGGCACCGACGCAAGCGGATAAGGGGAAGAAGCCTCTGTCTTCGACTAGTAGGCCGATCACTGGTGCTCAATGATGAGGCCATGGGCAAGGTGCGTCCCATCCTCATATCCAGCTTCAATGAGTGGGGAGAGACGGTGGCTTGGCCTACATCCCGTGCTGGCATTGACCGGACGGCCACTGAGGTCCCCTTCTTCATCGACGCCCTCTAGGCCGGCTTGGTCCCTCCTTTCTCCGCCTTCCTCAACGCAGTGCTTTCCCATTATGAGATACACATGTTGCACCTTGATCCCCAATCCATGACCCTTCTTGCCGTCTTCGCCTTCGTTTGTGAGGCCATGATAGGCATTACTCCTTCCGTGGCTCTTCTCCGCCACTTCTTCTCGCTACACCTGATTGATCCTCGGCAGAGCTCAGGATGCCTGAGCCTTCAAGCCATGGCGGCGACGGGGTTGACTTCGAACTTCCACCATCCACAAGCAGGTTTCGTACACAGTGGGTGTTCATTGACACCGGAGTGCTCAGCCCCCTGCTCTCCTCTCCATCAGGTCCCGCCATTCCTAACTCTGGTTGGTGCCACCGGAGGCTCGCCGATTAGCGCCTTGTCCCGATCTGGCTCAGGTTGAGGTGGCTCAAAGACCTTGGTGTGACTACGCCTATGGTGGTGAGGGAGTTCGTCCGGCACCGAATCGCTCCGCTTAAGCGCCACTCCTGGCTGATGTGGGCATTGCTCAGCAGCCAGGACCACATGAGACTTCAGGAGTCTAAGCTCCCCCATGAGGCACGGCGAATGGTGCTTGAGGTCCTGACGTGCGTCCCGTTGCCAGACGACTTGCCGAGGAAGAGTTGTGTTTTGTACCGCTGCTCAAACAAGATGACCTTCGTAGAGCGGATGCCCTCCTTCGACGAGTGGGGGCTGCGCCCAGTCGGCCTCGTGTGGTGATAACCCACAAGTATAGGGGATCGCAACAGTTTTCGATAAGTAAGAGTGTCGAGCCCAATGAGGATCTAAAGGTAGAACAAATATTCCCTCAAGTTCTATCGACCACCGATACAACTCTACGCACGCTTGACGTTCGCTTTACCTAGAACAAGTATGAAACTAGAAGTACTTTGTAGGTGTTTTCGGAAAGGCTTGCAAGAAAGTAAAGAGCACAAAAATAAAACTAGGGGCTATTAAGGTAAAGAAGCAGCTAAAGTAAATATAGCGAGTGTGGAAAAGTGGTGGTAGGAGTTGTGAAATTGTCCCTTAAGCAATTGGACCGATAGCAAGTATTATGTGGGAGAGGCCACTGCTAGCATGTCATCCCTTACTTGGAATTCTATGCACTTATGATTGGAACTATTAGCAAGCATCCGTAACTACTAATGTTCATTAAGGTAAAACCCAACCATAGCATTAAGATATATTGGTCCCCCTTCAATCCCGTATGCATCAATTTCTATGCTAGGTTGAAGCTTCTGTCACTCTTGCCCTCCAATACATAGTCCTATCAACATACAACTAACCCTATGGTGTGATCCACACGCGCGCTCATATGATGGGCACCAAAGGACAGCAACATAACCACAAGCAAATTAAATCAATCATAGCAATTCATCAACCACCGATAGGACAACGAAAATCTACTCAGACATCATAGGATGGCAACACATCATTGGATAATAATATGAAGCATAAAGCACCATGTTCAAGTAGAGGGTACAACGGGTTGCGGGAGAGTGGACTGCTGTAGATAGAGGGGGGAAGGTGATGGAGATGTTGGTGAAGATGGCGGAGGTGTTCCGGCGCCACCGGAGGAGAGGGGGAGAGGGGCCCCCTTCTTACTCTTCTTCCTTGACCTCCTCCCTAGATGGGAGAAGGGTTTCCCCTCTGGTCCTTGCCTCCATGGCATGGGAGGGGCGAGAGCCCCTCCGATATTGGATCTATCTCTCTGTTTCTCTCTGGTTCTGCGTTCTCAGATTCTTCCCTTTCACCATTTCTTATATTCCCGGAGATCTGTAACTCCGATTGGGCTGAAATTTTAACAAGATATCTATCCAGATATTAGCTTCCTTGCGGCGAAAGAAGGGCTCCAACCACCTTACAGGGTGGCCACGAGGGTCAGGGGCGCGCCTGACACCCTGCGGCCGCCCCCCTACCTCGTGCCCCCTCGGGCACCGTCTCGCGATGATTCCACTTCCCAAAATTCATAAATATTCCAAAATAAATCTCCGTCAGTTTTTATTCCGTTTGGACTCTGTTTGTTATGGGTTTTCTGCGAAACAAAAAAACATGCAACAAACAAGAACTAGCACTCGGCACTGGATCAATATGTTAGTCCCAAAATAGTATAAAAAGTTGCCAAAAGTATATGAAAGTTGAATAATATTAGCATGGAACAATCAAAAATTATAGATACGACGGAGACGTATCATGGGGCCCCATGAGAACCCCATCATCGTGGTCCCTCTCCTTGATGCTGGCGTCGAGCTCGCCCCAAGTGTTGGTGTAGGGGGGCGTGCACCGCTGGGGGCCGATAGTGAAGGTGCCGAGATGCTGATGCCGCACAGGGCTCCCGAGGCGTCGACCTCGGGGTCTCGTGACTCTTGCCCTGGAGCGGCGGTTGAAGGGGCGACGCAGCCCGCGTCTCCCGCGGCTGGGGCTCCTGAGGCCTCAGCAAGTCACTTCGAGGCAGAGCCGGCTAGCTCTCCTCAGCTTGGCGCTTCTGAAGCTACCCCTCCGAGCACTTCTCCAGCCGCGCCTCGTGTCAGCCTCCATGTCCAGCGCTTCGGCTAGCTTTGCATGGACTTGAAGAACTCCGCAAGAGAAAGGGGTCCCCGAGCTGCGGCAGCGGCACCTTCGGGCCATTAAAACGGAGGAAGTATATCTCTGTCGACGAGAAAGTACCTTATCTTGGTGATCTTCTGCGTGTTGCTTTCCTTCCTGACGATTATCTCCTCAGGACCCCTTCAGCCAAGGCCGCGAAACCTCCTGAGAAGCAGCACCCTCTCGCCCCATTGCACCCGCCAAGCTCGAGCGCTGCAGGCTCGTGCGCTGCCCACAGCGTGGGGTTAACCGTGGGAGTTGGCCCGTCATCAAGGTGTCTTGAGCTTGCGTCATCGCTATCTTTTCTTTGTGGCCTTGCTCAGAGCACAGCAAGCGTGCCAAGGGCTCCTCCCCTGGTCGCGGTCGGCGGCTGGCTGGCTTCGATCCCGGGGTGTTCTTCAAGCTGCAGGCCCCGTTTAGTTCGGGCCCCTCGCGAGGCCCAGCTGGCGCCTGGGGCAGCGGCAGCCCCTTGCTGAGAGGGGGCGCACCACGTCGGGCGTCGCCCACAGCCCCCGGGATGGCTCGTGCGCTTGTCTTCGAGCACAGGCGGAGCGTTGTTCGTCATGAGCTCTTCCAGGAGGCGATGGGAGCGATGAACCGACTCAGTGAAGAACTCGTGGGTGTCAACGCGTGCCTTGAGGCCGAGGGTCTTCGGTTGGCAGAGGAGTGGCACAAGCTGAAGGTGGCCATCAACCTCGGGCGCCACCAGCGCGAGCTGGATAACGTGAAGGCTGAGGCTTCCCTCGCAGCCTCCCGTGAGGCCTGCTCCCTAGCTCTGGAAGAGGCTCGGGAAGCTGATCGCCGTCGTGAGGCCGCGGAGAAACGCGTGTGGGAGCTCCAAGCCTGGAGTGCCGTCTTGGATCAGCAGGTGGAGGCGCGCAGGGCTGCCCTTGCGTCGTTGAGGGGGACGCCCGCCGAGGAGGAAGAGATCCGGAAGCGCGAGGAGGTGCTGGTGCTGGAAGCTGTGGAGCGCAGCCTTGAACTCGAACGGCTGGAGATGAGGGAGCGCTAGGTTGCTCAGGCGGAGGACGACGTCGGCGCGCGCGAGGTCAGGGCCCAGGAGGAAGTCGACCGCCGGGTGGCTAAGGCTCGCGCGGATCTCGAGAGCAGGCACGACCTAAAGCCGAAGCTCATGGATGCCGGGGCTGCTGGTAGGACTTCGGCCCTCAAGTACCGGTTGGTCGAGGTGGAGTGATACGTCTCCAACGTATCTATAATTTTTGATTGTTCCATGCTATTATATTATCAACCTTGGATGTTTTATATGCATTTATATGCTATTTTATATGATTTTTGGGACTAACCTATTAACCTAGAGCCCAGGGCCAGTTTCTGTTTTTTCCTTGTTTTAGAGTATTGCAGAAAAGGAAAATCAAACGGAGTCCAATTGACCTGAAACTTCACGGAACTTATTTTTGGAACGGAAGCAACCTGATAGACTTGGAGTGCATGTCAGGAAAGAAACGAGGGAGCCACGAGGTAGGGGGCGCGCCCTCCACCCTCATGGGCCGCTCGTGGCTCCCCTGACGTACTTCTTCCGCCCATATATCTTCATATACCCTAAAAACATCTGGGAGCACAATAGATCGGGAGTTCCACCGCCAGAAGCCTCCGTAGCCACCGAAAACAAATCTAGACCCGTTCCGGCACCCTGCTGAAGGGGGAATCCCTCTCCGGTGGCCATCTTCATCATCCCAGTGCTCGCCATGACGAGGCGGGAGTAGTTCTCCCTCGGGGCGAGGGTATGTACCAGTAGCTATGTGTTTGATCTCTCTCTCTTTCGTGTTCTTGAGGTGGTACGATATTGATGTATAGCTAGCTTTGCTATTATAGTTGGATCTTATGATGTTTCTCCCCCTCTACTCTCTTGTAATGGATTGAGTTTTCCCTTTGAAGTTATCTTATCGGATTGAGTCTTTAAGGATTTGAGAACACTTGATGTATGTCTTGCGTGGGATACCTGTGGTGACAATGGGGTATTATATGATCCACTTGATGTATGTTTTGGTGATCAACTTGCGGGTTCCGTGACCTTGGGAATCTATGCATAGGGGTTGGCACACGTTTTTGTCTTGACTCTCCGGTAGAAACTTTGGGGCACTCTTTGAGGTTCTATCTGTTGCTTGAATAGATGAATATGAGATTGTGTGATGTATATCGTATAATCATACCCACGGATACTTGAGGTCACATTGGAGTATCTTGGTGACATTAGGGTTTTGGTTGATTTGTGTCTTAAGGTGTTATTCTAGTACGAACTCTAGGGCTGTTTGTGACACTTATAGGAATAGCCCAATGCATTGATTGGAAAGAATAACTTTGAGGTGGTTTCGTACCCTACCATAATATCTTCGTTTGTTCTCCGCTATTAGTGACTTTGGAGTGACTCTTTGTTGCATGTTGAGGGATAGTTATGTGATCCAATTATGGTATTACTGTTGAGAGAACTTGCACTAGTGAAAGTATGAACCCTAGGCCTTGTTTCCTAGCATTGCAATACCGTTTGTGCTCACTTTTATTATTAGTTACCTTGCTGTTTTTATATTTTCAGATTACATATCACTTGTATCACCATCTCTTCGCCGAACTAGTGCACCTATACATTTTACCATTGCATTGGGTGTGTTGGGGACACAAGAGACTCTTTGTTATTTGGTTGCAGGGTTTCTTGAGAGAGACCATCTTCATCCTAAGCCTCCCACGGATTGATAAACCTTAGGTCATCCACTTGAGGGAAATTTGCTACTGTCCTACAAACCTCTGCACTTGGAGGCCCAACAATGTCTACAAGAAGAAGGTTGTGTAGTAGACATCAAGCTCTTTTCTGGCGCCGTTGCCGGGGAGGTTAGCGCTTGAAGGTATATCTTTAGATCTTGCAAGCGAATCTTTTTGTTTCTTGTTTTAGCACTAGTTTAGTTTATAATACAAAACTACAAAAAAATATGGAATTGAGTTTGCCTCATACGCTTCATCTTTTTAATATCTTTCGTGAGTATGATGGAAAGGAAATTGTGCCAAAGTGTTAGAAGAAGAATGCATTAAAATGTTTGGCATTAAATCTTTGAATGATGAGCATGGTTGCAATGTTGTTAGTATGAATTCCTTGAATATCCATGATGCTAATGATACGCAAAGCCACAAGATTGGGGAAGCTATGTTTGATGAAGATGATATTTTTTGTCACCTAAGTTTTGATGAGAAAATTTATTATGATGAAAGCATGCCTCCTATTTATGATGATTATATTGATGAAAGCGGTTTCGGAGAGGTCCTGACTTTATTTAGTGATGATTCCACTATTTTTGGAAGAGGTTCCAATTGATTATGAGAACAAAGTTGCTACCTATGATGATTATTGTGATGACTTGTATGCTATTAAGAATAATGATATGCATGAAACTTTTCACCATGATTTTAGTTTTCAATTGGATTATGCCTCACATGATAATTATTCTGTTGAGTTTGCTCCCACTATTATTCATGAGAAGAATTTTTCTTGTGTGGAGAGTAATAAAATTTCTATGCTTGTAGATCATGAAAAGATTGCTTTAGGTGTGGGTTATATTGTTGAATTCATTCATGATTCTAATGAAAATTATTATTAGGGAGGAATATATGCTTGTAGGAATTGCAATAATATCAAGTTTCCTCTCTATGTGCTTAAGATCTTGAAGTTATGCTTGTTTTGCTTTCCTATGCTAGTTGATTATTGCTCCCACAAGTTGTCCGCTCACAAAATCCCTATGCATAGGAAGTGGGTTAGACTTTAATGTGTTAGTCATATTCTTCATGGTGCTCTCTTTATGTTTCAATTCTTATCCTTTATGTGAGCATCGTTTAAATCATCATGCCTAGCTAGGGGCGTTAAACGATAGCGCTTGTTGGGAGGCAACCCAATTTTATTTTTATTCCATGCTTTTTGCTCTTGTTTAGTTATAAATAAATTATCTAGCCTCTGTTTTGGTTGTTTTTTTGTGTTTAATTAGTGTTTGTGCCAAGTAGAACCGTTGGGAAGACTTGGGGAAAGTCTTTGCGATCATGCTGTAAAAAACAGAAACTCTAGCGCTCACGAGAATTGCTGCCATTTTTTTTATTGGAGAGTGCTATTTAGTTAATTATTTTTGCAGATGATTAATAGATAAATTCCTCACGTTCAAAAATTTATTTTAGAATTTTTGGGGTTCCAGAAGTTTGCATTAGTTACAGATTACTACAGACTGTTCTGTTTTTGACAGATTCTGTTTTTCATGTGTTGTTTACTTATTTTGATGAATCTATGGCTAGTAAAAGAGTTTGTAAACCATAGAAAGTTGAAATACAGTAGGTTTAACACCAATATAAGTAAAGAATGAGTTCATTACAGTACCTTGAGGTGGTGTTTTGTTTTCTTTCGCTAACGGAGCTTATGAGTTTTCTGTTAAGTTTTGTGTTGTGAAGTTTTCAAGTTTTGGGTAAAGATTCGATGGATTATGGAACAAGGAGTGGCAAGAGCCTAAGCTTGGGGATGCCCAAGGCACCCCAAGGTAATATTCAAGGACAACCAAGAGCCTAAGCTTGGGGATGCCCCGGAAGGCATCCCCTCTTTCGTCTTCATTCATCGGTAACTTTACTTGGAGCTATATTTTTATTCGCCACATGATATGTGTTTTGCTTGGAGCGTCATTTTATTTTCTTTTGTTTTGCTTGCTGCTTGAATAAAATACCAAGATCTTAAATTCTTAAATGTTAGAGAGTCTTCACATAGTTGCATAATTATTCGACTACTCATTGATCTTCACTTATATCTTTTGGAGAAGTTTGTCATTTGCTCTAGTGCTTCACTTATATCCTTTTAGAGCACAGCGGTGGTTTTATTTTGAAGAAATAGTTGAACTCTCATGCTTCACTTATATTATTTTGAGAGTCTTTAGAATAGCATGGTAATTTGCTTTGGTTATGAATTTAGTCCTAATATGATGGGCATCCAAGAGGGATATAATAAAAACTTTCATATAAAGTGCATTGAATACTATGAGAAGTTTGATACTTGATGATTGTTTTGAGATATGAGGATGGTAATATTAGAGTCATGCTAGTGAGTAGTTGTGAATTTGAGAGATACTTGTGTTAAAGTTTGTGATTCTCGTAGCATGCACGTATGCTGAACCGTTATGTGATGAAGTCGGAGCATGATTTATTTATTGATTGTCTTCCTTATTAGTGGCGGTGGGGACGAGCGATGGTCTTTTCCTACCAATCTATCCCCCTAGGAGCATGCGCGTAGTACTTTGTTCCGATAACTAATAGATTTTTGCAATAAGTATGTGAGTTCTTTATGACTAATGTTGAGTCCATGGATTATACGCACTCTCACCCTTCCACCATTGCTAGCCTCTCTAGTACCGCGCAACTTTCGCCGGTACCATAAACCCACCATATACGTTCCTCAAAACAGCCACCATACCTACCTATTATGGCATTTCCTTAGCCATTCTGAGATATATTGCCATGCAACTTTCCACCGTTTCGTTATTATGACACGCTTCATCATTGTCATATTGCTATGCATGATCATGTAGTTGACATTGTATTTGTGGCAAAGCCACCCATTCATAATTCTTTCATACATGTCACTCATGAGCCATTGCACATCCCGGTACACCGCCGGAGGTATTCATATAGAGTCATATCTTGTTCTAAGTATCAAGTTGTAATTCTTGACTTGTAAGTAAATAAAAGTGTGATGATCATCATTATTAGAGCATTGTCCCAGTGAGGAAAGGATGATGGAGACTATGATTCCCCCACAAGTTGGGATGAGACTCCAGACTAAATTAAAAAAAGGCCGTAAAAAGGAGAAAGGCCCAAATAAATAAATAAAAAAGAGGCCATAAAAAGGAGAAGGCCCAAATAAAAAATAAAAAAATGAGAGAAAAAGAGAGAAGGGGCAATGCTACTATCCTTTTACCACACTTGTGCTTCAAAGTAGCACCATGATCTTCATGATAGAGAGTCTCCTATGTTGTCACTTTCATATACTAGTGGGAATCTTTCATTATAGAACTTGGCTTGTATATTCCAATGATGGGCTTCCTCAAAATGCCCTAGGTCTTCGTGAGCAAGCGAGTTCGATGCACACCCACTTAGTTTCTTTTTGAGCTTTCATACACTTATAGCTCTGGTGCATCCGTTGCATGGCAATCCCTCCTCACTCACATTGATATCTATTGATGGGCATCTCCATAGCCCATTGATACGCCTAGTTGATGGGAGACTATCTTCTCCCTTTTTGTCTTCTCGACAACTATCCTTCTATTCCACCTATAGTGCTATATCCATGGCTCACACTCATGTATTGCGTGAAAATTGAAAAAGTTTGAGAACATCAAAAGTATGAAACAATTGCATGTCTTGTCATCGGGGTTGTGCATGATTTAAATACTTTGTGTGGTGAAGATGGAGCATAGCCAGACTATATGATTTTGTAGGGATAGCTTTCTTTGGCCATGTTATTTTGAGAAGACATGATTGCTTGGTTAGTATGCTTGAAGTATTATTATTTTTATGTCAATATTAAACTTTTGTCTTGAATCTTATGGATCTGAATATTCTTGCCACAATAAAGAGAACTACATGGATAAATATGTTAGGTAGCATTCCACATCAAAAATTCTGTTTTTATCATTTACCTACTCGAGGACGAGCAGGAATTAAGCTTGGGGATGCTGATATGTCTCCAACGTATCTATAATTTTTTATTGTTCCATGCTATTATATTATCAACCTTGGATGTTTTATATGCATTTATATGCTATTTTATTTTGGGACTAACCTATTAACCTAGAACCCAGTGCCAGTTTCTGTTTTTTCCTTGTTTTAGAGTATCACAGAAAAGGAAAATCAAACGGAGTCCAATTGACCCGAAACTTCACGGAACTTATTTTTGGAATGGAAGCAACCTGATAGACTTGGAGTGCACGTCACGAAAGAAATGAGGGAGCTACGAGGTAGGGAGCGCGCCCTCCACCCTCGTGGGCCCCTCGTGGCTCCCCTCACGTACTTCTTCTGCCTATATATCTCCATATACCCTAGAAACATCCGGGAGCACAATAGATCGGGAGTTCCGCCGCCAGAAGCTTCCGTAGCCACCGAAAACCAATCTAGACCCATTCCGGCACCCTGCCGGAGGGGGAATCCCTCTCCGGTGGCCATCTTCATCATCCCGGTGCTCTCCATGATGAGGAAGGAGTAGTTCTCCCTTGGGGCTGAGGGTATGTACCAGTAGCTATGTGTTTGATCTCTCTCTCTCTCTCTCGTGTTCTTGAGGTGATACGATATTGATGTATCACGAGCTTTGATATTATAGTTGGATCTTATGATGTTTCTCCCCCTCTACTCTCTTGTAATGGATTGAGTTTTCCCTTTGAAGTTATCTTATCGGATTGAGTCTTTAAGGATTTGAGAACACTTGATGTATGTCTTGCGTGGGATACTTGTGGTTACAATGGGGTATTATATGATCCACTTGATGTATGTTTTGGTGATCAACTTGCGGGTTCCGTGACCTTGGGAATCTATGCATAGGGGTTGGCACATGTTTTCGTCTTGACTCTCCGGTAGAAACTTTGGGTCAATCTTTGAGGTTCTATGTGTTGGTTGAATAGATGAATCTGAGATTGTGTGATGCATATCGTATAATCATACCCATGGATACTTGAGGTGACATTGGAGTATCTAGGTGACATTAGGGTTCTGGTTGATTTGTGTCTTAAGGTGTTATTCTAGTACGAACTCTAGGGCTGTTTGTGACACTTATAGGAATAGCCCAACGGATTGATTGGAAAGAATAACTTTGAGGTGGTTTTGTACCCTACCATAATCTCTTGATTTGTTCTCCGCTATTAGTGACTTTGGAATGACTATTTGTTGCATGTTGAGGGATAGTTATGTGATCCAATTATGTTATTATTGTTGAGAGAACTTGCACTAGTGAAAGTATGAACCCTAGGCCTTGTTTCCTAGCATTGCAATACCATTTGTGCTCACTTTTATCATTAGATACCTTGCTTTTTTTTATATTTCAGATTACAAAAACCTTTATCTACCATCCATACACAACTTGTATCACCATCTCTTCGCCGAACTAGTGCGCCTATACAATTTACCATTGTATAGGGTGTGTTGGGGACACAAGAGACTCTTTGTTATTTGGTTGCAGGGTTGCTTGAGAGACACCATCTTCGTCCTACGCCTCCCACGGATTGATAAACTTTAGGTCATCCATTTGATGGAAATTTGCTACTGTCCTACAAACTTCTGCACTTGGAGACCCAACAGCGTCTTCAAGAAGAAGGTTGTGTAGTAGACATCATGGAGCGGCGCGAGGAGGCCACCGCATCCACCCTGGCCTCGGCGCAGGCTGAGCTGGCTTCTGCCCGCGCCGAGCTGCTCTCTCTTCGGCAGCGGGTCGCTGACGCTGAGTCCGTCGCGCGGCAGAACAAGGACGAAGTGCTTGAGCAGCGGACGTTGCAGCGTGTGCACGCCCCCATGCTCGAGGACCTCAGGAATAGGGCCAACACCGCCCTGGGCAATATCTGCGATGAGAATGCTCCTCATCCCCATGCAAACGACTACGCCAGCCACCTCCGCTTGTTTGGCGATGTGGTGACGCGCCTGCAGAACCGTTCCGAGAGGGCTCGCCAACTTGTTGAAGAGAGGTGTCGCAGCCATCTTGGTCGCGCGTTCTCCCGCGTCTTCAGCCACCTCCAGAATGTCGATCCAAACTTCGATTTTGACGCCGCCATTGCTCTCGTACTGGAAGCCATCCGGGGTGACCTGGCGCGATGGGTTGAAGACAACGTGGATGCGCTGGTCAGGGTCTTCGCTTCTGACGACGATGGGGTAGTAGTTGCGGCGGACGAAGGCGACGTGGTTGACGACGGCGATGCCGGCGCCGGTGAAGGTGGAGGCGACGCCAACGATGGCGACAACGACGCCAGTGGTGCGTCTGAAGACGACATGGGGGCGCGGTGAGCGACATATCCGGCTGATCCCACGTTTCCCTGCTGTTTACCCTGTAAAAACTTGGGCATGGCCCTGGAAGATTGTAAGAACATTTTGAGAGGGGGTGTCGGTGTCAAAACCAGCGGATCTCGGGTAGGGGGTCCCGAACTGTTTGTCTAAGGCGGATGGTAACAGGAGGCAGGGGACATGATGTTTTACCCAGGTTCGGACCCTCTTGATGGAGGTAAAACCCTACGTCCTGCTTGATTAATATTGATGATATGGGTAGTACAAGAGTAGATCTACCACGAGATTGGAGAGGCTAAACCCTAGAAGCTAGCCTATGGTATGATTGTCTGCTATTGTTCTGTCCTACAGACTAAAACCCTCCGGTTTATATAGACACTGGAGAGGGTTAGGGTTACACAAGGTCGGTTACAAAGGAGGAGATATCCATATCCGTACTGCCTAGCTTGCCTTCCACGCCAAGTAGAGTCCCATCCGGACACGAGACGAAGTCTTCAATCTTGTATCTTCATAGTCCAACAGTCCGGCCAAAGGATATAATCCGGCTGTCCGGAGACCCCCAAATCTAGGACTCTCTCAGTAGCCCCTGAACCAGGCTTTCAATGACGATGAGTCCGGTGCGCAGTATTGTCTTCAGCATTGCAAGGCGGGTTCCTCCTCCGAACACATGGATAGTGTCCGACCCTGCAAAATAAGTTCCACATACCACCGTAGAGAGAATAATATTTCCACAAATCTTAATCTGCTGACACGTTTCGGCAACATGACATCATGCCATGGCTCGGTGATTATTCGAACCGTTTTTCTTTAACCAGCTCCACACATAACGCGAGGCGGTTTCTTGACACGTCTTGTCAAAGCAGAGCTCGTGTTCCCCTAATTATGGGATTCTCATCAATACGATCTTGGGTAACCCAACCGTGTCTAGGACTCCTAGATTATAGACAAGTCCCAAACGGCTACGGAGAGGACGCTTGATATTTACCCTCTTTATAAAGGGACAAGGCTTTTACTTTTTTCCCTCCCGTGCTCAATCGAATCCTTCCCCCGCCTCGAGTTCTAACACCCAAAGCCCAGGTCAGGTGCTTCGGACCTTCAATCATGTCCGGATCTAGCCTTCAAGGCCGGTGGATGCCCTCCTCCGTCACGGAAGAGGATATCAAGAAGTTGAGGGAGGCCAGATACCTGACCGCCTAAATTTCGCATAGGCTGCCCACCCGAGGGCAGGTCATCCCTACTCCCGAACCCGACGAGAGCGTCATGTTCGTCTCCCACTTCCTCCGAAGTCTAGGCCTCACTCAGGATCCCTTCGTTGGGGGTTTGATGTTCTATTACGGGCTAGATTTCCACGATCTAGCCCCGGACTCCTTTCTCCACATCTCGGCATTTATTTTCGTATGTGAGGCCTTCCTCCGCATTACCCCTCACTTCGGCATGTGGCTCAAGACCTTTGACGTGAAGCCAAAGATGGTCGAGGGGCAGCATGTAGCGTGCGGAGGCGCATTCATAAGCAAGATCACTGGAGCTCCATGGCCAAAGGGTTCCATTCCAGATGTGTCCGGATTATGGCAACGGGAGTGGTTTTACATCACAGCTCCCAGAAGTGCCAAGTGGGTGGCTCCCCCTGCTTTCCGCTCGGGCCCTCCACCACAACTAATCTCATGGATTAGCAGAGGGCTGAGCTGGGGTCCAGCCAAGGAAGTGCCTATACTGCAGAGCCACATTCAAGATCTCTTCGAAGGACATTTTAGGCTGGTTATGGTGGTGAAAGTCATGCTGGTTCGTCGAGTCCAGCCTTGCAAACGCCGGCCCCTCCGCAGGTGGGAGTTCAACCCAGAAGGGTCGCGCACTATTCAGAATTTCCTCAGCCTGACGCACGAGATGTACAAATCATTCTTCGGACCCCAAATAGAGTGTCCGGATACTACCGAGGATGTGGGCCTGAGCAGCAACCGTACCGCCGACCAAGTAAGTTATCCTTTAGTCGAACACACCATCTTTCATTTACCATGACGTCATTCGAAGAAATCGCTCTTTGACCAGGGCTGGCTAACAAGGGCGAAGTTGATTCGGTGTTCGGCCCCCCTTCCTGAGGGTTTGGAGAATCTGGTACTGGAAAAGATGCTCGAGCTAGCACCTTGCCCGGAGCCCTCAAAGGAAGATAAAGGGGGAATAATGAGGTCGAAAGCGGGCCCCCATCGCTACCAATTCCATCTGAGGGAATGAGCGCCTCCGTGAAGGAGGATAACCAAGGGGAAGAATCTTACCTTCTCTCTCTTTGGGGAAGGAAGAGGACTGCCTCTGAAGATCCGGAAACCAAGGCTTCCAAACGGGAGAAGAAGTCTCCACCAGAGGGTCCTGCCTTGGAGGGTGCTCTTGCCGCACAAAGTCCGCGCGAGGATCAGCCCTCCAACGAGCTGTAAGTAATCAAAAAGTACTTTAATAGTTGAGATATACTACCTTACCTTTGAGGAAAATAACTGAAGTGTTTATCTTGCAGTTCGGATCTTAGCCCTTCTCAGTGGAGCTCGTCTTCGGGGGATCTTCTTCCGGAGATGATGGAGAGCGAAACGCCTCCCCCGGACTCCCCCGTTCAAGAAGCGGGCGACCTTGAAGTGTCGTCACGGAGGGCCTCTCCGGATCCGGTGAGGCCAGAAGATAATCCTATAGTCACCCGAAGTCCCCCGCGTCCGGCTCTTGAAGAGAACAAACAAAAGAGTTCGACACCGTCTGGTATGCGGTCGGACATACTGAGGGAGCTGTTGGAGCGAGCGGCCATCTCAGAAGAACACCGTACATTGATGGGTATAGTGATGGAAAGAATTTCGTCCGCCGAAAGCGGATTGCATGAAGCCTTTATGAGTCTACTGTCAGGCTTTGAGGTACGTGAAATGATATACTTTTTTATAGTACCGCACATTTTTATGTGTGCCCTGTGTAGATAGTAGCCCCTGAGACTCTGGTTGTCGTCGAGAACGGCAGCGAATAGAGGATCGTAGTCCCAGGTAATAACCATACCGCTTTATGTGCAGGTGATGGGAGCTCCGGTGGCTGGCCGGACTAATGAGTTTGCCGAACTAAAGCGGCAACTAGATGCGGCAGATGCCGACATAGAGCTTGTTAACAAGCGGCTTCATGAGGCACAGGGTAAGTGATGTTTTCTGGTGAATGTCACATAGGAAGAGCAGCGTAACGCCAGTATCTTTAATATGTTGTGACTGCAGATGGGGCTGCCACCGTGGAGACCCTTCGGGCGGAACTTGCCCGAGCCAAGGAACAAGCAAGAATTAGTAATGCGGCCGCCTTAAAGGCGGCCGAAGAATTAAGAGCCAAAAAGGCTGCACATTGTGAGAGCAAAGATAAAATGACCAAGATGGCTGTAAAGTTAAGAGACACTGCCAACCGTTGCCAGTTCTTTGAATAAGAGAACCGAGCGAAGGCAACGGACCTCGAAAAGGCCACGATGGCGGCCAAAGACACCCGCTCTGCCATGAGGGCAAAGAAGGAAGAGCTGCGTGAAGCTGGTGATATTGTGGCTGGGAAGCCCTTTTTGCTGCGGAGGAAGTTCAGAGATCCGCGGTATGCCCCTCTGGATCGGTTGTGGAGTTCGGCAGACGCATATTTGGATTTGACGACGAGTGATGTCGATGTGGCCAAGTACTTCCGGGATCAAACAGATCGTGAAGTGGACAAGCTATTCTGGTCGCAATTTAACGTTCTAGAGCGTCCGCTTCCACTAACTGATCGGCTTGCCGAATGGGCCGAACTCAATAGATTGTCCGGACTTGCCATGAGGTCCGTCGTAGATCATCTGTGGCCGGAAAAGCCGAAGCCGAACAGCTATTTCAGCTTAGTGCGGCAGTTCCTTGGTGCGGTGCCGTGCATCAATGCGATGAAGAGGTCGGCGTGCATAGAAGGCTCGCGGATGGCCTTTGCCCGTGTCAAAGCATACTAGGCGGAGATGGATGCTACCACTGTTGCGGCGCAGGGTTCGGCCATAGGCCGAGTGGCTGCCGAGCACTATTTTGAAGAAGTTCTAGAGGGTACTCGTTTGATAGAGGCCCAGTGCTCGAAGAATATTATGTTTGAGTGACATGTATTCCCATTGTAAAAACAATGTTTCTATGAAATTTATCAAGGTTGTATTTATACTTTTGCCTGAAAGTAATATGATGCCTCCTATGCGGCCGTTCATGTATACATGTGTATAACCTGAAAGATTGCAGTCGTCGGCTTCAGCCCCCACGCATATAATGCGGGGGTGTTCGCAGAAGATGCGTATTCACACTTAATCCAACGTCTTGGTCCTAATAAGGAGGTGATGGCGCAGCGAACTAGGCAACCGGACTATAATGCTTTAACACTTTCACTTAGCCATAGGAGTTTGACAGTGGGGCTACTATATAGCCCCTGGTGGCTCCGCGCTCATCCGAATTTGGGGTGCGTACATGCCTGGCCGGGAAACGGCCCTTCGTTAAGGCGGAGGAATTCGAACATTCCGATAAGTCATCGAGTGGTTGACCAGTCTCACGCTATATCATGACAGTCAGTTTTCGGCTTTCTCTACTAAGGTGCTCGTCCGAATGAACCACGGCACAATCGCAGTAGTTCTCCTGGTGCCGCCTTAGCCGATAGAGCGGAACGTAAGGCAGCAAAACACAGGAGCCGGGAAAACCGAACATTTGACCAAAGACATGATTCGGAGCTGATGCATATAAGGCCAAACTCGCGACGCCGAACACTCCCTAAGGTATTCGGTCTTTATGGTATAAACCGGGCCTAAACGGTGCCCTTTGTAAGAAGCCCCTGGTGTCCAGGTATGTGCATTATTCTGACGTGGCCACATGCCAAGACATCAGCATCCTTCTCAATTATACTGAGAATCCGAGGGATGTGTATCAACAAGAGACAGTAAAAAAGGTTTATGCAGGGTCTTAATCTAAAAAGAATCCTTGGAACGGGTCCCTGCTGCACGTCTGCGCCTGTGTCTCCGTTGTGCCGTATCCAAGACGGGTGTAGCACGATGGTCATTTGTAAAAGAGAGAAACATAGGTGAAAAGTTGTCGTGCAAAAAGGTAGGTTCAAAGAAACCATTTACAATTCAAGATGAGTAAAAATTGCCACTTGTCTACGCGCGTTGAGCCCCTTGTATTTGTAATAGGGGTGTGGCCATCAAACCTGTATGAATTACATATAGCTGTGCCGGACTCGTCTAACCGTGTCTGTGGTCTTGACGACCTATCAAATGCTTTAGTCCTGGATTAGGGGATCTCCGGATAGCCAGACTATATTCTTTGGCCGGACTGTTGGACTATGAAGATACAAGATTGAAGACTTCGTCTCGTGTCCGGATGGGACTCTACTTGGCGTGGAAGGCAAGCTAGGCAGTATGGATATGGATATCTCCTCCTTTGTAACCGACCTTGTGTAACCCTAGCCCCCTCCGGTTTCTATATAAACCAGAGGGTTTTAGTCCATAGGACAACATACAATCATACCATAGGCTAGCTTCTAGGGTTTAGCCTCTCCGATCTCGTGGTAGATCAACTCTTGTAATACTCATATCATCAAGAATAAATAAAGCAGGACATAGGGTTTTACCTCCATCAAGAGGGCCCGAACATGGGTAGAACATCGTGTGTACCATCCGCCTTAGATGCACAGTTCGGGACCCCCTACCCGAGATCCGCCGGTTTTGACACCGACATTGGTGCTTTCATTGAGAGTTCCTCTGTGTCGTCGCCGTTAGGCTTGATGGCTCCTACTATCATCGATAGGGATGCAGTCCACGGTGAGACTTTTCTCCCCGGACAGATCTTTTTGTTCGGTGGCTTCGCACTGCGGTCCAACTCGCTTGGCCATCTGGAGCAGATCAAAAGTTACGCCCCTGGCCACCAGGTCAGGTTTGGAAGCTTAAATTACACGGACGATATCCGCGGAGACTTGATCTTCGACGGATTCGAGCCCCTGCCTTGTGTGACACGCGGTCACGATGAGTACGATTTAGCTCTACCATCGGACCGTATTCGGGAGATCGTACCGGCAGCCGCTCCGAGCCTCAATTCGGAGCCAGTTGCGCCATCCATGGACGGGTGGATAGACCCCGTCACGAAGGCCATATCCTCAGCAGCGATCGAGCCGAATATCGACCTTACCCTTCATGAGAGCCGTGTTGCCAAGTTGTCGGACCCTTCTCCGGCCACGGACTCCGAACCGCCTACACCCGTTCCTATCGAATCCGATTGGGCGCCGATCATGGAATTTACCTCCGCGGATATTTTTCAGCACTCGCCCTTCGGCGACATACTGAACTCATTAAGGTCTCTCTCCTTGTCAGGAGGATCCTGGCCGAACTATGTCCGGCAGGATTGGGCTGCGTATGACGAAGAAATTCGGCGCCCACCCACCACCCACTTAGTAGCCACTGTTGACGACTTAACCGACGTGCTTGACTTCGACTCCGAAGACATCGACGGTATGGACGACGATGCGGGAGACGAAGAGGAACCACTGCCCACAGGACACTGGACAGCCACCTCATAATACGATATATACATGGTGGACACACCCAAAGAAGGCAATGGCGACGAGACAATGGAGGATGACCCCTCGAAGAAGCAACCCAAGCGCCGGCGTCAACGGCACCGCTCTAAGTCCCGCCAAGGCAAAAGCGGTGATACCGGCACAGGAGATAATAGCACTCCGGACAGTGCCGAAGATGGCAACAATCCCCTCCAGCAAGATTTAGGGCAGGAGGATGGAGAAGCTTGCCCTCCAGAGAGAGCGGCAGATGGAGAGGCGGAGGATGATAATTACATGCCTCCCTCCGAAGACGAGGCAAGCCTCGACGATGACGAATTCGTCGTGCCTGAGGATCCTGTCGAACAAGAGCGCTTCAAGCGACGGCTTATAGCCACGGCAAATAGCCTTAAGAAAAAGCAACAACTGCTTCAAGCTGATCAAGATTTGCTAGCCGGCAGATGGACCGAAGTCCGTGCGGCCGAGGAATATAAACTCGAATGTCCCTCCAAGAGTTACCCAAAGCGTAGGTTGCTACCCCGACTGGAGGAGGAAGCATTCAAACCCACATCTCCAGCACATGATGCGGCTGACCGGCCACCTCCTGGTCGTGATAGAGAGGCATTTCAGCCAAAAGCTCAGTCTGCACTCCAACGCCACTCACATAAAAACATCAAGGCATGGGGAAATACGCCAGACCTACGAGACGTATTGGAGGACAAAGCAAAACATGCAAGATCGATCTATGGATCACGAGGGTGCGTCACGATGAGAGACGATAATCGTCACGTCGGATATAGTAAAAGTAAGTCCGGCCGGGCTGAACACAGTGGGCAAGGCCCATTTGAGCTGCATCGTGATATAGCCCAGTACAGAGGCGCCGCACACCCCCTATGCTTCACAGATGAAGTAATGGATCACCAAATCCCAGAGGGTTTCAAACCCGTAAATATAGAATCATAGGATGGCACAACAGATCCTGCGGTATGGATCGAGGATTTCCTCCTGCATATCCACATGGCCCGCGGTGATGATCTACACGCCATTAAATACCTCCCACTCAAGCTCAAAGGACCAGCTCGGTATTGGCTCAATAGCTTGCCAGCAGAGTCCATTGGCTATTGGGAGGATCTGGAAGCCGCATTCCTCGACAACTTCCAGGGCACTTACATGCGACCCCCAGATGCCGATGACTTGAGCCACATAATTCAGCAGCCAGAGGATTCGGCCAGGCAATTCTAGACACGGTTCCTAACAAAGAAAAATCAAATCGTCGACTGTCCGGATGCAGAGGCCCTAGCAGCTTTTAAGCACAACATCCGCGACGAGTGGCTCGCCCGGCACCTTGGCCAGGAAAAGCCGAAATCTATGGCAGCCCTGACGACACTCATGACCCGGTTTTGTGTGGGAGAAGACAACTGGCTGGCTTGCAGCAATAACATATCAAAGAACCATGGTACTTCGGATACCAAGGATGGCAATGGCAGGTCACGTCGCAACAAACATAAGCGCCGCATTAACAGCGACAATATCGAGGATACGACAGTCAATGCCGGATTCAAAGGCTCTAAACCCGGTCAGCGGAAAAATCCATTCAAAAGGAGCACTCCGGGCACGTCCAGTTTGGACCGTATACTCAATCGCTCGTGCCAACTACACGGCACCCCCGACAAGCCAGCCAACCGCACCAACAGGGATTGTTGGGTGTTTGTAAGTGCATCTAGTGCCACCCTTAGTTGGTTTTGGAGTATTGACGACAAACTTAGTTGAGGGGCTAATGTGTTTGTGAGAATTGCAGGAAAACATAGGTAGAAGTCCCTCATTAATTCGGTTTTACTACCAGAGATGCCCCCTAAAAATGTATGAAGACATTGAAGACAAAGGTGGTATATGAAGATATTCACATTGAAGACTATGACAAAACAAGACACGTTATGAAGCCTATGGAACTCGAAGACCTAGATCTTTCGTAGTTCTTTTTATTTTGTGTTGAGTCATAGGAACCACCGTACTGTTAAGTGGGGTCCAGGAAAACCAGTCAGAATGACTGAAGTGATGCCTAAATCAAAAACCTATGTCTTCGAGCGAAGACAATGAGAGCGAATCTTGTCCAGAGCCGGACAAGTCAGCTTTGCTTGCAGCCCAAGTAAAGTTGCCATGAGAGTTCGAAATCTGACCGTTGAGACATGTGTCAGTTCCTTAGTGACCCAAGGTCATTTCGGACAAATCAGGTCGGGTTGCCAAGTGGCTATAAATAGCCCACCCCCACAACCATAAACGGTTGGCTGCTCAGATTTCAGTGCACGGCTTTTGTCGTTTGAGAGCAACCCACCTCGAAGCCTTTGAGAGAAAATTCCTAGTGAGGAGAAAAGCCCTAACCACCCAGAGCCAGAGTAAATTGGGCATCACTTGAGTCTTCTTGTCTGTGTGATCTGAAGACTTATTACACTTGAGGACTGTGAATCCTCCAGACGGTTAGGCGTCGCGTTCAGAGCATCCAAGAGACATTGTGGATTGCCAGTGAACGAAGTCTGTGAAGGTTTGGGAGTCTACCTTGAAGACTTACCTGAGTGATTGGGCGAGGACTAAGTGACCTTAGCTCAAGGAGATTACGGTGAGGACTTGGTGTCCTGAACTGTGTGTTCAGGACTGGGTGTCCGGGACTGTGTGTCCTAAGGTTTAAATACCTAGCCGCTCCAACCAGACGTACAGTTGTCACAGCAACTGGAACTGGTCCAACATATCATTGTCTTCAACGAGTCACTGGTTTTATCTTCACTTTCTTCTCTTGCTGTTACTCATTGTGAAGTCATTGCATGCTTGCTTTATCATTTGTCTTCACAACGTGAATGCATGATCTGTTTGGCTTCATAACTTCTTCCTACTTGATGCTTATTACACTGAAGCTGTTTGTCACTGTGCTTTCACTCTATTGAATACATGACCATGGCTGGCATAGTGTAATCTAACTTCCGCTACATAGTAATAGGCATAATCTTCACTGCTTGTCTTCATAACTTCCAAGTTTTGAAGACTTTCATAAAAATCGCCTATTCACCCCCCCCCCCTCTAGTCGATATAACGCACTTTCAATTGGTATCAGAGCAAGGTGCTCCCTTGTTCTGTGTGATTCGGTTTAACCACCTGGAGTTTTAGCTATGTCGACTGCAGGGATAATCAAAGTCTCCGTTGCTTGCCCCGTCTTCGATGGAACTGAATATCCCTACTGGAAGAATAAGATGCGAATGCATCTTGAAGACATTGACGTCGACCTATGGTATGTCGTCGAGAACGGCGTTCCCAAGGCTGGAGAAGGTGTCACTGCTACTGATGTCAAGAAATTCGTTCAACTGGACTCTACTGCCAAGAACATCATCTGTGGTCATCTGACCAAAGGACAGTATGGCCGTGTGAGTGCTTTGAAGACATCCAAGCTGGTTTGGGACTGGCTCTCCAAGGTCAATGAAGGCATCTCAACTCAGAGAATCAAAGAATCAGTGTCCTTCGCAATCTCTTCAACCGCTTCAAGAGAAATGACAATGAGAATGTCCAGCACACATTTGACCGACTCACTGACATCACAAATGAGCTTCAAGCCCTCGGCGCCATGGAGATCACCAAACATGAAATCGTCAAGACGCTGCTGAGATCACTTGATAGTTCGTTTGACATCCTGGCCCTGATGATCCAAGAACATCCTGATTTCAAGACACTCGATCCGTCTGACATACTTGAGAGACTCAACACACATGAGTTTCAGCTTTCTGAGAAAAGAGATATCTACGGTCCAAACTATGGGAGAACTCGCGCCATGAAGGCAAAAGCTGTCTCCTCATCTGAAGAAGAATCTGACTGCAGTTCTGATGATCCTGAAGACATTGGAAGAGAACTTACAATGCTAGTGAAGAAGTTCCAAAAATTCACCAAGAAGAAAGGCTTCAGAAAATCTTCACGAACAAGCTCAAGGAATGATGAAGTTTCTGCTCATGACTACAAGAAGAAAACGTGTCACAAGTGCAAGAAAACTGGACACTTCATCTCTGAGTGTCCACAGTGGGACAATGAGAACAGAAGGAAGAAGAAGAGCAAGGAATATGATTCTGACGACAAGAAGAAGAAGAAATACTCAAAGTCTTCTTCCAAGTCTTCATCAAAGTCTTCATCACACAAGAAGAGCTCATCTGGCAAGGCACGTGCGTTTGTTGGAAAGGAGATGGATTCAGAGGAGGATTCCGCATCTAAGGAGGCAGAGGTGGAGTCTGAGGAGGAGTCTGATTCTGGCATTGCGAGTCTGGCTACAGCATACGTCGCCAAGTCTATCTTCAACACTGAAGACAATGACTGCATCACCGACACCGACGCAAATGACAAGAACGACTCCACTCCTACCTACTGCTTCATGGCACGCGGTGCCAAGGTAAACACACGCACTACTCGCTATCAAACATCTAGTGACGATGACTCTGAATGTGATTCAAAACCTAGCTACAAAACACTTGCTAAAATTGCAACTGAACAACAAAAAGCTATGGAACATATTCAAAAACTGTTAGACAGAAGCGATGATCTGTTGGGTGTTGAAATGACTCGATCTGAATCCTTAATTGAAGACATAAAAAACCTTCACGTTAAGTATCAGGAACTTGAAGATCGTCATGATACTCTCTCAACAACTCATGAAAAGCTTTCCTATGATTATCTTCAAAGGAAGCAAGAACTTGAGAAATTGAGAGCGGCTCATGAAGATCTTCAAAAAGAAAACGAGTCACTTCGCTCCAAACAGATCAGTCCCGCTCAGGAAGGATTTGAACCACCATGTATTAAATGCATTGAGCGTGATAATGCTAATTTTGTTGCTGAATGTTCCACTGCTACTGCTGTTGCAATATCTTCAACTGTTGATGTGGTAACTAACCCCTCTGCTGAGGATACCACTGCTATTGCTGATGAGAATGCTAGGTTGAAGACACTGCTTGAAACAGGGATGTACAGAAGTCTTAAAGGACATCAGACATTATGTGATGTCCTCAAGAAGCAGATTCTGAACCGAAACCATAGGAAAGAGGGTGTTGGATTTGTGAGGAAAATAAATGCAGATGGCTCTTACTGGAAACCTGAGCAGTACCCCAAAACCACATGGGTTGCTGCAAAGGAACTTTCAGCAGATCCATCCAACTTATCTGGCTTCACTTGTGCTAACCCCATTATCATTGATGAATCCTTTGATGCAAACTATAAACTGTTTAAGAATCAGAATGGTGAAGTGTTTGCCAGGTAC
Organism: Triticum urartu; assembly: GCF_056163025.1. NCBI lineage: Eukaryota > Viridiplantae > Streptophyta > Magnoliopsida > Poales > Poaceae > Triticum > Triticum urartu. The sequence goes on along the minus strand of NC_141874.1, from coordinate 140,161,356 downwards.
ATTGGTACTAACTGCAGGAATGGACCGCCTATGAAGAAGATCTGGGTTTCCAAAAAATTTCTGGATAATCTTCCTGTGAATGTCTTCATGACACCTCACTTGAAGAAGACAAACCTCAGACCAAAGGCTTCATACGGTCCAATGGCTTCATACAAACAGAAGACTCACCTGAGTCACACTAACGCAAATGTTTTGCAGGGAAACTATACTCAGGCATATGAATATGAGAGCGGTTCATCGAACCGTGTTCATGTGACCAAAAATTATTCTGCTTATTCCTATGAGTATTATTGTCCACCTGCTAGACTGTTTGCTAAGGCTTCAAAGCCAAAATTCTCAGACGCTGCACTTAGACTTATTGCTTCTAAGCCACCCTTGAAGATGTGGGTGGTTAAGAAAGCTTAACTCTCTTTTGCAGGGAAAGGTCTCCAGCAGAGAAACAAAATCTTCTGATGCTATTGCTGGGGACCTTAAAAATCTTGTAGGGCGCAAGATAAAATGCCCGAATGGCATCATTATGTACTTCGTTCCTGAATCGCATGCTACTCTCCCTATTATTCCTAATCAGGATCTAAGTTTTCATAACCCACTTGTTCGTCAAATGTTTATGCTTCACAATTCTCTTCGTGAAGCCTATCCCCCTAACTGTACTGTAGGGTACGACACCAGCAACTTCAAAATCTTCAGAATGGATTATTGACAGTGGGTGTACAAATCACATGACTGGCAGAAGAAGCCTTCTTATGGACTCAACATTACGTCCATCTGACAAGAGCCACATCACATTTGCTGACACTGGTAAAAGTAAGGTATTGGGTCTAGGTAGAGTTGCAATCTCAAAGGATCAACACATGGATAAAGTCATGCTTGTTGAATCCCTTGGCTTCAACTTAATGTCTGTCTCAATGCTTTGCGATTTGAATATGATTGTAATGTTTGGAAAATATCGTTGCCTGGTGCTAATGGAATCTGACAAATCTCTAGTGTTTGAAGGGTATCGGAAAGGTGATTTGTACGTGGTAGATTTCTCAGCAGGACCACAACTTGCAGTATGTCTTCTTGCAAAAGCTTCAGAATGCTGGCTTTGGCATCGTAGGCTTGGGCATGCTGGCATGAGGAACCTCCACACCCTTGCGGAGAAGAAGCATGTCATAGGCATCGAGGGCGTCAAGTTCAAGAAAGATCATTTATGCGGTGCCTGTGAAGCAGGGAAGATGACAAGGGCAAAACATCCTTCGAAGACAATCATGACTACTACACAACCCTTCGAACTGCTCCACATGGATCTTTTCGGTCCCACTCACTACTCAACTTTTACTACTTCTGCTTGCCTCTATGGCTTCGTCATTGTTGATGATTACTCTAGATATACTTGGGTACACATAATCCTTTACAAGACTGAAGTGCAGGATGTCTTCAGAATCCTTGATACATATCCTTCGCCAATCGAGCCATGAACAATTTTGGCGCCAAGATAAAGCACATCAGAAGTGATAATGGCACTGAATTCAAGAACACTGGCCTTGATACATATCTTCATACCTTGGGCATCACACATGAATTCTCAGCTCCGTACACGCCACAGCAGAATGGCGTCGTCGAACGCAAGAACAGAACACTCATTGAAATGGCCAGAACAATGCTAGATGAATACAAGACTCCAAGAAAATTCTGGACTGAAGCCATTGATACTGCATGCCATACAATCAATCGTGTTTATCTTCACAAGCTTCTAAACAAGACATCTTATGAACTCCTAACTGGCAAGAAGCCAAATGTCAGTTACTTCAGAGTATTTGGCGCAAAGTGCTGGATCAAGGACCCACACCACACCTCAAAGTTTGCACCTAAAGCACATGAGGGCTTCATGCTTGGATATGGAAAGGATTCACACTCCTACAGAGTCTTCAATCTCTTCCATTACAAAGTGGTCGAAACAGTGGATGTGCGGTTTGATGAAACAAATGGTTCACAAAGAGAGCAACTGCCAAATGTGCTAGATGAAGTTCCACCTAGTGAATCAATCAAGCTTATGGGAACTGGAGAGATTATGCCTTCTGAAGCTCATCCTGAAGAAGAACTTATCATCTCAGCACCTGATCAACATGAAGACAATGCTCAGCATGAAGACATTCCTCCAAACAACAACGCAGATCAGCAAGAGCAAAGTCTTCGCCCTGTACATCCTCGTGTTGCAAATGAAGTGCAGATTGACAGAATACTTGACAGCATCAATGCACCTGGTCCACTCACTCGTTCAAAGGCAACTCAGCTAGCAAACTTCTGTGGGCATTTCGCATTCATCTCAATATCAGAACCCAAGAAAGTTGAAGAAGCCTTCATGGAACCTGAATGGATTCAAGCTATGCAAGAAGAGCTTCAACAGTTTGAGCTGAATAATGTATGGGAACTGGTTAAGCGTCCTGATCCACGGAAGCACAACATAATAGGCACCAAATGGATATACTGCAACAAGCAAGATGAGCATGGTCAAGTTGTCAGAAACAAAGCTCGTCTCGTTGCTCAAGGATATACTCAAGTGGAGGGCATTGACTTCGATGAAACATTTGCTCCTGTGGCTAGGCTTGAAGCCATGCGCATACTGCTGGCCTATGCAAATCATCATAACATACTTCTATATCAAATGGATGGGAAAAGTGCCTTTCTAAATGGCAAGATTGAAGAGGAAGTGTATGTTGCACAACTGCCTGGCTTTGAAAATCCAAAACATCCTGATATGGTATACAAGCTCAACAAGGCACTGTATGGCCTCAAACAAGCCCCTAGGGCCTGGTATGATACACTCAAATACTTTCTGAAGAGCAAAGGCTTCATACCTGGTTCCCTAGATCCCACTCTTTTCACGAAGACATACGATGGTGAACTGTTTGTGTGCCAAATTTATGTGGATGACATTATCTTCGGCTGCACCAATCAGAAGTACAGTGAAGAGTTTGGATATATGATGCAAGAGCAATATCAGATGTCCATGATGGGGGAGCTGAAGTTCTTCCTTGGTCTTCAAATACGACAACAGCGCAATGGCATCTTCATATCTCAAGAGAAGTATCTCAAAGATTTCCTGAAGAAGTTCGGTATGCAAGACTGCAAAGGCTTCACAACACCGATGCCAGCCAAACATCATCTAGGTCTTGACGACAATGGTAAAGAGTTCGATCAAAAGGTATACCGCTCCATGATTGGGTCTTTTCTTTATTTATGTGCATCTAGGCCAGATATCATGCTTAGTGTTTGCATGTGTGCTCGATTTCAAGCGGCACCAAAGGAGTCGCATCACTTAGCTGTGAAGCGAATTCTTCGATATTTGGCTCACACCCCAACTCTAGGATTATGGTATCCAAAGGGCTCAGAGTTTGATTTGGTTGGATTTTCGGATGCTGATTATGCTGGTGACAAAGTTGATCGCAAGTCTACATCAGGCACATGTCACTTTCTGGGACGATCACTTGTATGTTGGTCTTCAAAGAAGCAAAACAGTGTATCTCTCTCCACTGCTGAATCTGAATACATTGCTACTGGATCTTGCTGCGCTCAGCTTCTGTGGATGAAGCAAACACTCAAGGATTATGGCATTCATCTGAAGCAAGTGCCACTTTACTGCGACAATGAAAGCGCCATCAAGATTGCCAACAACCCAGTTCAACACTCGAAGACAAAGCACATTGAAATTCGTCATCACTTTCTCAGAGATCATGTTGTGAAGGAAGACATTGATATCATACACGTCAACACTGAAGAGCAATTGGCAGATATCTTCACCAAGCCCTTGGATGAGAAGAGGTTTTGCAAGTTACGGTGTGAGCTAAATATCCTGGAATCCTCAAATGTCCTGTGATCAGGCACACATCCTAACACTTATGCATATTGATGACTTAGATGTGCAACACACAAAGTAAAGTATATCTTCAATCAATGAAGACATACATTCTAAGTGTGAATACATTAAAGTGGGATTTGACTTCGGAGCGCCACGATAATTGTGCGCCGTGTCTGGGTCTAATACTTCCTATACGGTGGGTAACGCCACCACCAAACATTCCATTTTGAAGTGTTTAACTCTTGGCGTTACCTTGCAATATCTTCACATTTAGCTTGGCTTCGAACTCAATATGTCTTCATGATTATCTTCATTACGTTGATTATATAGATATATATGCTCTAGTGTTCTGTCCTCTACAGCATTCACTTATAGCTATGTCTTCTTGATTGAATCTTTTGAACTAAGTGAATGTGATCGGACCCTAATCTCTCTATGCTTTCTATCTCAAACTCTATCTCTCCAAGTCATATGCATTCTGTTGAAACTGTCGAATGTCTTCACTGTGTCCTTGTCAGCTGAAGACATAGAGACAACCATAAACGTCCGTTTTAATGCTCATTCCTCCACATAAGATCCGGAGAAGCAGGAACGACCACCCGACAATTTAGGCATGCGTGGGACGTGGAACAAACCCCAAACTTCCGCTAACTGGCCACGCGTGCCTCAAATGCGAACCGCCAGGGGCACCTGCGTAATAGCATAGTGCCGCCTCTGAGTCTATAAATTCACACTTACCGCGGTCATTATCTCCTTCTTCCACCCTCGCACGAACCCTAGCGCCACCGCTAGCACTCGACGACGCCGGAGAAGAAGCGCTTCGCTGCCGCAACCTCTCCAACGCCGTCCTCACGCCGACCGCGGACATCGTCCTCTCCGCCGTCACCGTAGGTGTTTTCCGTCACCAAGTTAGGGCACGGAGGACTGAACTGCTCGGCATCAACTTCCTTCCGTCTAGCAGTTCCAGTGTGGTAAATAAAACTTCTTTTTACAGCCTCTTTTGATCTCATGGTTCTGTCACTTTCTACCATAAGAAGTTTCTCTTCACACCAGTTAGATCTCTCGCTGCATCTCATAACATGCCTAGTATATTCACTTGTGCTTCATAAAGTAGTTAGATTCCTCACTTGTACTGATCTATGGGTTCGTACAAATCTGGAACCAACTTCTTATCTATAAGTGAATGTCTTCGCACAATGAGGTCAATGTCTTCTAAACTGATTAATCTTCAAAACCTTCTGAGAATGCATATGACCTCTTCCCCTTCCCTCGCACCTTAATGCTGTCACAGGTACATGTCCATGGGAGAATTCTTCGGTTCTCATAGTCTGCATTCATTTGCAGAATTCCTACAACATCACATAAACTCTCCTGAAGCCAGTTCCTGTTTGTCAAGAAAAAGAAAGCCTTTGAAGCCTTTGAAAGTTTTGAAGCCTTTCAAGTTAAAGTTTATGGCTTCAGTTGCAGCAGCAAGAAAGGGGGGCAGACAGAGACATGAGGGAACTTCCAAGGATCTGCCTGAAGACTTGGCAGAAATGTACAAAACAGACCCAGAAGAGAGCTATGGGCAGCGCAAAACCCGAATCCAATGGATTCGACGCTATTGGGCAGAACAGTGGTTCAAATACCGCTTCGTCACCCAGGAGTATGCCGAAAAGAATGCTATCAAGAGTCCATGGGGGGATATCTTATACAAGAACCTTGTACCCAGAACTAGAGATGAAGCCATTGCTCAAGGCTTCTACCCATGCATGGTCCGAGGACCACAGCCTGATGATGCACATCCGTCGTCACTTCTCTGGTGTCGTGACAACAATCTCTTCAAACGCAAATTTCAGTTTGCTCAATAGTCCGCGAAGCTAAACAAGAAGAAATTTGGGCTTGACTTCAATCCTGGTCCCTCCTCACCAAGGGCAGATGGCACACGCGACGCGGAACCCAATATCATCGATCCGTTTGCCAATCTTGAGGGCCTGATCACCCACATCTTGGTCCAAGGGACTGCTGTGAATGACCCTCCAGCTGATTCTGAGTCTGATGAAGCTCCTGCTGTGCCGAAGCCAAAGCAAACAAAGAAACCAAAAGCTTCGAAGCCGGCCCCTGCCTCAAAAATCTCAAGGGCGAAGCCATTGAAAACTGCACCTCCTGAAGTCAGTGTGCAGTCTGAAGATGTATCCCGCATCTCCAAGCCCCTGAAGGATAAGGAGCCCCAGCAACACATAGGCAAAGAGCTCACTGCTGCTGCCATTCTGCGCAGTGAAGCCATTGATCTATCAAGCGATGAAGATCTGGGCGATGACGCACTAGAACAGCTCATCAAAAGCAAGGAGGAAGCGGAAATCTTCAACAATCTGCCTCTCTTTGATGTCGCCATCATCCACAGCTTCATCGATGAATGGTTTGACACACCAGACATAAGCTTCAATGATCTGCAGCTGCCTGTTGGACTCAGCGTCGCCTTCCAAGGCGCAATTGCTTCAGAACTGGCCATTGCTCAGCGCATTGTTGAGCTGAAGCAGAAAATTGATCATGAAAAAGCTCAGTTCAAGAAGCACATGGCCAGTCTCAGCGTGCAGGAAGTGAGGAACTTCAAAATCATGCTGCATGATCTCAAAGAAAACTTTCTGAAGAAGCGTGCTGAAGCTCAAGGCTCGCGTGAAAGGATGAAGTCATTGGCTGACAAATGTGTTCAAGCCTACAACGAGGCTGAAAAGCGCAAGGCACTTGGGCGTCCAGGCATCGACCCCAGGATGGCCACAAAGAAGAAGAAGCAGCCTGTTGTGAGTGAATCAGAGGCATCAAAACAAGCAACTATTCCGATTGTCTTCCCAACCGCCACGACCAGCTCGAAGCCAAAGAGCCGGTCAACAGCTTCATAGCTAAAGAAGACAAGAGCTGCAGAAGTTGAAGCCAGAAAAAGGAAGAGCTCTGAAGCCTCTCCTACTGCCCCCAGCAAAAAGAAGCGCAAGACTAAGAAATCTAGGGCTGCTCCCACAGAGCCCTTGATGGTTGAACCCCTTTCTGTCATTCACCCCAATGCAGAAAGAAGACTGACAGTTCATGAGCCTGCTCCCACAGAGGCACCTGACGCTGAAGATATTCCAGCAGCCGATCCAATACCTGCTGAAGACATTGGTCATCAGGACAATGTGCTAGGTGATGCAGCCCTTCCTCAGCTTGAAACAAGCGATCTCATCAGCATTGGACGTCCTCTGACGCCAATGGCACACGATGAGTCATGGGCGGATCGCCCTCATGAGGAAGAAGAAGACATTGAGGCCCAGCCCACTCCAACACCACAAGCATCGTCTGCGTTCCGTAGGCTTCGCAAAGGTCCACGGCCTCAAGTCCAATCTGCAGAAATTCCGGCTGCATCAGCCGAAGACAATGAAGAAGCACCTCCAGAACCCACTCCCTCGCTCCATCAAGATGCAGTTCCCCAGGAGAACGTGCCTGAAGTTGTCCCTCAAACTACTAACACTGAAGCCAATGTGGAGCCCGCCCCACCAAATGCTTCAGCGGACAGCGAAGCCACTGAGCCAGACACTTCAGTTCCTGAGTCTGCTGCAGGTCCACAGTTTGACTATCACATAGAGCACAGGCCTCATGTCCAGAAGCCAATCCCAAGGCTTCCAAGGTTCCCAGGTCCTGCATCAGCACCTGGCTCCTTTGATGTAAACAGCTTCAAGACAGACAACACATTTTTCAATAGCTCCAAGAACCCCTATTCAAGGGAAAGGATTGTATCAGACAGGTTCTGGAGCTATTCACATCGCAGCTATTATTCTTGCATCTTATACAACCAAGGTCGCATCTTCCCTCACAAGCGCCTTGAGGTTGAAGCTATTGCTGGTCTGCCATGTCTTGAGGAAGCTTTGGACTGCTTTAGGCAAGTGGGTTTGCTGCCGTTTGTAACTGATGAAGAGCACTGGAACGAAGAGCTTCTGCTTCAGTTTTATGCCACTCTCCACATCAAAGGCTACAACAGAGATCCGAAGACTTGGATCCTGGAGTGGATGACCGGAAATGTCCATCATGAAGCCAATGCATTTAACATCATTGAGCTCACCGGCCTGCCCACTCCAGGCGAATTCTTCGAGGAAGGCTGCCAATCACATTCTGAAGCTATTGAGAGTATTTTCCAGAGACCTGAACCCAACATGAGTCAGATGCTCTCAATGATGAAGCCATTGCCTCAGGATGCACCCTATCCAACTGAGTTCTTCGTTGAAGACCTAGAGTACCTGCCCAGGACCATATATCATATTACCCGGCGGACTCTCTGGCCCATTAAGGGACACTCTCCACATGCCAAGATTGAGGGTGCAATGAAGACTCTCATATTCTATATCATGCATGGCAAATGCTTCAACGCACAGGATCTTTTCATATGACAACTTGCTGCGTCAGGCTCGGACTTATTTGGTCTAAAAATCTATGCCCCTTGGGTGATGAGGCTGATCAAACTGCACTCTACAATTTCGTATCAGCCCTCAGCCCGAAACCATCGCATCTTCCTGCCAGATGTGGATATCTCTGCTGAAGCAATATACCCTGAGCCTGCCAAGCAACCAATAAGTCTTCAGAATGCCGAACACCAGAGCCTCACACAGAATGTTGAAGGTGTTGAAGCCATGTCCAGGGTCTATCCGATGGCTGGCACTACACGTGCACCAGCATCAACTGAAGCCACAGATAGCACAAACGCTCCAAGACCCAAGAAGCGTGCTCGTGTCCTCACTGACCGAGAGCTTCTTGTGGCCCTTCACCAAAAGCAATTTAGGCATCACGACTGGCTGAAACGTCAGATGAAGAGCCTCTTGGTGGATGTCAATTGTCTTTGAAACCTGGCCACCAAGAATGCCTTCGTTACACATGAGACTTGCCATCGTACGTGGAAAGGGCTCTCAATGATCTGCACTGAAGCTGAACTTGAAGAGGATGGCTTCATAGAGCGCTTCAAATTTGACACCACACCTCCTAGGAGGGCTGTGATGCGCAACACACCGTCACTTGAAGATTCTGAGTATTCCTCATCTGCTGCCAACGTCACTGCGAGGATCATTGATGAAGATGATGATGCTACTTCACCTCCACCCACTTCAGCACCTCAAAGCTCAGCACCGCCAAACAACTCCACCGACCCTGCTGCGCCTGGGAACGCGTAGAAAACTCTATGTCTTCAAACCTTTTTGGTCATTCCTGACAAAAGGGGGAGAAGCATATGATGTTTATAGTCTTCAAGCGGGTCAACATGGGCGGGTGCCTTGTTTTGTTATACTTTGCTTCGTGTTTACAACTCTTGTTTTTGCTTCATTTGGTTCTTTTGAGTTGTAAACACTAAAACTCGATGGTCGTCTGCTACTTGTTTACCACTCTGGTTGCGAAGATAAATTCCGCATGTGCGACGATAAATTCCGCACTCATCTCATTCTGCAGACGTCCATTTTCCATTATGCATGTCATTATCTTCATATACTTTCACATGCATAGTGGATTGTCATCATAAGTTGAAGCTGATCTCCACAAGTACAACCTGCCATGTGCATTTGCATTCCAAAAGCAAATTAACTTATACGCACATCTTCAGGGGGAGCTCTTGCAACTTATGAAGACAATTCCTTTACAAACTTCACACTTTATATTCCCCGTTGAAAACTTCAACTAGTTTGTCATCAATCACCAAAAAGGGGGAGATTGTAAGTGCATCTAGTGCCACCCTTAGTTGGTTTTGGAGTATTGACGACAAACTTAGTTGAGGGGCTAATGTGTTTGTGAGAATTGCAGGAAAACACAGGTAGAAGTCCCTCATTAATTTGGTTTTACTACCAGAGATGACCCCTAAAAATTTATGAAGACATTGAAGACAAAGGTGGTATATGAAGATATTCACATTGAAGACTATGACAAAACAAGACACATTATGAAGCCTATGGAACTCGAAGACCTAGATCTTTCGTAGTTCTTTTTATTTTGTGTTGAGTCATAGGAACCACCGTACTGTTAAGTGGGGTCCAGGAAAACCAGTCAGAATGACTGAAGTGATGCCTAAATCAAAAACCTATGTCTTCGAGCAAAGACAATGAGAGCGAATCTTGTCCAGAGCCGGACAAGTCAGCTTTGCTTGCAGCCCAAGTAAAGTTGCCATGAGAGTTCGAAATCTGACCGTTGAGACACGTGTCAGTTCCTTAGTGACCAAGGTCATTTCGGACAAATCAGGTCGGGTTGCCAAGTGGCTATAAATGGCCCACCCCCACAACCATAAACGGTTGGCTGCTCAGATTTCAGTGCACGGCTTTTGTCGTTTGAGAGTAACCCACCTCGAAGCCTTTGAGAGAAAATTCCTAGTGAGGAGAAAAGCCCTAACCACCCAGAGCCAGAGTAAATTGGGCATCACTTGAGTCTTCTTGTCTGTGTGATCTGAAGACTTATTACACTTAAGGACTGTGAATCCTCCAGACGGTTAGGCGTCGCGTTCAGAGCATCCAAGAGACATTGTGGATTGCCAGTGAACGAAGTCTGTGAAGGTTTGGGAGTCTACCTTGAAGACTTACCTGAGTGATTGGGCGAGGACTAAGTGACCTTAGCTCAAGGAGATTACGGTGAGGACTTGGTGTCCTGAACTGTGTGTTCAGGACTGGGTGTCCGGGACTGTGTGTCCTAAGGTTTAAATACCTAGCCGCTCCAACCAGACGTACAGTTGTCACAGCAACTGGAACTGGTCCAACATATCATTGTCTTCAACGAGTCACTGGTTTTATCTTCACTTTCTTCTCTTGCTGTTACTCATTGTGAAGTCATTGCATGCTTGCTTTATCATTTGTCTTCACAACGTGAATGCATGATCTGTTTGGCTTCATAACTTCTTCCTACTTGATCCTTATTACACTGAAGCTGTTTGTCACTGTGCTTTCACTCTATTGAATACATGACCATGGCTGGCATAGTGTAATCTAACTTCCGCTGCATAGTAATAGGCATAATCTTCACTGCTTGTCTTCACTGCGATGACGAGGAGGAGCCCCGGCAGCCGAACACTGGAGGACAGAAGAGATTCCCCCCACAAGTGCGGACGGTGAACATGATATACGCAACCCACATCCCCAAGAGGGAGCGAAAGCTTGTGCTCAGGGACGTACATGCGTTGGAGCCAGTCACCCCAAAGTTCAACCCATGGTCCTCCTATCCGATCACCTTCGATCGCAGGGACCACCCCACTAGTATCCATCATGGCGGATTCATCGCACTAGTCCTAGACCCAATCATTGACGGGTTTCACCTCACTCGAGTCCTAATGGACGGCGGCAGCAGCCTGAACCTGCTTTATCAGGACACAGTTTGAAAATGGGTATAGACCCCTCAAGGATCAAACCCACAAAAACGACCTTTAAAGGTGTCGTACCAGGTGTAGAGGCCCATTGGACAGGCTCAGTCACACTGGAAGTGGTCTTCGGATCCCCGGATAACTTCCGAAGTGAAGAGTTAATCTTCGACATAGTCTCATTCCGCAGTGGCTACCATGCACTGCTCGGGCGAACCGCATTTGCGAGATTCAATGCGGTACCGCATTATGCGTATCTCAAGCTCAAGATGCCAGGACCTCGGGGGATCATAACAGTCAATGGAAACACAGAGCGCTCTCTCCGCATGGAGGAGCACACTGTAGCCCTCACAGCAGAAGCACAAAGCAGCCTCATAAGGCAATCCACTAGTTCGGCGATTAAGGACCCGGACACCTTCAAGCGCGCCCGGAGTAATCGGCAACTGGACCGCCTGGCATGTTCCGAGCTCAAATAGCAATGCGGCCCCCACCCTGGTCCCAGCCAAACGGTGAAATCCATGCCACGCGTACAAAATTACTTATTAAAAATACCATGGGCACAGGTGGGGAGGGGGGCACGACTACGGCACGCCCAAGACGCGGCTTTAACCGCACTAGGGGCTTCCCGCTTTGTTATTTTTCTCTTCCAGGACTTTAATCTCTGGAAACCCTGTCTGACAGCATGATTGCCGAACACATGATGCAGCAACCAAGGAGGCAGAAAGCTATGTCACACCACGGAACTCCCAGGTGGATTACGATAATGAGTAAAATATTTGTTTTAATACTATTCCTCAGCTTGCTCTTGGAAGGGACTTGTCAAACAGTCCTACTTTTTGCTTATCGCACTACGTGTATCATTCTGCTTTAACGCACCCTTTTGAATAAACAATTCATATCATTAAGACTATTATTGCATTCTTCCTTTCTATATATATGTATATATATGTTCATTCATGACATCTAGCACCCGTACACTCTGGTACGGCCAATACGCTAGGGGCTTAAGCATACCCCATAATACGACGTGACAAGTCTGAACACTTTCGACAGTGCAGCACCCCGACCTTATAGCATTATATGCATCAGCTCTGAATCATGTCTTGGGTCAATAGTTGGGTTTGCCCGGCTCCCATGTTTTGGTACCTTACGTTCCGCTATATCGCCTAAGGTAGCACTGGGAGAACTACTGCGATTGTGCCCCGGTTCTTCTGGGCTAAGCACCTCGATAGAGAAAGCTAAAACTGACTGTCATGATAAGGCGAGAGACTGGTCGCTGTTCGAGAGGTTTCGAGTCCCTAAAGACTTATGCCGCTTAGAGCGAGGAGTTGGCCCTGTCCGGCCTAAGGCGTGTATGCGCCCCGAATTCGGCCTTCCGAATACTAGGGGCTTCGCCGAAATTTAAAATTATAGAATTCTATGGCTAAGTGAGAGTGATAACGCATTATAATCCGATTGCCTTGTTCGTTGTGCTGAGCACCTCCCTTGAAGGACCAAAAAATGGGAGCAAGAGTGCTCAGGTTTATCCCGAACACCCCAGCACTCGTGGCGTGGGGCAGAAGCCGACGACTAGCCATCTCTCAGATTTGATAAACAGCCAAACAGAAGGTAATATTTTAAATTCAAACAAGCGTTGCATGGTGCATATGAACAAGTTTTCATAATACAGGATTACACGAGCAAGTTTACTCAAATATTACATCTTTCGTACACTTCCGCTACAAGACGGGCACCCTTCATGACACCCTCATAGTACATCTCGAGGTGGCGATGCTCCTTGTCCCGTGGCGGCCCCTCCTTCACCAGCTTCACGGCGTCCATCTTAGCCCAGTGCACCTTCGCACGGGCGAAAGCCCGGCGTGCACCTTCGATGCAGACGGACCGCTTGATTACTTCCAGCCGTGGGCAGGCATCCACAAGCCGCCTCACCAGGCCGAAGTAGCTGTTGGGAAGGGCGTCGCCAGGCCACATCCGGACTATAAAGCCCTTCATGGCCTGTTTGGCCGCCTTGTGCAGCTCGACCAGTTGCTTCAGTTGGTCGCTCAGAGGCATCGGGTGTTCGGTCCCAGTATACTGAGACCATAATAGCTTCTCCGTTGAGCTTCCCTCCTCGGCCTGGTAAAATTGTGCGGCATCCGACACGCTGCGGGGCAAATCTGCGAATGCTCCTGGAGAGCTCCGGACTCGGGTAAGTAACTAGTAATTTACTTTCACATGCTTGCTTTGCATATTGAATGCCTTACCCGCCGCTATCTTCTTCATTGCATCAATCTCCTGGAGGGCCTTTTGGGCCTCAGCCTTGGCATTCTTTGCGCTCTCGAGGGCCGCGGCAGGCTCGGACTCTCGCGTCTTCAAGTCAAGCTCCAACGCCTCGTGCTTCGTCACGAGAGCGTGGAGCTCTTGCTGCACCTCGCCCACCCGTGCCTCCTGCCTTTTCCGCTCGGTGCGCTCCTTGGCCGCTTTGTTTTCGGCCTCGGATAGCACTTGCTTCAGGGTCGCCACCTCGGTCGTGGCCCCTGGCTAATTTACGATGATCCTGTCATTTTGCAATCGCATTATTTTTATATATATCCATAGACTAGGTACTACTTACCTTTGTTCTCCTCGAGCTGCCTCTTGGCAAGGCCGAGCTCTTCCTTGGACCCTTCGAGGTCCTGCTTCAGTGCGGCGACCTCCGCAGTCAGTGCGGCAGAGGCCAGCAGCGAAGCCTGCTTACGCATATAGACATACTTATATTAGACTCTTGCGATATTGTTTGATCCTCTGTTTGGCTTTTCTTTGTGAACACTGAACAGAGCATCAGGGGCTACTGTCTATGCGGTAATATTTTTCCTATATTTCAAATACTTACCTCAAAGCCTGTTAGAAGGCTGGCACAGGCTTCAGTCAGTCCGCTCTTGGCGGACTGAACCTTCTGGGTCACCGCACTCATAATAGTGCGGTGCTCTTCATCGGTGGAAGCGCTGCGAAGCGCTCCTAGCAGACTGTCCGGTGCCTCTGGATGGACAGAGGTCACCGGCACGGGCGTCCTGCCCCTTTTGGAAGGAGGCCGCCTGCCCGAGTCCAGAACCACTGGAGGTTCGGGCGCGGTGTTCGGCTGAGGGCCGAACTCGGAGCCCTCGGGAGCCTTACTCCCTCTGCTCCTGGAGTCCGGAAGGTCGCCTTGAGGCACCTCCGGGGTTGTCTCCCCTCGACCCGGTGCCTCTTGAGACAATACTTCGGCATTGTCCGTAGGGCAAGGGGAGGTGGCAGTCGGAAGTGGATCGCTATCCATATCCGACGAGTCCAAGGAGGCGCCGGACGAAGATACGTCGATACGGGCTTGGGGCGGTCTGCATAATCATACTCGGCGTTAGGGGAAGCAGTGCAACGAAGGGGCTTGGGCCTGAGCAGCCACTCGTCTTCGCCTTCGGCGGTGGTGGTGGAGTAGTCTGGAAGGGGGGGTTCTCCCCTTCTTGGACCCTTCGGCCCCCCTGGTCGGGGTGGCCTTCCTTTTCTTGTCTCCCCCGACTGAATGGGAGCATCTTCATCTTCCTCCTCGTCTTCGGGGGAGGAGTGCGTCGCGGAGTTATCGGACGATGAGACCGATACCACCTGGCGCTGGGAATTCTTTCGGGTTCCCTTGGCCTTCTTGGTCTTCTCCGGTACCTTGTAAGGAGCCAGAGTCAGCATCTCCGTTAGCAGAGTGTCCGCAGTGTCTTCGGGCAGAGGGGCCGGACAGTTAATCTGCCCCGACGTCTCCACCCAGTCCTGTCAAAGGCATGGAGCTCAGACCCCGCATATGGTTAAGCTAGGGGGAATAAATATCCTACCGGATGTATAGAACTCACCGAATGCGCTAGGCGCTTTGTTCTTAGCCCGCAGTCCTCGGTGAGAGAGGGAGGGACCTCGGCGCCCTTGAACAGCACCCTCTAGACGTCCTTGTGCATCGTGTCGAAGAGCTCGCTCAGAGTCTGGTGCTTGGCCGGGTCGAACTCCCACAAGTTGAAATCCCGTTGTTGACACGGGAAGATCCGGCAGATGAGCATGACCTGGACTATGTTGACAAGCTTGAGCTTCTTGCTTGCCATATTCCGGATACATTTCTGGAGTCCGTCCAGCTCCACCGATGAACCCCAGGATAGGCCCTTCTCTTTCCAGGAGGTGAGCCGCGTGGGGATTCCGGATCGAAACTCGGGGGCCACCACCCAGTTGGTGTCGCGCAGCTCGGTGATATAGAACCACGCCGATTGCCACCCCTTTATGGTCTCCACGAAGGAGCCTACAATCCATGTAACATTGGGCATCTTGCCCACCATGGCTCGCCTCATTCCGCTTGTTGGCCTCCCACCACCTTCATCTTGACATTGAAGGTCTTTAACCACAGGCCGAAGTGGGGCCGGATGCAGAGGAAAGCCTCACACACGACGATGAACGCCAAAATGTTGAGGATGAAGTTCGGGGCCAGATCATGGAAGTCCAGCCCATAGTAGAACATGAGACCGCGGACGAATGGATGGAGGGGAAACCCCAGTCCGCGGAGGAAGTGGTGGAGGAAAACTACCCTCTCGTGAGGTTCCGGGGTAGGAACAATCTGCCCCGCAGCGAGCAGCCGATGTGCGATATTCGCGGCTAAATATCCGGCTCCGCGCAGCTTTTTGATGTGGCCCTCCGCGATGGAGGAGGCCTTCCACTTGCCTCCCGCTCCGGACATGTTTGGAGAAGGTTGAGGAGAAGGATGTGGACTTGGGCGTTAGAGCTCAAGTGCGCAAGAATGGATGAGCAAGGAGGAAGAAGGCGTGGGTAGAAAAAGTTTAAACCTTATCCCCTTATAAGGGCGGCCGAAACTATGCGCCCCCACTAGCCTGGTAAAACTCGCTTATCCCCCAAGCACCGTAATTGATGGCGCGATTGGGTTACCCACGTCCATATTGATGAGAATCCCGTAATAAGGGGGACATGATCTCTGCTTTGACAAGACGTGTTAAGAAACTACCTCGCGTTATGTGTGGGGCTGGTTAAAGAAAAATGGTTCAAATAATCACCGAGCCATGGCATGATGTCATGTTGCCAAAACGTTCAGCAGATTAGATTTGTGGAAATATTATTCTCTCTACGGTGGTATGTGGAACTTATTTTGCAGGGTTGGACACTATCCTGTTATTCAAACTCTTCTGTGGTGTATTCGGACGAGGAACCCGCCTTGCAATGCCGAAGACAACACTGCGCGCCGGACTCATCGTCATTGAAGCCTGGTTCAGGGGCTACTGAGGGAGTCCTGGATTAGGGGGTCTCCGGACAGCCGGACTATATTCTTTGGCCGGACTGTTGGACTATGAAGATACAAGATTGAAGACTTTGTCTCGTGTCCGGATGGGACTCTACTTGGCATGGAAGGCAAGCTAGGCAGTACGGATATGGATATCTCCTCCTTTGTAACTGACCTTGTGTAACCCTAGCCCCCTCCGGTGTCTATATAAACCGGAGGGTTTTAGTTCGTAGGACAACATATAATCATACCATAGGCTAGCTTCTAGGGTTTAGCCTCTCTGATCTCGTGGTAGATCAACTCTTGTAATACTCATATCATCAAGAATAAATCAAGGAGGACGTAGGGTTTTACCTCCGTCAAGAGGGCCCGAACCTGGGTAAAACATCGTGTCCCCTGCCTCCTGTTACCATCCGCCTTAGACGCACAGTTCGGAACCCCCTAGCCGAGATCCGCCAGTTTTGACACCGACAGGTACCTTGTATCTGTTGCCTACGGCGCGGCCGGCGGGGCTCTCTAGCGGCTTCTGCAAGGCTTCAGCTCCTAACGCCTCCTCCTCCCATCCTGGCCCGAGGAACAAGCCGGGGTCGTCCTCCGGCGTGTACTCCCGGTCCATCATGCGGGGCACGTAGGCCTCCGAGGCCGCTGCCCCGAAGACCTCGCTGAAGTGCCCCACGCTCCACGTCGCTCGGCCCGTCACGCCGTCCTGAGGATGGCGGGGCGGTGCTCCGATGGGGCCGTGTGCGATGACGCTCGTGGCCGCGCCCATCCGAGGTGGCTCGGATGCGAGGGGGCGCCCTCCGCTGTGGATCGTGCTGATGTCGATGAAGCCCCCGGTAGCACTTGGGGGTACGCGGGCACGGCGAGCCCCGCCGTGGGATCCTGCCGCTGTCTGGGTCATGAGCTGGTAGCATAAGGGCGGTGCCCCCTTGGCCGCCATGCCCAGGAGCTCGGCAACGCGTTCCAGCAGTGCATCTCAGCCGCTCTCCATCAGTCGGCACCATAGCAGCTCCCGTGCCACTGTGAGCGCGGCCCGCATGTTCGCCTACTCCCTCCTGGTGTGTGGCGTCATCGCCGCGGCATGGCTTGCGGCCCTTGCAGCAGCTCGCGTCTATCGAGGAGTAAGGGCAGAGGGTGAGTGGCTGTGCCGCCCACGCCCCGTGGTGTTTGGTGCGTGCGCCGCCTGGGACGCGGGGTTGAGGTCTTCCTGGGCACGCGGCACCGCCCGGGTGGGCCAGGCTGCCCATCGGTTGTCGTCAGCCCTCGGGTCACTGGACATCGGAACCGTGGAGCATCGGCAGATCGTCTGGTGGGGAAGAAGCTCCGGCGCACCCCTACCTGGCGCGCCAAATGTCAGATCACCAGTTCCGGCAAAACCCTTAAGGTTCGAACATTGGGGTGCGCGCGAAGATCTCCCCCCTATCGATCCACATCCTAACTTAGCTAAGATCTCACGAACTAACTCGACAAACTCGCAACACAAAGGACACAAGATTTATACTAGTTTGGGCCACCGTTGTGGTGTAATACCCTACTCCAATGTGGTGGTGGATTTCCTCTTGGGCTGAGGATGAACAGTACAAGGGGAAGAACAGCCTCCTAAGGTTGAGGTGTTCTTGTGCTTGGTGAACTTGTGTGTATGAAGATCCGTTCCAAGATCCTCTTTTTCTAGCTACGGTGGTGGCTAGTTCTATTTATAGTGGCCTTGGTCCTCTCCCCAAATATTGTGCGGGAAGGGAGCCAACAACGGCCAATTTGAAAAGGGACAGCTAGTACAAGCTATCCTGACAAAAGCAGTCTTCACCTGCCAAAGGCTCTAGTGGTGACGCCGTCGTGGGCTCCACGATGACCTCCGTCTTGCCGTCCTTCTGGACTTGGTCTTGTTGCACCAATATGGAAACATTTGCTTGATGCCTCGGTACGCCGGTCCTGCGCTTGCCCCCTTAGCACCAAAGAGGAAACAAGGATGATGTGCGCGCTAGCGCCCGCCTGGCGCCCGCCTGGTCTCGATCGTCATGGCTCACGTCACGAGAACCTTGCGAGGTTTTCCTGGCCTTGAACTCTCCGCCCCTCACGAGCCAGCCTGGTGAGGCCGTTCCCGAGGAGGTATTGTGTCGTCCGCCTCGCGAGGCTTGGCCCCTTGCGAGGGTCCTGATTCCTTGTTGATGAAGATGGGCCGTATAGGCTTGCTAGCAAAGCCACGCCATGGGCCGCAGGCAGGCAAGTCTGGGGACACCCGTTCCCAGAACGCCAACAATATTGCCGAGCATGTAGCAGTATGCGATGTATGTCAGAGAGTGAAGGCAGAACATCAGAAGCCAGCCGGATTATTACAGCCTATGTCGATACCCGATTGGAAGTGGGACAAACTTGGCATGGATTTCATCACCGGATTACCCAGGACTCGATCGAGATATGAGTCAATCTGGGTAGTAGTTGATCGCTTGACCAAAGTGGCTCACTTTATCCCCGTGAAAACCACATATACAAGCGCGAAGTTGGCCAAGATATATATGACCAGGATCGTATGTCTGCATGGAGTTCCGAGGACCATCGTGTCAGATAGAGGGACAAAATTTACCTCGAAGTTTTGGAATCAGTTGCACCAGACTTTGGGTACCAGGCTAGAGTTCAGTACAGCCTTTCATCCGCAGACAGACGGACAGACCGAGAGAGTCTGTTAGATTCTGGAGGACATGTTGAGAGCTTGTGAGCTAGATTATGGATCTAGTTGGGACGATAATTTGCCCTACGCAGAGTTCTCATACAACAACAGTTATCAGGCTAGTTTGCAGATGGCACCTTTTGATGCTTTGTATGGAAGAAGGTGCAGGACACCGTTGATGTGGGATGAAGTTGGAGACCATCAGTTGTTTGGACCATATTTGATCAAAGTGTCTGAAGAGAAGGTTAAGTTGATTCGAGATAGATTGAAGGTAGCTCAGTCCAGGCAGAAGAGTTATGCCGATACACAACGCAAGGAGGTAGTCTAGGAAATTGGAGACTGGGCATATCTTCGTGTGTCACCAATCCGAGGAGATAAATGATTTGGAGTTAAGGTAAAGTTAACCCTCATATTTGTAGGACCATACCGAGTTCTGGAACGTATGGGAGAAGTTGCCTACAAGTTGGAGTTACCCGAAGGATTGTCAGGAGTTTACGATGTGTTTCACATTTCCCAGTTGAAGAAGTGCCATGCAGAGATGGCCGATATTCCTTTGAGAGATACAGTGCCCCTGGAAGCCATTCAGTTGGAGAGTGACCTAACCTACGAGGAGAAACCCGTCAAGATTCTCGAGTTTGCCAGTCGAGTTACACGCAGGAAGATTATCAAGTTTTGCAAAGTTCAGTGGAGCCACCATACCGAGGATGAAATCACCTGGGAAAGAGAGGAAGACCTATGGAAAGACCACCCACACCTATTTTCTAGCCAACCCAAATCTCGAGGGCGAGATTCATCTTATGGGGGGTAGGTTTGTAACATCCCAATTTTCAATTTGGATGTTTTACATAGGTCATCATATGCATATCATATTTTTATTTGCATTTTTATTGTGACCCTAGAAATATTAAGCAGCTCAAGGACCTAAGGAGAGAGTTGGATGTTTCACATATTTTCATACTTGAATTTTCCCAAATTTGAAAAGAGGATCAATTTGATTTTAATATTTTTCTCACCATATTATTTCCAATATTCAAAATGAAAGAGAGAAGATAATCTGACTTCTTCAAAAGACAGGAATATTGGAGAAGAAATTTTAAAATAAAATATATTTTTTATTTGGATTTTATTTGCTATTTTATTCGAATTAGGAAAATATGCATTTTTTCAAAATTGCATTTTTAGGCCACAAAAATGTTCACTTTATTCTAAATATTAGGTTTAGACGGTGAAAATTGTTTCTGGTATTTTTAGGTTTTTTTTGTATATTTTATTAGGTTTTTCTTTAGGCAAGATTTTTTTTAAAAAAAACTTCCCACATGACTGGGCCGAAGGCCCAGCCGAGCAGGCCGGCCCACTCCCTCGCCGCCTTCCTCCCGTGCGGGGAGACCGAGCCGCTACCGCCGCCCGAGTCCGGCCGGGGCATGACTCCCGGTCCGACTCGGTGCCCCCTCCTCCAAGCAGTCGCGCCCCCCGGCCCTTTATATACCGCAGTCGCCGCCTCCTCCCCACCTCGCACCGACCGCAGCCGCCGCTGCCGACCGCGTCGCTGCTCGCCGACGCCACCCTCCCCGCGCCGCCGCTTTGCCTCGCCGCCTCGCCGGAGTTCCGCCGTCGCTGTCACCGTGAACCAGTACAAAACCGCCCTGGTTCGTCGGTTCGTTTTCGGTTTCTTTCGGTTCTTCGGTTTAGATCAGTTTATTTTAGGGTTAGGGTTTTTCTCGGTTTTTTTCGTTCAGATCTAATTTGCGGACGTTCGTCCGATAACCCGCAATAGCGAACAACGTTCGTTCATTTGGTTCTGTTAGCGAACGTTCGTTCGATAGGTTTTTCTTTTTATTTTATTTTCAGCCAGGGACTTATCCGCGAATACTTTTCCCACAGATTAGTCCTTGATCTTTAAACACTCGCAACTTTTTACTTGTTCGTCCAAATCCAGTGAAACCAATGCCAAAATCTTCATCTTGTTTCCCTCTTTCCAGATAACCAACTTGAACATGGTTTTGGCAAATTAAAATTTGGTTGCAAGAAGATTTGAATTTGAACTTCTTTTGATCGTAGTTTGAGTTTTGCAACTCCGTTTTGGTTGATTCTTTTTGCAAATTGAAGCTCTTCAGTTGAACTTTCAGTTTGGATCTTTTCATTTGAGTTTTACCCTTGCATCTTATGCTTGATTGCTTATTGAAAGTGCTAGTTATCGACTAGAGGGGGGTGAATAGGCGATTTTTATGGAAGTCTTCAAAACACGGGGGCTTTGAAGACAAATAGTAGAAATGAACCTATTGATATGCAGCGGAAGGTAGACTACACTAGACAAGCCATAGTCAAGTAAGCAATGAAGTGAAAGCACGAAGACTATCAGCAGCTAGGTAGTATGGATCAAGATTGAAGATAGTATGAAGCCAAACAACAACAGTCTTCACACAATGAAGTCAATCAGATCATGCAAGCAGGCAATGACTTCACGAAGACAAACTGTAAGTAAAGAGAGGTAGAGCATAGAACCAGTTGCTTGGCGAGGACAAGGATTTGTTGGACCAATTCCAGTTGCTGCGACAACTGGACGTCTGGTTAGGGAGGCTGAGATTCAACTTAGAAGACCGTGTCTTCACCTTATTCCCCTTGAGCTAAGGACACACAGTCCTCGCCCAAACACTCTGGTAAATCTTCAAGGGAGACTTCCAAACCTTCCCAGACTTCGTTCATCGGTAATCCACAATGACTCTTGGATGCTCAGAACACGACGCCTAACCGGCTGGAGGATTCATAGTCCTCAAGTGTAACAAGTCTTCTGGTCACGCAGACAGAAAGACTTCAGTGATGCCTAGCACTCTTTAGCTCTGGGTGTTTAGGGCTTTGTCCTCACAAGGATTTCTCTCTCAAATGCTTCAGAGGTGGGTTTCTCTCAAACGACAAAAGCCGTGCACTAACTCTGAGCGGCCACCAATTTATGGTGTAGGGGGTGGGCTATTTATAGCCAGGAGGCAACCCGACCTGATTTTTCCGAAATGACCCTGGGTCACTAAGGAACTGACACGTGTCCAACAGTCAGATTTCAATCACACGCGGTAGCTTGACTTGGGCTACAAGTAAAGCTGACTCATCCAGCTCTGGATAAGATTTGCTCTCATTGTCTTCACTCGAAGACATAGGATTAGGTTGAGCATCACTTTAGTCACTCTGACTTTGTTCACTTGGACCCCACTTAACAGTACGGTGGTTCCTATGACTCAACACAGAAGAAAAGGAAACTATGAAACAACTATTTCTTCGCACTCCATAGTCTTCATACGATGTCTTCTCATGTCATAGTCTTCAATGTGAATCTCTTCGCAGACCACCATTGTCTTCAATGTCTTCACACATTTTTAGGGTTCATCTCTGGTAGGTAAACTGAATCAATGAGGGACTACTACATGTGTTATCCTGCAATTCTCACAAACACATTAGTCCCTCAACCAAGTTTGTCGTTAATACTCCAAAACGAACTAGGGGTGGCACTAGATGCACTTACAATCTCCCCCTTTTTGGTGATTGATGACAAACTGGTTGAAGTTTTCAACGGGGATAAAAGTATGTGAAATTTTAAGGATTTAAGACATTGTCTTCATAAGTAGCAAAAAGGCTCCCCCAGAAGATGTGCATATAAGTAGTTTGCCCTGGAATGCAAATGCACATGGCAGGTTTGACTTGTGAAGATCCTCTTCAACCTATGAAGACAATTCATCATGCATATACAGATGTAGCAAAGATAATG
This sequence comes from Triticum urartu, assembly GCF_056163025.1. Taxonomy (NCBI): domain Eukaryota; kingdom Viridiplantae; phylum Streptophyta; class Magnoliopsida; order Poales; family Poaceae; genus Triticum; species Triticum urartu. Next base: position 140,138,530 of record NC_141874.1, on the reverse strand, counting down.
ACATGCACAATGAAAAATGGACGTCTGCGGAATGACTTCATGCGGAATTTATCATCGCATCACGGATTAGCATGAAACATAGCAGACGACCATCAAGTTTAAGTGTTACAACCCAAAGAACAAAATGTATCAAAAACGAGAGTTGTAACCACTTGGCAAAAATTATAGCAACCACCCATATGGACCCATTTGAAGACTATCAACTCATATGCTTCTCCCCCTTTTGTTAGTAATGACCAAAAAGGTTTGAAGACATAGAGCGTATACTCGTTCCCATCAGGAGTAGATGAAGGTGCAGGGTCGGCGTTGTAGTTTGGTGGAGCAGAGGGGCCTGGTGTAGTGTCGAGACGCGGTGAAGCCATGGTTGGTGAAGTGGCATCGTCTTCTTCATTGACGACTCTCGCAACAACAGTTACAACCGAAGATGAGTACTCAGAGTCTTCTATGGAAGGAGTTCGATGCAAGACGACATTCTGGGGAGGCGTGGAATAAAATTTGAAGCGCTTGGTGAAGCCATTGTCGTGAAGATCCCCTTCAGGGCATAGCAGTGTGAGACTCTTCCAAGACCGCCGACAGGCTTCATGCGCTACGAATGCGTTCTTGTTGGCAAGATTGCGAATGCGATTAACATCCACTGAGAGGCTATGCATCTGACGCTTTAGCCAGACATGGTGTCTATCTTGTTTCTGATGTGAGAACACAAGAAGCTCTTAGTTATTTAGTACACAAGATCGCTTCCGAGGCCTTTGAGCAATGGTGCTTTCAGTGGCTACAGTTAGAGCATGATGAGGTGCACGCATATTTCCAGCCAAAGGATAAACTTGAGTAGAATCAAGGACTCCCTCAATTGGTTCCGTGAAGCTTTGGCGATCAACATTATGAAGATAAAGTGGCTCCTTGGCATCTTAGGGTAGATGGCTTCGACAGACATATCAACCTTAGGCAAGAAGACAAGATGGTTGTGCGCTGAGGGCTGATAGTCAACAGATGAATGAAGTTTAATTGGGTGCATCACCCATGGAGCATAAAACTTCAAGCCAAATAGATCAACTCCAGATGCAGCAAGTTTCCTGATGAAGAAGTCTTGAGCGTTGAAGCTAATGCCATTGAGAATATAGAACACCAAAGTCTTCATGGTGCCTTCAAGTTTGGATGCAGGAGAATGTCCCTTGACAGGCCATAGAGTTCGTCTCACAATGTGATAATGGTACGGGGCAGATACTCGAGGTCTTGAACAAAGAATTCCTTGGGATATTTAGCACCTTGAGACAATGGCTTCATCATGCTGAGCATCTGACTCATGTTTGGCTCAGGCTTCTGAAATATACTCTCTAGAGCATTCCTGTGTAGCCGACAACTAGGTTCATAGAGCTCACCTGGAGTGGGCAGGGAAGTAAGCTCAATGATATCTTGAGCTTTAGCTTCATGATGCACATTGCCTGTCATCCACTCAAGGACCCAAGTCTTCGGATCCCAGTTGTAGCCACGAATGTGAAGAGTGGCATAGAACTACAGTAGAAGCTCTTCGTTCCAATGCTCTTTGTCAGTGACGAACTGTAGAAGGCCAACATCTCTGAAACAGTCTAGAGCTTCTTCCAAGTAGGGCAGCCCAGCAATGGCTTCACAATCCAGATGCATGTGAGGAAAGATTCGCCCTTGATTGTACAATACATATGAGTAATAACTGCGCTGCTGATAGCTCTAGAAGTGATCAGATGAGATCTTTGGCTTCGAGTAAGGGTTCTTGACACTGTCAAAGAATGTGTTGTGTGCCCTGAAGTTTTTTACACTGAACAATCCTGGCGATGTAGCAGCATCAGGAAACCTTTATAGTCTGGGCATTGGCTTCTGGACTTGAGGCATGTGCTCCACATGGTATTCACATTGTGGTCCGGGAGCAGTGGGAGGAACCATGATTGGCCATTTCACAGTGACCAGCTGTCCATGATCGAAGGCCTGTTCAATTGTGTGAGGCCTAGGAGATGGAACAGCGGCTTCAGCATCCACATGGGCTTCATGTTGCACACTAGCTTCAAGCGCAACATTAGCTTCAGGCGCCACATTGTCTTCAGCCATGACAATGTCATTGGCTTCAGCAGTGTTGTTTGTGGCCGCCTCAATGTTTTCAACCTCCGCTTTAGTAGTAGGAGGGTCGGGCATAGACACGTTCTCCTCGAGAACAAATTCTTGAATGACAGGGGGTGTGTCAACTCTCTCTTCTTCTTATCGTGGTTCTTGATTGTCATCGGCTGATGCAACCGGAATGTCTTCGGCAGCTTTTGCTTCGGACTCAGAGACATTCGCAGTAGGAGTGGCTTCAGGAAACACTTCATGTGCGACTAAGTTTGGTTGCACTTCTCCTTCTGGAATGCTCGACATGGTGACCTGAGGCCTAGGGCCTTTGCGAAGCCTGCGGAATGCGGGCAACACCTATGGGGATGGAGTGGTCTGCACCATGTAGTCGTCGTCAAGCACCGAAGTGGTGACTTGACGTGGTAGAGTTGTGGGAGTTTTATCATGAGCGGGGGTGCCTTGCTGGGGGCGATCAGCCCACGAATCATCCTGAGCAATTGGCATCAAAGGATGACCAATGCTGATGAGTTCATTGTTTGTGAGAATAGGCAATGATACCGGTTGGTGCTCGATTTGAGGAAGGACTTCATCATCATCTACATTGTCTTCACGACCAATGTCTTCAGCTGTGATGGGGTCAACAGTTGGTATTTCTTCAGTTTCAGGAGCCTCTGTGAAAGCAGGCTCATGGATGAAAAGTTGACGCTCTTGGTTGGTGGAGGCAGGACGAGCAACAGAAATTGGCTCAACCACAAGGGGCTTAGAGGCAGCAGCAACAGTACGCTCTTTCTTTGAAGACTTAGTCTTCTTCTTCTTGGATGGAGCATCATCAGAAGCATCCTTGTGCTTGCGCTTCCTGGCATCAGCTTCAGCTGCCCTGGTTTTCTTCAGTTCTAAAGCTGCTGAGGTGACCTTAGGCTTCGATGTCATGCTGGCAGGGAAGACAATGCGAGGTGCTTCCTGCCTTGATGCTTCAACTTGGGCCACAACAGGCTTCTTATTTTGTTTGGCAGCCATTCTGGGGTCGATACCAAAATGCCCCAGTGCCTTGCGCTTCTCTGCCTCATTGTGTGATTGAACACATTTCTCTGCGAAGTATTTCATCCGCTCTCTTGAACCTTTGGCTTCTTCATGTTTCTTGTGAAAATGTTCTTTAAGCTCATGTAGCATTTTCTTGAAGCTTTGAACATCTGCCACGCTGAGCTTTTGCATGTTCTTCTTGAACTACCCCTTCTCAAAATCAATTTTGTTCTTCAGCTCGACAATCTTCTGAGCCAAGGCCAACTCATTAGCAATGGCTCCATGGAAGGTGACGCTGATGTCAACTGGCAGTTTAAGATCATCAATGCTGAGGCTCGGGTCATCAAACCATTCGACGATGAAGTGGTTTAGAATATCCACATCAAAGAGGGGCAAATCGTTGAAGATCTCCGCCTCTTGCTTGCTCTTGACCAGAAGCTCAAGGGCATCATTACCAAGATTGTCGTCGCTAGACAGATCAATTGTTTCATCTTCGTTCCACAGAACGGCAGCAGGTGTAAGTTCATGCCCAGAAATTGATTGCGAAGCTTTTGGTGTGGCAAAGGGCTTTGAAGCCTTTGATTTCTTCTGCTTCTGCGGTTTAGGTGGAGCTGGCGCTTCATCAGAATCTGCGTCATCAGCTAAGTGCTCCATGGCGGCCCCTTGTACAGCTCTGTGGGTGAGAAGGCCGTCGAGGTTATAGAAGGGACCGATGACATTAGGATTGGCATCGCGGGTGCCATCAGCTCTTGGAGTAGATGGACCAGCATTGAAGTCGAGTCCAAATGCTTTCTTGTTCTTTGCAGCAGACTCCTTCGCAAACTGGAAATTGCGCTTGAAGAGATTGTCTTCACGATACCATAACAGAGATGATGGGTCGGCATTGTCTGGCTGCGGTCCATGGACCATGCAAAGGTAGAAGTGTAACACCCACGATGCGGCTATATCTCCCACATGTCGGAGCATGACTTAGAGGCATAACCGGATTGTAGGCAATGTCGCAAGAGGGGTAATCTTTACGCATCCCATGTACTGAATAAGAAAGAGGTACAGAGTTGGATTACAATCGCCACTTCACACAATACATGAATATAGCATTACATCATCCAGATACAAACAAGGTCCGACTACGGAACCAAAATAAAAGAAGACCCCCCCTAATGCTAGATCCCCGATCGCCCCAACTGGCCTCCACTACTGATCAACTGGAAACGAAACAACTCAATGCACACGATCTTCATCGAGCTCCTCCTTGAACTGGGTTGTGTCACCTACACAGTTTCATCGGCACCTGCAAAATGGTCTTGGAAGTAATCTGTGAGTCATGGGGACTCAGCAATCTCGCACCCTTGCGATCAAGACTATTTAAGCTTATGGGTAGGTAAAAGGTATGAGGTGGAGCTGCAGCAAGCACTAGCATATATGGTGGCTAACTTACGCAAATGAGAGCGAGAAGAGAAGGCAAGGCACGGTCGTGAACTAGAAGTGATCCTGAAACTACTTACGTTCAAGCATAACTCCAACACCGTGTTCACTTCCCGGACCCCGCCGAGAAGAGACCATCATGGCTACGCACGCGGTTGATGCATTTTATTTAAGTGTCAAGTTCTCTACAACCGGACATTAACAAATTCCAATCTGCCCATAACCGTGGGCACGACTTTCGAAAGTCCAAAACCCTGCAGGGGTGTCCCAACTTAGCCCATCACAAGCTCTCACGGTCAACGAAGGATATTGCTTCTCCCAGGAAGACCCGATCAGACTCGGAATCCCAGTTACAAAACATTTCGACAATGGTAAAACAAGACCAGCAAAGCCACCCAGATGTGCCAACAAATCCCGATAGGAGCTGCACATATCTCGTTCTCAGGGCACACCGGATGAGCAAGACGTCGGGTTGGCATAAACCCTGGTTGCCCAGGGGGCACCGGACATCGCTCAGGTTGCACCAACACTTAGAGAAGCACTGGCCTGGGGGGTTAAAATAGAGATGACCCTTGAGTCTGCAGAACCCAAGGGAAAAAGGCTAGGTGGCAAATGGTAAAACCAATGTTGGGCCTTGCTGGAGGAGTTTTATTCAAGGCGAACTGTCAAGGGGTTCCCATTATAACCCAACCGCGTAAGGAACGCAAAATCAAGGAACATAAAACCGGTATGACAGAAACTAGGGCGCCAAGAGTGGAACAAAATACCAGCCATAAGGCCGAGCCTTCCACCCTTTACCAAGTATATAGATGCATTAAGTAAATAAGATATATTGTGATATCCCAACAATAATCATTTTCCAACATGGAACAAACTTCAATCTTCACCTGCAACTAGCAACGCTATAAGAGGGGCTGAGCAAAGTGGTAACATAGCCAAACAACGGTTTGCTAGGACAAGGTGGGTTAGAGGATTGGCTTAGCAATATGGGAGGCATGATATAGCAAGTGGTAGGTATTGCAACATAGGCATAGCAATAGAGCGAGCAACTAGCAAGCAAAGATAGAAATTATTTCGAGGGTATGGTCATCTTACCTGCAAAGTTCTCCGAGAAGACGAAAGCTTGATCCTTGTAAGCGTAATCAACGGGTACTGTGGGGATATTACTATCAGCTGAGATCCGCCCAGGAGGGGCGGGGTCAGCCCCAATGGCGGGTTACGCAAGAAGCCCAGTAAACATCCAAGATTGTAGTTTATTAAGTACTATACAAGGCCCAAGGCCTGAAGGCGGTTTAAGGCCTGATATTATGAACCGCCATATCTAAGGAAAGACCTGTAAAGAAAGGCATGTAAAGAAAGTCACTGAGCCGGACACGATTATGAGCCGGCCGGGACTCTGTAGGCCACCAGGTGTTAACCCATGTATATAAGGGGACGACCCGGTGGTGGCTGAGGGCAAGAGACAACAAATCGATAACCAAGCCGGCGAGTTGAGCCTCTTGGAGATCGAAACCCTAGCAATACCAAACCCAACTAGACGTAGGCTTTTACCTTCATCGTAAGGGGCCAAACTAGTATATAAACTCTCTCGTGTCCTTTTTCCTGATTAACCCCTTTAAGCTTCCTAGTGTGATGGCCCTACAACTAAGTCCTTGCTCTAGGACATCTGCCGTGACAATTCCACGACAGTTGGCGCACACCGTGGGGCCAGCGCACGGTGGATTTGAGTTCTTGAAGGGCAACTTCGAAGGGTTCAAGGGATACGCTGTGGGTCGGATGACCAAGAGTCGTCGCGGCAAGCTCTACATCAACGACGAAGGCTGGGGCCCCGAGGCCGGCTCAATCGAGCATGGGTACCGGGTCCCCTTTGGTGGAATTCACGTTTTCATCGGCCGGATCGGCAAGTCGGGCCCTGAGCTGGACATCCACACCAACCTCATCGAAACGGCTCAGCGCACAAGGAGCACCCGTGTTCAATCTGTCGTGAAGCGTGCCTTCGTAGGCTGCATCCATGGCGGTGAATACTCTAAAGGATCGGTGGAGGGCGGTGAGACGGTCGTCTGTTCTGACACTGCATCATCAACGGGCGAGACGGACTCTTTGTACCAGCTACAAGACGGCATGCTCGGGGGCTGTTCTGATGGCAGCAGTATCCCAGACCCCCTTGAGCCGCCGAATTGGGCCGAAGTCTTCATGGCAGGGACACAGCCCAGGCAGAACTCTACCACAGCGGCAGCAGCAGCTACCGGGTCGGTTGTAGCCGGGTCAGGAGACCCCGCGTGCCCCCCGGCTCAGATTCTAATGGACCTCATGGACAAACTGACAACTCTGTTAACCGCCGTGGTAGAGCTGGCGGATAAAGCCCAGCACGACGCAGAGGTGGCACGCGTGCGTGAGGAGATGGTGCAAGCTAAGGAAAATCTAGCCGCAGAGGAAACCCGGATGGCAGCAGGGCGGGCGGCTTTGGATGCTCATGCTCAACAACTTCAAGCGGAGACTTTCTGGCTTTCGGTGGACCTTAATGCATCAAACGAGGTCATGAGGAGGAGGCATCAGAAAACTCAATCACGTCTGCCTCTAACGCTTGATCCAAGGAACCTGTTCCATACACCCGGGGCTGGGGGGAGTAACCTGCTGGAGGCAAACCAGATCACGACACCCGACGCACCGGTTCAGCCACGTGCCACGGAGCCACCTCCTATAATTACCGCTCCACCTCATTATGTGCCAACACCGCCGGGTTACTTCTCCAACCCCTTGGGAAACATCATTGCAGCGTCGGCTCGTTTGGCGGCTCTCCCAATGGAAGGCGACTCGCCAGCAATAGTTGAAACACGAAGGGTAAGAGAACTTCTTCAAACGGCTCTGGCGCAGCAGGATGCGTACTCATACAGTCGAGACAGGATCCATTCAACTCCTCACCCAAGACGGAGCCCAAGTTATAGTAGGCATATGGAGTCCGCAGATATGTCAAGCAATGCTCAGCGCCACAACCGGCCATACAGGCATGAACTGGTGCGAGTTGGAGCCCTTACCTTGGCGGATCAGGAGAGGATTCGTCAAGAGGCGGAACGAGCAGCTCAAATGGCAGCAGATCAGGCGGCTCATCAAACCTTTCCAACTTATCCAGCAACCTCGGTTGAGGCAGGAGTGGCCACAAGAACCGGAGGCGTGCCTTGCTTGGTGCCGGCCATACGCAATGAGCGTTTGCCAAAGGACTTCAAGGGACCTCATAAAGTGCCTAATTACGTGGCTGACCTATAGCCGGGGGCTTGGATTGAGAGTTATGAGATGGCTATGGAATTATTGGAGGTCAGCGATGCTGCTATGGCCAAGTATTTCACCATGATGTTAGATGGAACAGCTCGTACTTGGTTAAAGGGATTGCCACCCAATTCTATCGGCTCATGGGCGGAGTTGAAAGCCCGGTTCATCCAGAACTTTAAAGACATGTGTAAGCATCCTATGTCGATTGTAGACTTGACCAATTGCAAGCAAGAGGATGGTGAATCCACAACCCATTGGGTACACCGGGTCAAGGAGATAATACATTCATTTGATAAGATGGATGCCGGCTCAGCGGTTTTAATGTTGGAGAAAAATTGTTGTTTTGAACCTCTGAAGCAGAAGCTGGGGCGGCTCAGGCATGACTGTAATGACATGGGAACGTTGATGGCGGCTCTCGTTAAGTATGTTGATTCTGATACCACCAAGGACCCGGTGTCTGACGAAGAAAAGGCAACGAAGGGAAAGAAGAACGGCAACGACAAGGGTCACCAGCATAACCCGGCAAATCGGGGAGGTAATAAACGTAAAGCGGATGAGTTTGTTTCTAACACTAATGCACAGGGTGGTAATCAACGGTGCAAAGGCAGAAAGCCCCCTCGATTGGGCGGGTCAGGTCCCACCCATGAGCAGTTGTTAAATGAACCTTGTCCAAAGCACGACACCCGGGAGAAGCCAGCCACCCACCTGAGGAAAGATTGTACGATCATGAAGGCGTTTAAAAATTCAAACATGTTTGATGGAGGTCACGGCCCAGGTGGCAGTTCAGGAGGAGGCGGTTTTCACGGCCCGGGCGCCGGTTCAGGCGGAGGAGGTTTTCACGGTTAAGGTTATCCTGGTCACCAAGGAGGATATAATCAACAACCCGGCCAAGGTAATCAGCAGCAGCAATCCGGTTATCAGAGCAACCCGAAGTAGCTGAGTAGTGGGCAATACCATGTATTTACCACCAGTTTATGTAAGAGGTACCAGAAGCTTCACAAGAGGGCAGTCAATGCCGTTGAGCCGGCGATTCCACGTTATCTGCATTGGTCCGAGCAGCCTATTGTGTGGAGCAGAGAGGATCGCCCGCCCTGGGTTGATAACCCAGGTCACTTGGCTTTGGTAGTGGCACCTTAGGTTGGTGGATACAAATTTACTAAGGTACTCATGGATGGAGGCAGCAGCATCAACATCCTCTATTATGAGACGTTTCGCCGGATGGGATTGAATGATAAAAATCTTAAACAATCCAACACTGTTTTTCACGGTGTGGTACCTGGTAAGTCGGCATACCCAGTTGGTAAGATTGAGCTGGAAGTAGCCTTTGGGGATGAGTATGACTCCAGAGCGGAAAAATTAACCTTTGAGGTGGTAAAGATCAAGAGCCCATATCATGCTCTGTTTGGGCGGCCGGCTTATGCCAAGTTCATGGCTCGGCCGTGTTACGTGTATTTACAGCTCAAGATGCCGGGTCATAAGGGAACCATTATAGTACATGGGAGCCGGAAGATAGCCTTGGAGTGTGAAGAAGGTGATGCTGCCTACGCTGAATCTGTTTGTGCAACAGAGGAGTTAAAATTTTACAAGGATCATGTTGACCCGGCAGACATGACGTCATTAAAGAAACCAACAACAAAGCATGAGCCGGTGTTGAAATTCAAATCAGCTGATGACACTAAGATGGTTGACTTTGTGCCTGGCGACTCATCCAAACAGTTCGTCATCAGCGCAAACTTGGATCCGAAATAGGAAAGCGCGCTCATCGAGTTCATCCGTGAGAATCGGGACATCTTTGCATGGCAACCTTCAGACATGCCGGGTGTCCCGAGGGAACTCGCTGAGCACACTCTTAATATTGATCCAAAGTTCAAACCTATCAGACAGTTTCTCTGACGGTTCAATGAAGAAAGGCGCAAGGCCATTGGAGAAGAGGTGGCCCGGCTCTTGGCAGCCGGGTTCATTGTGGATGTCTTTCACCCCGAATGGTTAGCTAACCCAGTGCTTGTGCTCAAAAAGAATGGCACCTGGCGTATGTGTGTATATTACACCGATCTGAACAAAGCTTGTCCGGCTGATCCTTTTGCTCTTCCCCGTATTGATCAAATCATTGAAGCTACGGCGGGTTGTGCACGTTTGAGTTTCTTGGATGCTTATTCCAGTTATCATCAGATTAAGATGGCGGTCAAGGATCAGGAGAAGACAGCCTTTATTACTCCTTTTGGAGCTTTTTGCTATGTGTCTATGCCCTTTGGGCTTAAAAGTGCCTAGGCGACTTACCAGCGGTGTGTGCAGAATTGTCTTCACGATCAAATTGGGCGCAATGTTCATGCTTACGTGGATGATATAGTGGTAAAATCCAGGAAGGAGGAAACCTTGGTCACAGATCTGAAAGAGACTTTCGATAATCTCCGGATCTACAAAATGATGCTTAACCCGGCCAAGTGTGTTTTTGGAGTCCCAGCTGGCAAGCTCTTGGGTTTTTTGGTGTCCAACCAAGGTATTGAAGCTAACCCGGAGAAAATCAAAGCAATTATGTCTTTAGCCAAACCAACGTGCATCAATGACATTCAGCAGCTGGCGGGTCGTGTTGCGGCCTTGAGCCAGTTCATAAGCCGGTTAGGAGAGAAGGCAATGCCTTTGTATCAGATGATGAAGAAAACAAATGATTTTATTTGGAGTGATGCTGCAAATACTGCTTTTGAGGATCTGAAGGCACAGCTTGCTGAGCCGCCGGTTCTTGCTGCTCCAGTTGAAAAAGAGCCGCTATTATTATATGTGGCCGCCAACTCACGGGCTGTTAGTGTGGCTATTGTGGTGGAGCGCAAAGAGGCTGGCAAGGAACATCCGGTTCAATGGCCGGTTTACTATGTCAGTGAGGTGTTGATTGAATCCAAGCAACGATATCCGCATTGGCAGAAACTCGTATATGGGGTATTCATGGCAAGCCGGAAGCTTAAACATTATTTCCAGGGTCACCCGATCACTGTGGTCAGCTCTGCTCCTTTGGGAGACATCATTCAAAACAGAGAAGCCACTGGATGAGTCGTCAAGTGGGCAATTGAGCTTGGGTCTCATGGGTTGAAGTATGTGCCGCGTACTGCGATCAAATATCAAGCACTGGTTGAGTTCATCAATGACTGGACAGAGATGCAGATGCCAGAAGAGAAACCAGACAACACGTATTGGACTATTCATTTTGATGGGTCCAAACAGTTGGAAGGCTCGGGGGCTAGAGTTGTGTTAACTTCCCCACGAGGTGACAAATTTTGTTGCGTGTTACGGTTGATGTTTCCTTGCACCAACAACGCAGCAGAGTATGAAGCCTTGATCCATGGTCTTCAAGTGGCGAAAGAGATGAGTTTGAGCCGGGTCAGATGTCTTGGTGACTCAGATCTAGTGGCTCAACAGGTATCTGGCAAGTGGGATTCCAAGGACCCTCTCATGGCGGCTTATCGCCGGGAGGTTGATGCTGTTGTAGGGCATTTTAAAGGTTATCAGGTGGAGCACATTGATCGTCGAAAGAACGAAGCGGCTGATGCCCTAAGCCGGTTGGGGTCTCAGCGTAAGCCGGTGCCACCTAACACCTTTTTGGATATTTTGCATAACCCCTCTGTCAAGTTGCCCACAGAAGAAGATTTAGTTGTTCCTGACCCAGAGGCGCAGTTGGTGGCGGCTCTTCACGTCATCCCAGATTGGACAGTACCGTTTTTGGCTTACATGACCCGGGGAGAGTTGCCAGCAGGTGAGACCCTGGCTCGACAGATAACCCGGCGGTCTAAGTCAATGACGATTTCAGATGGGGAGTTATATCATCGAAGTGTTTCCGGAGCGTTTCAGCGGTGCGTTTCCCCCGAAGAAGGTCAAGAAATCCTTCGTGAGATCCATAAAGGTGATTGTGGTCATCACGCCGGGTCAAAATCTTTGGTGGCCAAGGCGTTTCATCACGGTTTTTACTGGTTGACGGCTCATGCTGATGCAGAAGATCTGGTTAGTAGATGTGATGGATGTCAAAAATTTGCACGACGAGCGCATGTGCCGGCTCAAGAGCTCCGGATGATTCCAATCACTTGGCCGTTTGCGGTCTGGGGGCTTGACATGGTGGGACCTTTCAAAAGATCTAAGGATAAAAAGACACATCTCCTGGTGGCAGTTGACAAATTCACCAAGTGGGTTGAGGCGGAGCCTGTGAGTAAGTGTGACGTGGCCACGGCGGGTTAGTTCATGAAAAAGGTGATCTTCCGTTTTGGTTTTCCACACAGTATTATCACTAACAATGGCACTAATCTGTCCCAATGGGCTATGGAGGAGTTTTGTCAATGAGAGCACATCCGGCTTGATGTTTCTTCTGTAGCTCATCCTCAATCCAATGGTCAAGCTGAGAGAGCCAATCATGAAATTTTGGGAGGGATCAAACCCCGGCTTATAGCTCCCTTACAGCGAACGCCGGGTTGTTGGGTAGAGGAGTTACCCTTGGTGTTATGGAGTATCAACACCACACCCAACAGGTCTACAGGTTACACACCTTTCTTCATGGTTTATGGAGCAGAAGCAGTGTTGCCTAGTGACATCCGTCATGACTCGCCCCGTGTGGCGGCTTATGTTGAAGCCAATAATGAACAAGCCAGACAGGATGCACTTGACCTGTTGGATGAACAAAGAGACTTAGCGGCAGCCCGGTCAGCAATTTATCAACAGGACCTACGTCGTTATCACAGCCGCCGGGTTAAATCCAGGACTTTTCAGGAAGGCGACTTGGTGCTCCGGCTCATTCAGGATCTGCCAGATGCACACAAGTTATCCCCACCTTGGGAAGGACCCTTTGCTTTGTTGTCAGTAAGAACTTAAACAACGGGTCATATTACCTCATTGACGTTCGAGAGCACCAAGACTCACGTAAGTCGGAGGAAGAGACCCGCCGGCCGTGGGATATTGCTCAACTTCGGCCATACTACACCTGAGCCACTGGCTCTTATCATGTACATACTTTAACATTGTATATACCATGTTAAGCAATAAAGTAAGACCACCGGTCTCTTTTCTTTTTAAAGATTATGCATCTTTGTTATTTCTTATCTTTCAAATGACTATTAAGGAGCTGATCATATTTGAATGAAGTTTAACCTTTTTTGGTCCAGCTTATGATCGTATCCGAATCTAGCTGCAATCTCATGGTCACTTGGGGGCTTCCTGTTCAAACATAGGTCGTATTCGAACCAAAGAGAACATAGATGTCGTAACTCTCTTGATCGGCTCAAAGCCAAACTCACTTGGGGGGTTCTTGATCGTATCTGAATCATAGCTTAACCCCTTTTGGGTCCGACTTGGATCGTATTCGAATCAGGGTCGTTAAAAACCTCTCAAGGTCATTTGGGGGCTTCCTGTTCAAACATAGGTCGTATTCGGTCCAAAGAGAACATAGTTGTCGGTACCCTCTTGATCGGCGCAACGCCAAAGCCACTGGGGGCTATATGGTCGTATTTGAACCTTAGCTTAACCCCTTTGGTATGGTTTGCTGATCGTATTCGAATCAGAAACCCCCAACCTTTTGAATACAGGGTTAAATCATGCTTATTATCTGTTACCTGCTTTTTAGTTTTTGCTGTATCAATATTACAAACAATTAGCCTGGTCTTCTTCACGGGCTCGACTATTTGACAACACAGTTGCCCGGGTCATTCACACCGCCGGCTTACGGATCAAAAGATGCAACCTATCAAGGTATAGTAATCATTGAGTATTCAAAAAAGCATTGGCTTCTCACAAAGATTGAATTATCAAATTCATCACCCGGGTTATTTAAACCGGCGGTCTGAGGGTCAAAAGGGACAAGGTATGGTTATTACTTATACGCATTAACTAAAGAGTTAGCCCTTGTCCTTTATTTATATCTGTCTCTGGTTCTTAATGTGGTAAACGTATTGGCTATAAATTGGGTGTTTTAACCCGTTTGGTTCTAAGCCGCCAAGCCAGTCTTTTCCTTGTATTTATAGGAACAGAGTTCAAACATTACAGAAACAAACATTAAATACGATGCATACATTGGCATCAGGAAACAGACTCCCATAAAAGGTGTTTTATGCGCGACGGCATAAGCAAAGCATGCAGTATTTTCACAACTAAGTTATTACAAGGCTTTATAAGCCCATGAAGATGATCATTGTTCCTCCCTCGCCGGTTCACCACCTTCTGTTGGCTGGAAGTTGGGTTTTGACCAATCAAAACCATTCACGGCGACAAATTCAGCTTCGTCGTCGATCAGGCCGACCGGGTCAACTTCCGGGGCAAATGTATCTTCTCTCACCGGTGGGATAAAATTTGTTACCTTGTATGAGGGAGTGGCCATCTTCTTATTCTCACTATCAAAACCTGGCTGGTATTTATCAACATTGGTATCAACTCCAAGGGTAGTTGCTTGAGGCCGGACTCCGCGCACGCAAGCCATGAAGTCATCCTGATCAAAAGGAGACCCGTCTTCCTTTACGGTGGGATAGCCTCTAGCCACGTCCGCCGGGTCTAGGTCTGGCACCCAAGCCTTGGAGCGACTCAGGGCAGTCAAAGCTCCGGCTCGCGCGCAGGAGTGTTTTACTTGTTGAAACCTGGCAGGAAGGATGGACAGTTTCTTCAGGACGTCGCTAAGCCGGTTGGGTCCTTGATTAGCAGGAGAGATGCCGGCCAGAGCCCGATGTGCTCCAATATACAGTTGTTCAACCAAAGTATATATTGCCTTCGGTTTAATCAACGGGTCTTGGCTCAGCTTTTTGCTTCGAGGACCTGCATAAATTTTACACGCAAAGTCAGATGGCAGATTAGACTCCAGATTTGCAAACAGCACACAAAAGTTAGTCAGACAGCTTACCAAAGATAGCAGCTACCATTTGGGACACCCGGCCCTTTAACCCATTCAACTCTATTGAAATCTCTTTCAGAGCTCTTTCGGTCGTCTCAGCACGTTGGGTCAAAAGCGTTTTTCCTCTGCCCAAGTTTTCTCCTTGGCAGCAAAGCTGGTCTTTAAATTTTCCGTTGCAGAGAGACTTATTTTCAGTTTGGAGTTAGCGGATTTGGTTTCTGTCTCCTGACTCGCTAGCCGGGTCTTCGCATCAGTCAGTTGAGAGTTCAATTCAGATAAGGCATTCTGCAAAACATTCAGATAAGTCAAGATTTGGTTCCAAAGTTCAAAAATCAAGATTCAAGTCTCAAGTACTTTACAAAAAACCACTTGACACTTGGGGGCTAATGTATGCCAAATCAAATTTCTATGACTCTACAGACATATTTAAGTCCCAAGTACCTTACAAAGTAACAATACTTGGCACTTGGGGGCTAATGTATGCAGTTCAGCAACTTTATCAAGGTTAAGCCGGAGTATTAAGTACTTTGAAGACGGTCTCAAAACAATTTAAAGTACCGGTTCATTTATGCTCAAAATGAGCCGATCCTTGGGGATTACAGGTGGAGCTTTGTTCTATTAAAGTCAAGAAAAGATTCAAAGGTAAAGGTCTCGGCCTATATTTTAAAGTCTACAGGTTATTCCGGTTCTATCATAATCTGAAGAGTTGGGGGCTGAAGGAATACAGATAAGCCGGAAAAACATACCTCATATTTTAACTCCAGCTGCTTGACCATCTCAATCTCAGAATCACGGCTAGAGTGTACATGATTAAGATAGCCGGACAAAATATCATTCGCATTGAGACAGTCATAGTTGGCAACGTCAAAGTGAACTTTTTGCCTCTCCAACGCCTCTTGTTTTGCTGTACACCGAGCCAACACGGTTGGGTTCCCCAGCTCAATAAAGCGGCTCCCGGTAATTTGAACATCTTGTGCAGGCGGAGACGGCGGGTTGGCTGAGCTCGATGGTCCGGTTGTAGAAGGGTTCACAGTGGTTTCATCAAATGGCAGCTCAGGAGGATTTGCTTCGGTGTCAACAGGCGGGTCTTCTGGAGCGTCAGCTAATGGAGAAGGCGGCCTAGCCGGGTCAGATGCCAGCACCGGCGGGTCTTCCGCCGGCTTAGCTGCCTTCGCTTTTTTGGATTTAGCTTGACCACTAAGAAAAAAGGTTGCACGATTGTCAGTATAAAGGTACAATTGAACAAACCAAAAGAAAGGAGGATTTCTAATTACCCGGGAGCAGTCTTGAAAGCCGGGAATTGTGTTTGCGATGAGTCGCCAGAAGAGCGAGACACCTCCTGAAAAGATAAAAAAGAATTAAAAGAAATACAAGGAGAAGGATCCATTAAACAGAGTTAAAGACAGAAATAAGTAAACCTCATTCGGACATTTCCGAGGATTTTGTTGAAGAACGGTAGCCGGTTCATCTTCAATCCCCGCTTGACGGCGGCTTTCATGTTGCTGCTTTTTCAAACGAGAATTGGGATCCAAGTGAGCTAAATGGTTAGAAAACCATACTTTACGGATCACTCGTCGAACTTTGTGTCTTGGTAAGGGCTCTGAGTCGGAGGAAATGATAGTTACCTCTGCTTCCCCGGCCTGACTGGCCCCAGTGTCATCCTGGTAGTGATCAGTGTCAATAAGATTCTTAAAAAATTGGCCAAGGGAATCAAGGGCTACCTCCGAATCATATGTATCATCAAGCTTCATCAAATCTTCAGCAGTGTTCTTTTTTTCTTCTTCGACTTCCGGGTCGTTTTCTTGGCATTCATGGCGGCGGCTTTCGCCTTCTTGGCAGCCTTGTGGTCATATTTCACTTTCCAAAAGTCAAAGTTGGCCTGCAGACAGGCAAAGACAAGATGAAAGGTCAGTGCTAAACAATATGGCTGGGTAAAATACAAAGGAAAAGAGATCAGAATATCCTTACTTCTGGCACCGGGTTAAGCTTAGAGAAGGTATTTAACCCAACAATACTGCAGTCTTCATATTTCCCATTCACCAAAAGGTTTGACATTGAGACAATGTCTTCTTCGGTTAGTTGAACCGGGCTATGACGAAGAGAGTCGTCCGGGCCTCCACCATATTCATACATCAACTTTGACCGACAGCTTAAAGGAATAACCCGCCATGAGATCCAGCAGCGGGTCAAATCAACTCCAGTCAACCCGTTCCCTAACAGAGCATTGATCTTTTTATGGATGGCATCAACTCTTGCGTTTAGCAACAGTGAGTTTATCTGGAAGCGCGAACTTGGAGTCAAGATGATCGGGGCGGTAACCTGGCAGTGGCTTCTCGTTTGCTGGTGAGATGTCCTGACAGTAGAACCAAGTTTTGTTCCAGTCCTTCGGGTGACTTGGTAAGACTATGAGAGGGAAGACAGCACCCTGCCGGCGCTGAATTGAGATGCCTCCAAGCTCTAAGCTAAGGCCGTTGGTGCACTCATTCTGCCGGTTCAGATAAAAGTATTCTCTAAACAGCTCTACGGTCGGCTCTTGCTGAAGATACACCTCACAAAGCACTTGTTAGTTACAAATATTAGATACGGAATTGGGCCCAATGTCCTGAGGATGGAGTTTGAAAAAGTGAATGACCTCTCTGAAGAACTTTGAGCTGGGCGGTGAGAAGCCACGGTTCATGTGGTCAGTAAAAACAATCACTTCGCCGTCTCTTGGATTGGGTCGTTCTTCTTCCGGGTCAGGGGCACGGTAAGACATGACAGCTTTTGATGGAAGAAATCCTATGATGAAGAACTCTTTTAAACGTTCCTCAGTTATGGTTGAGGGAACCCAGTTACAGATGGTTGGCGTTTTGGACGGCATGATGTGCGAGGAACTGAAAAAAGCAACATGTCGGTTCAGTTTAACGACGAGATTAACAATTAAGGGATGAAGATGCAAAACAAGTAATGGGGGCTTAACTAAGGGCTAATGACATATAAGGAAAAGAAAGTCGGTGCGGTAAGCCGCCATGACTATAGTTTCTTTCAGAAAGTGGATTCAGCTAAGTATTGGGACAAACAAGTTTCCCAAAATGGTTGATATTATTTCAGATCAAATGGATGTTCAAAATGAAAAAAATTCTAGACCTAAAAATACAGTCTAGATGAGTTCATCAGATCTAAACATAGCTCTTGTACCAGAAAAAGGAGTCTGCTAATATGAAAAGGAGGCACCAAACAGCTACTGCATGAACATACATCTCTTTTGGATCAGAAAGAGGAGGCAGTAGAAGAACTATGAAGAACTATGATGAACTACGAAGAACACGCAGGAGCTTGGAAACCCTAATGAAGATCTGAGGCATGAAGGAAAGAAAGCTTACGGTTGTAGGTCTACTGCGGAGGTCGCCGCGGGTTCTCTAGATCGGTTCAGGTTGATACAGCGGCCAGAGTCGACGACGGAGATAAGGCGTGGCGGCGACAAAGCTCGAGCAGTAGCAAGGTCGCGAGAGGAAGAAGACAGAGAGAGAGAGAGAGAGAGAAGAATGAGAAAGGCCGGGGCGAGCCTATTTATAAGGAAATATGCGAACAGACGGGCGCGAAAATCAAGGGAGAACCGAATAATGGTTATCCAGCTATATAGGCGCCTCGATTCTCAGGAAGCATTTAAAGATAAAAGATCCGTTGGAAGATGACATCATGAAAATCTTTTGCGTTTTCAAGGGATGACGTCACGGCGGGTTACAAGGGAATTTCAGTAAGGATAAGAAATGGATTTTTTTGGCTAAGTATCGAAGATTGATAAAGAACAAAGTTCAAAGTCAACCTGGGGCCTAATGTTGGGGATATTACTATCAGCTGAGACCCGCCCAGGAGGGGCCGGGTCAGCCCTAATGGCGGGTTACGCAAGAAGCCTAGTAAACATCCAAGATTGTAGTTTATTAAGTACTATAGAAGGCCCAAGGGCCTGAAGGCGGTTTAAGGCCTGATATTATGAATCGCCATATGTAAGGAAAGACTTGTAAAGAAAGGCATGTAAAGAAAGTCACCGAGCCGGACACGATTATGAGCTGGCCGGGACTCTGTAGGCCACCAGGCGTCAACCCATGTATATAAGGGGACGACCCGGTGGCGGCTGAGGGCAAGAGACAACAAATTGATAACCAAGCCGGCGAGTTGAGCCTCTTGGAGATCGAAACCCTAGCAATACCAAACCCAACTAGACATAGGCTTTTACCTTCATCGTAAGGGGCCGAACTAGTATAAAAACTCTGTCGTGTCCTTTATCCCGATTAACCCCTTTAAGCTTCCTAGTGCGATGGCCCTACGACTAAGTCATTGCTCTAAGACATCTGCCATGACAATTCCGCGACAGGTACCTCGAACACGAACTCGTCTCCCGGTTCTACCCAAAGCAAGAACACAAGAAAAGGGAACAACCATCAACCACGGTGCAATGCGCAAGCAACATGATGCAAAACATGGCATGATATGCGGAATGTGATATGCAATGCATATGCATGCTCCGGAAGGAAAAGAGTGAACCAGGCCTCAACTTGGCAAACCAAGTGCACCGCTGGAAAGATGAGTTGATTTCGGTCGAAATCGATATAAAGATCACCGGAAACGGATGCACGGTTTGGAAATGTTAAGCAAAACAATAATGGCACAAAGCTGCGATTAACAACACGATGCCATCTAGAATGCAACAAGAAACTAAGCTACTGCACTCCAACATAGCAACAAAGCACATCGCAGTGATCCACTCAAGATGCTTGACAAAAGATGAACACTGAGCTACGGCTAAATCACACAATAGCAGGTTCAAACAAGCATGGAGAAAGTGCAAAAGATAACAGCATCTCAGACTTGGTGAAAATAACATGTCGGGAATTAACATCAGGAAGCAAAGTTTAAAGCAAGATAAAAACATGCTACAGGATCAGATCATGGCAAAACAAGGCATGGCATGAATCTACTCAAAGCATATAACAAAAGTCCCTTACTGACGATAAGCCAAAAAGGATCAGAATATATGATGGCACCCATGTAAACATAGCAAGTTTCGTTAACAGATTCAAAATTAGCAGAAAACTGGAACATGGCAAAAACAGAGTTACATAGGCATGTTTGCGAGCTCTATGCGCTCACCACAAGGCATTGCATGACGAACTAAGAATACACCCAGAAAGAAGACATGATCAATAAGCTAACCATGGCAAGAACACTCCCATAGCATGCATGGATCAACTACCACAACCTCGACAAAATTGATTAACACGTAAACAATCTGCCAGGAACATTTTATAGCAAAAGTAGAGCAAGATTGAGTCATGCTAGGGTGCTCCATAATTGCAAACAAAGACATGGATGGATAGGGCATAACAATATATCAAAATCATCCTTACTGAATATGCTCAAAAGAGGCATGGATCACTCTGTAGCAACATGAATACATGGCATAAAAATAACATCAGGGAAAATGACTCAGAAGAATTCTACCCTGAAATCAACAACATCATGAGAGCTACTTT
Organism: Triticum urartu; assembly: GCF_056163025.1. Lineage (NCBI taxonomy): Eukaryota > Viridiplantae > Streptophyta > Magnoliopsida > Poales > Poaceae > Triticum > Triticum urartu. The sequence goes on along the minus strand of NC_141874.1, from coordinate 140,118,385 downwards.
GCATGCTTGTGCTAGTAACCACATTGATCACACAAATACATGTCATACACCCCTGTAAAGATGGCATGGCATACAACAAAACACATGTAGAGCTCATGCTCATATGCAGCACACAATAATCATGGCAAAAATGACAAAAGCTCATAAACTGATAAGAATCAGCACCTAACATTTTATAGCACTCTTGCAACAGCATTTAGGGCATCAAGATGGAATCAAACAAGCATGATGAAATGGAATGAAATAAAGAGGACATCCAGACGAACAATTTGATATGCTACACGCACGAATCGGAGCAACGGTGATGAAGTTATGATGCGATGAACAGGGGCAAAAAATTACTGAGATTCGGGATCGGGGCACCGTTTGGATCGGTGAGGTGGTGGATCTGATCCACCCGCGGTGGATCCGGCCGGGATGAGGCTCCGGCGAGGAGGGCGGCGAACTCCGACGATGAGCGGGGAGGTCCGGTGGACGGCGGGGAAGCCGGGCGGCGCGGTGACCGGACCGGGCGGCGGCCGGAGTAGCGCCGGCGAGCTATGGAGGCGCGGTGGAGTGCGAGCGAGGCGGCGGAGGAGCAAGCGACGACGAGGCGCGAAGGCAGCACGGTGAGCGAGGTGGCGGGGCGCAGTGGCCGGCGACGGCGATGCGGCGGCGAACGCCTGCGAAAGGCGGCGTGCGCTCGGGCACGGGAGGCCGGGAGCCGGGCGGCGACGGGATGGGCCCCGCGGGCCCGATCCGGGCCACGCGGACCGGCGTGGGGATGGCGGGCGCGGGACACATGGGGCAATGCCACTGGCCAAGAGCGGCGGCGGGATTTCGTCCGGCGGGCGCGGACATGTACGGCGACGTGCGGGGGGGATGACATATATATAGGTAGAGGGAGCTAGGAGAGTCCAAATGAGGAGCGGTTTTCGGCCACGCGATCGTGATCGAACGACCGAGAGGATGGAGGGGTTTTGGATGGGTTTTGGGCCACTTTGAAGGGGGTGTTGGGCTGCAACACACACGAGGCCTTTACGGTTCCCCGATTAACCGTTGGAGTATCAAACGAAGTCCAAATGGCACGAAACTTGACAGGCGGTCTACCGGTAGTATACCAAGCCTGCTTGGCAAATCTCGGTCCAATCCGAGAACGTTTAACATGCGCACATGAAAAGAGGCAAAAGGAGGACGCCGGAGGACATAGGAGCGCCGGATTGCAAAACGGACAACGGGGAAAATGCTCGGATGCATGAGACAAACACGTATGCAAACGCGATGCACATGATGAAATGATATGAAATGCATGACACGCAAGCAAATGACAAGGAAACAATAGCGAATAACTGGAAGACACCTGGCGCAACGGTCTCGGGGCGTTACAAGAAGCCTTGAGCAATGGCTTCAGACTGGGGCTTGGGCAACAGACCTCTGTATACAATATCTCCCCAAGGTCACTTGATGGCGTTCTTTTTAGCATACTAGTAGTGACAAATCTGTACTTGAACCATTCCTCTACCCAATATCTTCGAATCCATTGGATTTGAGTTTTCCGCTGATTGTAATTCTCTTCAGGATCGGTCTTGTACATTTCAAAGAGATCTGGTGGCAAATCCTTGGCAATATCCCTACGTCGCTGCCTGCCGCCCTTTCTAGCTGATTTCTCAGTGGCCATTATATTCAAGCTAAAAGGCTTCAAGACTGTGAATGGCTTCCGTCTGCTGGTCAGACAGGAACTGGCTTCGGGAGAGTTGATGTGTCACTGTAAGAACTTTGCAAATGAATGCAGACTGTGAGAAACAAGGGATTCTCCCACGGACATGTACCTGTGACAGCATTAGAGGTGCGAGGGAAGGGGAAGAGGTCATATGCATTCTCAGAAGATTTGAAGATAAATCGGTTCAAGACATTGACCTCATAGTGCGAAGACATTCATTTGTTTGGAGAGAGTTGGTTCCAGATTTGTATGAATCCACGAATAAGTACAAGTGAGGAATCTAACTAGTTGTGAAGCATACGTGAATATACTTGGCATGATATGAGATGCAAAACAAGATAGATCCAGATTTGGAAGTTTAGAAACCGCTTTTGGTTGAAGTGGATGGATCTGACGTATCCAGGTGTGAAAACCGGAGAAGCCAGAACGACCACCCGACAATCCAGGCGTGCATGGGAACATGGAACAACTTTCAATGAGTTACATGCATGCCACGTGTCCTTCAGATGTGAACCGCCAGGGGCACCTGTGTAATTACGATGTGATGTCCCTTTCCTTATAAATACTCAACTCACCGCAGTCACAATCTCTTCCTCCACCTCGCCACCTCGCACAAACCCTAGCGCCTCTGTTATCTCGCGACGACGCTGGAGACGAAGCGCTTAGCTGCCGCGACTTCTTTGACGTCGTCCTCACGCCGGCCGCGGACCTCGTCCTCTCCGCCGCCGCCGTAGGTGTCTTCCGTCACCAAGTTAGGGCACGGGAGATTGAACCGCTCGGCCTCCCTCTTCGCCTCGTCTAGCAGTTCGTCAAGGGTAATTAAAACTTACTTTTTACTGCCGTTTTGATACGTCAGGTCCATCCACTTCAACCAAAAGTGGTTTCTAAACCAGATGGAGCAGTATACATTTTGATCGAACTCTTTACCATTGTCGTCGGGGCCCAGATGACTTTTGGTTGGCATTGGCGTCGTGTATCCCTTGCAGTCTTGCATTCCAAACTTCTTCAGGCAATCTTTGACGTATTTCTCTTGGGATATGAAGATGACGTTGCTTTGCTGGCGGATTTGAAGACCAAGGAAGAACTTCAGCTCACCATCATGGACATCTGATATTGCTCTTGCATCATGTGCCCAAACTCATCACTGTATCTTTTGTCAGTGTAGCCGAAGATAATGTCATCCACATAGATCTGGCACACAAACAGTTCACCATTGTATGTCTTCATGAAGAGAGTGGGATCCACGGAACTAGGTTTGAAGCCTTTGCTCTTTAGGAAGTCTTTGAGTGTGTCATACCAAGCACGAGGGGCTTGTTTGAGGCCATACAGTGCCTTGTTGAGCTTGTATACCATATCATGATATTTTGGATCTTCCAAGCCAGGTGGTTGTGCAACATACACTTCTTCTTTAATCTTGCCATTGAGAAAGGCACTCTTCGCATCCATTTGGTACAGGAGGATATTGTGATGGTTGGCACAGGCTAGCAGTATGTGAGTGGCTTCAAGCCTAGCCACCGAAGCAAATGTTTCATCGAAGCCAGTCCCTTCAACTTGAGTGTATCCTTGAGCAACAAGACAAGCCTTGTTCCTGGCAACTTGACCATGATTATCTTGTTTGTTGCGATAGATCCATTTTATGCCTATGATATTGTGCTTGCGAGGATCAGGACGCTTGACCAGTTCCCATACATTGTTCAGCTCGAACTGTTGAAGCTCTTCTTGCATAGCTTGAATCCATTCCGGTTCCATGAAGGATTCAGCAACTTTCTTGGGTTCAGATATAGAGACAAATGCAAAGTGCCCATAGAAATTTGCTAACTGTGTTGCTCTTAAACGAGTGAGGGGACCAGGTGCATTGATGTTATAAATTATCTTCTCAATCTGTACTTCATTTTCAACACGAGGATGAACTGGACGAAGATTTTGCCCTTGCTGGTCATTGTCTTCATCTTCAGCATTGGCTTCAGGCTGAGCAGAGTCTTCAGGTTGATTTGGCGCAGAAATGACAAGTTCCTCATCAGCCTGTGCTTCTGAAGGTATGATTTCTCCAGTACCCATAAGCTTGATGGATTCACTTGGTGGGACTTCATCTAGCACATTTGGCAGGTGCTCTCTGTGACGCCCCCGATTTGACCGCACACTAATCATACACGCAAATGTGTACGATCAAGATCAAGGACTCACGAGAAGATATCACAACACAACTCTAGACACAAATTAAAATAATACAAGCTTTATATTACAAGACAGGGGCCTCGAGGGCTCGAATACATAAGCCCGAATACACAAGAGTCAGCTGAAGCAATAATATCTGAGTACAGACATAGGTTAAACAAGTCTGCCTTAAGAAGGCTTGCACAAATTGGGATACAGATCGAAAGAGGCGCAGGCCTCCTGCCTGGGATCCTCCTAGACTACTCCTGGTCGTCGTCAGCGGCCTGCACGTAGTAGTGGCACCTCCCGAGTAGTAGCAGTCGTCATCGACACTGGCGTCTGGCTCCTGGACTCCATCGTCTGGTTGCAATAATCGGATATAGAAAGGGGGAAAAGGGGGGAGCAAAGCAACCGTGAGTACTCATCCAAAGTACTCGCAAGCAAGGAGCTACACTACATATGCATTGGTATCAATGAAAGGGGGTAGTATATGTGGACCGAACTGCAGAATGCCGGAATAAGAGGGGGGTAGCTAGTCCTGTCGAAGACTACGCTTCTGGTCGCCTCCATCTTGCAGCATGTAGATGAGAGTAGATGGTAAGTTCACCAAGTAACATCGCATAGCATAACCCTACCCGGTGATCCTCCCCTCGTCGCCCTGTGAGAGAGCGATCACAGGTTGTATCTGGCACTTGGAAGGGTGTGTTTTATTAAGTATATATCTGGTTCTAGTTGTCATAAGGTCAAGGTACAACTCCTGGTCGTTCTTTTAACGAGGGACATGGCTATTCGAATAGATAAACTTCCCTGCAGGGGTGCACCACATTTCCCAACACGCCCGATCCCCTTTGGCCGGACACACTTTCCTGGGTCAAGCCCGGCCTTGGAAGATCAACACATCGCAGCCCTACCTAGGCACAATAGAGAGGTCAGCACGCCGGTCTAAATCATATGGCGTAGGGGTCTAGGCCCATCGCCTGTTGCACACCTGTATGTTGCAAACGTGGCCGGTAAGCAGACCTAGCCTCCCTAATACAAGAGCAGGCGTTCCATTCAAGTCCGGTGTGCACCGCTCAGTCGCTGACGTCAAGAAGGCTTCGGCTGATACCACGATGTCGAGTGCCCATAACTGTTCCCGCGTAGTTGGTTAGTGCGTATAGGCCAGTGGCCAGACTCAGATCAAATACCAAGATCTCGTTAAGCATATTATTTTGAAGTAATCGCGGACGCCGACCAGGGCCAGGCCCACCTCTCACCTAGATGGTCTCAACCTTCCCTGTTGCTCTGCCACAAAGATCCACACAGAGGGCCGGCGGGAAAGTATGTCCTTTTAGCCCCCAATCCGTGAATCAACCGCGGGTACTCAACGAGCCGACCCGGCTTTAGTCACCACAAGCATCAAGTATTATGTATATAAGTATATACCCGTGATCAACTCCCGAGTGATCATGACCCGATAGTATAACATAGCAGACGGACAAGAAGGTAGGGCCACTAATGAAATACTAGCATCCTATACTAAGCATTAGGATTGCAGGTAAAGGTAACAACAGTAGTAGCAAAGACAGGCTATGCATCAGAATAGGATTAACCGAAAACTGTAACATGCTACACTACTCTAATGCAAGAAGTAGAGAGAAGGAATAGGCGATATCTGGTGATCAAGGGGGGCTTGCCTGGAAGCTCAGCCGAGAAGGAAGGGTCGTCAACACCGTAGTCATACTGGGTAGCGGCGGTGTCGGTCTTGATGTCTAACGATAGAAGAGGGGGGAGAAACAATAAATATAATGCAAACATAAGCATGACGATGCATGATAGGATAATGAGCGGTGCTAGTTGTGCCCTAACGCGGTAAGAGGTGATACCGGTGAAGGGGGGAAAACATCCGGGAAAGTATTCCCGGTGTTTCGTGTTTTCGGACACATGAACCGGAGGGGGAAAGTTGCGTGTTCGCTATGCTAGGGATGTGTGGCGGACGAACGGGTTACGTATCCGGATTTGTCTCGTTGCTCTGGGCAACTTTCACGTACAAAGTATTTTCATCTGAGTTACAGATGAATTTTTACGAATTTCCGAAGATTTAAACAGTTATTCAGAATTCCTGAAAATTGGCTAAGTTTAAGGATTGCTCGGTTTTTGAACATTACTTAGCTATTTTCCAAACGGTATAACTATTGTTTTGCCTCTTCTATGGATTAGCGCCTTATATCAAAATTGATCACTTTCCTGTGATCTACAAGATGGTATCAATTGCATCATTGTTAGAGTTCAATTGGTTAATCAAAACTGTGCTTGAAAAGTGTCAGTTGATGTTAATTCCAGAAACTGCTAAAATATACGAACACAGGATTTTGTGATTTTTATAGGATTTAATCCGTGTAACAAATGGATTTGGTCCAGTGGAGTAAAATGGAGTTTGTTAAGTATATTTTCTACGCATATTATTTTTACTCATGTTATCAGTTGTTCAGATGTTTTTTAGGGGCTGTCTAGATAGCTAATCAAGGTAGCAGCAGCAAAGCTAGCTACTGCTATAGTAACATTCAGTTACTGTAGCAGAGCAGCAGAATACGCAGCAGCAGAGCAGCGACATGGAGTAGCAGTAGCAACAGGAGAGCAGCGGGGGCATCTCCACGCGCGGGCGCGCGCGGACTGGCGCGGGGACGCGGCAGTGCGCGGCTAGAGAGCGAGGCACAGCGCACGGGAGCAGAGCTCCGGCAGCGGCGATGCACAGGGCTGGCGGTCCTGGTGACCAAATGGGCGGTCGCGGCCTCCTATCAGACGAGCAAGACGAGGTGCGTCTTCCGATGCACGTAGCACAAGCAAGGATGGACGGAGCAGTCAACGGCATCGACTTCCATGGTGGCGCAGCCACGTGCTAGACGAAGAAGGCGGCTAGAGGACGAAATCGATGGTGGTAGAAGAGGAGAAATGTTGGGGGGCTTACGTAGGAGCGCATGGTGGCTCGTTGGAAGGCTAGGAGCGGCAGAGGCGGCCAGATTTGGCGACGGGCGCCGGCGACAGCAAAGGAGGGGATCGACTCAATCCAGTGACGTGGGGCTCTCCTGCTCGATGTGCACTTCTAGGACGATGTAGTGGATGATGACGGAGCGGCCGAGCACAGTCGAGGGCGGGGGGAGCTCAGTGGGCGCATGCACAATGAAGGCCATGGTGGCGATGGGTCGTGTTTGCGTGGGGGAGGAAAAAATCGAGATGGGGAAGGGGATATGTGGCACCCCGGCTCAGAGAAAACTGGAACGCCCCGTATTCCAGCCCAGAGATCAAGGAGAAGTCTTCTGGAATACGGCACTGCTTAGCATAGAACAAACCAGCTTTCTATTATTACACGAATATGAATACAAGGTCTCCAATATTACAATGAATAACATCGGCACGGCAACACTACGCCATCCTCAGTTGCTCTATGCAAGCAGCAAAACAACTCGAAGCAGCGGAAAAACTACTGGCAGTGGAACAACGAACGGCGATGATGGACTCCAATCCGCAGGGACTCTGGCTGGAACGCTTATCCTAGCTCTTGAACACAGGAACAACACCAAACAAGCAAGCAATCCAGGCACGACCTGCAAACTGGCATGACACGCCAGGTCAGTACATGGAATGTACTTGCAAGCTCACAATAACCAGAAGCATTCAAGACAAACAACAGCATGGCAATTACAGGTTAAGCAGGAATTATCATGAAATCATCAACATAACATGAACAACATGAACATAATACTGCTAGAACAATATGATCATGGCAAGAACATATAAATCTGACGATACTAGCATGCAACATGATGACACTACATGCACCATTTATTCTGCTCGGGTTACCTCGTAACCATCGCATACATCACTTACCAACCTAGGACATTACACGATCATCTCAGGATCAAATCAAGCTTGGTATAAACAATATTGTAGTAATCATTAAATGACCACAAGGAGCTTGATCCTTACCCATGATTCTGCACAACATCACGAACATCCAACAACTCGGTATCCTCGATACTACGGTGATCATTCCAGCGATCCCAACCATGACCAACACTTGGTCTCAAACTGTGATCCTTCCGGCGATCACAACCAACTTATCTCATCATCGAACCGGGGTTGTCATTAATCAAGTTATTATTAATATTGTTGACTCACGGTGGGACCGACACGAAATGGGCCCTATCGATAGGTTTAATATACACTCTATAGAGGTAGCACACTGTGCCCACACCACGGAACCCATGGCCTCGCACTCCCAATCGGGTGGACCAACGGCGTTCCGACAAAACCGATCTACTGCCGTGACACTCTCCCGGTCACTCCGACCCACTCCCAACTGGGCTAGTCCTGGGTGGCCCCGTGTCTACCAAAGACACCCCGACCACCGTCATGGCCAAACGTCCCTCACGGGGACCGGATCCATAAAAATAAAAAAACAACGGGCACACAAGGTTATGTCTGCCTACCTGATCAGGGTAAGCACGCCCATAACCTTCCCTTGTGGGAGGCACCGGCAAGATGCACGACAATAGACCCAGTTAGGACATTACCCATAAGGTAAGCGTGGTTGCACTGGTCAGTTTCGATATGGTGGCACCATGACTCAGCCAACAGTTGTTCAAGTTCAATTTAATCCGGTTAAACTTGAATGCAAATATGTTGAGCCATGATAAAATAACATGATGTAATTACAATGCATGAGCATGATATCAACATAAGCACGTGATGCAACATAACTATCCACCATATCAACAATGAATCATATCCAACTAAACATGGCATAATGACGAGCATAAATATTACAAGTGCAACACTACTCATAGCATAACATTATCATCAACCATAAATAACATGCAAGAACTCATCAATAGCATTATCGAGTAAACACTTAACCAACTAGTAGTAAAGGAACAATGCATATTAACAGTACTCGATAACCGATGTTAGTTATGCACCGAAGAACATGACCAACCCAACATGTACGACTATCAAACATGACAATATGAAAGTAATACTAGCAACTAGCAGGGCATGATAACCAGGTGCATAACAACATAGCAAGCAACTAAGCACTAACCCAGAAGCATTACCGAAACAACGATAACCAAATTTTAAACAAGCGATCATTTAATAAATATTCAAGTTGAAAACCATCTCTACTGCGTGACTATCATGCAAGTAGGTATTATGGCTTGCCTGGGTGAAGAAGGCACCAGGAAGAAGTGCGGTGAAGCCGCGGAAAGATTTGCCGGAAACAGTTCTCTCTCGGAGGGGCTGTTTACGTGTAAGGGAAAAAATGTCATTTTCACAGTGTCAAACCATAGTGAAAATGAAACCAACAGAACGGGTTCGACGAGACGAAGAAGTGGGCTTTGGAATCACCTCATTTGGAGTTGTGGTTAAAAAGATATGAGGTGTTTCCTGCCAGGGATCCATCTGTAATGTAAAACTTCAAAATCTGGGCCTGGACAGAAAAACAGAAAGCGCAATCAGCGAAATACGCTTTCACCGAACTGAAAACATATTCGGGGCTGAAGCAGAATGGCAATACGCTCTCAGAAACAGAAAACGTATTCTGCTCAATACGTCTCCACTTATCTGACTATGCAGAGGCGGGACCGGGCGCGTGGTCGCTGACGGGCGGGTCCCACGGGCTGTGGGGCCCGTCACTTAACCAGCTAGACCGAGCGGGTCAACGCCCGAGTGGCTGCCAGGTGGGGTCCGCCTTATCCATCTCCCTCCCCTGGCTCCTTCTTCCTCCTCCCGCGCTCGAGAGAGGCAGAGGCAAGGCCGGCCGCCTCGACGGCGAGTCCCGGCGACTCCGGCCATCTCTCACGGAGCTCGGCACACTGGCGTGCTCGGGAAGAAGCGGCGCATCGGATGGCGTAGAGCACGGCCACCGAGGAGCACCGAGGCGAGGGCAGCTTCGAGGATGGCGGACGGTGGCTTCGGGCGAACTTGGGCACACGGCCATGGGCACTCCGACGACAAATGGAGGGTTGGGGAAGGGTCTCCGGGGTCTGGGTGGCTTACTAATGAGGAGTAGAGGTGGAGGGGAGGCTTGGGTCGGCCGGATTTAAGCGGGGCACTGCGACGGCCATGGCGGCCAGTGGAGGGCTCAAGGCATTCTCGAGCTTGTTTGAGTGGATGGGGGCGCAACTGGGAGTGAGGGAGGGCTGCTGGAATGCTCGGAGGGCTTGGGGGAGGGCTTAAATAGCTAGCGGGGGAGGAGGTCGAGCTGGCACCGCCGCGGACGCGTGTCGGCGCCGCGGACGCGTGTGCATGTGCTCGAGCTCGAAGGTAGATGACGGGGGAGGCATAGGGAAGAGCTTCATGGGGCAGAGGCGACCAAGGGAGCGTAGAGGAAGAAGCCGACAAAGAACTGAGCCATCATTAGGGAAAGATTACTGTAGCATGATTCTCGGGGTGTTACACTCTCTTTGCGAGCCGTTAGTTTCATCGAATCGCACATCTACAATTTCAACCACTTCATAGTGAGAGAGGTTGAAGACTCTGTAGGACTGCGAATCCTTTCTGTAACCAAGCATAAAACCTTCATTTGCTTTCGGTGCAAATTTTGAAGTGTGATGCGGATCCTTGATCCAGCACCTAGCACCAAATATTCTAGAGTAGCTTACGTTTGGCTTCTTACCAGTCAGTAGCTCATATGATGTCTTCTTTAGAAGCTTGTGATCATAAACATTGTTGATGACATGGCATGCAGTATCAATGGCATCAGGCCAGAACTTCCTTGGAGTCTTGTATTCATCAAGCATCATCCGAGCCATCTCAATGAGTGTTCTATTCTTGCGTTCCATGATGCCATTCTGCTGAGGTGTGTATGGAGCTAAGAACTCATGAGTGATGCCCAATGTATCAAGATAAGTGTCGAGGCCGGTGTTCTTGAACTTTGTGCCGGTGTCACTTCTGATGTGCTTGATCTTGATGTCATAGTTCGTCATGGCACGATTGGCGAATCGTCTGAAGACATCCTACACTTCATTCTTGTAAAGAATTATATGCACCCATGTGTATCTTGAATAATCATCAACAATGACGAAACCATAGAGGCAAGTAGTGGTAGTGAGAGTAGAGTAGTGAGTAGGGCCAAATAAGTCCATGTGAAGCAGCTCGAAGGGTTGAGATGTCGTCATGATTGTCTTCAAGGGATGTTTGGCCCTTGTCATCTTTCCAGCTTCGCAGGCACCACACAGATGATCCTTCTTGAACTTGACGCCCTCGATGCCTATGACATGTTTCTTCTTCATGAGTGTGTACAAGTTCCTCATGCCAGCATTCCCTAGCCTCCGATGCCAGAGCCAACACTCTGAAGATTTTGCTAGAAGACATACGGCCAACTGTGGTCCTGCTGAGAAATCTACCATGTACAAATCATCTTTTCGATATCCTTCAAAGACTAGAAACTTGTCATATTCCATTAGAACAAGGCAACGATATTTTCCAAATATCACAATCATGTTCAAGTCACAAAGCATTGAGACAGACATTAAGTTAAAACCAAGGGATTCAACAAGCATCACTTTATACATGTGCTGATCCTTTGAGATTGCAACTCTACCTAGACCCAATACCTTGATTTTACCAGTGTTAGCAAATGTGATGTGACTCTTGTCAGATGGACGTAAGGTTGAGTCCATGAGAAGACTTCGATCACCAGTCATGTGGTTAGTGCATCCACTATCCATAATCCATTTTGAAGCCTTTGGTGTCATACCCTACAGTGCAGTTAGGGGATAGGCTTCACCAAGGGAAATGTGAAGCATAAACATTTGACGAACCAGGAACCAGGTTCAGATCCTTTTTAGGGTAGATAGGATGACTGTCAAGAAAACCAGGAACAAAATACATAGTAAGACCATTTGGGAATTTTATCTTGCGCCCCACAAGATGGTTTAGGTCCCCAGCAATAGCATCTGACGCCTTTGATTTTCGGCTGGAGACCCTTCCCTGCAAAAGAGACTTAAGTTTTCTTAACCACCCACATTTTAAGGGGTGGCTTCGAAGCAATGAGTCTAAGTGCAACATCTGAGAACTTTGACTTTGGAGCCCTAGCAAATAGTCTTGCAGGAGGTGAATAATACTCATAAGAAAAAGCAGAGTAGTTCTTGGTCTTATGAACATGGTGGTTTGATGAAACACGCTCATATTCATAGGCCTGAGTATGGTTTCCCTGCATAACATTTGTGTTAGGGTGACTCTGGTGAGTCCTCTATCTGTATGAAGCCTTTGGACCATATGAAGCCTTTGGTCTGGGGTTTGTCTTCTTCCCAGGTGGTGTCATGATGACATTCACCTGAAGATTTCCAAGACAACTCTTGGACACCCAGATCTTCATTAAAGGTGGTCCATTCCTGCAGTTAGTACCAATATACCTGGTAAATACTTCACCATTCTGATTCTTAAACAGTTTATAGTTTGCATCAAAGGATTCATCAATGATAATAGGGTTAGCACAAGTGAAGCCAGATAAGGTAGATGGATCCATTGAAGGTCCCTTTGCAGCAACCCATGTGGTTTTGGGGTACTGCTCAGGCTTCCAATAAAAACCATCAACATTCATTTTCCTCTTGAACCCAACACCCTCTTTCCTAGGGTTTCGGTTCAGAATCTGTTTCTTGAGGACATCACATAGTGTCTGATGCCCTTTGAGACTTTTGTACATTCCTGTATCAAGCAATGTCTTCAACCTGGCATTCTCATCAGTAAATAGTAGTGGTATCCTTAGCAGAGGGGTTTGTTACCACATCAGCAGTTGAAGATATTGCAACAGTAGTAGCAGTACAACATCCAGCAACAGAAGCAGCATTATCACGCTCAAGACATTTTAGACATGGTGGTTGATGTCTACTACACAACCTTCTTATTGTAGACGTTGTTGGGCCTCCAAGTGCAGAGGTTTGTAGGACAGTAGCAAATTTCCCTCAAGTGGATGACCTAAGGTTTATCAATCTGTAGGAGGCATAGGATGAAGATGGTCTCTCTCAAGCAACCCTGCAACCAAATAACAAAGAGTCACTTGTGTCCCCAACACACCCAATACAATGGTAAATTGTATAGGTGCACTAGTTCAGCGAAGAGATGGAGATACAAGTGGTATATAGATAGTAAATAATAGTTTTTGTAATCTGAAAATATAAAAACAGCAAGGTAACTAATGATAAAAGTGAGCACAAACGGTATTGGAATGCGTTGAAACAAGGCCTAGGGTTCATACTTTCACTAGTGCAAGTCCTCTCAACAATAATAACATAATTGGATCACATAACTACCCCTCAACATGCAACAAAGAGTCACTCCAAAGTCACTAATAGCGGAGAACAAATGAAGAGATTATGGTAGGGTACGAAACCACCTCAAAGTTATTCTTTCCAATCAATCTGTTGGGCTATTCCTATAAGTGTCACAAGCAGCCCTAGAGTTCGTACTAGAATAATACCTTAAGACACAAATCAACCAAAACCCTAATGTCACCTAGATACTCCAATGTCACCTCAAGTACACGTGGGTATGATTATACGATATGCATCACACAATCTCAGATTCATCTATTCAACCAACACATAGAACCTCAGAGAGTGCCCCAAAGTTTCTACCGGAGAGTCAAGACAAAAACGTGTGCCAACCCCTATGCATAGGTTCATGGGTGGAACCCGCAAGTTGATCACCAAAACATACATCAAGCGGATCAATAGAATACCCCATTGTCACCACGGGTATCCCACGCAAGACATACATCAAGTGTTCTCAAATACTTAAAGACTCAATCCGATAAGAAGACTTCAAAGGGAAAACTCAATTCATTACAAGAGAGTAGAGGCGGGAGAAACATCATAAGATCCAACTATAATAGCAAAGCTCGTGATACATCAAGATCGTACCACCTCAAGAACACGAGAGAGAGAGAGATCAAACACATAGCTACTGGTACATACCCTCAGCCCCGAGGGAAAACTACTCCCTCCTCGTCATGGAGAGCACCGGGATGATGAAGATGGCCACCGGAGAGGGATTCCCCCTCCGGCAGGGTGCCGAAACGGGTCTAGATTGGTTTTCGGTGGCTACGGAGGCTTCTGGCGGCGGAACTCCCGGTCTATTGTGCTCCCCGATAGTTTTAGGGTATATAGATGTATATAGGCAGAAGAAATACATCAGGGGAGCCACGAGGGGCCCACGAGGGTGGAGGGCGTGCCCCCTACCTCGTGGCTTCCTCGTTGATCCCCTGACGTGCACTCCAAGTCTCATGTATTGCTTTCTTTCCAAAAATAACTTTTCCAAAGGTTTCATTCCGTTTGGACTCCGTTTGATATTCCTTTTCTTCGAAACCCTAAAATAGGCAAAAAACAGCAATTCTGGGCTGGGCCTCTGGTTAATAGGTTAGTCCCAAAATAATATAAAAGTGGATAATAAAGCCCAATAATGTCCAAAACAGTAGATAATATAGCATGGAGCAATAAAAAATTATAGATACGTTGGAGACGTATCAAGCATCCCCAAGCTTAATTCCTGCTCGTCCTCGAGTAGGTAAATGATAAAAACAGAATTTTTGATGTGGAATGCTACCTAACATATTCGTCATGTATTTCTCTTTATTGTAGCAAGAATATTCAGATCCATAAGATTCAAGACAAAAGTTTAATATTGACATAAAAACAATAATACTTCAAGCATACTAACTAAGCAATCATGTCTTCTCAAAATAACATGGCCAAAGAAAGTTCATCCCTACAAAATCATATAGTTTGGTTATGCTCCATTTTCATCACACAAGAATGCTCTCATTATGCACAACCCCGATGACAAGCCAAGCAATTGTTTCATACTTTAGTAATCTCAAACTTTTTTCAACTTTCACGCAATACATGAGCGTGAGCCATGGATATAGCACTACGGGTGGAATAGAATATAATGAGGGGGTTATGTGGAGAAGACAAAAAGGAGAAAAATCTCACATTGACTCGGCTAATCAATGGGCTAGGGAGATGCCCATCAATTGATGTCAATGCAAGGAGTAGGGATTGCCATGCAACGGATGCACTAGAGCTATAAATGTATGAAAGCTCAACAAAAGAAACTAAGTGGGTGTGTATCCAACTTGCTTGCTCACGAAGACCTAGGGCACTTGAGGAGGCCCATTGTTGGAATATACAAGCCAAGTTCTATAATGAAAATTTCCCACTAGTAAATGAAAGTGACAAAACAAGAGACTCTCTATCATGAAGATCATGGTGCTACTTTGAAGCACAAGTGTGGAAAAAGGATAGTACCATTGTCCCTTTTTTTATTTTTTATTTGGCCTTTCTTTTTTTTCCTTTCTTTTTTTGGCCTTTTTTGGGACAATTCTCTATTAATGATGATCATCACACTTCTATTTATTGACAACTCAAAGATTACAACTCGATACTAGAACAAGATATGACTCTATATGAATGCCTCCAGCGGTGTACCGGGATTGCGATGAATCAAGAGCGACATGTATGAAAAATTATGAATGGTGGCTTTGCCACAAATACAATGTCAACTACATGATCATGCAAAGCAATATGACAATGATGATGCGTGTCATAATAAACGGAACGGTGGAAAGTTGCATGACAATATATCTCGGAATGGCTATGGAAATGTCATAATAGGTAGGTATGGTGGCTGTTTTGAGGAAGATATAAGGAGGTTTATGTGTGAAAGAGCGTATCATATCACGGGGTTTGGATCCACCCGCAAAGTTTGCACCAACTCTCAATGTGATAAAGGGCAATGCACGATACCGAAGAGGCTAGCAATGATGGAAGGGTAAGAGTGCGTATAATCCATGGACTCAACATTAGTCATAAAGAACTCACATACTTATTGCAAAAATCTACAAGTCATAAAAAACCAAGCACTACGCGCATGCTCCTAGGGGGATATATTGGTAGGAAAAGACCATCGCTCGTCCCCGACCGCCACTCATAAGGAAGACAATCAAATAACACCTCATGTTTCAAATTTGTTACACAACGTTTACCATACGTGCATGCTACAGGACTTGCAAACTTCAACACAAGTATTTCTCAAATTCACAACTACTCAACTAGCATAACTTTAATATCACTATCTCCATATCTCAAAACAATCATCAAGTATCAAACTTCTCTTAGTATTCAATGCACTTATATGAAAGTTTTTATTATATCCCTCTTGGATGCCCATCATATTAGGACTTGTTTCAAAACCAAAGCAAACTACCATGATGTTCTAAAGACTCTCAAGTGAAGCATGATATTTCATCTATTTCTTCAAAATAAAACCACCGCCGTGCTCTAAAAAGATATAAGTGAAGCACTAGAGCAAACGACAAACTACTCCAAAAGATATAAGTGAAGATCAATGAGTAGTCGAATAATTATGCAACTATGTGAAGACTCAACATTTAAGAATTTCAGATCTTGGTACTTTATTCAAACAGCAAGCAAAACAAAATAAAATAAATTGACGCTCCAAGCAAAACACATATCATGTGGTAAATAAAAATATAGCTCCAAGTAAAGTTACCGATGAACGAAGACGAAAGAGGGGATGCCTTCCGGGGCATCCCCAAGCTTAGGATCTTGGTTGTCCTTGAATATTTCCTTGGGGTGCCTTGGGCATCCCCAATATTAGGCTCTTGCCACTCCTTATTCCATAATCCATCGAATCCTTAGCCAAAACTTGAAAACTTCACAACACAAAACTTAACAGAAAACTCGTAAGCTCTGTTAGTATAAGAAAATAAAACACCACTTCAAGGTACTGTAATGAACTCATTATTTATTTATATTGGTGTTAAACCTACTGTATTCCAACTTCTCTATGGTTTATAAACTATTTTACTAGCCATAGATTCATTAAAATAAGCAAACATCACACGAAAAACAGAATCTGTCAAAAACAGAACAGTCTGTAGTAATCTGTAGCTAACGCAAGATCTGGAACCCCCAAAATTCTAAAATAAATTTATGGACGTGAGGAATTTATCTATTAATAATCTTCAAAAAGAATTAGCTAAATATCACTCTCCATTAAAAAATGGCAGCAATTATCGTGAGCGCTAAAGTTTCTGTTTTTTACAGCAAGATTAACAAGACTTTCCCCAAGTCTTCCTAAAGGTTCTACATGGCACAAACACTAATTAAACACAAAAAACACAACCAAAACAGAGGCTAGATAAATTATTTATTACTAAACAGGAACAAAAATAAAGGACCTAAAATAAAATTGGGTTGCCTCTCAACAAGCGCTATCGTTTAACACCCCTAGCTAGGCATGATGATTTCAATGATGCTCACATAAAGGATAAGAATTGAAACATAAAGAGAGCATCATGAAGAATATGACCAGCACATTTAAGTCTAACCCACTTACTATGCATAGGGATTTTGTGAGCAAACAACTTGTGGGAACAATAATCAACTAGCATAGGAAGGCAAACCAAGCATAACTTCAAAACTGTAAGCACATAGAGAGGAAACTTGATACAATTGCAATTCCTACAAGCATATATTCCTCACTCATAATAATTTTTAGTAGCATAATGAATGCATTCAACAATATAAGCAGCACCTAAAGCATTATTTTCATGATCTACAAGCATAAAAAATTTATTGCTCTCCACACAAGCAAAATTCTTCTCAATCAGAATAGTGGGAGTATCATAAGAGACTGGAATACTATAAATTGTTTCCACATTAAAAGAGTAATGTTCAGAAAAAGGGTAATCATAATCATGACAAGTTTTATAAATATAATCATCACTACTTTTTATAGCATATGTATCATCACAGTAATTATCATAAGTAGCAACTTTGTTCTCATCATAATCGATTGAAACCTCTTCAAGATAGTGGAATCATCACTAAATAAAGTCATGACCTCTCCAAATCCACTTTCATCAATATAATCATCATAAATAGGAGGCATGCTTTCATCATAATAAATTTGCTCATCAAAACTTGGGGGACTAAAAATATCATCTTCATCAAACATAGCTTCCCCAAGCTTGTGGCTTTGCATATCATTAGCATCATGGATATTCAAGGAATTCATACTAACAACATTGCAATCATGCTCATCATTCAAATATTTAGTGCCAAACATTCTAATGCATTCTTCTTCTAGCACTTGAGCACAATTATTGGAATACTTATTTTCATGATACATATTAAAAAGATAAAGCATATGAGATACCCTTAATTCCATTTTTTTGTAGTTTTATTTTATAGACTAAACTAGTGATAAAACCAGAAACAAAAAGATTCGATTGCAAGATCTAAAGATATACCTTCAAGCGCTAACCTCCCCGGGAACGGCGCCAGAAAAGAGCTTGATGTCTACTACACAACCTTCTTATTGTAGACATTGTTGGGCCTCTAAGTGCAGAGGTTTGTATGACAGTAGCAAATTTCCATCAAGTGGATGACCTAAGGTTTATCAATCCGTAGGAGGCGTAGGATGAAGATGTTCTCTCTCAAGCAACCCTGCAACCAAATAAAAAAGGGTCTCTTGTGTCCACAACACACCCAATACAATGGTAAATTGTATAGGTGCACTAGTTCAGCGAAGAGATGGTGATACAAGTGGTATATGGATAGTAGATAATAGTTTTTGTAATCTGAAAATATAAAAACAGCAAGGTAACTAATGATAAAAGTGAGCAAAAACGGTATTGCAATGCGTTGAAACAAGTCCTAGGGTTCATACTTTCACTAGTGCAAGTCCTCTCAACAATAATAACATAATTGGATCACATAACTACCCCTCAACATGCAACAAAGAGTCACTCCAAAGTCACTAATAGCGGAGAACAAACGAAGAGATTATGGTAGGGTACGAAACCACCTCAAACTTATTCTTTCCAATCAATCCGTTGGGCTATTCCTATAAGTGTCACAAACAGCCCTAGAGTTCGTACCAGAATAACACCTTAAGACACAAGTCAACCAAAACCCTAATGTCATCTAGATACTCCAATGTCACCTCAAGTATCCGTGGGTATGATTATACGATATGCATCACACAATCTCACATTCATCTATTCAACCAACACATAGAACCTCAAAGAGTGCCCCAAAGTTTCTACCGGAGAGTCAAGACGAAAATGTGTGGCAACCCCTATGCATAGGTTCATGGGCGAAACCCGCAAGTTGATCACCAAAACATACATCAAGTGGATCAATAGAATACCCCATTGTCACCACGGGTATCCCACGCAAGACATACATCAAGTGTTCTCAAATCCTTAAAGAATCAATCCGATAAGATAACTTCAAAGGGAAAACTCAATTCATTACAAGAGAATAGAGGGGGAGAAACATCATAAGATCCAACTATAATAGCAAAGCTCGCGATACATCAAGATCGTACCACCTCAAGAACACGAGAGAGAGAGAGATATCAAACACATAGCTACTGGTACATACCCTCAGCCCCGAGGGAGAACTACTCCCTCCTCATCATGGAGAGCACCGAGATGATGAAGATGGCCACCGAAGGGGGATTCCCCCTCCGGCAGGGTGCCGGAACGGCTCTAGATTGGTTTTCGGTGGCTACGGAGGCTTCTGGCGGCGGAACTCCCGATCTATTGTGCTCCGTGATAGTTTTAGGGTATATATATATAGGCGGAAGAAATACATCAGGGGAGCCACGAGGGGCCCACGTGGGTGGAGGGAGCACCCAGGGGGTGGGCGCGCTCCTGGCCTCGTGGCTTCCTCGTTGATCCCCTGACGTGCACTCCAAGTCTCATGTATTGCTTTCTTTCCAAAAATAACTATTCCGAAGGTTTCATTTTGTTTGGACTCCGTTTGATATTCCTTTTCTTTGAAACCCTAAAATAGGCAAAAAAAAAACAGCAATTCTGGGCTGGGCCTCCGGTTAATATGTTAGTCCCAAAAATAATATAAAAGTGGATAATAAAGCCCAATAATGTCCAAAATAGTAGACAATATAGCATGGAGCAATCAAGAATTATAGATACGTTGGAGACGTATCACTGGTTCAAATCCTTCCTGAGAGGAACTGATCTGTTGAGCGCGGAGTGACTCGTTCTCTTTTCGAAGATCTTCATGAGCCAATCTCAAGTTCTCAAGATCTTGCTTCCTGTGAAGATAATCATAGGAGAGCTTTTCATGAGTAGTTGAGAGCGTTTGATGACGACTTTCAAGTTCCTCGTACTTAGCATGAAGACTTGTAATGTATTCAATTAAGGACTGAGTTCGAGTCATTTCCGCGTCCAACAGGTCATTGCTTTTTTCTAATAGTTTTTTGAATATGTTCCATGGCATTCTGTTGTTCAGTTGCAATTTTAGCAAGTGTTCTGTAGCTAGGTTTTGATTCACATTCAGAGTCATCTTCACTTGATGTTTGAAAGTAAGCATTGCGTGAGGTTACCTTGGCACCACGTGCCATGAAGCAGTAGGTGGGTACAGAGTCATCCTCATCATTAGCATCAGCGTTGGTGACGAGGCCATTGTCTTCAGTGTTGAAGATGGACTTGGCAACGTATGTTGAAGCTAGAGCCAGGCTTGCCACGCTTGAATGAGATTCCTCTTCAGACTCCACCTCCACCTCCTCAGATGCAGACTCCTCCTCTGAATCCATCTCCTTGCCAACAAATGCACGAGCCTTGCTGGATGAGCTCTTCTTGTGTGATGAAGACTTCGACAAAGACTTGGAAGAAGACTTTGAGGATTTCTTCTTCTTCTTATCATCAGAATCATATTCCTTGATCTTCTTGTTGTTGTTCTCATTGTCCCATTGAGGACATTCAGAGATGAAGTGGCCAGGTTTCTTGCACTTGTGGCACGTTCTCTTCTTGTAGTCACGGGAGGAAGCTTCATCATTTCTTGAGCTGGATCTCGAAGACTGACTGAAGCCTTTCCTCTTGGTGAACCTCTGGAACTTCTTCACTAACATGGCAAGTTCCTTTCCAATGTCTTCAGGATCCTCAGAACTGCAGTCAGATTCTTCTTCAGATGAGGAAACAACCTTTGCCTTCAAAGCACGAGTTCGGCCATAGTTGGGACCATAGATATATCTTTTCTTAGATAACTGGAACTCATGTGTGTTGAGCCTCTCAAGTATGTCAGACGGATCGAGAGTCTTGAAGTCAGGGCATTCTTGAATCATCAGGGCCAGGGTGTCAAATGAGCTGTTGAGTGATCTCAAGAGTGTCTTGAGGATCTCAAGCTTGGTGATCTCAGTGGTGCCGTGTGCATGAAGCTCATTTGTGATGTCAGTGAGGCGATCAAATGTCAGCTGAACATTCTCATTGTCATTTCTCTTGAAGCGGTTGAAGAGGTTGCGAAGAACACTGATCCTTGAGTCTCTCTGGGTTGAGACGCCTTCGTTGACCTTAGAGAGTGATACGTCTCCAACGTATCTATAATTTTTGATTGTTCCATGCTATTATATTATCTTTTTTGGATGCTATTGGGCTTTATTTTACACTTTTATATTATTTTTGGGACTAACCTATTAACCGGAGGCCCAACCCAAATTGTTGTTTTTTTGCCTATTTCAGTGTTTCGTAGAACAGGAATATCAAACGGAGTCCAAACGGAATGAAACCTTCGGGAACGTGATTTTTGGAACAAACGTGATCCAGGAGACTTCGAGTGGACGTCAAGCAATTAGCAAGGCGGCCATGAGGCAGGACGCGTGCCCACCCCCTGGGCGCGCCCTCCACCCTCGTGGGCCCCTCGTTGCTCCACTGACCTACTTCTTCCTCCTATATATATATATATCCACATACCCCGCAAACATCCAGGAGCACCATGAAACCCTATTTCCACCACCGCAACCTTCTGTACCCAAGAGATCCCATCTTGGGGCCTTTTTCGGAGCTCCGCCGGAGGGGGCATTGATCACGGAGGGCCTCTACCTCAACTCCATGGCCTCTCCGATGATGTGTGAGTAGTTTACCTCAGACCTTCGGGTCCATAGCAAGTAGCTAGATGGCTTATTCTCTCTCTTTGGATCTCAATACAAAGTTCTCCTCGATTCTCTTGGAGATCTATTTGATGTAATCTTCTCTTGTGGTGTGTTTGTCGAGATCCAATGAATTGGGGGTTTATGATCAAGTCTATCTATGAACAATATTTGAATATTCTCCGAATTCTTTTATGCATGATTGGTTTATCTTTGCAAGTCTCTTTGAATTATCAGTTTGGTTTGGCCTACTAGATTGATCTTTCTTGCAACGGGAGAAGTGCTTAGCTTTGGGTTCAATCTTGCGGTGCTCGATCCCGGTGACAGGAAGGGAAACGACACGTATTGTATTGTTGCCATCGAGGATAAAAAGATGGGGTTTATATCATATTGCATGAGTTTATCCCTCTACATCATGTCATCTTGCTTAAGGCGTTACTCTGTTCTTATGAACTTAATACTCTAGATGCATGCTGGATAGCGGTCGATGTGTGGAGTAATAGTAGTAGATGCAGAATCGTTTCGGTCTAGTTGTCTCAGACGTGATGCCTATATACATGATCATGCCTAGATATTCTCATAATTATTCAATTTTCTATCAATTGCTCGACAGTAATTTGTTCTCCCACCATAATACTTATGCTATCTTGAGAGAAGCCACTAGTGAAACCTATGTTATTGTCCATCATACAAGTTTCCAATCTATTTTATTTTGCAATCTTTACCTTCAATCTATATCATAAAAATACCAAAAATATTTATCTTACTATTATCATCTCTACCAGATCTCACTCTTGCAAGTGGCCTTGAAGGGATTGACAACCCCTTTATTGTGTTAGTTGCAAGGTTCTTATTTGTTTGTGTAGGTACGAGGTGATTTGCGCGTGGTCTCCTACTGGATTGATGCCTTGGTTCTCAAAACTGAGGGGAAATACTTACGCTGCTTTACTGCATCACCCTTTCCTCTTCAAGGGAAAACCAACACAGTGCTCAAGAGGTAGCAAGAAGGATTTCTGGCGTCGTTGCCGGGCAGATCTACGCCAAGTCAAGACATACCAAGTACCCATCACAACTCTTATCCTCCGCATTACATTATTTGCCATTTGCCTCTCGTTTTCCTCTCCCCCACTTCACCCTTGTCATTTTATTCGCCCTCTCTTTTTCCATTCGCCTTTTTTGGCTTGCTTCTTGTTTGCTTGTGTGTTGGATTGCTTGCTTGTCACGATAGCTCAAGATAATACTAAATTGTGGGACTTTGCCAATACCAACAATAATGATTTTATTAGCACTCCGATTGCTCCTCTTACCGATGCTGATTCTTGTGAAATTAATATTGCTTTGCTGAATCTTGTCAAGAAAGATCTGTTTTCTGGCCTTCCTAGCGAAGATGCCGCTACCCATCTAAACAACTTTGTTGATTTATGTGATATGCAAAAGAAGAAAGATGTGGACAACGATATTGTTAATATTAAGCTATTTCCGTTTTCGCTTAGAGATTGTGCTAAAGCTTGGTTTTCGTCTTTGCCTAAAAGTAGTATTGATTCATGGAATAAGTGCAAAGATGCTTTTATCTCTAAGTATTTTTCCTCTAGGTAACATCATCTCTCTTAGAAATGATATTATGAATTTTAAGCAACTTGATCATGAACATGTTGCACAAGCTTGGGAGAGGATGAAAACAATGATACGTAATTGCCCATCACATGGTTTGAATTTATGGATGATTATACAAATTTTTTATGCCGGATTGAATTTGGCTTCTAGAAATCTTTTAGATTCAGCCGTGGGAGGTACTTTTATGCAAATCACTTTAGGAGAAGCTACCAAACTCTTAGATAATATTATGGTCAATTATTCTCAATGGCACACTGAAAGATCTACTAGTAAAAAGGTGCATGCAATTGAAGAGATTAATGTTTTGAGTGGAAAGATGGATGAACTTATGAAATTGTTTGCTAATAAGAGTGCTCTTACTGATCCTAATGATATGCCTTTCTCTACCTTGATTGAGAATAATAATGAATCTATGGATGTGAATTTTGTTGGTAGGAACAATTTTGGTAATAACGCGTATATAGGTAATTTTAATTCTAGGTAATTTCCTAGTAATTCCTCTAATAATTATGGTAATTCCTACAACAATTCTTATGGGGATTATAATAAGATGCCCTCTGATTTTGAATCTAGTATTAAAGAATTTATTACTTTGCAAAAGAGTTTCAATGCCTTGATTGAAGAAAAATTGCTTAAGATTGATGAGTTGGCTAGGAACGTGGATAGAATTTCTCTTGATGTTGATTCTTTGAAACTTAGATCTATTCCACCTAAGCATGATATCAATGAGTCTCTCAAAGCCATGAGAATTTCCATTGATGAGTGCAAAGAAAGAACTGCTAGGATGCGTGCTAAGAAAGATTGCTTTGTGAAAGTGTCGTGGGATTGTCACAGTAGATGTCCTAGCGTGAGGACTTAGTCATGGAGCCATCGCAACGTAGTTAGCTTAAAGGGGTTAAAGCGGGACAAGGGACGCAAGGAGTTTATACTGGTTCGGCCCCTTGCGGTGAAGGTAAAAGCCTAATTTAGTTGTGATGGGATTGCTAGGGTTTCGATGACCAGGGAGCGAATCTGCTTTGCCTGGCTCTCGAGTTGTTGTTTTTCTGTCCTTGAACCGCCACCGGGTCGTCCCTTTATATACACAGGTTGACGCTCGGCGGATTACAGAATCCCAGCCGGCTCATAAGCGTGTCCGGCTCGGTTTCTATCCTTTCCTATCTTACAACACAAGTTACACATCTTATGGCGGTTTATGTCTATGGGCCCTAATCTGCCTTTGGGCCCTAAGCTTTTAGATCTCTTATAGTAAAGCGCCATACTCCTTGTCTTCATGGGATTCAATATGGATAACTCATTACAAGTATAACCCAGCCCCTCCTGCGCGGTTTATACTCAGTAGTTATATCCCCAACATTAGGCCCGAGATTGATTTGAACCTGTTCATGTCAATCTTCAACATTCCAGGAAAATTTCTTCTTCAGCACCTTCGAGTAAACCTTGTAATCCGCCATGACGTCATCTTCCAGGATTATAATAAACAGTCATGACGTCACCTGTTCATTTAAAAACCGTATACCTTACTTTTATTAATGAGCCTCCGAAAATCGAGGCGACAGCTCTCTGACATATCCATTTTTGGGCTCCTCGATTCCCGCGTCTGTCGCTTATCCCTTCGTCTTATAAATAGGGCCGAGGGTCCCTTTCCTTTTCTGCCCTTGCCTCTTCGTCTTTCTTCCACCTCGGGTCGCCTCAGTACTCGAGCGCTGCCGCCGCCGTCGACCTTCGCCTCTGCCCCAACCTTGGCCGATGCATCACCCTGAACGTACTAGATAATCGCGGCGCCTCTCCAATATTCAACAGTTTCGGTGAGTTCTTCTTCCTTTCCTCTATAGATTCGTTTAGGGTTCGCATGGGCTCATGGAAGCTTCGCAATGTTCTTCCCCTGTTCTTCATTAGAGCATATATGATAGACTCCAAACCTGATATAGTCTTGTGCGGTAGCAATGATAGTCCTTCTTTTGTCATCGGATCATCTCTTTTGTGTATAAAAACCCGATTTGGAACTTCATGAACTGCCCAAGCACCAACCTTTAGGTCTAAATATTTTCCTTTTCCTGACATGTGGTAGATCTGAAATTCTAATGTGAAACTGTGAAACTTCTTCTTCCTCACTTAGTCATTTTTCAGCTTCAGACCTAGACTCTCATTGTCCATGTAGGCGGTTTATATTTTAGAAAATAACCTGCCATGTACCATTAGTCCCCTTGTAAACCGCCAATCACTTTATCATTTATAATAGAATCAACCTCCGGTTTAACAATTTTTGCATGTATGAAAACCTTTTGTCTCTTAACTTGCAACGCTTTATGCTTGTCTACCATGAATCTTAAACCGGCACAAACCTTCCTGCAGGTTGTCTACGAAATGGCCAAGACTTTTTATGCTTGTAACTGGGTTCCTTCCCGGGTTAGGGAAGAATATCTAAAAGGATGTGTTATAACCGGCGCTTTACCAAAACAGAGTGAAATCCACTGGCGAGCCCCTGGTCAAGAAAATCCTCCTGAGCCCAAGGAAGGCGAGATAGTTCTGTTTGTTGTTCATCTGAACCGTGGTTTTAAACCTCCCGGATCAAAGTTTTCTTGTGATGTGCTTGCTAGCTTCCAGATCCACACTCAAAATATTGGACCTAACTCTGTGTCCAATATTTGTAATTTTCAAGTGTTTTGCGGGGCTTATCTGCAAGGAGAACCGACTGTTGAACTGTTCAGGGACTTTTTCTATTTAAACCGCCCTACCGAATTTGTAGACGGGCCCAATATTGAACTTGGCGGCGTTTCAATTCAGAAAAGGAAAGACGTCAGCTTCCCTCACGCCAAGCATCATAGTCACCCTAATGATTGGAACCAGACTTGGTTCTATGCAAGGATACTTCCCCTGATGATGATAATCCTCTACCGGGTTATCGTGCTCACCGGCTTACCAACACACATCCATTTCCGCAAAGGTTGACTGCAAAGGAACGGGCCAAATATGCTCCACAACTCTCCAAGCTCAGAGCCTTTGTAGCTAATGGCTTGACAGGAATTGACTTCGTACGCTGCTGGATATCTTGGGGTATTTTGCCTTTAAGCCGTCGCCCCGGTTTAATGTGCGAGTACACAGGGAACTTGAAAGATCCTCAATGGCACACTGACATTCAGTTAACTGACGCTGAAATTACTGAAGCTGTCAAAAAGATACTTGATGAATCGGTGGCTGTCTACAGCAAAATAGGGCTAAGTCCCTTCTGCGTTTCAAATAAACTGCCAGCTGTAAGAATTGCTTAACTCCTATTTGAACCTGTCATTCTTAACCCTTCCTTGTAACCTTTGTTAATCTTTGGCAGGGTGATGATCCGTTCTGGAAGAAGAAACCTCAGGATAAACCGGCAAAGATGCCTGATGACCCACAAGTATAGGGATCTATCGTAGTCCTTTCGATAAGTAAGAGTGTCGAACCCAACGAGGAGCAGAAGGAAATGATAAGCGGTTTTCAGCAAGGTATTCTCTGCAAGTACTGAAATAAGTGGTAACAGATAGTTTTGTGATAAGATAGATTGTAACGAGCAACAAGTAACAAAAGTAAATAAAGTGCAGCAAGGTGGCCCAATCCTTTTTGTAGCAAAGGACAAGCCGGAACAAACTCTTATAATAGGAAAAGCGCTCCCAAGGACACATGCGAATATCGTCAAGCTAGTTTTCATCATGTTCATATGATTCACGTTTGGTACTTTGATAATTTGGTATGTGGGTGGACCGGTGCTTGGGTGTTGTTCTTACTTGAACAAGCATCCCACTTATGATTAACCTCTATTGCAAGCATCCGCGACTACAACAAAAGTATTAAGGTAAACCTAACCATAGCATGAAATATGTGGATCCAAATCAGCCCCTTACGAAGCAATGCATAAACTAGGGTTTAAGCTTCTGTCACTCTAGCAACCCATCATCTACTTATTACTTCCCAATGCCTTCCTCTAGGCCCAAATAATGGTGAAGTGTTATGTAGTCGACGTTCACATAACACCACTAGAGGCTAGACAACATACATCTTATCAAAATATCAAACGAATACCAAATTCACATGACTACTAATAGCAAGACTTCTCCCTTGTCCCCAGGAACGAACGTAATTACTCGCAAAGCATATTCATGTTCATAATCAGAGGGGTAATAATATGCATATAGGATCTGAACATATGATCTTCCACCAAATAAACCAACTAGCATCAACTACAAGGAGTAATCAACACTACTAGCAACCTACTAGCACCAATCCCAGACTTTGAGACAAGAATTGGATACAAGAGATGAACTAGGGTTTGGAGATGAGATGGTGCTGGTGAAGATGTTGATGGAGATTGCCCTCTCCCGATGAGAGGAGCATTGGTGATGACGATGGTGATGATTTCCCCCTCCCGGAGGGAAGTTTCCCCGACAGAACAGCTCTGCCAGAGCTCTAGATTGGATCCGCCAAGGTTCCACCTCGTGGTGGCGGAGTCTCGTCCCGACAAGTTCCTTCTTATTTTTTCTCATCGAAAGACTTCATATAGGAGAAGATGGGCGTCGGAGAGCCACCAGGGGGCCAACGAGGTAGGGGGGCGCTCCCCCCACCCTCATGAGAAGGGTGTGGGCCCCCTGGCCTTCATCTTTGGCGAGGATTTTTCTTTATTTATTTTAAGATGTTCTGTGAAGTTTCAGGACTTTTGGAGTTGCGCATAATAGGTCTCTAATATTTGCTCCTTTTCCAGCCCAGAATTCCAACTGCCGGCATTCTCCGTCCTTATGTAAACCTTGTAAAATAAGAGAGAATAGCCATAAGTATTGTGACATAAAGTGAAATAACAGTCCATAATTCAATAAATACCAATATAAAAGCATGATACAAAATGGACGTATCAACTCCCCCAAGCTTAGACCTTGCTTGTCCTCAAGTGAAAAGCCGATAACAATAAATATGTCCTCATGTTTAGAGGTAGAGGCATTGATAAAAATAAAATATGGACATGAAGGAATCATGATTATTCTAATAACAGCAACATATATAGCTTTTTCATATGATTACTTATGTTCAAGTGATGATCTATTCACAATGCAAAAGTATAAATCATAAACCTTATTGGGCTCCGACAAACTATAATCTCAGTCATTGAAGCAATTGCAATTTATCATAACATCGGAAAGAGTCTATGTCAGAGCTAAAAAGCAAGTCCACATACTCAAATATCATTTAGTCCTCCATAATTGCTAACACTCACGCAATACTTGTGGTTACGGAGTTTTAATCGGACACAGAGAAAGATAGGGGTTTATAGTTTTGCCCCACAACCTTTTACCTCAAGGGTAATGTCAACAATAATGGTTCATGCTCCCCTACATCCAATTAGATATATATATATATATATCATGTTCTTTCCAACATGCTGAGCTTGCCAAAGGATAAAATGAAAAATAAAAGGTGAAGATCACCGTGACTCTTGCATAAGGTAGAAGATAATAATAAAGGATAGGCCCTTCGCAGAGGGAAGCAGAGGTTGCCATGCACTTTTATGGTTGGATATATAAAATCTCAATGTGAAAGAATGTCACTTTATATTGCCCCTTGTGATATGAACCTTTATTATGTAGTCCGTCGCTTTTATTACTTCCACATCACAAGATCGTATAAAGCTTATTTCTCCCACACCAATCAATCATACATATTTAGAGAAATTTTTATTGCTTTGCACCGATGACAACTTACTTGAAGGATCTTACTCAATCCATAGGTAGATATGGTGGACTCACATGGCAAAACTGGTTTAAGGGTGTTTGGAAGTGTAGCGAACCGACCCGAATGGATCAAGTCTCTGTGCTTAAGTGTCATCCCTGGATCGGTATGCTGACACACACAGTACTTGAGGATTTATAACAGAGGTAAATCACATGTAAAAGTAACATAAATACTATTACCTCAATCCAAAATAGCGGAAGTAACAAGGTTGTGGATTCCCATCAACACCAATGGCAAAGTTGAGTGTAGAAATCGTAACCCTAACGTATCACTTACTCGTTGTAAGATTCCTGCAACATGAGACGTTGCAGCCACAAAGGGTCAGTACATTGAATGTACTGGCAAATTCACACCATAGAGAGAAATGATAAACAATGGCTATCTCTACATGCATATTTGGCTGGTGGAAAAGCTCTATGGTTATATGTTTTTGTGAAAAGCCAATTTTTCCCTACTACAAAGGAATAAATTTTATTTAACTATCATGGTGGTTGTTAAACATTGAGAATGGTTGACAGCATTCTCAATCCCAATTAAGTAACATCATTAAACCCAACAACTTAATTTAAAGTAACATGATGAGATCAACATGATAATCCAAGAACTAGATACTCAAATTGTCCATAACCGGGGACACGGCTAATCATGATTAGTTTATACACTCTGCAGAGGTTTGCGCACTTTTCCCCACAAGACTCGATCGCCTCCGTTTGGTTTCTCGCACTGCATGATGTTTGAGAAACAGATGACCGAGACATAGTCTTTCAGAAGCGCTAGCACCTTACGATGGGTAGACCGTTACACCTACTTTCCCCTACATCTGCTAGTCTACCCTGTAAGAGTTCGCACGACTTAATCAACTACGCTAGAGCCCATAATAGCTTGTGGCTGCACATGGAAGTTTCTAGTTTGAATAATCTCATGATCCCTTTGAGCCTGGGTGGCGGTCCATAAAAAATAGGCAATCCTGGTCTACTCAGGTGCCTTAATCCACCCAGATGTGTGTTTAAGTTGCCACCTTAAGTAAACCATTAATTAACAATCTCACATCTGTCATGGATACTCTCAAAACCCAATCCACGTCTACAAGCATAGCATGGCGAAGTAAGCATAACGTAATAGTAACTCCCAAGGGTTTAATAATAAACAGGTAATAGGTACTACCTCAACTACTTCCCATCCCACAATTTAGTTAGATCCTAATCATGCAATGTTTGAGGATTGATCTAATGCAATAAAAACTGGGTATGAAAGGGATATGATCAAAGTGTGAACTTGCCTGCAATGTTGATGAAGATGATTCGCACTCAAAACTCTTGATAGATCTACTCGTCACACTCCGGTCAATCTATCGTAAGCAAGCAATAGTAACCACACATAAGCAATCACTCAAAAGATCAGAAAAACAAAGAAGACGATTCGGAAAACATCAAAACCAAGAAAATAACTCTTGCAACATAAAAGAATTTCTAACAGTACCAAAATTGTGTGAATTTGGCCTTATCAGAAAGTTTAGGTCAAGATCTTCGATTTGCAAAAAGAATCAACTCAAACGGAGCTACGAAACTCAAGTTATGATCAAACGAAGTTTGAATACAAATCTATTCAAATTCAAATTTTAAAAAATTTAAAAACATGTTTAAGTTGGATTACTGGAAAGAGGGGATCATAACGAAGATGTGAGCATTGGTTTCGTTGGATTTGGACTAACGAGTAAAAAGTAGTGATCGTTTTAAGATTAGGGACTAGACTATAAATAAAACCTTCACAGAGGAGTCCCTGGCCGAAAATTAAAAGAAAAAATAATACTAAACAACGAACGTTCAATCTTGAACCCTAAACTATGAACTCGTTCGCTCCAGTGGCTAAACCAGCGAGCGTTCTCTAAATATACTAAACGGGGTTTTAAAAGAAAAACCGACTACGAAAATGAAAACCTAAAAAAACCGGACCAGGCGGTTCTTACCAGTTCCATCGATTTGTGCGGTTTTTGGCTTGAAAACCGATGGTGGCACCGATGAACTC
Organism: Triticum urartu; assembly: GCF_056163025.1. Taxonomy (NCBI): domain Eukaryota; kingdom Viridiplantae; phylum Streptophyta; class Magnoliopsida; order Poales; family Poaceae; genus Triticum; species Triticum urartu. Next base: position 140,087,181 of record NC_141874.1, on the reverse strand, counting down.
CGGCGAGGGCGGCACGGCTCCGGCGATGTGCAGGCGACGGCGGCTACGTGAGGCGGCGGCGGCGGCGTGGACAGCAGCAGCGGCGGCGGCGCGGCAACAGCAGCAAGGTGCGGCGGCGGCGGCGGTTGGTGGCAGCGATCTCCGGCTGCGGCGCAGCGGGGGAAAGAGGAGAGGAGGCGGGGCCCGGGGTGGATTTATAGGAGGGGAGGGGAGGCGGCGCGATGCGTGGGGAAGGGGGCACGGCAAGGCAGCGGCGGAAACCGAATCCCGTACGGCGGCGGGCGCGTGCGTGCTCGGGAGTCCGAGGACGGGGGCGACGAGGAGGTGGGCTGGGCCGCGGCCTGGCCTGGGAGCTGGGCCGGCCCAGTCGGCAAGGAAAGTTTTTAAAAAAACATTTCCAGGCAAATAAAATAATAAAAGCAAAATAAATAAAAATATTATATAGGCTTATAATATATCAAAATTTTCAGAAAAAGATTTTCTACGACATGAACATTTTTCTAGCATTAAATAAAATACACAAAAAATCAGATAATTCAAAGAGTGCTACTGGTCTAATAGAATCCAACAAAAATCATTTTAAAAAATACCAAAATGATTTCAAATTAATTTTTCTCCAATTTTCTAATGTAGGGAATCATGTTACCATATTTTCCATATATTTTATTTTTGGAGAAAAATAATTTGAATAAAACTCAAATAGTTCCAAATTGAAAATAATTTCAAAAGGACTTTAAATTTGATCCTTGAAACTCCCAACTCATATTTCATAATTTGAAGAAGTCATTTTATCTCCTCTCATGAAAATCATTGAGTTGCTTAAAGTTTCTGAATTGGAAATATTTTCCAATGAAATTCAAATATTTTCAACACCCCTCGTCATTTAAATAATGGAAGAAGTAATGTCATCTTCTCTCTAGGGTTTCGTGATGAAAAAGTATTTGAATTTACGCAGAGCATAAATGCAAAAATGAAAGTTTGGGAAAGTCCTTTTATTCCCTCTCATTTAACTTTCAAAAAGGTTTCGAATTTCACTCAATTTCACACAATCAATCAATCAAATCTATCTATTTATTATAACATTCCAAAATTTAGAATTTTGGGATGTTACAAACCTACCACCCTTAAAATGAATCTCGTCCTCGAGATTCGGAGAGGCTAGCAAGAAAAGGTCAGGGTTGGGGGTCTTCTCAAAATCCATCAATCATCACAGGGGGTCTGGGTGCTACCACCCTTAAAATCATTGTTACGGTTCCATCAAAACTCATATACTCCATCCTTATTCTTGACAGTGTCGGTCTTCTCAGATCATAAGGATAATTCCTTCTCTGGGCTCTTCCGGTAGTGGCATAACCTTTTTCCTCAATTCTTTTGTATCCTTTCATCTTGGTAAGGTTATTCCAAAACTAGGTCTTCTTAGCTGACGGGTCTGGCGCCAATACTAAACAACTATCGATATCTCATGGTGGTCAACCATTTATGGTTTCTCTTGCAGGAAATGGGTCTGGGTTGATCCTCACCGTATAACCTACGGTTGGCAAAAGCTGCCTTATACAAGGGAAAAATTGCTATACCATTCTAAGGTTTAAACACGGTTTGATCGTCGTCTCTCTACTACAGGTAAGTCACTCAGATTTACCATCCCATATAGCAAGGCGAACAATAAGAGTAAGTCGGTATGGTGATCAATCCATCCCGCACCCAAATCATTACCATGTATACAGTTTAGCGAATCTCGCATACTAACACTCGGTCATCCTCACAAGCATTGCAGAATTTCTCTTGTCGACGAACTGCGTTCAAAATAATCCATTGATTCTGCAAGCCAAACAAACATCTATCGTTCCTTCACAACTCTCAGGTTTTGCGTTACTCCTATAAAATCGTCTATCAATAAGGGCATATCCTCTTCCAGGGTTTTTCCTTCAGCAAGAGTGTGCTTGCTTCTTGGCAGGTCCTGGGGCCTGTGGGTTATGGCCCATCTCATCACTTGTGATACTTGAACTCATCCTCCGGGCAACTGATCATTATTCCAACATCCAACTTCCGAGCATCCTTAAAATTCATCCAATTGTACTGTCTCTTTTCCTTCTATTGGCACCAAACTAGGACATGATTACTCAGACTCATCATGGAATTTCCATTGATCCTTATTTCCAACATCATACCTCCTTTATATCCAATGGTAACTCATCTCTTCATCCTCATGGGATATCCCTCATACCGAGATAAAAACTTATACTTATGAAGTCCATATTCCACTTCGTGGAACATCATTATCCTTTCCAGGGTCAAGCGCCCTTACAGGGGATTATTGCTCATCTCTGCATGGCACTTCTTCAACTGGGAAGCGTGAAACACATCATGAACTCCTGACCGTCCTTTGGGTGACTCCAACTTGTTGGCCACTTCCCCCATACGCTCCAAAACTTGGTATGTCCTACAAATCTCGGGGCTAATTTTCCCTTAACTCCAATCGTTTAATTCCTCATAGAGGGGACACACGAAGACATGCTCTGTCTTCAATTTCATAGACTACCTCCTTGCGTTTTTTTAGTCTGCATAACTCTTCTACCTGGACTGAGCTACCTTCAGTCTATATCGAATCAACTTAACATTCTCTTCTGACTCCTTGATCACATTTGGTCCAAACAACTGACGGTCTCCAACTTCATCCCACATACTCTTGGGGCACCACACATATCGAGACAAAACTCGTATTCATTTTATCCGAAATCCATTTAGTGGAGTATCCTTATCTTTTCCAGGGGTCAAGGGTTCCTGCAGGGTACTACCACCCTTAAAATGCACAAATCTTCCATAGACCATATTTCTCTTATCCTCAAAAATGGTCAAAATCCTTCTTCATAGAGTAACAACTCATAAAATCCATATTAGTACAGATGATGCTAACTTTATTCATTCCCAATTGATTACAATCTCTCGCTTTTCCATTACATGTCTCAACTCAACACCTCAATATAAAAGAAAATGTTCTCACTTCTACTACTCCATTTCTTTTGTTGCAAACTCAACTATCTAGCACAAGTTTCCTTCTCCTTGGGGCATTCTCTGGCAAAGTGCCCTGCTCCATTACAACTAAAACATATTACTTCTGGCAAGTATCAAGGTTTCCTTTCTTTTGGGGAAACTGCTGAGGTAGTGCCCTGACTCCTTGCACCTATAACAGGTGATATGACTCAGGTCCTTCCTGGAATCCAATCTACTTCTCTTCCTGGACCTTTCCATGCCAATCATGGCTTCTATTTCTTGTGGGTCATATTCTACTTCCTCTGTCGGGAATTATACTAGATCCCCATTCAAACAATTTTGGGAGATGTGTCCTTCTTCTCCACATGAATAGCAAGACTTAGTGAAGGGTTTACTCGAGTCTTCTTTAGGTGTGTCCTCCATCTCTTCCTTCATCACAGTTTCTTCTAAAATTTCCATGAGGGCTCCTTTCATTACTTCTTTCTTCTGCTGGATGGTTCATTGTACCATGGGGTAAATGTGACATTGAGCAGGATAGTGGGTAGTCCCTTCACACAAGAAACAAGTAATCTGCCTAATTGGGCATTCTTCAACTGGGTGACTTCCTTCACAATTAGGGCATTCATCCTTGTGTTCTTTATGTTTGTGTCCTATTTCTCCACAAATCTTGCATGCACAAGGTTTCGTCATATCCTTTCCATAAGGCTTCAACTTCTGGGACACAAACCGAGACTTTGGCAAAGTCAACTTAAATTCTTTCCAAGTGGTTACTTCTTGCCATCTATTGATGGTTTGGTACGTTCTCCACCAAGTAGCAGCACCTCTTTCAAAGCATCGAAGAGCATCTTGGATCATATCCTTTCCAACTATAGGGTTATTCTTCATATGATCCTCCATGTTCTGAATCCATCGGTCTGTCTCCAATTGACTCATCGGTCTAGAAAATACAAGCTCATCTCCATTCATCCTCTATTGGGTCCAAGGGTTTTGGGGTGAGATGAGAGAGAGGGAGAGGGATACACACAATACAAACAAAAGTTTTGAAAAGACAGATTTTATTTGTGGCTGTCGGGAAAAACATCAAACAAATGACAGCTCACAAACGTCGTATCTAACGTAAGTGTATAACACGGGTTTGGTCTTCTAAAGGTCAATAAATCTTCAAAGTCATCAAACCCATCAAGTCTTGTTCATGCCTCCAATGGCTTCTTCCAATCATGCTTGTCTTTCTCAAGTTCTTTTGCCAGATCAACTCTGTTGACGCGAAGTCTCTCGTGACCTCCTTTAATTATTTTTGGAGTTGCGTTCCAAACTTCCGGGTTTCAACATCCTTGGCATGAACCATGGTCATACTGTCCTTCAGTTCCTGACAATCTTCAGTATCTCGAGGTTGTAGCTCCTCCAGCTTGGCTACTTTTAGCTTTTGGTTCCTGAGTTCTTCACGAAATGCTTCCTTGTCTAATATGGCTTCATGGAGCTCCACCTTAAATTTCTTGATGTACTACTCCAGATCCTGGTGATACACCGGCTAAGGTTAAAACTTCATCTTACTAATAGGTGCTCCATCAGCCTTCTTCCATCAAATCCATTCTGAAGAAAGCATCCTTAACTCAGCACGGTGACAATAGCATCAGCGGGTGATGACATCACGGATAACCGTGTTTCTGCTCTTGCCATTTCCATTAGCTATCATTCCATAGATGATATCTCCTGCCTTAGGTTTCTTGACAAAACTTTGAGTTCTAATGCTCCATGCTCCGGTCTTTCTCCGATACACCTTGATCTCGGGTATTGGCAACTTCCATAGTCTGCCAAGTTCCATAAGGGTAGCCTTCCTAGGTCATACAAATCTAGGGATTCTTCAGAGCCTTTAAATTCTACTTGTCTTTGGTCTTCAACCGTTGTAGTTTCCATTATTCAGATGCACAGAAAATACTCTTCACTCCGAAGTGGTCTTAGTTGTCTGATATCTTGTACTTCTTGGAGTGGTCTCATCAGTCGAATCTCTGTGTGGTCAAAAGGGGAAAGGGGTATGGTCTCTGTCGGTGTACTAGAGTAGGGGTACCCTAGTATCCCGAACTTGTGCACGGGCAGTCGCAGCATCCCGCGGCAAGGCTTGCCGGGTGACCGCCAACGTCCTCCGTGGTTCCTTTGGAGCCATTCAAGGACAAAGTATCCAAGCCAAGGAGACAAGACCCCGGCAAGAGGAGCTTGCCGGGAAGGCCAACCAAGGCATCTCAAGGAACTTGCTGCGACGCGCCATGCGTCCCGGCCAGGCCCGGTGAGCAACAAGCTCCCGGACGCGACAAGACAATGACTGCGGCAAGGCGCTTGCCGCGGCAAGCCACCACTCTGTGCCCGCGCTCCAGCACATCCACCAACGTGTCACTCTGGGACCCTTCCAGGCGTACGTGGCGGGAGGCTGTGCAGCCAGCGGTGCGCGGTGGCAAGCGGCACTGACAAGGTTGCCATCGTGGCGAGCGGTGGCATCCCTGACGGTCCCTTTTGCACTATTTAGGCGACACAGACGGGCATTTAATGCCCTGGTCCCCTGCCGTCAGGGTTAGGTATGATACACTGTAGCAGGTAGCTGTACCAACCGCAACACCCTTCCATTTTTACCCTTGTCTACGTTGCCACCTGTCGGTGACCCCTTGAGCATATAAAAGGAGGCCCATGCGCAACGTAGAGGGGAGAGGAAGAGAACACTCACGCTCGGTCTCGTTAGCTGCTGGGGTGTACTATAGCACTCCGCGCTCCCGAGCAAGAACTCAATACAAACCACAAAGCAGGAGTAGGGTTTTACGCATCCGTGCGGCCCGAACCTGGGTAAACTGCTCGTGTGCTTCGCCTCGATCCGCTCTTCGTGCGACCCTCGCCCCCGCCGAACCGAAAGGGACTCGGTCCGCCGGTCCCATAGGTGCTCGTGGATTAGTCCCCCGACAGTCTCACTAAAGGGAATTTTTGAATAAGCTCAGAAGAGAAAAGATGTAAAAGATCTTTTGAAAGGGAAAGTTGTAGATAAAAATCTTTGCTATGGGCTTGCCAGTTTCTAGGGTCACGTCCCATAGTCAACATGTGCTCTGATACCATCTTGTAGCGACCCGACCCGAATGGATCAAGTCTCTATGCTTAAGTGTCATCCCTAGATCGGTATGCTGACACACACAGTACTCGAGGATTTATAACAGAGGTAAATCACATGTAAAAGTAACGTAAATACTATTACCTCAATCCAAAATAGCGGAAGTCACAAGGTTGTGGATTCCCATCAACACCAACGGCAAAGTTGAGTGTAGAAATCGTAACCCTAACATATCACTTACTCGTTGTAAGATTCCTGCAACATGAGACGTTGCAGCCACAAAGGGTCAGTACATTGAATGTACTGGCAAATTCACACCATAGAGAGAAATGATAAACAATGGCTATCTCTACATGCATATTTGGCTGGTGGAAAAGCTCTATGGTTATATTTTTTTGTGAAAAGCCAATTTTTCCCTACTACAAAGGAATAAATTTTATTTAACTATCATGGTGGTTGTTAAACATTGAGAATGGTTGACAGCATTCTCAATCCCAATTAAGTAACATCATTAAACCCAACAACTTAATTTAAAGTAACATGATGAGATCAACATGATAATCCAAGAACTAGATACTCAAATTGTCCATAACCGGGGACACGGCTAATCATGATTAGTTTATACACTCTGCAGAGGTTTGCGCACTTTTCCCCACAAGACTCGATCGCCTCCGTTTGGTTTCTCGCACTGCATGATGTTTGAGAAACAGATGACCGAGACATAGTCTTTCAGAAGCGCTAGCACCTTACGATGGGTAGACCGTTAGACCTACTTTCCCCTACATCTGCTAGTCTACCCTGTAAGAGTTCGCACGACTTAATCAACTACGCTAGAGCCCATAATAGCTTGTGGCTGCACACGGAAGTTTCTAGTTTGAATAATCTCATGATCCCTTTGAGCCTGGGTGGCGGTCCATAAAAAAACAGGCAATCCTGGTCTACCCAGGTGCCTAGACCGGCAATCCTGGAATAACCAGGTGCCTCAATCCACCGAGATGTGTGTTTAAGTTGCCACCTTAAGTAAACCATTAATTAACAATCTCACATCTGTCATGGATACTCTCAAAACCCAATCCACGTCTACAAGCATAGCATGGCGAAGTAAGCATAACATAATAGTAACTCCGAAGGGTTTGATAATAAACAGGTAATAGGTACTACCTCAACTACTTCCCATCCCACAATTTAGTTAGATCCTAATCATGCAATGTTTGAGGATTGATCTAATGCAATAAAAACTGGGTATGAAAGGGATATGGTCAAAGTGTGAACTTGCCTGCAATGCTGATGAACATGATTCGCACTCAAAACTCTTGATAGATCTACTCGTCACACTCCGGTCAATCTATCGTAAGCAAGCAATAGTAACCACACATAAGCAATCACTCAAAAGATCAGAAAAAACGAAGAAGACGATTCAGAAAACATCAAAACCAAGCAAATAACTCTTGCAACCTAAAACAAATTCTAACAGTACCAAAATTATGTGAATTTGGCCTTATCAGAAGTTTAGGTCAAGATCTTCGATTTGCAAAAAGAATCAACTCAAACGGAGCTACGAAACTCAAGTTATGATCAGACGAAGTTTGAATACAAATCTGTTCAAATTCAAATTTTAAATTTTTAAAAACATGTTTAAGCTGGATTACTGGAAAGAGGGGATCATAACGAAGACGGGAGCGTTGGTTTCGTTGGATTTGGACTAACGAGTAAAAAGTAGTGATCGTTTTAAAATTAGGGACTAAACTGTAAATAAAACCTTCACAGAGGAGTCCCTGGCCGAAAATTTAAAGAAAAAGAATAATACTAAACAACGAACGTTCACTCCTGAACCCTAAACTATGAACTCGTTCGCTCCAGAGGCTAAACCAGCGAGCGTTCTCTAAATATACTAAACAGGGTTTTAAAAGAAAAACCGACTACTAAAATGAAAACCTAAAAAAACTGGACCGGGCGGTTCTTACCGGTTCGATCGATTTGTGCGGTTTTTGGCGTGAAAACCGATGGCGGCGCCGATGAACTCCGGCGAGGGCGGCACGGCTCCAGCGATGTGCAGGCGACAGCGGCTACGTGAGGCGGCGGCGTCGGCGGCGCTGGGAGATGAGGCGCGGGGCGGTGGCGCGGCGTGGGCAGCAGCAGCGGCGGCGGCGCGGCAACAGCAGCAAGGTGCGGCGGCGGTGGCGGTTGGTGGCGGCGATCTCCGGCTGCGGCGATCTCCAGCTGCGGCGTGGCGGGGGAAAGAGGAGAGGATGCGGGGCCCGGGGCGGATTTATAGGAGGGGAGGGGAGGCGGCGTGATGCGTGGGGAAGGGGGCACGGCAAGGCGGCGGCGGAAACCGAACCCGGCACGGCGGTGGGCGCGTGCGTGCTCGGGAGTCCGAGGACGGGGGCGACGAGGAGGTGGGCTGGGCCGCGGCCTGGCCTTTGAGCTGGACAGACCCAGTCGGCAAGGAAAGTTTTAAAAAAAACATTTCCAGACAAATAAAATAATAAAATCAAAATAAATAAAAATATTATATAGGCATATAATATATCAAAATTTTCAGAAAAAGATTTTCTACGACATGAATATTTTTCTAGCATTAAATAAAATACACACAAAATCAGATAATTCAAAGAGTGCTACTAGTCTAATAGAATCCAACAAAAATCATTTTAAAAAAAATACCAAAATGATTTCAAATTAATTTTTCTCCAATTTTCTAATGTAGGGAATCATGTTAACCTATTTTCCATATATTTTATTTTTGGAGAAAAATAATTTGAATAAAACTCAAACAATTCCAAATTGAAAATAATTTCAAAAGGACTTTGAATTTGATCCTTGAAACTCCCAACTCATATTTCATAATTTGAAGAAGTCATTTTATCTCCTCTCGTGAAAATCATTGAGTTGCTTAAAGTTTCTGAATTGGAAATATTTTCCAATGAAATTCAATATTTTCAACACCCCTCGTCATTTAAATAATGGAAGAAGTCATGTCATCTTCTCTCCAGGGTTTCGTGATGAAAAAGTATTTGAATTTACGGAGAGCATAAATGCAAAAATGAAAGTTTGGGAAAGTCCTTTTATTCCCTCTCATTTAACTTTCAAAAAGGTTTCGAATTTCACTCAGTTTCACACAATCAATCAATCTATCAAATCTATCTATTTATTATAACATTCCAAAATTTAGAATTTTGGGATGTTACAGGAAGCACAAGTAGTATTTCTACTTGGTGCTGAGAATTTGGCTAGCATGACGGGGAAAGGCAAGCTCAACAAGTTAGAGGATCCATGACAACATACTTTATCTCAGATATAAGAAAGACATAACTCATTACGTTGTCTTCCTTGTCCAACATCAACTCTTTAGCATGTCATATTTTAATGAGTGCTCCCAATCATAAAAGATGTCAATGATAATATATCTATATGTGAAAACCTCTCTTTCCTTATTACTTCCTATTAATTGCAACAATGACCAAAGCTATGTCTGCCAACTCCCAACAACTTTTAATCATCATACTCTTTCTATGTGAAGTCATTACTCTTAATAAGATCAATATGAACTTTTTGTTTCTTTTTATTCTTTTCTCTTTTCTTTTATTCACCCAAGATCATGGCAAAATAGTCAAGCCCTTGACTCAACACTAATCTTTATTATATATAGCTCACGGACTCGATTACATAGAGAGATCATAAAGCAAAACTCAAAACTAGATCATGCCATAAACTTTATTCTACTAGATCAAGATACTACTAATAGGATCGAACTAAGAAAAACGGTAAAGATAGGAGTTGTGATGGTGATACGATACCGGGGCACCTCCCCCAAGCTTGGCAGTTGCCAAGGGGAGTGCCCATACCCATGTGATTATGTCTCCTTCTTTGTTGTTGGTGTAATATTCTTGGCGATTATTCCCCTCAGGATACGGTTCTCCTCCTCGAGCTTATTGACTTGCTGCTTGAGGTCCATTATTTCCTTACGAAGCTTTCCTGTGACAGCTAAAGCTCCTTGCACCCAAGGGTGTTGCATAGCTGCAGGAGAACAAGTGACACTCCTCTTCATATTTTCATAAGAAAGAAATCTAACATTAGAAGGGATAACCGAGTTTGGAATAGCTGATCTCTGTAGTTCCCCCATCGTGAACCCAGCTCGGAGGCGAGAGGTGACTTCTTGATCCTCCATGGCATCTACTCTCATCAAGTCAGCCTCCATCTCTTCCTCCGTTGCTGGCCCAAAGTGGTCAGCGTCGCTGTTTGCCCTTGGTTCCGGTGCCGGATTAGATACCCGGCTCTCCCCGATTGACTCTTGAGAAGACATCTTGCTCTAATCTGCAACAGCAACAGCTCGGAAACAAAAACAGAGGAGGTTTGTGTGATACGGGAGTCAAAACCTTCGGGAGGTTATATATTGAATTTTTACCGACCAAAATACGTAATGTGCAAGAAAATGGAGTCCAGAAGGCACACGAGGTGCTCACGAGGTAGGGGGCGCGCCCACCACCCTTGTGGGGCCCTCGTGTCCTTCCCGGACTGCTACTTATTTTTCTATTTCTCTAAATATTCCAAAACGGAGAAATATTGCCTTAAAAATTGTTTTGGAGTCGGTTTACTTACCGTACCACATACCTATTCCTTTTCGGAGTCTGAAACGTTCCGGAAAGTGTCTCTTATGTATTCCTCCGGGGTTACGGTTTCAATAATATTGGTTTCAACATTTATGGGATTACCTGAGATATAATGTTTGATTCTTTGACCGTTTACCACCTTCGGATTTGTGCCTTCGAAGTTGTTGATTTTTATGGCACCGGAACGATAGACCTCTTCGATAACATAGGGGCCTTCCCATTTAGAGAGAAGTTTTCCTGCAAAAAATCTTAAACGAGAGTTGTATAGCAATACATAATCACCTACATTAAACTCACGCTTTTGTATCCTTTTGTCATGCCATCTTTTAACTTTTTCTTTAAACAACTTGGCATTTTCATATGCTTGGGTTCTCCATTCATCAAGTGAACTAATATCAAATAACCTCTTTTCACCGGCAAGTTTAAAATCATAGTTGAGCTCTTTAATAGCCCAATATGCCTTATGTTCTAGTTCGAGAGGTAAGTGACATGCTTTTCCATAAACCATTTTATACGGAGACATACCCATAGGATTTTTGTATGCAGTTCTATAAGCCCACAATGCATCATCAAGTTTTTTGGACCAATTCTTTCTAGACCTATTAACAGTCTTTTGCAAAATTAATTTGAGCTCTCTATTGCTCAACTCTACTTGACCACTAGACTGTGGGTGATAAGGAGATGCAGTTCTATGATTAACATCATATTTAGCAAGCATTTTACGGAAAGCACCATGAATAAAGTGTGAACCACCATCAGTCATTAAATATCTAGGGACTCCAAACCTTGGGGAAATAACTTCCTTAAGCATTTTAATAGAAGTGTTGTGAGCACTACTAGTTGGAATGGCTTCTACCCACTTAGTAACGTAATCAACAACAACTAAAATATGTGTGTATCCATTAGAGGCAGGAAAAGGTCCCATATAATCAAAGCCCCAGACATCAAACGGTTCAATAACAAGAGAATAATTCATAGGCATTTCTTGACGTCTACTGATATTACCAATTCTTTGACATTCATCACAAGACAAGACAAACTTACGGGCATCCTTGAAGAGAGTAGGCCAATAAAAACCAGATTGTAATACCTTATGCGCAGTTCTATCTCCAGCATGGTGTCTTCCATAAGCCTTGGAATGACACTTGCATAGGATCTGTTCCTGTTCATGCTCAGGTACACAACATCTAATAACACCATCTACTCCTTCTTTATAAAGATGTGGGTCATCCCAAAAGTAATGTCTTAAATCATAGAAAAACTTTTTCTTTTGTTGGTATGTGAAGCTAGGTGGTATGAACTTAGCAACAATATAATTAGCATAATCAGCATACCATGGAGTACTACGAGAAGTACTTATAACATTTAATTGTTCATCAGGGAAGTTATCATTAATAGGTAGTGGGTCATCAAGAATATTTTCTAACCTAGACAAGTTGTCTGCAACGGGGTTCTCAGCTCCCTTTCTATCAACAATATGCAAATCAAATTCTTGTAGCAAGAGAACCCATCTAATAAGTCTAGGTTTAGCATCTTTCTTTTCCATAAGATATTTAATAGCAGCATGATCGGTTTGAATAATTACTTTAGAATCAACAATATAAGATCTGAACTTATCACAAGCAAATACAACTGCTAAAAGCTCTTTTTCAGTAGTAGCATAATTTCTTTGAGCATTGTCTAGAGTCTTACTAGCATAATGAATAACATTTAATTTCTTATCAACTCTTTGCCCTAGAACAGCACCTACAGCATAATCACTAGCATCACACATAATTTCAAAGGGTAAATTCCAATCAGGTGGCTGAACAACAGGTGCAGAGACTAATGCTTTCTTAAGTATTTCAAATGCTTCTACACAATCATCATCAAAGACAAATGGTATATCTTTTTGCAATAAATTAGTCAGAGGCCGAGAAATTTTTGAGAAGTCCTTAATGAACCTCGTGTAAAATCCAGCGTGACCAAGGAAACTTCTTACACCTTTGATGTCCTTGGGACATGGCATCTTTTCAATAGCATCAACCTTGGCTTTATCAACTTCAATACCTCTTTCAGAAACTTTGTGCCCCAAGACAATACTTTCATTAACCATAAAGTGGCACTTTTCCCAATTCAAGACAAGATTAGTTTCTTCACATCTCTGCAAAACTCGATCAAGATTTCTCAAGCAATCATCAAAAGAGGAACCATAGACGGAAAAGTCGTCCATGAAAACCTCACAAATCTTTTCACAAAAGTCAGAGAATATAGCCATCATGCATCTTTGAAAGGTAGCAGGTGCATTACATAAACCAAAAGGCATACGTCTATAAGCAAAAGTACCAAAAGGGCCTGTAAAAGTAGTCTTTGATTGATCTCTAGCCGACACAGGTATTTGAGAGAAACCAGAATAACCATCTAGAAAGCAATAGTGTGTATGTTTGCATATTCTTTCTAGCATTTGATCAATAAAAGGTAAGGGGTAATGATATTTCTTAGTAGCTTTATTTAATTTGCGGAAATCAATTAACATCCTATAACCTGTGATAATTCTTTGTGGAATCAATTCATCTTTATCGTTAGGAACAACAGTAATACCTCCCTTCTTAGGGACACAATGGACAGGACTTACCCATTCACTATCAGCAACGGGATAGATTATACCTGCCTCCAGAAGCTTTAGTATTTCTTTTCTTACCACTTCTTTCATTTTAGGATTCAGACGTCGTTGAGGATCACGAACTGGTTTGGCGTCTGCTTCCAAATTTATTTTATGTTGACATAGAGTGGGACTAATGCCCTTAAGATCATCAAGAGTATATCCAATAGCAGCATGATGCTTCTTTAGAGTTTTCAATAATCTTTCTTCTTCATGCTCTGAAAGGTTAGCACTAATAATAACAGGATATATCTTCTTTTCATCAAGATAAGCATATTTAAGATTATCAGGCAAAGGTTTAAGCTCAAACACGGGATCACCCTTGGGTGGAGGTGGATCCCCTAAAATTTCAACAGGCAAATTGTGTTGCAGAATAGGTTCCTGTTTAAAGAATACTTCATCTATTTCCCTTCTTTCATTCATGAACATATCATTTTCATGGTCTAGCAAATAGTGTTCTAAAGGATCACTAGGAGGTACGACAATAGAAGCAAGACCAATAATTTCATCCTTACTAGGTAATTCTTCCTCACGATGTTGTTTACTAAATTTTGAGAAATTAAACTCATGAACCATATCATCCAAGCCAATAGTAACAACATTCTTTTTGCAATCTATGGTAGCATTAACAGTATTTAAGAAGGGTCTACCAAATATAATGGGACAAAAACTATCTTGTGGGGAACCAAGAACAAGAAAATCAGCAGGATATTTAGTTTTCCCACACAAGACTTCAACATCTCTAACAATTCCAATTGGTGCAATAGTATCTCTATTAGCAAGTTTAATAATAACATCAATATCTTCTAACTCAACAGGTGCAATTTCATTCTTAATTTCTTCGTATAAGTCAATAGGTATTACACTAGCACTAGCACCCATATCACATAAGCCATGATAACAATGATCTCCTATTTTAACAGAAATAACAGGCACGCCTACCACAGGTCTATGTTTATCTTTATCACAAGGTTTAGCAATTCTAGCAGTTTCACCTTCGAACTGAATAACATGCCCATCAATATTATCAGACAAGAGATCTTTAACAATAGCAATATTAGGTTCTACTTTAACTTTCTCGGGAGGTGTATGAGTTCTAATATTGCTTTTACGAACAACAGTTGAAGCTTTAGCATGATCCTTTATTTTAACAGGGAAAGGTGGTTTCTCAATATAAGAAGTAGGAACAATAGGATCATTATAAGTGACAGTCTTTTCTTCAACTTTAATAGGTGCAGCTACTTTTCTTCTATGGGAGGATAATATTTAAACCACTTCTCCTTAGGGAGATCAACATAAGTAGCAAAAGATTCACAGAAAGAAGCTACTATCTCAGAGTCAAGTCCATATTTAGTGCTAAACTTACGGAAAATATCGGTATCCATAAAAGATTTAACATAATCAAACTTAGGTGTCATACCTGACTCCTTACCTTCGTTGAGGTCCCAATCTTCAGAGTTGCGTTTAATTCTATCCAATAAATTCCATATGAATTCAGTAGTCTTCATCATAAAAGAGCCAGCACAAGAAGTATTGAGCATGGTGCGATTGTTATCAGAAAGCCAAGCATAAAAACTTTGCATAATTATTTCTCTCGGGAGCTCATGATTGGGGCATGAATATAACATTGATTTAAGCCTCCCCCAAGCTTGAGCGATGCTTTCTCCTTCACGAGGCCAGAAATTATATATATAATTGCGATCACGATGAACAAGATGCATAGGGTAATACTTTTGATGAAATTCCAACTTGAATCTTTTATAGTCCCATGATCTCATATCATCACATAGCCTATACCATATCAATGCGTCTCCCTTCAAAGATAAAGGGAAGACCTTCTTCTTAGCAACATCATCGGGTATACCTGCAAGCTTAAATAATCCACAAACTTCATCCACATATATTAAGTGCTCATCAGGATGCTTTGTTCCATCTCCTGTAAAAGGGTTAGCTAGCAGTTTTTCCATCATACCCGAAGGAAATTCAAAAGGAGTTTCATTTTCAATAGGTTCAGTAGGTTGAGGAGCAACTCTTTGCTCTACTGGACGAGGTGAAGATACCCCGAACAAGCCCCTCAGAGAATTACTTTCCATAGTAACAAGTGACAGTAAATTTCAGCACACTATATAAATTTTTCCTTACCAAATTCCACCTACCAAAGGCGCTACACTCCCCGGCAACGGCGCCAGAAAAGAGTCTTGATGACCCACAAGTATAGGGGATCTATCGTAGTCCTTTCGGTAAGTAAGAGTGTCGAACCCAACGAGGAGCAGAAGGAAATGATAAGCGGTTTTCAGCAAAGTATTCTATGCAAGTACTGAAATAAGTGGTAACAGATAGTTTTGTGATAAGATAGATTGTAACGAGCAACAAGTAACAAAAGTAAATAAAGTGCAGCAAGGTGGCCCAATCCTTTTTGTAGCAAAGGACAAGCCGGAACAAACTCTTATAATAGGAAAAGCACTCCTGAGGATACATGGGAATATCGTCAAGCTAGTTTTCATCACGTTCATATGATTCGCGTTCGGTACTTTGATAATTTGATATGTGGGTGGACCGGTGCTTGGGTGCTATTCTTACTTGAACAAGCATCCCACTTATGATTAACCTCTATTGCAAGCATCCGCAACTACAACAAAAGTATTAAGGTAAACCTAACCATAGCATAAAACATGTGGATCCAAATCAGCCCCTTACGAAGCAATGCATAAACTAGGGTTTAAGCTTCTGTCACTCTAGCAACCCATCATCTACTTATTACTTCCCAATGCCTTCCTCTAGGCCCAAATAATGGTGAAGTGTTATGTAGTCGACGTTCACATAACACCACTGGAGGCTAGAAAACATACATCTTATCAAAATATTAAACGAATACCAAATTCACATGACTACTAATAGCAAGACTTCTCCCTTATCATCAGGAACGAACGTAATTACTCACAAAGCATATTCATGTTCATAATCAGAGGGGTAATAATATGCGTATAGGATCTAAACATATGATCTTCCACCAAATAAACCAACTAGCATCAACTACAAGGAGTAATCAACACTACTAGCAACCTACTAGCACCAATCCCGGACTTTGAGACAAGAATTGGATACAAGAGATGAACTAGGGTTTGGAGATGAGATGGTGCTGGTGAAGATGTTGATGGAGATTGCCCTCTCCCGATGAGAGGAGCGTTGGTGATGACGATGGTGATGATTTCCCCCTCCCGGAGGGAAGTTTCCCCGACAGAACAGCTCTGTCGGAGCTCTAGATTGGATCCGCCAAGGTTCCACCTCGTGGTGGCGGAGTCTCGTCCCGAAAAGTTCCTTCTTATTTTTTCTCATCGAAAGACTTCATATAGGAGAAGATGGGCGTCGGAGAGCCACCAGGGGGCCCACGAGGTAGGGGGGCGCGCCCCCCACCCTCGTGAGAAGGGTGTGGGCCCCCTGGCCTTCATCTTTGGCGAGGATTTTTCTTTATTTATTTTAAGATGTTCCATGAAGTTTCAGGACTTTTGGAGTTGCGCATAATAGGTCTCTAATATTTGCTCCTTTTCCAGCCCAAAATTCCAGCTGCCGGCATTCTCCCTCCTTATGTAAACCTTGTAAAATAAGAGAGAATAGCCATAAGTATTGTGACATAAAGTGAAATAACAGTCCATAATTCAATAAATAGCAATATAAAAGCATGATGCAAAATGGACGTATCAACGCCTCGCCCCAAGACCAAGGTCACTAAAAACCTGCCAAGAAGAAAACCGCCGAACCCTCTGATTTAAACGTTGATGAAGAACTGGATAATCCGGGATCAGAGGTAGAACTTGATTCTCTTGGCTCTTTTTTCATACACCTCATTGACAATTACTATTATCAGGATGACGCCGAAGCCAGCCATGTTGATGATGTAGAGGTAATTATTCTTTCCTTTGGTTTAGATCATCTGCCAACACAGAAAACCCGTCAAGCAAACCGGAAAGTAAGATTTTCTCACCCCCTAGCTTACTTGGACCCAAACTTTCTTTTGAAGAAGCAGCAACATAAAGCTCGCCGCACAACCCGGCACAACGGCCATGTAGTTACTTCAGCCGGTTTACCGAACACTCTAGTTTGGAAACGTCGATCAGAGGTCTCATATATTTCTGATACTCCTTATCCCAAGGCAGGTTATTTCCGGCAACCTCTTAGTCCGTCTGATTCAAACTATCAGGGAACACCTCATTCCTCATCTGGCGAATCAACGGCCACACAACTCCCTCCTCTCAAGACTGTTCCTGGGTGAGCACTTTAAACTTAACCCTTTATGCCTTACACTTGTTTCTTATACTAACTTTTATGTTTGTTCCTTTCAGGGCCAAGGCTAGAGCCAGCAAGAAGGCCAAACTGAATACACCGACTGATGATAACCCGGCCTCTGAATCGGAGAAGACCCCTGAACCACTGGACCCAAATGTTGATGCTATCTTAGATGATTTGGCACCTCAAGTTCAGGATACTTTTGTTGAACCGGTGGAGATAGATCCGATGAGTTAGGCTGCTGATCCACCAAGCCCAGCAAAAACGGCTGATAAACCGCCGAGCCCAGCCAAAACTGCTGATGATAACACAGACGATATCATGATCACCGGCGTTGGGCACACCACCCGTGGCAATCCTATCGCCTTATCAAAGCATAGTGCCAAAGAAGAACTTTCTGCTATGGACAAGGGCAAGTGGAAAACAGATTTATCAAGCTATGCCCACCTCAATGCCCAAGATATTCATTCTGGGTTCTTAAACCGCCTATACACAAGCCGCGACTATGAAGCCGGTTTAGTGGGCCTGAAGAAGGAACGATATGAGGTAAATACTGTTAACTCTGCATAATTGTTTCTCTTGTGTCCAATTTCTAGTGTCAACTCTAGCAGCCCCCAAGGGCCGGTTTATGATATCAATGTGAACCGAGACTTTGTAATACTTCAACTTTGCATGCGTAGCCCCCAAGGGCTGTTTTATCGTTTCAAGATGAACCGGGACTTTAAAGTATGAATCTTGCGATTTTTGCTTGTGTGGCCCCCAGGGATCGATTTATACCTTTAGGATGAATCAGTACCTTTCTGCCATGAAGCTTCCAAAATTCTTGATAACCATCTTTGTAAACTGATTGAGGAAAAATCCATAACTTTGACTTGAGCAAATATACATTAGCCCCTAAGTGCCAAGTGTATAACTTGTTATGTGCTTGGGACTTTAAAATGTCAGTTGATAAAAGCCATATGTATTAGCCCCCAAGAGCCAAGTGTATAACTTGTTATGTGCTTGGGACTTCAAATATGCACTTCCAACTCATTAAAAATGTCTCTGGCAGGCTGATCTGAGCAAAAAGGAATCTCAAATTGCTGACCTTCAGGAAAATATCAAGTCCCAGCAAGCAGAAACTTCCAAGGCTAAAGAGGAGCTGATTGGCGCCTTAACCGCCATGGAACAACTGAAGGAAAACTTTAAAAGCGAACGGGCAGGATGGGACGCTGAAAAAGCAACCCTGCTAAAGCGGGCAGAGGACGCTGAAACTGCTCTTAAACCGGTAGCAGAAGAACTGACTGGCTTGATGCGGCAAATCAATGCCATGACCACTGATGTGTTTGGTAAGTACCCTTATGATAAGCTTCAACATGTATTATCCCATAAACTGTCAGTTTATCAATATGTTCAATGATGCAGGATCTCGCATTACCCATATGGGCTCTGATATGCAAAAAAAAGTTGAAGGCTGCCTATACTCTTATAGAGCAGTTATATACCGGTGCACAACGGATCATTTGTACTGCCGCTCATAACAAACCGCCCCCAACCCTGATCAAGGAAACATTAGAAAAGTTGTCAATGCTGCCTGCCCGGTTGGACGAGTTAAAAAGATCAGCTGCAAGGGCAGGTGCTCTGACTGCGCTAATCTGGGCTAAAGCTTGGATACCAGATCTTGACTTGGTTGATATAGGACGCGGCTATCCGAGCATAAAGGAAGACGGGTCAGAGTTTGATAATGATGATCTTCGAGCTTTGACGAAGGAAATGCGCCCATTAGCGAGCAAATTGGCCGAAGAAACAGATCTTTCTCACTATCAGCCGATTTATGATGCTGACAACAAACGACTTGCTGCGCCAACTCATGATGTGGAGAATCTTATCCCACCAATCCGTAAGCATACCTACGCTCCTGATGTTGATCCCTCCACCCTTATAAGCGACGAAGCTGTATTTAAGGCCCTAACTGGAATCGACTAGACCACCATTGATTTCCAGCCACTGGGTGGAGAGGAGGAGGGTGAACCGGTGCAGGATGATCCACAACCGTCAAGCCAGCCTGGCGAAGAGTCATGATCCGGAGGCCGGTTTAATCTTCTGCATATTTCAATACTTGCTGAAAACAATTATCCTTTTGGGCATCAAAACGCCTTGTAATAGGCTAGTTTAAAAACTTGGTCTGCTATGCCATCGTGCATATTCACTTTGCATGATACTGTTAATCCGCCATGATTTATGTTATGTCTGCTTATGATTCTTAGCAGCCTTATTTGACCTATTTCTGCATATAACGAGTTGAAAGTGTCCTGGCGATTTATCGCCGGACGGGTCATAATGCCCAACTTATAATCCGGGTTTATAACCAGGATGTATTGAAGGACAATCATATATGAAATATATCATACCTGTGATATTGAATCACATCGTTGGCTCACCAACTTTCTGTAGTAAGGGTGATAACCCAAATCTTGAGTACTGATAACTCCTCCCTGTTTTGTCGGTTTATAGTAAAGTCGTACCGAGTTGTAATAAACACCGGAATATTCGTATATCATACTCGCGACTTGTAGTCGAAGCCAGACCGGGTCAATCAACACCGGATTATAGTTGAATGTATACTGAAGACTTATAATCGACAGCAAAAACGGGTCAATAAACACCGGATTAGTATAAAACGCCTCAAAAGAAACATCAGAAAGATTTCAGAAGAAAATATGCAAAAACTGTGAGGCTTTTCATGGGCTGCCAGGCCACTGAGTTAAACCATTTTACAAAGCCTTATAAGATGCACCTCACATCAACCAATCATCATTTTAACTATGACAAGTTCAGGGTCTTTATAAGATTGACTTGTCAAACATTCGACGGGTCTACCAGGATTACCTGGGCGGAGTGGCTTACTTAAAAAGGCAGGACAACCTGGGGTTTTAGGTGAATAGACTTGGCTTCCAAGCCTGGATTTTATAGCCTATTACAAGGTTATAGACTCTTTGTTCTTGTAGAAGCAAAGAGCCCCCAAGTAATATTTTGAGTTGTCCTCAATGGGTGCCTATGTTTGAGTTATGCTTTTCAACAGACTCTCTTTGGATCCTTTTGACTTCTGGGTAGCAAGCCCCCAAGTTTTTTTATGTGTGGCTTATGAGCCGAATCAATGGGTAATTAGAACTCCGCTTTACAAACAGAAGCCCCCATGTAACCAAAAACCTTTTAAGGAATAACGACAGAGGCCCCGCTTTAGCAGGGATGCCGGTTTTTTATATTGATCATCATAATATATACATTGTCAATATTATGTACATAAGAGGAGCCTATGGCTCAGGTGTAGTAAGGCCGAAGATGAGCTATATTCCACGGTCGGTGGGTTTCCTCCTCCGATTTACATGAGTCTTTGTGCTCTCAAACATCGATAAGGTAGTATGACCCATTGTGCAGATTCTTGCTGACCACAAAAGGTCCTTCCCAAGGAGGGGATAACTTGTGCATATCAGTCTGATCCTGGATGAGCCGGAGCACCAGATCCCCTTCTTGAAACGTTTTGGTTTTAACTCGACGACTATGATAACGATGCAGATCTTGCTAGTAAATCGCCGAACGCGCCGCTGCAATATCATGCTCCTCATCTAATAGGTCAAGTGCTTCCTGATGTGCCTTCTCATTGTCAGCTTCAACATAAGCCACCACACGGGGTGAGTCATGACGGATGTCACTAGGGAGAACTGCCTCTGCTCCATAAACCATGAAAAAGGTGTATAACCCGTAGATCTGTTGGGCATGGTATTGATGCTCCATAACATAGAAGGTAACTCCTCCACCCAACAACCGGCGTCCGCTTTAAAGGAACCATAAGTCGGGGCTTGATGCCTCTTAGGATCTCTTGATTGGCTCTGTTTGCTTGACATTAGATTGGGGGTGAGCCACTGATGACACGTCAAGCCGGATGTGCTCACGTTGACAAAATTCTTTCATGGCACCTTTGGACAGATTAGTGCCATTATCAGTTATAATGTTGTGTGGAAAACCAAACCGGAAAATCACCTTTTTGATGAACTGAACCGTCATGGCTGCATCACACTTACTAACTAGGTCTGTCTCCACCCACTTAGTGAACTTATCAACCGCCACCAAAAGGTGGGTCTTCTTATCCTTGGACCTCTTAAAGGGCCCAACCATATCCAGCCCCCAAGTTGCAAACTGCCAAGTGATTGGAATCATCCTCAATTCCTGAGCCGGAACATGAGCTCAATGTGAAAACTTCTGACAACCATCAAACCTTTTTACCAAATCCTCAGCATCAGCATGAGCCGTCGGCCAATAGAAGCAGGGATGAAAGGCCTTAGCTACTAGGGACTTTGAACCGGCATGGTGACTACAGTCTCCATCGTGGATCTCATGTAAAATCTCACAGCCTTCTTCAGGAGATACGCAACGCTGAAACGCCCCTGTTACACTGCAATGATGCAATTCGCCGTTGACAATGGTCATTGACTTGGATCGCCGGATTATCTGCCTGGCCAAAGTTTCATCCTCTGGTAACTCGCCCCGGTTCATATACGCCAAATATGAGACTATCCAATCTGGGATAACGTGAAGAGCCGCCACCAACTGAGCCTCTGGGTCGGGAACAGCCAAATCCTCCTCTGTAGGCAGCTTGACCGACGGGTTATGCAAAACATCCAGAAAAAAATTGGGTGGAACCGGTTTACGCTAGGAACCCAAACGGCTTAAAGCGTCTGCCGCTTCATTCTTTCACCGGTCCACATGGTCAACCTGATAACCATTGAAGTGACCACCAACAATATCTACTTCTCGACGATACGCTGCCATGAGTGGGTCCTTGGAATCCCAAGTACCAGATACTTGCTGAGCCACTAGGTCTGAGTCACCAAAGCACTTAACCCGACTTAGATTCATCTCCTTAGCCATTCGAAGACCATGGAGTAAGGCCTCATATTCAGCTGCATTGTTAGTGCAAGGGAACATTAAACGGAGAACATAACAAAACTTATCACCTCGTGGGGAAGTTAACACGACTCCAGCCCCCGAGCCCTCCAATTGCCTGAACCCATCAAAATGAATAGTCCAATAAGTATGATCCGGCTTTTCTTCCGGTGCCTGTAACTCTGTCCAGTCATTGATGAAATCCACAAGCGCTTGGGACTTGATTGCCGTACGAGGCACATATTTTAACCCATGAGGTCCAAGCTCGATAGCCCACTTGGCAACTCGGCCAGTTGCTTCCCTGTTCTAGATTATATCTCCCAAAGGGGCAGAACTAACCACTGTGATGGGATGACCTTGAAAATATTGCTTGAGATTCCGGCTTGCCATAAAAACTCCATACACCAGCTTCTGCCAATGTGGGTACCTCTGCTTAGACTCAATAAGTACCTCACTGATATAATAAACCAGCCATTGAACCGGATACTCCTTCCCATCTTCCTTGCGCTCCACCACAATGGCCACACTAACAGCTCGGTCATTACCAACCACATATAACAACAGCGACTCTTTATCGACCGGAGCAGCAAGGATAGGTGGCTCAGCTAACTTCCTTTTCAAGTCCTCAAATACCGCATTAGCAGCATCACTCCAGACAAAATTATCTGTCTTTTTCATCATATGATAAACCGGCTCAATGGTGCAATACGACCCGCCAGACGTTGAACATCGTTAATACACACCGGTTTAGCCAGAGTTGTAATAGCTTTGATCTTTTCCAGATAAGCTTCAATGCCCTTGTTAGACACTAGAAAACCCAAGAGCTTGTCTGCCGGAACACCAAAAACACACTTGGCCGGATTAAGCATAATCTTATAGACCCGAAGACTATCAAAAGTTTCCTTCAAGTCAGCTATCAACGTCTGCTATTTTCTGGACTTCACCACAATATCATCCACATAAGCATGAACATTGCGCCCAATCTGATTATGAAGACAATTCTGTACGCAACACTGGTAAGTCGCCTTGGTGCTCTTGAGCCCAAAAGGCATAGATACATAGCAGAAGGCTCCAAAGGGAGTTATAAAAGCTGTCTTCTCCTGGTCCTTAACTGCCATTTTGATCTGATGATAACCAGAATAAGCATCCATAAAGCTCAAACGCTCACAACCCGCCGTAGCATCAATGATTTGATCAATACGAGGGAGAGCAAAGGGATCCAGTAGACAAACCTTGTTCAAATCTGTGTAGTCCACACACATCCGCCAAGTGCCGTTCTTCTTAAGCACTAGCACCAGGTTAGCTAACCACTCAGGGTGAAAAACCTCCACAATAAACCTTGCTGCCAAGAGCCGGGCTACCTCCTCACCAATAGCCTTACGCCTTTCTTCATTGAAGCGGCAGAGAAACTGCCTAGCCGGTTTAAACTTAGGATCAATATTAAGAGTGTGCTCAGCGAGTTCCCTCGGTACACCTGGCATGTCAGAAGGTTTCCATGCAAAGATGTCCCGGTTCTCACGGATGAACTCGATGAGCGTGCTTTCCTATTTCGGATCCATGTTAGCGCTGATGCTAAACTGCTTGGATGAATCGCCAGGAACAAAGTCAACCAACTTCGTCTCATCTGCCAATTTAAACTTCAAGGTCGGATCATGCTCCGTAGTTGGCTTTTTCAAAGAAGTCATATCTGCTGGATCAACATTGTCCTTGTAGAACTTCAACTCCTTTATTGCACAAACCGACTCAGCATAAGCCGCATCACCTTCTTCACATTCCAAAGCAATCTTACGACTCCCATGTACCGTGATGGTCCCCTTATGACCCGGCATCTTGAGTTGCAGATAAACATAACAGGGCCTTGCCATGAACTTAGCATAAGCCGGCCGTCCAAACAGGGCATGATACGGGCTCTTGATTTTCACCACTTCAAAATTCAATGTCTCTGATCTTGAATCATGATCATCTCCAAAAGCAACCTCCAGAGCTATCTTATCAACTGGATACGCCGATTTACCAGGTACCACACCATGGAAAACAGTGCTCGACGGTTTAAGATTTTTATCTGTCAACCCCATGCGACGGAAGGTTTTGTAATAAAGGATATTGATACTGCTCCCTCCATCCATGAGCACCTTGGTGAACTTATACCCCCCAACCTGATGTGCCACCACCAATGCCAAATGGCCCGGGTTATCAACCCGGGGTGGATGATCCTCTCGACTCCACAAAATGGGTTGTTCAGACCAGTGCAGATAACGGAGCACTACCGGTTCAACGGACTTTACTGCCCTTTTATGAAGCTTCTGATCGTGCTTGCATAAGCTAGTGATGAAGACATGATACTGCCCACTATTCAACTGCTTCGGATTCCTCTGGTAACCCGATTGCTGCTGCTGACTCCCCTGATGATTATAACCACCCTGGTTGCCCTGACTGCCTTGATTGCCATGTCCGCTTTGGTTGCCTTGAAATCCCGAACCAGAACTGCTTCCCATGAGAACCGCCTCCTGAACCACCGGGCAGCCCATGATCGTATTGGAAAAGATCTGAGTTTTTGAACTCCCGCATAATAAAGCAATCCTTCCAAAGGTGCGTGGCTGGTCTCTCTCGCGCCCCGTGCCTTGGACAAGGCTGGCTTAACAGGCGCTCAAGATTGACACTTGATCCTTCACCCCGCGGGGGCGGTTTACCCTTACGATGCTGATTATTATTCTGCGTGTTGGTGTTAGCCACAAAATCCAAACTGTTATCTGCTTTACACTTACCGTTGTTTCCATGACCCGCCGGGTTATGCTGATGCCCCTTGTTACTGCCACTCTTCTTTCCTTTCCCCGGCTTTTCATCATCAGACTCGGGGTCCTTGGTACTATCAGAGTCGGCATACTTAACTAGAGCTGCCATAAGCGTTCCCATGTCATTGCAGTGACGCTTGAGCCGTCCCAATTTCAGCTTCAAAGGCGTGAACCGGCAATTGCCCTCCAACGTTAAGACTGCTGTATCAGCATTAATGTGGTCCGATGAATGCAAGATTTCCGAAACCCAGCGCACCCAATGGGTTGTCGATTCACCTTCTTCTTGGACACAGGCGGCTAGGTCCATAATTGACATGGGTTGCTTGCACGTGTCCTTAAAATTCTGGGTAAACTGGGCCTTTAACGCATCCCATGACCCAATGGAGTTAGCCGGCAAACTTTTCAGCCAAGTGTGAGTTGTTCCTTCCAACATCATGGTGAAGTATTTAGCACAGGACGCATCATGCACACCCAGCATCTCCATTGCCATATCATAGCTTTCGATCCACGACTCGGGGGGTAAATCGGCAGTATAATTGGGCACTTTGCGGGGACCTTTGAAATCCTTGGGCAGCCATACATTACGTAGAGCTAGGGTGAGACACGACACCCCCAAAGAGCTGGAGGTAACTCCTGGCTCCACCAAAGTTGTTGGACGAACCAGAGTAAGCTGATGGGTCACGTACTACGCTGCTAACTCGGCTTCTCGACGCGCTCTGCCCTGATCCACCAAATCCTGAGCATTAGTACCACCACCTGCCAGATTATGCCCTCGAGGCGGGTTACGGTCCCGCGCACTGCTTGACACGGCCGGTTCATCAAGATGCCTACTATAACTCCGGCTTGCGCGGGGGGTGGAATGAATCCTCTTGCGGCTGTATGAATATGCCTGCTGCTGAGTCAAAGCTATCTGAAGGAGCTCCCTAGCCCGTCGCGTCTCAACCGCTACGGGGGACCCACCTTCGACTGGGAGGGCTGCCAATCGTGAAGCGGCGGCGACTATGTTATCCAGGGGTTGGAGTAATGACATGGAGGCGTTGGCATGTGTTGCGGCGGGATATTCGGACGAGGCGGATCCATTGTGCGCGGTTGAACCGGCGCTCCTGTTCCAGGTGCTTCTACCCGATTTACCACTGGCTGGTTACTGGTTCCTGCTCCTGGCGTGTTAAAGAGATTCCTTGGCTCATTAACCAGAGGCAGGTGGGACCGATACCTTCTCCTCATTACATCATTTGATGCGTTCTGATCCAATATAAGCCGATAAGCCTGTGCATCCAACTCGGCCCGCTCCACAGCCATTCTAGTGTTCTCGGCTACCAGTCTGCCTTGGCTTGAGCTATCTGATCCTTTACCTTCACGACTTCCGCGTTATGTTGATCCTGATTCACCGGGTTAACTTCAGCCGCCAGTAGTGTTGCCGAAGTGTCGAATAAATTGGACAAAACCTGAGCCGGCGGTTGCGCAGGGCCTCCTGCCCCAGCTGCTGTCGCTGCCGCTAAACCGGAGATCATTGCTGTTGCAGTTGAAGAATGATGCGCTGACTGTGTACTGGCCATGAAGATCGCAACTCGGCTCGGTGGATCAAAGGGGTTCGGAATACTGTCGCCATCGGAACAGCCCCCAAACCGGCCATCTTGTAGTTGGTACAATGACTCGGTTTCTCCGGTAGATGACTCGTCATCAGAGTAAGCGACGGTTTCACCACCAGATACCAATCTATCCTTAGATTCCACTCCGTGGATGACTCCTACGAAGGCACGCTTCATGGCAGGCTGAACCCGGGCGGATCTCGCATGCTAAGCCGTTTCGACGATGTCGGTGTAGATGTCCGGCTCAGGGCCCGGTTCGCCGATCTTGCCAATGAAGATGTGAATACCGCCGAAGGGGACCCGATATCCATACTCAATTGAACCGGCCTCGGGGCCCCAGCCTGCATCGTTGATGTAGAGCTTGCCGCGACGACTCTTGGTCATCCGGCCCACAACGTATCCCTTGAGCCCTTCGAAGCTGCCCTCTAAGAACTTGAAACCATCATGCGATAGCCCCACGGTGGGTGCCAACTGTCGTGGGATTGTCACGGAAGATGTCCTAGCGTGAGGACTTAGTCGTGGAGCCATCACAACGTAGTTAGCTTAAAGGGGTTAAAGCGGGACAAAGGATGCAAGGAGTTTATACTGGTTCGGCCCCTTGCGGTGAAGGTAAAAGCCTAATCCAGTTGTGATGGGATTGCTAGGGTTTTGATGACCAGGGAGCGAATCCGCTTTGCGTGGCTCTTGAGTTGTTGTTTTCCTATCCTTGAACCACTGCCGGGTCGTCCCTTTATATACACAGGTTGACGCCCAGCGGATTACAAAATCTCGGCCGGCTCATAAGCGTGTCCGGCTCGGTTTCTATCCTCTCCTATCTTACAACACAAGTTACACATCTTATGGCGGTTTATGTCTACGGGCCCTAATCCGCCTTTGGGCCCTAAGCTTTTAGATCTCTTATAGTAAAGCGCCGTACTCATGGGCTTCAATATGGATAACTCATTACAGGTATAACCCGGCCCCTCCTGGGCGGTTTATACTCAGTAGTTATATCCCCAACAGAAAGCGTGTTCTTCTAGTTTTCATGAAAATAAGGATGAAGATCTAAAAGTGATTGATGTTTCCCCTATTAAATCTTTGTTTTGTAATATTAATCTTGATAATGATGGGACTAGAGATGAGTCAACTTTAGTTAGAATGCGTCCCAATGATTCGGAGTTTTTAGATCTTGATGCAAAAGTCGGTAAAAGTGGGATGGAAGAGGTCAAAACTTTAGATAGCAATGAACCCACTATCTTGGATTTCAAGGAATTTAATTACAATAATTTCTCTTTGATAGATTGTATTTCCTTGCTGCAATCCGTGCTAAATTCTCCTCATGCTTATAGTCAAAATAAAGCTTTTACTAAACATATCGTTGATGCTTTGATGCAATCTTATGAAGAAAAACTTGAGTTGGAAGTTTCTATCCCTAGAAAACTTTATGATGAATGGGAACCTACTATTAAAATTAAAATTAAAGATCAGGAATGCTATGCTTTGTGTGATTTGGGTGCTAGTGTTTCCACGATTCCAAAAACTTTGTGTGATTTGCTAGGTTTCCATGAATTT
Organism: Triticum urartu; assembly: GCF_056163025.1. Lineage (NCBI taxonomy): Eukaryota > Viridiplantae > Streptophyta > Magnoliopsida > Poales > Poaceae > Triticum > Triticum urartu. The sequence continues at coordinate 140,058,712 of NC_141874.1, read as the reverse complement.
GATGATTGTTCTCTAAATTTGCACCTTGCGGATTCCACTATTAAGAAACCTATGGGAAAGATTAATGATGTTCTTATTGTTGAAAATAGGAATTATGTGCCCGTAGATTTCATTGTTTCTTGATATAGATTGCAATCCGTCATGTTCTATTATTCTTGGTAGACCTTTCCTTAGAACGATTGGTGCAATTATTGATATGAAAGAAGGGAATATTAAATTCCAATTTCCATTAAGGAAAGGCATGGAACACTTCCCTAGAAAGAAAGTTAAATTACCATATGAATCTATTATGAGAACCACTTATGGATTGCCTACCAAAGATGGCAATACCTAGATCTATCCTTGCTTTTATGCCTAGCTAGGGGCGTTAAACGATAGCGCTTGTTGGGAGGCAACCAAATTTATTTTTATTCCTTGATTTTTGCTCCTGTTTAGTAATAAATAATTTATATAGCCTATGTTTTGGTTGTGTTTTTTTGTGTTTAATTAGTGTTTGTGCCAAATAGAACCGTTGGGAAGACTTGGGGAAAGTCTTTTTGATCTTGCTGTAAAAAACAGAAACTTTAGCGCTCACGCGAATTGCTGCCATTTTTTATTGGAGAGTGCTATTTAGTTAATTCTTTTTGAATATTATTAATAGATAAATTCCTCACGTCCAGAAATTTATTTTAGAATTTTGGGGGTTCCAGAAATGGTCGAAACCTACAGATTACTACAGACTGTTCTGTTTTTGACAGATTCTGTTTTTCGTGTGTTGTTTGCTTATTTTGATGAATCTATGGCTAGTAAAAGAGTTTATAAACCATAGAGAAGTTGGAATACAGTAGGTTTAACACCAATATAAGTCAAGAATGAGTTCATTACAGTACCTTGAAGTGGTGGTTTGTTTTCTTTTACTAACGGAGCTCATGAAGATTTTCTTTTAAGTTTTGTGTTGTGAAGTTTTCAAGTTTGGGGTAAAGATTTGATGGATTATGGAACAAGGAGTGGCAAGAGCCTAAGCTTGGGGATTACCATGGAACCCCAGGGTAAAATACAAGGACACCAAAAATCCTAAGCTTGGGGATGCCCCGGAAGGCATCCCCTCTTTCGTCTTCGTCTATCGGTAACTTTACTTGGAGCTATATTTTTATTCGCCACATGATATGTGTTTTGCTTGGAGCGTCTTGTATGATTTGAGTCTTTGCTTTTTAGTTTACCACAATCATCCTTGCTGTACACACCTTTTGGGAGAGACACACATGAATTGGAATTTATTAGAATACTCTATATGCTTCACTTATATCTTTTGAGCTATATAGTTTTTGCTCTAGTGCTTCGCTTATATCTTTTAGAGAACGGCAGTGGTTTTATTTTATAGAAATAATTGATATCTCATGCTTCACTTATATCATTTTTAGAGTCCTTTAGAACAGCATGGTAATTCACTTTGGCTATAAATTTTAAATGCTAAGAGAAGTTGGATGCTTGATGGATGGTTTTGAGATATAAAGGTGGTAATATTAGAAGTGAGCTAGTTGAGTAATTATGAAATTGATGAATACTTGTTTTGAAGTTGTCAAGTCCCGTAGCATGCACATATGGTGAACGTTATGTGACAAATTTGAAGCATGGGGTGTTCTTTGATTGCTTTCCTTGTGAGTGGCGGTCGGGGACGAGCGATGGTCTTTTCCTACCAATCTATCCCCCTAGGAGCATGCGCGTAGTGCTTGGTTTTGATGACTTGTAGATTTTTGCAATAAGTATGTGAGTTCTTTATGACGAATGTTGAGTTCGTGGATTATACACACTCTCACCCTTCCATCATTGCTAGCCTCTTCAGTACCGTGCATTGCCCTTTCTCACCTTGAGAGTTGGTGCAAACTTAGTCGGTGCATCCAAACCCCGTGATATGATACGCTCTATCACACATAAACCTCCTTATATCCTCAAAACAGCCACCATACCTACCTATTATGGCATTTCCATAGCCATTTCGAGATATATTGCCATGCAACTTTCCACTGTTCCATTTATTATGACACACATCATCATTCTCATATTGCTTTGCATGATCATGTAGTTGACATCGTATTTGTGGCAAAGCCACCATTCATAATTTTTCATACATGTCACTCTTGATTCATCGCAATCCCAGTACACCGCCGGAGGCATTCACATAGAGTCATATTTTGTTCTAAGTATCGAGTTGTAATTCTTGAGTTGTAGGAAAATAAAAGTGTGATGATCATCATTAGAGCATTGTCCCATGTGAGGAAAGGATGATGGAGACTATGATTCCCCCACAAGTCGGGATGAGACTCCAGACGAAAAATAAAAAGAAAGAAAGAAAAGAGGCCAAAAGAAAAAAAGAAGGAAAGAAGGCCCAAAAAATATAAATGAGAGAAAAAGAGAGAAGGGACAATGTTACTATCCTTTTTCCACACTTGTGCTTCAAAGTAGCACCATGATCTTCATGATAGAGAGTCTCTTATTTTGTCACTTTCATGTACTAGTCGGAATTTTTCATTATAGAACTTGGCTTGATATTCCAATGATGGGCTTCCTCAAATTCCCTAGGTCTTCTTGAGCAAGCGAGTTGGATGCACACCCACTTAGTTTCATTGATGAGCTTTCATATATTTATAGCTCTAGTGCATCCGTTGCATGGCAATCCCTACTCCTTGCATTGACATCAATTGGTGGGCATCTCCATAGCCCATTGATTATCCGCGTTAATGTGAGACTTTCTCCCTTTTTTGTCTTCTCACACAACCTCAATCATCATATTCTATTCCACCCAGGGTGCTATGTCCATGGCTCGCGCTCATATATTGTGTGAAAGTTGAAAGAGTTTGAAAAGGCTAAGTACGAAACAATTGCTTGGCTTGTCATTGGGGTTGTGCATGATGAGAGCATTTTGTGTGACGAAAATGAAGCATGGCCAAACTATATGACTTTGTAGGGATAAGTTTTCTTTGGCTATGGTATTTTGATAAGACATAATTGCTTGATTAGCATACTTGGAGTATTACTATTTTTATGTCAACAATAAACTTTTATCTTGAATCTTTTGGATCTGAAAATTCATGCCAGAATAGAGAAAAATACATTGAAGAATATTCTAGGAAGCATTCCACATCAAAAATTCTATTTTTATCATTTACCTACTCGAGGACGAGCAGGAATTAAGCTTGGGGATGCTGATACGTCTCCACCGTATCTAAATTTTTTGATTGTTCCATGCTATTATATTATCTGTTTTGGATGTTATTGGGCTTTATTTTACACTTTTATATTATTTTTGGGACTAACTTATTAACCGGAGGCCCATCCCACATTGCTATTTTTTTTTCCTATTTCAGTGTTTCGTAGAAAAGGAATATCAAACGGAGTCCAAACGGAATGAAACCTTCGGGAACATGATTTTTGGAACAAACGTGATCCAGGAGACTTGGAGTGGACGTCAAGCAGTCAACGAGGCGGCCACAAGACAGGGGGCGCACCCTCCACCCTCGTGGGCCACTCGTTGCTCCACCGACCTACTTCTTCCTCCTATATATATATATCCACATACCCCGCAAACATCCAGGAGCACCACGAAACCATATTTCCACTGCCGCAACCTTCTGTACCCAAGAGATCCCATCTTGGGGCCTTTTTCGGAGCTCCACCAGAGGGGGCATTGATCACGGAGGGCCTCTACATCAACTCCATGGCCTCTCCGATGATGTGTGAGTAGTTTACCTCAGGCCTACGGGTCCATAGCTAGTAGCTAGATGGCTTCTTCTCTCTCTTTGGATCTCAATACAAAGTTCTCCTTGATTCTCTTGGAGATCTATTCGATGTAATCTTCTTTTGCGGTGTTTTTGTCGAGATTCGATGAATTGTGGGTTTATGATCAAGTCTATCTATGAACAATATTTGAATCTTCTCTGAATTCTTTTATGCATGATTGGTTTATCTTTGCAAGTCTCTTCGAATTATCAGTTTGGTTTGGCCTACTAGATTGATCTTTCTTGCAATGGGAGAAGTGCTTAGCTTTGGGTTCAATCTTGCGGTGCTCGATCCCAGTGACAAAAAGGGAAACGACACGTATTGTATTGTTTGCATCGAGGATAAAAAGATGGGGTTTATATCATATTGCATGAGTTTATCCATCTACATCATGTCATCTTGCTTAAGGCGTTACTCTGTTCTTATGAACTTAATACTCTAGATGCATGCTGGATAGCGGTCAATGTGTGGAGTAATAGTAGTAGATGCAGAATCGTTTCGGTCTACTTGTCTCGGACGTGATGCCTATATACATGATCATGCCTAGATATTCTCATAATTATTCGATTTTTTATCAATTGCTCGACAGTAATTTGTTCACCCATCGTAATACTTATGCTATCTTGAGAGAAGCCACTAGTGAAACCTATGGCCCCCGGGTCTATTTTCCATCATACAAGTTTCCAATCTATTTTATTTTGCAATCTTTACTTTCAATCTAATACCAAAAATGTTTATCTTACTATTATCATCTCTATCAGATCTCACTCTTGCAAGTGGCCGTGAAGGGATTGACAACCCCTTTATCGCGTTGGTTATGAGGTTCTTATTTGTTTGTGTAGGTACGAGGTGATTTGCGTGTGGTCTCCTACTGTATTGATACCTTGGTTCTCAAAACTGAGGGAAATACTTACGCTGCTTTACTGCATCACACTTTCCTCTTCAAGGGAAAACCAACACAGTGCTCAAGAGGTAGCAGAGAGCCAGTCCTAGACTAGCTTCGTAGTTTCCGGAGCACTCACACGACCATACTGTCCTTTGGTCAGATGACCACATATGATGTTCTTGGCAGTAGAATCCAGTTGAATGAACTTCTTAACATCAGCAGGGGTGACACCTTCACCGGCCTTGGGAACGCCATTCTTGACGACATACCAGAGGTCGACATCAATGGCTTCAAGATGCATGCGCATCTTATTCTTCTAGTAGGGGTAATCAGTGCCATCGAAGATAGGGCACGCAACAGAGACTTTGATTATCCCTACAGTCGACATAGCTAAAACTCCAGGTGGTTAAACTGAATCACACAGAACAAGGGAGCTCCTTGCTCTGATACCAATTGAAAGTGCTAGTTATCTACTAGAGGGGGGTGAATAGGTGATTTTTACGAAAGTCTTCAAAACACAGGGGCTTTGAAGACAAACAGTAGAAATGAACCTATTGATATGCAATGGAAGGTAGACTACACTAGACAAGCCATAGTCAAGTAAGCAATGAAGTGAAAGCACAAAGACTATCAGCAGCTAGGTAGTATGGATCGGGATGGAAGATAGTATGAAGCCAAACAACAACAGTCTTCACACAATGAAGTCAATTAGATCATGCAAGCATGTAATGACTTCACGAAGACAAACTGTAAGTAAAGAGAAGTAGAGGATAGAACTAGTTTCTTGGTGAGGACAAGGATTTGTTTGACCAGTTCCAGTTGTTGTGACAACTGTACGTCTGGTTAGGGAGGCTGAGATTCAACTCAGAAGACCGCGTCTTCACCTTATTCCCCTTGAGCTAAGGACACACAGTCCTCGCCCAATCACTCTGGTAAGTCTTCAAGGGAGACTTCCAAACCTTCATAGACTTTGTTCACTGGCAATCCACAATGACTCTTGGATGCTCAGAACGCGGCGCCTAACCAGATGGAGGATTCATAGTCCTCAAGTGTAACAAGTCTTCAGGTCACATAGACAGAAAGACTTTAGTGATGCCTAACACTCTTTGGCTCTGGGTGGTTACGGCTTTGTCCTCACAAGGATTTCTCTGTCAAATGCTTCGGAGGTGGGTTGCTCTCAAACGACAAAAGCCGTGCACTAACTCTAAGTAGCCACCAATTTATGGTGTAGGGGGTGGGCTATTTATAGCCAGGAGGCAACCTGACCTAATTTGTCCGAAATGACCCTGGGTCACTAAGGAACTGACACGTATCCAACGGTCAGATTTCAAACACACGCGGCAGCTTGACTTGGGCTACAAGTAAAGCTGACTCATCCAGCTCTGGATAAGATTTGCTCTCATTGTCTTCACTCGAAGACATAGGATTAGGTTGAGCATCACTTCAGTCACTCTGAGTTTGTTCACTTGGACCCCACTTAACAGTATGATGGTTCCTATGACTCAAAAAAGAAGAAAAGGAAACTACGAAACAACTATGTCTTCGCACTCCATAGTCTTCATACGATGTCTTCTCATGTCATAGTCTTCAATGTGAATCTCTTCACAGACCATCATTGTCTTTAATGTCTTCACACATTTTTAGGGGTCATCTCTAGTACGTAAACCGAATCAATGAGGGACTACTACCTGTGTTATCCTGCAATTCTCACAAACACATTAGTCCCTCAACCAAGTTTGTCGTCAATACTCCAAAACCAACTAGGGGTGGCACTAGATGCACTTACACTTATGTATGTTATTGTTTGTTCACGATAGAGTTTCCGGAGTGCGAAGCATGCTACTACGAGTCACTAGGGTTTTCAGATTGTCAGCAAGGCAAGTAACACTTTGGTCATATCCCTTATTACCCAGTTTTTATACATTAGCCTCAGTCCTCAAACATTGCATGAGTAGGATCTGTTTAACATGTGGGTATTGGGAAGTAGTTGTTGAGGTAGTACATATTGCCCTTTTATTTAAACCTTGGGAGTTACTACGTTACACTTATTATACTTTGCTATGCTATGCTCGTAGATGTGGTTTGGTTTGAGTGATTCATGACAGTTGTGATTGTTATTATGAACTAAGGGTTTACTTAAGGTGGCTACTTTAACACACATCTGGGTGGATTGGTTTGTGGGCACCTGGGGAAATCCAGTGTTGTCCAAAGGATAATCCCGAGGTATCCGTGTGATTTTTCCTATGGTTTGCCACCCAGGCTCAAAGGGATCATTATGTTATTCATGCTGGAAACTTCCGTGTGCAGCCACAAGCCACTATGGGCTTTGGCATAGTTGAGTAAGTTGTGGGAATCCTTTCCATGATGGGCTAGCAGATGTAGGGGATTGTAGGTGTACCGGCCTATCTATCGGTTAAGGTGACCTCTTCGGAAAGACTGTGTCTCAGTCATCCGTTTCTGAAACATCATGCAGTGCGAGAAATTTAACGGAGGAGATTGAGTCTTGTGGGGAAAAAGTGCACAAACCTCTGCAGTGTGTATAAACTAATCATGGTTAGCCGTGTTCCCGGTTATGGACATCTTGAGTATCTGGTGCTTGAATTTATATGTTGATCTCATCACTTTACTTAATTAACTTGTTGGGTTAATGATTATTAATTTGGGATTGATATGGGGTTACCATTCTCAATGTTTTCAACAAACTTTGTAGTTAAATAAAATATATTCCTTTGTTGTAGGGAAAAACTGGCTTTTCGCAAAAATGATAACCATAGAGCCTCCACCAGCCATATTTGCATATAGTTATAGTTGTTACTTGTTCATTGCTCTATAGGGTTATCTTTCCAGCATATTCCATGTGCTGACCTACACAGGTTGCAACGTATTATGTTGCAGAGTTTTCAGACGAAGAGTAAGGTGCGCTAGGTTGTTGTCATGCACTCAGCTATGCCGTTGGAGTTGATGGACTCATTTACCTTCGAAGCTTCCGATGTTATATTATTTAGATGGCCTTCGGCCATATTATTGTAATAAGTACTCTCTTTTGAGACATTCGATGTAATAAGTGTGTGATTGAACTCTGTTATAAATCCTCGAGTACTGTGTGTGTCAGCATTACCGATCCAGGGATGACACTTATACACAAAGATTTGACCGTTTGAGGTCAGATCGCTATAGGTTGAGAAGATGACTTCAATGCTCAAGTGCTTACAAGTTAAACTCCAAAATCCTCAGATACTTTCACCATACCCACTTTCAGAGTCATTGATCGAATAGATGATATAGCCGTTGTCCTAAACCCTAATCGAGTCAGTCTCACCGAGATGCTCATTTGGACTCACCGAAGCACCTGTGCCAACCTCCTGTTGCCTATTGTAATTCGTTCATAATTTCCAAAAAGTTTCAATTGGTGACATCGATGTGTTCAAAAGTGCTAGTGTCGTCATGTCTCATAGCCACCGATCAATTCCAGCCAGTGTGACCAAACAATCCAAAACCCCCTTTTATACATATTGGTCTGACCGAGTAATTTAGTTGGTATCACCTATGTGTGCAACAATGTGTGTAACAACTAGATTTTTGGTCATCCTTATATATACCCGCACCCACTCCACTGATATCTATCAAAGCAAACATAACTCTCCTATCCATATTTCTGAGAGAGAGTCACACTCCCTTGTGCTGATTTCAAAGGGATTCTGCTTAAACCTTCAATACATTGAGATCCAATCACCTCACTGATTTCCACCCAAACCACTCCTACCAAAAGCCAAAATCTGTGAGAGTATGAGTGTTGAGGAGATTATTTTTTGAAGCATATGAGCAAGAAGCTCATCATCAGCAACACCATCTATTACATTTTGGAGGGTGGTGCCTCCTATATTGGCTAGATGTGCTAGGAAGTATCCAACCATTGTGGAGAAGCCAAGAAGCTCATGAGGGCTTGGAGATCTCCCACTTTGTGAAGATCTACCCAAGTGAGGCTAGTCCTTCATGGGTTTAAGCCATGGTGGAGTAGGTGAGGTTGCTTCTTCGGGGACCCTTCATGGGTCTGAGCCCTTAATGTACTCGCTCCTTTGTGGAATCTCGCAATCGAGATCTTTGTGATCTTAGATCATTTGTAGATCGAAGCTTTCATCAACGTGGATGTATGATAGCAACACCTATCAGAACCACGGTTAAGAAATCTTCACCGTGCCAACTTCTGTTTGCAAATCTCCTAAACTCTACTCCCTAATTTACTGGCACTTGCATGTCTCTACTTTCCGCTACCTATACTCTAGATATGCATCTTTAGGGTGTGCTTGTATTCCTCTGGATCTTGCCAAAACTGCCAAAATGTTAAACTTGCTAAAATTGTCCATTAGCCTTTGCTAGTAGTCTATTCACCCCCTCTCTAGACGTATTTTTGATCCTTAAAATTCACTCAGGACTAACATGTGCCATGAACAACAGTAACACACACATTTCTTCCTCGGCAAACATGTGCGACAAAGCACACATTGTGCATTTCCAAAATGTGTGTGATGTTTGACGTATCGCAAACGGTACATGAAAGTTAAATGTTTGTGACTGGATCCTTATCGCACATGCTCTACAATCACAAATCGTTTCCAGTATCGTGCACACCATAAACAATGCGCCACCGAAGAGCGTCGTGCGGTAGGTATATCATCCCACATGTACGACAAATAAAGTGTTTGTGATGTTTGATATATCGAAAGCGCTTACCACACCATTCACTTGTGGGATAGGTTTGGGCATCTCATGCGATTTATTTTTCCAAAACGTATGCATGCCTGTGCCCTATCACGGACGGCAAACCTGTATCGTGTGTGATGGACTCCCTATCACCCACTGATACGTCTCCGTCGTATCTATAATTTTTGATTGTTCCATGCCAATATTATACAGCTTTCATATACTTTAGGCAACTTTTTATACTATTTTTGGGACTAACATATTGATCCAGTGCCTAGTGCTAGTTCCTGTTTGTTGCATGTTTCATGTTTCGCAGAAAATCCATATCAAACGGAGTTCAAACGGGATAAAAACTGACAGAGATTTTTTTGGAATATATATGATTTTTCGGAAGAAAAATCCACACGAGACGATGCCCGAGGGGGCCACGAGGCAGGGGCAGGCGCGCCCCTGACCCTCGTGGCCACCTCGTAAGGTGGTTGATGCCCTTCTTTCGCCACAAGAAAGCTAATATTCGGATAGAGATCGTGTTAAAATTTCAGCGCAATCGGAGTTACGGATCTCCGGGAATATAAGAAACGGTGAAAGGGTAGAATCTCAGAACGCAGAAACAGAGAGAGATAGAGAGACAGATCCAATCTCGGAGGGGCTCTCGCCCCTCCCACGCCATGGAGGACAAGGACCAGAGGGGAAACCCTTCTCCCATCTAGGGAGGAGGTCAAGGAAGAAGAAGACGAAGGGCCCCCCTCTCCCCTTCTCTTCCGGTGGCGCCGGAACGCTGCCGTGGCCATCATCATCACCACAATCTTCACCAACAACTTCACCGCCATCATCACCAACTCTTCCCCCTCTATGCAGCGGTGTAACCTCTCTCTTACCCGCTGTAATCTCTACTTAAACATGGTGCTCAATGCTATATATTATTTCCCAATGATGTATGGCTATCCTATGATGTTTGAGTAGATCTGTTTTGTCCTAACGGTTATCTGATGATCGTGATTGGTTTGAGTTGCATGTTTTATTATTGGTGTTGTCCTATGGTGCTCTCCGTGTCGCGCAAGCGTGAGGGATCCCCACTGTAGGGTGTTGCAATACGTTCATGATTCACTTATAGTGGGTTGCGTGAGTGACTGAAACACAAACCCGAGTAAGGGGGTTGTTGTGTATGGGATAAAGAGGACTTGATGCTTTAATGCTATGGTTGGGTTTTACCTTAATGATCTTTAGTAGTTGTGGATGCTTGCTAGAGTTCCAATCATAAGTGCATATGATCCAAGTAGAGAAAGTATGTTAGCTTATGCCACTCCCTCATACAAGATTGCAATAATGATTACCGGTCTAGTTATCGATTGCCTAGGGACAAATAACTTTCTCGTAACAAAAAGCTCTTTACTAAAACTAACTTAGTTGTGTCCTTATCTAAACAGCCCCTACTTTTTATATACGTAATCTTTATTATCTTGCAAACCTATCCAACAACACCTACAAAGTACTTCTAGTTTCATACTTGTTCTAGGTAAAGCGAACATCAAGCATGCGTAGAGTTGTATCGGTGGTCGATAGAACTTGAGGGAATATTTGTTCTGCCTTTAGCTCCTCGTTGGGTTCGACACTCTTACTTATCGAAAACTGGTGCGATCCCTTATACTTGTGGGTTATCAAGACCTTTTTCTGGCGCTGTTGCCGGGGAGCAATAGCGTGGGGTGAATATTCTCGTGTGTGCTTGTTTGCTTTATCACTAAGTAATTTTTATTTGATGTTCTTAGTTGTTCTCTATCTTTAGTTATGGATATGGAACACGAAATACCAAAAAAATTAGGTGTACCTGCTACTCATGGAGATGGGGAACCTCCTAAAACCCTCGATGCTCAATATGTGAAAAATATTTAGTACCACTTTGATAATCCTGAGAAAACCTCATTCAATCTGGTAATGGGAGTAACGTTGGATCAACGTGAATACTTTAGTGATTATCGCTTGACACAAAAAGGGAAACTATTATGGGATCAAATTTATATATTGTATTGGTATGCTAGACAACTATGCTTGAGATATGATTATACTTGTTGCTCTAGGATGAAGGCTCCACACCTTCCCTTTTCATGTGAATTTAATGATAATGAAACCTTAGCTTGTTATGCTAATGGTATATATGATTACTATGATGTGGAACAAATAGAAGAATTTGTTGCTTTTAAGGGTGCTTATGAAATTGAATCTTTGTTTGAAAAGTATGAAGCTTTTGATGATGATGTTTATAGACCTGAAAATTTAGCTATTCTAAAATATTGCTATGATAATTATGAGTATAATTCCTATATTGATGCGCTTATTAAGAAAATCTCCGCTGTGCAAGAAGAGACTAATATTTTGCAGGAATCTATGGAAGAAGAAATTGATGAAACTGTGAGCCCATTGGATGAAAAAGATGAGGAGGAGAGCGAAGAACAAAAGGAGGAGGAGTGGATTGATCACTCGTGCCCACCTTCTAACGATAGTAACTCTTCAACTCATACATTGTTTAATTCCCCTTCATGCTTACCGAAGGATGAATACTATGATAATTGCTATGATCCCGTTGATTCTTTTGAAATATCCCTTTTTGATTATGCTTGCTATGCTTGTGGCCAAGATGCCAATATGAATTATGCTTATGGAGACGAACTTGCTATAGTTACTTATGTTAAACATGAAATTGTTGCTATAGCACCCACGCATGATAGTACTATTATCTTTTTGAATCATCCCGACTACACTATATCGGAGAAGTTTGCACTTATTAAGGATTATATTGATGGGTTGCCTTTTACCGTTACACATGATGATTTTGATGAATATAATATGCATGTGCTTGCTGCTCCTACTTGAAATTATTATGAGAGAGGAACTATATCTCCACCTCTCTATGTTTCCAATATGATAAAATTGCAAGAAACTACTTATGCTATGCATTGGCCTTTACTATGTGTGCATGAATTGTTCTTTATGACATGCCGATGCATAGGAAGAGAGTTAGACTTCGTAGTTACATGATATATGTTGCTTTGTGCTCACTACTAAATTACAAATCATTGTTAATTATTGGCTTTGATATACCTTGGGATCCGGGTGGATTCACTACTTGAGCACTATATGCCTAGCTTAATGGCTTTAAAGAAAGCGCTGCCAGGGAGACAACCCAGAAGTTTTAGAGAGTCATTTATTTCTGTTGAGTGCTTTCATATAGTTTAAAAACAACAAAAATAAAGAGGGGAACCCAAAACTTTTTCAAAAAGGAAAGTGAAAGTGAGAAAGACAAGCATTGTTGAAGTGGGAGAGCTCCTTGAACTTTGTTCATGCTCACTGAAACTTTGTGAATCTTGATTACAGAAACTTTTCAAGAAAAATAATTATCCCCTTGTACAATTCCATTGTATTATAAAAATAATGTGCCAAGGTTTGCCTTTAGGATGTTTACATGCTTGATGGTTTGTACGGTGCAGGACAGAAACTTTGGCTGTAGTGCGTGATTTCACATTTTTAGCTGGAACGTCAAATGGTTCTGGTTATTTTTGCACTGTCGTTCTATACAAAATTTTTATTTTTCCTAATTTTGGTAGAATTTTTCAAGTATCAGAAGTATGGTAAATGTTCAGATTATTACAGACTGTTCTGTTTCAGACATATTCTATTTTTGATGCATAGTTTGCTCGTTTTGATGAAACTATCAATTCATATATGTGGATTAAGCCATGAAAAAGTTATATTACAGTAGACACAATGCAAAAGACAAAATATGAATTGGTTTGCAATACTCCCTCCATTCCTAAATATAGGGTGTATAGTTTTTGGCACGGAAATTAAAGAACGCACATGGAGGGAAAATTTTACAAGTTTTGGGCGAGATTTCACCTGACTAATTGATATGAGAAAATAGAGGATCTTGCTTGATATAAGGAAATGTAATCAAATCCCTAAAAAAATTATCCAAATGAGTGGTGCAACGCAATACACCTTATATTTTGGTTTTTTTATCAAAAAACTATACACCTTATATCAAGGAACGGAGGGAGTAGTACTTAGAGTAGTGATTTTCTTTATTATACTAACAGATCTTACCGAGTTTTCTGTTGAAGTTTTGTGTGGATGAAGTGTTCGATGATCGAGAAGGTCTCGATGTGAGAAGAAGGAAGAGAGGCAAGAGCTCAAGCTTGGGAATGCCCGAGGCACCCCAAGTAAATATTCAAGGAGACTCAAGCGTCTAAGCTTGGGGATGCCCCGGAAGGCATCCCCTCTTTCTTCAACAAGTATCGGTATGTTTTTGGATTTGTTTCATTCGTGCGATATGTGCAATCTTGGAGCGTCTTTTGCATTTAGTTTTCATTTTTCTCTTATGCACCATGCTGGTATGAGATAGTCCTTGGTTGATTTATAAAATTCTCTTTGCACTTCACTTATATATTTTGATTATGGCTTTATAGAATGCGTCATGTGCTTCACTTATATCATTTGAAGTTTGGATTGCATGTTTCTCTTCACTTAGACAACCGCCATTTGTAGAATGCTCTTTTGCTTCACTTATATTTGTTAGAGCGTGGGCATATATTTTGTAGAAAGAATTAAACTCTCTTGCTTCACTTATATCTATTTAGAGAGATGACAGGAATTGGTCATTCACATGGTTAGTCATAAAATCCTACATAAACTTGTAGATCACTGAATATGATATGTTTGATTCGTTGCAATAGTTTTGCGATATAAAGATGGTGATATTAGAGTCATGCTAGTGGGTAGTTGTGGATTAGTAGGAATACTTGTGTTGAGGTTTGTGATTCCCGTAGCATGCACGTATGGTGAACTGTTATGTAACGAAGTTGGAGCATGAGGTATTTATTGATTGTCTTCCTTATGAGTGGCGGTCGAGGACGAGCGATGGTCTTTTCCTACCAATCTATCCCCCTAGGAGCATGCGTGTAGTACTTTGTTTCGATGACTAATAGATTTTTGCAATAAGTATGTGAGTTCTTTATGACTAATGTTGAGTCCATGGATTATACGCACTCTTACCCTTCCAGCATTGCTAGCCTCTTCGGTACCATGCATTGCCCTTTCTTACCTCGAGAGTTGATGCAAACTTCGCCGGTGCATCCAAACCCCGTGAAATGATATGCTCTGTCACACATAAACCTCATTATATCCTCCTCAAAACAGCCACCATACCTACCTATCATGGTATTTCCATAGCCATTCCGAGATATATTTCCATGCAACTTCCATCATCATCATATACATGACTTTAGCATCATTGTCATATTGCTTTGCATGATCGTAAGATAGCTAGCATGATGTTTTCATGGCTTGTCTGTTTTTTGATGTCATTGCTACGCTAGATCGTTGCACATCCCGGTACACCGCCGAAGGCATTCATATAGAGTCATATATTTGTTCTAGATATTGAGTTGCAATATTGAGTTGTAAGTAAATAGAAGTGTGATGATCATCATTATTAGAGCATTGCCCCAATGAGGAAAGGATGATGGAGACTATGATTCCCTCACAAGTTGGGATGAGACTCCGGACGAAAAAAAGGAAAAAAAAAAGAGAAAGGCCAAAAAAAGAGAAGGCCCAAAAAAAGAAAAAAAAAGAAAAAATGAGAGAAAAAGAGAGAAGGGGCAATGTTACTATCCTTTTACCACACTTGTGCTTCAGAGTAGCACCATGTTCTTCATATAGAGAGTCTCTTGAGTTATCACTTTCATATACTAGTGGGAATTTTCATTATAGAACTTGGCTTGTATATTCCAATGATGGGCTTCCTCAAATGCCCTAGGTCTTCATGAGCAAGCAAGTTGGATGCACACCCACTTAGTTTCAGTTTGAGCTTTCATATACTTATAGCTCTAGTGCATCTGTTGCATGGAAATCCCTACTCCTCACATTGACATCAATTGATGGGCATCTCCATAGCCCGTTGATTAGCCGTGTCGATGTGAGACTTTCTATTTTTTTGTCTTCTTCTACACAACCTCCACCATCATATTCAATTCCACCTATAGTGATATGTCCATGGCTCACGCTCATGTATTGAGTGCCAGTTCCTGTTTGTTGCATGTTTTATGTTTCGCAGAAAATCCATATCAAACGGAGTCCAAATGGGATAAAAACTGACAGAGATTTTTTTGGAATATATATGATTTTTCGGAAGAAAAATCCACGCGAGACGATGCCCAAGGGGGCCACGAGGCAGGGACAGGCGCGCCCCTGACCCTCGTGGCCACCCCGTAAGGTGGTTGATGCCCTTCTTTCGCCGCAAGAAAGCTAATATCTAGATAGAGATCGTGTTAAAATTTCAGCCCAATCGGAGTTATCGATCTCCGGGAATATAAGAAACGGTGAAAGGGTAGAATCTCAGAACGCAGAAACAGAGAGAGACAAAGAGACAGATCTAATCTCAGAGGGGCTCTCGCCCCTCCCATGCCATGGAGGCCAAGGACCAGAGGGGAAACCCTTCTCCCATCTAGGGACGAGGTCAAGGAAGAAGAAGACGAAGGGGCCCCCTCTCCCCTTCTCTTCCGGTGGCGCCCGAACGCTGTCGTGGCCATCATCATCACCGCAATCTTCACCAACAACTTCACCGCCATCATCACCAACTCTTCCCCCCTCTATACAGTGGTGTAACCTCTCTCTTACCCTCTGTAATCTCTACTTAAACATGGTGCTCAATGCTATATATTATTTCCCAATGATGTATGGCTATCCTATGATGTTTGAGTAGATCTGTTTTGTCCTAATGGTTATTTGATGATCGTGATTGGTTTGATTTGCATGTTTTATTATTGGTGCTGTCCTATGGTGCCCTCCATGTCGCGCAAGCGTGAGGGATCCCCGCTGTAGGGTGTTGCAGTACGTTCATGATTCGCTTATAGTGGGTCGCGTGAGTGACTGAAACACAAACCTGAGTAAGGGGGTTGTTGTGTATGGGATAAAGAGGACTTGATGCTTTAATGCTATGGTTGGGTTTTACCTTAATGATCTTTAGTAGTTGCGGATGCTTGCTAGAGTTCCAATCATAAGTGCATATGATCCAAGTAGAGAAAGTATGTTAGCTTATGTCTCTCCCTCATATAAAATTGCAATAATGATTACCGGTCTAGTTATCGATTGCCTAGGGACAAATAACTTTCTCGTAACAAAAGGCTCTTTACTAAAACTAACTTAGTTGTGTCCTTATCTAAACAGCCCCTACTTTTTATTTATGTAATCTTTCTTATCTTGCAAACCTATCCAACAACACCTACAAAGTACTTCTAGTTTCATACTTGTTCTAGGTAAAGCGAACATCAAGCGTGCGTAGAGTTGTATCGGTGGTCGATAGAACTTGAGGGAATATTTGTTCTGCCTTTAGCTCCTCGTTGGGTTCGACACTCTTACTTATTGAAAACTGTTGCGATCCCTTATACTTGTGGGTTATCACCCAGCTCCGCAAGACGATGGGTCCAAACTGTATCAGCAAAAGGGGGTTTAAACCATTTGCATGGGGTTTGCGTGCACTGGTTACCCTAGCTCTTGCCCCCTATATAAGGCGGGGCTAGGGGTATCGATTCCCATCTATTCCATAGACCATACACTCAGGTAGTCATATCCATCATCACCTTGTACCCCCCACTCACACGAGGTGCTCCCACATACTTACAAAACAAAGAAGGATGTAGGGTGTTACCTTACCACGAGGGCTCAAACTTGGGTATCCCTCTTGTCTAAACTCTTTTCTAATACTTCCAGCCACGTTCGCCACCCTATCGAGGGTATTGGTGGTTTCTCGTACCATCACTCGGCAATGACACATCCATCCAAATCCATCTCCGAAGAAGGCCACAACCTCCTCACCAAGATCAAAAGACACCGCGCCGTCGCAAGATGGATATGTTCCCCCAAGAACCATAATGAATGCCACCAAAAGATGGCCACATAGAGATGATCAACGCACAATCGACGAGCCACCAAAGACTCTCCTTGAGCAGAATGATGCCGCTGCTATGTCCAATAAATAGAGGAGAGGAAGCTTCAAGCTAGGACAAAGAAGGGCGCATCTACCACCACCCGTAGCCCAATAGCGCCCACCGACAACAAAGCTCACAAGGAGGCGCCTTCAAGAAGGATACGATGATGGGAGCGCCGTCGTCGCCCAACAAAGTTAGGGATTTCACCCGGGAGAACTAGGGAAGGGGGAGTATGGGGATCAGACCTGACACACACCTCCAAGGAAGGAAACGGTCCCGTCGGACATCGAAGCCGTCGTGGCCAGCCATGGTCTAGGGATTTCACCTGGTCTGGACTCCCCACCACCCACAACCTGGGAGTCGGCGACCCATGGAAGCACGACCAAAATCGGACGGGAGCACGCATGCCAAACAGGGGACTGGAAGGAGACACCCAATCTGGTGTCGCCGCCCATCGGTGTAGCCACCACACGACACCCACGTCCTCCGAGATCCTGCCACCCACATGGCCATGGATGCTAGAACCAGATGCTCGCACCACTGCTCGCCGCAGAGGCGGTGGTGCCCAACGATAAGAGGCAGTCGCCCCAAATCCAAAGCCCCCCGCAGGAGAAGCAGGGCAGCAGATGCCCCCACCGCCACCTTCCTCGGTGGCACCCTGGGCTTGCGTGATGGCTACCTCATGCGATGGTGAGAGAAGGGAAAGGGGAGGAGGGATACGATGGGGCTAGTATTTCCGCCCCTCGAGTCTCTTGAGCGGTGCGGCGCGCAGGGGAGGGGGCTATGGAGGGGCATAAGTACACTCCCAGCATGAAAATCCTTCTCATGGTCGTCTCTAGTGAGACGTGGCAAGGCCATTGATCCTTCTTAAAGGCATAGTTGCGAATGAAGTCAAGTTAGTAATAGGTGTTATATTCATACCCTATAATGGTTATGCGGGCTTATCGATGTGGGTAGTTCAGGAGTAGTTGTGATACACTCTTAGGTGCCTGTGGATGGAGCATCCGATGTGTGGATGCACCGCTATTGTAATTCCGTGGATTTAGGGAATTTTCCCCTCCCCTCTATTAATGAATGATACAAACACTTGTGCGTATTTTAGAAAAAAAAATGGCTCTGCCATAGTTGCCTTTATTTTATATTCAACCTGCTGATGACTCTGGCCTCGTTACAGTTGTGTGCATCACAATGATGAAGAGGCTGTGGGTGTCTCACCTCATTTTCGACAAATATTGAACAATGCAACGCATGATTTTTTTTTCTTTTTGTGCGGGGAAACATATGAACGGACAAAATTTATGTTCTAACCTTTTGTGCTAACAAAATCAAAAATTGACCTCGTTTGTAAAGAAATTTCAAATCTGAACTTTTTTGGTCATGCCAACATCCTTGGCATTTGGCTTGCATTGGAGACGCCAGACTTTGCGGCGTTTGGCCCTGGCCCACACTAACTTAGCTGGCGCTGAAGTGGCATGGCCAGATGCCATGTATCTTGGCATTTGGGCAAACCCCATAGAACCTGGCGTTTTGAGCCCATCCATTATGAGTAGACAAGAAAATCATGTCAAGCCCGTTTGATTATTCTCCTTTGATGTTGATTAGTGTAGTTGTTTAATTAGTGAGGAGGTAGAAAGACAAAGTATCACGTTAGCAGGCACTTTGCGTTTTCTTAGAAAGACGTGCAGTTTCGATGGATTAATCTCTTGTTAAGTGGGCATGTACCTAAACTTATTTAGAGCATCTCCAACACTGATCCGCAAACCTCCTGCTACCGTCCAAACCGTGGAAGCTATCCAACGCCGATCTGTATCGGTCTGCGACATAGTCCGAACACGATTTCTCCCGCAAACCAGAGACAAAAGTGAGGTAGGTTTGCGGGAGTCCGGACTGATCTCAAGCCCGTTGCTGACCGCTCTTGCCCACCAGAAACCCCACCTGCCTCCCGCGCGTTTTCGATCAACGCCGCTCCAGAGGGTCAGCGCCCACATTCATGCCTGGCCAGAATGGACCCAACCGCTCACTCGCACCAGCATTGAAGCAGCGCGCTGACCGAGAGAGTGCCGCCCATGCTGCATCCCGTTGCAGGCAATTGTCACGCGTTCAAATGACACAATGGCCGCCCGTTCGTCTGTCTGCCTCCCATTGATGACACGCGGTTGCCGAGGCATCAACTCCGGCGCCACCCGTCCGTCCCTCTAACGCCCACCGGTGCTATATAAATCGATGCCCCGTGAAGGAAATATGCCCTAGAGGCAATAATAAAGTTGTTATTTATATTTCCTTATATCATGATAAATGTTTATTATTCATGCTAGAATTGTATTAACCGGAAACTTAGTACATGTGTGAATACATAGACAAACAGAGTGTCCCTAGTATGCCTCTACTAGACTAGCTCATTAATCAAAGATGGTTAAGTTTCCTCACCATAGAAATGTGCTATCATTTGATGAATGGGATCACATCATTAGAGAATGATGTGATGGCCAAGACCCATCCGTTAGCTTAGCATAATGATCGTTTAGTTTTATTCCTATTGCTTTCTTCATGACTTATACATGTTCCTCTAACTATGAGGTTATGCAACTCCCGAATACCGAAGAAACACCTTGTGTGCTATCAAATGTCACAACGTAACTGGGTGATTATAAAGATGTTCTAGAGGTGTCTCCGATGGTGTTTGTTGAGTTGGCATAGATCGAGATTAGGATTTGTCACTCCGTGTATCGAAGAGGTATCTCTGGGCCCTCTCCGTAATACACATCACTATGAGCCTTGCAAGCAATGTGTCTAATGAGTTAGCCACGGGATGATGCATTACAGAATGAGTAAAGTGACTTACCAGTAACGAGATTGAACTAGGTATGAAGATACCGACTATCGAATCTCCGGCAAGTAACATACCGATGACAAAGGGAACAACGTATGTTGTTATGCGGTTTGACCGATAAAGGTCTTCGTAGAATATGTAGGAGCCAATATGAGCATCCAGGTTCCGCTATTGGTTATTGACCGGAGATGTGTCTCGGTCATGTCTACAAGTTCTTGAACCCGTAGGGTCCACACGCTTAACGTTTGATGACGATTTCTATTATGAGTTATGTGTTTTGATGAACCGAAGTTTGTTCAGAGTCCCGGATGTGAGACGAGAAGTCTCGAAATGGTCGAGACATAAAGATTGATATATTGGAAGGTTATGTTTGGACACTGGAATGGTTTCGGATAAGTTCGGGCATTTTCTGGAGTACCGGGGGGTTACCGGAACCCCCCAGGGGGTTAATGGGCCTTCATGGGCCCTAGTGGAGAGAGGAGGCGGCGGCCAGGTGGTGGCGTGTGCCCCCCAAGCCCAATCCGAATTGGACTAGGGTTGGGGGGCCCGGGGGGCCTTTCCTTCTCTTCTCCTCCTCCTTCCCTCCTTCTCCTAGTGGGAATAGGAAAGGGGGGGCGAATCCTACTTGGACCGGGAGTCCAAGTAGGACCCCCCCATGGCGCGCCCCCTTAGGCCGGCCATCTCCCCCCTTTATATACGTGGGAGGGGAGCACCCCAAAGGCACACCAAGTCTTCTCTTAGCCGTGTGCGGTGCCCCCCTCCACAGTTACACACCTCGGTCATATCGTCGTAGTGCTTAGGCGAAGCCCTGCGCCGGTAACCTCATCATCACTGTCGCCACACCGTTGTGCTGACGGAACTCTCTCTCGTCCTCAACTGGATCAAGAGATCGAGGGACGTCATTGAGCTGAACGTGTGCTGAACGCGGAGGTGTCGTATGTTCGGTGCTTGGATCGGTTGGATAGCAAAGACGTTCGACTACATCAACTGCGTTACTAAATGCTTCTGCTTTCGGTCTACGAGGGTACATGGACACACTCTCCCCTCTCGTTGCTATGCATCTCCTAGATAGATCTAGATAGATCTTGCATGATCGTAGGTAAAAATTTTAAAATACTGCGTTCCCCAACACCTGATCATAGTCACAATCATCCCTCTCCGCACCACTCCCCGCCATGGACCCCCCCCCCCGTGCAGCCAAAGCTCTCTGGGACGGGCTGACGTCGGAGTAGAAGAAGGCCATGGCCGCCATTACTGCTGACTGGCTGGTCGGTAGGCAGCTGGAGGATGCCTCCTCCGACGAGCCAGCGCCACCCTCTTCTTCCTCCGTGGCACCCTCCTCCTCCACTCCACCCTCACCGGTGCATTGCACCATGACCATCGGCAAGGCCCATGCCCACTATATGGACATGGTGTAGGAGGAGCGGGAGGAGCAGTTTTGAAAGGCGCAGGCCGATGCTGACTACAACCACAACCTTCTCTAGAAGCATCTACTGGCGGAGGATTAGGTCACCGTCGGCAGGGCCGCCAGGCCGGACAAAGACCTGGCGGAGCAGGAAGCGCTGCTCCACTAGTAGAAAAAGGGTCAAATGTGAGACACATTAGTCCCGGTTTGTAACAGAACCGGCACTAATGTGTCCATTAGTGCCGGTTCCAACGGCTAGGCGGGAGGAGATCTTTAGTACCGGTTCGTGGCGAACCTTTAGCACCGGTTTGTGCCACGAACCAGTACTAATGAGAGTGGTGGCAGGATGTTGTCAGAGTGGGGCCCCTCCAGCACCTTTAGTACCGGTTCGTGCCACGAACCGGTACTAAAGGTCGTCCTATATAAACCCTTCGTCCACCAGCACTCTGTTCTTCCCCCTTTCCCCTCTCCCTCTTCTCTGTTCTTCCCTTCTTCCTCTCGAGTTCATCACAAAATTTGCCCCAGATTTGTCAAGATTTGTAGGCCCCCATCCATTCAAATGATCACAAAGGTTAGCAACTTTGTCCTTTCATCTCTCATTGCTAGATTAGCTCTTGCATTGGTTTATATAGTGATTAATTGTGGGTTTTAGTAGTTTGGGAAGAATTATATGTGGTAGTATTCGATTTATATGCAAATTGAGGTCAAAATAACACTTAGTTTGCATATGTAGGTGTGGTTTACTTAGTGCCTTCTAAATCTCCTTCGTAACCACCGTCGATCGCGCGCACCGTCCCATCGCCGGATGATAACCCACAAGTATAGGGGATCGCAACAGCTTTCGAGGGTAGAGTATTCAACCCAAATTTATTGATTCAACACAAGGGGAGCCAAAGAATATTCTCAAGTATTAGCAGCTGAGTTGTCAATTCAACCACACCTGGAAACTTAGTATCTGCAGCAAAGTGTTTAGTAGCAAAGTAATATGATAGTGGTGGTAGCGGCAACAAAAGTAAAGATAGCAAAAGTAATGTTTTTGGTATTTTGTAGTGATTGTAACAGTAGCAGCGGGAAAGTAAATAAGCGTAAACCAGTATATGGAAAACTCGTAGGCACCGGATCCTTGATGGATAATTATGCCGGATGCGGTTCATCATGTAACAGTCATAACATAGGGTGACACAGAACTAGCTCCAATTCATCAAGGTAATGTAGGCATGTATTCCGTATATAGTCATACGTGCTTATGGAAAAGAACTTGCATGACATATTTTGTCCTACCCTCCTGTGGTAGCGGGGTCCTATTGGAAACTAAGGGATATTAAGGCCTCCTTTTAATAGAGAACCGGAACAAACCATTAGCACATAGTGAATACATGAACTCCTCAAACTATGGTCATCACCGGGAGTGGTCCCGATTATTGTCACTTCGGGGTTGCCGGATCATAACACATAGTAGGTGACTATAGACTTGCAAGATAGGATCAAGAACTCACATATATTCATGAAAACATAATAGGTTCAGATCTGAAATCATGGCACTCGGGCCCTAGAGACAAGCATTAAGCATAGCAAAGTCATAGCAACATCAATCTCAGAACATAATGGATACTAGGGATCAAACCCTAACAAAACTAACTCAATTACATGATAAATCTCATCCAACCCATCACCGTCCAGCAAGCCTACGATGGAATTACTCATGCACGGCGGTGAGCATCATGAAATTGGTGATGGAGGATGGTTGATGATGACGACGGCAACGAATCCCCCTCTCCGGAGCCCCGAACGGACTCCAGATCAGCCCTCCCGAGAGGTTTTAGGGCTTGGCGGCAGCTCCGTATCGTAAAACGCGATGATTTCTTTTCTTTGATTTTTTTCTCATCGAAACTCAATATATGGAGGTGGAGTTGGAGTCGGAGACGCAACAGGGGGCCCATGAGGTAGGGGGCGCGCCCTAGGGGGGGTGCACCCCCCACCCTCGTGAGAAGGGTGTGCGCCCCCTGGTCTTCATCTTTGGCGAGGATTTTTTATTGTTTTTTCTAAGATGTTTCGTGGAGTTTCAGGTCATTCCGAGAATATTTGTTTTCTGCACATAAAACAACATCATGGTAATTCTGATGAAAACAGCGTCAGTCCGAGTTAGTTCCATTCAAATCATACAAGTTAGAGTCCAAAACAAGGGCAAAAGTGTTTGGAAAAGTAGATACGACGGAGACGTATCAACTCCCCCAAGCTTAAACCCTTGCTTGTCCTCAAGCAATTCCGTTGACAAACTGAAAGAAAGAAAAACTTTTACAAACTCCTTTGCTCTTGTTGTTGTAACTATGTCAAGCCAGCATTCAAGTTTTCAGCATAGATCATAACTAACCACATTTGCAATAATTCTCAGGTCTCATAATTACCCATATCAATAGCATAATCAACTAGCAAGTCATAATAATAAATCTCGGATGACAACACTTTCTCAAAACAATCATAATATGATATAACAAGATGGTATCTCGCTAGCCCTTTCTGAGACCGCAAAACATAAATGCAGAGCACCTTTAAAGATCAAGGACTGACTAGACATTGTAATTCATGGTAAAATAGATCCAATCATAGTCATACCCAATATAAATTAACAGTGATGAATGCAAATGACGGCTGTGCTCTCCAGCTAGTGCTTTTTAATAAGAGGGTGATGACTCAACATAAAAGTAAATGGATAGGCCCTTCGTAGAGGGAAGTAGGGATTTGTAGAGGTGCCAGAGCTCGGTTTTGAAATAGAGATAAATTGTATTTGAGCGATATACTTTCATTGTCAATGTAACAACTAAGAGATGGTGATATCTTCCATGCTAAACACATTATAGGCGGCTCCCAAACAGAATGGTAAAGTTTATACTCCCCCTCCACCAACAAGCATCAATCCATGGCTTGCTCGAAACAACGAGTGCCTCCAACATACATCAGGTCCCAGGGGGAGTTTTGTTTGCAATTAATTTTGATTTAGTTTGCATAAAGCATGGGACTGGGCATCCCGGTGACCAGCCATTTTCTCGTGAGTGAGGAGCGGAGTCCACTCCTCTTGAGAATAACCCGCCTAACACGAAAGATAAGGACAGCCTTTGTTGATACATGAGCTATTCGAGCATACAAAACAGAATGTTTATTTGAAGGTTTAGAGTTTGGCACATACAAATTTACTTGGAACGGCAGGTAGATACCGCATATAGGAAGGTCTGGTGGACTCATCTGGAATAACTTTGGGGTTTAAGGGATTGGATGCACAAGCAGTATTCCCGCTTAGTACAAGTGAAGGCTAGCAAAAGACTGGGAAGCGACCAACTAGAGAGCGACAACAGCCATGTACATGCATTAAAATTAATAAACATTGGATGCAAGTATGAGTAGGATATAATCCACCATGAACATAAATATCGTGAAGGCTATGTTGATTTGTTTCAACTACATGCGTGAACATGTGCCAAGTCAAGTTACTTAAATCATTCAAAGGAGGATACCACCCCATCATACCACATCATAACCATCTCAATAGCATGTTGGCACACAAGGTAAATCATTATAACTCATAGCTAATCAAGCATGGCACAAGCAACTACGATCTCTAATTGTCATTGCAAACATGTTTATTCATAATAAGCTAAATCAAGAACGAGGGACTCATCATATTTACAAAAACAAAAGAGGTCGAGTTCATACCAGCTTTTCTCATCTCAGTCAGTCCATCATATATCATCATAATTGCCTTTCACTTGCACAATCGAACGGTGTGGATAATAATAAGAGTGCACGTGCATTTAACTAAGCTGGAATCTGCGAGCATTCAATAAACAGGAGAAGACAAGGCAATATGGGCTCTTGGTTAAATCAACAATAATGCATATAAGAGCCACTTCAACAATTTAAATAAGGTCTTCTCCTACTGACCCCCAAAGAAAAGAAATAAAGCTATTTACACGGGAAAGCTCCCAACAAGCAAAAGAAGAACGGGAAATATTTTTGGGTTTTGTTTTTAATTATTACTACTACAGCAGAAAAATAAACTACTACTAATTTTTTTGGTTTTTCTTAAGGTTTAACAAACACACAAGAAGAAAGCAGGAAAAACAAAATAAACTAGCATGGATATTACAGTGAAAAAGTATGAGCACCGACATCTAGCAATGAGTGTGTGTGAACATAAATGTAATGTCGGTGAGAAATACGTACTCCCTCAAGCTTAGGCTTTTGGCCTAAGTTGGTATGTGGCCACGGCTGGCCTGGCGGATATCCATAATAATAGTTGTTGGGGTCGTACTGTGATGAGGAGGAATAGTTGGGATCATACTGATGTGCAGCGGTTACCGCCTGCTGTGTTGCAGCATGGAGTCGAGCTGCCTCCGCTCTCCTCTCGTACTCTTTTGCCTCCTCTCTAGTAATAACATATCTTCCTTTTGCCTGTGAATCAAAGAAGGCAGGAGCAGGGAGAGTAATACGGAAAACACGTCGTTTATCAAAAATTAAACGATATAAGAGAGGTGATTCAGGCCTCTCGACAAACTGGTGCGAAGCCATAGAGTTATAATCTAAATATGCAGGAGGCAACTCCATATCACCCTCACGAATGTCTATTTCAAGAAAATGAGCTAAGCGGGTTGCATAAATTCCTCCAAAGAAATCTCCATTATGTCTATTATGATGCAACCTACGAGCTACAATGGCTCCCATATGATAAGATTGGTCTCCTAACACAGCACTCCTAAGAATGCTGAGATCAGGGACACACATGTGACATGCTTCATCCTTAGCATTTATGCATCTACCGATGAAAAGAGCAAAATAATGTATAGCAGGAAAGTGAATGCTCCCTATGGTAGCCTGCGTTATATCTCTAGATTCCCCCACAGTTATACTAGCAAGAAAGTTTCTAAATTCAGATTTAGGGGGATCCCTAACACTACCCCATGATGGAAGTTTGCATGAAGAAGTGAAATCCTCTAAGTCCATGGTATAAGATTTGTCATAGAGATCAAACATGACTGAAGGAGAATTACGTGAAGATGAATACTCAAACCTCCTCACAAATGAATTTGTGAGATCATGATACTGGGGGCATTTGTTAGCCTCAAAATCCTCAAGACCGACATTACGCAAATATGCTTTGAATTCTTCTTTAATTTCCGCACGGTACATAAAATTTTCCGACGGCCATTCGCAAGGCCGTACTGGAGCGTCTCTTGGTAGATCCTCGTCAGCATCGTGCATAGCAATCATGGGTCCTTGCTTCTTAGAGGAACCACCTTGGAACATCTTCCTAAACATATTGTTTTTCTCTGAAAAATTCTGAAATTTTTAGTAACTTCAAACAAAAGTAAACCAACTTCAATAAAATTGATAGCAACTACTCCTACAAGTGCCTAGAGCCATATCAAGCATTAGAACTACTTAGAACCATATAAATTTGACATGCAAGCTCAAGAACATGGTCACCTATGCAGCACAAATTTGCAAAGAATAAAGCACTAGAACAAAAACTAATTGGACCAATGGAGGAGTCACATACCAAGGAGCAATCTCCCCAAGCAGTTTTGCGAGAGGTGCTTTGAGCAAGGAGATCGAAAATCACAGCAAAAGTGGCTGGAACTCGTGCTTGAGTTGGGCTTTCGGGTTTGTGTGAGATAAAGGAAGAAGATGGGTGCTGGGATAAGTGGAGGAGGGCCACCGTGGGCCCACGAGGCAGGGGGGCGCGCCCTATAGGGGGGGGCCCACCACCCTAGTGGCCAGGTGGCAGCTCCTCCCGCGGTAATTTTTGCACAGTAAATCCTCAAATATTCCCGAAAAAATCATATTAAATTGGCATGTCATTCTGAGGACTTTTATTTTCGGGAAATTTTTATATTGCACGGGTAAGTCAGGAAACAGACAGAAAAATACTATTTTTACTTTATTTCTACTAATTAACAGAAAGTAAAAGTGGGGTACAGAAGTTTGTGCTTCTAGTTTCATCCATCTCATGCTCATCAAAAAGAATCCACTAACAAGGTTGATCAAGTCTTGTTAACAAACTCATTCCGATAATCATGAAACCGGAGAAATTTCAAATAACACTAGGTTACCTCAACGGGGATATGCACATCCCCAATAATAAGTATATCATATTTCTTTTTGATAGTAGGAAGAGGAAATTCAAAACCTCCAAATATAATCGATGGGATTTTCCCAATAGAGTTGATACTATGAACTTGAGGTTGTTTCCTCGAAAAGTGTACCGTATGCTCATTACCATTAACATGAAAAGTGACATTGCCTTTGTTGCAATCAATAACAGCCCCTGCAGTATTAAGAAAAGGTCTTCCAAGAATAATAGACATACTATCATCCTCGGGAATATCAAGAATAACAAAGTCCGTTAAAATAGTAACGTTTGCAACCACAACAGGCACATCCTCACAGATGCCGACAGGTATAGCAGTTGATTTACCAGCCATTTGCAAAGATATTTCAGTAGGTGTCAGCTTATTCAAGTCAAGTCTACGATATAAAGAGAGAGGCATAACACTAACACCGACTCCAAGATCACATAAAGCAGTTTTAATATAATTTCTTTTAATGGAGCAAGGTATAGTAGGTACTCCGGGGTCTCCAAGTTTCTTTGGTATTCCACCCTTAAAAGTATAATTAGCAAGCATGGTGGAAATTTCAGCTTCCGGTATCTTTCTTTTATTAGTAATGATATCCTTCATATATTTAGCATAAGGATTTGTTTTAAGCACATCAGTTAATCTCATACACAAAAAGATAGGCCTAATCATTTCAACAAAGCGCTCAAAATCCTCATCATCCTTTTTCTTGGATGGTTTCGGAGGAAAAGGCATGGGTTTCTGAACCCAAGGTTCCCTTTCTTTACCATGTTTCCTAGCAACAAAGTCTCTTTTATCATAACATTGATTCTTTGATTGTGGGTTATCAAGATCAACATCAGGTTCAATTTCTACATCATTATCATTACTAGGTTGAGAATCATCATGAACATCATCATTAATATTTTTACTAGGTTTATGTTCATTACCAGATTATCAGGTGGTTCAGCAATAGGTTCACTAGAAGTTTGCACAGTTCTATCATTTTTCTTCTTCTTCTTTTTAGAAGAACTAGGAACATCAATATTACTTCTTTGAGAATCTTGCTCGATTCTCTTAGGGTGGCCTTCAGGATACAAAGGTTCCTGAGTCATTCTACCAGTTCTAGTAGCCACTCTAACAGCATAATCATTTTTCTTACTATTCATTTCATTAAGCACTTCCTTTTGAGCCTTAAGTACTTGTTCTACTTGAGTGGTAACCATAGAAGCATGTTTGCTAACAAGTTTAAGTTCACCTTTAATATTAGCCATATAATCACCCAAGCATCTAATCATATAAGCATTTTCTTTTAATTGTCTACCAAAATAAGCATTGAAGTCGTCTTGATTAAACATAAAGTTATCAAACTCATCCAAGCACTGACTAGCAATTTTAGTAGGAGGGACTTCAGCTTTATCATATATATAGAGAGAATTTACCTTTACTACCTGTGTCAGGATATCGGGATCAGGAGGTTCTTCAGTAAATAAATAATTAAGATCATATGTTTCTTAAACAGGCGGTATATTAAGACCATGTATTTCTTCAATAGGAGGTAAATTCTTAACATCTTCAGCTTTATACCTTTTTCTTTCATAGATTTCTTTGCCTCTTGCATATCTTCGGGACTGAGAATTAAAACACCTCTCTTCTTCGGAGTTGGTTTAGGAATAGGCTCAGTAATTAGCTCAGGAGCTGGCTCAGGAGGTGCCCAATTATTTTCATTTGTCAACATATTATTCAATAGAATTTCAGCTTCATCCGGTGTTCTTTCCCTGAAAAGAGAACCAGCACAACTATCCAGGTAATCTCTGGAAGCATTGGTTAGTCCATTATAAAAGATATCAAGTATTTTAGGTTTCTTAAGAGGATGATCAGGCAAAGCATTAAGTAACTTGAGAAGCCCCCCCCCCCCAAGCTTGTGGGAGACTCTCTTCTTTAATTTGCACGAAGTTGTATATTTCCCTCAAAGCAGCTTGTTTCTTATGAGCGGGGAAATATTTAGTAGAGAAGTAATAAATCATATCCTGGGGACTACGCACACAACCAGGATCAAGAGAATTAAACCATATCTTAGCATCACCCTTTAATGAGAACGGAAATATTTTGAGTATATAAAAGTAACGCGATCTCTCATCATTAGTGAACAGGGCAGCTATATCATTTAACTTAGTAAGATGTGCCACAACAGTTTCAGATTCATAGCCATAAAATGGATCAGATTCAACCAAAGTAATTATATCAGGATCAACAGAGAGTTCATAATCCTTATCAGGAATACATATAGGTGAAGTAGCAAAAGCAGGGTCGGGTCTCATTTTTCTCTAGGTGATTCTTTGTTCCATTTAATTAATAACCTCTTAAGCTCATATCTATCTTTGCAAGCAAAAATAGCGGCAGAAGATTCTGTATCAAAAAGATAGCCCTTAGGAATAACAGGCATATTTTCATCATCACTATCATCATCGTATTCAGATTCAATAATTTCTTTTTCTCTAGCCCTAGCAATTTGTTCATCAAGAAATTCACTAAGGGGCACAGTAGTATCAGGCATAGAAGCAGTTTCATCATAAGTATCATGCATAGCAGAAGTGGCATCATCAATAACATGCGACATATCAGAACAAATAGCAGAAGCAGATGTAGGTGTCGCAAACTTACTCATAACAGAAGGTGAATCAAGTGTAGAGCTAGATGGCAGTTCCTTACCTCCCCTCGTAGTTGAGGGATAGATCTTGGTTTTGGATCTCTCAAGTTCTTCATAGTGTCCAGCAGATATAAATCCCAAGTGACTCAAAGAATAGAGCTATGCTCCCCGGCAACGGCGCCAGAAATTGATCTTGATAACCCACAAGTATAGGCGATCGCAACAGCTTTCGAGGGTAGACTATTCAACCCAAATTTATTGATTCGACACAAGGGGAGCCAAAGAATATCTCAAGTATTAGCAGCTGAGTTGTCAATTCAACCACACCTGGAAACTTATTATCTGCAGCAAAGTGTTTGGTAGCAAAGTAATATGATAGTGGTGGTAGCGGCAACAAAAGTAAAGACATCAAAAGTAATGTTTTTGGTATTTTGTAGTGATTCTAACAGTAGCAGCGGGAAAGTAAATAAGCGTAAACCAGTATATGGAAAACTCATAGGCACCGGATCAGTGATGGATAATTATGCCGGATGCGGTTCATCATGTAACAGTCATAACATAGGGTGACACAGAACTAGCTCCAATTCTTCAATGTAATTTAGGCATGTATTCCGTATATAGTCATACGTGCTTATGGAAAAGAACTTGCATGACATCTTTTGTCCTACCCTCCCGTGGCAGCGGGGTCCTATTGGAAACTAAGGGATATTAAGGCCTCCTTTTAATAGAGAACCGGAACAAACCATTAGCACATAGTGAATACATGAACTCCTCAAACTATGGTCATCACCGGGAGTGGTCCCAATTATTGTCACTTCGGGGTTGCCGGATCATAACACATAGTAGGTGACTATAGACTTGCAAGATAGGATCAAGAACTCACATATATTCATGAAAACATAATAGGTTCAGATCTAAAATCATGGCACTCGGGCCCTAGTGACAAGCATTAAGTATAGCAAAGTCATAGCAACATCAATCTCAGAACATAATGGATACTAGGGATCAAACCCTAACAAAACTAACTCGATTACATGATAAATCTCATCCAACCCATCACCGTCCAGCAAGCCTACGATGGAATTACTCATGCACGGCAGTGAGCATCATGAAATTGGTGATGGAGGATGGTTGATGATGACGACGGTGACGAATCCCCCTCTCCGGAGCCCCGAACGGACTCCAGATCAGCCCTCCCGAGAGGTTTTAGGGCTTGGCGGCGGCTCCGTATCGTAAACGCAATGATTTCTTCTCTCTCATTTTTTTTCTCATCGAAACTCAATATATGGAGGTGGAGTTGGAGTCAGAGACGCAACAGGGGGCCCACGAGGTAGGGGGCGCGCCCTAGGGGGGGCGCCCCCCACCCTCGTGAGAAGGGTGTGGGCCCCTTGGTCTTCATCTTTGGCGAGGATTTTTTATTGTTCTTTCTAAGATGTTCCGTGGAGTTTCAGGCCATTCCGAGAATATTTGTTTTCTGCACATAAAACAACATCATGATAATTCTGCTGAAAACAGTGTCAGTCCGGGTTAGTTCCATTCAAATCATACAAGTTAGAGTCCAAAACAAGGGCAAAAGTGTTTGCAAAAGTAGATACGACGGAGACGTATCACCGGCACCACCTTGTAGTGAGCCTCTTGTTCATGAAATTTTATATAAAAAATTGATATTTGTGTGATTTGGATATATAGTTACTCGTATAATTATCTTACCTGTACGTTGTTTGTTATACATAGTGCCATGGTTTTGATATCCATCCCCATCGGCCCTCGTCCTTTTTTATGATTCGGATGTGGTATATTCTCTTTTAAAACTATTTGTTGCATTTCGTGTTTATGACAAATTATGCCCATCAAGCTGACATAGATATTTGTATGTAGGAGGTAGTTGAACCGGAAATTCCAACCGACCCTATTATCGAGGGGTTAAATTTAGTTGAAAGAGAAAACGAGGATTTGAAAGAAAAATTGAAAAGAATTGAGGGGGAGAAGATGGAATTGGAGTTGCATGTTGCCGATGTCATTGATGATCACAAGGTTAAGATGGAGAAAATGCGCTTGAAGATTAGAAAGATTAGAAAATATGCCATTCATAGTGAGGCTTGGTATCATTATGCTGTTGGATCAATTGTTACCTTAGTTGCGATCTTGATCGCATTTATTGTTGCATTTAAATTCTTTAGCTAGAGAGTTATTTGTTTGTTGCATTTAAGTGTTGTATGAACTTTATGTATTGTATTAATTTGGTGTTTTCGGTGTTGTGTATTGAAGATGAGCCGGCAATGGATGTACGATGACCGATGCTCTCCCGAGTTCATTAATGGCGTGCATACTTTTCTGCTTGCGGCTGAGGCAAACAAGCGGGCGGATGGTTTTATGCCTTGTCCATGTGCTGGCTGTAAGAATGGTCACAATTACTCTATGTCAAGAACCATTCACGTCCACCTGTTTGAGTCCGGTTTCATGCCCCACTATAATGTTTGGACCAAGCACGGAGAAAGAGGGGTTATGATGGAAGACAATGAAGAAGAAGAGGACGACGACAGCTATCCTAGCCGTGGGTTCCCTGAATACGATGATACAACAATAAGGGAAGAAGCTGAACCGGTAATGCGGGAAGAAGCTGAGCCAGCAATGCAGGAAGAAGCTGAAGAAGAGGCATCGGATGAGCCCTTTGATGATCTAGGTCGGGCCATTGCCGATGCAAAGAGAAACTGCGCAAGTGATTTGGAGAAGAAGAAGTTGCAGCGCATGTTAGAGGATCACAAAAAATTGTTGTACCCGAATTGCGTAGGTGTCAAGAAAAAGATGGGCACCACACTGGAATTGCTGCAATGGAAGGCAGAGAATGGTGTATCCGACAAGGGATTTGGAAAGTTGTTGGTAATGATAAAGAATATGCTTCCAAAGGACAACGAATTGCCCGAGAGTACGTACGAAGCAAAGAAGGATGTCTGCCCTCTAGGGTTAGAGGTGCAGAAGATACATGCATGCCCTAATGATTGCATCCTCTACCGCGGTGAGTATGACGATTTGAACGCTTGCCCGGTATGCGGTGCATTGCGCTATAAGATCAGCCGCGATGACCCTGGTGATGTCGAGGGCGAGCGCCCCAGGAAGAAAATTCCTGCCAAGGTGATGTGGTATGCTCCTATAATACCACGGTTGAAACGTTTGTTCCAAAACAAAGAGCATGCCAAGGCGATGCGATGGCACAGAGAAGACCGTAAGAAAGATGGAAAGTTGAGAGTACCCCCTGACGGGTCGCAGTGGAGAAAAATCGAAAGAAAGTACGGGAAGGAGTTTGCAGACGACGCAAGGAACGTATGGTTTGGTCTAAGCGCAGATGGCATTAATCCTTTTGGGAAGCAGAGCAGCAACCATAGCACCTGGCCTATGACTCTATGTTTGTATAACCTTCCTCCTTGGTTGTGCATGAAGCGGAAGTTCATTATGATGCCAGTGCTCATCCAAGGCCCTAAGCAACCCGGCAACGACATTGATGTGTACCTAAGGCCATTAGTTCAAGAACTCTTACAACTGTGGAATGGAATAGGTGTATGTGCGTGGGATGAGCACATGGGGGAAGAATTTGACCTAAAGGCATTGCTGTTCATGACCATCAATGATTGGCCTGCTCTCAGTAACCTTTCCGGACAGACAAACAAGGGATACCGCGCATGCACGCACTGTTTGGACGATACCGACAGTATATATTTGGCTAATTGTAAGAAGAATGTGTACCTGGGACATCGTCGATTTCTTCCGAGCAGGCATCCTGTAAGAAAGAAAGGCAAGCATTTCAAAGGTGAGGCGGATCACCGGACGAAGCCTCACCACCGTACTGGTGCTGATGTACATGATATGGTCAAGGATTTGAAGGTGGTCTTTGGAAAGGGTCCTGGTGGACAACCTGTTCCGAATGACGCTGACGGACGCGCACCCATGTGGAAGAAGAAATCTATATTTTGGGACCTACCCTATTGGAAAGACCTAGAGGTCCGCTCCGCAATCGACGTGATGCATGTGACGAAGAATCTTTGTGTGACCCTGCTTGGCTTCTGGGCGTGTATGGGAAGACAAAAGATACACCTGAGGCACGGGAGGACCAACAACGTATGCACGGAAAAGACGGCATACATTGGGGTCATGCAAGCTACGCTCTTAGCAAAGAAGAGAAGGAAATCTTCTTTGAATGCCTGCTCAGTATTAAGGTGCCGTCTGGCTTCTCGTCGAATATAAAGGGAATAATAAACATGGCAGAGAAAAAGTTCCAGAACCTAAAGTCTCATGACTGCCACGTGATTATGACGCAACTGCTTCCAGTTGCATTGAGGGGGCTTCTACCGGAAAACGTTCGATTAGCCATTGTGAAGCTATGTGCATTCCTCAATGCAATCTCTCATAAGGTAATCGATCCAGAAATCATACCAAGGTTAGAGAATGATTTGGTGCAATGTCTTGTCAGTTTCGAGTTGGTGTTCCCACCATCCTTCTTCAACATCATGACGCACGTCCTAGTTCACCTATGCGAAGAGATTAACGTTTTGGGTCTTGTATTTCTGCACAATATGTTCCCCTTTGAGAGGTTCATGGGAGTCTTAAAGAAATATGTTCATAACCGTGCTAGGCCAGAAGGAAGCATCTCCAAGGGCCATGAAAATGAGGAGGTCATTGAGTTTTGTATTGACTTTATTCCTGACCTTAAGCCGATTGGTGTTCCTGAATCGCGGCATAAGGGCAGACTGGATGGAAAAGGCATGCTAGGAGGGGATCAAATAATATGTATGGACGGACATTCTCTCACTGAAGCACACTACATAGTTCTACAGAATTCCGCCTTGGTGGCTCCGTATATGGAAGAACACAAGAATTTGCTATGCTCCAAACACCCGGAGCGGTCTGATGACTGGATTACACGTGAACAAACCAGGAGTTTCGTCAGCTGATTGCAGACATGTACCATCCATGACGCCTCTATTGAAGATGACTTGTACTTGCTGTCCCAGTTACCATCTTCGAATATAATGACTTTCAAAGGGTACGAGATAAATGGTAATACATTTTACACGATCGCCCAAGATAAGAAGAGCACCAACCAAAACAGTGGTGTCCACTTTGATGCAGAAACCAAGACGGGAAAGGAAACATATTATGGTTATATACAGGACATATGGGAACTTGACTATAGATGTGGTTTGAAGGTCCCTTTGTTTTGGTGCAAATGGGTCAATATGACACGAGGCGGGGTAACGGAAGACCCGCAGTACGGAATGACAACAGTGGATCTCAACAATCTTGCGTATGCAGACGAACCATTCGTCCTAGCCAATGATGTGGCACAGGTTTTCTATGTGAAGGACATGTCTACCAATCCGAGAAAAAGAAAAGATAAGGAAGCGAATGCATCATACGATGAGCCAAAGCGGCACATAGTTCTTTCTGGGAAGAGAAACATCGTGGGAGTGGATGACAAGACAGACATGTCAGGAGATTATGAAAAGTTTGATGAAATTGCTCCATTCACAGTGAATATTGACCCGAGCATCCCGTTTAAATGATGAAGATTTTCCATGGTTACGGCGCAAAGGGACACACGCGAAGAAAAAGTTTCACACCCAAAGATCTGGGATGTGATCGGCTTCACTATATATCATCACTTTCTTCTGTGTTTCACACCCAAGAGGGAATCTCTGTAATAGTTAGGGGTAGTTATGTGTTTTGGCATTTGAAACACGAAAAAATTTTATGTGCAAACAAATTCTTTCATGCATTTACTGATTTTTCAGCTAAATTGAAAAACACTTCAAATGAACTCCGAAAAGGTTGAAATTTGGCATGGTATCATAATTTCACCCACATAGCATGTGCAAAAAAGTAGAGAGGGTTACGGCAAAAACTGGATGCACTTCGTGTACAAAATGGACAATCTCTTTTGAACTATCAGGGTTTCGGACAAAAACTCATCTGTTACAAAGGCATTTCATTTTTTAAATAACCTAAGCATTACCAAATTGAATATAATGATAAAACACACTAATATTAAACATAATAAAAAAAGAATCACTGTAAAATGTATTTTAAAGTTAAGTTATTCACAAACTAGTGATTCACACAAATTTCAAATAATTCAAAATTTAAACTATTCAAATTTGAAAACTACCGGCACTAACAGAAAGTTTCTAATTTTTTGTACCTAAAGCAAAAATATTCACAAAGAAACTCTAAATACAGCAAAAAAACAACTAAAAATAAATAAAACAAAATAAATAAAGCAGAAAAGAAAAACCTAAATGAAAAAAAGCCCACCTACTGGGCCACAGCGGCCTGCATACGACTAGAAAGCCAAATTCTAATTGGGCTAGGATGCAGGCCCGCTAGCCCAATAGGCCCATCAGGGCATAGCAGCAGACGTAGGCCCGGAAGGCCTGCTTATGAGAGGAGCTCGAGAGAGCTACCGCACTGAGGCTTATAAACCAGTGTGGGCGCCCCTCAGCTAGCGAGGTGGGACTAAACTTGCTGCACCGCACCTGCGCTAGCGCACCACCTTTAGTACCGGTTGGTGGCTAGAACCGGTACTAAAGGGTGGGTCTTTAGTACCGGTTCCAGCCACCACCCGGTACTAAAGGTGTGCTCTTCCCGCTGCTTGGCCTGGCCAAAACAGGCCTTTAGTACCAGGTGGTGCCACCAACTGGTACTAAAGGTGTCCCCTATATAACAAACACTTCGAAAAATTTCAGTTTCTCATCTCCCACTTCTCTCTGCCACCACGTCGTCCCGCGCCGTCGCCGCCCCTGTCGCGCCGTCCCCGTCGACTCCGCGACGCCCCCGTCCTTGTCGCGTCGTCCCCGTCGACTCCGCGCCGCCCCCGTCGCCGGCCCATCCTCGTCGCTGCACCGGCACGTCACCTCGCCGTCGCCGTCGCCAATTGGATCGACCTCGCCTCGCCGTCACCGTCGCCTCGACCTCGCCCGCGCGTGCTGTGAGTCCCTCCCCCGGCCCCTCTCCTCCCTCCAATCGATCAAAGCCACCGCGCCGCCAGCGCCGGCCGTAGCTACTGCACACACACGCGCACGCGCACACACACACTGCACGCGCGCGCACACACACACACACAATTTTTCTATTTTTAGTTTTTAATTTTTTTCTGTTTTTCCGTTTTTCATACAAAGTTTTAGATGAATTAATTAATTAGATTAGATTAATGTCAAATAGTATATATAAATGTTAGTTATAATATATATATATAATGTCAAAGGTTTTTTCTGTTTTTTATACAAATGTTATAGAAATGTTAGTTATATAGAAATGTTAGAAATTTTGGAAATGTTAGTTTTAGCTAGATGAATTAGATTAATTTCAAATTGTTAGACGATGATCGATGTTTTTTTAGTTTCTTATATTCTTTAGTTATAAAATTTAGAATTTGCATATATGAAATTACAATCCATCATTTAAAAAATGTTACTTTACTTTTGCGGCATATAGTATTTGTTGTCGACGATGCCCGGCCCGCATCCTCGCCGTCGACCCATTCGCGACGACGTCCTGCTTCAGAGGACCCATGTCCGGGACTGGGCTCTGCCGGGTTGGCAATGGGAGGTGCTACCTTCAGGGGCGCGATGCTTCGTGAGGAACCCGGCCCCGGGTCCCGTCATCGACCCTGGTCTCCTTTGGTGGCGTTCACGTGGGCCACTTTCAATGCGGAGGGAGCCGGCCCCGTCGGAGGTGGTACGTCGCCGTGTCAGGGAGGAGGACGAGCACGTCCATCGCTACATGGCTGCTATGGACGTCAGGTTCTCCAATACCTGGCAGGTTCTTTGGGGAGATCACCCGAGCTATGATCCAGTGATGGTTCCTTCACTTTGGTTGTCCACCGCTCGCGCCTCAGGAACCGCGAGTGGCCTAGATTACTCTTTAGTATTCGATCTTTACTAGCTAGCTAGCTAGCTAGTGATGTATTCGATATATATTATTCAAGACGATGTATTCAAGATTATATCTATTATTTGAGACGATGTATTCGAGATTATATTCGATGATGCTTATTATGTACTATGATTGATTCCGTTTTTCCTTATTAATTGATTGCATCCATGCATTGTAATTTGAATACTAAATTGTTTTATATTTCTTTTGGATTAGTTAAATAAAAGCTATGGCGGACAATACCGGCAGAGAGGGAGAAGAGACCCTGTTCGATATCATAAACCATCCTCGCGGGCCAGATGATGATCAGAATGAAGAAGATTATGATGGCTCCGGATATCTAAACAACACCGGGGAGGGTGATATGATACTCGATCGCGACGACCGAATTGATGAAGTCATGAACTATGATTATGATATTGATGACGAAGAAAATATTGATCTTGAAACAACAAAGACCGACGAGGTATATTTATATAAGCAGGCATCTGGTGATCATCACATGTTTTAAATGACTTGAAGATATATTAACGAATCGATCTTTCTTCTTTCAGCCATCCGGATCGAGCAAATCTTCAGGCAGCAGGAAACGAGGCCCGAACAATAAGTTGAAGGAGGGCGTAAAGTATAATATCGAGGCCATCAAACCTAATGGCGAACCATTAGCGCCTAAGAAGATTGCGGACAAGTTCATTCGTCAGTGCGGAGTTCTTGTGAAGGACCAACTCCCGATCTCCCTTCAAGAATGGAGAGATCCAGCAAAGCCACGTCCAGATCTTACTTTTGTCGATGACAGATAAAAAGTTCTGCTTTGGGAAACTCTCATGGAACATTTCACCCTACCAGATCATTTCACAGATGCAGATGTGGAGAAAGTCAAGGACGCTGCTCTTAGGAAGATGGCGGTTGCATTCAACAACCACAAGAATCATGTATGGGACAAGTACGTCAAGGGAGGAAGGAAGACCCCAGTATTCGAGGGAACACTAGAGAAGCAAAGTGCTCATTGGGACGATTTCGTGAAATTCAAGGATTCGGAATTATCTAAGGAACGGTCGAGAATAAACAAGGCCAATGCTGAAAAAAGGATAAGTTCCATAAGCTAGGGCCAGGTGGCTACGCGGTGGCAATGCCTAAGTGGGCTAAGTCTGAGAAAGAGATGGAGGATACAGGTGTCACTCCAGAAACAATGAGCTGGCCCCCCAGGTGCAGGACTTGGTTCTATGCGCATGGGGGGGAGTTGGACCCGAAGACAGGCAAAGTTTCGAAGAAGGCATGTCTGAACGGAGCCGAATATAAACTACTTGTTGCAATAGAAGACGCTCGATTGGGGGTGTTCCAGCCCAACAGAGAGAACGACGAGCTTACGCGTGCCCTGGGAAATCCTGAACACCCGGGAAGAACACGAGGCAAGGGCGCTATTCCGTGGTATGAGGGGTTTTCGGACTGGAACGCCGACTAAAGAACCCGTGCGAGAAAGAAGATTGCGGAGGAGAAGAAGAGGAAGATGGAGGAGGAGCAGAGGAAGCTGGACTATGAACGCCTTCAAGGCCTAGAATTAGCGCACGCGGAATTGGCAGTCAAATTCCAGCGGCAGCAGGAGCAGATCGACTCACTTAGCCAGCAAAGCGGGTCTCAGCAGCTGCAACAGCTAGCGGATGATCCAACATTGGATAACACCGCCCCATCCATGCCGAGAAGCAGCGTGGGTTTCGCCCCGGGCGATGCAATGCTGGATAGATACCCCATGGATGACATCATGGAGAACACTAACTGCGAGCTACACTTCAAAATGAAGAACATATTCATGAAGGTGGAGGACGTCGTTGCTTTTACAAATCCCCCCGAGGCAACCTTCCATTGCAACCCGATTCCAGTGGGCTATGTTCGTGTCTTGGTTGATGAGGTGGTGGAGCAATATTCGGGGCTAGAGCTTGACATTCCTGGAGGTGACGAGGAGCACACACTGGGAGAGGCCAAACATCGTATCATCC
Organism: Triticum urartu; assembly: GCF_056163025.1. Classification (NCBI taxonomy): domain Eukaryota; kingdom Viridiplantae; phylum Streptophyta; class Magnoliopsida; order Poales; family Poaceae; genus Triticum; species Triticum urartu. The sequence continues at coordinate 140,018,478 of NC_141874.1, read as the reverse complement.
TATGGAGAAAGGATTGCATCATCTTTCGAAGGCCACCGACACCGCGTCAGCCGACTCCTCGTCGAAATCCGCCACCGAGTCAGCAGACTCCCACTCCTCCAAGTTCACCAATGCGTCAGGCCACTCCTCCTCCTCCAAGTCTGGCAAAGCGTCAGACCACTCCTCCTCCAAGTCCGACACAGCGTCAGACCACTCCTCCTCCAAGTCCGGCACAACTTCAGGCCACTCCTCCTCCAAGTCCGGCACAGTTTCAGGCCACTCCTCCTCGTCCAACTCAGCCACGTCAGTCGTCTCCGCCGCCTCAGCAATCATGGAAGAGAGCCACCGCAGCTATGGTGCATAGCGGTACAAGTCGAGGTAGGACGGGAGGTACAGGTGGAGGCAAGCGATTTCAATATGGTCCAAGCAGCCTCGCGCCTCTTTCGCAGAGGCCTTATGACAAGTCCGAGGAGGAAAACGCAGCCATATCGAAGGCCGAGGTGGAAGCCCATTTTGCACCGAAACCGCCACCGCCGCCAAGGGAGAAAGTGTCTGAGGAAAAGATTGACCACTTCATTCGTATGGCTAGACCACCATCTCCCAAGCCTGTTACCACAGACTATGAGCGCCACCTCAGGAATTTAAATCAAGCACGTCTACAGAAAGAGGCGAGCTCGAGCTCGAGCAAATCAGCTGGCAAAAGGAGCGGTAAAACCGTTCCCCAGCTGGGAGAACAGGCGGCGCAATCAACCCCCCTGCTTGTTGTGCCAACAACACATGAGAGTACGCGCGCCCAATATTATTGTGGGCAAACCGTTAATGTTCCCGGACTGGGCGATGTGGTAATAACCGAGGAGCATATTGAGCAGGCTGAAAGGCTCATGATCACTGTTGGACAACTCCTTGATATCGAGCCCATGTCTCTGCTTAGAGAGGAGGAAATAAAACGGAAATATGTCCGGGGCCAACCTTTGGTCGAGCCAGACGAGGTCAAAAAGCTCCCAACGAGAATGTATGAATTGCATCAATGGTACATGGACATTACCAAGATTTCCAATCGAGAGTCCCTCATGGTGAATGTCAAGAAGGATCATTACTTCCATGAGAAAGCTGTGTCCGTTGAGTATTCAGAACTATTTCAGTTATACAATCGAGACACACTCGACAAATCTATCGTCAGTTGCTATTGTCTGTAAGTGATTTCTTTCTGTAATTTAAGTCTCAAGCTAGCTGTAGTGATCATTTTGATCAATCATTACCTGTAATTATCCTCACTATATTCTTTTCTGTGGTATTATGCAGGATGAAGATGTATGAAATGAAAAAAGGTGGACGCTATGGCATTGGGTTCATTGACCCAAATACCATTAATGAATACACATGGAAATTAGATGCATATTATGAAAAAAGTGTAGAGGAAAGCATACTAGAGTTCTTCAAGTGCCTTAATACCAATGAAGATATACTACTTCCTTACAACTTCGAATGAGTCACACTGTCTTGTACTACAAATTCTGTTTTTGCCTACTAGCTAGCTACATGTTTTTGCTTACATATGCCCGCTTAATTAAGACATGCAAACGTGTGTGCATGCAGATTTCACTGGATCTTGTTAATCATTAAATTTGATGAAGGAACAGTTGAAATACTGGACTAACTACTTAAAAAAGCAAGTGACTACACCATCTTGTTTGGGATAGTCAATAGGTAATTTCAATCATTATTAACTATATCTCGGCCTATTTAGTTCGTCATTTCCTGATATGAACTATTTAATAACCCCTTTATTCATTTTCTTTGTCGGCGGGCAGGGCTTGGGAAAAGTTCATCAGCGTCACTCCAGGCCAATGGAAACGAAAGCTGAAATGGTATCGACCCAAGGTAAGTAATTAAGTAGTACTAGCTAGCTAGCAGTCATCTCTTTAATTATCATGCTTGATTAATTATTATCTGATCAAATTCCATTCTCGTAAATGCCCTGAAGCAGGCGCCGGGGAATAATCTGTATGCATACTACGTTTGCGAGAACATTCGCATGATGGCGTTCGAAAGGAGCAGATCTCAAAGACAGGACTGGGTACGTTTGTCAAAATACTATTCACAATTTTTACACCATTATCGATATCTAGTCACACAACTAATACACATGCATATTGATCTCCTTCTTAACAGTTCAGAGAGGTGCGGGAGCAGCTCCTAGCAGAGGAGCGCATAGAAGCAATTCAAGAGGAAATAGCGGGATTTTTGCTCGACCAGGTCATAGATCCCAAAGGAGAATACTATTACCCGCTACCCGCCCCATGAACCAATTCCAATTGTCATCGTGCTCCGAAGGCACCAATTAGGAGAAATTGTATATAGCTAGCTAATTGTGTATATATATATAGTGTTACTATTCATCACCCAGGGTGCAGAATAAGTTATTCTTCACCCGAGTTAATCTTACGATCATTTCATAATTAAATTACGTTTCAAATTCAAATAGTTACATTCCTATTTATCAATTACGTAAAATTTGTCATAAAAAATAAAAATATAGGTCATAAGACAAGAAAATTTGCAGTTTATGTGTATTTTAGACTATATTTTTACGTTTGTAATTTTACATAACATAAAATATTTTTTACGGCGATTATATATTTTCTTACGGTCCCTTTTTGCGTCGAAAATAAGACAAAACTTACGGAACGTAAAATTACGGTGCATTGATAGTAAAATAGAGGAGGATGAAGAATAACTATTCCTCACCCAGGGTGACGAATAGCACGACCCTATAGTGTTACTATATATACATGTGTGTATATATGTGTGAATAAGCCAACACATCCACGGGCGCCGCCCGTGACACCATATAATACGTTTGGATGGTTTCATAAGTTCTAGAATACTACTTTTTTTTTGCTAAATAAGAGCCTACTACTAATTCTTTATAGTTTCCTGATAAAATTAATTAACCTACTACAATTATTGATGGAAGCAAGTCCATTATTGATGCATGCATGCAGCGCAGTTTATACGTGAAGTGTAGCTCCCAATTGCCAATATATGTGCTTTTCTTGCCTACTCATAATGGATGGGCTCAAAACGCCATGGCATTTGCCCAAACGCCAAGATGCATGGCGTCTGGCCGTGCCACTTTAGCGCCAGCTAGGATAGTTTGGGCCAGGGTTAAACGCCGCAAAGTCTGGCATCTCCAATGCAAGCCAAACGTCAAGGATGTTGGCGTGACCAAAAAAGGTCAGATCTGAAATTTCTTTGCCAACGAGGTCAATTTCTGATTTTGTTAGCATAAAAGGATAGAACAGAGATTTTGTCCCATATGAACCAGCTCACAAGCCCATCTCACTGGGTAGAGATGGTAATTTCATTTTCTTATAGTGCCGACAAGACATTAACTAAAGAGCCCACTGATTTTCTCCCAATATGACAAGGGCTGGAGTATTTATCGGTCTGCAATATATTGATATATTCGGCACGCTGATAACTGAAGATTGAACACATCAACGGCAATGAATGGCCGTCCTACTCCATCAACGGAGTGAAAAGAGATTCTCTTCCGAACACTACTACTCCCTCCGTACCTAAATATTTGTCTTTCTAGAGATTTCAACAAGTGGCTACATACGAAGTAAAATGAGTGAATTTACACTCTAAAATATGTCTATATACATCTGTATGTGGTAACCATTTGAGATCTCTAAAAAGACAAATATTTAAGAATGGAGGGAGTACAATCATGCAGGATCCCTTTTCTTTTGAAAGTATGCATTCCTTTTTGAGCATTCATAGAGGTTGTCATTCATAGTTTCATACGATGATGCGACCCACGTTCGAACAGTGTAGACTTTCTTGAGTCTTCACCGAGCAGACCCCACTGGCAGGACGGGGTCACCTCGTCCATGCCAAATGTCGCTTGCCGTCTCGCTCCCTTGTACCCGACAACCGCGGACCACACACGAGGCCTGGAAAAACCTTTTCGCACCGCCAACCCGACCACGCTCGCTCCGGCGACCAATCCCCAGTGGTGCACCAGCGCCACGGGCCCGCGGGCCCACCAGCACCAGGGCTGCAATAACGACCCCCGCCCGATTCAACGGCCGGGATCCTTCCCCGTCTCCTCGAGATGCCCCCGGCCAACCATAACTCGACAGCGCGCCACTCCGAACCAGCCCGGTTTCGCAATACCACCCCTCGCCCCCCATCTAAACCGCCCCCCCTCGCCCTCCCATTCCCTGCGAGCTCCACACAGCATCACACCGCATTTCTCATTCTTCCTCCCCACGTCGCCGTAGCAGCTAGCTAGCCGGGGAGGGAGGGGCCGCCGCCGCCGAGTGAGGGAGCCGGGGGAGGCGGGTTGGAGGCAGGCCGGAGATGGGGCGCGGGCCGGTGCAGCTGCGGCGGATCGAGAACAAGATAAACCGGCAGGTGACCTTCTCCAAGCGCCGCAGCGGGTTGCTGAAGAAGGCGCACGAGATCTCCGTGCTCTGCGACGCCGAGGTCGCGCTCATCGTCTTCTCCACCAAGGGCAAGCTATACGAGTACTCCAGCCAGGACAGGTTATATCACGCGCGCCCAGCTACCCCTCCTTCCTCACCCATTCCGCTCCTTCCTACGAGCTCCATTTGAAGATTTTGGAAACCAGACGATTGATTGGGGCTGCTTTGTATTCACTCCACGAGTAGCTGCCTCGTTCGATAGTTCCGGTGGGGAAATTTGGTTGCGGGAGAGAGTTGCTCGGTGCGTGCGTGCTTATTATTTCGTGCTATTTTTTGTGGGTTCTGCTCGGATGGGTAATCTAGTTCTCCTTGTTTGGATCGTAGAATCGATTGTTGTTCAATTGACCATTATCTCAGAGTTACTCGTACTCGATTGCCAGTATTAATTAACGTACGTACTGTCTACAGGTTCTACCATGTGATTATGCGTACTCTACTGTACTTAATCGATTACTCTATAAATTGTAGCATCTATTGCGCGAATGGTACTTCAGTAATCCCTTATTCATTTTTAGGACCAATAAAGGTGATTTTTCTGATGAAATCTGTTCCAAAAACTAAGTCCACTTTAAGTGGCATGAAATAGCGGCGAGGAGGACTTGCACATCAGATGTATAAGTTTTCCTAAATGGACTAAAGTTTGCTATTCAATGATGCTGATGCTAATGTTTCACTATCATGTTAATTGCATATATACTAGTAGTAGATATATATGAAACTAGCTGCTTGGTTACTGTAGAAGCAAATTAATAGGAAAGCAAAGCCTACACATATCGGTTCTCATCCCCTCAGCATCTGTCCGTCAGATATTAGCCAGCTATTTTATTACCCAATGGTTTTTGTCAGTTCTAGCTGGCGTGCATGGCCATCAGCTTATTTGACAGATGTTTCGGTTTTTTACAGTATTCTTTATCCATACCAACACTGAGATTATGTCGTTGAAAATTTGATCGTAGTGTTGGATTGTTTTAACAGATTGTGGTCTTCTATCTTAAGGAGTTTCAAGGAGAACAATCGTTACACAAAACCTGAAACTGGCCAATTGAACGTACATGCTTTGTTTGAGATTTTTGGACTTAAACAGTCTAGACATCTTTATATTTTATGAGTTAGGTAAATGTTTGCCCCTCGAAAATGTCCACGGTCGCCCTCCGTTATTTGCCTAAAAAAGATATACATGGCAGGGTAACCCAAATATATAGTTTTCAACGTTTTTACTCAAGGTTGAAAATACCCGCATATACTATTCTAAGGCCTAAACATATAACATTTGTGGTATATCATTTCATAGTTAGACAGACCACAAAATCACTTGTGTGTATAGTGTATACTACCTTTTTTATTTACTGATTACTTGTTCCGCGGGAGTATATGCCGCTTACTTACGAATATCCATTTCGGCTCCCGAGCTCATTTGATCCTGATGAACAGTAAAATCAAAACAAATACTAAAAATTTCAAAAAATATTTGATTTTTTGCGTGGAGGATATTTAGTGTGTGAGGTCCGTGCCAAATTTCAGCGCATTTGGACATCCGAGCAGCTCTCAAAAAAAAAATTGGTCCCGAATAGTAAACTTTTTCATGGACCTCAACTTTTTTTTTCTGAGAGCTGCTCAGATGCCCAAATGAGCTGAAATTTGACAAGGACCTCACGCACTAAAACATCTTCCATGCAAAAAAATTTCCAGAATTTTTTGAATATTTATTTTGATTTTATTGTTCATGTGCGGGAGCAGGTGAACTCGGGAGCCATTTAGTAGCTCTCACTTATTTAAGGTTATAGTTTTGAAGCTAGGGTAGTGCAACCTTCTGGCACGAATGTTAGGCTATACTCGTATGGAGCACTTCATAACTTCTATTCACTTGTTTTTGCATTTCTGAACCGTGCTTTGCACAAATTTTTGCTTAACAATCATTTCAAACTACATTGCTGTTTATTTGTACTAGGGATGCAAAGTGGTGAGCTTGAGGTACCCTCCAACACTCCTTAGTTCATTCATGAACTAATTTTTTCCATTTGAATGAACTAAGGAATAGGAGTGTACCCTAGCTGAAGGCTAACCATTTGCACTCCTTGTACAAAATGGTTGGTCTTAGCTAGCTAGTTGTATGAACAAAGCAATGCCCCACTTTATGTTAATCAAATTTACTAGTGCATAAACAGTCATTCCTAATTGTGCATAGAAAGAGACCCGTGGGCTAGTTTTAATCCACACATTACGTTTAGATTTTTTTTACACAATTGATTACCAGGCTAAATTACTGCTATTGTCATGTTAGCAGCAAACAGTTACCATGATAAAAGTGTATGGCTGCTAGTTAATAATTTATATGTTTTTAGATTAGATATTACGATGTTATGCAGAATTAGAGAGTGATATTCAAGTGCCACCGACAAAAAACAATAGCATATCGTCATAGAAGTATTATCACTGAAGTCTTACATGTATGGAGATGGATGGAGAATAGTGTTCAATAACCTGTAACAAAGTGGCCATAACCTACCAATAACTTAACTAGCAAGTGAGTATTAACCTGGCAACTACTTGTGTGGAAAGAAGTTGTCAAAATATATCAACATGAGATCTACTTGGGAGGTGAATATTTTTTTCCAACATGCGTCGTCACCATGACTTCACCAACTGCACAGCTCCACCATTATCATCGTCGTATCCTTGTCAAGGAGTAATTGAGGCCAGCAAGAGCAGGTTGTCCATCAAGTCGTCGTTGCAAGGTTGTCACAATAGCATAGGAGTTCCTGTCTTGGGTGTACTACATGTAGAATCTAACATCTGGTGGAAGATGGCTTCTCTCTGCTTGCTCATCTCCTTCCCTTTAGTGGAATCGTGCGTGGTGGCAGCCAACGCATGTATGTGTTATATCTAGGAGAGCGTGGCGCCACCGCATCCGTGCAAGGTGACCCATGCCGCTAGTTGGTGACGAACGATGCCTCGCTACAATAACACCAGATTCCACGTACGTTGCCAAACTCTTCATCACATGTCGAACTTTGGCCAGTCACTACTGGCTTGTTGTATATGTGAAATGGATATCGCACAACGTTAGCGTGTGCGATGTGCCACCATACCGCAAACATGTGGTGTCGAAGAGCCGATTGAGATGTGTTATCTCATAGCAAACGAGCATCGTTATATCACCATGTGCATTGTGGACCTTAGTGCACACACAACTCTACTTAATCGTGTGTTGTGTAGAGCAGATTGAACACACCCTAATTTGCACCGCGTTCAGTATAAAAAGACACATGATTTTCATACATCACATAGCTCACATCAGTTCATCACAACGAACATATAATATAACTATCATATTTTTAATATCCATATATATCTCTACTATTAATGGGGATTCCGTAATAGTTCTGTTTATTTCGTCTTCTCCTCCTTCCAAAACCATGTCTTGCATTAAATCAACCAAAACAAATCAAATCTTACCAAAACCTTAACTAATCAAAAAAAATCTTGTCTTCCCCTACCCATACCCATACCCATATCCAAATCAAACCAAATCAAATCTTACTAAACCCCAATTAAATCAAAACTTTCTTGCCTTCCTCTACCCATACTCGAATCAAATGAAATCTTACCAAAATCTAGAACATGATTGGTGTAAGATATATGTCGGACATGATTGGCGTTGAACCACTTGCATATGTATGCCCCATTGGAACGCATGGGCAATTAGCTAGTTCTAGATACCATCTATCATAATAGAGAGTATGTATGCATATTATGTATTGGGTAGTATATATTCGACCCTTTACATGATATCTACCATACTTTTAGCATACTCATTTTACATACCAATATTAATGTATTTTAAAAATATACTAAACACATAGGCTTAGTTGCAATCTTTCGTGTATTTCCTGTTATAGTATCTTAGAAATAGTATATGAAGTTGTGAACATACTCAAGATGATATACACACACACACACACACACACTACCAGATGGTAGTATATGAGATGATGGTGTAACTACACTCGGTTGTAGGACGTACTTAGGTTTACATCCTGCATAATATATCTGTATCATGAAGTGTAGATTACAACGTAGTAAGGGGAAAATATTAAGTCGCCTCTTTTTGCTTACGCCGTTGTCTTTGCACTTTGGAAGGATGAGGTGCAAACATAGAGTGAGGAATATGTTGGCCCTCCGTAAGCTCCACTACCCTTATCTCTATGCTTCTTTGTCTCTCGCTATAGAGGAAGATACTACAGCTGTGTGTGCACAAAAGCCTAATCAAAATATACACAATAATGAGAACATATAGGTTGACATAAATACAATTTATCGGAATATAAGTGTATAACAAGTTTTAGAGGATTAGATAGTGTCTGAACTAAACAAATAGGTGGGGGAAACGAAACAAAGTCTTACTTGGTCACGTCAATGCTCAGTATGTTGCAAAAGCCATTGCATGAAACATCATATTGTAACCAAATCTCGTTGTATAGTGTAAGTGAAATAAGTGACAACGACAACAACAACAACAACAACAACAAAGCCTTTAGTCCCAAACAAGTTGGGGTAGACTAGAGATGAAACCCATAAGATCTCGCGACCAACTCATGGCTCTGGCACATGGATAGCAAGCTCCCACGCACCCCTGTCCATAGCTAGTTCTTTGGTGATACTCCAATCCTTAGGTCTCTCTTAACGGACTCCTCCCATGTCAAATTCGGTCTACCCCGCCCTCTCTTGACATTCTCCGTACGCTTTAGCTGTCCGCTATGCACCGGAGGTTCTGGAGGCCTGCGCTGAATATGCCCAAACCATCTTAGAGATGTTGGACAAGCTTCTCCTCAATTGGTGCTACCCCAATTCTATCTCGTATTTCATCATTCCTGACTCGATCCTTCCTCGTGTGGTCACACATCAATCTCAACATACGCATCTCCACCACACCTAACTGTTGAACATTGCCACCTTTTAGTCAGCCAACACTCAGCGCCATACAACATTGCGGGTCGAACCACCGTCTTGTAGAACTTGTCTTTTAGCTTTTGTGGTACTCTCTTGTCACAGATAATGCTAGAAGCTTGGCGCCACTTCATCCATCCGGCTTTGATTCGATGGTTCACATCTTCATCAATACCCCCATCCTCCTACAGCATTGACCCCAAACATCGAAAGGTGTCCTTCTGAGATACCACCTGCCCATCAAGGCTAACCTCCTCCACACACCTAGTAGTATTGAAACAACACATCATGTACTCGGTTTCAGTTCTACTAAGTCTAAACCCTTTCGAGTCCAAGGTTTGTCTCCATAACAACTTCTTATTTACCCCCGTCCGACTATCGTCAACTAGCACCACATCATCCGCAAAGAGTATACACCATGGGATATCTCCTTGTATATCCCTTGTGACCTCATCCATCACCAAGGCAAAACGATAAGGGCTCAAAGCTGACCCCTGATGCAGTCCTATCTTAATCAGGAAGTCATCAGTGTCGACATCACTTGTTTGAACGCTTGTCACAACATTATCGTACATGTCCTTGATGAGGGTAATGTACTTTGCTGGGACTTTGTATTTCTCCAAGGCCCACCACATGACATTCCACGGTATCTTATCATAGGCCTTCTCCAAGTCAATGAACACCATATGCAAGTCCTTCTTTTGCTCCTTGTATCTCTCCATAAGTTGTACCTAGAAAATGGCTTCCATGGTCGACCTCCCAGGCATGAAACCAAACTGATTTTTTGTCACGCTTGTCATTCTTCTTAAGCGGTGCTCAATGACTCTCTCCCATAGCTTCATTGTATGGCTCATCAGCTTAATTCCATGATAATTAGTACAACTCTGAACATCCCCCTTGTTCTTGAAGATTGGTACTAATATACTCCGTCTACATTCTTCTGGCATCTTGTTTGCCCGAAAACCGAGGTTGGAAAGCTTGGTTAGCCATACTATCGCTATGTCCCCGAGGCCTTTGCACACCCCAATGGGGATACAATTAGGGCCCATCACCTTGCCTGATTTCATCCTTTTTTAAAGCTTCCTTGACCTCAGACTCCTGGATTCGCCGCACAAAACGCATGCTGGTCTCATCAAAGGAGTCGTCCAGTTCAATGGTAGAACTCTCATTCTCCCCATTGAACAACTTGTCGAAGTACTCCCGCCATCTATGCTTAATCTCCGTGTCCTTCACCAGGAGTTGGTCTGCTCCGTCCTTGATGCATTTGACTTGGCCAATATCCCTTGTCTTCCTCTCTCGGATCTTGGCCATCTTATAGATATCCCTTTTGCCTTCCTTCGTGGCTAACCATTGGTAGAGGTCCTCATATGCCCGACCCCTTGCTTCACTGACAGCTCACCTTGCGGCCTTCTTCACCATCTTGTACTTCTCTATGTTGTCTGCACTCCTATCCAGGTATAGGCGTCTGAAGCAATCTTTCTTCTCTTTAATCGCCTTCTGGACATCATCATTCCACCACTAGGTATCCTTATCTTCGCTTCTCCTTCCCCTAGACACTCCAAACTCCTCTGAGGCCACCTTACGAATGCAAGTCGCCATCTTCATCCACAAATTGTCCGCATCCCCTCCTTCCTCCCAAGGGCCCTCCTTAATGACCCTCTCCTTGAATGCCTGAGCTACCTCCCCCCTGAGCTTCCACCACTTCGTTCGAGCGACTTTGGCACGCTTATCCCGTGGACACAAATCCGAAAGTGGAAGTCAGCAACTACCAGCTTATGCTGGGGTACAACACTCTCTCCAGGTATCACCTTACAGTCTAGGCATGCACACCTATCTTCTCTTCTCGAGAGGATGAAATCGATCTGGTTAGAGTGTTGGCCACTACTAAAAGTCACCAGATGTGATTCTCTCTTTCTAAAGAGGGTGTTAGCTACAATCATGTCGTAGGCTAGAGCAAAGCTTAAGACATCTTCTCCTTCTTGATTCCTGATGCCATAGCCAAAGCCCCCATGCGCCCCTTCAAAACCTGTGTTAGATGTACCCATGTGGCCATGAGGTCTCCTCCTATGAAGAGCTTCTCGCCAATCGGTGCACTCCTAACCATGTCTTCCAGGCCTTCCCAGAACTCTCTCTTGGTGTTCTATTGTGGCCTACTTGCGGGGCATAAGCACTGATAACATTGAGAACTAAGTCCCCAACTACCAGCTTGACCAGGATAATTCGGTCCCCACGTCTCTTGACGTCTACCACTCCATACTTGAGGGTCTAGTTGATCAAGATGCCTACGCCCTTTCTGTTTGCAGCCGTCCCCGTGTACCACAGCTTGAAGCTGGTATCCTCCACCTCCTTCGCCTTCTGTCCCCTCCATTTGGTTTCTTGGACACAAAGGATATCAACAACTCTCCTCACCACTGCATCAACTAGCCCCCAAAGCTTCCCTGTTAGAGACCCTACGTTCCAGCTACCTAAGCGAATCCTCCTAGGCTCGGCTAGCTTCCTTACCCTTCGCACTCGTCGAGTGAAATGCGAAGACCCTTGCTCATTTTCCACTACATTCGGGCGCCGATGTAGTGCGCCACTAAGGATGCGATGACCCGATCCTCGCTCACTTGCCACCATATCCGGATCAAGATACGGCGTGCCACCAGGGGGGTGACGGCCCGGCCCTTGCCCATTTGCCACCACATCCGGGTTCCGATGTTGCGCGTCGCTGAGAGGGTTACACCCCAATGAAAATATTTTGGGTTTCATCTCCATAAGAGTGGCTGAGTTTTTGCGTTGGCTCGCCAAGCCTATCACAACCCGCCTTCTTTACCCGGGCTTGGGACCGGCTATATTGAGACAACATAGGTGGAGTTAAATGAAATAAGTGACATGTCTTAAAAACAATTCAGGTTAGCAATGTGAGAAGGGAAGTGACAAGAGAACAAAACTCAGACTTCTGGCTAGTGATTTGTTCGGGAAATGGGTGCTGGAAGAAGGGAGAGATAAATATTTAGTTAGCAGATGAGATGATAGGAAATAAGTGACGATAAGACGATAAAAAAGTAGTAGGATATATACTTAACAATTTAACGTAAACAAAGAAGACCGGGGAATACCCTCTCGTGTCTACTACACTAATGCAGACAAAACAACATAACATCTTATCTCAATTAGTTGAATTCAACTACTAACCGTAACAAATAAAATTATGACATTAGTTGAATTAACAATAATAAAACAATATCATCTTATATTAATTAGTTGTTTAACAGTAGAAAAACAATGGAACATTATCTTAATTAGTTGAAAATAACATGTAGTATCGTCTTACTACTTATAGCATAATATCTATGTTATAAATTAAAGTACTAGTGATGACATCTTATCTTATAGAAATTATGTACCATCTTATGTTATAAAATTAAATTACAATTTAGCATGTATTGGTCGAATTTACCTACTAACAAAATTAAATTACTAATAGTAACATCTTTTCTTATAGTAAAATTATAATAGCAAAATCATTGCGCAATTAACAATATAAAAAAGTAGCATATAGTGATTAAACTTCCTTTTAAAAACACCGAGTACAACATAGACACACCTAGACATGCATAACACTTTGAGAAGAGCAACTTATCTATAAACATAGTCCAAGGGACAACGCAAATATATAGTAGAGTAGACTAGGGCTACAAGGAAGGGCATCTAGACTATATATTGACACCTACATCAATACTAATACTCTTTAACAACCACCACCACCCTCACACCATCACACAGTGCCTACAGAAGATCAAAGTCCGAAGCTTCCAGATTGACGAAGTCAACACAGGCGGCTCGCTATTGACGGGAACACAATGGCATATAGTGATCTAATTTTTAAGTACCGAGAAAACTAAGTTGCTGATCACAACCAGCGGCCTGAAGGCCAGTTCACATTCAAGATCCATGACACGATGGCCAGAACCATACAAGGTCATCCCTCGGTAGACTCCGAGAGGTTGCTCGGGATCTGGGTCATCGTGGTGGCTATATGTTAGAAATGACCATCATCAGCTTTTGCTTCAAGATTAATGAAGTGGCTATAGACGGGAACACAACGACATGTAGTGATGGAATTTAACTAGTAACAAAACTAAGTTACTGACGGTCAATGGCTCGGGTTCAGGTTCACATTCAAGATCATTCCCATGATGGCTAGAACCATACAAGGTCATAGATTGGGGATCTCTGTTGGGATCAGGGTCTTCATGGTGGCTCTGGTAGAAATGGCCAACTTCACGCTCCACTCCATCTAACAGTTGAAAGCCCATGTGCTTCGACATTGCAAACGGGTTTGCCGCCCCACTCTTGAATCAACCCATGATTGGACTGGGGCTCCCGTTGCTAATGCCAGCCTTGTCTCATCCTCTCCCCATAAGCGGCCTCTTCCACTCTAATAACAGTGGCGAGACTACCTTCCCACCCGTGAATCATCTTGCAATAAAAGCGTAGCTACTCCCACGTCGGTGCTAGCATCACCACCTTCCTATCGTCTTGAGCAGACACCGGCACCGCCCTCCTCTATCACTCGTGCCCGCGTCGGCCCCATGCCCTTCTTGCCCCCCTTGGACAGGATCCGACGATGCCCAAAAGGGAGATGGAGGAGGCGATGATGGGCACCACAATTGGATTAGTGCATTTGGTCCTATCGTCTTGAGCTGACACCGGCCCCGCCCTCCTCTATCCCTCGTGCCCGCGTCGGCCCCATGCCCTTCTTGCCCCCCTTGGACAGGATCCGAAGCTTCCAGATTGACGAAGTCAACATAGGCGGCTCGCTATTGACGGGAACACAATGGCATATAGTGATCTAATTTTTAAGTACCGAGAAAACTAAGTTGCTGATCACAATTAGCAGCCTGAAGGCCAGTTCACATTCAAGATCCATAACACGATGGCCAGAACCATACAAGGTCATCCCTCGGTAGACTCCGAGAGGTTGCTCGGGATCTGGGTCATCGTGGTGGCTATATGTTAGAAATGACCATCATCAGCTTTTGCTTCAAGATTAATGAAGTGGCTATAGACGGGATCACAACGGCATGTAGTGATGGAATTTAACTAGTAACAAAACTAAGTTACCGACGGTCAATGGCTCGGGTTCAGGTTCACATTCAAGATCATTCCCATGATGGCCAGACCATACAAGGTCATAGATTGGGGATCTCTGTTGGGATCAGGGTCTTCATGGTGGCTCTGGTAGAAATGGCCAACTCCACGCTCCACTCCATCTAACAGTTGAAAGCCCATGTGCTTCGACATTGCAAACGGGTTTGCCGCCCCACTCTTGAATCAACCCATGATTGGACGGGGGCTCCCGTTGCTAATGCCAGCCTTGTCTCATCCTCTCCCCATAAGCGACCTCTTCCACTCTAATAACAGTGGCGAGACTACTTTCCCACCCGTGAATCATCTTGCAATAAAAGCGTAGCTACTCCCACGTCGGTGCTAGCATCACCATCTTCCTATCGTCTTGAGCAGACACCGGCCCCGCCCTCCTCTATCCCTCGTGCCCGCGTCGGCCCCATGCCCTTCTTGCCCCCCTTGGACAGGATCCGACGATGCCCAAAAGGGAGATGGAGGAGGCGATGATGGGCACCACAATTGGGATTAGTGCATTTGGTCCACCCCCCCCCCCCCCCCCCCCCACCGAGATCTGCTGACGCACGGCTAGGAGGTGGCCACCACCACCATCTTGTTCAGATAAGGAGAGGATGTGACAGGGCTAAGGTCACTAAACAATGCTTGGCTTATATAATGCACAAGCACATCGCACGTGACTGTAGTATCTCTTGGATCTTGGTGACAAAAGGGAGGTGCCACCGCATTGTTGTTGTCACATGTACTGGAGCTTGGATAGGCTAAGAGAGGGAAGGGAGAGGAAGACGAAGAGACCACCGTGGGAGAAAAAATAAAGTGCATAGTTTGTTGCGATGAAAATCATACTGCAATATACTCAGTACTCGGGAAATCCTACATATTCCAGATGGTGGGATGCCACCTTAAAAACCGTTTTGGATGAACAGTTGGACATGTTCTATTTTGTTGAAATATATCACCCAACCTTCTCCACTAGTTTGGACTTTGGATGAACTGGTTGGTGCATGAACTCAATATTGTATTAGAGCCAAGAGGTCTCCAGTTCAAGACCCGAAGAATGTACTATTAAATGAAATAGTTGTAACCTACTTAGATCCCACGTCTAAGGCCTGGAGTAGCTCAAATGTGAGGGGGGGGGGGGGTGTTGAAATATATTGCCCAACATTCTTCATCAATTCAGACTTTAGAATGAACTCGTTGGTGCATGAGTTCAATATATCTATTTACTAGTGAATGTAAGACTTTGAAATAACATACACTTAATGATAGACTTTTAGGACACCTCATGGAGTTTACTATGTACTAAGAGCATCTCTACCCCTTCTCCTAAAACATAACTCACTAAACCACCTGCCCAAACTTAACTACTGCAACTTTGAGGGCTTAAACTCGGTTGCACCAAGTCCTTTCCATAAACTTAACTCTCTATACTTTTTCTTTGCTATTTCTTCTATGCCTTTGCATGCATATATCCTGTTTGAATTACATTTTCACAACATATTAATTCGTACCTTGATGTTTCTAATGCACAGAATTCAATAAGAACTCAAATTCATTGTCATCGTATTTAAACATTCAAATTCAAACACAATATAGGGTCTAAATGAAGAAATAATCCAAATAAAACATGATGAAAGCATAATAATAAGAACTATGAAGTTCCCACAAGTGCTCCACAAGATCATCTCTGAGATGGTCATGAGCTTCTCGCCTCTCCATCATGTGATGCTCTATGAGGAATCTCTAGATCATGTTGGCTTGATATTCTGGATGGACTGGTAGCCCATTGTAATCGTAGTCAAAGTTTCTTGGTTGACCTCATCTATATTTATCATGTTGTCATGATCTTCCACATTATCTTTAGGTCTCAATACTCAACAGGGTCACAGACAATAGCAAAGCAAGCTTGCAACACACCAAAAGCTCTCTCAACATCCTTTCTCATGGCTTATTTGGCACATTGCAATGTGAGATATCATGTTGCCTTTATGGCTTTGAATTATCCTCACAAGTGTGATCCCTTGAGGGTAGATGCCATTTGCAAGGTTGTAATGGTGGCCATTGACAACATAGTTACAAGGTGGAGGTTGGCCGGCAAGAAGCCACGTATAGAGATCTCTTTAGGACACTGAGGTCATTATGTGAGCTAGGCACTCCAAAGTATGAATGCCAAATCCATAGATCCTCTAATACAACTGCTTTGAGCATGACGGTTGAATCATGGCAATACCCTCTGAACTGCCCATGCCATGTAGCGGGACAATTCTTCCATGTCCAATCATGCAACCAAAGGACTCAAGCATCTCTGTCCACCCTCTTGCTTGACCCATAGCCAGAAGCC
The DNA here is from genome assembly GCF_056163025.1 of Triticum urartu. Lineage (NCBI taxonomy): Eukaryota > Viridiplantae > Streptophyta > Magnoliopsida > Poales > Poaceae > Triticum > Triticum urartu. Next base: position 140,001,588 of record NC_141874.1, on the reverse strand, counting down.
TCACATTGTCTTCATCAGTGGGTGCCCTCCTAAGATCTCGTCACAACTTTTGATATCCCTTCATTTTCTCGAGGATGGTATATTCTCCAATGTGAATCTACTCATCAACGAGGTCAATTGCCACTCCATATGCAAGCACTCGAATTATTGACATACATTTCCATCAGAGGACTTGCACTGGTTATTCCAACTGCATCCCTTCTCAGTGTGAACCAGTGATCCTCCTCCTCCACAGCTCTTGCAATGTGCACGAAGATCTTTGTGCATTTGTAATTGTTTCCTAAATGATTTGTTCGGATACACGGGGGATTGTTCGCAAATTAATCCTGAAAACTTTGGGCATCTACCGTATTGCGATAGATGCGATGGTGGCCGAGAAGCACATTTCTTGTTCCTCTCTTCCACTCAAATGATCACGGGCAATGCAATCTCAAAATCATTACCCTCTTCTTCTTCTTCCTCGGACGACGGGATGCCGAAAAAACCCTTCTAATAGCCCCTTCATCTACAAAGTTTTCCAATGATCAGATTTAGTGCACAAACCAAGAAAAAACGGAAAAAGGAAGAGTTTACCATTGGGACAATTGGTCAAACACTTCGTGAGCGAGGAGAATGCCGCGGCGGCTAGCGGGGTGCGCAAGTGAGGAGCAAGATGAACTTTCAACCTCTCCATTGATCTACATGGAGGTGCCAGAGCCCATGATGGCAGGTGTAGGCGACGCGGGGAAGGAGACGTGGAAGCCTCTGACGGGTGCATGGTGGCCGCAGGAAGGATGGAGCTCGGGTCGGGGTGAGGCGGGTGGCGGGACCTAGGGCCGCAGTGGGGCTTCCGGCGAGTAGGGAGAAGGCACAAGGCGAGTCGTCGGGGAGGTCAGAGGTGCCGCCTCGGGGGAGCTGCGTGGCGGTGGTTGGGGTTGATTTTTTTAGCCTGCCAAAAAGGTTTTGTTTAGAGAGGGTTTGAGGAGCTCATGCTTCCTGGTCAAATTTGAGCAGTAAAGGGCTAGGTCGAGGAGTTAGGGTGCTCCCAATACTTATCTTTTAGCATGAGTTCATACGTAAAATGCTGATGTGGCACATCAATTAAAGAAGAAAGAGAAGGGGCTCTTAACACGTTTCATTACATAGTGTAATTAATGCTTTCATTCGGTGTGGCTTCTTTTCCTATGTTTCTCTCTTTCATTATTTCTACGACTAGGCCACAATATTAAAATGCACATATGATCCATAAACCAATTAAATACAACATCACTTAGAAACAATATTAAGTGACGATGCATTGAGGTGATTGTCTCTAAAGATTTATTACCACCTAGGATGATTAAATCTTTTGGGAGTAAAAGTTTTTGTATTAATGACTAGATAGTGTTAGCTCCCAAGAAAGCAGTTTTTTCTGGGCGTTATAGAAATTTGGAGGAAGCAGGGCTAGAGATGCACTAAGTTGTCCGATTCTAAACAAACCTTTCGAATTTTCTCCTGTGCTATCCTTGGCTTTCTGCGCACACAGTGCATGTGATGACGATATGCATCAGGATGTGACACACAAGTTGCTTTGCAACTATATTTAACGACAAGGTTTGCTCCAAAAACAAATACTATTGCATTTTGCTATACTTAAAAAATATGAGAAAATGGCCCTGATCAGTTTGTTTTTCACTCTCAAATAAGGAGCACATTAGGCCTGGTCATTTCAATAGTTTCAAGCACAGGACAGGATTATTACACTGTTGTAATTTTGAAAATAATGTATGAGTATTAGTTTGGTTCTAATATAAGACCTCAATTTCCTTTTTGTGCATGTACGGCCTTATTTGGGGACATTTATTCAGTAGCATGGATGTGATTCTTGAACGTTACCAACGTTACTCATTTGAAGAAAGAGCTGTACTGGATCCAAGTATTGGAAACCAGGTAAATAACATTCTTACTTTTTTTTGTCGATTGTTTTTGAGATAGCTAACCACTCTTTCCAAGTGGTAACATTCTTACTTGTTGTGGAACTATTTATGCTCATGCAGTGAAGAGATTAGTTCATTTAGCTAATTAAATTTACTTATTATGTGTACTTCATATTCTTTTTCTTTGTAGGCAAACTGGGGAGATGAATATGGAAGTTTGAAGATAAAACTCGATGCACTCCAGAAGAGTCAAAGGTATTGTATTTCTGGGAACATTCTCATTCTGGTTATATGATGGGTGCTAAGTGCTAACTGGCGTTTGGTCTATTTCAAACTCAAGGCAACTCTTGGGTGAACAATTGGACCCACTCACCACAAAAGAACTCCAACAGTTGGAACAACAGCTTGATAGTTCTTTGAAGCACATAAGGTCAAGAAAGGTGAACCAATTGTGTTGATGTTTTGCCATTGGTGTGCAGAGCTACTTTTCATCTGCCAATTTTTAACTGAAATCTTATGAAATAGCATGCCTTTTTCATTTTACAGAATCAACTTCTCTTTGAGTCTATATCTGAGCTTCAAAAGAAGGTATGTTACACTCATTAAGTTCCCTATGTGGTTTACCTACGTGTGTACAGTGACCACCAAGGAGTATTGTTGATATGACGCATTGGCCTCCCGCCTTTATAAACACACCGTCATCTGAAACATTTGAAGAAAGAACCACTCGAATTCGAACATTTGTTTTCCCATGCTTTAATCATAGTTAAACATCTATTTCTTCATCATTTGTAGATATTAAGTAGACCTAGGTTAGCAAATATTTATAATCATTGTCTTATACTTTGCAGGAGAAGTCATTAAAAGATCAGAATGGCGTCCTGCAGAAGGTAAATTTTCTTGTTTACGGTAAGGTGACTAGCTGTGTAGGCCGGAGGCTAAAATCTTCCTTTTATTTTTCATAGCACCTCGTAGAGACAGAAAAGGAGAAAAATAACGTTTTGTCAAATATTCATCACCAAGAGCAGTTGAATGGAGCAACAAATATTCATCACCAGGAGCAGCTGAATGGAGCAACAACAAGCTCACCGTCACCTACACCAGCGACAGCCCAAGATTCCATGGCACCTCCAAATATTGGGTACTTATGCTTCCACTTAGGTATGCAGATTTGAAATCTTTAAGGTAGCCTCTGACCCTCCTTGGTTCAACTAAATGAACTAAAATTTCAGAATTTACAACACTTCTGAAATTTTAGTTCATTTGGTTGAATTGGGGAGGGCCACAGGAGACCTTAAAGGATCCAAATTTGCATCCCTAGTTCCACTGTATTTACGTTTTTTCCTCGTTTACGTATTACTAAATAAAATAAGAATGTGCGTTGTTCTTCAGGCAAAGTATTTGGATGTCTTTCTTTTGAAACACCGATTACAACGTAGATGTACACACGCTCACATTCACACAACCACAGGCGCCTTGCTATTGATGGAAACGTTGCCTCCAACTGAAAGAATAATCTGCATTAATGAGACACAAAAGCATCAAATCTTAGATTTGATCCATGGTGGGTTAATGGTACCACTGTCTTCGTAGAGGACTTGAGCAAAACATGAACTATGCATAAGCTATCTCCAATTTTAATTCATTTTTGTGAAATGGTTAAATCAAGGGCTGTTAGTTCATTGAGTTCAGTTCACGTGATACATAAGCGCATGCTGAAATCAAAAGCTAGATGCTAAACGTTTCTGGAAATAGCTCTCCGTAAGAAACAGTAAAACGCATGAGCTAGCTTTGTTCCATTTTGCTAGATACTATTAAACCTGTCAGGAAACCAAGGCTGGACAATGTATTTAACATAAGCGATTATTTACTAGCACTGTTCCTAGATGAAAAGTCACTGTCTGTTTAAGTACGCTGCCATTCCTTACAAAATGCAGGCCATATCAATCTAGAGAATCAGGAGGGGGGAATCCAGAACCTCAGCCGTCTCCAGCACAAGCAAACAACAGCAATCTACCAGCGTGGATGCTCCGCACCGTCAGCAACAGATGAAGGCTGGCGACAGCCTCATATGACTCCACCTGAAGGCGAGAATGGCGCCTGACATGCGCCCACTATGGAAGCTAGACGCCGGTGTGCAGTCCATCTCCGGCAATGGCTTCCGGTGTAGCCACTAATAAGACCACGCGTCTTTGCTACTGGGTGAATGGGGTCTTCCTGTCTTAAGCTTTTCCTGCACTATAAGATACTTGTTTCCACGTTTCGGTTCCATTTTTTCTCCTATCGATGAGCACGATCTTGTGGTTGGAGTTTCGTGTGTAACCTTTAATGGAGTTGCGGTATGTTTTTACGTGTTGTGACGGTTTTTGTATTCCATCCGTTGTAAAAAAAGCAAAAGGGCGCTGCCTTCTCTTTACATTGTTATTAAAAAAAAGAGCAGGGCACTGAACTTTTGGCAAATGCATGACCACGACTGAGTACTAACACTTCATTAAGTTTTAGCTTCTGTTGGAGATAAAATTTGCGCTGTATCTCTTGTGTTCAGCAATTTAACTGAACTCAGGAAGTTTCACCCTGGCTTCAAGGCACCATTTTTTAGGGGTTGTTTGTTCCCCGTCATTTTGATTCGATAGTAGATAAGAAACGCAATTGCTATACTTCGCCCGTAGCGACGTTTATGTGTCAATCGCCCATACGTACTCTGGCATGGGCTGGCCCAGCACTAATCCCTACAGGTGTTTTATACTGGCACCTTGGATTTTATCTTTCAGCCAGTTTTTTTTCTGCTGAGAAACCACTTTCTTCCGTCTATTTCCTTTCAGCCTTGTACAATCATTTTTTATACATGATCTTTTTTGAGAAAAACTGGCGTTAAACATTTTTCAAAACATGCTTAACATTGTTTAAATACATGTTGAACTATTTTCAAATGCATCTTGATCTGTTTAACACATGTTGAACATTTTTTATTACTTGTGTAATTTTTAAGAGTTCATGATTTAAAAATAATCCAAAGCCACTTTTGATATTTGGAAGATTTTTTAGTTTTGTTAAAATTTTCAAAAGTCTTGAACATGTTTTAAAAGTCAAAAACATTTTTTAGAATTCAATTTTTTTGGGTTTGTGAACTTTTTAGATTCACTAAGCATTTAAAAAATAGCAAACATTTTAAATTCTTGAATATTTTTTAGTCCAGGAACATTTTCTAAACATTATTTGGTTTTAAAAGAGCATGGTTTGGAAGTCTCGTTTGAAAACTATGAAATTTTGAATTTTTATCATACATTAGTACAACAGATATAGATGCTTACTGCGGAGCGACCTAACCAGCTCTAGGCCGAATAACGTCTGTTTTGTGCTCTGCTTGTTAGTGAGCGATCCAATGGTACGGAGCTTAGTAACTTTATTGATTTAACCCGAGAACAAAATATACACATGCACATACACTTGTACAGAAATATCACCCTAGCCGCCACGAGGACCTGCAGATGGACCAAGAGTCAAAAACAACAACCGAACACATACATATGGCCTGCCTACGCAATACACATCCCCGATTCACTAGGACGCTCGCTTTTGAGGGAGCTTAGTGTTTTATAAGTTTTTGCAAGTTTTGGAACCATCAGATTATAAAAGGTTGTGAAGCATATGTATCTTGCAGGGACGCATACGTGTTATGATATTCACATAGCATGGTTTGGCTTGTACATCAAGAAGGTACAAGTTGGGAATCAAGAAAAAACAGATATGGATCCTTATATAGTTGGATCACGATTTGTTACAATAACATCCCTATCTCTATCACTAACAGCTCCCTGAATCACAACACTCAAGTTGAGATTGTCCCCGAAGTTCGGAGTGTCTTGGTGAATCCAATGCTAACTAATCTTGAGATAGAATAAATGAGAAACCTCTAATTTCCTTTGAGCAAATCTTTCATGGACAAAGTGAAAATCTTTCTTAGTGTGTTTTGATCGGCATTTCGTATGGTAGGTTGTTATCATATCAATGGATGTGGATTTTCACCCATAATTAGGTGTTTCGAAATTAATGTTTCAAATATCCTCCCCCTAACGGCCCTTGTGAAATCGGGTAGAAAAAAGGTGCACAAACACCTTAAAACTCTGAAAATCCTATAGTTATGATGTAAACAGAAAATAAAAGTGATACAAAAATGGACTCATCACGTCTTTCAGATCGAATGACTGAGAACACCTCACCCCCAAAAGGGAGATTTCAGCGGTGACAAAGTTGAGAATATGGAATCAGGGTGGCTCAGGTTGGAACTTGGCGAGGCTTCCAGCAGTCCCCGGTCCAGTGTCCTCAGCGGTGATGTTGCGTACCCTGTCGGTGTGGCAGTGCGATTGTAGTGACAATGGTGATGGAAAAGCTTTAGCGTAAATGATGCAAGCGATTCGAGTCATCTGCAAGGGGACAACCGGTCAGGGAGATGCGATGAAACACGAGGTTGTGAAGGAAATAACGACAAGGCCAATCGGTACCTCACCTCGTTGGAATGGCTAAAGCGATGGTACTGGAGTCCAGTTCTGAGTGAGCCCGTGCTCCAAAAGGTTCCTAGGCATGCAGAGGGTGTCCAATGGGTTCACCTAGGCACACGCAAATGAGAGAGAGAGAGAGAGACTCACTGATTTCGCCGTATTTCACCGGCAACTGGGACGACAGAGGCGACGACAATGAGCTCCTAGTGAAGAAGCATGATGGTTGTTCGAAAATGTACTAGAAAACAAAAAATGGCCTATGGATCAAGATCCAAGGATCACTATGAAGATGCATACAAGGTTAGATCCGATCGTTAGCAACTTTGAGGTCCAGTGGAAGAAGAGTTGGTGTAGATCGTTTTGAAGTCCCTCGAACCGTCCCACAAATGACCCCTTGAACAAAGATCGAAAACACGATCTCTCTACGGATTGCACCTGGATGGGCTTGACGATCTGGTTGCACTTTGCCACCCAAAGCTATGCATCATTGGAGAACTAGAGGAGAGAGGAGAGAATCTCACGGGGCTTCTCTATCATTTGGAAGTAGAGAAAACTAGAGAACTACAAAGGGGGCGGGCACCTCAATCAAGAGAACACATGTGTTCTAGGCCCCCCTCATGTATATATAGGTGTGGGGGGAGGGGAGGCTGACTTGGGGGGGGGGTGTCTCCCTCCCTTGGTGCGCTGGCCAAGGAGGGGGAGTCTTCTTCCAATTCCCCTTCCCCCCTTAGATTGTTGTCCAATCAGCCAAAGGGGGGCGCCTCCCCTAATGGGCTTTCTAGACCCATTAGTTGTCCTCTAATAGGCCTTTAGCCTATTAAGGCAGCCCATGGCGCTTAGATAAATTGCAGGGGGCTCCTAGTAATTCCCGGAGCCCTCTTATATTTATTTTAGGTCCTAGTATATTTTCCACCTATCTGTTGTTACACGGTTTTATCTGAAACCCTCCTGGTAACCATAAAACACTTTCAATTTTGAAACAATTCCTATTATTCCTGAAATTTTGGTAAAATTTTCTCATATTCCTAACTCCAATAGAACTCAACAAATCATAAACCCTTAAAGCGTGTGAGCCTTCATGTTCGATGAATTATAGAAATGAATGAAAACACCTTTCATTCAATGATCAATAGCGGAACCATGGAGATCCATATTGTTGGAAATATGACCTAGAGGCAATAATATTTTATTATTATATTTCCGTATTCATAATTAAGTGTTTATATTTCATGCTATAACTGCCATGACCCTCGAAATGTGATTCACTGGAAAACTCATATGCATGTGTGAAATGATAAACAAGTAAAATAAAGGTACATAGTCTTGCCTCTAAGACTAGCTCAAGTGTTGTTGGTGATTATATTTTTTGGATCTTAGAAATATCATTAAGTGCAACAATAGTCCTAAAACAGCATTGAGATTATGACGTTGGAAGAACAATCATATTGAATCGACCCAAACTTGTTTGTTGTGATTTGGACTAATATTGTTTGTATTCAATTGTAATAACATGGAGTGTGAACATGTGATCTTGCTCCTTAGACCATGAGAGTATCGTGGTCACTTCTTACCGTACGGTGGGCTTTGGGGTTGCTCAACGTCACTGTAACACATTGATCATAAGGACAACTTACAGGTTCATCGAAAAGTTTAACAAGTGGCTCGATAACTCGAGAGTGGGATTGCTCCTCCGACGATGGAGAGATATTCTTAGGGCCCTCTCGGTGTGACAACAACGATCATCGTCTAGCCAGACACATGTGACTTTGATACGTTTCCAACGTATATATATTTTCTGATTGTTCCATGCTATTATATTATCAATCTTGGATGTTTTATATGCATTATTATGCTATTTTATATCATTTTTGGGACTAACTTATTAACCCAGTGCCAAGTGCCGGTTGCTATTTTTTTCCTTATTTTTGCCTTTACAGAAAATCAATACCAAATGGAGTCCTAATGGAACGAAAATTTTTGACAATTTTTCTTAGACCACAAGGCACCCAGGAAGGTTCGGGGGGAGGCGAGAAGAGCCACGAGATGGCCACAAGCTCGAAGGGCGCGCCATAGGGAGGGGGGGTGCCCCCCGAAGCTTGTGCCCCCCGTGGCACTTTCAACACTAATGTTTCTTCTATAAATACCCAAATATTCCCTGTAGACTAGAGGGCACACCAAAAATACTTTTCCGCCGCCGCAAGTTCCAGAACCACAAGATCTCATCTAGAGGCCTTTTACGGTACTCTGTCGGAGGGGGATTCAATCACGGAGGGCTTCTACATCAACCTTGCCGCCCTTCTAATGATGTGCGAGTAGTTTACCACAGACCTATGGGTCCATAGTTAGTAGCTAGATGACTTCTTCTCTCTCTCTCTTTGATCTTCAGTACAATGGTCTCCTCAATGTTCTTGGAGATCTATTCGATGCAATCTTCTTTTGCGGTGTGTTTGTTGAGATCCAATGAATTGTAGGTTTCTGATCATATTATCTATGAATATTATTTGAGTCTTCTCTGAACTCTTTTATTCATGATTAAGATAGCTTTGTATTTCTCTTTGACCAATTGATTTGGTTTGGCTAACTAGATTGATTTTTCTTGCAATGTGAGAGGTGCTTTGTAATGGGTTCAATCTTGCGGTGCTCAATCCCAGTGACAAAAAGGGACATGACATGTATTTTTATTGTTGCCATTAAGGATAAAAAGATGGGGTTTATTCATATTGATTGGATCTATCCCTCTACATCATGTCATCTTGCTTAAGGTGTTACTCCGTTTTGTTAACTTAATACACTAGATGCATACTAGATAGCAGTTGATGTGTGGAGTAATAGTAGTAGATCATTGCCTTGGATATCTTCATAACTATGCGCTTTTCTACAATTGCTCAACAGTAATTTGTTTACCCATCATATGCTTTCTTTCAAGAGAGAAGCCTCTAGTGAAAACTATGGCCCCGGGTATACTTTTATCATATTATTCAAAAATACAAAAATATCTTGCTGCAATGTATTTACTTTTATCTTATTTAGCACTTTTACTTATCTTTTATATCCATCACTATCAAATCTCATCCTTGCAAGTAACCGTGAAGGGATTGACAACCCCTTTTATCGCGTTGGGTGCAATGCAAGTATTTGTTTGTTTTTGTAGGTGCAATTATTGGATACTTGTGTGTTCCTCCTACTAGATTGATACCTTGGTTCTCAACCGAGGGAAATACTTATTTCTACTTTGCTGCATCACCCTTTCCTCTTTAAGGGAAAACCAACGCAAGCTCAAGAAGTAGCAGGAAGAATTTCTAGCGCCGTTGCCGAGGAGGTTCTACATCAAGACTACCAAGTACCCATCATAAACTCTCATCTCTTGCATTTACATTATTTGCCATTTGCTTCTCGTTTTCCTCTCCCCCACTTCTAAAACATTTTTAGAAAAATACAAAAATATTTTCCTTCTTTGCGTTTGCCTTTATGTCTTACTTGGTTTGTTTGCTTGTTCGCTTGGCATTATTGTATGTTTATTCCAAATCAGAAGCAAAAAATTTATGGATCCTCATCCACTGGCTAATCTTTTTTAAATATCCAACTATGATGAACCAATTGCTAGTGAGTTGAGTGCACTAGATTATCTTTATGAAGTTTTGCTTGAAATTCGTGAATTTGAAAATTGTGATGAAGTGCTAAAAGAGGAAATTTATGAAGTGATTCACGATAGCTCCTTGAATGAAAAGCATGATTGCAATGGTGTTATTATAAATATTATTAATATCAATTGTGCTAATAATATGCAAAACCCCAAGCTTGGGGATGCTAATTTTGATATGTCCACTACTTATTGCAATGATCATAATTGGGGTGATTCTTCTTATGATCTTGAACATTTATTTAAGCCTCGTGATGAATATGTTTGCGATAATATTGAAAGTGGGTTTGGAAGAGTTCCAACTTTAGGTAATAATGACCCCACTACTTTGGAGAGTGATCAAACTTTTTTTTTATAAAAGTGGACTCTGAGAGGTCATGACTTTATTTTATGATAATCCTACTATTTTGGAAGAGTTTCAACTTTGCATGCATGTGGACCATATAGAGAATATGTTATGTGATAGCTATACTGTTGAATTTAAATACGATCCCACATGTAATTTGTTGACACCAGATTTTGGCATGGTCAAGAACTTATTTAAGATGGCCTCAAATGGAGAAGTGATCTACATGGAAGAGTTCCGTATTATTGACATGAACATCATTGAACTTTGGGTCATCACCGTCCGATTTCATCTCGAAGGCCGAAACTATGCTCAAAGTACTAAGATCTTATGTTCAGAGTACAGTTTGGCCGATTAGGCCCCCAAGACGACCTTAAATAGAAAAATGATCTACACGGGTTGTCTTCGTCTCGTCGAACGATTGATTTTGATATAAAAATCGTCCAAATCCGAGTTCGTATGCAAAAGTTAGAGCAATCGAAGTGCAGCCCTGTCACGAGGCGAGATGTGGCGCCCCCCACCAGACACATGTCTGATGGGTAGCGCGAGGGAATAACCGGTTTTGCGCGACCGAGTTAACCCTCAAGATGACCTCTGATCAAAAAACCTTCAACATGAACGTTGTTCGTCTTGTCGAAACGGTCAAGATTGCTTTTGGGCTCGTTTTCATCTGAGATCGTTTACCACCACAAAAAAGACCCGCAAGGTGCAGCCAGTTTAAACCGAACAGTTTTGGAAAGTTCGGATAAAACCAATCCGAATTTGACTAGGGTTTTGGACGTGAATCCAAGTATCTTCCTTGCACGGGAAATCCAGCCGCCTCTTATATATCTAAGGGGTGACGGCCGATTGAACAACACACAATCGAACAAATCTATCTACATCTTTTACCTTTACTTTTCCTTCTCCCTTGTTCTTCTTCATTGCAGGGCGGCGAACCTCGAGGCTCTAGGGGCGGCCAGGCCGACCTAGGGCAGCCCATAGCCGCCGCGCGTCTAGACGGGGTCCCTCCCGGGCGCGTGGGGTTTCGGGTCTACAAAAGCGCCCGCCGGATTGCTTGTGTACCGTGCTTCCGGCGGGTCTCCTTCGACGTGAGCTGCGGTGCATCACCCCCGGTGTTGGAGGTACACGGTGACGTGTTCATGTGCGAACACACTTTTTGGCGACTCCACTGGGGACGAAACTTTGAACGGTCTCCGGCCCGTTCTTGCTACGAAGAGATCGTCATCTAGGGTTTGCAATCTACAAAGGTAATATGAATACCCAATTCCCTACTGTAGATGCAAATAATGCATATGATGTTACTAGATCGTTCAATGATTATACTCTATCGGCCATCCCTAGTTTTTTTCAATAAGGCATCTAATTATGTGCATAGGCCGATTCAAAGTAATTTACATGTTTCAACTTCTTATGATACTAGTAACATACAACATATGTATCCTAACTCTCATGCATCGGCAACCCCACAAATCCATATGCCGATGAACAACATGATGGGTTCGATTAATCAATTTGAAACACCTCATGTTAAAATTTCCAATAGCATAGAAGAAAGTGTTTCACCTTTTTATTCATCGGCAACTAATTTGTAGTATGTGAATCCAACCTTGCCGATGGATGGGAGAATTGGCCATGCTACTACTAGCTATTCGGCTAGTTACTCTCAACCATCATATGCTACACCTCATTTTAGTAATTTTTCAGCACCGTATGCAACTGTAGATGTTCATAATTCGGCCCCGCATCTTCATGGTCATAGCCGAATAAGTGAAAATTTTACAGGAACACATGTGCCGTCATCAAATACTGTAGCATATAATGCATACTCTACGCAATTCGAGAATTTCGGCAATACTCATGAATCATTGCCGAAAGAATCTGAAAGTGTTGTGGAGCAATCCCTTCCAAAAGCGCTTGTGGCTGCGTTAAAAAAGAGCTTGGCACAAAACAAGAAAATTAGTGCTCTTTGCCTTGAACAATATGAAAAGGGGTTGTTTCCTGATTATGCTGCAATAAAGGCTAGAGTTTTTCAATAAGATGAAACTACATGCATTGATAGAATTGGTGAAAGAGCATATGGTTATACAGCAGTGCATACACCTCCACCTAGTACCGCAGCATATTATACATCCCCTACACAATTACAAAATTTTGGCAACACTAACACTTCATTGCCGAAAGATTCTAAAAGCATTGGGAGGCAAACTAATCTAGAGCAGGCTGGAATTGAGAGGGGAGTTAAAGCTTTGCGCGATAGGGTGCATGTACTTCGCCAAGAGAGAATTGATAGGGAATTGGCTCAAAGAAAAGAAGCCTTGCCAATTGATATAACCGGCAAAAAGAATGATGATTCGGAAACTAAAAGTGCTTCGGTTGAAAAAGCCGAATCAAGTAGTATATATTCCGAATCCATCAAATCCAAAGAGGCAAGCATTATTGAGAAAGGGCATGGCAAGCATAGCAAAACAACCATGTTTGATTTTTCTGAAGTTAATGGAACCTACTTCCTGCCCTATGAGTTTCGTGCCATAGAAATTGACAAGCTTCAAGGACAAGAGCACGTAGCCGAACAAAGTTTGGTTGACGAGGATCTTCAAATTTATGATGCACGAAATCAAGAAGAAAATTGTGACATGGTGTTGGGAAGTCATCCAGAAGCAAAGCACAATATTATTCATCATATGCAATCATCATGCTCTCCCAACATATTCGAAGAGAAATTTAAAGCCAAGGTTAAAATCCTCTGAGCAAACCGATGCCAGTATAGTTTCTTATCCAAAGACATCGGAGATAGAGTGCAAAACACAATGCATAGCCGAATGGGGTGATGCAAAATCTAAACCATTCGTTTGCTTAACTCCAAAGCCGTTCTCACAACAAGATCAGATAAAGAATAAAATTTTTACCTTCAATTCAAGCATGTGTGATCAAATATTTAATTTGTTGTTGAGAAATAATTATATTAGAATTCTTGATCACCATGTTGAGCCATCTATCCAGGGACGAATGTATTGTAAGTTGCATGATTCGTCCAAGAATAATTTTGAGGATTGCAACATGTTTCGTCAAATAGTTAAATCGATAAAGGACGATTTAAATTTGTTGAGACACCAAGAGATCACCAGTCTATTCCGATTGGTCCCGATGGCAGAAAGTTTTTGCATCGGCTACTTCAAGCCGATCCATTTAAAGAGAAGGTAAAAACTGCAGGTGATGGGATTAAGATTTCAAGTAAAGAAGTTGTTGAAGAGCATAATGAACATAATCTTGAGGGCGAAAATTCCATTGAAGCTACAATGGGGACACCAAGGACTGGGGGCAGCAAGCAAATTCAGAGAACGGTGCAAGCACAACCAAAGGAAACAAAGGCCGCAATAAGCACAAGTGCAAGAAATCCAAGGTCACTTTTGCACAACTATTAGATAAATATCAAAATAAGAGTGAAGAGAAAAGTGCTTACGGCCAACTAATGCAAAAGCATCAAGATCACCCCCAAGGCGCAAATATGAGGATCGGTATTGGAAAAGTGAAAATTTTCATGCAACATATTCATATCCTTATTTTGGGCCGCCAATGCCAATGTCCTGGATTTCTCCCTATGCTCGTGTAGATTCATATCCATCATGGGACAGGTATGATACAAGGGCACATTCTCCATCTTATTTTAGACCATCTCACCAATATTATGCAGCTCCAAGAAGATCAACATTTGAACAATCACATGTTAAAGACCTTTCAATCATAAGGAATCGGTGCAGAGCTCAAGGAAGAAGAAAGAGGTGGTAAAGCAAGTTTACCGTGTTAAAAGAGATGGTCGTAAGAGTGCAACTTCAGATTTGATCTCAAATGAAAAAGAGCCCATTAGTGTGTTGACATTAGCTACTAAATACAATGAGACAAAGCAACCAATTATTGAGAGTCGAAGTGCCAAATTTGAAGAAAAGAAGTTGAGAGTGCACAAGGCCAAAAAGGAATTGCCATTGGTCAAAATAGAATCACAGCCGAGATGCGTGCTCAGCTTATCGTATTGGCAAAAGAAGAAATTACAAAAACTTAGTGCACAAGAACTTGAAGAAAGGAACATGGCATGGGTTCCCAAAGGAAGTGCTCAAAATAAGAATTATGTGCAAGCTTCCATTACAAGAAGTGCGGCAAAGGTGAAGAAGGAAAAGAGTGAAAACTATGAAGGACCAAGCCGAAGATTTCAACATCTTTGGTCTACACATTATCCATATTCTTCAACTATGCCATTAACGCCTATGCCATGGAATTCGTCATCAGGTATGATTGGTAACCCTCCATGGGCTTATTTTAATACATGGATGCAATATAATTTCTTACGTCATGAAAGGGTATTACCAAGTCACTATACATTTGATTAGCTACAAGTTTGTTGCTGATCCAAAGGGCCGAAATACTTGATTTGTCATTTCATTTGTTTATTTTGACTGTATGTGTTTTGAATGAAGTTTACATGGTAATGGCCTATATTTATCTATCGTCCTAAGAGTATGTCAATACATGGCCGGTGTAGTATTCTAACATCATCCTTAGTTCGATTGGAGAGCGAGACAAGGTACGTGCTCATGAAAATTTATATGTATGCCTATATTATGATTGAATGGAGTTGGGACATAGTGACCGATGTCATTGAATATATGCTGCATAGGCCAATTCATAGTTGCAGAATTGGCTAGTGGGCTTATACTTTGTTTGGATATGATTTGGCTTATGCATCTTTGAGATCTATAAGAGGCCAAATCATAGCTGATTTTATTACTGAACATCGGACTAATGTCATGCATAATATTAATATTAGCCTTGTCTCTCTAATACTATGGAGATTATGTTTTGATGGTTCAATTCATAGCAATGGCCAAGTGTTGGTGTTGTTTATATATCTCTTTATGGTACTATTTTTGAAGCCTCATGCCGCTTAGAATAATTTTATGCACGATTAATCAAGGCCGAATATGCATTATTATTCGGATTGACTCTTTTACTTGCTATAGGTGCTATACATATTGAGGCTTTCGGTATTCGTTATGAGTAGTGCAACAAATATCCAAGAGTTATCAATGTTTTGACGAATCACTTATAGTTTATCTTGGGGTATGTCTAAATGCAAAATTTACCTTGGGTTGTATTAAAATTGTTCATATATTTAGACATGTCAATTGAAGAGAGTTGGCATAGCAAGCATCCGGCTACCATGTCCGTCATGGTGTATTGCATATCTATCAATAGCCGATGCTTATTCTTGCCAACATAGGTAAGGCCGAATTGGAGCTCACTACCTCGGCCACTAATGGAACTTTTATGCAGACAAAGTAAGGATTCGAGAAAGTTCATTGTTGATTATCTGCAAGATCCTAGTAGAAGGGTGTACAATATGGTTGATGGATGGTCTTGACATGCATACCTATGAAACTTTATAGTCGGATTAATGAAGTTGGGAAAGTCACCCAAGCTTGCATCAAAATATTCACACAAGCAATGGCTGATATAAACTTATCGTCCTAAGCATATGCAAAATGGCCGCTTTAGTGTTGACATCGTCCTTAGAGCAAGCGATGTGCAAGTTGGCACGGTCAAGAACTTATTTAAGATGGCCTCAAATGGAGAAGTGATCTACATGGAAGAGTTCTGTATTATTGATATGAACATCATTGAAGTTTGGGTCATCACCGTCCAATTTCATCTCGAAGGCCGAAAATATGCTCAAAGTACTAAGATTTTATGTTCAGAGTACAGTTTGGCCGATTAGGCCCCCAAGACGACCTTAAATGGAAAAATGATCTACATGGGTTGTCTTCGTCTCATCGAAAAGATCGATTTTGATATAAAAATCGTCCAAATACAAGTTCGTATGCAAAAGTTAGAGCAATCGGAGTACAGCCCTGTCACGAGGCGAGATGTGGCGCGCCCCACCAGATACATGTCTCATGGGTAGCGCGAGTGAATAACCGGTTTTTCACGACCAATTTAACCCTCAAGATGACCTCCGATCAAAAAACCTTCAACATGAAAGTTGTTCGTCTCGTCGAAATGGTCAAGATTGCGTTTGGGCTTGTTTTCATCCGAGATCGTTTACCACCACAAAAAAGACCCGCAAGGTGCAGCCAGTTCAAACCGAACAGTTTTGGAAAGTTCGGATAAAACCAATCCGAATTTGACTAGGGTTTTGGACGTGAATCCAAGCCTTTTCCTTGCACGGGAAGTCCAGCCGCCTCTTATATATCTAAGGGGTGATGGCCGATTGAACAACACACAATCGAACAAATCTATCTACATCTTTTACCTTTACTTTTCCTTCTCCCTTGTTCTTCTTCTTCCTCGTTCTTAGTTCGTTCTTCTTCATTGCAGGGCGGCGAACCTCGAGGCTCTAGGGGCGGTCAGGCCGACCTAGGGCAGCCCATAGCCGCCGCACGTCCAGACGGGGTCCCTCCCGGGCGCGTGGGGTTTCGGGTCTACAAAAGCGCCCGCCGGATTGCTTGTGTATCGCGCTTCCGGCGGGTCTCCTTCGACGTGAGCTGCGGTGCATGACCCCCGGCGTTGGAGGTACACGGTGACGTGTTCGTGTGCGAACATAATTATTATGAGAGAGGAAAATGTGGTTGTAGAAATTTTCATGTTACTAAATTACCTCTCGTTATGTTGAGGTTGTCAATGTTTTATTCTTCTCACTTGCATATGCTAATTTTTGCTTGCCTTGATAATTTGTTTACTTATATAATCCCTATGCACAATAAGCATGTTAGACTTAATTTTTTTCCACATGTTTTATGATGCTCTCTTTGTGTTTCAATTATTATCTTTCATGTGAGCATCATCGAAATCTCAAAGCCTAGCTTAATGGCTATAAAGAAAAGTGCTTATTGGGAGACAACCAATATTTTTATTTTCTATTTTTCAATAAATACACCATTATACTTCTTTTATGATGGAGTTCTAGTGTTTTAATTAGGGTGTGTGCCAAGTAAGACCTTTGGGATGATTTGGAAGATTGTTGATT
Source organism: Triticum urartu (assembly GCF_056163025.1). Taxonomy (NCBI): domain Eukaryota; kingdom Viridiplantae; phylum Streptophyta; class Magnoliopsida; order Poales; family Poaceae; genus Triticum; species Triticum urartu. The sequence continues at coordinate 139,984,190 of NC_141874.1, read as the reverse complement.
TGATTCTGTAAAAAACAGAAACTTTTGCATCCAGTAGAAGAATTGATGTGCTCTGCTAGAACATGATAAAACTATAATTTTTTTACACTTTATTGATATAAAAATTTCCCACGTTGTCCTATTCTTTCATAATTTTTGGAGTTACAAAAGTCTGACTAAAGTCTAGATTACTATAGACTATTTTGTTTTTGACAGATTCTGTTTTCATTGTGTTGTTCGCTTGTTTCGATGAATCTATGAGTTGCATCGGGGGGTATGAATGATGGTGAAGTTAGAATAAAGTAGATATAATGGAAATATAAAATTGGAATGAGTTTACAACAGTACCTAAAAGTGGTGATTTGCTTTATTTCACTAACGGATCTCATGAGTTTTTTGTTGAGTTTTGTGTTGTGAAGTTTTCAAGTTTTGGGTGAAGTTTCGATGGGCTACGGAATAAGGAGTGGCAAGAGCCTAAGGTTGGGGATTCCCATGGCACCCCAAGTTAATATTCAAGGACAACCAAGCATCTAAGCTTGGGGATGCCCCGGATGGCATCCCCTCTTTTGTCTACAATCCATCGGTAAATTACTTGGGGCTATATTTTTATTCACTACATGATATTCGTTTTGCTTGGTGTGTTGTGTAATATATGAGTTTTTTCTTTATTTTCTTTTTAGTTTGCCACAATCATCCTTGACGGACACACCTTTTTGAGAGGGACACACATTAATCGTGAATTTATTAGAATACTCTTTGAGCTTCACTTATATCTTTTGAGCTAGGTAGTTGCTCTAGTGCCTCACTTATATCTTTTAGAGCACGGCGATGGTTATATTTTGAAGAAATCGATGAACTCTCATGATTCACTTATATTCTTTTGAGAGTCTTATAAATAGTATGGCAATTTGCTTAGGTTATGAATTTAGTCCTAATATGATGGGTATTCAAGAGGGATATAATAAAAACTTTCATGAAGATCATGGAATATGTGACAAGTTTGATTCCTTGCATTTTTTGACATTTAAACACTGGTACGCGTCGGCGCTATACAAACGGTTTTTAACCCCTTTCCACGACGACATTTGGAACTGTCGCCAAGTGAGTGTGGGTGATAGGGGGTCCTTCCCACACGACCCAGAAACCGTCAGGGATAGGGACACTACAGTACTCCTACTCGTTTCTGCTTGCATTGCCATCACAGTCGGTATTCTATGGTGCTACATTTATGATGCGCGGCCCATCACAAATGGTTCACTATTATAGAACGTGTATGATGCGTGGCCCATCATAAACGGTTCACTGTTAAGAATATTAGCTAATCGTCGTATGAGTGTTGGATAGGATTACGAAATGTCGGACCGTCCTAACATCGTCGTACACGACAACTATTGCACACGCTATTCTGTGGTGCAATGTTTACGATGCATACTTCATCAGAAACAGTTCATGGTTGCAAATCATGTACGATAAGGCAACTAACACAAACATTTAGTTTGGCCGCACCATTTGTGATATTGTCTGACATCGCACACGCTTTGCAAACGGCAACAGTGTGCATGCTTGCACATGTTTCCTCTCTGTGAACCATCTCGGATTATGGTGTATATCACAAAAGTTTGTGTTTTACCAACCGTGTGTGCCGTAACAACCTGGAGAGCGTAATTTCATCGTAATTTAATTGCTGCTATTTCAAATTGTACCGGATTTGAATTTGAATTTGAATGTATGCTACAACTTTATTCATATCCATCAGGTTCAAACAACCAATGCATTATTCGATTCATAGGTACATATGTTCAAGAATTACATAAGAACCAAATAAAGAATGATGAACCACAGTTGTATACTTGTACTATTAAAGAGGGTAAAGAAAGAGGCGAAATACATTCTGATTGCTGAACAAGGTGAAGCGGAATGCCCATATTGTGCCCTCCTCCATGCAGAAGATACGCACGACTCTAGTCCAACCCCTTGTGATGGCCGATCGCCCATACTTCACGGTCTTCATGAAAACATCTAGATAATCATTGTGTTCTGGTAGAAATACTTTAACCATTGCATGCCCACCAATCATATAGTTTGAGAGGTAATCTTGAGTAAACTGCTTTGGCAACCACTGCAAAGGAAAATGATTCAGACATTGTCATCTAACACAACTCATTATGGGCAGTAAAAAGAATGATGCATAGTTCTTAATTACCATCCTGCAGTTCACTGTTGTCTTGGATAAAGTGTAAACAAATAGTTTAATTGCCATCTTTGGACCCATTTTACTAACAATCTTTATCAGCTTCCTCACTTGATGCTGGTTCATCGATATCTCATTGCCCCATATGCAGAAAGGGTCGAAGCGCGGATCTTTACCAATGACATATGTATCTAAAAGCACCAAGTTAATTTTAGAAGCTAAACAACAATTGCACAATGATGTAGTACAACACTCTTTTATAATATGTCTATATACATCTGTATGTGGTAGTCCATTTGAAATCTCTAAAAAGACAAATATTTAGGAATGGAGGGAGTATCTTATAACATCCAATATACTCACATATTAGATGAATTAACATTTTATATTATGGGTCGGAAGGAGTTTAGTGCATTCTTACAAATTATCGGCTGATTAGCTGCTGCTGTATCCATGGGCTACAGTTAGTTTGAGTTAGTTCGGGCTCAAATAGCCCTAAATTATATCTAAACATGAGGGCTAGTTTGAGCTAGTTGCATCTATAACCCACCCAAAAAAACTATCCAACCCAAGAGGTGCTAATTGGAGCTAGTTCTCCTAGTGCATTTATTGTCAATCTAACCCTACCATCCAAACAACTCTTTGGATGGAGTTAGTTCAGGGTTAGTCATGAGCTAGAAACTAACTGTAACCTCTAGCTAAGTTGAGTATCCAAACAGGGCTGTGTTGTTGTTGCTGCAGCTGCTGCTCTTCTACGTATATCTAGACATCATTAGAACATTAATGTAACACTCTTCCTTGTTGCTATGTAGCCTAGGATTGCATATTTAGACATTAAGTACAGTGCATGTTGCTATGTAGCCCCAGATATATTACATATGGCCCTAGTTAACCTAACGATAAATGGGTTGCAGATATATTCAGTTAAAAGTCCGATTCACTGATTAGTCCCTTATCAGCCGCCGACCTATATGGTACCAGTTACCGATATCCTGAACAGTGAGCAGATATAAGCTATGGGATGAAACTAACCTCGATGTAAAACAACATTCATTCCAAAAATTGTCCTGTGTAGGTACATCGAGAAGCATGTTAAGCACAACATGCTAAACATCAACCAAAATTATCCATGTCAGACAAAATAACCTCCAAAAGATAGCTTCAGTGTGCAGGTTTAAGCACGCTAGTAAAGCAAAATAAGTGGAAAGGTGTGCTAACTGCAACAGGCCTAACATTTAACAACAAGCAAATATAGTCATTCAAACTGGTATTGTGCCGGGTCTAAGTACACCGGTTATTGTTAAATAAAAATGGAAAGGCGTGTTAACTACAAGATGCAGCAACCAAATGTAGTCATTCATAGTGGTATTGTTGAAACTGGTACCGATGAAATTGAACTGCACAATTCATACTTGCACATATAGAACATCACGTTGTGAATAACTGGAATAAACAAGGCATACTACGAACAACCAAAGATAGCATTTGAAACTGGACATATGCTAACTAATCCCTCCGTTCCAAATTACTCGTCGCAGAAATGGATGTATCTAGAATTGAAATACATCTAGATACATCCATACCTGCGACAAGTAATTCGGAACAGAGGGAGTACAAACAACCGAACAATCAAAAAACTTTTAAAGAGGCATATGCTAGCTATAACAGGCTTACAAGCAAGCAAATATATGCATTCCTATCGGTATGTTTAAACTGGATTAATGAAATGTACTGCACAGTAAATAATTGCACATATAGAGCATCACATTGTGAACAACTGAAATAAACAAGGCATACTGCAAACAACCAGATATAGCAATTAAAACTGGACATATTCTCACTACACTACGTACAAAAGGGACTCGACAAAACAAATCATGGGTTTCCCCCGGTGAAGAGGCATGGCAAAACAAAACATGGGTTTCCTCACTTGTGACAGATGGGATCGTTCCCGTGGAAAGAGCACGGACCCTAGATGCGCCATGTTGTCGTAGATGGGCTCCTTCCCCTTGGAAGAGCACGACTGTAGGGTGCCCTCCCTGATGTCGCAGACGGGCGCTTTCCCCTTGGAAGAGCAGATGGGCTCTTTCCCCTTGGAAGAGCCGGAGAGGGTGCCTCCTCATGGTCGCCATCGATGAGGTCTGACTTGGAAGTTGTGGATCCCAAGCGCTCGTCGCAGAATGTGTCCTTCAAAAATGACAAAAGGGGCTCAATGGCGATGTAGAATGGCAAATTATTGATAGCGAGCTAGAGGAGATCAGTGGCGGAGCCATGGATGAGATCGACGGCGGTTGAACCCCAGGGGTTGGGGGTGGGCCACTTAACCTATGACATAGTCTGCCTCAGGCTGTCACTGTCGATGACCTCGATGTCGTAGCCGGTGGCCGAGACATGCCCGCATACTCTAGCCCGCTGCTTGAGTGACTGTCGCCAGTAATGGTTGTCAGCTTCCTCGGCGACGTCGGGCGAAGAGACCGCTATACACCTCTTTTGGGCCAGTCGCTCCTCGAGCTCCACGGGAAGCGTAGCCGGGCTTAGGCTGCGACGCTCTGGAGTGGGGGATGGGGATGGGGATCTGTAGGAAAGGGGGCGCTTGGCAGGCGTCATCTAAGAAACTCAGGGTGGCCTGGGTATGGAGATCGGTGGGTAAGCTGCACGGGCAAACCGGTAGCTGTTGACAATGGAGGCCTTGCGGCGGCGACAACGGCGGAGGGGACCTTGCTAGGGTTTCGAGCGAGGGAGGGGGTGTGTGTGTGCGCACGCCCGAGGAGGTTTTGGTGTGTGTGTGTGTATTGTGTGTGTGTGGAGGGGGCGGGGGGTGTTTGAGGAAATGACGCGGGTACTGAAAATTTTACTACGCGGGAGTCAAATGCGGGAGTGAAATGCCGGGCTATTGAAAATTTTGATGATAATGCATCGCACACGTTCCGGAGATAACAACCGTGTGTTATGAAACAGAAAAACCCTCGAGGCGGTCAGGTATTTTCTAGGGATGCAGGCGGGATTTGGAACAAGAAACATCGCACACGGTCCGGAGATAACAACCGTGTGTTATGAAACAAAAAAACCCTCAAGGCGGGTAGATATTTTCTAGGGATGCAGGCGGGATTGGGAACAAGAAACATCGCAGACGGTCCAGAGATAACAACCATGTGTTATGAAATAGAAAAACCCTCTAGGCGGCCAGATATTTTTGAGAGGGGGAGCCTCGTGGAGCCAAATGTACTGTGCGGATGTGTGCGTGACAGGGGCACCGGCTTGGCACATGGTTAGTTTGAGTGAACCATGTCACGTCATCCGACTTGTCTAATGTTCATAAATTTGGCGAAAAATGACGCGGGAGAGGGTCAGAACACGAACACACTTGCACGTGGACCAAATTTATGTATCAAAAGGGTGGTTTGATTTTCAAATACCAAATGCAACTTCGATGTGGCACCTCTCTCACAAAGCGCACTGTATTTCTTGCCTCCACCCCTCGTGTCGGCACGAAGGGAATCCTAAGCTATGAATGCATGCCCCCAACCAAGGTTCACCTAGCAAAGTGTGAAGTAGCTAGCAGCCCCCCTCCGTCGTGTCGGCATGAAGGGAATCCTAAGCTATGAATGCATGCCCCCCAACCGAGGTTCACTTAGCAAAGTGCAAAGTAGCTAGCAGCCCCCCTTCCCTCGTGTCGACACAAAGGGAATCCTAAGCTATGAATGCAAGCCCCCCAACCGAGGTTCACCTAGCAAAGTGCGAAGTAGCTAGCAGCCCCTCCCCTCGTGTCACCATGAAGGGAATCCTAAGCTATGAATGCATGCCCCCCCAACCGAGGTTCACCTAGCAAAGTGCGAAGTAGCTAGCAACCCCCGTTCCCTCGTGTCGGCATGAAGGAAATCCTAAGCTATGAAGGCATGCCCCCCTAACCGAGGTTCACCTAGCAAAGTGCGAAGTAGCTAGCAGCCCCCCTCATGTCACCACAAAGGGAATACTAAGCTATGAATGCATGCCCCCCCAACCAAGGTTCACCTAGCAAAGTGCGAAGTAGCAACCCCCACCCCCCACACACACTTTCAGTCGGCGGGCCAGAGAGACATATCTCACCAAGATGGGTCGTAAAATGGACCAAGAATAATCTACCTTGGTCGTACAACCTCTCTCTTGTTGTTGGTCAAAGTGATGGCCGTCCATGCGACCCCGGAGATGGGCTAGCTCTCCAATAATCACGGAAGTAGCTAGTTCCCGAAGACAACCACTGCATGCGTGTGGCCCAAACATATGTATGGAGATGTGTGTTTTTGAGTAACAATGGAACAACTTTGATGTGGCACCGTGATGTCGCTTGAAGCTACGTTGGTATTTCCCCAAAGAGGAAGGGATGATGCAGCACAACAACGGTAGGTATTTCCCTCAGATATGAAACCAAGGTTATCGAACCAGTAGGAGAACCAAGCAACACAATGTAAACAACACCTGCACACAAATAACAACTTCTCGCAACCCGACGTGTTAAAGGGGTTGTCAATCCGTTCCGGGGTATGGCGCCTCAAGATAGGCAAATGGACGTGAGGTAAATTTGTAGTAGATTGATAGATCGAACGCCAAATAAATAAATAAGAATAAATTGCAGCAAGGTATTTTTGGGTTTTTGGTTTAGTAGATCTGAAAATAAAAGCAAGGAAAAAGTAGATCGCAAAGGCAAATATATGAGAAAGAAGACCCGGGGGCCGTAGGTTTCACTAGTGGCTTCTTTTGAGAAAAATAGCAAACGGTGGGTGAACAAATTACTGTTGGGCAATTGATAGAACTTCAAACACTCATGATGATATCCAAGCAATGATCATTATATAGGCATCACGTCCAAGATTAGTAGACCGACTCCTGCCTGCATCTACTACTATTACTCCACACATCGACCGCTATCCAGGATGCATCTAGTGTATTAAGTTCATGGAGAAACAGAGTAATGCAATAAGAATGATGACATGATGTAGACAAGATCTATCTATGTAGATATAGACCCCATCATTTTATCCTTAGTAGCAATGATACATACATGTTGTTTCCCTTTCTGTCACTCAGATCAAGCACCGTAAGATCGAACCCACTACAAAGCACCTCTTCCCATTGCAAGATAAATAGATCAAGTTGGCCAAACAAAACCCAAATATCGGAGAAGAAGTACGAGGCTATAAGCAATCACGCATAAAAGAGATCAAAGAAACTCAAATACTTTCATGGATATAAAAAGATAGATCTGATCATTAACTCAAAGTCCATCGGGTCCCAACAAACACACCGCAAAAGAGTTACATCATATGGATCTCCAAGAGACCATTGTATCGAGAATCAAGAGAGAGAGAGAGAGATGAAGCCATCTAGCTACTAACTACGGACCAGAAGGTCTACAAAGAACTACTCACGCATCATCGGAGAGGCACCAATGGAGGTGGTGAACCTCATCCGAGATGGTGTCTAGATTGGATCTGGTGGTTCTGGACTCTGTGGCGGCTGGATGAATATTTCGTCGACTCCCCTAGGGTTTCTACAATATTGGGGCATTTATAGAACAAAGAGGTGGTCCGGGGGGCACCCGAGGTGGGCACAACCCACCAGGGCACGCCTGGGCCTCCTGGCGCACCCTGGTGGGTTGTGGCCCCCTCGGGGCACCCCCCAGGCGTAGCCAGGGCCCGTTGTGTTCCTTCTGGCCCATAAAAGTTCTCCATAAAGTTTCATGGCATTTGGACTCCGTCTTATATTGATTTTCTATGATGTAAAAAACATGGAAAAAACAACAACTGGCACTTGGCACTATGTCAATAGGTTAGTATCAAAAAATGATATAAAATGACTATGAAATGATTATAAAACATGCAAGATTGATAATATAATAGCATGTAACAATAAAAAATTATAGATATGTTGGAGACGTATCACACCGTGATTTCGAACTAGAAATCCCCACACCGAGTGAGGGTTAGGTTGACGATGCATATATATGTTACACTACACTTGAAGGCAACGACGGGGATTCATACATGCATGCGTGCATAGTATATGCGCTCAAATTTAAGGTCTGAATCTCACCATGACCTATACTACGATGACACGAACCAAATGAAGAATCCGCCATGGTAACCTATCTTGTTGTTGGTCAAGGTGATCATGGATGTCCACGCGGGCCCACGAATATATAGGCTTGTCGCCGATAACCACGCGAGGGAGTGTACGTTTCGAAGGCAACCACTACATGCATATGTATGGAGGTGATGCGTGCATGCATGTTTGAATACCATTTCACAACATTGATGTGGCGCGTGCGTAAAAAATCATACACTAGCTCCCCACACAGAGCGATATCGGTTCATGATGTGTCGTTGTACTAGCCACTTCGACTCGATGGGAGGGATACATGCGTACACATGCATGTGTGTGTGCTCAAACTGTATCATGCATGTCATCCCAGAGCAAAAATAATAATCCCTCCTAAATCAAATTAACCTCTCTTTTTGTCAGGCAAAAAGTAGTGATGGACCAAGCAGGCCCACAGATGGAAAGCATCGATATAGCTGATAACCGCTTAAGTGGGTGTGAGAGGACAACCACCACTGCTTGCATGTGGGCCAAACATATATATGTTGAATACCCAAAATGCACAACTTTGATGTGCCACATGCCTCAAAAACCGTAAACCATGCACTCACACAGAACGAGGTTCATGAAGCGTACTACATATGATGGTCCCCTTCCCCCCTCTTCACCGCATACTATATGCTCCTACCATAATATATGTACAACCCAAAAGAATCCTCATTGATGGTGAAATTAATTAACCTCTCCCGATGTAGGTCAAAGTGATGCATGCATGCATTGACGATGGCCTCATGGGCCCATAGATGGAAGCGTCATACGTGAGTGTCCTAGCTTGGATAACCACCGCGTGCATGCATGTGGCCCAAAAAGGTGTTGTGTGATGTTTGAATAGCCAATTTCACAATTTTGATGTGGCACGTGCCTCAGAAACCAAAAAGTCCCGACACTGAGTGAGGTGTACTTGTTCACGGACGCATACATATAGTATATATGCTAGTCCCCTCCCACCTCTTCGACGTGTACTATATACCACCATAACACAAACAAAAAAGATTCTACCTTGCTGGTCAAATTAACCTCACTGTCGGCTGTTCGTCAAAGTGATGGACGACGACCTCGCGGGCCCACAGAAAGCGTCACACACGAGTATCGAGTGTTGTGTAGGACAACCATCGACTGCATGTGGCCAAAACATGTATGTATGAAAGGGTTGTGTAATGTTTTAAATAACGATTTCACAACTCTGATGTGGCACTGTCCTACCTAACAAAACGGCCAACCCACACGATGGCTCACAACTCATAGTGTACTGCGAGCCACCCGCCACCCCCAGACACACACACCCAGACACACACACCGCGAATCCACCGCAACTACGATGCATGTTAAATTAATTATCCCGCGGTGAACATATGTTACCAAAGGAGGGACGTTTTAATTTCAAAAAATCATAGAGATCATTAAGACGTTTTAGTACATTAATTGATTGGTTTTCTACGGGTATAATGTGCAAAAATCAAATTTGAGCTACATGCACACGTGATAGTGCACCTAAATGGATTGCAAAAACACATGTGTCTCACTGGGTGCATGTTTACTCCCCGTGCAACAAATTTCAAACATTGAGAATCTTGATTTTTAAATTCTAGTACATCCAAAACTTATTTGAAGTTCATGAAACTTATTGTGTTGTCATATGGACACCAATACAAAGTGGCATTGTACTTTTTTTTGTCAAATTTGAGACCATTTTTGATGTAATTTTTATCTAATTACAAATAGGAGATTATTAATAATTGGGAACCAATATCCCAAACAGATTATTTATTCAAACCGTGAGAGTTAGACCAATAATGGATACGTGCCATGCTTCGGTTAAGCAATAAAGTGGTAGCATTAATCATCCAAATAGAAAAAAAATATACGTGCCGACGCGCGACCAGTGTGCCGTGCGAGCAGGTGTGAGTTGACAGGACACATGCGAGCAGTCCGCCACGCAGGCAGACGGGGTGGCGTGCATGCAGGTGTGTGAATTGACGGAGGCGTGCTCGCTGCGCAATGTCATCGGGAGGCATGCGAGTAGCTGCGTGAAATTTTGGTAGGCATGCCAGCAGTCTGGTGCGCAGGCTCACTGGGAGGCGAGCCATCGGTTTGACCGCCGCCTGCCTTTCTCCCACAACTCCCACTACTCCATATTAATGGTGCGGTCTAGCGGCCGCACCCCCCATCCTCGCCACACACACACACAATCCTCTCTCTCCGCGTGCATCCTCGACGCCGCTCTCAGTCCTCAAAGCCGTCAGTGTATGAGGATGCCGCCGAAGTGCCCCATCGGAGGGAGTGGCGACGCCGGGGATGCTAAAGCACCAGAGCACGGCATGGAGATGGAGACAGAGGTTGCCGTCAGTGCTGGCAAGTTATCGTTGCGCCCTGACGTCATCGACGGCGTCGAGCTTCCACAGCCGGAGGCGGAGTTCCACACCGACTCTGGTGATGACCCCGGCGATGACTCCGAGTCACTCCGGCGACGACTCCGACGACCACTCCGGCGACGACTCCGACGACGACGGACAGCTAGTTAGTCATCTATACCCATTTATGTGTCAAATAGATTATAGGGTTTCTCTGGTCACTCCTGCCTCCCCCTTTTTGGAATAGAAATACTATGGTTATGTTCTCCCAATGCATGAAATCTGAGTAAGTTTCGTTAGATCCGTGTGGTGTATTGATTGTTTGAATGGTACAAGTGATAGGTGATTAGTTGTTTCATCTGTGCAAATGATTTCTGCTAGTAATCCGACTAGGGTTAGTGTTCGTGCTTATAATTCCTAGCCAGGACTTGACAATTGATTTTGAATGACCTGCATATGTTTGTGCCATTATTTTCTTCAAGATTGGTCTGTACATAGACGCCCGTGCTTAAAAATCGAACCATAATCTCTGGATACGTATAAATAAATAGCCATAAATTCCTAATCCTACTTCACGACATGTAATCATTGATTTATGCCAAATTTGTTTTACTATTTGTATAGGTGTTGTCTGACGATGTGGACAACGAGGATGAAGATGTCCAGAGGAGGTACAAGAGGCAAATACTGAGGGAGCTTTATGCGGGAATGCATAACAGGCGTATTAGGACCTAGAACGACGACTATCGATGCCCATTTTGCAACCAAAAGCTTCATGACGCGTATCTAAGTGTTCTGGTGCATGCAAGAGGACGGGCCGTTGGCTCCTTCAAGAGAAGTATTCTCGCAGGGTGGCGGATGGCGCGTACGCCGAGTACCTGGAGAAGCTTCAGGATCGTGCCAGCATGTGAGATGAGATGTGGGATAGATCAAACTATGTATGCTTGAGTATGCTTAATGACGGTTGAACTATGTACTCCCTCCGGTCCTTTTTAGTTCACATATAAGATTTGACTAAAGTCAAGCCTCGTAAAGTTTGACCAACTTTATAGAAAAAAGTACCAACATTCACAATCTGAAATCAATACCAATATATGTGTCATGACTTAAAGTTTCATATTGTATAACTTTAGCATGGCAGATGTTAATATTTTTTCATATAAATACGGTCAAACTTTGTGACGTTTGACTTCAGAGAATTCTAATATGCAGAGTAAAAAGGACTGAAGGGAGTACTTATCGTTGAACTATGCTTATGAATGTGTACGCTTATTATCTATGTCTGAGTATGTTAAATATTTGGTCAAAATTTGGTACAAATTACAAAGGGGACCAATAAACCAGGACAGAGGTAGTACGTCAATCACACACGGTTCCCAAAATTGGAACCGTGTGCAATGACTTTCATTTTTCCTGTTGCGTCAATCACACACGGTTCACTCTAGCAAACCGCCGCCCCAAAAATTCTTTGTGGGGCAAAAAACCCTCACCAACCAATTCAAAAAAGAAAAAAATAAAACCCTCACCATCCCCACGTCACAAAACCCTCACCCACCCCGCCACCCCCTCCAGTACGTTCCCCATTCGCATCTACACAAGCTCCTCCGCGTCTATGCCATGGCACCGCCTATCACGGCGGTAAACACTTAGCTCGATGCCTGCCGCCGCCGCCAGGCTACTGGCAAAGCCCACCGCATTTCGCCATTTCCGCTTGCCGCCGCCTATCGCCATCGACTTTCTCGATGCTGCTCGCGGTCGACCCAGCTCCGCTCGGTTGGGGAATTTGCTGTACTGAGGGTTCTTTCTCATGGACGACAAGGTAACTAATTTAATGAGATATTATCTCATCTCTTATCCCAGTTCATCTGCCTCCTTTAATCACCCGGCGAACATCACTGTGAATTCATTTTTATTCGAGCTGATTTGAGGGGTTTCTTTCATTCATAGAATCTACAGTGCACCGTCACTTCAGGACTGAAGAAAATATGCCCTAGTGGCAATAATAAAGTTGTTATTTATATTTCCTTATATCATGATAAATGTTTATTATTCATGCTAGAATTGTATTAACCGGAAACTTAGTACATGTGTGAATACATAGACAAACAGAGTGTCACTAGTATGCCTCTACTTGACTAGCTCGTTAATCAAAGATGGTTAAGTTTCCTAGCCAAAGACATGAGCTGTCATTTGATGAACGGGCTCACATCATTAGAGAATGATGTGATTGACTTGACCCATCCATTAGCGTAGCACTATGATCGTTTAGTTTATTGCTATTGCTTTCTCCATAACTTATACATGTTCGTATGACTATGAGATTATGCAACTCCCGAATACCGGAGGAACACTTAGTGTGCTATCAAACGTCACAACATAACTGGGTGATTATAAAGATGCTCTACAGTTGTCTCCGATGGTGTTTGTTGAGTTGGCATAGATCGAGATTAGGATTTGTCCCTCCGTGTATCGGAGAGGTATCTCTAGGCCCTCTCGGTAATGCACATCACTATAAGCCTTGCAAGCAATGTGACTAATGAGTTAGTTGCGGGATGTTGCATTAAGGAACAAGTAAAGAGACTTGCCGGTAACGAGATTGAACTAAGTATTGAGATACCGACGATCGAATCTTGGGCAAGTAACATACCGATGACAAAGGGAACAACGTATGTTGTTATGCGGTTTGATCGATAAAGATCTTTGTAGAATATGTAGGAACCAACATGAGCATCCAGGTTCCGCTATTGGTAATTGACCGGAGAAGAGTCTTGGTCATGTCTACATAGTTCTTGAACCCGTAGGGTCCGCATGCTTAACGTTCGATGACGATCAGTATTATGAGTTTATGTGTTTTGATGTACCAAAGGTAGTTCGGAGTCCCGGATGTGATTACGGACATGATGAGGAGGCTCAAAATGGTCGAGACATAAAGATTGATATATTGGACGATGTTATTCGAACACCGGATGAGTTCCGGGGTCACCGGATAAATATCGAAGTGCCAGGGGTTATTGGAAACCCCGGGGGGAACTAATGGGCCAACATGGGCCTTGTGTGAGAGAGAGGAGAGGGCCCTAGGGCTGGCCAGACGGCCCCCTTGAGGAGTCCGAATTGGACTAGGAGGGGGCGGCGCCCCCTTTGTCGGTGTCAAAACCGCCGGATCTCGGGTAGGGGGTCCCGAACTGTGTGTCTAAGGTCGATGGTAACAGGAGACAGGGGACACAATGTTTACCCAGGTTCGGGCCCTCTCAATGGAGGTAATACCCTACTTCCTGATTGATTGATCTTGATGAATATGAGTATTACAAGAGTTGATCTACCACGAGACCGTAATGGCCAAACCCTAAAAGTCTAACATGTCTGACTATGATTATCAGGATATATGTCTACGGACCTAGCCCTCCAGTTTATATAGACACTGGAGGGATCTAGGGTTACATAAGGTTGGTTACAGAGAAAGGGATCCTCATATTTGGTCGCCAAGCTTGCCTTCCACGCCAAGGAGATTCCCATTGCTACCTCTTGAGCACTGCGTTGGTTTTCCCTTAAAGAGGAAAGGGTGATGCAGTAAAGCAGCGTAAGTATTTCCCTCAGTTTTTGAGAACCAAGGCATCAATCCAGTAGGAGACCACGCGCGAGTCACCTCATACCTACACAAACAAATAAGAACCTCGCAACCAACGCGATAAACCAATCATACATAAAATAATTCAGAGAAGATTCAAATATTGTTCATAGATAGACTTGATCATAAACCCACAATTCATCGGATCTCGACAAACACACCGCAAAAGAAGATTACATCGAATAGATCTCCAAGAGAATCGAGGAGAACTTTGAATTGAGATCCAAAAAGAGAGAAAAAGCCATCTAGCTACTAGCTATGGACCCGAAGGTCTGAAGTAAACTACTCACACATCATCGGAGGGGCCATGGAGTTGATGTAGAGGCCCTCCGTGATCAATGCCCCCTCCAGCGGAGCTCCGGAAAAGGCCCCAAGATGGGATCTCTTGGGTACAGAAGGTTGTGGCGGTGGAAATAGGGTTTCGTGGTGCTCCCGGATGTTTGCGGGGTATATGGATATATATAGGAGGAAGAAGTAGGTCGGTGGAGCAACGAGGGGCCCACGAGGGTGGAGGGCACGCCTAGGGGGGTGGGCACTGCTTCCTCTTGAGCATTGCATTGGATTTCCCCGAAGAGGAGAGGATGATGCAGCAAAGTAGCGTAAGTATTTCCCTCAGTTTTTGAGAACCAAGGTATCAATCCAGTAGGAGGCTACGCGCGAGTCCCCTCGTACCTACACAAAAACAATAGCTCAACGCAACCAACGCGCTTAGGGGTTGTCAATCCCTTCACGGGACTTACGAAAGTGAGATCCGATAGAGATGATAATTTTTTTGGTATTTTTGGTATAGAGATGCAAAGTGAAAAGTAAAAGGCAAAGTAATAAGCAAAGCAATAATAAAGTGATCGAGATTGATATGATGAGAAAGAGACCCGGGGGCCATAGGTTTCACTAGTGGCTTCTCTCAAGAGCATAAGTATTCTACGGTGGGTGAACAAATTACTGTTGAGCAACTGACAGAATTGAGCATAGTTATGAGAATATCTAGGTTTGATCATGTATATAGGCATCACGTCCGAGACAAGTAGACCGGCTCCTGCCTGCATCTACTACTATTACTCTACTCATCGACCGCTATCCAGCATGCATCTAGAGTATTAAGTTAAAAACAGAGTAACACTTTAAGCAAGATGACATGATGTAGAGGGATAGTTTCATGCAATATGATAAAACCCCCATCTTGTTATCCTCGATGGCAACGATACAATACGTGCCTTGCTGCCCCTTCTGTCACTGGGAAATGACACCGCAAGATTGAACCCAAAGCTAAGCACTTTTCCCATGGCAAGAAAAACCAATCTAGTAGGCCAAACCAAACTGATAATTCGAAGAGACTTGCAAAGATAATCAATCATACATAAAAGAATTTAGAGAAGATTCACATATTATTCATAGATAGACTGGATCATAAACCCACAATTGATCGGTCTCAACAAACACACTGCAAAAAGAAGATTACATCAAATAGATCTTCACGAGAGAGGGGGAGAACATTGTATTGAGATCCAAAAAGAGAGAAGAAGCCATCTAGCTACTAACTATGGACCCGTAGGTCTGAAGTAAACTACTCACACTTCATCGGAGGGGCTTGGATGATGATGTAGAAGCCCTCCGTGATCAATGCCCCCTCCGGCGGAGCTCCGGAACAGGCCCTAAGATGTGATCTCGTGGATACACAGAAAGTTGCGGCGGTGGAATTAGGTTTTTGGATCCGTATCTGATCGTTTGGGGGTACATGGATATATATAGGAGGAAGAAGTACGTCGGTGGAGCAAGAGGGGGCCCACGAGGGTGGAGGGTGCGCTAGGGGGGGGGGCAGGCGCGCCCCCTACCTCGTGGCCTCCTGTTAATTGGCTTGACGTAGGGTCCAAGTCTCCTGAGTTGTATTCGGTGAGAAAATCACGTTCCCGAAGGTTTTATTCCGTTTGGACTCCGTTTGATATTCCTTTTCTTCGAAACCCTAAAACATGCAAAAACAGCAATTCTGGGCTGGGCGTCTGGTTAATAGGTTAGTCCCGAAAATAATATAGCATGGAGAAAAAGTTCCTAAAAGTGGACAATAAAGCCCAATAATGTCCAAAACAGTAGATAATATAGCATGGAGCAATCAAAAATTATAGATACGTTGGAGACGTATCAAGCATCCCCAAGCTTAATTCCTACTCGTCCTCGAGTAGGTAAATGATAAAAAACAGAATTTTTGATGCGGAGTGCTACTTGTAATAATTTCAATGTAAATCTTCTTAATTGTGGTATGAATATTCAGATTCAAAAGATTCAAGACAAAAGTTCTTATTGACATAAAAATAATAATACTTCAAGCATACTAACAAAACAATTATGTCTTCTCAAAATAACATGGCCAAAGAAAGCTATCCCTACAAAATCATATAGTCTGGCTATGCTCTATCTTCACTACACAAAGTATTTAAATCATGCACAACCCCAATGACAAGCCAAGCAATTGTTACATACTTATGACATTTTCAAAACTTTTTCGATCTTCACGCAATACATGAGCGTGAGCCATAGATATAGCACTATATGTGGAATAGAATGGTGGTCATGGAGAAGACAAAAAGAGGGGAGGATAGTCTCACATCAACTAGGCGTATCAACGAGCTATGGAGATGCCCATCAATAGATATCAATGTGAGTGAGTAGGGATTGCCATGCAACGGATGCACTAGAGCTATAAGTATATGAAAGCTCAACAAAAGAAACTAAGTGGGTGTGCATCCAACTCGCTTGCTCACGAAGACCTAGGGCATTTTAAGGAAGCCCATCTTTGGAATATACAAGCCAAGTTCTATAATGAAAAATTCCCACTATTATATGAAAGTGATAGAATGAGAGACTCTCTATCATGAAGATCATGGTGCTACTTTGAAGCACAAGTGTGGTAAAAGGATAGTAACATTGTCCCTTCTCTCTTTTTCTCTCATTTTTTGGGCCTTCTCTTTTTCTATGGCCTCTTTTTTTTCGTCCGGAGTCTCATCCCGACTTGTGGGGGAATCATAGTCTCCATCATCCTTTCCTCACTTGGGAGAATTCTCTAAAAATGATGATCATCACACTTTTTTTCTTACAACTCAACACTTACAACTCAATACTTAGAACAAAATATGACTCTATATGAATGCCTCCGGTGGTGTACCGGGATATGCAATGATCAAGAGTGACATGTATGAAAGAATTATGAACGGTGGCTTTGCCACAAATACGATGTCAACTACATGATCATGCTAGCAATATGACAATGATGGAGCGTGTCATAAAGAACGGAACGGTGGAAAGTTGCATGGCAATATATCTCGGAATGGCTATGGAAATGCCATGATAGGTAGGTATGGTGGCTGTTTTGAGGAAGGTATTTGGTGGGTGTATGATACTGGCGAAAAGTGCGCGGTATTAGAGAGGCTAGCAATGGTGGAAGGAAGGAAAGTGCGTATAATCCATGGACTCAACATTAGTCATAAAGAACTCATATACTTATTGCAAAAATCTAGAAGTTATCAAAGAAAAGTATTACGCGCATGCTCATAGGGGGATAAATTGGTAGGAAAAGACCATCGCTCGTCCCCGACCGCCACTCATAAGGAAGACAATCAATAAATAAATCATGCTCCGACTTCATCACATAACGGTTCACCATACGTGCATGCTACGGGAATCACAAACTTTAACACAAGCATTTCTCAAATTCACAACTACTCAACTAGCATGACTCTAATATCTCCATCCTCATATCTCAAAACAATTATCAAGCATCAATTTTTTCTTAGTATTCAACGCACTCAAAAGAAAGTTTTAGAAATCTTGAATACCAAGCATATTTATTATTAAGCAAATTACCATGCTATTAAGACTCTCAAAATAATCTAGGTGAATCATGAGAGATCAATAGTTTCTATTAAAAAAATCCACCACCGCGCTCTAAAAGATATATGTGAAGCACTAGAGCAAAATTATATAACTCAAAAGATATAAGTGAAGCACATAGAGTATTCTATCAAATTCCAAATTATGTATGGCTCTCTCAAAAGGTGTGTACAGCAAGGATGATTGTGGTAAACTAATAAGCAAAGACTCAAATCATAAAAGACGCTCCAAGCAAAACACATATCATGTGGTGAATAAAAATATAGCTCCAAGTAAAGTTACCGATAGAAGTGGACTAAAGAGGGGATACCTTCCGGGGCATCCCCAAGCTTTGGCTTTTAGGTGTCCTTAGATTATCTTGGGGGTGCCATGGGCATCCCCAAGCTTAGGCTCTTGCCACTCCTTGTTCCATAATCCATCAAATATTTACCCAAAACTTGAAAACTTCACAACACAAAACTTAAAGTAGAAAATCTCGTGAGCTCCTTTAGCGAAAGAAAATAAAAGACCACTTCAAGATACTGTAATGAAATCATTCTTTATTTATATTGGTGTTAAACCTACTGTATTCCAACTTCTCTATGGTTCATAAACTATTTTACTAGCCATAGATTCATCAAAAATAAGCAAACAACACACGAAAAACAGTATCTGTCAAAAACAGAATAGTCTGTAGTAATCTGTAGCTAGCGCAAGATCTGGAACCCCAAAAATTCTAAAATAAATTTCTGGACGTGAGGAATTTATCTATTAATCGTCTGCGAAAATAATTAACCAAATAGCACTCTCCAAAGAAAAATTACAGCAGTTCTCGTGAGCACTAAAGTTTCTGTTTTTTACAGCAAGTTCAATAAGACTTTCCCCAAGTCTTCCCAACGGTTCTACTTGGCACAAACACTTAATTAAACACAAAAAACACAACCAAAACAGAGTCTAAATAATTTATTTATTACTAAAAATGAGTAAAAAGCAAGGAATAAAAATAAAATTGGGTTGCCTCCCAACAAGCGCTATCGTTTAACGCCCCTAGCTAGGCATAACAAACAAGAATAAATCTATGTATTGCCATCTTTGGTAGGCAATCCATAAGTGGATCTCATGATAGATTCATATGGTCATTTTATTTTATTTCTAGGGAAGTGTTCCATGCCCTTTTTTAATGGAAATTGGAATCTAATATTCCCTTCCTTCATATCAATAATTGCACCAACCGTTCTAAGGAAAGGTCTACCAAGAATAATAGGGTAAGAAGGATTGCAATCTATATCAAGAACGATAAAATCTACAGGCACATAATTCCTATTTGCAACAATAATAACATCATTAATTCTTCCCATAGGTTTCTTAATAGTGGAATCCGCAAGATGCAAGTTTAGAGAGCAATCGTCAAAATTACGGAAATCTAGCAAATCACACAAAGTTTTGGGAATAGTAGAGACACTAGCACCCAAATCACACAAAGCATAAAACTAATGATCTTTAATTTTAATTTTAATAGTATTTTCCCACTCATCATAAAGTTTTCTAGGGATAGAAACTTCCAATTCAAGTTTTTCTTCATAAGATTGCATCAAGGCATCAATGATATGTTTAGTAAACGCTTTATTTTGACTATAAGCGTGAGGAGAATTTAGCACGGATTGAAATAGGGAAATACAATCAATCACAGAGCAATTTTCATAGTTAAATTCCTTGAAGTCCATAATAGTGGGTTTAGCAACATCTAGGGTTTTAATTTCTTTAATCCCACTTTTATCAAATTTAGCATCAAGATCAGAATTCTTGGAACGCCTTCTAGGTAAAGGTGGATCTTATTAAGTCCCATCATTATCAAGATTCATATTTCAAAACAAAGATTTAATAGGGGACACATCAATAACTTTTATATCTTCATCATTATTTTCATAGGAACTAGAAGAACACGCTTTTATAAAGGCATCTTTCTTAGCACGCATCCTAGCGGTTCTTTCTTTGCACTCGTCAATGGAAATTCTCATGGCTTTGAGAGACTCATTGATATCATGCTTAGGTGGAATAGATCTAAGTTTCAAATAATCAACATCAAGAGCAATTCTATCAACGTTCCTAGCCAAATCATCAATCTTAAGCAATTTTTCTTCAATCATAGCATTAAAATTCTTTTGCGAAGAAATAAATTCTTTAATATTAGATTCAAAATCAGAGGGCATCTTATTATAATTTCCATAAGAATTGTTGTAGGAATTACCATAATTATTAGAGGGATTACTAGGATAAGGCCTAGGATTGAAATTTCCTCTATACGCGTTGTTACCAAAATTGTTCCTACCAACAAAATTCACATCCATAGATTCATTATTATTCTCAATCAAAGTAGACAAGGGCATATCATTAGGATCAGAAGACACACTTTTATTAGCAAATAATTTCATAAGTTCATCCATCTTTCCACTCAAAACATTAATTTCTTCTATCGCATGCACCTTTTTATTAGTAGATCTTTCAGTATGCCATTGAGAATAATTAACCATAATATTATCTAGGGGTTTAGTAGCTTCTCCTAAGGTGATTTCCATAGAAGTGCCTCCCGCGGCTGAATCCAAAGGATTTCTAGAAGCAAAATTCAATCCGGCATAAATTTTTTGTATAATCATCCACGAATTTAAACCATGAGTAGGGCAATTACGTATCATTAATTTCATTCTCTCCCAAGCTTGTGCAACATGTTCATGATCAAGTTGCTTAAAATTCATAATATCATTTCTAAGAGAGATGATCTTAGCGAGAGGAAAATACTTAGAGATAAAAGCATCTTTGCACTTGTTCCATGAATCAATACTATTTTTAGGCAAAGATGAAAACCAAGCTTTAACACGGTCTCTAAGCGAAAATGGAAATAGCTTCAATTTAACAATATCATTATCGATATCTTTCTTCTTTTGCATGTCACACAAATCAGCGAAGCTATTAAGATGGGTAGCGGCATCTTCACTAGGAAGGCCGGAGAACGGATCTTTCATGAGAAGATTCAGCAAAGCATCATTAATTTCACAAGATTCAGCATCAGTAAGAGGAGCAATCGGAGTGCTAATAAAATCATTGTTGTTGGTATTGGTGAAGCCACACAATAGTATTATCTTGAGCCATCGCGACAAACAAGCAATCCAACACACGAGCAAACAAAAGGCAAACAGGCAAAAAGAGGCAAATAGAGAAAGAGAGGGAGGATAGAGAGAGAGAGAGGGCGAACAAAATGGCAAGGGTGAATTGGGGGGAGAGGAAAACGACAGGCAAATGGCAAATAATGTAATGCGGGAGATAGGGATTGTGATGGGTACTTGGTATGTTGACTTTTGCGCAGACTCCCCGGCAACGGCGCCAGAAATTCTTCTTGCTACCTCTTGAGCACTGTGTTGGATTTCCCCGAAGAGGAGAGGATGATGCAGCAAAGTAGCGTAAGTATTTCCCTCAGTTTTAGAGAACCAAGGTATCAATCCAGTAGGAGGCTACGCGCGAGTCCCTTGTACCTACACAAAAACAATAGCTCAACGCAACCAACGCGCTTAGGGGTTGTCAATCCCTTCACGGTCACTTACGAAAGTGAGATCTGATAGAGATGATAAATAATATTTTTTGTATTTTTGGTATAGAGATGCAAAGTGAAAAGTAAAAGGAAAAGTAATAAGCAAAGCAATAATAAAGTGATGGAGATTGATATGATGAGAAAGAGACCCCCGGGCCATAGGTTTCACTAGTGGCTTCTCTCAAAAGCATAAGTATTCTACGGTGGGTGAACAAATTACTATTGAGCAATTGACAGAATTGAGCATAGTTATGAGAATATCTAGGTATGATCATGTATATAGGCATCACGTCCGAGACAAGTAAACCGACTCCTGCCCGCATCTACTACTATTACTCCACTCATCGACCGGTATCCAGCATGCATCTAGAGTATTAAGTTAAAAACAGAGTAATGCTTTAAGCAAGATGACATGATGTAGAGGGATAGTTTCATGCAATATGATAAAACCCCCATCTTGTTATCCTCGATGGCAACGATACAATATGTGCTTTGCTTCCCCTTCTGTCACTAGGAAAGGACACCGCAAGATCGAACCCAAAGCTAAGCACTTTTCCCATGGCAAGAAAAACCAATCTAGTAGGCCAAACCAAACTGATAATTCGAAGAGACTTGCAAAGATAACCAATCATACATAAAAGAATTCAGAGAAGATTCAAATATTATTCATAGATAGACTGGATCATAAACCCACAATTCATCGGTCTCAACAAACACACCACAAAAAGAAGATTACATCGAATAGATCTCCACGAGAGAGGGGGAGAACATTGTATTGAGATCCAAAAAGAGAGAAGAAGCCATCTAGCTACTAACTATGGACCCGTAGGTCTGAAGTAAACTACTCACACTTCATCGGAGGGGCTTGGATGATGATGTAGAAGCCCTCCATGATCGATGCCCCCTCCGGTGGAGCTCCGGAACAGGCCCCAAGATGGGATCTCGTGGATACAGAAAGTTGCGGCGGTGGAATTATGTTTTTGGCTCCGTATCTGATCATTTGGGGGTACGTGGATATATATAGGAGGAAGAAGTATGTCGGTGGAGCAACAGGGGGCCCATGAGGGTGGAGGGCACGCCTAGGGGGGCAGGCGCGCCCCTACCTCGTGGCCTCCTGTTAATTTGCTTGACATAGGGTCCAAGTCTCCTGAGTTGTATTCGGTGAGAAAATCACGTTCCCGAAGGTCTCATTCCGTTTGGACTCCGTTTGATATTCCTTTTCTTCGAAACCCCAAAACAGGCAAAAAACAACAATTCTGGACTGGTCCTCTGGTTAATAGGTTAGTCCCAAAAATAATATAAAAGTGGATAATAAAGCCCGATAATGTCCAAAACAGTAGATAATATAGCATGGAGCAATCAAAAATTATAGATACGTTGGAGATGTATCAGGCATGCCCCCTGCCTTATGGCCTCCTCGATTGTTTCTTGACGTCCACTCCAAGTCTCCTGGATCACGTTTGTTCCAAAAATAACGCTCCCGAAGGTTTCATTCCGTTTGGGCTCCGTTTGATATTCCTTTTCGGCAAAACTCTAAAATAGGCAAAAAAACAGCAATTTGGGCTGGGCCTCCAGTTAATAGGTTAGTCCCCAAAATAATATAAAAGTGTAAAAATAAGCCCATTAACATCCAAAATAGATAATATAATAGCATGGAGCAATCAAAAATTATAGATACGTTGGAGACGTATCACCCATCCGGATATGGGTAGAGTCTTCGGTCTTTGTATCTTCACAGCCCATCAGTCCGGCCCATGTGTAATAGGTCGGACGTCCGAGGATCCCTTAGTCCATGACTCCCTCAATAGCCCCTGAACCAGGCTTTAATGATGAGGTGTCCGACGCGCGGATTGTCTTCGGCATTGCAAGGCGGGTTCCCCTTTCCGAATACTCCAAGATAGTCTTCGGACACAATGAACGTGTCCTGATCTACAACACAAGTACCACGCACAACCGCGGAGAGTATAATATATCACGAGTCCAATCCGACGACAACTTTTTGTAATGTGACATCACATTTGCCCGGTCATTATTTCAAACTGTTTCTTGTCCTGCCGTTCTATGTTTTGAGGCGCGGTTTTGATTGGCACGTCTTGCGAAATAGAGATCATGTCCCCTTATTGTGGGATTCTCATCAATACGGCCGTGGGTAACCCAACCCTTCCATTGGAATGATCCCTTCGGAACAGGCAGGTTTTCAGGCTTAGGAGGAGGCGTTCGATATCCATTGCCTTTATAAAGGGGCGAAGGGCCATCTTATTTTACGCCGACCCTTTCCTCAGCCCTTCCAACTTTGAGTTCTAGCACCCAAGGTTCGACTTCATTGCTTCAAGCTGCCCAATCATGTCCGGACCCAGCCCACAGGGCCGATGGGTGGCTTCCTCTGTTATAGAGGAGGACATTGTGAAGCTTCGTGCGACCAGATACCTGACCGCGGAGATCCCCCACAGGCTTCCTGCTCGAGGACAGGTTATTCCTACTCCCAGATCCGGTGAGAGGGTCGTATTCACCTCCCACTTCCTGCGAGGGCTATGATTCACTCTTCATCTCTTCGTCCGGGGGCTCATGTTTTACTACGGACTAGATTCTTTCCTTCACATCTCGACATTCATTATCGCGTGCGAGTCCTTTCTCCGTATTCCCCCACACTTCGGCTTATGGCTCAAGACCTTTAGTGTAAAGCCGAAGGTAGTCGACGGGGAACAAGAGGAGTGTAGAGGTGCTACAGTGAGCAAGCTTACCTATGCTCCCTGGCCAAAAGGCTCTTTCACCGAAACTCCCAACCTATGGCAGCGGGAGTGGTTTTGCGTCACTGAACCCCACGGTACCACGTGGGCGGCTATATATACCCGTGTTTCGGTCTGGCTCTCCGTTACAGCTTGCATCATGGATTAATACGGGGCTGGACTGGGGATCAATTGATGAAGTGCAGACTCTACAGAGCCGCATCCATAGCCTCCTTGAGAAGGACGTCTGTCTTATCAACGTGGTTCAAGTAATGCTGGTCCGCCGGGTTCTACCGTGCCAGCGACGGCCTCTTTGTATGTGGGAGTTTAATCCGGAAGGACCACGGACCCTCCAAGACTTCTTCGGTACTACGCACAAAGGAATGTGGAAGTTGTTTTTCAGGAAACGAAAACAGTGGCCGGACACCACCGAGGACATCGGCCTCGACCGCTGTAGGATCGAAAGTATGTCTAGAGGGGGGGGTGATTAGACTACTTGACCAAATAAAAATCTAGCCTTTTCCCAATTTTAATTCTTGGCAGATTTTAGCAACTTAGCGCAAGTCAAGCAATTGACCTACACATGCGATTCTAAGAGTATAGCAGCGGAAAGTAAAACAATTGCATATGAAGGTAAAGGGAGGAGTTTGGAGGGAGCAAACGCAATGTAGACACAGAGATTTTTGGCGTGGTTCCGATAGGTGGTGCTATCGTACATCCCTAGAGCGGCGAGTGTTCGCTACGGCGGCAACAGGGGAGCAGATTGCCATTGACGATGGTGGAGACCAGCGGCAGGAGGTCGCTGGCGGCGAGAGGACGAACCGGAGACCCGAAGAGGCAGAGCAGGTTACGCGCGGGTGAAGGGTTTCGGAAAAATTTCCAAATTTTGACCCGTCTGTATATATAACCTGACCCTGTCGGTGTGACCGAGTGGAACAACTCGGTGGCACCGAGATGCAGAACTGCAAGCGGTTACTGCAACTCGGTGTGACCGAAGCGTTCTAATTGGTTGCACCGAGATTGAAAACCTATATCAACTTAGTGATCTCGGTGTGATTGAAATGGATGACTTGGTCATACCAAAATGCACAAAGAGGTTTTGGAAGTTTAAGTCTATGACGAATCGAGGACTCCGAGTGCTCCTCACACAGAGTGGTTCGAATCTGACTTGATCAAACTTTGTGATGTAGCATGAATAGAGTTTGAGACGAGGAAAGCTTAGATAGCTAGAGGGAGTTCTTAGGCATTCTTGTCCATCCATTTGGCAAAAGAGAAAAAGCCAAACGGTCAAAGCAACACATGGATGTCCTCGAATGAGTAAAATATGCATCCAACATGCTCACACAATAAGATGTCAAATGAAATATGTGACAAAGCATGCACATTAACTCTAGCATCTATCAAGCAATTTGACGATGACTAGGTCATCTATATATGAGTATATTGACTTAGGAGTCAAATGAGAACATTTGATCGTAGGTCATACTCATCGTTTAAGCACAAGTGGGGTTGCCACCTTTACATAAAGCATTGTTGTGTTCACACCATTAGAGTTGCTTTAGCTCAATTGATTGGAGTAAAGCTTCCCTAGATGTGATATCCCCCATAAGAGGGATGAACTAACCTTGGGTTTTGTTGATGATGACTTCATGTAGGTGTTGAAGATGTAGATGCTCAATGTTGATGTAGATCTTTTGGAGCAATCCTTTGGAGTGAGTTGCACTTTCAATACCTACACGGGTTAGTCCCACAAGGAACAAACAAGGATATCCATAGACATAGAGTGATGTTCACATGGGATGATGTCCATGAAAGCATTAGGTTACCTTGTCCCTTGTCTTACCAACAAGAGGGTTTGTGACTCCTTGAACTAGTGCAAGATATGGAAGTTGTTTGCACTTGTCCTCGCCAAAATGATATGAGTGAAGTATGTTGGAGGAATCACCCTCAAGAACTCTCTAGTTCTTCTTCTTCAGGATCCACACCATCTTGATGGGAATCATTGGAGTTGTAGTCATACTTGATGAAGTAGAACTTGATGTAGTCTTGGGAACCCACTTGACCAAGGCCTTAGGTGCTTCTTCAAATGCATCAATCTCCTCTTGAAGCATGTCCTTGCCTTTTAGCTTGTGGTCTTGTGGTGGAAGATCATCTTGAGCTTGTGTTCCTTGAAAAGAAGTAGGATCATACTTCTCTTGTTGAGGAACAAACTTCGTCTTGGGGTATTGATCTTCTTCCCACTCAACTCCATTGGCATTGAACTTTCGTTCAAAACCTACACCTTGATTCTTCCGGTGTCTTCCTTGCTTGCGTACAATTTCCTCGAATTGCTTACTCCCGGCAAGGTTCTTGTAAACACCTTTCTCTATAATTCCCTTCAATAAGCTATTTTCTTGCTCAAGTGTAACTTGGCTAAGAGAATCATTAGTGGAATCAAGAGAACTACTAGAAGCAACAATATTGGATTTAGCATGATTGTTCTTACTACTAGAAGAAGAATCTTTCTTACTCTTGTTGATAGTTTTAACTTGTGGCATGTAAGTAGACAAGAGTAAACGCTTGGCAATGTAAGAAGAACTTTTCTTGCGAAGATCATCATTGATTGCTTTTAAGAACTCATGCTCTTGCTCAAGGTTGAGTTTTTCAAAGTGTAGCTTCTCATGAGTCTTTAAAAGTTCTCGATGATCTTCCAAGGTAGTTTCATGAGTTAACTTAAGAGTGTTTAGTTCTTTAGTTAGACGCTCAATCTTCTTCTTCTTATCATCATCATTAGTTTTATCTTTATTATTATCATTAATAGCAAGTTCATCATAGTTTTCATAACTAGAGTTGTCAACAAGTAAATCATCATCTCCTAGCAAATCATCTTCATCACTATTGAAATCCACATACTCGGGGTGTGTTACCTTTGGACCTTTAGCCATGAAGCATCTTCCAATTCATTCATTTGGTGAGTCAAATATGTCATAGGAGTCGGTTGACACAAGTGCTAGACCAGTAACACCTTCATCTTGAGTATATTCAGAGTCGGAGTGATTGTCGGAGTCGGAGCCGGATACCCATTCAGCAACATGAGCTTGATGTCTTCTTTTTGTGTAGCTCTTTGATGATTTGTCCTTCCTCTCCAAATCCTTGCTTCTTCGAGAGGGTCTTCATTCATAACGATCATCTCTACTCCTTCTCTCTCTTGGCGGTGATTCTTCTCTCCTACTTCTTATTTTGGAAGAATCTTCTCTTCTTTTGTAAGGAGTCGTACACTCATTTTAATAGTGTCCGGGTCTTCCACAATTGTAGCAGTTATGCTCATGACTAGAAGATCTTTTGTCATTGTAGGACCTTGACTTGGAACTTCTTTCCTTGCTTCTACTCTTATAGAACTTGTTTAAGTTCTTCACCATTAGGCTCAATTCTTCATTGAAGATTTTCTTCTCATTTGATGATGTGGGGGCATCACATGAGGCTTTGTAGGCACCACTTGACTTGTTGTGGAGCTCTTCCTTATCCTTGAGTGACATCTCATGAGCAACAATTCTTCCAATGACTTCCGTTGTCTTGAGATCTTTGTAGTTGGGCATCATTTGGATCAATGTGCACACGGTATCATATTTTCCATACAAGGCTCTTATGATCTTCTTGATGATGAATCTATCGGTCATCTCTTCACTTCCTAAGATGGCAATATCATTTGTAATGAGAGCAAGCCTAGAGTACATTTCAGCGACACCTTCACCATCCTTCATTTTGAACTTGTCAAGTTGACTTTGAAGCACATCCAATTTGGATTCCTTGACGAAGTCGATACCTTCGTGCATATCAATCAAAGTATCCCAAATTTCCTTTGCATTCTCAAGACGGCTGATTTTGTTGAATTCTTCGGGGTACAATCCGTTGAAGAGAATATCACAAGCTTGAGCATTGTATTGCAGCATCTTCAACTCTTCCGTGGTAGCTTCACAGTTCGGTTCTCTCCCATCAAATAATTCACCTTGCAAGCCAATACACACAATAGCCCAAACGGTGGGGTTATGTCCAAGAATATGCATTTTCATCTTATGCTTCCAACTAGCAAAATTAGTACCATCAAAGTAAGGACCTCTATGGTGGTAATTTCCCTCGCTAGACGCCATACTCTCCTAGGTTGTGAAACCAAGGCTATGACCACCAAAAGCTATGGAAATCAAAGCAAATGGAGACCAAAGCTCTGATACCACTTGTAGGATCCAAAGTATGTCTAGAGGGGGGGGGGTGTGATTAGACTACTTGACCAAATAAAAATCTAGTCTTTTCCCAATTTTAATTCTTGGCAAAATTTAGAAACTTAGCACAACTCAAGCAATCAACCGACACATGCAATTCTAAGAGTATAGCAGCAGAAAGTAAAACAATTGCATATGAAGGTAAAGGGAGGAGTTTGGAGGGAGAAAACGCAATGTAGACATGGAGATTTTTGGCGTGGTTCCGATAGGTGGTGCTATCGTACATCCACGTTGATGGAGACTTCAACCCACGAAGGGTAACGGTTGCGCGAGTCCACGGAGGGCTCCACCCACGAAGTGTCCACGAAGAAGCAACCTTGTCTATCGCACCATGGTAGTCGCCCATGAAGGACTTGCCTCACTAGGGTAGATCTTCACGAAGTAGGTGATCTCCTTGCCCTTACAAACTCCTTGGTTCAACTCCACAATCTTGACGGAGGCTCCCAAGTGACACCTAACCAATCTAGGAGAGACCACTCTCCAAGAGGTAACAAATGGTGTGTTGATGATGAACTCCTTGCTCTTGTGCTTCAAATTATAGTCTCCCCAACACTCAACTCTCTCTCATAGGATAGGATTTGGTGGAAAGATGATTTGAGTGGAAAGCAACTTGGGGAAGGCTAGAGATCAAGATTTATGTGGTTGGAATGGAATATCTTGACCTCAACACAAGTGTAGGTGGTTCTCTCTCAAAAAATGCATGTTGGAAGTGTAGGCATGTTCTGATGGCTCTCTCCACGAATGAAGAGTGGGTGGAGGGGGTATATATAGCCTCCACACAAAATCTAACCATTACACACAATTTACCAAACTCGATGGGACTGAATCGTGAAACTCGGTCAGACCGATTTAGTTCATAATGTGACCGTTAGGATTTTGACCGACATGTCAACTCGGTGAGACCGATTTTGTTAGGGTTAGGGCATAAAATCTCGGTGAGACCTATTACACAAACTCGGTGGGACCAATTTTGGTAATAGACAAATAGAGAGTTGGTCAGGCAAACTCGGTGGGACCAATTCGCTCATCTCGGTTGTACCAAAACGTTACGAAAGGGAAACAAAGAGTTTGCATTGCAATCTCGGTGGGACCGATCGCTCATCTCGGTTTGACCGAAACATTACGAAAGGAAACAGAGAGATTACAATCCCATCTCAGTGAGATCGAGATCCCTATCGGTAAGACTGAAAAGACTAGGGTTTCTGGCAGTGGCTCTGTCAACTGAAGTCGGTGGCGCCGGATAGACAGTTTCGGTGGGGCCAAGTTTGACTTTTGGTTTGGGACATATGTGAATGTGAGAAAGTAGTTCAAGGTTTTTGGAGCATATCACTAAGCACTTTGAGCAAGAAACTCATTAAGCAACACCTCACCCCCTCTTGATAGTATTGGCTTTTCCTCTGGACTCAATGTGATCTTGGATCACTTAAAATGAAAAAAATGTAGAGTCCTGAGCTTTGAGCTTGAGCCAATCCTTTGTCCTTAGCATTTTGAGGGGTCCACATTTCTCATCCTTGCTATGCCAATCGTTGAGCTTTCCTTAAATGTTTATCTTGAAGTAGCATTAGCTCAATGAGCTATATGTTGTTAGGAATTACCAAAACCACCCAGGGATAGTTGCACTTTCAACCGCAACCATCCAGATACCTCGGTAAGCGCTTGACTCCTGAACAATTTCTAGCTATGCGTGTCGTAATGCGATACTAATCACACTATCTTCTTCCAGGGCTGGATAAGGAAAGCAGAGCGAATTAGGTGTTCGACCCCCCTTCTCGAAGACTCAGCGGGCCTGTATTAATAAGGATGCTGGCCCCGGCACCGTACCAGTTGCCTATGAAGGAGGACAAGACGGAGAGCGGGAGGACCGAAGGTGGCCTCCATCCCGAAGGTATATTAGACGCTGTGTCCGGGGAGATCAAAATCCCATCGCCTGGAGACAAAGGTAAAGGAGAAGCCAACATCCCTTCTCCTCATGGTAAGAAAAGGGCCGCCTCCGAAGGTCGGGAGGAAAAGGCTCCTAAGCGAGGCAAAATGCACCTGTCAGGCGGCTCGGTCTTGGAGGACGATGTCATCGCGCAGTCCCACAGCGAGGACCAGACTTTAGCCAAATCGTAAGTTAACAAGGGTGTTTTAAACATATTTCGTTCCTCTCCTGTGACCAAGGTAACATCTAGAATATATGTTTTTGCAGCTCAGCCCACAGTCTTCTTCAACAATCTTCTTCCTCGGGGGATCTCCTCCCGGAGATGATGCAAAGTGAGACGCCTCCACCAGTCTCCTCGCCCAATAGGGCGGACGACTTCGAGGTGTCGTCCCGGAGGGTCTCTCCTGATCAACAAGTGGTGCAGGGGATGATGAAGACACTACCCGAAGGTGATACTTCGGTAGCCCAGGGCCCGGGGGCCAACAATAAAGGCCCCAGGCTGTCCGGCTTACAGCCGGAGCCAACTCCAGGGACGGATAAATGGATCCTTTCGAAGGGAGGTTTTACTGCTAGCAGCTTCCGGAGATCTAGAAGCGCCGGATATATTGACGAACATGCTGCGATAGGTGTCCGTCTTAGAGGACCATCATACCTTGATGGGTACGGTGGCTGAAAAGGTTCTGTCCACGAAAAGCAGATTGAATGAGGCCTTCACGAGCCTGCTAAGAGGTTTCGAGGTTTGTACTATAATGTTTTCGATTGTGTTTTATTCACAAAATGCTCCTGTGTATAGATAGTAGCCCCTGAGACTCTGATTGGCTTACAAAGGGAGGCGATCAGAGGATCAAAAAGATATGCCCAGGAAATAATCTGACTAATTGGAACACAGGCTGTTACCTCCCTGGCTACTACCTGAACCACAGAGGTTGCAGATCTGCAGCGGAAGATTGATGAGGCGGATGACAGCATCACACTTATCAACAGGCGGCTTGACGAGGCGCAAGGTATGTTTCTGGGGTAGTCAGTATATGTATGTATGATAACATGAGCATGAAGCTAGAATTGTATACTAAGACACACATAACTGCAGATGGTGCTGCCGTGATGGAGGTCCTTCGGGCTGAACTTGCCCTTGCCAAGGAGCAAGTCCGGATGAGTAATTTGGCTGCCAATAAGGCAGCTGATGAGCTGAAAACCAAACAGCCTGTTCGGCGCCAGTGTGAGGAGAGAATTTCTATCATGGCGCGCGAGCTAGAGAAAACAACTGTCCAGTGCGAATTCCTCAAGAGGGATAACAAAGCCAAAGCGGCCGATCTTGACAAGGCCTTACAAGAGGCGAGAGAAGCACGGTCTGAGTCTAGAGCGGATCGGGAAGAGATCCGACAATTTGGGGACATAGTGGATGGTAAGCCTTTCTTATTACAAACGAAATTTGGTGATCAGAAGTATTCCCTGCTTAATCAAATGTGGAGCTCTCCGACGCATTCTTGGACCTGCCGAAGAGCGCCTCCGATGCGGCGCAATTTTACCAAGTGCAGGAAGGGTGTGCAATAGAGAAACTTTTTTGGTCACAATTCGGCGTGCCAAAGCGTCCGCTATTACTGAACGAACAAATGGCCTAGTGGGCCGATCTCCATAGGATATCCGGTTCTGCCATGAAGGACGTCATAGTCTGTCTGTGGCCTACTGAGCCAATTCCGAATAGTTATTTCGGTTTGGTGCAGCGACTTGTTGATGTGGTGCCACATATCGACGCCATTAAGCGTTCAACATGCATTGAAGGTGCATGGATGGCCTTTGCCCGCGTCAATACATACTGGACGAAGATGAAGTCCACCGACATTGCGGCGAAGAGTCCACCTAAGGGCAAGGACCATCATGCACCAGAGCATTATTTCGAGGACGTCTTAGAGGGTGCCCACTTGATAGAGGGTCAGTGCTCGAAATGCATGATATTTGAATGAAATGTGTTGAAATTGTAAACGACAATATTATGATAATATTATGATATTCGGTTAAAAGCTAGGTTCCTCCTGTGTGGCCGTTTTCGTATAATCTGAAAGTTTTCCAGTCGTTGGCTTCAGCCCCCTCGTAGAAAATACGGGGGTGTTCGGAAAAGAACTTGATCACTCTTAACCCAACGTCTTGGTCCATGAAGGAGGTGTCAATGCGGCGAACTAGGCAATCAGACTATAGGGCGTTAACACTTTCACTTAGCCATAGGAGTTTTATGGTGGGTCTACGATATAGACCCTGGTATGTACACGGTTACCCCAATATGGTGCGTTACATGTATGACCTGAAGAAAGGTCCTTCGTGTAATACGGAGGGAATCGCTAAAGATTCCGATAAGTCATCGAGTGGTTGACCAGCTCTCGCCGCATCATGACAGTCAGTTTTCGGCTTTCTCTACTGAGGTGTTTGACCGGATGAACCGGAAACACAATCGCAGTAGTTCTCCCTTTACTACCCTAGCCGATAGAGCGGAACGTAAGGTAGTAAGCATAGGAGCCAGGCAACCCAACTATTGACCCAAGACATGATTCGGAGCTAATGCATATAAGGCCAAACTCGCGACGCCGAAGTATGCTGTAAAGCTGTTCGGACTTGTTGGCAACTCTTTTTGTTCCCATCCCGAGCCCCTGGCAAGTTATGTCGGGGTGCGTGTGTGAAATAACCAGAGGAGCAAAATTCAGTTCTTTAGAGGAAAGTGAATACTGGATACAGATTATGTTCACTGGAACCTAAGTGATATGCCAATCGTAGTTTTGTATATAATAACGCCACAACCCCGGCTATTTGACATGCCAGGGGTTAAGGGCAGAGGAAGAAGGCACTTTACAGGCTCGCAAGATAGAGAGCGCGGTCTACAAAAAGTTGTTTTGGACCTCCCATCGCACGTCTGCGCCGCCTTTCCTCGATGAAGGGGCTCCTTACAAGGAGTAGCCTTTGGGTGAATGTACAAACCTGAACTCCGATAGAGTCGGTGAGATGACCAGCCTGTGAGTCACCTGTGGTAAAGGATAATGAAAAAGAAAGAGTAGTTAGAAAATAAAAAAAAGAAGGAGGTTATGGAAGTACTTGTAAGACCGTCCGTATTGTGCTTCCGCCGATGCCCATTGTATTTTAAGTGCATAGTTATGTATGCGCGGTACAGATTTCGCGGGTGTATGAGGCGGGTGGCGGAAGCCGAACTGCTAGTCCCGCTCCAAAATTGGTCGGTCCTGCTGAATGGAGACCGGCGGCTTAATGGCCGACAAGGCATGCGGTTTAATAAGACCGCTTTGTACTTCAGCCGAAGTAACCGTAGTATGATCCTCGGTCCACATGGAGTGCTTCTCATGCTCCCCTATAGAGGTGTGTGTCACGTATACCATGTTCACTGATTTTACTTCGGGGGGAAATTGCTTCTGACCCCCGGTATTTGGTTGGTGAGTCTCTTCGTCATCGCTATCATCGGGCGGCCTCTTCCCCTTGTGTTCGGCGTTGACCTTGCCGGCCTGCTTGAAGACCCAATAGCTTCTGTTGGTGTGATTAGCTGGTTTATCGGGGTTGCCATGAATCTGGTAGGGCCAATCCAGTATCTTGTCTAAATTGGATGGTCCATCTCTATTTACCTTGAATGGATTTTTCCGTTGACCGGGTTTGAGGCCGTTGAATCCGGCATTGACCGCTGTGTCGCGCGTTCTTTCATTATCATTGCGACGTTTGTGTTTGCTGCATCGTGGTTTGCCATTGCTGTCTCGGACTTCGGAAGTGCCCGGATCGCTGGCGCTGTTGCTTCTACGAGCGAGCCAGCTGTCTTCTCCCGTGCAAAAGTGGGTTATTAGAGCGGTAAGGGCTGACATGGATTTTGGTTTTTCTTGACCGATGTGGCGGGCGAGCCACTCGTCCCGGACGCTGTGTTTGAAGGCCGCTAGGGCTTCCGCGTCCGGACAGTCGACGATTTGGTTCTTTTAAACTAAGAACCTAGTCCAGAGCTTCCTGGCTAACTCTCCGGGCTGCTAGACGATGTGACTTAAGTCATCGGCATCTGGTGGCCGGACATATGTACCGTGGAAGTTGTCGCAAAAGGCGTCTTCCAAATTCTCCCAACTGCCAATAGAGTTTTCAAGCAGACTGTTTAACTAGTGCCGAGCTGGCCCTTTGAGTTTTAGTGGGAGGTATTTGATGGCATGAAGGTCATCTCCGCGGGCCATGTGGATATGGAGAAGGAAATCCTCGATGCATACCGCGAGATCAATTTTTTCATCATATGTTTCGATATTCATGGGTTTAAACCCTTCTGGGAATTCGTGCTCCATTACTTCGTCTATAAAGCAAAGAGGGTGTGCGGTGCCTCTATATTGGGCCACATTGCGACGTAGCTCCGATGGAGTCCGTCTGCAGTTTTCGGCCAGGGTGTGACTAGGCTTGTCATGTCCGAATAGATAGCCATCGTCATGTGGTGGGGCACGTCCTCGCGATCCATAGATCGATCTGGTATGTCCTTCTCTATTGTCCAGGTCCTGCCGATGGTCATATGTGTGACCACAAGCTGTGTTGTCTCTGCCTTTACGGTGAGGTGGGGCGGTCTGGTGTTCGACTTGAGTTGCCGCTTTGTCCCGACCGCATGGTGGTCGGTTAGCCGCATTGTGCGGTGATGGTATGGGCTCCGGCGCCTCATCATCGAACTGAGGTAGCAATTTGCGCTTCGGGTAAATTTTGGCTGGGCGCTTGGGGCCGTATTCTTCGGTTGCTGATAACCCACAAGTATAGGGCACCGCAACAGTTTTCGAGGGTAGCGTATTCAACCCAAATTTATTGATTCAACACAAGGGGAGCCAAAGAATACTCTGAAGTATTAGCAGCTGAGTTGTCAATTCAACCACACCTGGAAACTTAGTATCTGTAGCAAAGTGTTTAGTAGCAAAGTAATATGATAGTAGTGGTAACGGTAGCAAAAGGTAACAGTAGTAAAATTAATGTTTTTGGTATTTTGTAGTGATGATAGCAATAGCAACGGAAAAGTAAATAAGCGAAGATCAATATATGGAAAGCTCGTAGGCAATGGATCAGTGATGGAGAATTATGCCGGATGCGGTTCATCATGTAACAGTCATAACCTAGGGTGACACAGAACTAGCTCCAGTTCATTGATATAATGTAGGCATGTATTCCGAACATAGTCATACGTGCTTATGGAAAAGAACTTGCATGCCATCTTTTGTCCTACCCTCCCGTGGCAGCAGGGTCCTTACAGAAACTAAGGGATATTAAGGCCTCCTTTTAATAGAGTACCGGAACAAAGCATTAACACATAGTGAATACATGAACTCCTCAAACTACAGTCATCACCGGTAAGTATCCCGATTATTGTCACTTCGGGGTTAACGGATCATAACACATAATATGTGACTATAGACTTGCAAGATAGGATCAAGAATTCTCATATATCGATGAAAACATAATAGGTTCAGATCTGAAATCATGGCACTCGGGCCCTAGTGACAAGCATTAAGCATAGCAAAGTCATGGCAACATCAATCTCAGAACATAGTGGATACTAGGGATCAAACCCTAACAAAACTAACTCGATTACATGATAGATCCCATCCAACCCATCCCCGTCCAGCAAGCCTATGATGGAATTACTCATGCACGGCGGTGAGCATCATGAAATTGGTGATGGAGGATGGTTGATGATGACGATGGTGACGGATTCCCCTCTCTAGAGCCCCGAACGGATTCCACATCAGCCCTCCCGAGAGGTTTTAGGGCTTGGCGGCGGCTCCGTATTGTAAAACGCGATGAATCCTTCTCTCTGATTTTTTTCTCCCTCAAACACAACATATAGAGTTGGAGTTGGAGTCGGAGGAGCTCCAGGGGCCCACGAGGTAGGGGGCGCGCCCCCCACCCTCGTGGATAGGTGGTGGGCCCCCTGGCCTTCATCTTTTGCAGGTATTTTTTATATTTTCCAAAAAGTTGCTCCATGAAGTTTCAGGTCATTCCGAGAACGTTTGTTTCTGCACATAAATAACACCATGGTAATTCTGCTGAAAACAACGTCAGTCCGGGTTAGTTCCATTCAAATCATGCAAGTTAGAGTCCAAAACAAGGGCAAAAGTGTTTGGAAAAGTAGATACAATGGAGACGTATCAACTCCCCAAGCTTAAACCTTTGCTTGTCCTCAAGCAATTCAGTTGACAAACTGAAAGTGATAAAGAAAAACTTTTACAAACTCTGTTTGCTCTTGTTGTTGTAAATATGTAAAGCCAACATTCAAGTTTTCAGCAAAGATTATAACTAACCACATTCGCAATAACTTTCGGGTCTCAAGTTTACTCATATCAATGGCATAATCAACTAGCGAGCAATAATAATAAATCTCGGATGACAACCTTTCTCAAAACAATCATAATATGATATAACAAGATGGTATCTCGCTAGCCCTTTTTGAGACCGCAAAACATAAATGCAGAGCACCTTTAAAGATCAAGGACTGACTAGACATTATAATTCATGGTAAAACAGATCCAGTCAAGTCATACTCAATGTAAACTAACAATAATGAATGCAAATGACAGCAGTGCTCTCCAACTGGTGCTTTTTAATAAGAGGATGATGACTCAACATAAAAGTAAATAGATAGGCCCTTCGCAGAGGGAAGCAGGGATTTGTAGAGGTGCCAGAGCTCGGTTTTGAAATAGAGGTGAATAATATTTTGAGCGGTATACTTTCATTGTCAACATAACAACCAAGAGATGGCGATATCTTCCATGCTACACACATTATAGGCAGTTCCCAAACAGTATGGTAAAGTTTATACCTCCCTTCCACCAACAAGCATCAATCCATGGCTTGCTCGAAACAATGAGTGCCTCCAACTAACAAGAGTCCCAGGGGGAGTTTTGTTTGCAATTATTTTGATTTAGTTTGCATAAAGCATGGGACTGGGCATCCCGGTGACCAGCCATTTTCTTGTGAGTGAGGAGCGGAGTCCACTCCTCTTGAGAATAACCCACCTAACATGGAAGATACGGACATCCCTAGTTGATACATGAGCTATTCGAGCATACAAAACAGGATATTTATTTGAAGGTTTAGAGTTTGGCACATACAAATTTACTTGGGACGGAAGGTAGATACCGTATATAGGTAGGTATGGTGGACTCATATGGAGTAACTTTGGGGTTTATGGGATTGGATGCACAAGCAGTATTCCCGCTTAGTACAGGTGAAGGCTAGCAAAAGACTGGGAAGCGACCAGCTAGAGAGCGACAACAGTCATGAACATGCATTAAAATTAATCAACACCGAATGCAAGCATGAGTAGGATATAATCCACCATGAACATAAATATCGTGAAGGCTATGTTGATTTTGTTTCAACTACATGCGTGAACATGTGCCAAGTCAAGTCACTTAAATCATTCAGAGGAGGATACCACCCTATCATACCACATCATAACCATTTCAATAGCATGTTGGCACGCAAGGTAAACCATTATAACTCATTGCTAATCAAGCATGGCTCAAGAACTATGATCTCTAGTTGTCATTGCAAACATGTTTATTCATAATAGGTCGATTTCATACCAACCTTTCTCATATTTACAAAAACAAAAGAGGTCGAGTCCATACCAGCCTTTCTCATCTCAGTCAGTCAATCATATATCGTCATAATTGCCTTTCACTTGCACGACCGAACGATGTGAATAATAATAATTGTGCACGTGCATTGGACTAAGCTGGAATCTGCAAGCATTCAATAAACAGGAGAAGACAAGGCAATATGGGCTCTTTTGTCAGATCAACAATAATGCATATAAGAGCCACTTCAACAATTTAATCATGGTCTTCTCCTATCGACCCCCAAAGAAAACAAAATAAATAAAACTATTTACACGGGAAAGCTCCCAATAAGCAGAAAGAAGAACAGGAAATATTTTTGGGTTTTCTTTTTAGTTACTACTACAAGCATGGAAAGTAAACTAATTAAAAGCTACAACTAATTTTTTTGTTGGTTTTTTCTTAAGGTTTATTAAACACACAAGAAGAAAGCATAAAGAGGGAAATAAACTAGCATGGATGATACAATGAAAAAGTATGAGCACCGACATCTAGCAATGAGTGTGTAAACATAAATGTAATGTCGGAGGGAAATACGTACTCCCCCAAGCTTAGGCTTTTGGCCTAAGTTGGTCTATGGCCATGGTTGGCCTGGCGGATATCCATAATAGTAGTTGGGGTCATACTGCGAAGTAGAAGAAGACTCCGATTGCCACTGGTTGGCAATCATCTCCGGATCCCACTGGTAATTATACTTTCATGAAGGATCAACTTGTGGTTCCAGCTCTGGCTCCATGGCTGGTGCAGGGTTCCGGTAGGCGTGAATAGCCTCTAACGGAACAAGGTACTGGCCTGCAGATAAATCAAAGAAAGAAGGAGCAGGCAGGGTAATAGTCTCAGGATGATGTTTATCAAACAACAATTTGTATTTAAGCTCTCCTTCCCTATTCTTAACAATGAAATCATGTGCCACCATACTCTTATAATCTAAATAAACACGGGGCAACACTTTTTCTTCCTTCTCATAGTGCCTAATAGGTATGTTAAAATGTGCAGCTAGGCGTGAAGCATAGATGCCTCCAAAGATGGGGCCCTTTGTACGGTTCAGACTTAACCGCTTAGCAATAATGCCGCCCTTACTAATAGAGTTATCACCAAATAAACCATGGAGCAAAATAATAATATCAGGGATACTAAGGGTTCCACAGTTTCCGCGACCAATTAAACAACGACTAGCAAATAATGCAAAATAGCGTAAAACCGGAAAATGTATGCTAGTGATTCGTGCATCGGAAACCTCCCTTGTTTCCCCTACACTGATAGTATCAATAAACCCATCCACATCCTCGCGATGTGGTTCCTCTGTCTTGCCCTCAAAAGGGATTAAACAAACCCGACAAAAATCATAAAGTGACATCTCCTTATGCTCATCATATAAATGAAACTCCACCGTAGGTGGTGAGCTCCTAGAATGGAAATGAAAGTTTTGCACAAAGATATTTGTGAGTAAGAGATACTGATCGCGTTGGTCGTGGAGGAAAGCGGTGAGGCCTGCATTCTTAGCCAATTCATAAAAATCTTCATAAATCCCGACTGCTCTCAAGAAATCATCAGAAGGCCATTCACACGACCGAACCTCCGCGGTGCGAGGCAAATTATACTTAGGCTTCTGTGCCTTTTCCTTCGAGCTTCGGCTCGATGAGCCCCTCAAAAGTCTCTTCATCATTTTCTGAAAAATTCTGAAATTTTTAGTAACTTCAAAATAGAAGTAAACGAAACTCAATAATATTGATAGCAACCACTCCTACAAGTGCCCAGAGCCTATATCATGCATCAAAACTACTTGGAACCATATAAATTTGACATGCAAGCTCAAGAACATGGTCACCTAGGCAGCACAAATTTGCAATGAATAAAGCACTAGAACAAAAACTAGGACCAATGGAGGAGTCACATACCAAGGAACAATCTCCCCAAGCAGCTTTGTGAGAGGTGCTTTGAGCAAGGAGATCAAAAATGGCAGCAAAATGAGCTTGGACTCGGGTTTGAGCTGGATATTCGTGTTTGTGGGAGGAAGGAGTGTGTGGGTGAAATGATAAGTGGAGGAGGGCCACCGTGGGCCCACGAGGCAGGGGGTGCGTCCAGGGGGTAGGGCGCGCCCTCCACCCTCGTGGGCAGGTGGGTGACCCCCCTGCTGTGTTCTCAGTGCAAAATATTCTCAAATATTCTAGAAAAAATCATATTTAAATTTCAGGGCATTTGGAGAACTATTATTTTCGGGGTTTTTTTATATTGCACGGATAATCAGATAACAGACAGAAAAATAATTATTTTTATTTTATTTAATTTAAATAACAGAAAGTAAAAGTGGGATACAAAATGTTGTGCCTTCTAGTTTCATCCATCTCATGATCATCAAAAGGAATCCACTAACAAGGTTGATCAAGTCTTGTTAACGAACTCATACCGAATAACATGGAACCAGAGAAATTTCGAATAACACTATGTTACCTCAATGGGGATATGCACATCCCCAATAATAAGAATACCATATTTCTTCTTGACAGTAGGAAGAGGAAATTCAAAACCCCCAAATATAATCGATGGAATTTTTCCAATAGAGTTGATACTATGAACTTGAGGTTGTTTCCTCGGAAAGTGTACTGTATGCTCATTACCATTAACATGAAAAGTGACATTGCCTTTAGTGCAATCAATAACAGCCCCTGCAGTATTCAAAAAGGGTCTTCCAAGAATAATAGACATACTATCGTCCTCGGGAATATCAAGAATAACAAAGTCCGTTAAAATAGTAACATTTGCAACTACAACAGGCACATCCTCACAAATACCGACAGGTATAGCAGTTGATTTATCAGCCATTTGCAAAGATATTTCAGTAGGTGTCAACTTATTCAAATCAAGTCTACGATATAAAGAGAGAGGCATAACACTAACACCGGCTGCAAGATCACATAAAGCAGTTTTAACATAGTTTCTTTTAATGCAGCATGGTATAGTGGGTACTCCTGGATCTCCAAGTTACTTTGGTATTCCACCCTTAGAAGTATAATTAGCAAGCATGGTGGAAATTTCAGCTTCCAGTATCTTTCTTTTATTAGTAACAATATCTTTCATATACTTGGCATAAGGATTCGTTTTGAGCATACCAGTTAATCACATACGCAAAAAGATAGGTCTAATCATTTCAGCAAAGTGCTCAAAATCCTCAGCACCCTTTTTCTTGGATGGTTTGGGAGGAAAAGGCATGGGTTTCTGAACCCATGGTTCTCTTTCTTTACCATGTTTCCTAGCAACAAAGTCTTTATCATCATAATGTTGATTCTTTGATTGTGGGTTATCAAGATCAACAGCATGTTCAATTTCTATATCATTATCATTACTAGGTTGAGCATCATCAAGAACATTATCATTAACATTATCACTAGTTTCAGGTTCATTACCAGATTGTGTTTCAGCATCAGAGATAGAAATATCATTTGGATTCTCAGTTGTTTCAGTAACAGGTTTACTAGAAGCATGCAAAGTCGTATCATTTTTCTTTTTCTTCCTTTTAGAAGGACTAGGTGTATCTATATTATTTCTCTGAGAATCTTGCTCAATTCTTTTAGGGTGGCCTTCAGGATACAAAGGTTCCTGAGTCATTCTACTAGTTCTAGTAGCGACTCTAACAGCATAATCATTATTCTTACTATTCAATTCATTGAGCAAATAATTTAGAGCTTTAAGTACTTGTTCTACTTGAGTGGTAACCATAGAAGCATGTTTACTAATAAGTTTAAGTTCACCTTTGACATTAGCCATATAATCACCCAAGTGTTCAATCATATTTGAATTGTATTTCAATTGTCTACCAAAATAAGCATTAAAGTCTTCTTGCTTAGCCATAAATTTATCAAACTCATCTAAGCATGGGCTAGCAAATTTAGTAAATGGGATTTAAGCTTTATCATATCTATAGAGAGAATTTACCTTTACTACCTGTGTCGGGTTATCAAGACCACGAGTTTCTCCAATAGGTAATGGATTAGGATCATATGTTTCTTCAACAGGCGGTAAATTAAGACCATGTATTTCTTCAATAGGAGGTAAATTCTTAACATCTTCAGCTTTAAAACCTTTTTCTTTCATAGATTTCTTTGCCTCTTGCATATCTTCAGGACTTCGAAATAGAATACCCCTTTTCTTCGGAGTTGGTTTAGGAATAATCTCAGGAACTGGCTCAGGAGGTGTCCAATTATTTTCATTTGTCAGCATATTATTCAACAGAATTTCAGCTTCATCCGGTGTTCTTTCCCTGAAAACAGAACCAGCACAACTATCCAGGTAATCTCTGGAGGCATCGGTTAGTCCATTATAAAAAATATCAAGTATTTCATTTTGCTTAAGAGGATGATCAGGAAAATCATTAAGTAATTGGAGAAGCCTCCCCCAAGCTTGTGGGAGACTCTCTTCTTCAATTTGCACAAAATTATATATATCCCTTAAAGCAGCTTGTTTCTTATAAGCAGGGAAA
This sequence comes from Triticum urartu, assembly GCF_056163025.1. NCBI lineage: Eukaryota > Viridiplantae > Streptophyta > Magnoliopsida > Poales > Poaceae > Triticum > Triticum urartu. Next base: position 139,941,475 of record NC_141874.1, on the reverse strand, counting down.
TATTTAGCAGAGAAGTAATAAATCATATCCTGGGGACTACGCACACAACAAGGATCAAGAGAATTAAACCATGTCTTAGCATCACACTTTAATGAGAACGGAAATATTTTAAGGATATAAAAGTAGCGAGTTCTCTCATCTTTAGTGAACAAGGTGGCTATATCATTTAATTTAGTAAGATGTGCCACAACAGTTTTAGATTCATAGCCATGAAAAGGATCAGATTCAACCAAAGTAATTATATCAGGATCAACAGAGAATTCATAATCCTTATCGGTAACATAGATAGGTGAAGTAGCAGAAGCATGGTCAGGTTTCATTCTAGCATTTAGTGATTGCTGATTCCATTTAGCTAATAACCTCTTAAGTTCGTATCTATCTTTGCAAGCTAAAATAGCTAAAGAAGCTTCTTTATCAAAAACATAACCCTCAGGAACAACAGGCAAGTCTCCATCATCAATTTCATCAGTATTATTAGATTCAATATTTTCATTCTCTCTAGCCCTGGCAATTTGTTCATCAAGAAATTCACCAAGTGGTATAGTAGTATAAAGCATAGAAGTAGTTTCATCATAAGTATCATGCATAGGAGAAGTGGCATCATCAATAACATGCGACATTGCAGAACGAATAGCAGAAGCAGGTTTAGGTGTCGCAAGCTTACTCATAACAGAAGGTGAATCAAGTGCAGAGCTAGATGGCAGTTCCTTACCTCCCCTCGTAGTTGAGGGATAAATCTTAGTTTTTGGATCTCTCAAGTTCTTCATAATGATAAGCAGATACAAAACCCAAGTGACTCAAAGAATAGAGCTATGCTCCCCGGCAACGGTGCCAGAAAATAGTCTAGATAACCCACAAGTATAGGGGATCGCAACAGTTTTCGAGGGTAGAGTATTCAACCCAAATTTATCGATTCGACACAAGGGGAGCCAAAGAATACTCTCAAGTATTAGCAGCTGAGTTGTCAATTCAACCACACCTGGAAACTTAGTATCTGCAGCAAAGTTTTTAGTAGCAAAGTAATATGATAGTAATGGTAACGGTAGCAAAAGGTAACAGTAGTAAAAGTAATGTTTTTGGTATTTTGTAGTGATAATAGCAATAGCAACGGAAAAGTAAATAAGTGAAGAACAATATATGGAAAGCTCGTAGGCAATGGATCAGTGATGGAGAATTATGCCGGATGCGGTTCATCATGTAACAGTCATAACCTAGGGTGACATAGAACTAGCTCTAGTTCATTGATATAATGTAGGCATGTATTCCAAACATAGTCATACGTGCTTATGGAAAAGAACTTGCATGACATCTTTTGTCCTACCCTCCCGTGGCAGCGGAGTCCTTACAGAAACTAAGGGATATTAAGGCCTCCTTTTAATAGAGTACCGGAACAAAGCATTAACACATAGTGAATACATGAACTCCTCAAACTACGGTCATGACCGGTAAGTATCCCGATTATTGTCACTTCGGGGTTAACGGATCATAACACATAATAGGTGACTATAGACTTGCAAGATAGGATCAAGAACTCTCATATATCGATGAAAACATAATAGGTTCAGATCTGAAATCATGGCACTCGGGCCCTAGTGACAAGCATTAAGCATAGCAAAGTCATAGCAACATCAATCTCAGAACATAGTGGATACTAGGGATCAAACCCTAACAAAACTAACTCGATTACATGATAGATCCCATCCAACACATCACCGTCCAACAAGCCTACGATGGAATTACTCATGCACGGCGGTGAGCATCATGAAATTGGTGATGGAGGATGGTTGATGATGACGATGGCGACGGATTCCCCTCTCCGGAGCCCCGAACGGACTCCAGATCAGCCCTCCCGAGAGGTTTTAGGGCTTGGCGGCGGCTCCATATCGTAAAACGCGATGAATCCTTCTCTCTGATTTTTTTCTCCCTCAAAACACAATATATAGAGTTGGAGTTGGAGTCGGAGGAGCTCTAGGGGGCCCACGAGGTAGGGGGGCGCACCCTAGGTGGACAGGCGCGCCCCCACCCTCGTGGACAGGTGGTGGGCCCCCTGGCCTTCATCTTTTGCAGGTATTTCTTATATTTTCCAAAAAGTTGCTCCATGAAGTTTCAGGTCATTCCGAGAACGTTTGTTTCTGCACATAAATAACACCATGGTAATTCTGCTGAAAACAGCGTCAGTCCGGGTTAGTTCCATTCAAATCATGCAAGTTAGAGTCCGAAACAAGGGCAAAAGTGTTTCGAGAAGTAGATACGACGGAGACGTATCAGTTGCTAGGACATCAGTCCATCTATCGTTGAGCAGATCTTGGTCAGCTTGAAGCTGTTGATGCTTCTTTTTCAAGGTTCTTGCAGTGGCTATTAGCCGGCGCTTAAAGCGCTCCTGCTCCTGAGGTTCCTCTGGCACGATAAAATCCTTGCTGTCAAGGCTCACACTACAACAAAAGACACATCCGTGACATTT